>NC_089209.1:20220641-21645920 GCF_963930695.1 Labrus bergylta | reverse complement strand
AATAGCCCACTTATGAGTGTTTACACGAGATGCATTACACAGGGTGTGTATTTCCACAGGATGCCATAAGGCCATAAGGATCTGTACAGTATGTGGGTCAGCTGTGTTTTGTAAGAATTCAAAACTCCAAAAAAAAAACCCAATATGCACTTACAAAGGGAAGAGAATTGACTTCTGGATGGTGTTATAGTACTTCAAATGGGTCTTGGGACCACTTCTAGAAGGTCTTATCTCAGAATCGAAAGCATTTTCACTCTGTCTTTTCTCGGTCTCAGACTTAGTGGACTCCGGATTTCAAATCAAAACCTCCACTGAAAAGCTATTTACCCAGGTCATTACTGTGATAAGAAAATGCCTCTTTCTAAAAGAACAAATAAGTTCAACTCATTCATAATTTAACTTTTATCCCCCCGGTTACGTCTGCAACCTTAACAGTGTTACGGTCTAAGTGAGTGACACGCCCCCTGCACATAAGATGATGATTTCTCATGTTTATGTTCTTGGTCTTGTATTGGTGTCGTCCTGCCTTGGTCTTGGTCTTGACTCAGTCTTGATCCCTAAATGTCTTGGTCATGTCTTGGTCTCGGTTAGAGTGGTCTTGACAACACTGCTTCTTGAGGCAGAAAGCTGCAGCTCCCAAGGTTAAATCATGTGTCAGGTATCAGTAAAAACATGAGTCATTAAGGCCTGATGTTCAAAACAAAGTTAATATATTTGCGCATTCACGTACATAAAACTGAAAAAGAAAAAAAAAGAAACTGAGTTCACATGAAAATCCCCAGGGCTTATTGAATGTTGTAAAGAAATTATAAGGGTTCTAATGCAATAAATAATAAGTTGATTTCTGAGTTCACACAAGTGGCACTGATTGTTATCCATACACTAGTATCTGCCCCCCAAATGTATGATCCTCACTAAATATTGGCGATTAATGCCTTTCTTATAAAGTGTGAAGTCAAACTCCCTCTGGACTTGTTGTTTTTCCTCTGTGCTCATAAGGGCAGCTCTTCCTTCAGTTGTTTATGTTTCTCTCGGAGGCTCAAACATGTTTCATTCACACACTGGAGGATTCCATAGGATCTGTGTGCGCAGCGTTCTCCCCCGTGGTTTTTCTCCATTCAACAGCACACACTCTATCCAACTCTGTCTGTCTCTGAGGTGTAACCTGCGATTTCCACACGTCTGTGCACGCTGCGTTCAGTAAGCGGCCCGGTTTTGCTCGGTCTGATGGCGCCTGTCCCCTGTCCCACCATCTGTGTTTCTGGAGCGTGAACACAGCCATGAGAACTACATCACAGGAGATCCTACAAGATCACACAGGGATAAAGACAAAAACAAGCAAACAACATGTTGCTTTGGAGTTCTCAGGTTGATTTGCTGTTTGTTTAGTGCCTGTTTTGATGTAATGTTGATATAGTAAAGGGACATACAATCGGTGGTCTGTATATTGTGTTTTACTTTGCAATCGACTAGAGGCGCTGTGCGTTCCCTTGACTGACTTCAATAAATTCAGTGCGAGTTTGGAGCGGAGTGGCACTGCCATCACGGCCCGGAGAAGGACTCTGGCGCGTGCAGTGGATACACAAGACAGGGCGAGATCATCTCCAGAGTGCACAGCGCAGCTGGAACAATGAGCACACGTCCTGTGCAAACTGCCAGTAGGGGAGGGGTGAGGGAGGAGGGGACAGCACTGTTTTGGGTTCTTAAGAGACAAATTCTACAAGACATCTATTGTAAAAGTTGCATATTCAGTCAGTCATTTCTTGGAAACAAAGAAAATGTTGAATCAGTTTGCACCATTTAACAGTTTGCACCATTTAACACATTTTTACAGAAATCAATATTTTACTCCCTCCCTTGTTTTTGCCTGTCAATATGCTGGTTCATTTATGGATACATTAGCTTTAAAGTAAAGTTTTCAGATGTTTTTTTGTTTGTTTGTTTTATCTTACAAATGAAAAAGCGATGCAGGAACAGAAACTTTCTTGTTTTAAAAATTTAAATGTTTCTGGAAGTGTTTCTGAATGAACCGGGACAGGACGGCAGGGAAGTGACAGCACATATCTGCCTCTCTGGTCTCCCCAGTGAGCGACTGTGGCGTCTCTGTCGGAGTGAGGAGCTTCTTCTCCTCAGTCCTCTCCTCCTCCCTCATTTATCACTCCTTACAGCAGAGGAATCTTCCCCTCTGTGTACAGACACATCCACCCGCTCCATAACTCTTCTGACGGTTTGACAGCCCGGTGAGAGTGTGTGTTTGTGTGTATTAGTATTTGTGTCTCACTGTCTTTTCTGCCTGAGTTTGTGTGGCCCCCCTCTCAGCTGTGTGTGGGTCTTTGCATGTCGGCAATTGTGACTTTGTGTGAACGTCTGTGCATTAAGCTCCCCTCTCAGCACACACACACACACACACACACACACACACACACACACACACACACACACACACACACACACAAAGGCCTTTCTGTTCCCAAAATGTATCACAGTTTCCTTTCCGACGACGTGACGGGACAGGTGTGAAGGGCTGGAGGCGGCGTCTGACACGAGGGTATAATGTAAACAGGCAGGAATGTGATCCACATCACAGCCACTGATTTAGGAGAGGGGCTTTGGAGGGGTGAGAGGTCACTCACCGCACTGCAACAAAAGAAATGAAACATTATCCCTGTGACAATCAGAGCCTACTTAAGTTGCCGTTTCAACCAATTGCTATTGTCTGTCAACTTCCTGGGCGAATAATGGGCACTTTCAGCTCCGCTGCTGATTTAAGTTTTCAGGCTATATTACTAAGAGCTCACAAGCACAAAACATAAAGTGACGGGTCGTGTCAAATACGTTTAAGAAATATGACAATATAATAGAGTATCAGCTCAACCAACTTACAATAAACATGGTGTTACCGCAATCATGCTGTCATTTTTTTTTTGACTGTAGTTTGTTTTATGAATTCTGAGATTTCAGTATCCAACAATACACTCAAGGTACACTTACACTTTGTGGTGTTTATTCAGAAACAATGTCAGTTTTTACTACTATATTAAGGACTCTAGCCTTTAGTATGTATTTAAGATGTTCCATCCATCTTGGCTGTATCAACGCATTTACATTTGTTTTAGATGTACACTAAATTGTTTTATTATCTTTTGATATTGTTTCTACAGAATGAGAATTAAGAAATGTTTCTGATAGCAGGAAAATTATTTCTTGACATATTTCTGGTTGCTGCTTAGTTTAACCACAATGAGCACTCCTTGCTCAACACATGTAGTGATTTTTCACATCGTTTAAAAAAAATAGTAATAAGGACAGTTTTACAGTGTTATCAACATATTCCATTAGGTACGACACAAATGCATACATTAATTTTTTCCTAAGCAGGAGTTCAGTTGAACCAGTACAATCACAATGACCCGAGCTGCTGCCTTGATGAATCTCCCCGCGTCGCTAGCTCATCTGTTTGAACTGACAGACCAAAAGGGCAGCAGAATTAGTCGCTTATTAAGCAGCAGAGCTGGCTCTTTAATCACTGGTGTTGTTTGGGGGACAGGGAAGTGTTGCCTTACACTAGAAATGACACTTCTTGTTGCCTCCTAGTGCTGACAAAACCAGAACTCCTCGAAATAAAACTGACCCTAAAAAGAAATAGAAAAAAAGTTGTAGAAAATGTATGTGCTGGTTTCAGTCATAGCCTACCTCTTCTACATAGTAAAGCCTATTATGCAGCTCATTATCATTTTATATCAAGGAGCTTTTGTGAAGATATATGAGAGGCCAGGAAAAAGACAACATAAAACAATATGAATTCTTAGTGTGTAACTGTATGCATCATATTCTTCCTCCTAGCACTGTAGATGAAAGAGCTTTACAGTTAGTTGATAAGGGTTGGCCCTCCTGGTAGGACCAGGCAAGGCGGTCGATCCCACATGTACCTGGGTTTGCATCTGGAGACGCTAATTACCACTAAGACGATACTAACACCTGTGGCAGTTGAGGTTATTAGAAAAGCACTGGAGTATATGTGCTGGTATAGAGGCAATAGTTTCTTAATTAGGTGTTATGAGGATTGCCTGTTTTGCTGTTTAGAGACTGAAATTATCACACATTTCTTTGTTGGAGTTTCTGTAGATGATGCTGATATGGTGCCTTTTTTTTCATAGGGTAAAATAAATGTTGCAGATGATGGTTTAAGTGACACGATGTCTCAAGAAAGTGTATCTCTATATCCCATGTCTCTATATCAACATGCTGAAATTCATATCCAAAAGCCACGTAGTATAAATGTTTTTTTTAAGTAAAAATGGTTAAAAATATGGTCCCATTGTTCTCGTTTATTGTACTCAAAGCATGACCACTTGGTGCATTAAAGTCATTGGAGCTCAGCTGCAATGGCTCATGGTCTATTAATTCTGCAGTTGCTCATTTGACTGTTCCAAGCATGGCATGTTCAACATTATTCCAAAATGCTGAGCTATTTTTCTACAACATTTAACAATCTCCGTGCAAGTGATTAGTGACAGCCATCTGTTTGCAAATGTAATTTAGACTCATCACGGTGGAGGGAACGAAAAGGATGTCGGGTCTAAAGTGAGAAACAGAACCAAAAGCATCGAGAGTAGTTTGCAGAAGTCTGGACAGTTGCATTTAGAGACATTACTATAAAATAATCTGAGTGAGATTGAAGGAAGGGTACAACAAGAACACATCAGCAAATGACTCCAGAGTCACTTCCCCATTCCTTTAATGCTTGTATGCTAATTTACAAAGATCAGAATTGAAGATTCATAAGAATAAGAAAAACATATTGGACTGTACTTCTTCCGTTTAGTACTTCCTTCCTCCACTTATCTGATAAAAGTTACATGTTCATGCTTTAAATCAGTGTTTCTCAACTGGTGGGTCGGGACCCAAAAGTCGGTCGCAGAGCTGTTTTCAGTAGGTCTGGAAAAAGAAGGATCAAAAAATCTAGGAATCAATCTTAAGACATGTTTGTTTTGTTCTGTCATATGTTTCGTACCATCTGAGGTTCAAACTGCTATTTTACATTGAATCAAACCGATTGGTTGAAAAAATATCAGAAATTTAGGTCACAATTTTCAGAAGTTGGTGGTTTGTCTTTAGGCTAGACCAGTTGAGAGCCGCAGCTTTAAATTCAACTAATCAGCAAAACAAACGAAGAAAAGACAGTCCTTGATGCAAACTAAAAACATATCTTTAACATTTCTTTCAGCAAAAAAAAGTCTGCAATAGGTGAAGTTTTGTCCGTATCCTTCACAGAAAACTAAAACACAAGAACGCGACACTTAAATAAGACGACATGACAGCTGTCCAAATGCAAAAGGTCCTGAGAATACTGAGACCTAAAGAAAGAAGGTCAAGGGGCCATAGAGAGTTAAGAACTTCTGCACTTCAGTGAAGTTAAGTTCAAGCTCAGGGTAACATGAATTGTGGCTCTCAGGGCAATGTCAAGTTTCAGGAGATCTCAGTGAAACTGTATCATCCCCTGTCACTGATGAGGAAAGACTCTTCAGTTTGGACTTGAACGTTACTGCAACTCTATCCTGTTGGCACTTGAAATCTTCAAAACATTGGGTTTTTCCTTGAAAGAAAAAACCAGAGTGCGAGTCTCTGCTTGTTTCTGGAAGACTAAGCTCAAGTCTGCCAACAGCCTTGATATTTTATACGACTCCTCCTCCTCAAGTGGTTAAAATGTCAAGAAATTAAAAAAAAAAAAGTATTTACCGGAAGCTTATGATTTTTTTTTCTACGTGTGATTTCAAACTCAACGGGGAACATGACGGTCTGTGTGCTTTCCTGACAGCGCAGTGACAGCCCAGACAGAGGCGAGGACATCAAAGCGCAGGTGGAGAATTAGTAACATAGGGGCTGAGCAGGATGAAGGGATCACATCACCTGAGATAAAAGGCCAGGCGTCACACACACACACACAACCAAAACAAGACCACCGCATCACCACGGGCCCCGATATCTCTCGCCTGTTTCACAGCGACCTTCAAAAAGGTCTTGTTTTATCTTTTGACTACAAAGTGTCTGGTAGGTCTGAGTGAGGACAGATGTGTGATGACTGGGATTGAGTGTGTGTGTGTGTGTGTGTATGTGTGTGTGTTCCGGCCTGTCTGCGAGTTTGTGCTTTTACAATGTAGCAGATAAAACAAGAGAGCTGAAGAGGAGCAGCAAGAGAAACACGGCTGAGTGTTCTCGCTGAATGATCCACGCTGGCACTTGCTCGCTGTTTGTACATATTTAGATACCTTTCGCTCTCTGTTGCCTCCGCTTCGGAAGCTTAACCCCCCCTCTCTCCCCTCTTGTTTAAGGTGAGTCTTCGTCAGAAGCCTTTGAGGCCAGACAAAAGCAGCTATCACACAGACAGGATAAACTTAGAGCTGTGTATAACCAGATTTGATCCTGCAGCATTGTCAGAGGAGCTCTTCTTTATGCAGCAGCCTGAGTTATGCTGCTGTTCTTAGCTTCTCCTGTCTTGTGACTCTATCTTAGCCCTTTAATATTCAGCTGGACGCACTAACATAAAAGTTCAGATGATTTTGAATTCCAAATCAGGCTTTCAAGCGGTTCTTGAACGCCTGCTTTTTCCTGGGTGAGCGGTGTGGTAGACCAATCTGATGCCCTCGACTCTTCTCAATCATTAATCACGCGGTCTTTCCCTGCAAAGATAGCTCAATCTCCAAGTGTATTACAGTTAAACGCAGCCCGGCAAGTTGATGAATTAATAATATTCACATGAAGGTCTATTCAAAGTGGAGAGAGGAAACAAGAATCAAGGTCTCCTTGCTGCTATCACTTTAAACCGGTAAGATCCATGTGAATAAAATATCACCTTGAGACATTTTCGGGTGGATCATCTTGCTGATGTAAAGGTGGAGACATTGTTTACTTTGCATACGCATGAAGGCTGCAACACGCCCCCTGTGTCCGTTTGGCGGATCGGCTGTGTGCATCCTTAAAAAAATGAATGCAATGCGAGATGCAGTACAAGATATGACAGATAGGGGCAGTGTAGAGGCAGAGGGGATGTGACAGTCAACATAGCAGCAGGGACAACAATGGCAGAAAGGTTTTGAGCTGATAACTCACATCTGTGCGATGTGTCATTGACATTGGACAGTGACAAATAGTGAAACTAGCTGATGACAGATAAGTTCTGTTTTAGAAGTCAATGTTGAAACCTGTAAAACTAATGGAAACAAGGTGGGTGTTTCCTTTTGAGTGACCCTGTAAACTGGTGACTCAAAGATGAATGCATGTGTGGCTGTATTTGTATTAGTTTAGTTTTTCATCAAATACATATAATATGAGAATATTTTGACATAATGAAAAACTACACAAATAGGCATTCACAAGGACTCTCTGTTTTCAAAAGCTGCTGTAACATCTATGGACACATTCTGCTGAAAGTCACCAGTTAACATGGTCACTGATTGAACCGAGATGCTGACTGTATTGACCGTGTGTTCTGGCATACAGTCACATTACACATGATGCAGCCATACGTGCATGTAAAAGCAAAGTTAAACAGCGAGTATGTCTGTGGCCCAAAGGTGACTGGATTCACATCAAAAATGCATCACTCAAAACATGATTTCAAGTCGTTCTTTACAGGTGTAATCGAGATATAACTCTGTGTTTCAGTCTGTCACAGTTACAAGGCAAAAAGCCAAAAGCACAACTCGATTTAAAAAAAAACAAAAAAAAAAAACACCTGTCTTTACTTACACAGAAAATACACAGATACAAATCCAGTTAAAGGGGTAAGGATAAGGCAAATGTGATATCCAGGCTAAGGTCAAAATATCAATACATTTACAGAAACGCTAGAAAGCTATGGGTAAACAAACTAAGACAGGGTTGTGAAAGTGAACTGGGAGCTAATCAGGCAATAGGGTTTGTGATGGGAATAAACAGGTGAGGAGAATCAATCGGCAGAGAGGCAGGCAGGTGGGAGTGGTCAGGTTGAGACACAGTGGACAAAAGATAAAGACGGACAGGCTTTTCTTCCTGACAGCCAAGCCTTCAACAAAGCTATAAACAACGAGAGACACAATGTTCTCTGCTCTCTTCTTTTTTGCACATTTCTAACTGCACTGGTTGGAACAGTACTGAATACAATGATGCATTCTAGCCTGAAGGCTAATAAAGGATATGACCTTGCACTGCTGAGGTACATCAACAGAGCTGCCCCGCACAGTAAAGCTGTTGCCCTTCAACTCTGTGTCTTCCGCTGCTGTGACGGTGGAATCTCTCCCCGCCTGGCTCGTTGGCAGCAGAGAGGGTGATTCAGCCTCATAACTTTGTTTACCGCCAGGTACAGGGAGACACGGGGTGTTTCTGCTAAACGGTGGGTGACCGACTGTAATGATGCTGCTTTTGGTATCGCTCTGCGTGCAGCTTTAGGCCCCCGGCTGCTACGACTTGCATCAGCATTTCTTCTCCATCTGTGGGAGAAGGCGAGACCTGCTGGGTAAGAGGGAGTTGGCTGGGAAGAGGCAAAGAATAAGGTCAAGAGGGAAGGATTAGCAAAGGAAGAAATGCTCATGAGAAGAATTAATTAGTTGGAGAAAATACTTTATAGATGTCCTTGTTGTCATTTTTGTTTTCTTAGTTTGTATACTGAAAAATGTCCAACCCCATAAAACATTTTGTTAAGTTTTGTCCCATATTGACTCATTTCTTGCCTGTCTTCCCTTCTGAGCCCAGAAATCAACAGCTACACACTCGAGATAACATTTAAGCACAGTTGCTTTTTCCTGCTTCTTTTGTAAAGTACCTTGAGATAACATTTATTATGAGTTGGCGCTTTACAAATAAAGATTGATTGATAGCTGAAATGAGGCGACGCCTGCGAACTAGTTCAGGCAGTCAACTCAAGCTACACTGATTTCACACTTGTCATGCCTCATTCTCGACAATCACCTGACAACACCTCCTTCCAATTAACTGTCTATTTAAGCTGCAAGGTTTCCACTCTCTCCCTTTCTGCTCCTTCATTACCAGCTCTGACCTGAACCAGTACTGCATCTCGCTCAGCCCCAGCATCCACCTGTAGGCTCTGACTGGGGGGTGAACTATATTCTAATTCTTATAAAGACATGAGATCAAAGTGAATTGATGAATACAATTAGAGCTGTCAAATGATTGTTTGGATTTTTTAATTGCCATTTATCGCTGAATGTCAATGGTTAATGGCAATACAAGTTTTGCATTTCAAAACATTTTTTGTAGTGCTTTTATTTTGAAATGTTTACTGTGTTAACTTCCTGTTTGGATACAAACTTGCTTTATAAATAAATTGAGGAGCTTCTGGTAGATGGAAGGTTAAGACATTAACACAGAAAAAGCCACGGATCTTAACGTAATCGAAAACAGCTATAGGGAACATAATGAAGGGAAATGCGGTGATGTCACAGGGAGTTTGTTTTTGTCAAACGAATTCTGTTTATATTGTAAAGATTAACTTTCAGTGTGTAGCTTTATTAGACTGACAGATTGTAATCCTCTAGGTATTTCCTCTTTTCATTTTCATTTCCCTTTAATGCTTCACATGACGTTCAGAGTTTGAAAAGGTCTGGCTTCAGAAGAACTTTCTCTTGTAACAGGAAGCCTGTGTTGGACTCAGATGAAAAGGGGAAAATGTGGACTTTCAACATAAAAGGCTGATAAGTACATCCAAAACAAGAATAGTAGAAATTGAAGCATAAAATTAAGGAAAAGTTAAGAAAAGTTCTGTGCAAACATCCAGTTTAACATTATTCTTTCAATCCAGGCAATTCAATTTGATAAATTGCTTTTCTCACTTTTGCAAGATCAACAAACTTATCAATATTGTTTTGAATTGTAAAACAGATGATGAAACAAATGCCAAGTTAACAGTTTTGGAAAACCACACAAACATTCACAGCAGTGATTTCACAGTAATGTAAGGGAATAAGTCCAAGTCCAAACATTTGCATAATTTTGTTTACGATGTAAAATCTGTACAATTATAGCTCCACAGGAGCATGCACACCAGCAACGTGTAATTTGCCTTTGTGTGTGTGTGTGTGTGTGTGTGTGTGTGTGTGTGTGTGTGTGTGTTTGTGTGTGTGTGTCAGATGTTTTGTAAGTTGTTTATCCGAGGACAAAAGTACAAAATGCTTGACACAACTTGGGAGTACACAATGAGTCAATGAACCGTGATAATAGCGCAAGAAAGTCAGCAAGAAAAAGTGAGAGGAAGATAAGAAAGGGACTTGAAACTGCACACAGCCTAAAGGAACCAAAATAGGCAGCTTGTGGAGAGCCTAATGCAGCCCTGCAATAAACAAAATTACAGATCAGCCTGGCTTCATTTCACATTCCTGCAACCGCAAAAGCTGATTTCCTGTTTATCTTGATGGTTTGATAGAGGGGAGTTAAGGCGTAATTTGACTCCATATTTCATCCGACTTTTACAAGAGCTTTCTTCCTGACTTGACATCTGTGTGGTGACACACACACGGCCAATCATATGACTCATTTGTGTGTGTGTGTGTGTGTGTGTGTGTGTGTGTGTGTGTGTGTGTGTGTGTGTGTCTGTGTGTCTGTGTGTGTGTGTATATGTCTGTGTGTGTGCGTGTCATGCTGGGTTGAAGACTATGCTGTGTGCGTCTTAAGACTGCGAGCATGTGTCTGTCAGCGTGTGATGTATGAGTGGATGTGTGCGTTAGTCCACATTTTCACACTGACATTCAAGGTTTTATTGCAAGAACATGTAGACAGGAAAACCTGCAGGGCACTTTCTCATAGTCCCCCCCCCCCCTCAGTGAGCCTTGCTGAGAGTTAGATGGAGGACAGTGATGGGAGCAAAACGAGGAGAAGATGTCAGGAGTTGAAGTGAAAGGAAATATACCATGGAGAGGAGATAGATAGATAGATAGACAACAAGGAGAGTATTTAAGTACCTCCAGAAGAAAGGGCGCATGTGAACCATTCAAAAGGTCAAGACAGCGATAACAAAACACAGTATTTCTACACAGGTCCTTGTCAACAATGGAGAGCTTGAATGACTATGGGATAACTACAAAGAGCGAATTCCATTCATTGCTAAGAGTTGATATGCAGCACAGCCATTCACATCCTTGCATTGCTTGGACCACATTCTGATACTTGCCCTTGACTTAAAATCAAAAGTTAATTAAACATTATTTAAAGTGAAATCCTGCTTATTGCTGCCATCTACTCATATAACTGTTGCCTATTTTTTTAAATCACAGAGAACACCTGAAAGTTTATCTCCCTTGAAGCTATTGCAATTATCTCAAGAACTTTCACCCAATTTCCTAGTTGGACTCTTTCCAACCTCCCAGCATGCCATGTTGTGTATATACATGTTCTAAGGGTGTAAATCCTGCACATGAACCTCATTAATTAGCACCTTGCACCACAGAGGATGTTAATATTCCATAAACTGCAACCTTGGGCTTCATGTAAAAATAATCTGCCATGGCAAAGTCAGAGTTAATTACAGTGCCGAGGACCTCACAGAGCTGCTTTTGTTGTGTGACAGCGGTTTACGCAATCAGTCAGAAATGCAAAAGGTGAGCTTCCCTCAGGCCGAGCCTCTGACAGCTTCAACTCTCACTGCTATCAAAATACATCGGCTTGTTCCTGAGTGTGGGCCCGACGGCGAAACACAAGGCAAAGTCGCCCAGACTCCCGCATGAAACATTATACAATAGCCAATAAATTTTAACCCAAAGGCCTGGCCTTAAAACCTTAAAGCATGAATGTAAGACGACCTCACTTGTCAGGAAACACCCTTTTAAGCACCGGAGCGATGGAGTGGGTGGGTGGGAAGGGGTGGTTTAAGTCAATCAAGTGGATTTGCCAAGGATTAGGTCTGTCCAAGGAGGGAAAAAGTCAGTCTACTTAGTGGTCATTAATAAGTGAGACAGTCAGTCTAAAGCTTTATGTGCTGTGTTAAAGTCCAGTCAGGTTATTTCAGTGGTTCCTGTTTTTTTTTTTTTTTTTGACAAACCCAGAAATTTAGAAGGATTCAAATTCCCCTTTAACCTAAATGCCCATCATGTTTTCATTCGTTTTTTGGGCAATTTTTGGGCAATTTTTGTCTTTATTGGCAAAAACATGGCCACTGCAACAACGACTATAGCCTCTGTACATGGGTTGTGTGACATATCTACAGTATAGGCTATTCAGCACCTCATTACAAATGTTTGAACTCTTTTAAAGCCGTTTGATGAAGGAATTCAGTGTGGTATGCTTTGGCGCCCTACAAATGTCTCACAAGTTTCATCGCAACATGCCATGAATTAATATCTGCAGCAATGTACACTCGGCATTTTGCTTTTTCACTCTCTCTTTGTTTCTTCTTGGCTTCATCTGTCATCCTCCTCTTCTGTCTCTTAGCCATTGTATCTAGTGCTAGTACCATAAAACCATACGCACTTCTCATGGGAGAACCGCTGCCAGCTGTCAAACTTAAATACTGCTATAAGCAGGCTAACTGGGTGATTAGTGGACATGGGAGTTGAGAGTTGTTGTACTATTAGATCAACTTTAAGATCTCCTATTTTAAGGTAGAAAAGTTACATATTGTTGCTTTACCACACGAGTATGATAATGCATTTCTTTCTTTCTCCATTCCAACTGTCCATTTTTTGAAGCAATTCTCTCAATAGCACACCATCTGGTAATCCTAATCCTATTGGATGTTTCATGTTTCTCCCTAATCCAAATAAGGAGAAATATTTCTTAAATCTAATTATAGCTGAAGTTATTGTAGATTAGCTGAGGACTTCACAGTGGTCTATGTACCCCCTGGCAGCAGCAGAAGTACCCCCGGTGTACAAAAAAAAGTAGCCCTGGTTCCAAATCACTGATCTATCCACCAACTGAGTAAACTGAACCCGACTCGTAGCTTCACCCACTGGGAAGATCGGAGAACGGCAAAGGACATCAAATGGCTTGGTGCCACATGTTCCATGAACTCCACACCATTGATTGGTTTATTAGACACAGACGTTTCTTCGGACTCTGATATGGGAGTGGTGTAGTGCCGCACATGCCGCAGGGCCGCGCGCGCTGTGTGAACAGCAACAGCGAATCAGCTGCCCTCTCTTTATCTCGGCTCTGCCACAGCGGCTAACAGGATTGGAGAGTGACATGATTCCATGTAGCATAATTACATCAGTCTGATTATAAATTATGCTAATCCTTTCACAAAAGAGTGGTAATTGAGTAAAATGGAGATACTTTGCGACAGTCGTTTGACACATTTGAGGAGCTACAGAAGAACTGGTGGGGCAGCTTCACGGTTGCAAAAAACTGACAAGACAGTGTAGATTAAAGTCTTGAAATGTGAACATTTGGGTGATAAATTTAAGGCTTTTTTGGGACAATTTCTATTCAAGATACCATCTAAACAGTGTTAATATAACGCTCCTAAGCTGGACTGATCGCTTAATCCCGTCCCCGAGTAATGTTTTAGCAGGTAGGAGCGATAAATTTCATTTAGAGTGACCTTGCCCCATTTCAGCCCGGCAGCTGCTCAGTCTGTCAGGCTTTTCTCCGTGTGCCACAGCAGCAGCTGAGGAGCCATTTTGGGGCCTAATGCATTCAACAGCTGGTGGTGCCAAGCCCAGGTTGGGCGTAGGAGGAGGATAGAAGACGGGGGGGGGGGGGGGGAAAGCGGGAGGTCGTCTGTCTACCGTGACGTTGAAACATGGGACGCGCAGCATATCAGACGACAGGCTCGCAGCCAAATGGCAAAACAGAAACCTCACTGGCATTGCTCTTCTCCGGGCTGTCCTACAATCACATTCAAACTGCAGCTTCAAGCGGTCCCATCATTCAAACTGCGGTGTAATGCATGCCATGAGAACACTGCATGTAAGTGGCCCGTATGCTGCATGTTTCAGGAACCAAACTCCATGGCAGGCTTTGGTTCACGGCACTGTTCCCACTCTGGGCCAGGTATGTGTGTGTGTGTGTGCGCGTGCAGACACGGCCAGACAATGCAGTGCTTGTAGATTTTTGGAGACACATGAGCTTCACTTTACAACACAGTGAAAAAAAAAAAGTGGACGGTGTCCCATTTTTCTTACTACCCCAGGATTGTGTTTACATAAAATCAACCTTAGCGGTGTCAGGTAATGGAAAAAATCTCTGCCGGTTTGAATGTTTACAGACACAAGAGGATACGAGAGAGAGGAATCGTTTAGTATACGACCTTTGTCTTGAAATATCTCAAACCTCTAGCTGCACTTCATTGCAACTCCCTCACCCTGTAATGACAATTCTCATCCGCAGCCAGATGTTCGAAGTGTTTTCCCCCCTATTTTTCTGGTTCTGTTTGGAGCGTTGTGGCGTGCACGGAGCATCGATTTGGTTTGAATTCGAGAAGAGAGTCGGCCACATAAAGGTGGAGTTTCCTGTAAACTTGTTTTTCTCACATGTAAATCATCCAGCATCTCAAAACTGACAGCAAAAATTTTTCACTCTGTTTCTTCACTGTGTGTGTGTGAAGAGTTTCTCTGACTTCTAAATTATGCACTCTGTGTACCTGTGTGCCTGTGTGTGTGTGTGTGTGTGTGTGTGTGTGTGTGTGTGTGTGTGTGTGTGTGTGTGTGTGTGTGTGTGTGTGTGTGTGTGTGTGTGTGTGTGTGTGTCTGTAGAGTTGACAAGACAGCTGAACAAATGAAGAAAGAGATAAACATTTGGACAGGACACACCAGGTGGATGGTGAGTCTAACACAGACAGCACTGAGAGGATGCAGACTGTGAGAGATTGATACAGTGTGATTCATTTCTCTTTGTTTTTCTCTTTGAATTAAAAGTCTACAGCCTTAAGAAATAAGAAAACATTGGAGTAGGCCGACATTATATATATCCAGTCATGAACATTTGTGAACATTACTCTGCCAAATCCAAATTATACAATTAAACACACATAAACACACATACTCATGTTCTTTTATCTCCTTGGGTAAAAGGGAAATGACCCAGGTTTACCTCATGTCGATGTCAAGTAAAATGTTCATCTAAAATCGGGGTGAGCCGATGTGTAAACGCAGCAGGAAATATTCTGGAAAATTTACTGTGAGCAGGCAGCAGGGGGAGATGTCATTTGTGTATATATGCAACGGACTAGTATGATCATCTTGCATGAAATAAAGTAGATTAATACTATTTTCTGCTCCCCAGAATGTTTCCTTCAACTCGGTTGTTAATACTGTACAGGGAATATGTCCAGTAACACATAGCATTGATATAAGGGAAAAAGCTGTCATTGTAGTGTCTGCCATCTGGACATGGGCAGTAATAACATACCATGTTTATGAAAGGAACTGTATCAATATAGTGGTACTGAAGAACATATGCTGGTTTGTTTTTTGAGTCCTGCTCAACTGAAGATTGTTAAAAATGACATACATGCCCCTATACCAAGAATGACACCCTATTTATTTATTTACATTATGTAGGTTTTATCATCAGTTCTTTTCTCTGTTCTTCCCCAATTGTTTAATGGGATATATGTTGACTTACTGCCTTTGATTTTGTTTGTTTCATTAAGTGTAAGTAATTGATTTAAAGGAAGAAACTGTATTTTGTTGTATGTGTTTATTTTCACTGAGTTTTATTTTCTCCAGTTCTTATTTATCTCACCTTAATGTTAAGAATAAATAACTTTTACTAAATGGAAATTATTTTCAGCCTACAGCATTTTGATCTCTTGTCATGTCACGTCTTGCTCTCTGAAGAGAGATGAAGCCAAACGATGGCGGTCGCCATATTGGAAGTGCTATCTTAGCCTAACTTTAAATCAGTCTAGAAACAGGCAAAGCTACAAGTCACTCACCTTTCAATAAACTCAATTCTGCCCCTAATTATTTAAATGTTTGAATAACTCTGGCTTAATAAAATGAAAATTGATGAGTTATAACCTAAACATTGTACCAATATAGGATTTAGCTTTTGATACCAATGTTTTTTGACACTCTGTAAGCATGTATTCTGCTGTAAAAATGGACATTTTAATAGAGGACCTAGTGGGGATTATTTTGCCTTTGCAGCAATCCTCGAGAGGACTCTCAAGGAACTGCAGTTTTGTGCACTTCTGCATTGGCTTCTGTGGTTGCTGATTGGTCTGTACGATCTATAAGCTGTCCAGATGCTTTGCGATGAATTACTGAACTGGTGGAACAATCAGGAAAATAATCTAAATGATATTAGCCACCGCATGTCAGATACTCCTTTGAGGACCATGAATTTCTGTACAATGTTTCAATTTCAAGGCAATCTATGGAACAAAGATATTTCAGTCTGGAACAAAGTGACAATCCAAGAGCTCAGTATCATGGCAAAGAAGCCAACACTGCTCAGTAGCCTGAATTAAGCATCCCCTTATAAGATGCTTGAACTATCCTGTAAACCACACTGCAAATATGAAACCTTCATTTAACTGGTAATAGGCTCATAATGTCGACTGGGTGAGTTGCCAGTTTCCTGGACAATGAGTAATAATAAGTCAAACTTAATCGTCCATTGTGTTTAGGCTAATAGTTCTATTAAAAAGTAAGAAGTACAAGCCAGTTGCAGCTAACGTCTGCTAGTCCTCTCTAAAGAAATAACACTCAGTACATATTTTAGTTCATCAGATGTTGTGATTTTGTCTGAACTGTGAAAGATTTGAAGCAATTAAACTAATGTGCTGTAAAAGGGGGTTTTCCAGAACAAATTCCTTTCTGTTTTTCTTCATTTGGCCTGATAACACAGTTGGGGTTCAGTTTTACGATGATTCACCGTGATTAGCCTGCATTTCCAAGAGGTTAGGTGGGCACTGCTGCCATGTCCTTATTTGACACGCTACACACCTCCTCTGGTGCACCCAAGGCGTGCCAATGAATATTTCAGTCAAGTCAAAATGGATATTACTCCTGAGTCAGAGATGCTGGCACAGGCTGCACAGCTACAGGTGGGGCATTAGTGCCAGGCAGGCTCAGAGTATGAGATAGCAGGCTCGGTTCACCTCGGTTATTTTCTCTTCTGTTCAGATAAGAGAAAGATGCATGTGGATGGTTTAGGTTTCATCAGGTCAAGAAGGCTTCAGAAATACCATGGCAGCTTCTCCTAAGTTATGTATTCATAGCTCTAACAGATGGATGAAAGACAGTAATGTTGGCGTTCCCTTGATTTGACATTTGCTTAAGTTTGAAATGAGTTCAGACTCTGCTAACCTTAGCATGACTGCTGTGAAGTGAACAGCATGTATGTTCCCCCCCCTGAGGATCTCAGAGACGTTGTGTGCATTATGTATAAATATATTTTCTTGTTTCACCAAGCACTCAAAATCCCATCCATTCATCCACATCCTTATGTGAGATTTACGTATGGTATAGAGAGCATGCTAACGCTTACTTAAGGCTAGATTGCAGGTTTTTTAGATTCTAGCTTCAGCTGCTTTTGTGTCATTCAGAGGGTTTGAGGCAATAGAGTCCTCACATCGCTCATCAAAAGATAAGCTCCTCTTAAAATTCTTGTATTTCGACGGAGACCTTATTCACACATTTATGAAAGCAAGCACAGGAATTGCCTTTAACCAGTGACTGTACAAATACTTAGATGTAAAGCATGCATGAAAGACACTCTACCTCGAGCAGTATTTAATGAAAGAGAATGCATGAAGGAAATGTGATGCTGTGCTTTTATATAAACCCCCGAAAAAGTCAATGCAGGCTTAACATGTGATAACATTGGGCTTGGTAAACTGTGTGGCTAAGATCTTATGAGGATTTGCAAAGCACAGCAGCCATCATTTGGATGTGATAGGCACATTATCCTTGGCTGCTGGCTCTGAATTTGCAAGAGGCACTTTGACTGCTGCTACAAAGGGGCTACGAGCCCTATTCAGGGTTTTACTCGTCCCTTTTGCTCTTTTTTATGACAATATATCTTATTGTTGAACATCCATCTCCTTTCATGTCTCTCCTCAGGGACCAAACCTGTATCACAAGTAATGTGTCATGCATCAAGTGTGGTTCTGCCCATTCATTTTCCATATGACTCTGTCAGTCAGGCTCAAAAGTAATAAGCTAGCGCCTCTGTTAAAGACATTTGCAAAGTAAATGAGGCCTTCTTTCTCACACCGCAAATGTATTCCTATGACTTCTGTCTCCATGGTACTGCCTGACAGCGTCATTGTCACTGGAGTCGCCATGGCTGTGTGGGCTGATGTTAATCTTTTCTGCGGGTGTGACAGTTTGTGGTCGGGCAGAGTTGGGAACTCCAAAGGCTTGGCTGTGGTAAACGTGTCAGACAGCTACTGTGTAGGATAAAGTCAGAAGGCTGAGGGTATAGGTATTAAAAAGAGAAAGTTTTATTATCAATTATGAGGTGGAGCGTTATACTTCTTTTACATTTGTGTTCAATTAAATTTGAGCTAACAACCATGGCTCCCAGGCCAAAGCACATTAGGGTCGGTCATTCATGGTGGACTACATTTTGCCAAGAGATAAAGGGCGCGCTCACACTTCAATCAGGAGAGACTTAATTGAGAATGAACAATTATTTATTTAACAACAAATGTGCAACAATTTAGATTTGAATGTGCAAAGTCTTTGGGGGATTAGACTCCATCATGACGACTTCATGTACTCGGAAGGGTAATGAGGCCGACAGCAGGATAGGATACCCCCCCTATGGAGTCTAGACACTGGTGGTGGTGAAGAGGAATGGAGGCTATGATGATCCTGAATCTGGACTCTGCTGAGCTGGAATGGAGGTGACTGTGGCGGTGGTGGGTTGCAGCGGTTGCCCTGAAAAGACAGAATGACTGTGGAAGAAAGAGAACTGTTTTAGCATTTTGCCGCAGCAGGGTGATTGGTTGAGAGAGGTTGTGCCCGAATCTGGTTGGTTAATTACTTAAAGAATAAACGCCCATTATGAGCTGATCAGCAGAGCAGATAGATGGAGGAAGTAGTTAGGTTGAAGTGAAAGGATGAATGAATTTGTGAAAGAATATAACCAGTCTTCCTGTCTGAACTTACGCTGCGCTCCATTAGGCATTCAGCACCGTGCCCAAAGCCCAAAAGTCAGTAAAATAGCTGTCATCTCTGTGTTGTTCTCTGATGTGTGGATGCAGGCGTGTACCTTTTTCTTTTTTTTTGGAGTCCACCAGTCTTGTAAACTAATTATTTAAAGGGGATAAGGTGTAGACTAGTCTAACACCTTACATTCATGTTGCAGATTGTAAAATCCGCTTACCTTTACCCTCTCTTTCAAGTGTACAAGAACTGATTTAAGTGGTTGCCAAACTTAACAGAGCCATTCTTTTGTTTGTTCATTTAGGCTACTGTAGAAACATGCCAGACTGAATGTAAAAGGATCCACTCCAACTTAAAGTGTTCATTCTAAGGTAGCAAAACATCAACGCTACAACACTATGGTGTGCATGTTCAATTATTCATCATTATTGCATAGCTGTATAAAGCGCTGCTGGTTGAAGAACACGTAGACTATGTGGTGTTCCAAAGTAGTGCCAAAACAAAGGGGCTTGCTAAGAGAAAAGTAAAGCTCTGTGAATGTTTTCAGTGTAGTGTACATTTAACCCTGAAGTTGTTTTAAGCTCAGTTTTCTGAAAATGTGCAAAATCACATTGGGCAAACGTATCTATCTGCTACAGTGTATAGCCTATAGCTTCCATACCTAATGTCCTGATGTTTCATCAATAGAGGGGCTCAGCTGACCCACACATCATCATCTGGCTAATATACTGTTGACAAGTACCTCTTCAACCCCCATAAAAAAAAAACAGAAATATCCTTTTACTATAGCATTATTATAATAAGTGCTAGCTTTGTGTAGATATTATTTCTTAACCTGAATATCAACATTATACCTTCTTGAAAAAATATTAAGCTTTACACATCAGCCACATTGTACTTAGGCAGCTAATACCAGCTAATGTTAGCATGCTATCACGCTACTCTAAGATGTTAAACATGGTCTTTTTTTTTAATACACACCCATCATAACATGGGAGTGTACACATGCCAGCTTAAACGTGTAGCTCAGTACAAGGACAGGCTAACAGAGGTCTTGAGTGACTCTGGATGCTTATTCCTGGAGGAGCCTTGAGCTAATATTATTCATCCAGAGAGGTGGCTTAGTGTCCTAAGACAAGAGTCCCTTGTAAAGCATTGATAGTGTTCTGGAGAAGCAGTGGGAGAAAATGAAAGACATTTTTCATTTCTCCACCTCTCTGTTTGTTCAGTTTGGTCTGATTCTGCCTCTTGGGGGAAACAGAACGGAGCATTGAACACATCTGGGACCGGACAGGTCTGGACTAAATGTAAGTGTGTGTATTGGATGTTGGCTTACCTACTGTAGAGTTGACTGGGTGTGGGAGAGAATCACGACTGTTTTCTTTTTCTGAAGCGTGCCCTGTGCAGGTTTACATTGCAGCCGTGCCATATGCTCTCCCTAGGAAATAGGCTTTATTAAAACGTTTAAGAGCACGTCAGGCTTAGGTGACTTATGGGCTATGTGAGCCAATGTGAAGGTGCATTGTCGGCAACTTTTCACAAATAAAAAGGGTGGAAAAAGATGGAAAGAGAAACACTCTCCTGGGGCCCTATGTGGAGCAGAGGACCGAATGGTTAAAGGCCTGATTTGGGGGAGAGGGCTGTTTCAGCTGAGCCTCTGTGTTCCAGGTGTTGCTTTTTAATTGGCAATTCCGCGAGCAATAAAGCATTTCACTTACTTTCGCTTGTAAAGTGCTTTCATTCCATCTCCAAATGATGTAATTACCCTGCCGTCCCAGGCGAGAGAGCGGCAGGAGAGGCTCTGCTCTGCTCTCCGTGCAGCTTGCTCTCTCAGCAAGAAGCCTTGTGAAGGGTTTCCTGGAGTATGTTTTCATTTAGGACTCCAAGCACCATAAAGTGAGGTTTGCACAATAAACATACACTTTTATTTAATTCCAAGCTCCCCCCTTCTCTGTGTGAGTCTAATATTTATGAAAACAAAAAAAAAAGCAGGATAAAAAAAATTAAAGGTTTGCTCTCTTTGATGTTTGAAGGGCAGCGGGGGACGCTCTTTGTTCCTGAACACAGATGGGGATGGAATTCGTCGGTACAACATTTATCTTCGCATGCTTTTCATAAAGCTGCAGGAGCAGATTTTTGTTTTCATCACAGTTTGAGGCAGGTTCTGTCAAAAGAATGAGTCAAGGCTTTTGTAAATTTATGCTTTCATTTACGCTGCGACGCACTGCATGTTCACAACTTATAGGCGGGATCCAGTGCCAATGCAAATAAGTCTTAAAAATTCAGAGTTTCTTAAAGGAAAGGACGAGAGGGATACAATTACAGATATGCTAATGAAGTCAGCTTGCCCGTGGAGTGATGTTATCATTTGGAATTTTAAGGTGAAAGAGGGGTTTTAAAAAACACATTTTCCTGTTTATGTACTTGGAACTCCCTCTGAGACACAAAGAGGTCAAAGACGAGGCCAAGTGTGTGCCGGCCAAGCGTGTGGAGAAGTGTAACACTAACCCCAAGTCATTTGACTAAAACGGGTCTGATGATCCACCTGAGGATTGTGAACCCTCAAGAACAAGTTCAGCCTGTCAGCTTGTGGCATGAAGCGAGTTCTGAAACCCAAACTCCATTTGATCAACATCGCCCTTGGATAGTCGAAAAACACTGAATTACACTGAGGCTGTATGACCAAATTTCTCAGCATGAATGTCACAACACAGAGGAGAAAGTCAGAGGGAAAACATTCTCTTTGGGTAAAGCCTACCTGGCAACATTTTTGCATATCAGACCTCCCTGGTGCCTGTCAGTATTCCAGCCGAGGCTACTTTGCCAGAAAACACAAAAACAAGCTGTTCACTATCACTGCTGTTCCCATGGGAACAGGCCCGCAGAGGGTGTGCCTGCTCTGACACTCATCTGCACAAACAGTATGCACGCCGGCTCCCCAGCATGCAACATAAACCAATAGCGGGGGGAGAGATTGTGTTCCACAGCCTCTTTCTCTAAAAACCGGGGCCTCATACAGAACCCTGCTATCAGTGTAAGCGATTAGCTGGGCCCGCTTGTGAAAAGTGCCACAAGGGGGGAAAGGATCAAGATTCCTGAGATGTTGGGCCTGGAGCGTTCATTCGCACACTTCCTCTTCCTAATAAAGACCACACATTCCCAGCGGCTGGAGCAGCGCCGGGTCAACAGAACTGCAGTTCAAAGCTAGCCCGAGCCACAAAAAGAGAGGGAGGGACGTCAACGACAGAATGTCAGCTAGCTAAACAACAAACAAATGAATGCCAGGCGACTTGAATTAGCATCAGACATTTGCGTTAGGCAGTTGCATGAGAGAGTGGGAATTCAGTTTACGATGGCATCTTTGACGGTGTTGACTCTGTTCTCTTCCTCTTTTCTTTGTAATGATGTCAAGTGAGCCATCAGGTAGAATAAGCACCGCCTCCTCGCAGCTCTGTGCTGCACCGCCACAGGTGGCATAAGCACTGTGTAATCAGTTGACATGCACCTGCAATATTTATGCATTGCTTTATGGAAACACATGCAAATACAGCACACAGCAGGTGTGACAGTGACAGTTGTGAATTTGCATATCATCCATCAAATCTTAATACAATTAAGGTAAAGAGTTCACACACTGGAACAATACGTTTTTTCTCTAATTTATATATTTTTGCAATAGCTTTTGAACATGGGCTATATAGTGGTTTAAAGGAAAAAACTATACAGGATGTAGGTGGTTTAAAATGGCACCTTGGGAATATGATCTTCTATTAAAAAATATGGCATTATAAAGAGTGTAACAGGAACAGCTAACAGTCCTTCATAGATAAAACACAGGCTGGGAAACCTATATTGAAGTGGGTAACTTCACTCCATGATACATGATAATGAAAAATCTGACCATACTGCACTGCCTTTAACCAATTTTCTTTGCTAACGTAACCCACTGGGAAGATTTGCGTGTTAGCTTCTTTGCAAAATCTTTCCATTTGAAGCTGAGACGTCAGAGCTAACGCAGCAACGAGCCAGTAAATGTAGAGTTCTTTGGCAGCATTACAAAATGTTCCAGAAAGAGAGACACAAAACGTCCACGGAGCAAATTTAAACTCCACAGTTATTTAATTGTCCAAGCTAGGTGCAGCCTAGCTAACGCTACTTAGCAGCCAGTTGTTGTTCAGTGAATTGTGAGAGAGCAGTTGTAGGCTACTAAAATGATATGACAAAAAGAAAGAAAAAAGTTAATGAAAAAGTCCCATTTTTGTCGTAAGCTTAAACTTACTTTAATTAAAATGAAGGCAATTCATCAATTTTAAGTCTGCCTGAGATTCAGAACCACAGAGAAAATCAGTTCTAATCTCTAAATTCCTCAATTTTATCTTTATCTTATCAGATACTGTTTTTTTTTCTTTATGTAAATGTGTATTCTAATTATTTACATTTTTCTGTTTTATATTTTGTGTGACACCTTGTATCAATGTCTGGGTGCTATGCAAATAAAGTTGAATTAGAAATGCCTGTGATTGCAGTCACCCTCTTCAGTTATGTATGTGATTTAATTGTAAGTCATATCTCTGACCCAACACTCCAAAAATGTGTAAACAGCATCTCTACAAAAGACAAAGAAAATATTTTCTCCTCGAGGAAAACACCCTAGTCCCTGAGTGAGCAATAAATCTAGCACTTAAGAGAAGTCCTGTGTGTGTGTGTGTGTGTGTGTGTGTGTGTGTGTGTGTGTGTGTGTGTGTGTGTGTGTGTGTGTGTGTGTGTGTGTGTGTGAGTGTGTAAATGTACTCAGTGTCTCCCAAGTCCATAGCCTCCAGAGCTGTCAAAGGTAGCCTGGCCCCGCGACTTCCGTAACCCGTGACCCCTGTAACTCCTGTTTTGTTCTCGACACTCCAGGCCCCTCAGATATCCCTTCTCTGGAACTCCCCCAGATGACAGACACCCCTCTCCTCTCTGTTCCTACACACTAGCCCGGTAGCCTTTGACCTCCCCAGCACCTCTGCCTCTCTGTGAGACTGCCCTTGCATTCCAGTAAAGACGCTGAAACTTGAGCCCGCAGTGAGCTCATCGCTGGGCCACGGAATCAAGAGTTAAATGATACCAAAAAACACAGAGGGAAGAGAAAACAGAGAGAGAGAGAGAGAGAGAGAGGAGTGGGGAGAGGCAGCAGCCGTTGGTGCAGGACAGGTCTGGAACTGGTTCTGTGTGTCTGCTCGCCGGGGCTATTCGGGGGGTTAAGTTACACCAGAGAAAGCGAGGAGGAAGAGGAAGAAGAAACTGCTGGCGTCTTTGAATTCTCTCTGCTTTTGTCTGTCTCGTTCTTGCCCTCTCACTGTCTCTCCGGTGGCCTGACTGACTGGTGCCTGCAGTTTCCTCTTGACACACTCCAGCGAGCTCACCGCCCTCCATCCGCGCTTTCAAGTTAACGAGCCCCTTCGGTCTCTTTGCGTCTGGGAGTCGAGCTGGGATGTGAGTGTAATGCCTTGAGGTCGCCGTCTGCACTCTCTCTGTGCCTCTGTTCTTCCCTGACCCTGCCATGACCAGCAAGTGTCCAAAGACGGTAAGTGTCCCACTTCAAATTGTCCACCAGTCTTTTGAGTGTGTGTGCAGAGTTTGGGGATCGTTCCGCTTTATCTGTGCGAGATAAAGACAAAGTGAAAATAACTTCTCTGTTCCAGAAAAACAATCTCCTCCAAAGCTGCTCCCCAAATGGTGCATCAAAGAATCATTGTGATTCATGTCTCACATTGTGATGAGTACCATTAAGATGCTTAATCACTGCAAACATAATTAAACCAATCACTGTTTCTCACAAGCTGAGTCTGGAGGATTGATGCAGTGAGTTAGAAAAAGAGGCTTTTTTTAAGCGGAAAGCAAAGATCAACTTTTAAAAGTTTTAACCGTGCCATTAAATCAAACCTTTGGCCCATGCATTATTCATGGCTGCTATGTTTCGTTCCGGTTCACTTGCTGTGTTGTTCACCGTGTCTCTCTCTGACCTGGTGCACTCGTCTTGTCAACCTTAGGGGTGACAAATCCCTCTAAAGCAAAAGTTTTAAACACGATGATGATTTTAATGGGTGGCCCCAAGGAGACTCTAAGGAAAAGGTTGGGTACACATTATTTAAAAAAGATGATAATAGAAGAGTGTGTTCACATTTCTCTCAGGTGTTTTAAAAAATTGGAACAGTGTGAAGGCCAGTGTTCGGTCAGAGATCTGCCTCCTGCTCTTCACTTCCCGGCAGAAAGCAATTTGAAAATAATTGTTCCATGTTTCCTGCTGTGGCTTTCAAAGAGTCCGAGGTGAGACAGTAACAATTATTGCCAACATCTTTTTGCGATGCTCTCATTATTTAAATGGGTGTAAAGTGCTCCAGTGCTCCTCTCAGGTAAACACAACACACTTCTCAGGAAATAATGACATCTCTATGATCAAAAGATTCTTTTTTTTTATAGTGCCAGAGAGCGCTGCCCTGAATGCACTTTATTTACAAAGCTGTTTTATTCTCAGGTTACATAATGCAGCACCAGCATGCCAGATCCCCAAACCATGGCCGCCAATAAGTGATTAATGAGTAAACATTATATCCAATGGAATTCAACAGCACAGACGGATGCCCCAACCTTTAATTACACTCATAGTTTTCACTATTTTCAGGCTTTAGGTTCCTTTTTTAGCTGTTATTCCCTAAAAGGTCCTTGTGAGGAACACAATGAATATATATGTTGTAAAAATCATCAGTGGTGATTTGATTGTACGTCCAGTTTCAGAGCTATAGTGTACTGAAAAATATACACCAATAGTTCCCAACCTTTAGTTTCCACTCCTCATGCCTGTATGTTAAACTCATCTATTCTCCTATCAACTATTTAATTCAATAGATTTTTTTAAATATCTGTAGGAGCTTCATCAAGATGGAAATAATGAATATTTGACAGTTTTTGGGTTAAATCAGGTATTAGGCCTTGAAGTAGAAAAAGTTGTTTCAACCTTCTTTCCATTAACTTACAGTACGTGGCTGTTGGAGACTGTCTGCACTAAGTTTTTATATTATTTGCAGAAGTAAAGTATGATTGGAGGAGAGTTGGCAGTCTGGTGACACAGTATGGTTTGATCATTTTGTACGCTTGTTTGATGCTTTGGCAAAAAACATTTTTCCAACAAAACCTATCGATGTTAATGGAAATTAGTAATTAAGAGTTATAACGTTGGGGCGCTGATGGCCGAGCGGTTAGGTCGTGCCCCATGAAGAAACTGTAGTCCTCCAAGCGGGCTGCCTAGGTTCAAGTCCGACCGGCAGTTCCCTTCCCCCATGCCATTCCCAACTCTCTCCCGACTTCCTACTCTATCCACTGTCCTATTAAAAAGGCTAAAGAGCCCAGAAAAAAAGATTAATAGTTAATTTTAGGCAAGATTCAAGGATGATGGATGAGTCAAACAAAAACAGGACTTTCACCCAGAAGTTCATAGGTTTCAAGTTCTGTGTAAAACTACGGAGCCCCTAAGGGGACATGGGCAGAATATATATTAGAAAAATATATTTCTGGTGCGTTTGAGAAACTATCTCGGGCTCACAGTAAAGTTTAAGTGCACACGAGAATGTGCAGACACATTTCTCATGAGCTCCAGAAAGTATCGGGTGCACCTGAAACATTTTTTTTTTTCTTTTTTTTTTTCTGCTGATGTCCTCTCAGGGACTCCGTAGAAAACCAATGATATGCTATTCTTTAAAGTTACAAACGCAAGTTAGTAATATTCATAACAAACATCTCTTATATGATGTAACCCAAGTGTGAAGCCTATTACACATTTGCTTAACGTCTTATTATTATTAACTTTATTTCCATACTTCATTAATCCAAAGCCACAATATTTTCCCAGACTCAACCAAGTAGCTCTGTTGCCCCAACCTAACCAAACTGTCCACTTCACAATGTGAATAATGTAAAACAAGTCTTGTCTGCTGACATATTGTTGGCCATCAGTAGAGGCACTAATTTAGGAAACATTCCTGTGGGTTCAGGTAGGAACAGATGATCCATGTGGTTGTATGGGTTGGAGGACTTGTTGGAGTTTTCTCAACTTTTCATTCATCTCTTTCTGCTGATTATTTCAGCTATTCAAACTTTTACATCCAGCTTCCTCGTTTAATGTTACATTCATTACTTCTGGTGATTGAAAGTCCATGTGAACTGATTGAATTTTTCATTGTCGTGCTTGCAAGCTTGTTTTCATACAGTCTCGTTCTTGGTTATAACAGACAGTGTCTCATAGGGGGGGTACAGCATAGTATTGCGATATTTTGCGTGGCGATATTATATAGATTCATGGCCGCCTAATATCAATGTTTTTATTATATTAACAGGAAATATTATTTTTACATTTTTTTATTTCTTAAGGGGTTGTACAATTACATTTGAAAACATTGGCTTGTTAAAAATGACTGGACATGTAGTTATTTATACATGCTTGTGTCCAGTTATGTTCCATCAGTCTGAAATACTAACAGTTCAGATTGTGAGGTGCATGCAGCCTTTTACAGGGTTTCACTTTGATCACAGTGTTGGTCAGTGGGTCAATGGGACATGACCCTCATTGTGTAGAAATAAAAAGACTGAAGTGAGATGAATAGACTGAGAATGTTTTCCTAGTTGACAAAACAGTTCTCGATTTAGTTTAAATTTGTGGACATAATATGCAGTTAAAAAGTTAAATAAAAATAAATTGTGCCTCCCACAGAAGATCAGCATAACTTTAAGTTCTCTCAAATATAAAAGCACTTGTTATGAAGACATATATATTTTCATATTTTCATTGGGATACCTTTAGTGATGGGTTGATATGAAACAAAATGTATGTTGTTGCTGG
The DNA here is from genome assembly GCF_963930695.1 of Labrus bergylta. NCBI lineage: Eukaryota > Metazoa > Chordata > Actinopteri > Labriformes > Labridae > Labrus > Labrus bergylta. The sequence goes on along the minus strand of NC_089209.1, from coordinate 21,617,996 downwards.
TTGAAGTGAAGCTCTATAAACGACTTTATAGACTTGTAGGAAGTCATCACTTTAAAGCACATGTGCTTTCTGTGGTTGCTGCTTTTACGCTGTGAGACTCTCCAACTTTTCATCATTAAATCTATTCAGGTTTTTGCCTGTTGGTCGGGATGACCGAGATATTTGGAGGCATAATTGTAAATTTTGGAAGATATTTTTCTCTACTCTCAAGAGGTTTTATAGACCACAAGAGTGATTAAAAAAATAATTGTTGGAGTTCTCTGATCTCCAGCCATAGCTTTCTAATAAACACATGAAAAGCAAAAATATTTCCTCCTATAGCGTTGTGTTCTATTATACAATTTGATTAACGTGACGATTTCAAGTATTTTTTTAAATCCCTGCATATTTCATGCGTCACCATCCATACGTGCACTCTGAAAATATGTCACTGAAGTGTCAGTGAGGCTGACAGCTCAACATGTCGGGGTACGAGTGCTGAAAGGGCGCGCTTACACCAGTAACTGCTTTAGGGGACAGGCAGGTAGTCACAAATGGTTTTATATATGGAAGTACATGAATGAACGCATTTGACAGCTGGAATGTGTTTATAATACAGTGAAGGGGGGAAGAGAGAGGCACGGACTGAAGCCTCGAATCAGAACGGTCCCTTATTAGATGTTTTCTAGCACTAGTTTGATTCCTTTTTTTTACCAAGAGAATTACTCAGTCTGTCTGAATATATTAGAAAAGAAATAGAGACAATCAAGTCAGACATTGTGTAATTTAAAAAAGCTACATTTGATGTAGAATTACTGTCTTTTAATTATGTAGCCGCTCTGTTAAATCGTTCCTTTTTTTAAGAATTTGCTTCGTGGACACTGAAATTGATCATCGGCCTGGCGACGAGCCCGAACCTATAGAACTATAGAGTCAGCTGACCGCAGCAGCAGACCAGAGCATGAATCAGACGTTGTCTGGCGCTGGACATAGCCTGAGGGCAGAGCTCGGTGGTGCAGCGAGGGGAGCAGAAGGAGAGGGTTAAAGAGAGAGCGTGAGGAGAGCTTTGAGAACGCCTCGAGGCTGAGGAAGGGGAGACGGAGAGAGAGAGAGGGGGAGAGAGAGAGTAGATCGTAGACTGGTTCTCCGGCCAACTAGGGGGATCCAGCACAAGGGGAAGCTTGTTCCTGGGCTGCCTCTCTGTTCTCGGGGCTTGTAGCAGGAGGACACGGCCTCCCTTGGATGAAAGAAAAATAGAGCTGAATACCAGAGGATAATGTGATTATGGGCAAATAGGAGAATGAAGGTTAATTGGAGTTAAGTGTCTATAAAAAACGGGACTATATATATACATCTGCGAGTCAGCCTCGTTCTGCCAACAGGGCTGGAATTCTTGGTCTCTCTTTTAAAATAAACACAGAACTCAACAGTTGAGAGAACGTAGCGAGTGTATATTTTCTAAAGATAATACCTGGACATTCAGAGTCCAATCATTAGATTAAAGTTGGTGGCTCAGACGGGATTAGAATAACATGAAGAGGGATGTAAAAAACATGAAGCTGCCACAGTGACCTCGAAACAAGCGTCTCACGCGTCTGGAGGTCGAGTGGAGCGATTCTACACCACCCATGATATATCCCAGACGTAGCTGTTTCCATCAAACCCTCGTAATCTCCCTCTTGTGAGCAATGGCGCCCTGTTTATGTGGGACCTGTCATTCACAGAGATGGACTACCTCTAAAAGATACCCCAGCAAAAATATGGAAGAAAACAAGCCCCCCCCCCCATATATCAGGTTTCAGAGGTAATCTGGCAAATACAAGGACATGCATGGTGCTGTGGTGAAAGTGTCTCCACATCGGAAGTGACTAATGATTTGTTCCAAACAAATTACTCAACATTTACCGGCTTTGAATGTTTTTAGCTAGCAGTGTAAAATCAAAGCATTGATCGGTGCAGTAGCAATGTTCTGAAGCTTTACAATTCACACCACTCATGGACAAACACACGACATAAACATTGAACATAGCCATAACCTTCTGTGCTTAAAAAAAAGACAGGGATCATTACACAGCAAATAACAAATTACAATTTTATGCTAGCATGTAATTAGGCTTCTTTAAAGTAAATATGTGTTAGTTGTAGACTTGATTGATGCAAATGAACTGAAATTTAGCTGAATTGTAAGCTTTTATGTAAATGTACATTGATTGACCAGCCCTATTTAACCCACAATTTCCACATACTCTGTGTACAGCTGCTCATGGCCGCCCTCACTTTCATGAAACTGATCCAGTGCGGACTGTGGCTCACATGGACTATGTGGGGATTGGGGGTCAGGATCTTAATCTTGGCTAACTACAGTATCTTTGCCTTCTTGGCGTAGGCTAGTTAGCTAGTCTTGCCAGCTTCAAATTTGTGGAACAGGTCATAAAAGTAAATGGTAAACAAGAGTCTTGAATAAATAATTGTAAACAACATACCAGTATGTGATGGAGAGACAAAAAAGGAATGGAGACGCCCTTCATTAATCTTGGAAGTCTGTTCAGAGCTTTGACGCGCTGCACTCAGTTGCTAGCACGTCTGCTAGCAATATATTAGCAAATGTCAAAAGTCCTCAGATGTCAGTTAACAGCTGCCGTTTAAGCCCACCCAGAAGTGTGAAACATCCATGAGATAGAATTTTTGTGTTGTTGTAAATGATAAATATGCATGTTAGCTCTGGTATCAGGAGAGTTTGAATGAGAACAAGTGAAGACACTTTAAGATCGGAAGGAGGAAGAACTGAAGGAGAAGAAGAAAGAAAAGCCTTAAAAGAAAATATACATCAATCAAATCAATACTTTTGGTGATCTTTCACAAATATCCAAGCCACCCTGTAAATGATGTGGCCATGCATGAGTTTAATTTGAAGTTTTCTGAAAGCAGCCAAAAAAAAAAAAGAAACGTCAAAAGCCAGTTAGAGCAGCTGCCAGCAGACATACGGCACACAACTCCAGGCCCCGCTCCTCAGTTTTCAAACCACACTAAAGTTTTAGGAGGCTTTCATGCTGCTGACACATTTTGGACCCAGCCACCCTGAACTCAAAACCCCTCACCATACTCTTTCCCCCCCTTATCTCAGATTTTATGTTCACACCTCATAAAAACTCAATTTGTCCGTTAAATGTAATTTTGAAGACTGAAATCCTTTCTGTCATTTACAAGTCATGTTGCAATTTGTGTTTAGGCATCGTTAGCCACGTCAGGGTTTCTACACTGCTGCAGGTTGAGTGCGTCATGCAAACTAAACAGCCAGCAGCAGGTTGGATAAAGATGTATGTTCACACTCTTTAAAGAGCCACAGGCAGCATCAGAGACGAGGAGATTAAACATGTACGGCACTATTTAATGTGACATCAGTGGATGAAAGTATACAGTGTGTACTCCACTCCACTATGTTCATTTTCTGGCTGTTTCTACATGAAGTTTACATTTCAGTCTTTTTAATCTCGGTTCAAAGATTGCTTCTCAGATTTAAGGTTCCAACCTTTTAGGTTTCTGACCCCTTCACTTCTATTCAAATAACTTTGTGTATCGTGCTGAAAGGTTCCAGGTTGTGATTTTTTTTTTGGTTCTGTTTTGTCCTTTTTTTTAAACCAGAAAAAAAAAAATTACATCACTCTATTCAAGGCCACCAGTCTTGACAGAGAAAAGTATTATTTTTACCCTGCAAGTCACAGAAGTTCCTTGTCTAACGCTGCCTCTGACTGTTAGATTGTTTTGAATGTGAATAATCTGTTTTAAAGGGTTAGTTTGGATCAAAACCAGAGTCCATGGAGGCAGGGGCAGACAAGAACGTGCCATGATCTGATCTGCAATTACTGTTTTATCAAAGATGTCTGGTGGAAATGATTCAATGTGGTGCTCTTGTCTGCAATGTTTTAACACTGTATAAATAAAAACAGAGCATGTCACTTGCATAAACAAGCTCTTCAGTGGACGTGAGCCTTCAAGGCATGTTACATAGCAGCCGATTCAGCCGTGTCATGACTGCCACCTGAGGCTATTGTGTCATTTTTGTCTTCTTGTGTCATATACATACCAAAACATAGAGAAATAAGGTCGGGGTTAAAGTGGTAGGAATTCTTCTAACAAACTCGCTCCACTTTCAGCATCAATAACAGATTTCCTGACAGCTATATGCATTTGCATTAACAATTGTATTATGTCATAAATAATAATACCTCAGTCGCAGGGGAAATTTGAATCGAAACAGGTACTTTTTGTTAGTTTAAACACATTCACCTGATTACAATAACTACCGTAAAACACATATTTAACACTCATTGTTTAATCTAAAAGGTTGGCTGCATCTATACTGGTGTGACATAAACCGTCATTGCTGCCAGTGCAGCCACCACCAACACAAATTGCACACGACCTGACACGACTTGGTCTACAAGTTTGTGTGAGAGGTAAAATAACTAATTTGATTCCATACTAGATGTCCTGTGTGGACTAGTAAACAGTTGGCATGGTAAGGGTCTTTGACCATCACCATTGATGTGGGTTTGTAGCACATCTTGAAATCAGTTATAATAATTTTTAACATCTTTTCTCCGTCTTGACGTTATAAAACATTGGTATATTATTCAGAAAATAAACCTTGTGGAGCGCTCTTTTGATTAAATATGAAAGTCAACGAGAGACCAGAGGAGGCAGAGAGATTCGCGGGCTGTGGGTTCTTACTTCACAACTTTCCCCATAGGCTGAGAGCTTGACTGCCGTACTGTAGCTAATAGGAGTGCAAACTCCACTCCAAAGCGAAAACAGATGGTAAAAAGAGTTACACAGCTGCACACAAACTGCACGTTGTGGACAATCAAAATTGTTGAGCAGGACAACAGTTTAAACCTTTTTTCTCTCTAGGAGATGCCCCCCCCCCAAAAAAAACAAAAAAAAACAAATCAGACTGCTTCTTATAGACAGTTGTGACTTATATTCCTGATTTTGAGGTACTACTGTATGAATGTATTTTTTGAGATTTTTGCCTTTATTGTAGAGATAAGACAGTGGCTAGAGTCAAAAATCAGTAAGATAGAAAGAGAGGGGGGAATGACATGCGAGAAAGGAGACACAGGTCGGATTTGAACCCGGGCCGTCTGCTTGGAAGACTATAGCCTCTGTACATGGGGCACGCGCACTAACTACTAGGTTACCGGCGCCCCATATTTTTTTAGTAGCATTTTGAATCTTTTTTTTTTGTTACATTTGGTTCAGGCATATATACTTAAGGGTGAGTGTGTGAGTCACAGCCAGATGTGATGTCACCATCATATGTTCTGTGTTATGTTTAGTGGGTGACGTAAAGGACAGTTTGAAATCTGATTTAAGTGGCCTCGGTTTAATCATTTCAAATTTGATTTGAGTCAGATTTCAAACCACCTACAGATTAACTTCTATGTGCTTTTTTTTTTGGTGCCATTCTTGGTGGAAGCAATATGATTCCAATCTGGATATGTAGAAAATCAGATCGAAGCTGCCAGTCTGAGTGTAACCGAAGTACCTGTCTCTTACACACATAGTTCTCTCTTTTTTTTTTGTCTTTGTGTTTCCTCTGTGTTTCTGTCTTTGACCCTTTTCTTCATTCTTCAGACACACCGCCAGTTTCATTGTTGCAATACCCAAACCTATGACTCAGTGTTGCAGGCTGGATTAGAGGTCTGGTAAACACAAAACACCCGCTCTCTACTTCCGAGCTGTACACTGTATAGATATTATGCAACTCCCTGGACTTCCTGTTATTGCTCATCTTAAAGTTTTGCTTTATTAAACTTTCTCAAGCACTAAAAAAAAAATCCACTCCTGATATCATGAAATGAAATCATCTTTTCATATGGGAGCACATCTAATAATTCTGTTTATGTACTGCTCTAATACCAGCCGATACATGATTCATTCTCAATAAAAAATAAGAAACAGTTTGGAACATGTCTCTTCAGGCTGTTTTTCAGTCAGACAGGCTCTGCAGAGGACCAGACTTTGACAGCACTCACTGGAGAGTCTGAGAATGTGTGTTCACTCCTCTTTGGTCGTGTCTGTTTGTTTGTATGTGCTCCCTTCACCTGTCTCCTTACATTTTTTTTCCCATCTATGTGTTGTGTTGTAAGGACGATCTTCTCCTCCAGCACTCTGCGCAATTATTTTCCTGATTTTTGCATGCCTCTTGCCGAGCTAGCTCCCCGCTGTCAGCCGCCTGCTGAGTGATGCATTTCCCCCGCTCTATCTCGAAAGCTTCCCAGTAATCGCTGTGTAATTGTTTGTCCAGTAATGCAGCATGCGACCGCCTGGTCTCTCATTACGTCTGTAGGATTTTGTTGAAACAATGCGGCGGGCGAAGAAAAGCAGAGATCTCTGCCTTGTGGCGAGATACTGTCACATGCTTCCAAACCCAATTATTCAGCTAACCTGGACTCCATTGAAACAGGGAGGAATAATCTCTCCCAGGTGGCATACAGTTTTCACTTTGTTTAAAGAAAAATAATCTTTCTCGACTCAAACAGCCTCTGGCAAGCTTCCACTGCAGCCACATTCCATTTTCACATGACCTTCTCACAGACCCGGCCTGGAGCGAGAGCCGCGCCGTCCGTCCCTGACTACACCTCCGTTTGACTGGCCTAGATATTTCAAGAGCTGACTATATTGCCTTTTTTTCCCATCTCACTCTGCCTCCGTCTCTGCATTTACAAGTTTGACTCAACTCCAGATACGCAATTTGTCTTTTAAGCTCCTTTATGGGTATTTACAGTTTAGTTTTACAAGGACAGAGACGCCCACACTCCCACACTTGAAGCTAAAAACTGAAGCTAAGTGTTTGGGTCATGCCAGGTATTTTTTTCAGTTAAGGACACAGAGAAGTGAAGAATTGACAGTTTTAACCTAGCCAATTTGCTCAAACTAAAGTGCCCCCCCCCCCCCCCCCCCCAGTGATTGGATTAGCTTGACATTATGGTTAAAAGGCCTGTTTGTTTTCTTGCCAAAGATTAGATTAGAAGAATGATAACACCCACATGGAACTCCCCAAGGAAGTGCAAGAGGCTTTGAAGCTAATTTGACATATTGGTCAAACTGTGTAATTACAAATACGGGGCTGTCAAGCGATGCACTCTGATACCAAAATACTTTTTTCCCCCTTCTACTTTGTGAGAGATTTTTTTTTATATGCAGAGACAGTATGTTTTTTTGGGTTCATAATCTTCCCAGAATGAATGAATAAAAAGTCCCTAACTTCTACCATTACATCCTGAATTAATTAAATTCACTGAAAGCCAGATTTAAATCTTTTTCTCATATTTCATCAGAGCTTCATTGGTTGGGAAGCTTGGTTTAAGGATATTGGGTTGTGAGCTTGCTGTATGGGCATGACGCTGAAGAAGCTGTTCAAAGGATTCAGATGAATAGGTAACAAAATCTTTTTTTCAATCAACTTTTTATGTTTTATTGTTCTCGGCCTGAGTGAAGGAGATTAAGTATCTTGGGGTCTTGTTCAAAAGTGAGGGTAAAATGGACCGTGAGATTGACTAGGCGGATTAAAATAGGGGCGTTGAACCAAACCGTTGGGGTGAAGAAGGAGCAGAGCCTTAAGGTAAAGCTGCTGAGTTATTGGTCAATCTTTGATCTTCAAAATGGATGGACAGAAGGCTGTGGCTCAGTTGGTCGAGTAGTTGTCTCTCAACCAGAAGGTCGAGGGTTTGATCCCAAGCTCCTGCAACTACATGTCTGATGTGTCCTTGGGCAAAACACTTAACCCCAACTCCCTCTGCTTTATTGGCAGTTAATGAATGCGTATGAATGGGATTAGTTACTTCTGATGGACTCACTACATAGCAGCATCTGCCATCAGTGTGTGAATGGGTGTGAATGTGTAGGTGTGACATGCGGTGTAAAAGCGCTTTGAGTATTCAGAAGACTATGCAAGAATACATTTAACATTTATGGATGGTTTATCTTTATAATTTTGTTTTTCATGGAAATGACCTGGGTTACAAATTCAGGTTTTTTATGCTCCCATTTTTTACACAAAACTCTTAATCTGAGGCTGATTTAGTCTCTTATGAACATTGACTGTATACACAGATGGACAACACATATCCACCTCCTCCTGTTGTACAGATATGAGGCCAAATATCCTCACAAAAGGCGCAGACAAAAAAAACAACTGTCACAGAGCGGGTTGTGCCGTCCATCTTTTTATACAGTCAGTGCTTTTGTCAGAGCCAGAATAACATCTGCATCTCTAACATTTACGTTATGCTAAGCTAACAGGCTGTTAGCTGTAGTTTAAACTTTAACTAGGGGTTTTAGCATTCTCTTAGACTGACCACTAATGGAAAAAGGAGATGCTACTAGTCAAGAATGTTTTTTATTTTCCCATCAGGTTTTTGTTGAGCAAAAATGCAAAACAAATTCTGCTTTAACCTTTAAAAATAGGAGGATTTATAGTGTTTCTGTACTTTTACGATTATAATCATTCAATTTAAAATTTGAAACATAACAGGCTTTTCTCTTCAGACAGGAAGCTGAATGAAATAAAACTTTCATTCCAACATGATCTAAAGATTTCTAAATAAAAAGATTAATTTTACCAACCAGTCATCACCGACTGACCCAGCGGACTGTTGTAAAAGTTCCCTGCATGAGTTTTTTTTTATTAACTTCTGAACAACAGAGAGAAGCTGTGAAGCCGGCTTCTAAAGTGGGGAAATGGAATTGGCTTTTTGCAAATGATGATGATGATGGTGTGTGTTTGTATTAGGGAGTCAGAGAGACAGAGCCATGCAGCACTTTAATATCCCCAATAACATCGGGAGAGACGGGGCATCTGTTTGAGAATCCCACATCAAACGAGACGGCGTGTCAGCCGAGGGTTATGCATATATTTCCCTCTCGCTTTCCCATCCAACAGGAACAGGCAGGCGTTCAGGGAGAGCTGACGAGAGAAAGGAGGCGTCACTTTTTGATCAGGACTAGAAAGGAAACCAAACAGAGAGGAAACATGCGAGAATGTGTACAGATATACAACAACGTTATCAGGGTTTCTTGTTTTGTTCTGGTTCTGTGCTGTGCTGTTTCAGACAGGGGATGTTGTTTTCCTGCGAGGGCATCTGGAGAAGATTAGGTCCAACCTGACACTGCAGCCTGTGAAACATGACTCAGGGATGAATGGAGGCTTTTAGACCAGTGTCTGTCTTCCCACACGTTGTCCTGCTATTCTTTATTTGTCCATCACCCAATAAAACACGCACGACGTTATCTGATACCCACACACTCAGCAAGCAAACAAGCTGCTGCCAATCTCTTTCTCTGCTTCTTTTTTTTTTTTTTTTTTTTTTAAACCGGCCTTTACTGGCGCTTTTCACGCAAAGATGTTTTTTTCATGTTCCAAAGCAGAGCCTCAGAAAAACAAAACGTCAGCGACTGTGTTATTAATCTCAAATCAGCTGTCCGTGCTTGCGCTGTACATCACAGCGGGAGAATGTGATTTGTAAGGTCAGCGAATGCCTGTGTTTTCTCTGCTAAAAGCATGAAACGGAGCATGAAGGAGCGCAGAGTGGGGAGCGTGAGGGAATGTTACAGAATAACACAAATTAAGGCCAAGCTGAGACAGAATTACCTGCAGAAAGGAGTCCATATTCAGAGCCTTTGTTTTGATTCAGTCTTTTTGGGCTGCAGGATGGACTCCTGCGTTTCTCGCCGCTCGGATGAGGCCCCCCTCCCCCGCCAGCACTCCGGGGACCTCACATACGTGCTACCATAGCTGGAGCAGAGGGGGACTAATGCATGTCACCGATGTCTCCTGCAGTGAGAGCAAACAGAGCTGACCACCACTCAGCTGGGCACTAATGCAGCGGAAAAAAAGAGAGCAGGTTTGAGCATTAGGGCTGTATCCTTACACTGGCTTTACACCGGCACTTAGCTTATGGATATGTACGTATATATTACAAACATTTGAAGGACTTCCTCGGGCTGTTTTACGACCAAGTTTGACTTCCGTATCTCTCGGTGAAAGCTGTTTTGTTGCCTCTATAATTGCCTGACTAGTTGTTGCCTCTGCTGCCGCTGCTGTCAACTCTACTTTCTATTTTTTATTGTGAGGAAAAACTCAAGCTGAGGTAGCGACTTGACACGTAAACGTAGAGGCTTGTCTGTTGGTTTGACAAACTTTATCTGTAGCCCTGAGGATGTGTGTGTGTGTTTGTGTGTTTGTGTGTCAGGGGAGAGATTCAGGATTTGTACGTTGTTTCCATTTCTTCAGCCAGTCAAAGGCAGGACAGTGCAGGGCTGTTCTGTTTGAGAGCGAGCCACTGTCCCTGCATGGTTTTCAATTTCATCCCCCTCAGCACATCAGCGACAATTGCTTCCTACTGCAATTTATTACAGGCAAATTGAAAGATTCCAAGGTGTGAGTCAGTTTATGTTGGCTCTGAATGAGCCGCCTGGTTACTTACTCTCGCCCTTATTTCCCCCCCTGTCTCTTTACATGGCCACAGCTCCGGCTCGTCCCCCATCTGGGATTGTGAGAGCCGTAGAGTATTGTAACCAAGTTCTCAGCAACAGAGAAAGAGCGAGTGGGGGGGGAAAAAAAAGAATGACGCTTTTCCATAGCAGAGAGAGGCAGGATGGCAGTGGTCCCATTAGTTGACCTCCCGGGGTTGAGTCCTCTAGAGGCATATAGACTTACAAAGCAGAAGAATATGCAGCAGGCTGCATCAAAGCGTAGCACCGGGTGCAGCTGATAGCTTGTGGTGACATTGTGCTGCGGGATGGAGCACTCTCTCTCTCCGCCATCATTAGCCAGGATCCCTCTCATAGTCTATTTATAATAAATTTTCCATTCTGAAAACAAGCTCTGTCCCCCATATGTTGAGGAGGAGAGGGCTCTGAACACGGAGCTGCCGGAGTGTTGCTAACACGGGGTTGAAACTATACAACAGGGACTGCTCACATAAACGGACCCAGACGTATAAAAGTAACAGCGGTTTAGTGAGGCCATTTTCTTTAAAACCAGAGCTCAGGCAGGGGAATAAAAGCACTCAATTCGTACTTGGGTCATACGTAGGAATGGTCGCCTTTTAAATTAGCCTGTAAACTGTGCAAAGCCGCATCATTATTCGCTACAAAACGGCCTCGTTTACAGGCGAGTCAGCGAAGGAGGTATTGTTCCACTGCTGCCATCCTCCTCCTATTTATCACCAGGGGACTATTTCTTACTCTCTGATTACTTGGCATATTGTTTTACAGATTTCATTCCATGTATTGGAAACGCACTCACGAGTGGAATTTGTTTTGCTTCGGTTAAATGTCAGAAGGAGCCTCGCTGTCAAGGGAGAAGAACGCTGAAGAGAGGGACGACGTGCACATCTCACTGTGCCCAGATGAGAAAGAGAAATGGAGCCGTGTGGGAGGCTGTTTTCACTCCCTTCCTGAGAGGATGAGCGGCCGCATTCTTGATGGAGGTGGTGAACCCACGTGGCAATGACATTCTGTCATTGCCACAAGTGTGTGTTCCTGCGGGCCTGTGCAGTTATGTTTTGTCTTTTGACACGCAGGAAGTGGAGTTCAGCCCGGGCGTCATGGAAATAGGACCAAACACAGAGACAATAGGGGTCAAGTACTCCTCTTTTTTCTCTCTCCTTGCATCCTTATATCTAACACTGATTCAGGGACACACACAGGAGAGGTGTGTGGCCTTGTGGTGCCACTTTACACCCGCGTCCCCTCAGGGATTAGTAATAGGCCTGAAAGCGTAACCAGTTTCAGGAATTGATGCAGGTTAAAAGAAACACATGGAGTGTCCGACCTTTTTTGTCAATCTCTCCCATTTTTCTGCTGCTTCAGGTCCTCCGACAACATCAGACGCATTAGCCCTCAGTGGCATTGGGGCGCACTCAAGAGGCTCGCAGCATTCAATTAATGTAAAAGTAATAATCTGTGACATTTGCTGCTAATTCTGCTGCTCTGTTTAGAACAGCATGGGAGCGTTTGCTGAATCGTCTGATGTAAACATGGCGTGACAAGTAGTGCACAAGAACGAGCTCATTACGGTGACAGTTCCAACAGCGGGAAGGGACAATGTCACGTCGTTTAACAGACAGTAAAAATGGCTGGTTACAGTTAAGTATTGATTAGATGTGGGTTACGAGGATCTTAAACCATTTTCTATAGCGTACGATCATTTCAGTTAAGAGACGTGCTGGTTTCAGCTACTCGATGTAAATACCTTAAAGGAAGAATGTGTGACATTTTACATATAAATACATCAGAAATCAAGTATGTCTAATGTAAATATCTCTTTAGTCATGACTGTCTACAATGACTGAGAAGCCTGAGTCCTGCTATGAGTTAACCAAAGCGTGCTAACATTTGCATGCTAACCCAACAATGCAGGCCACAGGCAATTGCAGCTTGAGCAAAGGACCATTTTGTCCGCCGCTTGCGCTTAATGTTGCTTAATTATAGTGCATTCTAATTCCTAACTCCTGCGTGGAAACGCGATTGGAGAGGGGTTGGAGGTGTCGCCAAACAGCAGTTTGTTTTGGTTTCCTGCTGGTGCTCAGGGGCGACATAGAAACACATACTGTAGAGGCCCTCCTAATGTTAAACATAAAAGAAAAACAATCAAAGTAATCCAAGCAAAAATAATATACAGTATCTAAACGAAGAAGAAACAAGAAAAATACAATTTAAGAATTAGAAAAACTAATATATATATATATATATATATATATATATATATATAGTAATAAATAGAATGATTATGATGGTGCATGGCTTAGTTGGTCTTGCAAACAATGTTTTGGTTCTTGTTTCTTGGGGGGAGCTTAAAAGTTTGACATCCATTGAGCTAAATGGTTCTTGTCACAGCATTTAATCTCATATTCCTACCTCTTCATTCTTAATTTTCTCTCATGTAACTCTCTTATGTAGCATGACGGTCCTAGAGGAATAAAAGTCCATCTCATTGTACTCTGTATAAGGTTGAAATGACAATAAAGAGAACTTGACTAGACTTTATATCAACAGTAGTTGATTCAAGTTTGAACTATAAAAGGCTTAATTCTCCACAAATTGACCGTGAATTTGAATTACAGTTTTAAAAGTTGACAGTGAAAAGGTGTATTTGTAGCTGAAGCAGCAGTCAGAGTTGAAATAAAAGTGCTCAGAGTTGGAGTTGGGATTTGAGCACTGAGTGACGCTGAAGTGTCACTTGAGCCCTGAGAGAAGATGAAGAATCAGTCGAAGTAAAAGTTGAAACTCAAGTTTTTTTGGGAGAAAAGTTGAACTACTGCAGTCTAAGTTATAAATTGAGCAAGAGGTGTCAGTGTGAGTCCCCAGAGACATTAACATCAGTTTGAAAGTGTAGTAAACGGAGAGCTGTCAGTTGATGTATAAACACTGAGGCCAGATGGTGTAAATAGAGTTTTTTAACAGTCAACGCTGTGGACCTGGAAGGAGGATGTGTGTGGCTCCAAATGTGCTGAAGTGCTCAAAGTGTTAGAACTACAAAATGACACGTGAGGTCACAATAATAAACTATGAATCAGTTAAAGGATATATGGTGGGTTACTCCTACTTTAATTATACAACAATCACCCCGGACACAAACTGCTCAAACTCCTCCCCTCCGTTACAGATCACGCTACACCAAAACAAACCAACTCAAGAACAGTTTCTTCCCCCAGGCTGTCACTCTGATGAACGCTAAACAGTCACAGAGTGTCAGACATGTGACTGTGAAACACCAGTAACCCTGAAACTAAACCCACTGTGAATGTTACTAAGACTATTTAAAAGTAATTTCTATGTTCAATAACTTAATCATGTAAATACAGTAAAAGTATTCTCTTCATGCACACACACACCTTTAATGTAAATACTGTAAAACTCTACCTCATATCTATTAACCATCTGTTGGGCTACATAATTACACATTTATTATCATGGCCTGCATGGCCAATAAAGCTGATTCTGATTCATAAGCAGAGGTGTCATGCACATTTAAACTGGGGGGCTGGAGCTCCCTTAGATTTTATTTAAAAATCTTACAGAATTTTTCTCATATCCTATTTTTATATAATTTGTAGTAATAATAAATCATATTACAAGTATGGAATATATCTGATACAAAAAAGCTACAAAAAATTAGGAGTAAATTAGATAGATATAACTGAGGTTTCCTCTGACTGTCAGACTGATCGAGAAATAATACCCATTTTGCCTTTGATCATAAATATTTCATAATGCAGAAAATGTCATAATTCTTCCCTTTTTTTCCCGAGAAGGACCCTTTTACCCCACTCTAACTAAGCCCCCCCCCCCCCCCCCCCCCACCCCAGAATTTTGGCTTCCATTATGCCCCTGTTCATAAGTATAATAAACATGAGTACACTAAGATGTAATACAGTTACAAAGCTTCCACTTGTCAGAGGGAGAAACCGTGATAATTAAGATTTAAACTATGACTGAGCAGACAAAATAACACAAATAAGGGACTAAAAAAAGAATCCGAGATATCAGTGTTTTTGAAACGTGATTGATTGACAGGTGGTCTCGGGGGGGTTTGCAGAGTAGAAACAGTAGCTCGTGTTCAAAGACATAATGATAATAAAAATGACAGCCAGTGTTGTCAATGCAGAAACCGCAGTCCAATCGTTTCAAACCGAGCATAATGTGAGAGTTTTTACTTGTGGATAGCTTGGAGACCAAACAGAAGTGAATACAATGAAAACAATGTGCAGAATGAATCTAAAGAATGAAAACTGCTGCTCTCTTAACCTCACTGAGAGAGAGGAGTTTTTCACATAACGGGTTTTGTAATGAAGGAAGTCACCCTGAAGAAAAAGGGAGGAAGAAAAAACAAGCAAGAGAGAAAATTATTGAGTCTTTAAACAAAAATAAAGGGTTCTCATTCACAGGAAATATTTGAAGGTTATGCGGTGTAATATGGTAGAAAACTGAGGAGGAAAATAATCACTTTATTTTAATCTTCTGACGATTACTCGGAAAGATCTCTAAAACGTTGATTTATTCTGGCAGAAATCAGTCACACAAGCAGAATTTAAAGATTTTTTTTAGCTTTTAGCCTTGATTTGATAAGACAGTGGATGAAGTAGTCAGAGGTGCTGCTAGTCAATAGGCAAGGCAGGCAACTACTGGGGGTCCCAGGCCCAGTAGGGGTCCTCAAGGACTGACAAACTTTAAGCAACCGCATTGCCTTAAGATGTGCAAATTTTACATTGACAGTAGGAAACCTCCCTTAGGCGGCCCCATCTGATAGCAGCCACTGTTGATGCCCGGCTAAGGATTTCATGCATTATTGCAGTGAAACCCAAAGTTTGTCAATGGAAGCAAGTAACCGAAGGAAAATGAAGAGGAATCATCTGTCTGGGGGGGGAAAAGAAAGAAAGAGGAAAAAAATTAATTAACACTTGTTGGAGGGGCCCTAATTAATTTTTGCCTAGGGCCCTAACAGAATCTAAAATCACCACTGTAGAGTAGGAAACTGAAGAGAGAGAGAGTGGGGAATGACATGTGGGAAAGGAGCCACAGGCCAGACTTGAACCCCCACCGCCCTCTTGGAGGATTTTTGGCCTCCTGCATTTGGTGTGACCTGACCGCTAGCCCATGTGCCCAACAAACAGAATCTAGACAATCACGTACTTTTACCTTACTGAAAAATAATTACAAATCCGTGAGGTTACTCAATACCGCAGGACAGCTTCCACACTAATTAGTCCGTTATGAAGGATCATTAATATTTTTTGACACGGCACTCATTATTCGTGGATTACATTTGCATTAACAAGGTTAATAACTCAAATCTCCCCCTCAGGACACCCTCGCTTTTAGTTCAAAATGTTCCAATAATAATAATCATCAATGATAAATATGCTTATTTAATTTAACACTACAGCTTTGATGATAAACTTGATCAAATTTAAAATCATTCCCGGTCCAGTGAGACTCTCAGAGTGATGAGATGAGTGTAACGGGGAGGGAAAAAAAGAAAAGTCTTAAATCAGCATCTGTTAACACTCGTGGCGGCCGGGCTTCCTGGACTCAGAGGCCCCCACACACTCTGCCTATACTTTTAGAATTATGGGACTGCCTGATGAGTAGTTGTGTCGAGTTGGAAGGTCCTTGGCGAGAGGCCTTGGGCACCGCTGCAAGACTATCAGAGTGCAGAGTCATTAGAAATCCCTCATTCTCACTCCACTGTGTACACGGCCCGGCGGCCTCCATCCGAATGCGCCCCGAGGAAGGATCACCTCCGTCGGGCTGAAATTGGATAGCACGCAGAGGAGGGGTGCTGTGGGAGCCGAGCAGGGAGTTAAGAAAAAAAAAGTTATGCGTTTCGATTTATTAGCTTGGCTGCAGTGATCACTGAGAATGTATCAAGGGAGAGAACAGTTTGGGGGATTTTTCACATGAGCACTGCGGACATTAGAGAAGTGACACATTGTCTTCAACACAGCTTTAAAGGACTGTCGAGAAGGGAAGTGCTGAATGAAATTTGTTATTTTGCCCTGACATGAATAATGCTGAAATAAATTCTGAGGTATCAAATGTACACGAAGAAAACAGAAGCCTCTGCAAATCAAATATCCAGGAAGAAGCAGATAAACTCTGATCATGAAATCAATCCATACTTAACATGAATGATAACTGTTTCAGGATCTACATTAAATTAAATAGATGTTAAAGCATAATAAACGTAATAATTTTCACTGAATTTGCAGTTTGGCTCGTATTTCCTCAAATCTCTCCTCAGATTTAAACAAGCCCCACAACAATTTAAAGTGTAAGGTTTCATATTTTTCAAAGTCATTCTTAATATCTTTAAAATATTAACAAAGAATCTAAGTGTCTGCCCTATAACTGAGAAATGGCATTGATCTTTGCAAAATAGTCAATTCATAATTGTTGTGTCAAATAAATAATTAAAGCTATCAGTGTTGGAGGAAGCCTGACTTGTTACTGAACTTCATATAAATTCACATTTTCTGAGAAGAAATAAGAGAGAGCTAATTTGACAAATTTTTTGTACCAGGCTGTAAACATGTTAATTTGTCCAGTTAAAAATGGTCTTTTTTGAATGGGTGTGTATGTGACTTCCGGTGCTTCTGCAGCCAGCCTCCAGTGGACACTCGAGGAACTGCAGGATTTTGCACTTCCAAATCGGCTTAATTTTTCTTCAAAGGAGGTTGTCGCTTGGTTATTATCAGGACTCCATTTCTTCTCTTTGTAAAATCGAGCTGCTGTGGCTCAGTGGTTAAGTCGGTCGTCTCTCAACTTGAAGGTCTGGGGTTCATTCCCCAGGGCAAGACACTCCCGCTGCTTCGGTGGCAGCGTATGAAAGTGCATGATTGGATTGGTTAATACTGATGGACTCTTTACATAGCAGCCTCTGCCTTCAGTGTGTGAATGTGGTGTAAAAGCACTTTGTGTTGTCAGAAGACTAGAAAAGCGCTATACACACTCTAGACCATTTACCATTACCCAAAATATATTATATCTTATCATATGCAGGTTATTCTGGTGTTATAACGGTATTGTAATTCATGGCCATTTCATAATTCATCATCTTAGCAATGTGATTGTGGTTACTTAATAGTAGGATGGCGACCTGGATGATTTGTAAAACATTTATATGTAACACTCATTTAGTTCCAACTTTATCTCTCCTCTTTCATCCGTGAAAACAAGCTGCCTTTGGCTGGCGTGGAACAAGTGTACTTGTGTCAACAATCCATTTAGTTTGTGTTTTTCCTTTTACTGTCGCCATGGGAGAAATGTAGACAAATATCGTCTCTCATCGTTTGTCGAGAGTGTCAAGCGACCAAGCACTTAAAGATGTGAAACAGAGGCGCTACTTTTTATTTACCACATTAAAAACTATGATGGTGGTTATTCTACCTCCCAGAATCCAAACTTCTGCCCAGAAAGTAATCTATCTGCAATGAATATCTAATTGAATCCACCATTAGCAGTAACACGAGTTTTATGTGTATGCATGAATTTTTGTAGCCACGTACCCACACACACCCAAATATGCAGAAACTTGACTTCCACTTATCGTTCCAGCATACCTAGAGGAACTGAACCTACGTGTATCATAAAAGTTTTTGGTAATGGAAGAAGTGAAAATAGTGCCCATTAAACACGGTAATGAGCAGCGAGATTAAGTCACATGAGGAACAAAATACAATGCAATAAGTGTTGTTTTAAAATGAAGGAGTGTGTTAGCCAAGAGAGCTGTTAGCTCTGTGTTCCCTGGGCTGATTTTAATGGAATTTTTTTTTTTTTTTATATAAACCAACAGGATCTTGTGACTTCCGGGATGTGGGGCGAAAAGCTGCAGCAGAGCAGACTGTAAAAGCTTCTGGATTTGGCAAACACAAGGCCGAGCTTTTAAGACTTTTCCATTTAAAAAAATAAAATAGCATGTTGGGGGTGGAAAAGAAAGTATTAACACCTTGTCTCTGCACAGATCTTTACTCTTTGTTTGGCCTCATGACACAGTATGAGTAATGCTGCACTTGGCCTCAGTACTACCTAAGAGTGGGAGCTGGACTTTTAACATACCGAGTGTATTTGTATGGTGTGTGTGCAGAAGTTCACAGTGAGGGGGAAAAAAATGAAGGCTTTTATTTGGCACGAGTGAAGAGGGCTAATTGCAGTAGATGAGGAAGTGTGAGAGGTGGAGAAAGTGAAAAGAAAGATATAAAAAGAAAGAAGTACCAAATGCAGGTTGTTATTACCTTGTGTAAAAAAGCCTTTTCATTTAGATAGACCATGTTGACAGAGGCAGTGAGCTGTGTGTTCCCTGCTTCACCTCAGGCGCAGCAGCAAGGGAGATGGCAGAGCCCTTCCCTTTCCTCCTCTTTTTCTGCTCCTGTTACTCGTACCAACAACTACAATTAGTGATCTCAGAATTTAAGCTATTTTTCAGCCTCTTTTCCTTTCTTCTGTATTTGCCTCTCCTTAACCTTCTCTGTAGGAAAACGCTATTTTCCTAGCTTTAAGATTGAACTCATCACGTCCTAAAAAGATCTAAACATACTGTACGTTTCATTGTGCTTCTTGGATAAGCCAATGACGTCAAAGTATTTTTTGTTATCTGTGGGAGACTTTTGTTGCCTCGTTTCAGCCTTTCACATAGGTAGTACTTCCTCCTTGGCAATTCTTGAACCATCTTGAAATTGGCTCCAAGCCTGGTGATCTTAAAACTGTACTAATCAATATTTTATTATTAACAATGGGCCAAAGGACTTTTTACAGCCTTGATTCTAGTAGAAACGCTCTGAAAACCCTGCATTCATGACCTTACCAGCAAACCGACAGTTGACAAAGTTATTGACTAGCTGGTGTGCATGGAGGAGCCTTTATTAGATCGATCTGAGGCATATATTTCCACCGACAGTTGGTGGAGACTAAAGAGCTAACATTGGATTTACGTTTGTCAGGTAGCAAGAAGCTAATCAATCGTCATGCTTGGTGTCCAAATAGAATACTACATGTTTACATTCCCAGCATACCTGCATACCAAGCAATGCAAAAACTAAATTCTTGTTTTTAAACTGTTTCCTGTTAAAATATGTTCTTAGAGCATACATTATGTGCACTTTAAGCGCTTGTATCCCCTCGTCAACCTTGCCATGCAGGCTAAAAGGTAAAGTTAACTCATCAGTCCCAAAGAATGCAGTTCCTTTAGTGGCCACATGGGGCCGGCTCCCAGATGAGTCAATCCCTACTTCATGTTAAAATGCTTAACTTTACAGTAGAATTAATCACATTAACAACCAGGTAGAAAAAACATTGAAGTTTAGTTTAGTTAAGAATATTAAGGTTTAGAGTTTGCATAAATCAGGGCGTGGTTACTTTGAGTGACAGGTGAGTTCAGCCAGAGTTCTGCTGTGTTCTCAGCTAGTTCGGTCACAGGTCCTTACATCTTTTTTTTTTTTTTTTTTTTTTAAGATTTAGTTTTCAGCATTTTGTGCCTTTAATGGAGAGATAGGACAGTGGATAGAGTCAGAAATAAGGGAGAGAGAGAGAATGGGGAATGACATGCAGGAAAGGAGCCACAGGTCGGATTCATACCTGGGCCGCCCGCTTAGAGGACTACAGCCTCCATACATGGGGCACGCACACTAACCACTGCGCCACCAGTGCCCCAACAGGTCCTTACATCTTGACAGAGTTTCTGTTTGTTTTTTTTTGCCTTAAGGACATTTTTAAAAATGTTATTGGACAACTAATGTAATTGTCCATGTCACCATTTGCTATACTGGTTAGTTTGTTAGTAGTGTTAGTTAGTATTTCATTGTACTAAAAACCCATCAAATACATCTTGTGTGAAATCCAGCATCATTCATTTGTGTCCTAAGCTTTTCTCTCTCTTGTTTACATTTTTCCTACATTTCCAACTTTTTTGTGTCAGCAGGTGAGAAACATGACGGCAAACTAGCTAATTTGTCAGCTTATAAATTGGCACGTGTGAAGACACTTTGAAAACTCAGCATTTGACAGCCTGGTCACAAGTAGATCCAACAAAAAAAAAAAAGTTGACTATCAAATGGCTACATCCAGTGATTAAACAGTCAGTTGTTATTTCACAGAAGAAACACTTGGATCATTTTATGAACATCTAAACGTCTAATGATTGTACAGCCAACATACAAGACACAACACTGCCACCCTCATCTCCCCCATCTCTCTCAATCTCTTTCTTCCTCTTTCTCTCTTGTTCTGTATTATTTTTGCATAATTCCTCCTGGTTGAAAGGTTCAGTTTCCTCTGACTAGAAATAATAACAAGGGTTTTGTGTGTGTGTGTGTGTGTGTGTGTGTGTGTGTGTGTGTGTGTGTGTGTGTGTGTGTGTGTGTGTGTGTGTGTGTGTGTGTGTTTGTCTGAGGTGCTGCGATGAGGATCTTGAGCAGCATTCCTGATGTCAGCACTGCTTTTTTACCCGTAGGCTGTAAGTGTGTGTCTGTGTGTGTGTGTTTCTGTCCATCTGTGTGTGTTTATTGGTTTCTCAGACTGGTTTATGTGCTCGTCTGTCTCTGAGCCTATTGCTCGCTGTGTGTGTTCATGTTTGTATTAGTGTGTGTGTGTGTGTGTGTGTTTGCCTGTCACTCAATAACGTGTAAATGTGTGACTGTGAGTTTATTGGAATCTTTGATGTTTGCATTTCTCTGTCTCATTTCATCTGTGTGTCTGTTGATGTTTTTCTGTGTGTGTGTGTGTGTCTAAGTGTGTGTCCCTCTGTGTGTGTACAGCAGGAATAAAGCACCCCATTGATAAGAACAAGTTCTTCTTGTTAACGTATCAGTAGAGCTGGACCGGAGCCAGCGCTGAAGTCCCAGGGGCGTATTTCTACACAACCCCTGCTATGACACGGCAGTTACTATTCTGCAACCCCAGACCCACACACACACACACACACACACACACACACACACACACACACACACACACACACACACACACACTGAAGGCGAGATAGCTCGGGAATGGAACATGTGTTAACACTCTCTTTCCAAGAGATACATTGAAGAGGACATTGAGCAATGTTTCGTCTTACATCTCTCTAGCGGCCGCCTGTTTTGCACTGGTCTAAAACGCTTCCATGTGCAGTCTCCGCATTCCCGACTACCTTTCTGAGGCATTTGGAGACTCTCCCCACAGATACCCGATACCCAGGGGAAAGCAGATAGTCATGAGAAATACCTGCTAGCTCTGAACCGTTTTAAATAACAGGAGGGGGGATTTTTGCCATTCCCTTGGTCTTCTTATTTTGCACATGTGCCAAGCTATTGTTTTCTCTGCTCTTATTCACCAGAGAGATGGAGCCAAGGCTGTTTTATGACAGTCATAATCACTACCCCTGGCGACTGCAGAGGGACATCAGGTCCAATCGGCTGTTGCGGGGGCACACCTCGTTGTCAAATAAAAGTGTCTGGATGAAGGTCGGTGAGAGAACAAAGAGGTTCAGTGTGCCGAGTAAGCACCTACAAAACCCTGCCGTTCCTGGCGTGCGCATGCTCTGCCTATCGTATATTTGTTCAATCACTGCAGACCCCGCTGGATGTAGTGCAGCCAGGCCGCAACACTCGCTCTTTGACAGCAGGGACTATCACAGTAAATCTGTGCAGAACCACACGATTAATCACAACAGTGGGTCGAACAAGTGGCTCGGCGTGACAAATGCATGTGGGCAGTGCACGCTGAGAGCCCAAACACAGCAGTTAGCGTAAGAATTACATACATAAGGACGGAATTTAATACAAAACAGGTCAAGGCATTCGAGTGTAAGCCTCATAAAAAGGGCCGTGTTGTTAACATCTGTTTTTGTAGATAGATCAGGAAACGTGAGGGCGTTCGGGGATGAACACAACCACAATGATAGGCAAGGGTTTTAGTTCACTGCAGCTAAATTTAACGTTGTCATCCTCGTTGCGTTTGAAGTGCAATCGCATAGAACATTTGCATGAGCTGATTCACTTGTGCCCCCTCAACTTAGGATGTAATGTGGAAATTCAAGAAGCGGGATTTTAAAGAGCCCAAAACGCGCTTTTAAAGACAAGGCAGGACTTTTTATTTTTCCAGATGGCTTTGATAGACATCATAGCGGTGTCACCACCAAAGCATGCTTTCTATTATTGCGATTGTTTAAAAGCTTTACCTCTCGAAGAAAATGCAAAGTGACAATCCAAAAGGGTTCAGACATAAAAAAGGGGGGGGGGGGGGGGGAGGGAGGTCTTACAAATGGAATTGTCCCCATGGGCAAACCGCATTATATTCATATCAAACCTGATACATCTCGCACTTGAGTTTCTAACCGAGCAATCAGGGCCTCGGCCAAGTTAGTGAATACTCCCTGATCAATCTGCTGATAGCAGGGGACCAACGGGGGACCACTGTGACTTTGTGAAAGACTTGTTAACAAACAGACGAGCAGAAAGTTTAGATATTAACTTAAAGCCTTTGAACGCCTCATTTGGTGTGGAGTCCTAAAATGTAATTTGGCAGGAACCGCATGTGATACAAACAAACCTGCATTTCCTTTAATGGTTTTTACAGCTGTTAGAAAAAGTTGTCATATCGACTATATATCTATATCTACTTGTAAATTGGAGTTTTTGTAGCTGATAATATACATAAAATCTATGTTAACCTGATAGCTCTTGGGTTGGAAATTTTCTCCATGAGGTTGACATTTTTTGGCTTTGGTTGAATACTTTGATGCGATGAATAACCACTAAATATCACATAAAACTTTACATTTTTACCCTAAAGACCTGTCATGAAATACAAAACTAATAACGTAGTTTTAATTAAATCCAGTGGTTATGAGAATGCTAAACTAAGATGGTAAACATTATGGCTGCTTGCGTTAATATTATGGAATATAAGCGGTCTGGTATAAGCAATTATTTGAAAGGTCAGACTGAAGCACCTTTTTTGTACAACAAACAATTCTGAAATTGAGCTAAATCCTCTATTAAAGTAAAGTGTATTCATCTGAAATATATGTGTCTTTGCATTCTGTCTTTAATCGATATCGTGTTTAGCTCTAGAGCAAATCAAATGTCAGACTTTCTCTGACAAAGTCCTATCAATCAACCAATCAAAAGCCCTGATGCGTAAAAGGAACAGCACTTCCACCGAGGCTGTAGGCTTATTCAGTCTGGTGTCTCTTTTTATTTTTTAATGAGATTCTTGAACAGATTTGTATAAATTCAGAAGGCAATAGTTTATTAGTTCTTTTCAGAACTTGGAATATTGGCATGACATGGAATCTTTCTATCAATATTGTGGATGTGGCATCATGACCCTATGAATTGAAGGCTGGCTTTTTCTTCTATTGGTACTTTAAATAGTTGTGTTTCATACTCAATTAAAAAAAATATGATTTTAATTATTGTTCCTTTTAAAAAAATAAAAATACAATATGTTAATCCAACATGATAGTACTAGAGATTGATACGAGCAGGGTTGAATCAGAAGTTATTGTGGACATTGATAAACTCAAACTGATAACCCAGGTAGTCTAAAAAAAGAGTGTTCTGCGTTCAGGTTTGATTCTTTTTTGAACAACAGTAATGACTTAAAAACTTCAAAAATATGATTTTTAGCCTTTGATACATCTTCTTGCTGTGTGTAGCTCACGCTTCTTTGTACCATGCCGTACATGACGATCACGCTGTGTTGACATAAAACCTGATCTAGCCGCCCGGCGTGAAGTGTTGTTAATGTCACTTTGGTCAACATTTGTCACGCTTTCATTTTGACTTCCTCGTAATCGTTAGTGCCAAAAGCGCTGCTGGCGACTGTTCTCTCCGCCCACCCCACATTTTAGTGCTGTTATTCTGGGCAGTGGGTCTTATAAATAACTAATAAAGAGCAAAGATATGATGCATTCATCTTAATGCTAGGTGGCATCAGGGGACAGGTGCGCTGGCTCATTCCTACCTTTTGTACGACAGCACAATTAATCTGCTCCGTGCCACGTTAAGAGCAAAGAGTGGGCTGTGGAAAAGTGACAAATGGAAAACCAAAAGGGAAAGTCATGAATTTTAAAGTGAACTTTAAGCAATGAGCGCCTGACCATGCTTACCTTTACACTCCCTTCTTCTTTTTTTTGTGTTGAGCAAGTCCTTTTTTTTTTTTTTTTTTTTTTTAATTCAGAGAGGAAAAGAGACGTGAGTGAAGTGGTCTGTTCTAGAAATAGCCCACAGACGAGGATAGGTGATGCTGGTGTGTGAGCTGAAGAGGGGGAGTGGGGGGGGGGGGGGGAAGTGGGGAGATATTAGCCATATGTGATTCATTTACAACAGCATGCTTCAATTAATCTGGGCAGGGTGGCAGGCGCCAGGGTTGGGCCTCATGCCACCTGAGCGAGAGAGGAAGAGCGATCTGCCCCTCGGTGAGGGATGAGCAATGAAAGCAGATCCCCCCCGAATCAATACGCCTTACATTATAGCTCACACTAAACTCATCCCCTTCACTTCTCTCCTCTCTCTTCCCCCCCCCCGCCGGCTCGCTGCCTCTGAGCCTCTTTGTTCCCTCCCTCCATGGGACTTAAAGACCAAAAAAAGTCTTAACCAGACTGTGATTGGACAGCACTCCCAGAGGCACCCTGAGAGAGGAGCGCTGATTCTGGTGTAGGTGTCCACCTAGAGACACCCTTCAGGATGCTGTGTTAGACTATTCTCTTAACTGGGGCGGCGTGCTGCGGCAGTAAGTGAAAGCAAAGGCAGGGACAAACTAGAGAGGGGCAAAAAAAAAAACCCACAGTGACCAGATGGAACCGCAGATTGTTTTAAAGGGGCTACCGCCTCAGCAAAACCATATGGGGCAAAAATGCTATTTAGCGAATCCTCATTTATGATTTTCACGACATGGTGAGCAGCGCTAGAGGATCTTGTAAACTAAAGATAAAGTACTAACGCTGTCAACACTTGATGGGGGGAAGAAAAAAAAAAAGGAAACCCAACAGCCTCATCTGCATCTGTGTGTCTCGAGGGCTTGTTTTTGTGAAGAGTTTAATTTCAACTCCTGAGCAATAATCCAAAATGAGAGCAAATGAACACACGCCAGGCTTTAATACCATAACGCATTAAGTTACAGCGAAGCTTGCCAAGCCTAATACTGTGATTGTTACCAGAATAAATAAGACCAAAAAAAAAAAAAGATTGTGATGATGATGAATTAAGCAGAGAGAAATCTATATGGAGGCCCAGGATGAAGACTATTAAATTACAGCACTTGATAGGAGAAGACAAGCAATGGCATCAGTATGGCAAAGGATTAAACAGCAGTGTAGCTTAGCAGTGTCTGACAGTGTAATTATATTTTTAGCTGTCTGTTTTGTAAGCTGTTTCACCTGGCTTCTGATGTAATCTGGATTTATCCAAAATTCCTGCCTCATGCATCAAGGGGATTTTTCACACCGTGAGACAACGGGGAGGGCTGGAACAGATAATACAAGCGTTTCAGGCAGACAGTGTGATGTATATGCTTTCGGCCATGCTGTGAGCTAAAATGTCTCTTTGCTTCCCAGGCAATTAAAACTTTCCACGAGGAATAAAGATTGGCAAAGTATTTCATCTGGAAGTGAAGACAAGAGTATGAAAGTAAAACGAACAACCTCCCCCCACCCCCCAGAGTGCGTCTGTTCTTTAGATAAGTCGCTCAATGAGACACTGATAACAATAATTATCACTTTATTCGATTCGCCATTGAGTAGCTACGCAGGGTTTAGAGTGATTTAATTCTATATGAAACTACATTATACGCGCTGCATTGTAATTATCTCTAATTAAAACGGAGTAATTAATAAGCGTCTCCGGTCATGTGAGTGTAAATTGTTGCGAGACGCGCTGCACTCGGCACCAATTTGAAATCATGCAATAATAAATCAGCTGCAGGGAGAAGCTGTCAGAGAGGAGAGGGTTCAGGGGACCGTGGTGTTTTGGTGTTTCAGGGCTTAGCTAATTAGTTGGAGGGGAAAGCCGAAGACAAACACAGATTGTCATTCAAGCAGCGGCTGAGCCTTTAAACAGCTGTCCACAGCTGTGAGGGCCTGATCAAATCAAGCTGCTGCTTACAGAACTGTGCACTGTTAAGACACACTCCTTCACTGAGGCCTCTATCGCCTGTATTGCTACTTTTTCTTATACAGTATGTCTTTTTTTAAATGTCACACTATTTTTGTTTTTAACTAATGGAAATATTTTTGGAATTTGCTCGATTATTGCAAAAATCAAGTTTTTTGTTGTTGTTGTTTTTTTTTTGTTTTTTTTAGCTTTTAGCCTTTATTTGATAGGATAGTGGATGGAGTAGGCAGAGGTTCTGCTAGTCACTAGGCAAGACAGTCAACTGCTGGGGGGCCCAGGCCAGTAGAGGTCCCCAAGGACTGACACACTTTAAGAAACAGCTTCGTCTTAAAATGTGCAAATTTTGCAATGACAGTAGGAAACCTCTC
The DNA here is from genome assembly GCF_963930695.1 of Labrus bergylta. Taxonomy (NCBI): domain Eukaryota; kingdom Metazoa; phylum Chordata; class Actinopteri; order Labriformes; family Labridae; genus Labrus; species Labrus bergylta. The sequence continues at coordinate 21,590,986 of NC_089209.1, read as the reverse complement.
AAAGGGGGCCCCATCTGATAGCAGCCACTGTGGATGCCTTGATAAGCGTTCACATGCATTATTGCAGTGAAACTTTTGTTTACTTTTTTCAACAAAAGTAAACAAAGGAAAATGAAGAGGAATCATCTGTCTGGGGTTTAAAAAAATAAAGAGAAAAATAATAATGAACACTGGTTGGAGGGGCTCTTAATTATTTTTTCTAGAATCTAGAATCGCTACTGAGAGTAGGAAACTGGAGAGAGAGTGGGGAATGACATCCCCCTAGGAAAGGAGTCACAGGTAGGACTCGAACCTGGGCCTCCCACTTTGAGGACTATGGCCTCTGTACACAGGGCGCAACCTAACTGCGAGGCCATCAGCACCCCATGATTATGGCAAAAATCAGAATCATGATTACTCATTGATTAACATCTGCATCACATGCATTCATCAAACGTAAACACTCTTTTAAGAGTTTAGTAAGTCTGATGATCATTTTAACTACTGAACCAAAAATGATCATGATACTTGTGATTGTACTAATGATGGTAGAGATGGTAAAGATGATAGTGATAATTGTTGTTATTATGGTAAATGACAGAAAACTTCAAATCATTTATACCAGTCATCTCTACCATGAGCTGGTCAACAGACGACCCAAAAACTGACAGTAATAAATTAAAAACAATTAAATTAGCTTTGTTTTTTGTTGTTGTAGGGATGAACTCTTGTCGCAGAAATATAACAAAAAACTTTAATACACATGGCAATGTAACTCGCTTGTCATGTTTTTAAAGATATTCATTGTCATTTATTTTATTAAGTCAAATGTGCCTCCCTTATCTATCCTCAATTGTATTTTTTATAAGCATTAATTTCTATTTAAAATCTGTATGTCAATTAATTAAATCTGAAAATACTCCAAAAGCAAAAAATGACAGAAACATGGAGAAGTTGATAATCCCTTAAATCCCCCTGTGCTGTATACACTATAGCAATATTTGGATATATATTATGTAACCTTACAGTCAAACATGGATAATGATGTCTTGGTAATTCCAATAACTACTTTATTATTTTTTTTACTCTATAAAAACAGTTCTACACTTTTTTAAACCCCATGATAAAGCAGGGACTGCTCCAGAGTCCCTGCATATGCCTGTGAGATAGATTTTAGTTTCTGACTGTTTCGTTTGAACAATAATCAGGCGTGAAGAGGCGAGACAAAAAAAAAAAAGGAAGATTAGAGACAATTTGGAAGAAGTAGCTCAATTTTCTCTGGCACAATTGGATTATCTTTCTAATTTCCTTCCCCTTTAATCATCTTTTGACCCTTTAGATTCCTCTCCTGACCCCTTGTTGGGGATCTGACCCCCAAGTTGGGAACCCCTGAACTTTGTCCGAGGTAAACGTAAACATCTTTTGCTGGTCAGCAGATTAATGAGCTGTTGGAGACAATCTATCTTCATGACAATGTGGACGGTTTTGTAACCTTTAGGAGTTAATGAGTCAGTGTTGTGAGAACTGTTAGTGCTTTATGTCTGGATTGTCCCACCCCCGTTTGAGGTTGCTAAAGACGCTGACTTGATTAACCTTATTTCCTAATCTTGCACACACTTTTCTCCGCTTCATACTGATAAGATATTGTGTCATTACAGTGGTCATTATGGATCCACCATGACGAACCATGAGTCAGGGTCTGGCTGTATGCTGGTTCAGACCCTTCTTTAGTGAATCATGGATCTACAGTATTTGTACAGTTTAGCCTGGGAGGCAGGAGCGGCCCTGAGCCCCCCGTCCACCCACCCAGAAGACTTCCTCTTTACTCGAGTCAGAAGGGGAAATTTAGCCCAGATGTGACTTCAAACAAAAGAAAAGCTGCAGGGATTGGAGGTGGGATCAGGCCCATCTTTCGCGTGACCCCAAGACCTGCTCCTTCCTGGCATCTGTCTATTTTCCTCCTCTTCTGTTCTTTCTCTGATGATCTCTTGTAAGTTCCCGTCTCACGGGTCCTTTTACTTTTACTCCTAAACAGCTGGCTGGTTTAAGCAAGTCAGTGCTGTGTCATTCCTTCATTGTCTGTGCCTGTGCCAGGCATTGTATATAAATTATAAAGGAAGCCTGTGCTTCAAATTTTCACAAATATAATGGAATTCAGGGATTGGCTGCGTGCTCAGAAAACATGCACACTTTAGCCTTTTAAAGCCAACATCACATCACATTTCCAGGAAAGCTTCTGTAAAGACTAAGTTAAAAATGTTTTGCTGTCAAACAATGAATTAAACTTGGTGTTTCTTTGATCAAACAGCTCAATGAAAAAACTTGACTTCTTTGTAGTCTCTTTTAAAATTACAGAAGGAAGACACCTTTGTGTTTTTATATTTACAACACAAATCTGGAGAACCTTTTTTCTCTCCTAATTTAACAACTACATGTGATGCTGTGGGTCTATCACTTTTCTCTTACCTCCATTAACCCATTCAGCTACGCAGCACAAAGATCTATACTCCCTGAGAACGTGTCACTCTGGGAAATGGAGGAAATGACTTGAATGAAGTAGAAGTACAGATGTTGATTGAAAGTGTAACTGACAGCACTTGACCTAGACCCAGGTTGTTCCTCTAATGCCTTACCATTACAGTCAAGTTGCAGAGCATATGTTGCAAAGAGAATACATACAGCCATGCTAGCGGCTCTGTGAGGCTGCACAGAGGCACAGGGGTGCTAACGTCAGCATGCTAACATGACAACATTGAACGACCAATTCCATGTTTTTGTGCAACGCTCAATGATGGACGCTTAAAGATGTTAGACATGCTAGTTAGTCTAAATGCTGTACATAAGAAATAAAACATACTTTCTTTGTTGGAGATTTCCACTAGGTCTGGCTTTAAACCCACAAAATATACACATTAAACTTGTCTTAGATAGCAAGTAACTTTAAAAACTTTTCAATGTCTAAATGCAACTTGTCCGCATGCTAACATTTGCTAATTAGTGTTAATGCTAATTAGAAGTATTGACATTTTCTCCAGTTAATCTTTCCGTTAGATTTGGAGCTTTGCAACAAATATGACAGCATTTGAGCGTGACCTTATGATGACACCGACGCTAAATTCAAGCATTCACCCAAATCAGAAGTGTTAATCTTTTTTGGCATCATGATTGTATAGACTAACAGAAAAAAAAGGTCATACATTTCTGTTTTTTTGGTTTTGATTGGAAATTGGATGCTCAGCTCTGTGATTAGACTTCACTGCTTTTCCACGGATGCACGGATATGAAGCTGGAGATAAAAAGTAAAGTAAGACCATCTGAGGTTGTGATTTCTGCTTCATGCGCAAACATGGCCGCCACCTATCTCAACAATTACACGTTGCTAAGCAGTTGTCGGAGGTATTAAATCCGAGGGAGGACAAGGATGACACGGCAGCCTCATGTCAGAAACAGCAGTAATCCTCAATCCTCTCTCCCTGTCCCATTCCCAGTGATTTTAAACCTCTCTACCCACCTTTTTATTTAGCCTCTTTCCCCCCACTCTATGTTCCCTCTCTCACTCTGCTCCCCCCCTCCCCCCCATCCTTCCCTCAGCAGAACTACAGGGGCTTGCTTGTTGTCAAGTCAGTGTTTTTACAGGCTGGCATTAGCACAGGGCAGCATTCAGTCAGGACGCTGCGTTCACTTTGCCTCCCCTATAATTCACAGGCTCACAGGAGAGCGTGCTGCCTTCACTGCTCCTCATGAAATCACTTCGATTGAGCATCCACAGCCTTTTGACCAAACATCAATCCATTATTCTCCTCACAAAAACAACTTCTAAGCCTTAAATATATATGCACCTCATATTTCAAATTTCACACATTATGATATCCTTTGCATTATAGGAAAGCTCAGATGAAGCTGAACAGTTTGACTTAAACAAGTAAATATTGATTGATTCTGATTAGATGGCTGCGTTTCATTGTTTTGCTTATACTGTATGCAATGCAGGTTATATTTTTCTGTGTCTATCAATCATGTGTTTGCACAGAGACAGAACAAAAAACAAAAAAACAAAAATGAGAGAATACATTTTGATCTAGAGGGGCTCAGAAGATGGTGCAATCCTCCGACTCCCTCCTCTCGTCTATACAGTATGTTGTTGGCTGATTTGTTTCCTCGGCTGCACAAAACGTTCATTCCTCTTCTGGGAGCCCTGCTGTGACATTAGATGCATGTAGATTGATAATCAGCCGCGGTAAACATAATTACACCGCCTCGGAAATTAATGAACGCATTGATCACCCACCAGAAACATTATCAGCATATTTTTTCTTTAAGCCACTGGAATCCAGAGGGAAGGGCCCGATTATATCACGGCTTCAGCGATATGCAGTGTTTATGTGGCTTCCCGCAGCTACTTCTTACAAAGACCTTGCCAATACTTGTGTGGATGTTTTTTTTTGAAACACTGATGTTGTTGGCACCTTTGAAGTGCCTTTCAATGTCCAGATGTAGATTTATGTAGGGAGGAATGTGATAAGCTAATGATGTCCCCGGGGACTTGGTTGAATATAACCAAGGGATAAACATTTCTGCATATCTGAGTAGACTTCTTTTTTTTTCTTTCTCCCTCTCTACTCTCCGTTTTCACTGTTTGCGGCCTGAACAGGAGCAGATGGACAGAGCACGCTTTGATGTGCTCTGGGGTCATGTGTATCTGCAGTTTTATCAAGGTACACAAGCGTACAGAGTAAATATGCCACGCCAAAACTCGGGGAAGGGAAGGTCTCTGGGCAAGGCAGAGAAGGGGAATTTCCACTTTGAGATTCAGGCCAGAGTGCAGACAGAAATATTTCGCTGCATTTGTGCAATATGGGCCTGACCTATATACAGTCTAACCATACCAAACTTTAAAAAAAGCATGGCTAACATGGAAATGTGTGCTTAACATTTTCACTTACAGAAGCTAAAGATCAATTAAACTCAGCGTCATCATTTTTTTTTAACGTAGTAAAGTAAATCATTATTTTCCGGACATTTCCATGCGCAATTGGCTTGGTTAATTTCCTTGACAACTATGAACAAAATAAAATGATCATGCTAAATAATGGAGTGATATTATGGAGCCTATGAGCCCTTCTTCTTCTTCTTCTGTCTGTCATTTTATCCCACATTTGCGTGCCAGAAAGAGACATTCCTTTATGCTGCAGCGACCAGGAGCAGAGCGCACTACTGCAAAACATGTCCATCAAGGAGAAAATAAAAATAGGCTGTTTCCTCTAAATACACTCAATCAATAATTCATGCGGTGCACAGAGGCCTGATTTATGAAGGAATTAAATGTTGTGGACTGGGCCTCACAATGGCTGTCCATCTCAGGGGGCCTGGCAGCTGAAATTAAACATGAAAGGCAAACACTGGGAACAACCAAATCATCACGCGCAGGGCTGATGTATTAAAAGACTTCCATGGCACGCGCAACCAGAGTGGACCGCCTCAGCGGACGAAAATGACATTGGTGATCGGAGCGGGAGCTTCAATAATTTGTTCTCAAAGTTTTTGTGAGTTAAATGTATGTTGAAGCGGGTCACTAAAGGCCAACGAGCAACATTAATACTATCTGGCAACTGAAGGCAAGGATCAAAGGCAAACGTGTACCTGCTGACCCGTCGAGATCTCGTGACTCTGTGCCTTTCTGACCCTGGCTGAGGCTATAAACTAAAACACTGGAACATGACAGTTTTAGTAGTTTTTAAGTCAAAGTGAAACTTGATTTGTCCTCTCTTTTGTCTGTCATTTTTATTTATTTTCCTGCTTGGGAAGTATCAATTTTTATGGGACTTTAACTATGAATGTATGAACTTTTTAAAAGACTATAAATGATTTGCAGTTGTGGAAATACCAAGCACATTATTGCTTATTACGTACAAATTATATATTATGGGGTTTTGCTCCTTTTTTATATTAACTGTCTGTGCCTCAAACAAATTGCTTTCAAGATCCTATACTTCACTGTAGAAAAGAGAGAACTAGCAAGATAAGCTAGTTTGTAGATCTAGCATTGGCTCCCACAATTTGCAATAGGCTATCAGTATACCATTAAACATGTTTGTTAGTTTTTGGTGATGGTAGTGGGGTGGGGGTATGGAATTGGGTGACAAAGTATAAAGGATGCAAGCCTTTGAAACGTTGGCCACTAATGTCAATGGCAGGCTAAGGGCTAAATGCTACAACACATTCATTGATAGCACAAGTAAAAGTAGAGTCATGAAGTCAGCAAACTGGTAGCCTATAGGCCTAATGTCTCAATAAAGCAGTATCTATCAGATGTTTGCTAACATTAGCTAACAGTAGCCACACCAAGATTTAACAATACCAGGCAATTAAAACTCTAACAGCTCAGAAACATGGGCGGTTCTAGGCAGGGGCCAGTGCCCCTGTAACACCGAGCTTGGTCCTCCCTGTGGCCACCCCTCCAAAGGAGTGAACATACACAGTATTTGACTCAAGAACCGGACTCACAATCTAGTATTAAGTACTGTTACTGAAAGAAATATAAATCATGGTATTTTATGTTGTAGTATTTAATGATGTGCGCTATTTTTTGGCATAATATATATATATTTTTAAAGCAATTATCTTTGTCTATTTTTCACCTGGGTTTAATGTTCCCCTCTGACAAAACAACTGGCCCCCGTTTGGCCCCGTCAGTAAAAGTGGTCTAGAACCGCCACTGCTCAGAAAGTGTAACTGATTGGGAAAGGGTGTTTTACTGTGTATATTTTACTTACAGGGGGATGAGTTATTCATGCTTTTCGAAGGCTAGTTCACCTTAATTATTTCAGTATTTCAATGTAATTGTGTGAGTAATTGAATAGGCCTATTTGAATGGTATTTGACCTTTTCTACGATTGTATGGACACATGTTCTCCTAGATGTATAGTCCAGTAGGAGTGTAAGAGAACGAGTTCACACTTGTAGACATCTTGAAAAATGCTCAACTTGCCTAAAGGCTATGTGGTGAATGCAGGCAAACGTGTCCGAGTGACCTGAAGAGTGTGGGCAGAATCAGTATGAGCGCGAGGAGGCAAAGAAGTCAGATGAAATGGCTTTGGCTCTGTCTACAAAATGCTTCAAATCACTTGGAGAAAGTACGGGAAGTAAGGACGAGACTGTGCTTTTTCACTCGGGGCTAATTACCCAGCTGTAGCCTAATTAAAAAAAACACCCTACTGAAAGAGGGGAAACAGGGGCTAGTGGTCCTTAATAAATCTGAAAACAGGCCAAAAAACATTCCAACTAAACTATAGCTAATAAGCTCCTTCAGGGACTCTTTGTGACCCCGAGGATATAGTCGCACAGACATTCTCTTCGGGGAACATTAAAGGACTCTGGCCTGTGGTGATTTTTCATTGAGAATGTGACTTCGGGCCGATTTCCTGGATTTTGATGATTAAAATGCAAATGAAAAAGCGCAGACACCGTCGCGGGGGTATAAGGTAGGTCGGCTATTAGGCATGTAGGAATGACTGGTGTTGAGAGACAAACTATTTTCTGCAATGTGAGGGCAGCAGGGAGGATCTGTGGCTTACAGCCATCACGGAGCTGCTGGAGGAGATGCATTCTTTATTCTGAGGAGGGGAGGAGTGACAGAGGGAGAGAGAGGGAGAGAGGGAGAGAGAGAGAGAGAGAGCGAGAGAGAGGTGAGCAGAGCGCACACGTCGCACTATCAAGTGAATCCATCTAAGAAAACAACTCGCAGGGAGTCCGCGTCTGAGCTGCGTATAGGCACTGAAGGCAAGTTAGAGCTCCCCCTCTGAAGAGCGCGCAGGACGGACGCAGCTGGCTGTCATGGCCCGTGGCGGTTCAGACGGCGGACACTTCGGCCAGTACGTCCTCACCGTTCGGGCAGAGTGTGGAAGGGGAGAAGAGGGCTCTGTGATCTCTCTGCCACCGCTTTTCTCGGTCCCCATGCGCTGCAGACGGTTTATTTAAAGCGGCGGAGCTCTGTTGAGAAGTGCCCGGGAGCTGGAAAATAAAGGAGAACATAAAAAAAAAAAAAGTGGTGGACAGCGGTGAAAACGGACGCGCAGACACAACCTGGGGGATCCATACAGGGGAATATGCTGTTCCTGGGACTCACAGGATTCATGTTGCTGAGCGGAACCGACTCGCACCAGCTTTACCGAACGGAGCTTTACGCACGGGCATACAGCAAGACCGCATGAAGGACAGAGGCTCAGAAGAAGGGGAAAAGTTGAACGTGGTAGCTGGGTTTGTAATGGATAAAGGCTCGCCAAAGGTACAGTGCATGTTTCTCCATAAACCTTGGACATAATTGTGAGGACATGTTGAAGATAATCACAGTTCTGACTTATGGATCGTCTACTTTTAAATTTAAATCCGGAGTGAGTTTTATTCTCTATACATTTAAACCCTAATTTAAATAAGCCTTTTTTGGAACAGACCATGTATGACTCCTCCGTAGAGCCCCAAGTAGTCCATGGTCTTTTAAATTTGATTAAAATGTTGCTGAATTAATCTGTACAATGTTTCATCGAGTTTAAGATCACCGCACTACAAAGCTTACCGCTCCACATTCTTCACCCCGGAGAAAACCAGACTTTTTTTTTTTTTTTTTTTAACTGAGGGTGGTTGGAAGTGGAAGGGGGGCTTTCACTCTCAATGCACTGCACGGCTTTCAATTCTCCCTTTGAAATAATTCATTCAGATGAACACCGCTCACTGGGCAGGCTTTGAAGTCTACCTGATCCGCTTCTTATCGCCTCTTAAATACCCTATCCATTTTAAACTTTTAATTGCGTTTCTGTCGCTAAATCCAGTTCTAATCGCATTCTCCTGGCCACACATCACAGCGTTCATCAGGCGGTGAGAAACTGTGCTCCCTCGGATGGAAATCAAATGAAAAAAAAAGAGAGGAAAAAGCGAAGAAAAAAAAGTATTTTATCACTTACCCTCCTTAAAAAAAAAACATCCACACCCGCTTTTTATCTGTTTTGGTGTTGTCAAGTGAAGAGCAACTTGACACCTTGTATTTTTACAGTTATTTTTTGGAATTCTTGGTGACATTTTATTTATGCAGCTATAATAATCTTGATGCTGCTGCCTTCTGCTGTTGATTCTGCTGCTGTGGCAGCACATTTTATCGCCTCATGTGCTTGCTTATACCCCCGGAAGCTTATTTGATTAAATTTAGCTCTTTCAATTTAGAAAAGTAGATCACAGATGTGTGTCAAAGGATTGTTTCTCCATCTCTGCCACAAAGAGCCTGTGCTCGTCAACAAACAGAACAGGGGGATTTAAAGAAGCAGGGCTGCAAAGACAACTACATTACTTATTTCCCTGTTTTATTTCACTATGTTTTTGCCTTCCTTCCTTTCATGGCTGCAAGATATAACAAATCTGATATTCTTTTTTTTTCTTTAAATATCGCAAACCTGCAGGACTCCTGATTATTTTTCTTCTGTTCTTGACAAATCCTGGAGGACACCTCAATCTGCGCTCGTGGCCGTTCCTGTGCTCACCATTTAACCCATCTTTCCCATAATTGTGTGTCGTCCAACATCGTCTCAGGGTGGAGCTTTGGTTAGGCTGAAAGCTACCGGTGACAACCGGTATCTTTCAATCATGTGGGGGAAGAGGTGTAAAAAATGTTTGATGGGTCATAAAACTTGGAATAATGGATCTAGAGGCTACTGTAAACCAATGGCCTTGTGCTTTACAGCAAACCTCTCCATGCTGAAAAATAGCCTGTATCGATCATTTATTGCAGGTGGAGGGCCTAAATTATTTTCCAATCCCATTTCATTTGACAGCTAGTGTATGTCACTCCAGTGACAGGAGGAGCTGATATGCAGGGTCTGTATTCCTGGACTGCATCTCCATTGTTTAGTAATTCCAGCCTCAAGCCTTAAATCTTGAGTTTGATGTTGTGTTCAGGCGGACCTGAATAACGAGCTCCTCCTTAGGCCAGCGTCAAAACAATTGTCTCTGTTGACTGTAAGCACTTGTGTGTTTACTCATGTACCTCTACCCACAGTGTCTGCACGAGCACTCAGAAAACCAGACGGCTCAAAGTTGTTTTCAGAAATTTTCTGGAAAAATTCTATGAATCCATATTGGTACTCAATGATGTGATGTCTCTTTAGGCATTATCTCGTTTTAGCCTGTTTTCCAATTTTCCACGAAGCAGCATTAATGTTGCTCAGAACCTCAGTGAGTCCATGAATGTGTGTCCTTGCAGTGCTCTATTCCCTCCTTTGATAGAGCGAAATGGATAAAAGCCTTCTTTATGTCTGTGAAACCGGATGTGTGAGAGCTGTTGTGAATATTTATCAGATGGTATGAGTTTTTTGGATTTTTTTTTAAAAAGTGCTGCATAATTTTATATTAGCAGTGAATGATGTGTTTTGTGACTCTTTATTTCTGCTTTGGTGGGAGGGAAAGAAAGAAGTGAAGGAGGGAAGGAAAGACAGTGTGTGTGTGTGTTCATGTTTGTATGTCAAATAAAGGTCCTGAGTAAGAGCAGGGGAAAGAGAGGCCCCCTTTTCCAAGAACAAGTCGCCCCTAAATATACTAATCTAGCATTTCTTTGTTTTCCCACAGGTTTCTGGATCCAAATGTCACCCCCCTTGGACTCTGCCCTGGTCGGGGACCAGCAGTGTGTGACGGACAGGCAAGTGGAGCCTGCGGTGGCTCTGTTCTGCGTGGCTTCAAATTGGCCCTGGCTGAGCTCTGCATGGAGCAATGAGTGAAGAGTCCAGCAATGGTCTGACGTCTCAGCATGGATGGAGTTAGTCAGAGGACCGGCCACCACTAATGAGACCATCGCGCTTCAGCTGAGGACTAGCATTTACAGGATTACTCCCACGTTTTCCTGCTCGTTTTTCAGCTAACTGCATCGTTACAAGACTCTCCTAGTGGGACTTTTAATGCGTCTGGTTTTTGGTGGATATAAACGTCATTGCCTTTCTGATTTTCATTTTTTTTATCTTCCATCCAAATTCTTTTTTATTGTTGGTTTCCCTTTTCCTGTTTGTTTCCACTATGGAGTTTCTGGCTGGACCGGGGGATAAAGATTGGGCTTCATTCTTGCAATTTTGGTTGACTGTCATCCTAAGCCTCCAAATGCAGTTCAGGCCAAGTGCCTCTTGCCCGGACGAGTGTCGTTGTGACAACCCATTTGTGTACTGCAATGAACGCAGCCTGACATCAGTGCCTCTGGGGATACAGGAGGGCTTCAAAGTTCTCTTCCTACACAACAACCAGATAAACAATGCTGGCTTCCCTATGGAACTTCACAATCTTGCCTCGGTAGAGACTGTGTATCTCTATGGCAACCAGCTGGATGAGTTCCCAATCAATCTGCCCAAAAACACCAGGGTCCTTCATCTCCAAGAGAACAATATCCAAACCATCTCTAGGGCAGCCCTGGCACAGCTGACTCGGCTAGAGGAGCTGCACCTTGATGATAACTCCATCTCCACAGTGGGGGTGGAAGAAGGGGCCTTTCGGGAGGCCCTAAGCCTCAAACTCCTCTTCCTCACTAAGAACCATTTAAGCAGTGTTCCCATTGGCCTTCCTGAGGACCTAAAAGAGCTGCGGTTGGACGAGAACCGCATTGCTGTCATTGCAGAGGAGGCCTTTCAGAATGTGACACGTCTGCAGCGCCTCCTGCTGGACGGGAACCTGTTGACGGATGAAGGCATTGCACCAGGGACCTTCCAGGAACTGACCAACCTCCGAGAGCTGGCCCTGGGCCGCAATTCACTCACCTTCCCCCCTCCCCTCCTACCCAGCCAGTCACTGGTCAAACTCAGCCTACAGGAGAACCAGATCGACCAGATCCCTGTGGCAGCATTTGCTTCCCTAAATAGGCTTGAAAGACTAGATATCTCTAGCAACCAGCTTCAGACTCTTACACAGGGAGTGTTTGATGGTCTGTCAAGCCTAAAGCATCTCATGGTGCGAAATAACCCCTGGCGTTGTGACTGCAGTGTAAAATGGGTGGTAGTATGGCTCAAGGCTCTACCTTCCCATATCAATGCCCGAGGCTTTGTGTGCCTGAGTCCAGACAAGGTGCGTGGCATGGCAATCAGAGAGCTGACGCTGGATATTATAGAGTGCCCAGTCGACGATGACCAGCCACCCTGGCCAACCCTTCGCACCACACCTCCTCCCCCACCCACAACCACCCCTTTCACCACCATGATTTCCTCACTCATCACCACATCCATCCCTTACTATTTTGACTCACCGTCCCCTCCTTTACCCCCAATCCATAACAACCCTCCCGGCCCCCTGCCTCCTTACGAGGACCCCCTTCAGATCTCCTTCCAAGTTGTCAACTCCACCAACATCGAGGTGAGCTGGGCTTCCTATTTCACCGTCACAGCCTACAAGGTCACTTGGGTCAAAAGGGGCCAAAGCCAAATAAATGAAGGAATGCGGGAGAGGACTGTTAGCGGGGACCGGCGGCATGTTAGCCTCACCAACCTGGAGCCTCGGTCTGTGTATCGTATCTGTGTGCATGTTCTGGACACCCTTAACTCCTACAGGCCAGGAGAGGATACTATATGCTCTGAGGCCAGGACCAAGTCTGCTGTGTCTACTAAGCCTCCCGGCAGAGAGCAAGCTCCTCAGGAGAGCATCAACTCTACTCTGCTTATGGCTGGAATCATTGGTGGGGCAGTGCTTATCATTCTGGTGACGCTGCTTGGCCTGTTTTGCTGGCACATGCACAGGAAGAGCAGGTCGTCTTCGACCAATTGGAAATACAACCGGGGTAGGAGAAAAGACGACTACTGCGAGGCTGGAACCAAGAAGGATAACTCCATTCTTGAGATGACTGAGACCAGTTTCCAGATAGTGGCGCTGAACAATGAGCAGCTGCTCAAGGGAGATTTCCGCATTCAGCCCATCTACACGCCCAACGGGGGCATTGGATTTAGAGACTGTCACCTCAGTAACAACAGCATAGCCTACTGCAAGAGCAGCAACGTGCCCAGTACAGAGTTCTGCCACACGTGATGCAGCATCAAATAGTACATTGGCATTCTAAGAAACACAAACAAAAACACTTTACATGCATAAATACACACACGTACACCGTTTGTTTAGACGACAAAATACATAAAAGTTCTAGTGAAATATAACTGTACTATATATATTTCCAAGTTCTGTCTACAATGTAATTTATACTGTGGATAATAATGTGGGATTCTCTGCTATCTTTTTTATTCTTAGAAAAAGAGATACAAGTGTTTCTTTTTTATAACCAGCAGGGTTTTGAAAGTTGTTTTAATGGTCAGTACTGTACACGAACATGGATTTGTACAATCACGGCACCCTGGGTGTAGCGTCTGACAAACGCTGTCAGCCTTGGAAATGTTGGGGCGCTTAGAGGGCTGGGATCCTTTGCTAACCACAGAAGCAAAATATGGCCTTTTTGCGCTTTGAAACACTGCAAACCCTCCCCAGTACAACAGAACAGTAGTAAAGACAACATAGCACAGGGGAAATCCAAACACTGCTGATTAGAGCGCAGTAGAAATATCGCACTGGTTCACTGGTGGCATGTTGTAAAAAAGAGGAAAAAAAGTAAAGTGCACTTTCTTATTAATGGAAGCAAGGCAGGAAACGAGCAGAGGTGGTGATCACATGTAAGGGATAGTGTGTGGCTGTGTGGGGAGAATGTCATCGGTGCTGTTGAAAAGCCTGGAATGAGATTTCCCAAAGGTGCCTTAACACTAAAAGCATCTTTGTTCTATTGCTTTACAGAAGAACAAAGGTGGGCTTAGTTGAGGGACACGTTTTGGATAACTCTGAAAAAGAATGTGTCATTTTCTGCACATTTGTTGTTTTTTTTTAAGTCAAGAGTTGCTATCATTAACATGAGTTGAAAAAGCAACAAAGGATTATTTTCCCTAATGAGGTGCATGGGTCTGCTGGGACTCTCAGATCCTTTTGAAGAAATTCCCTAATTTTCATGTCCCCCCCCCTGTTTTCCCTGTTTTGGCAAGTGAAGCCACAAGGGGGCAGTTTGTTTCCCTCAGTGTTGTGTGTGGGACAGTGGAACGTCAGGGCAAGACAGAAAAAGAGAGAAGGAAAGAAAGAAAAAGAAAGCTGCATAGATCACTTTACCTCCTCTATTCCCCCTGGAGCCCATTACCCAGACGACATTACTCATGCCCAAACAGCATTGTTCAGAGTATTATCGCTCAACGAGCAACTTAATGATGTGGAATCATTTAAAACTAACAGTGTTTTCTGCGTTTGGTGGCTAAATGATATGGATTTTCACCACTGTGGTCTATCATGAGGCTAAAGGAGTCTGTTTCTCCCTGTGTGTGCATGTGTGTGTGTGTTTGTATAGAGCGTGATGAATTTCCAGCAAGCTCACACATACCGCTAATTATACACCCACTTATTTCAACCTTGTCCTGGCGTTCATTAGGCCATTTGATAAATTAGGAAATTACAACAATAAGATCGCAGCCCGCCCATGATCCTAACAATGCTGCGCAGTTTTGACTGAGCAGCTCATCTACCGTCTCATCGTTTATCCTTTTGTGTTTATTATTTGAGATTGTCCAATTCATTTAGAATCACCTGAACAATACAGCTTCTCACTCTATTATATGAGTTTCTGCCATGATGATTCTCACCCCATCTTACCCTCATTTTCTGTGTCCCTGTCTCACATTTTTGGTCTCTGATCCTCGCAGGGACTCCATTAAAACACTTTCCCTGCCCTTCAACTCCCAGGCTGTGGTGGCATCTCCTTACATGTGAGGTGCCAGAGAGAGGACTTCATTATGCACTTCTCCTTAGGAAGACTTTATTTGATTTGACAAGACAGTTTTTTTTTGAAGGGCCAAGCTTAAAGAATTCCCACCGCCAACCCTTCTGCCCCCCCCACCCCCCCTTCCTCTGCCTATAATCCTCGACCAAAAAAGGGAGAAAAATATGTAGACTTTATTTTCACTTGGCTGCATGGAGCTCACGCTGGGAAAGATTGGTGTTAACTCTTTGTGAGGCATACAGATATGACTCCACTGCAAAAACTCAGATCTATGCAAGCTTATGTGTCTAATTTCTAGTTAAAAAAAAATCTCATTGCACTTTTGTTAAGCCGCAATCACCTGAAAAGTCTGGAAAAGAATGCATTCCAAGACATAAAAAAGCAAAAATAAAGTCTGCACTGCTTGAAATAAGTCAAATATTAGTCAAGCTTAATTTAATTGAGTGTATGCAATTAGAGGTCTGTATCTAAAGTAGTAAATTCAAGACCCACAAGGGAAATTTGCATGCCCCATTAGCAGATATATGTTATTTATTTTGAGCCATTAAAGCCTTACTTTTGCTTTAAATATTTCAAAATAAGTTTATTATCTGGACTTGTCAGGTGAACGTTGCTTTAAATAAGCATAATGAGATTTGCTCAGGTTTAAGTTTTTGCAGTGTCAAACAAACAGCAGAGAACCCTCTGCCTCTGGGCTAAATCTCTAATGTAAAAAAAAGACGATTTTTAAGGGCTTTTACTCAAATTATTCCAGAGTACTGAGATTATCTGTAAAAGGATTGACTATCACAGAATATCTCAAAGTAGCTGCACTTACTGTTATTCCTGCTTTTGCTTAGATCACAATCCCATAGGAGCCGACTTTTATTTGAGGTGATGCACAGATACAGCCCACCCTTATTCTATTTCACAAAGGCAACTTTGAGCTGACAAAGTGAATGAATGAAGTCATTATGTGTCATATTATTTCTCCACATTTTTAATTATTGGGACAGCTGACAATGTTTTAGCAGTGGAAGGCTAGATTTCTGTTGGAATTGTCAAAAGACAAAATTGTTATTTTTGTGAAAACATTTTACAACATTTTAGAAACTTTACTTTCTTGCAGAGAGCTTATTGAGAAGCCTAATTCCACTATCATGTTAGTACGGTAACTATGAAGCCAGTGCTTGAAGCCATGTTAGTTTATCTTAGCATTAAGACAAAGATTTAAGAAGAGTGCAAACATTTTGTCTGGCCCCGTCTTAAGGCAAGAAAACCTGGCAGTATTAGCACAGTGTGTGCTTTGAACACATGTAAAGCCAACAAAGTGTTAACTAGTTGGTCTAAGAGGTGTGTGATGGAGTATTTAATTACCTTTGGACAGAGGCAGGCCAGCTGTTTCCAGCTTTATGGTACACATGAAGCCAGCACTGTTAATTTAGCTTAGCATCAAGTTTTAAGACCAGAGCAAACTGCCTGTGTCTGTAAGGCAAAAACAAAATCTGCAAAACAACCAAAAGGTGTGCTTTGTACACATTTGTAACAAACAAGATGTTAATTAGTAGGTTTCGGGGGGGCTGGTGGGCGGATTTAGTCAACAGTAGATGGAGGCACTTCAGCTAATTCTGTCTATATGTTAAACAGGTAGTCACCGCCAGGAGCAATGTTAGTTTAGGTTTAGTGGATTTAGGTCTGAGCACGTAGTTTTAAGACTCAAGAAACGGCTAATCTGACTCAGTTAAAATGTAAGAAAATGGTCTATATGACCACATTGTGTCCTCTTCACACAGGATGAGAAAGGTAAAAAAAAAATCCCAGTGTGTCAGCTTTACATGTGTCAAACAAAGAGATGTTGTTGAGATTTAGAGGTGCTGGTCAATGGATTTTGTTATGTTTGGAAAGAGAGCTTTTTCCCCATGTGTCCTATTTAATGCTAAGCTAAGCTAACAGGCTGTAGCTTCTCATTTACCATATAGAGGGTATGCATTGATGTCACTTTTCCTCCTGACCAGGCCCCCTCAGTGGGACAGAGAGTGGCAAAACATTTGTGACATCATGTACATACCCTCTTATAGGCCTAAACTTTTAGCTTTCTCATTGAACTCTCAGCAAAAGTAAATGAATCGATTTGTGAAATGGCAAAACATTTAAAATCTGTAGTGCTCTAAATCCTCTACCAGATTAAATAATAACTCGACTTGTTTAGTTGAATATTTTTCATGTTGGGTTTATTTTAAAAAAATGAAAAAGATCTTCTGTGGTTATCAAAGGTTATCTCCATTTTATTTCCATTTGAACTTTTTCCTACTTTAATCCACCGCAACCACAACACTTGATCATTTACATCAGCTGATTTTCTTTTATTTTTACTTCTCTTTGTCTGAGATGAAAGCCCTCTTTCAGGTCATGTACTGATCAAACAAGAGGACAAATTGCAACACATGCTATCTCCCTCACCTGTGAATGTGTAACAGAGACAGATATTTGCCTTACTATTTGTGCAGGACTGAATGATTAGCTAGAGAGAGATAAAGGAGAAGAGAAGATGAGACACGAGAAGACAACAACAAGAAGGCTGAACAGAGAGCACATTTCCCTGATTGATTGCAGCCGCTGAGACAGCGCTAACAGTATTAACCGGACGAACAACGCTAAGCCTGAAACATAGTCGCTAACGTCAAACTTCTCATCCTTAGTGCCAGACCCTAGGCAGTGCACGGCTAATGATTCAACCAAACGGGGGTAGAGCTTTGGTGGTTTGTTTTGCGGCGTACATTACTCTTAATTTTCTACTTGCTTGATGAAAGAATGTGGCTGCTGTGCTGTGACCAACGGAATTAAATGAAACATATTACAGACTGCTAGCGTCGGTGCATCACTGGTTCAGGGTGCCGAGAAGTAATTTCCCTTAAAGCTCATTGATTCCCGTCGAAGTAATCGTCTAATCTCTGAGAGGTCAATTCTGACACGACATATAAGGTAGAAACAGAAAAACATTTGTAGTCATTTTTTCTTGCTGTTGGGCAACAAAAAAAAACATCACTGCTAAAATTTGCCAGGAACATTCATTTGAAGATTTTTTTTGCATGTACTGTATTTAGCTTCATGGCTTTTTCATCTTTGTTTGGACTTTCAAGTATGTTTTCCGGCAATCATCCGATCTCCTATAGAGCGACTATAGGAGCATCATTACAGAAGGGATCTGTCATGATTTAAAGAACGAAGGCAGGAAAGTTACAGTGCATGTAAAACAGCTTTGTCAGCAGGATCATTCTTCTCATCGAGACGCTGCAGTGTTTCGTTAGCCACCCACACCGAGTTATCTTAGGAACCAAAGTTAAATTTCTGTTCTCATGATGAAATATTGATGTTGTTCCATGTATGTGCCTTGAGGTTGAACTTACAATGTAAAGTCCTTGAAACCTTTAAATGTTTTTGCACAAACTGTAAATACTTAAGTGAAGCTTTTTGAAAATAAAAGAGCCATTGGATTTGAGCAATCATCCCTTTTTTTTCCCGAAGCTTTTACCTCTATTTCTGAACAAAGAAATCTTGCTCTGTTTGCCTCAATGAATTCTTTTTTTTAATCTTTTGCATATTAGATATGCATTCTTGCATAACTTTTTTTGACTTGTCTGAGGAGAGAGCTTGCACAGAACCACAAGTCTGGTTTAATCTATTTTGGGTCAGACACTAGTAATTCTGGGTCAAAGATTGGTGCTGTACACACCATGCCAAGTTATCCTCTTATTTCTATATGGGAAGCTTGAGACATCTTAGCGTAGCCACCGCAGCTTAGCCCTCAGCTGGGGAAAATCCAGGATTCTCTCTCATTCGACTTGTATGGCCAAACTAAATCCCAGAATGGGCTCTTTCTTCAAATCCCTGTGTTCTACCAGAGTCCAACTATTTTTCCTCCCCATGACCACATCCCAATGCTGCCATTGTAACCTCCAGCCCACAAAAACAACCCACATTAGCCTAATTTTAATTCATTATGACAATTAACCACATGCTTTCAGCTGAAACACGAGGGTGTGCCACTCTGGTATTTTGAGCGGGAAATATGTGTTTTTTCACTAAATCCCTAAATGTCAAAATGTGATTTGTTGTTGCAGGATTGTAGGCTTTTTGGGGAGATTTGAGGCTTTGGCGTGTACTTTAATATTCTACCCTGCCTGTGTGTTTTAAAATGAGAACCATGAAAGATTTAGAGTGAGGAGTGTGTGTTCAACAGGATTAGATCCAAATTCTATCGCTGACTTTCTGCTTTGAGGTCTTTTATAATCCTTTCTGACTTCTGGATCATTTTAAAACTATTGATTTATAACATCAGAGTGACAAACTGGCTAATAAAAAATGAGTAATGTGAGGGGAGGAACAAGAAACTGTCACACAGAAAAGTAATCAGATATTATGAGTATTAATAAGGAGAAAAATAGAAAAGCCAATACTTATGCTGGTGCTAATGTGGATCCTAAGAAAGAAGGGAGTGACTTCCAGTTCACAATTTGTGACATTACTTACAAAAGTTACAATTTAAGGAGTCAAAACACAAATTCATTTTAAATACCAGAACTTTACATTTACAGTTTATTAGTTTTATTTGTTAAAAGATAGATGAAAATATTTGTTTCACAATGCGCATCATGATATTATTAAGTAGGGGATATCATATCCAAACCTTCATAAGTTGGTACATGTTGTGTTTGTTTTAATGTTACGTAAAATGTCCCCACTTTCCTTCATTATTACAAAGTAGGGCTGGCCCACATGGACCAAAAATTATGTCCCCATCTTTTTTTTCTATAAAGAAATAACAAAAAACAAAGTCAGTTTTTAAGTAAAATCTACACAAGCCAAAAATCACAGAGACACTTTGATTAATAGCCAGCTGCAGAGTACACATCTACATAGAAAATGACCCAAAAAAATAAACTAGACGTTTTTTTAAATGAAAAAAAATATTAATTCAAAAATATATAGATATATTGCCCAGCTCTATTACAAAGTGATATAACATTCATATAAGTCCAGATAAACCTCTTTATTTTATTAAAACTCCAAAAACAAGGCCTGAATTACATGTAATGTCTTGTAATGAGATGTACTTACTCATTTAGAAATAAAATCTAGTGTTGTCAGTACTCAAGACCAAGACCGGTCTCTAGGCCACTTTTTAAAGGTCTCAGAAAGGTAAGCATTTTGATTCAGACTCAGAGCTGGGCGGACTCAGGATTTTAAATCAAGACCATCTCTGATAGGCTTTTTATCTTGTCATTAATGTGATTAGAAAAATGCAAAAACTTCAATTGATTTTTAGTTTGATTTTCCCCACCTGGTTACAGCCGCAACCTTCCCTGTGTTAAGGTCTTAATTAGTGACACACCCCCTGCACACAAAATGATGATTATTCATTGATATTTAGATCTTGGGTCTTGTCTCCGTCTCGATCCCTAAATGTCTTGGTCTTGTCTCAGTCTAGGAGCACTCTGGTCTCAGGTATGTCTTGGTCTCGGTTTGTGTGGTCTTGACTACAACAATAATACAATCTAATTTCAAGACACTGAATTGATCAATTTTACTTGTCCTCATTATTCTACCGATTTAAAAGCTATTATTTTTTTGCTTCTGACATCTTGAAATAAGACGTGTATCTGGACTTGTCAGGTGAAGGTTACGTCTTTTCAGAGAAAAGAAACATTTTAGACTAGAAATTAGACGAATACACAAGGTTTGAGTTTTTGCAGTGTAAATATAACGTTCATAAAATAAAGTCACTTTGACTGAGATAAAGTCAACAAAAGAAATCTTTTATGAATGTTAACTACCTATATTACTGGTTTGATGTGTAAATGTGTAAGACGCGTCATATTTTAGGGCTCATTTTGAAGGGTCGGCTTCTTCACTGTGCTTCAGGCTATTTAGTTAACCGTCATAACCTTGAAAAAAGCATCATCATAAGCCGTGTTTCCCAGCGCTATATGAGTCTTTACATTTGTGGATGTGGTGATTCATTTCAAAGAAAAAGAGGCAGTGTTTGTCATATTCCATATGGAGGGAACTAATGAAATGTGGACGTCTGCCTTTGAATTGTTCACTGAACAGGTGCTCGCTCTGAGAAGCTGTTTTCTCCTCTTTTCCTGCCAAAAGAACGCTCAATTTTTCAGCTTAGTACGAGCTCTCGAACAGCTTCACTTTGTGATCCTCGTTTAAGCATCTTCTAATCGCCCTCAATATGGAGGAGAAAGTCATTAAAGGATGCGTTTTGAGGGAGCGTTAGTCCAGGTATTTCAAAGCTCGACATCTGTTCGACTTTACGCTGAACGGCCTGGTTTAAAGCGGTTGTTGTTATTGTTATTCCCATCCTCCATTGGCCTTGGTAGCCTTTAATTAAAGTCTGAATGCAGGTGAGCCCTCTGCCTTTTTCACAGTCCTTCATGCTAATGTGTGTCATGATGGGTCGCTGGATTTCTGCCCATTCGCCGCCAACATTGAATGCCATGGCCATTAATAAAAAATGACTACGATCACCTTTCTGTTCTTCGAATTATGATAAAAACTTAATTAACAGAAAAATTGTGCAGAAGAAGAGGGCAGCGTGGTTTGCTTTTATTCCTACGGTTAAAGAGAAAATAGTCTTGGCAAGGTCTGTGTTCTCTTTTCTCTTGCTCTGCTGTATCCTGGAGGTGCTTACTCTTTTTGATGCTGGTTATTAAAATTTGATGCTGTGAGTTGAAAGGGGAGCTAAAACGCAGCAAGGACTATAGGAATTCCTCGGCCAGCATTTCAACATAGAACACGGGATATTTAAAACAATCATCAATCAGGGGGAATGTTCTGAGATGCAATGTCAAATTTTCCGTCCTATTTAGGAATCGCGGGGTGAAGATTTCCACGTGAGGGAAGAAAGAAAACATAACTTTAGTCCCTGGTATTATGTTACGCCAGAAAAGAGAGAGCCATCGAGATATACACATTTTTTTTCCTATATGAAAACGATGAATACTGTCTGTCAAGCAATTTCTTGCAAAAAAAAATGCACACAATCTAACTGTTTTCCTCTCTTTTACAACTTAGCATGAGCAACTCACCGGCTTTATGGAGTCCTAATGGGAGACAAAATGAGTTTGACACAGAAAACTGCAAAGTGCCTGAAATTCTCTCCGGCCCTGAAGGCATTCACAGGTGTAGACACAAAACAAAAAACACATCCCCTGCTGTACATACGGTGTGATGCAACCTGCTAACAGAGCTCTGCAACTAACACCAACAACACCATTGTGCAGCTTCGTACAGCTATCGGCTGTTGGTTTTGACGCTATGGCCGGGAGGCATCCATTTAACAGCTGTAGTTTGTGTTTGTGCACTATTTCATAGCATTATTTTATTATGTACCTTAAAGGAAGAATGTGCAACATTTTACACAGAAATAGAGCAGAAATCAAGTATTCTCTGTAAATGTCTCTGAGTCATGACGGTCTACAATAAGTGAAGCATGAGTCCTGTTGTCAGAGCCGCGTTTACATCATGTTTACATGGAGGAGACGGCCGACTCACCCCCTTGTGTATAAAGCTGTTTTAGTCAAGAATTATAAAAACATAAGACAGCCTACTCACTGCTTATTTGAATGTCAAGTAATTAACATGCAATGTGAAGCTACGAGCTAACTAAAGAACGCTAACATTAGCCTGCTAACACAACAATACAAGTCACAGGCAGCTCGAGCAAAGCACAATTTTGTCCACCGCTTGCGCTTAATGGTGTTTAATTATGGTGCGTTCCAATTCATAACTCCTTCTTGTGAACACGAGGGGATAGGGATTGGAGGTGTGTCGCTGTAGGAGAGCGGAGGCTTCAGAATAGCGGAGCTGTCGCCAAACAGCAGTTTGTTTTGGTTTCATGCTGGTGCTCAAGGGCGACATCTACCGGATCAAAAAGGCGCTCTTCTTCCTTTACAGGGTTGATTTAGGGTTAAAAAAATGAATGTACCTTAAACTTGTGTAATACACCACCATTTGACAACACATCTGGCTTCACAGAGGTAGTATGTCCTCCTAGCTTTTGTCTTGGTTTGCATTCGATAGTATATTTTGAATCTGTACACTTCCTTTAGTTAAGTTGCTTTTCCTTTAGGACAAACTGCCTGTTAGAAAACTGGAGAGAAAGAACACTGTGTATGTTTTTTTCCGCCAACATATGTTTTGGATTTGTTTTTTAAGAAGTGATTTTTGTGTGCGGGGCTGCAGAGATAGTATTACCTTCACACTTCACTCCCTGATGTATACAACAGACTTATTTTCACACTGTGTGGAGCTGAGATAGAAACAAGAATAGAAGTGGGGGAGGCAGAATTCAGATCTTTACCTTAGGCACAGGGAGTAGTGCTGCAGGATAAAAAAAACCTCCTTAAGCAAAATACACAGGATTTATGAAACATAAGTTCCAGTTTTGCAGTAAATTATCCCTTTTATTAAACCATTAGCTGTTGTCAGGATGTATAATGATGCATTATTGTGTAAGAAGCTTCTTTTAAATTTACAGCTCTGGAGAAAAAAGGAAAAGACCACAGCAAAAATATGTTTCCTCTGGTTCTTTTATTAACAGGTATGTGCATGGGTATATTCAACATTTTACAACATCTATCGTCTCTCAGTGCGTCTTAACCCACCCCCTCCCATCTAGGCTCCTTCAGACATCTTGCCCCCATACGCACACACATTAGAGAGAAGACCTCAACACATCGCCCTCGGCTTTACTCACTTCACCTCCTGTCTCATTCAGGGGTATGAAAACACCTAACATGATCATATCAAATGTGTAAACAAACAAACATGGCAACAGAAAGACAGCAACTATGGTACCACATATCAGACCCGTCAGCTCCCTTAGCAGCCGCCATTGCTGAAAAGCCAAATGTAAATTTACTCTGGTTGGTCCTCTTTCTTTAAGTAAAATCTTTCTTGTTGCAGCCTTCTCTGCTTTTGCCCTTTTTTTGTCCCGTTGAGGATGACCAGTTTCCTTTGAATGAGTAATTTGAGCTTTGAAGCCCTTTGAATGGGAGCTGGTTTTCAGCAAGGTTAAAGTCTGTACAGCGAGGCAGCGAGGAAATGGATTGGTACGGTCAATCGGACCAAACAAGAGTAATAGGTCAGAGTTTAAATAAATGTTCTGCTGTCTTATTTTCCTATATTTCTTTTTTTCCGGGGTTGGGCGGTTTTTAATACAACATTTGAACATCATTACCTTGTAAATATAATAAAGACTTAAAGGGGGGGGGGGGGGGGAGCATTCAGTGCATGTAACTACATTCATAACAAGCTTCATTTACATACATGTGCAAGGAACAGCGTTCATTCAGTCAGAGTGTGCTCCGATTCGGTTATCAATCTGATCTTTACTGTGGGAAATATCTGAAAAATTAGTGTTTTATTTAAAAGAAAAGGAACTCATACATAGCATTACGTATGTATTCATCATGTAAAGTGAAGATCAAACACTGCATGATTAAAATAAAAGTTGACTGTGATGGCCAGAGCGACACAGTGGTAACATCCCTCTCGCCTCATTGTTAGTCCATTGACACATATTTAGTTTGCAGTCAACCTCACAAACAATTTACACGGTTAATTTCACCTCTTATCAGGTTATTTTTGTATTTAGTCTTGTATTGTTTAAATTTAGTGCAGAGTTTATACACTTCGGATTAAACACTCCTTTTTTCGATTGTACTCAACATTGTTTCTTTCTCTTCAGTTACCTGGATGTTGGGGGAGGGGACTTCCTGATCTGGGCAAAAGGCGTGGCCGAGGACAGACAAAGCTCTTATACATGAGCCAGATCAACGGAGCAGACCATGAGATGTGAAGTCATAGGGGGGATTTGGGGTTAGTTAATTTTTCCTTGTATTAAGTTTATTTGGTGTCCATTTTGTCAACCCCTTGTGTTTGATTTGGTTTCGTCATAATCGTCGTCACATGGAGGGCAAAACATGTTTCATTCATTTTAAGATACTTTTAATTATTCAGGTATTGCACATCAACTTTTTGCTCAAATATAACTTATAACAGAGACTTTCCACAAATCTTCTAAGTAGCATCCATTCATCCTTAGCTGTTTTTTGCTGTTATAACATTCAGACTCTCCAAACTGAAATCACCTAATCACACTGAAGTTGGAACGACTTCCCAACTCGGAAACTGGGACTATCCGAGGAGCACCTGAATGCAGCGTAAGTTCTCTTTCAACTCATTTTTGTTTGTACTGTTCTTTGAGTTCACAGCTTATTTTTCCATCTTGTTTATTTTAAAGTTGTATTAAGTTGACCTCTTTTATAGGCCTAGATCTTATCATCTGATTTGTAAAAAAAAACAGGCCTTTTCTTTTAAATGAACCCTGTGGCTCCCTACTGCTTGGTCCCAAACATTGGCCATATTCAAATCATGTGTTTAGAGTGACAGATTAAGAAAAACAGAATTACCTATAATTGTGCATTCAGATGTAAGAATAAAAACCCGCCTCAGCTCCAGCTCTCAGCCTGTCGTTAAGCTGACTCAAAGTTAGGCTGAGACAGGATTTCCAGTATGGTGGCTGCTGCCGATGAGCCTCCAGAGCCCCCTGCTGTAACTGATGAGTGATGTCACTCACAGTCTCTGGTTTTTACGTTTATCGCTGCTACTCTAAATATGCATCCATATGGTCAGCATTAATATGCATTGTGTATTTACTCATTCATCATAAATGTACCTGATGTATGAGATGTCACATATATCCAGAGAGCTCACAGAGTAGATCACAACAAAGCTCAGTAATGGACTGTTTTAATGCACAGACTGTTCAATGTGATACCACATCATTTTGCTCATTTGCTTTATTTTAAATTCTGCTCTAATAGGGCTTAATTATCTGCATCTGTATGCAACTGGCATAGTGGTTCATCAGTTGAATAAAATATCAAGAGGTCCAAACACTTCCACCTCTTTGCATGTTTACAATGCACATGTCAACACTGTCTGCAACACATTGTTCCTTTAGTGTGAAATTCATCTTGGTGGTTTTTCATGAAGCTACACAGAGTGAAGCTTGTGCATATTTGTATGCTAATTGGTGATTCCTCTGTGTAGGGTTCAATGCCTTAGAGAGGCTGTTATCACGTGGAAAGGTGATTTCTCAGAAGACTTAAGTATAGAAAAATAATTGGTGTGGATCTAAACACATCCGCCGTGTCTGCTTTCCTTCATTGAAAGTACTTTCACCTACCGCTTCTTGAATTTTCAGAAGTATACAATATTAATGTTGCAGAAGGGCAAGTTGGATGTGATGCTTAAGAATAGACGTTCATGCATGCACATCACGTAACAGCACAGCGGGGAGAAAGCAGAATGCTTTTCAGTAAATCTATTGTTCTGGCTGCAGGATGGAAAAGTAATCTGTGGCTAAACTAAATATGAACCAAAGCATTTTCAATAATTAAAACACCACCTGCCTGGGAAACTTTAAACAAATTCCCCGGCAGCACCCAGATTAGAGTTTAACTTTCTCCCCTGGACCACATGAAGCATGGCAGCACCTCCATATGTTGGGCCAGTGGGTCAGAGGAGTCACAATTCCAGGAGGGAGCGAGCAGCTGTGACCCGGAGTGAAACTCAGCGTCTGGTAAGGTCCGTAATGGATGAAGACGGTGATGAATAGTGAAGGCAAAAGGCTCAAGGCTTTCAGGAGGTGACCAGGAGGAAACGGTAAAAATGCTCTCTCTTTTTTTTTTTTATTCTCATGTTTGATACAAGCTCAAGTTGTGCAGGGCTGCAGCCCCCCGGGAGATTTTTTGATGTCTCTGAGTCTCTGCAGAGATGGATCACTCAGAGGGCTAACCAGGTTCCTGCTTCTCCTTTGAGTGAGAGAGACTCTAAACTTTTTAAGTAGCAACAATAGAATCAGAAATGTTTTAGTGATCTTATTTCCTAAATGAACAGGTGTATGAATGACTAAAATAGAAAAGTTACTCCACTTAAGACAGCAAAACTTCCACCCCTCATACAATAGATCGAGATGCACCATGATGTATGGTTCAGGATGTCACCACAGACAAATTCCTCCCACAACAAGGCCTCACTGGATGTATTTATAACACCAACAATGAAATACACTTTGAGGGTCAAGTTTGTGAACTATGAGTGATGAGGAACCTTGACGACAGACAATAAAGTTTGCACACTGTAAAAAAACACCAACAGGTCATTTCTTTGATTCACTGTATAGTTATGACAGAGAAAAATACAAAGGCTCTCAGTGTGAACGCAGATTAAGGTCAGAAATGAATGCATCAATTTGTTTTTAAATTGCATTTCCTATTTTGTCCCTTTAGGTGCACCATAGGTAAGCCACCCTGCAGTCAGAGTGATGAAAAAGAATGACACTGAACGTCTCATTTCACTTTTTCTCAGAGAGCTCAGTTGACGAGTCAAAGATAAAATCCACCTCATGACATCAAACCTTTGACCTTTTTACTTCTTCTTTTGGTGTTTTAATTTACTTTTTTTATCTGTAACAAATTCCTTTTTCTATGTTTAGTTTATGCTGTAGTTTTAATCTAGCGGATGTTCATATTTTATTTTGAAATAAAATCCAGTTTGTTACCAAACCAGAACAGTACCTTTAGCTTCAAATGTTACAAAGAATTCAAAATAAAAGCATGAACACTGTTTGAAAATGCAAAATAATGGAGTTTCAAACATGCGATTTGGAATGGCATTCATCACGATTGAATATCAGCAATGAATCAGGATTAAACAGATGAATCATTTGACAGCCATATTTTCTTAGTTATAAAAGAAAAGATTAAAATGTACCAATAGAAAAAACAACTTATTAAATGAAGGACAACCAAAACTTGGAGTTGACTTTCTGTTTCTACCAGACTTCTTTATGTTTAAAAAGATCTCATAAATTAAAGCTTTCACTTTTATAAGCTTCCTCCCAATAAATAAAACTGTTAATCAAGTCGTCTTTCCTTTTACTTGAAATACACTTTATGACTTTCCAGCTGATTGTTCATATTTCCCAGAATGCATTGTATTTGGGTAAAAATGAAGACAGTTGCATGTTGGAGGCTTTTGAATGTTATGTTTTTTATACTTGTGACTAAATCATTAGTGTTTGCAAGGTTGGTTCTCCAAAATCAAAATGCCAAATCAAAAAGGTAAAAAAAGAAAAGTGTACATAAATAAAAATGTGTTGCCTAAAATATTTGAGTCACTGTTCAGAATTAAAAATGCCCTAAATCTGAAGACACAAATGCACTCGTCAAAACTCTGCATGTCTTCTATAGGTGTTCATTGATATAACCCATTAGGCTCATATTTTCACATCATCAGACAGTTTTTTTCATGACTGAAGAATTTTGATTAAAAGATTAATGAGTCAGGTGCGCAGATGGCCTAGCGGTTAGGTCGCGCCCTATGTACAGAGGCTATAGACTTCCAGGAGGGCAGCCTGGAAGTCTATAGTCTTTCTTACTCTAGCCACTGTCCTATCAAAAAAAGGCACCCCCCCCCCCAAAAAAAAGAGTAAAAAAAATAGAATTTGTGTTCTTTAGAAAACGATGTGTGCACTGAATATGATGCTAATATTCTTTAATTGCACATTTAAAATGTGAAGTAAGATTGTTATAGCCCAAAATGCGACAACATTTTTACCATGAGAGTTTTGTCGACGGTCTGATTTTTACAGTGAATTCAGAAGATCTGGGCTCAGGTATGCTGTTGGCTGAAGTCTCAACATTTTGCTATTGTTTCTGAATCTGTCTGCCTGTTCCTTTAATGATATGAGGAATCCTGTAACATAAGAACAGAGCGAACTAAGTTTCCTCCAGCCATGAGTCTTTTCTGTCTGCTGCAGTATTCGAGCTGAAGTCATAAATATAAATCTTAGAGAAAGAAAGTCTGTTATACTGCAGGCCCAGAAGAAAAAGACTTTTATTGGTGGGGAAAAATCTCCCATTTGTGAAGGAGAGAGTATAAAGTGTTTTTTTTTTTTTTAGCCTGCCAAACATCTGTAGCTGATGAGAAAGTGGAACACAGATACTTTATTGTTAAATAAGAAATACAAGGTTAATATTCTTCGACTTTTCACATTTTTTATGACTCTGACTGACATTCATTTTTTGTGAATTGACTGGAGTTTGTTGTATCGATTTAATTCAAACAGCTGCAAAGGCAGTTAGCACCTGGAGCCATTTGTTGTTGGCTGAAGTTTGTCTTACCTCAGATTCTCCCATGTCTTTTTTTTTTTTTTTTTTATCCCACAGTGTGAAGAAGTAATCATTCCTGTGAGTGTTGACAGTCAGGTCTCTGAAACAAAAAGACTGTACTAAAAAGAGAAAGCTGCTAAGTGGCTTAAAGGCATGTGCTTATCACAATGCACAAACAGTAATTACATTTGTATTATTTAGTGAGTATATTTTTCATTGGTTTTGGTTGAACTCACCATCCTTTTTTTATTATATATATAATATATATATAATATTATTTATTAAATTCAATATTAACCTTTAACTTTCTAAGTTGAAGAGAGTCAATCAAGCTCGCACTGACTGAGTAGAAAAGGAAGCTACATGATGGGCCCATCCAACTTCTAAATGTTGTAAATGGAGGGGGGGGCACCCACTTGGAGGCGCAAATGGGCCGCGCACATTAACTACTATACTACTGGCACCCCATGTATGGAGGCTATAGTAGAAGTGACTTATTCATTTGTTATCTTTACATTAATGTGTGCATGTTATAAAAGGGTACAGACTTATGATTGGCTGAATGATTTAAATCTGACTACTTACCTGTAGTTAGAAAGACAATGTTGATCTTCAACATTAAGTCAAATCTTCAAAGTTAAGTCACTAACCTTCTTAAAGGTGAAATATTATCCTCCCTTTCAACAAGTTCAAATAAGTCCCAGACCTCCCCAAAACATGTCTGTGAAGTTTCTTGTTAAAAATCCACTCTGATCCTGTATTTGATCATGCCTATATGCCCCTCTATTTCAGCTCTGCTCAGAACAGACTGTTTCTGTGTCTGTAGCTTTAAATGCAAATGAGCTGTGTCTGACCACCCCCCTCTGGAAGGGCTCCGGTGTCTTAGGCTTTCTTGCACAATCCCCAATTGTTTACGGTGAGAAGGCAGACTCAG
Source organism: Labrus bergylta (assembly GCF_963930695.1). Taxonomy (NCBI): domain Eukaryota; kingdom Metazoa; phylum Chordata; class Actinopteri; order Labriformes; family Labridae; genus Labrus; species Labrus bergylta. Next base: position 21,561,036 of record NC_089209.1, on the reverse strand, counting down.
AAGGCAGAACAAACACCTAGCTGTGGGAGTGTCACCCACCTGGGGGAGGGGCCCTTTGTGATGTCACAAAGGGAAAATCTCCAAACAGCCTGTTTGAACACACATCTTCTGTAAAGTGGAGCAGGCAAAAGATGGAGAGGATGGACTTTTCTCATAATTGGGGGGTTTTTAGACTAGGGACACATATCTGTGTTTGGACAACATGGTGAAGTGTATTTTGCATAATGTATTACCTTAAAGGAGGTATGATTTATTTTAATTTCTAACCAATCTAAATGTTCAAAAATGCACCCTGATTTGCACTATATGCCAGCTGAAATAGTGAACAACAGATGTAGAATCTTCTTGTGTATTTGTTCCTAAAGTTTGCTATAGTTTAAAACTTCTCTCTTTCTTTCAGGGGGCTCACACAGGCAGTAATGCATTTGTGTGTGTGTGTGTGTGTGTGTGTGTGTGTGTGTGTGTGTGTGTGTGTGTGTGTGTGTGTGTGTGTGTGTGCTCGAGATGCTAAGAGTTATTTTCACAGGAAAATTCATGATGTGCAATTTTTGGTTCAGTTCTTGGCTGCAAGACCAAACCAGGAAGTATACTAATGTTTCAACTAGTCTTCAACTATCTTCTAAAAACACAGACTTCAGACTCTTGGTTTTACTCAACCAATACAACTGCTTCCAGTTTCATATCTTCTACTGCACATGAAGAGCATCCTCTGTGAAGGAACAAATTATTGCAGTCCAAAATAAACATTTCAGTCTTAATTGGGAGCTCATTAGAGTCTCACACATCCACCGAGAACACGGAAAAAGCGAGCCATTATGAATTGATTTCTCCATATCTGGACCATGAAAGCAAGAGTGCATTAGCATTAGAGAAGATGAACATTGCATTTGAGTTCAGCAGAGGGATGAGAAGGGGCTCAGAATTAAACCGACATGTTTAACAAGCTGTTAACAACTCCCAGAGTCCCACTCTCCTTCTTTTTCTTCATGTCTCGCTGAGAGTAGCAGAGACAAAAACCAGTTGCGCAGCCTGAAACGGGAGCGAGATCCCATGAGGAAACAGCGAGAAAAAGGGCCACTGTAGAGGTGGTGACAGTTCACACAGCGCGACTAGAGAGAGGGGTGGGCCTGAGACAAAAAGCAGAAGCCCTTTGTCTCACAGCTGGGGGAAGTGTGGCTCAAAGCTGTTTAAATGTTATGGCGGGTAGGAATGGTTCTTACGAGCCCCGGGTCCGGAGTGCACATTACATGTTAATGACTTGGAACACAGACAGCAGAGCAGAGGCTCAAACTGCCAATTAAGCATATGCTGCAGACGCCACTGGTGTTCAGACACAACCATCTGATAGCGCTCAAGCTTGGCCTGCAGATCTGACTTTCTCCATGGGATGTGGAGGCGCTCCAACGGTGAGTCATTAGCCACAGACATCCCTGAAAACCACAGAGGAATAGAAGCAGCAGCTGATTGGACATCGCTCATTCAGCTCCATCAATGCTTTTTATTCTTCTGTCAGGCTCACCACTGTCTCTGTGTTTCTCAGTCGTTTTAGTGTCACACACCCTGATGATGGTTCTCTGTCTGTACACAAACTGTGCTGAGGCACTTTAGCACTTAAGTTATTCTCTGAAGGTGCCGTACAGCGGAGGAATGACTCCGTATTAAAGTGACATTACATTGGTATAGTGTTATTTTTGAAGTGGATGGAATTACAGGGTTATATATATATTCCTCACTTGCATAAGCACAGTATTGTTAACCTAATACCTAAGGCCCCGGTGTCCACCTCGCCTTGTTTTCTGAGCGCCAGCGTTTTTTTTTTAATTGTTTGAGGAAAGAGTGTTTGCAGCAGCAGACATGCTGGGGAAAACGGCCACTTGGAGGTGACCCCCGGTACAGGCTAGGTGGCTCAGGAAGGTCACTCTGAAAGGAGCCAGGAGAAACATGAATCTCTGACCTTTGTTACTTTGTAATGGTTTTGCCTTTTATGGTGGATGTTTTTTGCCTCTTTGTTTTCATCTGATTATCTCTCAAACTAGAACTATTTTGAATGTCTCACTCATTTCATACTGAAGGCCCCTGTCTGTGATAGGCCTGTTTACATATTCTTCCTGTTTATCATCCACCTTTGATACTAATGAAGTGACTATGGGAACAGCAGGAGAGCCAATCAGCAATCAGAGAACCCTCTTTCCTGGCCCCTGTTTTCAGTATTGACTCACAGTGGGTGTAATTAACCTTTTTATGAAGAGAATAAAGACTCAAACTTAAGAAAATGCTTCTAAATTCATCTCAATAAATAACACTCGAGCAGTGTGTATTAAGAAGCAGAACCTTTTGGCTGCAGCTGCAGACTGGAGTCCATCTCTGTTAGACTTGAGTCCATCTCTGTTTGCTTGTCTGCAGGTTTTTTATTTACCTTTGCCATTACATCTATGAATGTCCCAGCCACAAATTGTGGTTTTGATTGTGGTCTAACTTGCCTGTGGCAGCAACTTTGTTATTTTCAAACTCTCATGTTTGGCGTGGGCTTTTTGTTTATCTTCTCAAAAGTTCTCTTGCTCACTTGCAGCCATTATTTCTCTGTATTTTGCTCTTTTTAACAGATATATCGTCTAAAACTGTGCTGTTCCTGCTGCTCAGAACTATCCTCTCAGCATGAAGCTGAAACTACCAGAGTTTAGAGGCTAGATTTATTAATACAATGGTTTAGCGCTGCTGTTTTCAGTGAGTGTGTGAGTCTTTATGTTTTCTGAGCCTTATTGATAAAGATAGCAGAGTTTTATCACCTGGTGGTACAGGACTCGTAGGTGCAGATCAAGACTGGATTTGATATAGAATCACTCTCATATCAAACCATTAACTCATGAACTGTGTACAGCTCAAAAGCTGGTACAATGAAGCAGCTGATTCTTTAGGCTTTAGTTTGTTTGAAGTAAGGAAATCTGCCAGTCATTTTTTTAGAAGTAGTTAAAAATCAAGAGAGACATCGGCCCAGGACCCGGCCTAATTTCAAGCAAAAACCACAATAGGAAAATCTCTTAACGGCACTGTTTGAGCACACATTTTTCTGAACTTTTCCAATAGTTTGGGATTTGTAGACAGGCTAGGGACACATATTAGTGTTTGTAAAAAATGGTTGTGTATTTTTCATAATGGGAAGGGGCATTGCTGATCTGGCAGGAGGGCAGGTGTGTTGTATCTGGAGGATCAAGGCCTGCCTCAGCTCCACCTCTTTGCCTGTTTCTTGGTTGAACAAAAGTTATTATGAGTTTTCCAATATTGCGACCGCCATCGCCAGGCTTCCAAATTTTTCTTCAGAACGGGTGACTATCACTTCATCCATGTTTTATTCGGTCTATAGTTGACTATAGCCGTTAACCCTTGGTTCGTGTCATCTCCACTCTTAGCAGTTCTTTCCAAAATTTGCTTTCTTCTGCAGCTGTTTCACAAGATGACGTTATATAGTAATGTTCTAAAAAATTATCTTTTAATTGCACTAATTCAAAGTCTAATTTCTGTTCATTTATTCATGAGTTTTTTTCATAAAGACAGTTTGTCAGAAATAATCCATACATCAACATGCTCTCTGGAGCTCTTCCTCTTATTTGCTGTTTTAATGAATGTGTTGCTCAGAGCGGTCTACCATGTCACTCCCACGTAAGTGTTTAATTGGGTCGAGCTCTGGTGACTGTGAAGGCCACAGCGTATGATACAGACCATTTTATACTCATTAAACCATGCAGTGACCCCTTATGCCCTGTCTGGAAGCATCTGCAGTCATTAGATGGAATAAATGAGATGATACATTGGATTTATATGACTGCAATGGTAATCAAAAGAAGTTCTGCCCGTCTGAAATAAAGACATTGTCTTAGTGACAGACACCAGCGATCCCTTTGTCTCAGGCAGCTTGTGATTTTTGTTGTACACGGCACATACCACGACCTCATATTGTGCCATTGTTGAAAGTTAATTTTCCCCCTGATATGCAGGAAGCAAAATCAACAGTGACAATTCAATTTTCCCCGTTCCACGACTGTTCAGCCAGTCCTGAGCTTAAACCACACACATCTGCTGATAAGCGTCTCCGCACACCGAGGAAAGTTGGTGCCAAAAGCAGTTTGCACAGCATCTCTTTGACCTTGGCATGATTGCCTGTGAGGCACTTTAATTTAATCAGCTTCCTGAAGCTTGAAGCTGTGCTCATTGTTAAGGAGAGCAGGACGGGGGAGCGCTGTCCACACATGTACGCACACACCAGACACAGACACACACACACACACACTGAGGCACATGAAGGCATACTGCTCCTCATGCTGAGGCAAGGTTAGTGACAGACCAAAGCTCCAGGGACCTGGGCCTCATCCACACAAAGGCCAGCAGACAGAGGAGTTTGCCAGGCATCTCCATCAAACAGGGCCGTCTCTAATTATGTCATCAATCAGGGACGAGATGACGGGCAGGTACTCAATTAATGGCCATTGGAATGCAGAGCAGGGTCTTCGGGCACTGTGCCATCTCTGTCATCTTAGGCAGGCAACAGGACATACACATCAATGCACTTGGAAAATGCACGAGGCTCCGGCTAGGACAAACACATGGAGCCATTGTGCAAGACCTGAAGAATGTTAAGTCTACATTCTGCCTGCAATGCTGGATTAATCTTTTACCTCTGCGTGAATTTGTGAATGCACGCTTGATGGTTATTATACTTTATGAGGTACTTATTGATCTGATGACTTTCATTTGTTGGCCTGTTTGAACTGGAAAACATTTTATCGACATAGCTTGGCTGCTGTCCACCTGTTTTTTTAAAACTTAGAAGAATAGAGAAATAGCATGTTACTGTTTTATGGCATTTAAAACTGGACCTAGTGGTTAGTGTGCATGCCCCATGTACGGAGGCATAGTCATTCAAGCAGGCAGCCCTATGAATCCAACCTGTGACTCCATCCACGCATGTCATTCCCCACTCTCTCTCTCGACCTGATTTCCAACTCTATCCGATGTTCTCTCTGCGATAAAGGCACAAAAAGCCCCCCGAAATATTAACTTTGAACCTGGCTTAAGTGCACTGAAATTTAGGTCTAACTCAGCATGTTTGTGTCATGATTTGGTCTTATTTAGTTTTGTATTTCAGAGTTTAGGTTTCCATGTTTTAATTTATCCTGTCTTTCTTAGTTTTGCTTGTTTCCCTTGTGTGTTATCTTAGTGTTTCCTGTTTTATATTGTAATCTGTTATCCTGGTGTTTCGCTACGTTAAGGTGTGTTTGGATGTTACACTCTTCAGTTTCTAAGTGTCTTCAGTGTTTCATGATTTATTTTGTAGTTGTCCTCAGCGTTTCTTGTCTTGTGTTTATTCCTGCCTCTGTGTGTTTCCCTCCAGTCTGATTGCCCTCATTGTCTTCACCCGTGTCATTAGTCTCACCTGTGTCTGATTACCCCTGTGTCTATTTAGTCTCTGGCCCTTTCCGAGTAGTCACAGTTCAGTATGCAGTGCATACTTTTCAGCAGGAAGTGTCATTACACTGAAGTGTCGTGGTCATTCACTATGCCTTTTTTGGGTCCACCTCAACATTCCAGCATGGATACTAACTTCCGGGTTTCATGCAGTATGGATTGGATGCATCCTTTCAGGAAATGAATTGTATTTTACCACCCACAATGCTGTGCGAAATTAAACGTAAAATTGAGCGTGGATTAATTGAATAAATTTTAGATCTAGAGGTGAAGTCCCTACTGAAATCGTTACTTTTAATTAACAACAAAAAACTTATGAAACGTATGTGTTATTATAAAACATTTTCCCCTCTATTTAAATAATGATTTCCATATTTATGCATGTGTCTTTATTGGTTCATTTAATTTATATACTGTATATTACCGTCTTCCATTTGTACTGTATGCACTGTATGTTATTTTATTATTTAATCTGTTTTTTACTTGATTTACATTGTGATACTGTTTTTTGTTTACCTGACTGTATATGTGCATTACTCTTGAATAAAGCTAAACAAAAAAAAACGGGTGGATGCGGCCGGTTCGGGTAACATAAATGACGCCACCATGCTGAATGAATCAGACAAAGTAGGAACAAATATCTGCCTACTGTGCGTGCCTACTGAATAGTAGATACTAAAAATATATAGCATCATATGCCACATGAGTGGACAAGAACGGCATATGCCGCACCTACATATGCCGCGGCAAATGACCGGGGAAGACCGGCATATGCCTCTCGTGCCGTGGCATATACCACTCATATATGCCGCAGCACGAGTGGACCAGACCGGCATATGCCACTCACATACGGCATATGCTGCAGCACATGAGTTGCTATGGGTAAATGTGGATGCCACAAAGTTGCTACAAAAGAGAAAAAGTTAAATGAGGACAATTGCAAGGTTGCTAAACCCATCTTCACTAAATGATGCTACTGCATTTATGCTGTCCTCCTACAGTGCCAAAACATCCACTGTTCATCATTAGTATGAGTATGAGTATATCTGCAATATTTATATGTTTACAGGACCCAAACTGATCATATATTGTCAGCAGTGTCCCTCACTCGATGATATTATTAATCAATTAACGAAAACTTCAAATTTTTGGATACATTTAATCATGACTAACTAGGTCTGCTCTGTGACCAATTATGATAATATATAGGCCTAATGATCCAGTAAGAGATGCCCTAATTTAAAGGAAGGGTTGGTAATTTCCTCCAGATACACTTTTTAAAATGTTGGTTGAAATTGTCTTTAGGTCCTGACAGAAATAAATAATTAATGTGCTCTGAAAAAGGAACATAGAAAATCTGTCATCTGTAGCATGTTGTAAGCATGTAAAAACTTCAACCAATGTCTGCCACGAGGTACTAATTTGATGAACCAATAAAGCCTCCCATATACATATTCAATTATTTCCACAATAAGTACCTGCAGGTGATAAAGATGCGCTTAGTAAAATGAAGTCAAAATGTGTTAAGACACCGCTGTCTCTGCGCTCTGTGCATCTTGCAGCTCACTCATCCTTATTAAAACTCAAAATTGTACTTGATGATAAATGCACAATATTACACACGTGTTTAAATAAAACTGCAGGTCTTAATGATTATGATGACACAGAGATGCTTTTTTTAAGAGCTGCAACACACTTTAGTGTTGGGATCTTATGGTCTTTTTTTAAACCTGAATGTTAAGAATTTTTATTATATTATAGCTTTCTAAATTACACATCACAGAGGTTTAAATACTTTTTTTTTTTTTAAATCTGCTGGAGTTCAAAAGTTCTTACCTTAGGAGATTACCTACTCCCCGTCCTGTCTGACAGGAGTAGTCTATAGCCGTGCAATGTATGTGTGAACAGCCAGGTCAGAAGAACAACCGCAGCACTCCTGAAATGAACAACATATTTTCAGGAGTGCATATGTGAAAATACCTAAAGACGCCATTGCAGCAGCACACTTTGTAGCTGTGCATCATGCTTCATTCACAAATAGAAGATCATGTTGAGCTTTACGTTTAATCATTGCATTTAATCAAGGATGCAGACTGATAGGGAATCCACATAATTTGTTTACTGAGATGCAGAGGTCTGTCATCGAGGCATCTATTTTTTCCATCAGAGCTATTAGAGCAGCTCAGATGGACTTTGATCAGTGATTTGGTTACAAAATGAATCGCACTGGAATTAATGGTGTTCGATTACTGGGCTAGTCCACTTGTGAGATGCTAACTGCTCTCATTAGCCTCTGAACTGGGCAGGCGTGAAATGGGCCCCCACAGTGTGTCAATGCTAGCCTCTGCCTCGATGTGCACCCCACAGCATTATCAGCTGCTGTTTAGATGGAGCTAGCTGATGAATAAGAGGGCAGAAATGCACTTAATCTGATTCATTTGATTAGTATTGGATGTGTTTTTTTTCATGGTCCAGACGACCTGTGCCTTTTCCATGTGGGGGGTTGAGTCTGTCTGTCCTGTTGTGCGCTGGTGTGTACGTGTTGGCTGACGGATGTTCTCTCAGTCAAACCATGAAAATACCTCCACAACAAGTGAATTAAGGTGAAGCCAATACTTATGCCCACACCAACAGATCCTTTATACAGACTGGATCAATAGTTTTCTGCAGTGGAGAGATATCCGGGGAGCCAGGCTGGACAGTCCTCCCTGCCTCTGCAGCTGTATAAGAAATCTGGCATTTGAAATGAATTTAAAATGAATGCTCACAAAGAATGGGAAAATGTGGATGCCACAAAGTTGCTACAAAAGAGAAAGAGTTAAATGAGGACAATTGCAAGTTTGGTAAAACCATCTTCAATAAATGATTACTGCTGGGCCTGTCAAGCCACTGTTCTCTCATATGAACAATGATTACAGTGCTAACTTTCTAAATCTTGAATCAGTCATCGATTTTCAGGGACAGGCTAACGAAGCATTTAATCCAGTGACCAATGAGCACGCAGGTTCTATCTCTTTAACTTGATAATTGAGCTAGCATGAGTTGTTTGGTGAGGGCTTCAGATAATTTGTATTAAATGAGAACCTTGTGAAATGGGTCCTGAAATATGCATGTGATGGCTACATTCGTAATGTTTTTATTTCAAAAGGCTGAAGATATTGCATCATATTCCGGGGGGAAAAATTCAGGATTCTTGCAATCTGACCATTATTGGACACATAGAAACAAAGACACTGTAAGTAGCAGAGTAGAGCTGGTGTAATATTTCCTAACTAACATGAATGCAAATGGAACAGTTGCATTCATGTCTGCTTGGCAGTGCAGTATTTGCACATTTCACCCTTTGTGTGAGTTTTGTGGATTGCTCGCTATCCTTTTCTCATATTTGCACAGCTTATTTAGTTCATGTTGAAGCCATTTTGTATATTTACTCATATTAATTTTCATGTTTATATATTTTGCATTCTTTGGTTATGAATCCCGATTATATAGGTGCGTATGAAATTGTTTATTATTCTCTGCCGATTAACATGATTGTCTGACATCTGAATGGGTGACGTAATCTGAAGGTGTGGCAGAGCCTTTTAATTTAGCTCAGGTGTGGAGATTGGATGTGAGAGTGGAAGGGCAAACTATTTTTCAACCGCACCGCACCGCTATGAACTTTTGTTTGAAGTTAGAGTGAAGGAATGCATTTGCTGCTCTAAATAAATGGCTCATCGTGATCAAAATCAGAGTGCGCGTTGTCTTACTGACCGCTCTAAACAGTTCATGTGTAATTGTTTAAGTACAAGTGTGGAGCAAGTTCACCGTTGCCACACACTACAGCATTTATAGCGAAAGCTCTAATGTTAAAGACAATTTAAAAACAGCAAGAACAAGATCATACATGACTACAAGACTGAGTCCTCTTTAGGAACTGTTTCACTTGAATGACTCCAGTGTGCTTCCAGTTTGAACTGCAGGTCAAGTATTCCACCTATTGATTCCCTGAACAGAAAAGCAGTTTGTCCAAGTGAAGTTTTACGTAAAGTCACCTTACAGTCTCCATTAGATGTTCCATAGGCTACAGAGCCTAATAATCCAAGTGGAACCACAAGGTCACTGAACACCTGAGCAGCTTGAGCTAACACTATTCACTTGTGGTTCTGGTTTTAAAAACAAATACCCTGGCCTCATATCTCTTCACATGACATGGCCAGTTGATGACTAGCTGCTACTAAACCATGACTGGTCAATTGCTGCGTTGGGGTTTATGGTCATATCCAGATTATAAAGGATTTTTCTTTTTGGGGGGGGAGTGGGGAGGGGGGTTAAAAATATTTCAGCATGCTCATGTCCCCCCCCCAGGGAGTTGTATATTATCTATGATAATCTGAAAAATGATTAGATCACCAGGTTGTAAGGCTAGTGTGCAGTGGCATTTCTCGACACTGAAGAGCTATTTCAGTCTGTTTGGCACATTTCCCCACATCAGCAGCTGATGCTCTGAAGCAAAGAGCATCAAAAGACTTGTTAGTATCAGTAACATGCTTTTATCTTCGGCTCTCTTGAAATTCTGTAGACGGATAATTTAGCATGAAGTGGAAGTCTCATTCTTAGTGCTATACTCCTTCTCGACACTGATGGTTAAACTACAACATGAAAACGGAAAAGGCTGAAGAATCCCAGCATGCAAGAGGCTGTTTTTTAAACATCTGAGACTTAAGAACGGAATGCTTGAACATCTCCTGCTTTCTCGACAATGTGACCATCTTTATTTTCCATTTTGGTCCTGTCTATAATGGATTTCAACCAACTTCACCTGCAGAGGATGACCTGTAATGGGTTTAGTCAACCTTTAATCACAGCCTTATAGTACAAAGTGTTGAAAGACAGCCATTCATGGATTTTAATAACTCATGAAAGGAGACTGAGGTATTCATGCACTCACTAAATAGGGGCATCCTCGGAGATTCAATTGGAACATGAACCTGTTTGTCTCTTTGTACAGTCTGGCCTGAAGCATTGATGATATTTAGTAATTAAATATGCTGTTTTTCTGAACGTTTGCTTTGCAGCCGAGATCTACCTGAAAAACATCCCAGTTCCTTTGTCTGGCTCTCCAGCACGGGTTGAATTAACGGTTCAGAGGTCCTCTCCTCTCAGTATGACTGATCACCTGCTTGTGTGCTGAACTAGCACAAAGTATTGATTTATTGCTTTGACTGCTATCGATCCAAGTGTCTCCCTCCAGGCTAACAACACCTTACAGAATAATTGTAATGCTAGATGAGGCTGTTTATTTTCAGGTTTTCTGGACAGATATTAGGAGCAACATTTGAAGTCTGAATTCCATTTAACAGTTTTAAGTAATCTAAAAAAAGAAAGTCAGTGGTGATGGATTAGAAGTTGTACAGATGTGAACATTGTCTTTCTCTGCCTGGTCTCTTAATGGTTTCCACTCTGGTGAAGCCATGAACTATGTTGGACATCAGACACTCTAGATACCCATTCTTGCACACAGTCTTGCTGCCAATTTCGACGTGCGTTCCGTCAGCGCCACAGTTTTGTGCGCCCTACCTGATAATTTGCATTTATATTGAGATCACGATTACTTAACACGACTCTTTTAATTTTACAACATCTGCATCACAAGCATTTATCAAACTTCAAGACTCTTAATACATTTACATTCCGAACACTTTGAAAAACAATCAATATACGACAACAAATAAGTGAAAAAATATATAAACGCATATAAACAATACTATATGATAATGCATAAATTCATATACATTTTTGACACGGTGTGAAACATTTACCACGTAATAAAACCTTGGAAAAAAATGAGTGCAACACATCATGCAGCGGTAATTGTTTCATCTCGATTATCCTGTTTACATGATTGTTGGAAGCCAAAATTGTAACTGAAATTGAAAGTGAATAAATTTCCCAGCCCTATTTCCATGCATGAAATATATTATGGAAGGAATGTCGATGAACAGTGAAATTATAAAAGTGTAAATATGTAGAAACATGTAGACGGTGTTTGTAGAACCTTATTGCTAAGGAAGTGTAAATACAGAGTAATATGAAAACACCTTCATCATGTTGACAACATTTTTCTTAATAAAAGATAACGTTTTTATAAATCCTCTTTTCACCATCGTTAAAACAGGGTAAGACAACCTGTGGCAATTTAACAACGGTGAAAGTCAGGCAACTACAACACAGTGGTTACATTAGGGGTTTACGGAAACAAACACTTCTGGGGACTTTTTGAAGAGGAACTATCCACTAGAGTTCCCCCGAAAACTACACACCATGGAAACTTTTTCTGTCTGCATTTGCATCACCATGGTACCTACTCTTAAGCAGTAGCTAAAAAGGTTCCTCTAAACAGGATTCTAGGAACAAATATAGTTTATAGTTCCTGTGGCGGGGGAGGGTTCCAACAGTTACAGAACTATGAAAAAGTTCCTGAAAACTTCTAATTAGTCAAATGGAAAAGCATAAAATGTCGGTCCATGATGAAATCCAAATCTCCTGTCTCCTGTTTGGTAGTAAGACGTACTGAAAAACACGCCTACTGCTACAGCTTCCTCACACAAAACAAGCATATACCTCCAGTAGAACATTAACCACACGCCCCCGCTCGCGACAGTCTCCCAACAGTGGAGCTGTAATATGACATTCTGAAACACACGCCCCGGGGCAGCAGTACCACTCACACGCACCATATTTCATCAGTTACTGTAAGCAGCTGTCACTGTTCATTATACTTAGAATCAGGGTATCATTTGTTATATAAATGAAACGCTGAACACTTAATGTGACATGTATTCATTTCTAAGATTTAGTATCATTTAACACTGCTGATATTATGTAGGTGGCATGTTTAAGTGAGAAACACTTTTATGAAATACACTTCAGCCGTCATGATTCTAAAAGAAGTCTGGTATGATATGTAATAGAGACAGTGTCTCCTAGATATGGCAGGAAAATACAGTCCAGCGTTATAATGAAATGTAATATTTCTGAGATTCTTGTAACAGAAGATTTGAAGTAGTTTTAATTAATCTTAACGGATTCTTTACTTTATATGCGTCGTCTGTTATACGTTTTAAATATCTGAGGAGTATTGATGACCTGCTCCTAGATTTCCATTGATTAGCATTTACTATACTTATTGTGTTACTCACTCAGGGAGTAACTGTGGTGTTCCTGACTTGACTCAGTCCTTAAACAATTGTGGATCTCCAGGAAAAGGAATGTTAGGGTGGAGGCTAATGAAGGCTGACTGGGTGAAAGAGCAGAAAGGCGCCAGGGAGCTCGCCTGGCCTCAGCCCCTCCAGGGAATCACAAAAGACCTGCAAGTAGAGGAGATCATGGCCCTGCCAATCCCTGATACCCTTTGAAAAGGACAGACACTGTCTGGCCTGTGCTCAGATGCCAGAAAATAAGCATCCCTCCAGGCAATTTTAGCTGTTGTGGTGCCAGGGAGGAAAAGGGGATACAGGGATGTAAGTTTAACTTTTGCTTATTAAAAATACATTTGCATTTGTTTGGGCAAGTTTATTTTGAAATATTTACATGTATTCAACATATTAGCAACATCTTAAATAAAGAATTGAATGTGGCCTCCTGTTTTAAAAGTGATGCTAATGCTGACCTGCATTAAGCCTGAATTATTTTAAAAGGTCAGTACAAGAATTTAATTTATTTACCCTTTCCGTCTCCACGAATCACATCTATGTTAAAGCTACACAAGAGAATGGCAACATTGAAATCTTCTTAGCATACCGTAAGTCTCTATGGACTCAAAAAGACGATGTACGTTCAAAGTCACAATTTTAAGAACTTCTCCTGCACACTGTCCAATTTGCAAAAATAAAATACATTAATTGTATGTGACTAAAACATAGGTCTTATTGCAGGTTTTGGCTCTGTCATGGTGGCTGCTGCAAAAAGACACGTCCAGTTATAACTATAAAATTCCAGATTTCTCTGGCATAAGGCCCAAAATAGAAAACATGAATGCGCTGCTAAGCCTTAAATACCACTTAGTTAAAAAGAAGCCAAAAGAACTCACAAACCTTTTTGATAACACAAAAAACAAGAAATAATATGAAGACATTTATTTACCTGTTATCTTTCATTAAAGTCAGGATTGGTCCTCTGTACTCCCTCAAAAGCCACGCCCCTCACTCACACATCAACGAGGCGTGATTAGTTCATCAGATTGGTACCTCTTGGCAGACATTGGTCGAAGTTTTTCCATGCTTACAACTGCTACAGATGACATATTTTCTCCGTTCCTTTTTCAGAGCACGAGTTATTTATTCCTCTCAGGTCCTAAAGACAATTTCAACCAAAATCTTCAATCTTCATAAAACTCTAAATGGTAAATGGACTACAAAGTACACACTCAATATCACAATCCCTCTTTTACACATGGGTTAAAGACAATTTTGCAAACTGCAGGAGCTGGGAACGGAACCGCCAACCATTTGAGTCAACCCACACTACCACTGCGCTACATCCGCACAAATCAGTAATCTAGATTAGCCTTTGTCCGATTCTATTCATACAAGTGCCCTTTTATAAAGAAGAGGGGAACTGATTGCAGGTGATTAGTACATTATTGATGGATGCTGAACAAATAAAAGAAACATACAAAGCTATTGTAGTATAATTATTGTATAATGTCATGTATCACAGCAAATATTATTTCTCATAATAAAACTGGCAATTTGGCCTTGTTGTAATTCCACAGCAACATGGAATGTCACCAAATGGTCCAGCTGGAGGAGCGGCATAGCAAGAGCTGTTAGATGATTGGCATAATCACAGAGCACGTGTTTCAATCAGTGAGAGCAGCTCACTCAGAAGCTTGACCATAACGGTTAGCAGGTTAAAACAGCTGGCTTGTCTCTCAATGTAGCAGCTGAAGAGATTTACATAGAAAATTATATATATTTTTAAAAAAAATCACTATGGGCGCCATTCTCAAATCAATCAGTCCTCTGAGTGCTTTCACAGGCAATCATCAGCTATGGGTGAGTAGAGATGTCAGAGGAAATTGTCCAGGCCAAAGGAGAATGGAAACACTCATCACAGACATCAAGACATAGTGGAAATAATTTTATTGAGCATGTCGGGGATATATTCAAAAAAACGTCTGCGGTTTGTGTTATCTCTTTTGCCTATTTTGTAAAGGAACATTGAACACCATCAATCAGAATAAAGATAGCTTATGAGTTTACCGTTGCTTCCTGCTTCCTGCTTCCCTTTTTCCCCTGCCTGCCATATTGGGCCATAGATCTCCGAGGCCTGACACTTCGATGAGCCCATTCCAAGGGAGTGATATTGCACCATAGATTTTAACAACGTGACAGAAACACCAATACAGCGCTGAACAAAGAGGCATTAAGGCAAAGATAAACCTCTGTGAAAAGCACATAAATCTGCAAGGGCTGGGTATAAGATGGAGCCCAGAGGGGTGATGGCCACCCTTAATCAATAAGAGCCTCATCAAGAAAGCTTTCCGTCACATTGATGAAACTTAGACCGAGACTGGAGAAAGTGACTGCTGTAAGAGTAGACTGTTTGCCACTCCAGTTAGTTACCTGTTT
The DNA here is from genome assembly GCF_963930695.1 of Labrus bergylta. Lineage (NCBI taxonomy): Eukaryota > Metazoa > Chordata > Actinopteri > Labriformes > Labridae > Labrus > Labrus bergylta. The sequence continues at coordinate 21,545,959 of NC_089209.1, read as the reverse complement.
TGTAGTATTCCTTGACTTTAAACAAAGCATGCTTAGATTTTTTAAACCTTATTAAGCCATTTTTTAAGTATTCTTTATTTTTTTTATTTTTTTTTACATATTTCTGTGTTATTGCAATACATGGACAATGCCAAACATATACGATATCATATATAAGAGAAATAAAGTTCTGTCAATAGGCTGTCAATCAAATTTTGCTAAATAGATATTTGACAATGATTCAGATAACCACTTGACCCCTGAGAGGTAATCTCAAGTGTTAATCCCTAGATTCCATCAATTCATTGGACAGTGGTTAGCTAATGAGTTGAAAGTTCACTATAAATTCACTATGCAGGGACTTCAGACCAGGTCACAAGACTCCATGCTCATCCCTCTTTCACGCAACATAACTCAAACAGTATGACCGATGTTGGTTTGAATCCCTTTATGTAACAGTGGTACTGTTGCGAGTATTTTCTAACCTTCCAACCAAGATTTCATCATTTTAAAATAAAGAGTCAGAGAGGGAGCTAATGTTCACTTTCACTTTAAATGCAGTGTTTCTGTCTGTGGAGCTTAATTGACCAACATTATGAAACGTCACAACATGGGTTGGCATTACCTGAAAGGTATACTCTGGACTAGAGGACTGGACTGCAACCCCATCAGAGACCTACGGAACCCGAAGCCTGATCGGGCCAAGTAGGGTTTTGTTTTTAAATACATAATTCTCCTATGTATTTAAAAACATCGGGCTGGGCTAAAGCCTTTGCTACTTGCTGGAGAACTGACCCAAGTCTATGTGGTGGCAACCTCAGAGAAAAAAAGGTGGGTTTAAGTCAGGCTCTGGGCCCATAAATACAGTTATTGAGACTGGCCATTCCAGGCCAGAGTTAAAATGGATGGGCTCTGGTTGGTTCAGGCTGGATTTATTTGGCCCAAGCCATGCTCTACTCTGGACTGATGCTGTTCATCAATGCTTTGGACTGTTTAAATTTTCTCAGTTTACAAACAAACGTTTTAGTATGTTGCATTAAGGGCTTCAAAGATGGCAGTGACAGCTGGTCCGACTACCACCGGACAATGATGAATCCTTTGGGAAGTTGTCTTTACCATTAAGGTCCACACTTGAAGGTTACAGTGAAGTGTCTCAACAAAAATTATTGGTTGAACTGCCAGGAAATTTGGTGCATAATGTCGATTTGGCCAAATGGATGAAACCGAAACCTGTCATGCAGCGCCACCAGCTTTTCAAATGTTTAATTACTCAAGTAAAATATATCAGCATCTGCTAGATTGACAGCACCTTTATTTTTGTCACATTTTTCATCAATGAATATCAGACTTAGGTGATCCCAGACCTTTACCTTTAGCACCACCATGACTTTGAAGTTTGTTAATTCAAGTGAAATGTGTTTACATTTATTGAATACATTTTAATTAAAGGTACAGGATGTGACATTCTCAACATTAATTTAAAAAACGTGTTATATATTTTTTTTCTGTCCATCTGTGACAAAATGATCAACCTGCATTTGACAATATTAAAGGAAGGAAGAAAATGGAGACAGATGCAAGTTTAGCTGAAGAAAGAAGCGTCTCCACTCTTGGTCTATCTAACCTTGAGACATGCTCGTCTCCTTGACATTTACAGCTGCACTGCTGAAATCATTAACCAGCAGCATGAATCAGCCAGCCAGAGGATGAAGAAAGTGATGTGTAAAAAAACATGCAGGGAAAATAATGTTCAAAAATACCTGTCAGTGTGAACACTGAGGTGCTGTATTATTGTAATTAAAGGTAAGGTGTTCTATATTTGGAAAGTTTAAGGAAAGGACTGCTGTTGACTTCCCTTTTCAAACATCTGCACTCAAATGCTGCTTTCACACTTCCACAAAACTCCAGAAGACGTCCTGAGCAAGCTAAATGTGTGAATGCAAACAGACATATTTTTCACTTTAAATGTCTTTTTTCCCTCACAGCCCCCTAGAAAATGTAATGGGTGATGTCGGGGAGAGCTGATGCGTAAACTGACAGGAAATACTTACAGCGAGTAAGCGAGAGGGGTGATAATGTTTACATCTTGCAGCTTGCACACGATCAAAAGAATCCGTATAAAATGATGAATGAAAATGATGCTTCATCCTCCACTTCTGCATTGTTCTTTGTCTGTTATGTCTTGCCTCCTGAGACCCATCCTCCCACTGCAAGTTGCATGTGTGAATAACCCACTTAGGAAGATTTCAGGGTAGGTCTACTTTAAATTTTCCAGAAGTTTTCAGGAGTGCATGTGTGAAAATGGCTTAACAGAGTGCTCTTTTATAACCCAGCGTTGCACTGCAGGTAGTCTAAATATCTCTGTTGCTGTTTGGCAAGCTTTAAAAAACTAAATCATTAAACAATGTGATGTTTTTTTACTTTCTGAATTTGGGTTGTTTGTGTATATTTTTTTTGGAAGGTTGCCATGTTCAAATCAACAGAAAACATGACAGCCTACGCTACACTGATCTCAGTAGGAAACTCTGCATTTGCTTTGCCTCTATTCACAGGGAGCACAGAACTACACAGATTCTTCCTTGGAGTGCTTTAGGCCTCTCTGCCTTGTGGTCAATTGTCATGTTATATTAAACATGTGAAAGATGTTTCATGTGAGAGATTCCTCTGAAGGGAGTCTTTGAAGAATCCATCAGACACACCACTGATGTGGAAAGAGGCGAGCAAAGGGAGAGGGATCATTGGTAAACTTCTTTCAGCTTGAAAATAAATTTCATTTTGTAATAATTCTGTTAAATAATTACAGTAATTACAGCTTGCAAGAGTCTGTGTTTTCCAGGATACAGTGTTATACAGTATACTTGTGTGACTCATTTCTCTTCTCAATGTGTCTCTGTGCTAATCAAAAGTAGAACAGTTAAGCTGGAAGAGAACAAATGCTCAACAACTCTGTAAGGAGTTTCTTAAAGGAAATTATGTAACTGCAGACCAATTTCAAAAAATTCCAAACATTAGAGGGAGCTGTCTCCTCCCTCCCCCTCCTCCCTAGAGTCAATGCTCATGTCGGTTGCCATGTTGCAGACACAGAAGCTTCAGTGTTTAGCCAGATCTGGATCGGTCTTGAAACCTTTCTGCTTTCTAACTTCTCTCCATTTTTTAAAACCACCTTTCTGGTTTTGGAGCTTATTAGAAAAATGCAATGGCCTTTTAGAATCACTTTGATCTGAACCAGTTCGCTTGCCCGCTTCCATCGCTGCAACACATATTAGTTTGCTGTTTGCCTGGCAAACTGAGCGGCGTCCCAAACGGCCGTGTAGGGATGCCATAAAACAGCCTGCCTCATCTGGTCAAAACAAAAACAGTGCTCCTTAAGTTGTGATTTATTGAAGTATGTAACAAATATCTAATCGAACACACAAAAAAAAAAAAAACAAGTGTCAGTTAATGCATGAATAATTGTTGGCCTAAAGTTAAACTAAGCATGCTTCCATATCTAACCAATTTGACGTCAGTAAACACGTTCTATGTGACCAGCTGGTGAAATTCAGGCCGATGTGGATGATGCATCTTTAACTCTGCACTGGACCCCACAACAAGACCAAGGGCCATACTTTGAAGGTGTGAATTGAGGCAAAGTGATTTGGGGCATGTTTGGCTACATTTTCCTCGTTAAGTAAAGCACAAAAAGTGCCAAAAGTGTAACTAGATTGACAATTTAAATCTCGAGACACACAGAAAAGATGGGACAGGATCTATATGAACTAATGTTCTGTGTGCTCAGACAGCTATACGTACTCTGTAAACATTGATTGACTTATTTTCTCTGCTGGACTCATTGGCTGTATTCCCTAATGTGTGCGTTATGGACACTGGACCGTCACAGTCTATGTATTAACATCTATGGGTTTGACTGTCAGTGCCGCTCATAATTATAAGAACTATTATAAATCCATAACTGAATTGCATGAGATTGTGTGATTGTGTTTGCTTTTGTGTGTGTTTTTCCTGCATGTACTAGACAGCACATTAGGGCAAGACAGCATGAAGGACAGCTTGGGCTGAAACTGAAGCTCGCCATCCCTCAGCTCTCATGTCGATTCAAAACTCAATCTGAATGTATCTGCAAATGCTAAGAAATATAGAAAATCTAGCAACAGAAGTTCTGCTGTGCTCCCCAGTGCGTCTTATGGGCACAGTGGAAGTCCATTATGAAATCATTTATGTATGCGTAGCTTTCTCTCACGCCCTCTAAATAGCAGGAATATACTTTGCCATTAAGTGAAGGCCCAGTTTAAGTTGGTTTATGCCGAAGAAGCTTTACGTTTCCTGGAACGTGCCATCCATGGCAATAACATGGGCACAAGCTCGTTTGATTTTACACTACAGTAGTGCTGGGCATGAAAAAGTGAACTGCATCAGGTGAAAATGAATACACATACATGTGCTTCATGACAAGATGCTTTGTGCCAGGTGTAGGATCGTTTTGACCTCTGAGCTGATATAAATTAAACAGAAACTTGAGGGTCACAATGAACCTCTTTTTAGTCCAAATAATTGATGTAAAAACTGTGAAGGCTGGAATAAATTGATCAAGAAATGTAATTCATCTTGCAGCTGTGGCTCAGTTGGTAGAGTCAGCCGTCTCTCAACCGGAAGATTGGGGATTCGATCCCTAGCTCCTGCAGCAACATGTCCAGTGTGTCATTGGGCAAGACACTTATGGGATTAGTTAATACTGATGGACACTTTACATAGCAGCCTCTGTGTTCACTGTGTGTGAATGTGTAGGTGTGACATGCGGTGTAAAAAGCGCTTTGAGTAGCTAGAAGACTAGAAAAGAGCTATACAAGCTCGAGTCCATTCACCATTTATTTGATTTAATAAAACATTTGCTTTTTTGAAGGTTTAATAAATGCGACTTCCATCGTAGACTACAGGGAATGAATTCCTACTAAGGATAGAATTACCACTGGTGAGGCAGAAACAGGATCCCATATCTATTCATTTTCTTAATTAACTTCAGCGAAGTTACTGTCAGTCGATTAAAAATCAATTCAAATATAAAGCTGATGCAGCTTTGTTCAAAGTTTCTGAAAAGTATTTAATATCTTCTTGGAATCATGATTGGTATTGCAAAATTCTTCCCAGAGTTTTTACATTTGAAGCAAAGTTTGCTGAAGTGGAGTTTATCTCAATGGCTTTGGCTCACTCCTGGAAACATTTCAAGTTCTCAGCACTTATGATGCATTTCCCAAAACAGCTCATACATGCAGCGAAACACTTTAGTTAATCTGCTTAAGGCTGTTTGGATGTTTGTCAGAATAACAGTGGACTCTGGAGGTGTTTTTTTTTTTTTTAATCTCCTGCTTTCAAAACAGTCTCGTCCTACATGTTTTCATTGACACTGAAGGCGCTCCTGCACCTCACTGTTATTCTTTTACATCTTACTTTGTAAACAGTTATTACAGTAAAGACTATCCCCTTAGGTACTCATTTCAAGAGTTCAAGATTTCACATTTAACTTGATACTGTTCAAAATTACTTAGGTATGCATGTTAAAAAGGCTCATACAAATATATAAATACAGTGAAGCCAAAAATAAAGAAAAGATTACACAGAACTGCACTGAACAAAACCAGAATTTCACGCCGGGGTTTAAAAAAGTATTTCTGCTTCCGATGAAGCCTACGTCTCAATACCCAAAAACCCTTCAATAGAACAAATCACCGATCTCTGTATGCCGTTTTATAAAGCTGGACATGCTGGATAGATTCTAGTCTCCACACTCAAAGACTGAACGGCTTTGAGAAGTGATCCCTGTAACCCTCAATCTGCGTAATTTGTGTTCTGTCAGCGCCACGGTTTTGCACCATCCAACAGTGAGCATGCTGCCCCTCTGGGTCAGTCTTTTGTGTGAGTGCAGCAATGAGCAGCTGGTTCACAAGATCACGCAGGAATAAAGACAAAAAATGTGTTGCTTTGTCTTCTGAGGATGATTTGCTGTTTATTAGGTGCCAAAAATCTGCAAATTACAAGATGCTAAATTGGAAATTATGGACTTGGTACTGATTTATAGCTGAGCAAAGCGGAATGGTGCGTGCTGTGGAAACATGAGCATTGACTATTGAGGGGGCGATCAGCTCAGTGGTGTGCGGCGCTGACAGATTGCAACACATGGACTTAGTGCAAATTACAGGTGAACATTTTGTTTTCTCAGCTAAACAACACACTAGTTTTGACATCTGTTGGACCCCGTATGTCAACAGGATTTGATGTAACCCCACAGGGTGAGCTCAGCCCTCTAAGCAGTGTGCCTCCTGAGCCCATTACATACAGACTGCAGGCACCTCTCTCTCTTCAGGTGACCTTATTCCCCGGCTTCAAACAGGAGGGCGTCATGAAAGGCCAGGAAACCGCAGATAAATCAGAGATGCTGGGGACGACAAGAGCCGGTCAACTGACAAGCCTGGCACTGCTTCAACATGAATGATGAGGATAAAAACACGCTCCAATCGGATTAAGTTTCAACTTTCCTGCAGCGGAATGATGGCGGTGTGTGTATTATGGCTGAAGACTTTCATCAGATGTGTTTCAGCATCTCCGTTGTAAAAAACACAACTGTCATGTCCAATTTGTGTCTGTATTTCTCAGTCCAAGATGTGAAATCCCACCATACTTGTCTTTGAGAGCTGCATGGCTCGAAACTCATTTAAACCAAGAGGCACCAGTAAAGTGAAAGCAAAGGAAATGGATTATTATGACACAATTCTGCTAATAGTTCCACAGAGTGGGACAAACTAGAAGCGAACAGGACATTAGCATTCCCTTTGCTGTTTTATTGTCGCCTAGTTGTGAATAAAAAAGGCAGTTTCAATTTATAAACCTAAGTATGAAAGAGGAGAAAATGGGAATAATCTTTGATGAACACTCAGTGGTATTGTGATAGAAATTAGAAAAGAGGAGCGTAATATCCACCATACCAGCGGATCAACAGGGAGTCATTCAGCACTGATATGATGGTCTGTAATTATCAGCATGCAAATATCACCCATCTGTGCTTTAATATGGCCTCCGCTTTTTTTTCCCCTCCAAAGGGTAACATTTCTAAAAAAGACAGTAATTACTCAGCTGAGAATGTAAGTCCTTCTTTTTTTTTTTTTTTTTTTTTTTGCTTTGCCACAAACACTGAGTATACCTCCTATAATGTGCAGCTGAGATTTATTAAAGTTCAGCTGGTGCTCTTTCATGGTGATGACTACGTGAAGCTTAAACACCGTCCATTTTTAGAAGTGATCATCAGTCATATTGGTACGCAGTTTCAAAATCAATGCTTGGAAAATTTCAGCACATATGGAGACGATGACTGAGAGACTTGAGAGTTATGCGTTGTAAATGAGCATTCAATGAGAGGTACTGTATGAGTGGGGTTTTAGTGTTAGTCATTATAACAGCAGGGGGCTGTGCATTACAGCTCATAGCTTTCACTTCAAGACATTTACTGTTTTCTAAGCCTTGCCCAGTTTTTTTATTTAGCTATAACCTGCTTGAGTTTTCAGAGATGGAGAAATTGGTCTAACGGTCATGATGGCAGACGTGCAGGTAAAATCTTTGTAGCTTTATAAATGATTGATATTTAATTTCAGTCTGTCAGCTTTAGAATCTAGCTTACTGCTCAGCTAAAGAAAAGTTGCAAAGTAAGCTAACTTCAGCACTTATAAAATAAAAAAAGAACCTTGTGAAGGAGGTCGATATGGGCACAAGTCAGTCATTGTAAGTCCAAGTCAAGTCTCAAGTCTCTGACTGCAGCACGTCCAAGTTGAGTCTCTTATGGTTTTAATAAACACTAATAAAGTAGTCTGTGAAGTGTTGACACCTGGCACAGTCAGCATGATGGGAGGGAATTTGATTATGTGCCTGATCATGAGTCATAAACCTCATGTCTGAGTCAAGTCTGAAGTCACATCTGTTTGCGACTTCTCTGTGAATGGAGTCCCAGTCTCAAACTTGGGGAGTACCGACCAAAGTATGGGAATTGTTCTGGTTGCTGGAGAGGTGCAAGTTCTCTTCCAGAGTATGATGTAGCATGTCTCTCAATAACAGGGTATTAACCTGAATTTTCCCCTCAGGGATTAATAAAGTACATCAAATTGAAAATAAATACAAAGTGAGGATGCAGGGATCACTGTCCATCTTTATGAAGTCAATGGCCTAAACTCTAGAAACATATGGCATGACCTTGCAGAAATACTGCGCTTTGGATTTTTTAAGTAGTGAATGAAGCTTCTCATAAACATCAACCTGTGACCTGACGATTGTTTAAAACCTTACCAGTGAATAATGTTATCTTTGGTCATTGAACTTGATTACTTCCTTTTAGCTATAGTTAGCTAGAATTGCTTAGAACTTCAAGCAACATAAAACACAATTCACACATTGTTGAACAAATTCCTTAAACCTAATTTTCTTGCTGTTGTTGGCTTTTGGAAATGAAAAAGAAAAAAACAAAAACAAAACTTTCCAGACTTTAGTGCTGAGCATTGATTACCACAGTCTTTAAGTGAACATTCATTTGTTTGGAACCAAAAAACACAACTACAGGTTAACCCAGAGGAAGTTCACCAGCAGTCACTGTTTGTGTTTTGTGTGCTTCAGCATGTTTTTGTACACATTCCAGTTGGTTACATGTTGTTCCCCATCAAAAATACACCAATATGTGCGCTGTACGTGTCACATTAATTTGACCTGATCTAAAACATACAACACAATCGCCCACTCATGTCCTTCTGTCTGTCAAGCAAGATCCAGCTCTGGTGCAATAAATCACTCACTGACACATAATGTAATTGGCCATGTGATGCAATGAAGTGTGCTGGAGTATCTGATGGCCGGAGGGCCAGTTCTTAAGACAGCTCTCACTTTGCTTCCCAGCACATCATAATTACTCTGTTTCCCTACTGGCCTGCAATCCGTCTCTATAGTGATCCATCTTTTACATTCAGGCAGTGCAGGATCACGCACACACACTTATAGACACACACACTTTTCCATGCCGAGTTCCTTTAAGCCCCCAATTAATCTCTGTGGCAGACCTTTCACATGAATTTTTCACATGTTCGCAGGCAGATGATTTTTTTAAATATATATAGTTGTAACATCATGCTCATGTAAATGAAACATGTGGTGGAGTGAAAAAATGCCAATAATTAGAGATAATTCCTTATAAAAGGTTTTCAAAATATCAGGCTGGATGTGAACCTTAATATCAACTCGTGAATCCTCTTGGCAACATTTGGACAAGTGAGTGTTTTAATCCATAATGCATCACAGTACATGTCCCAGCCCCAGTGAACGCATTAGATCCAATCATTTCCACGTGGCACATTTTGAATATTCAAAGCACAGAAATGGTGTAATCATAACTTCATGAATAAAATAGTGCACCATTAGGACCCTTATGAAGACTGTAATTTACATTTCATGGTGAGATAACTTAAATGATAGCCCGGGGACAGGCTTACCACTCGGTCTCGTCATCATTTAGAAGACTATATAGACTTGTAAGGGAAACTTTTAGGGCTCATTTTGTTCATTTTGTTCATCTCTTATATAATTATCCCTCAAGGCTTTTCCCATTACATGGTTTCATTGTCACGGTTTTTTGGACAGGCTCTTTTTAATGATGGGTCATTTACTGGTGATATCCCGAGGTTGTGGATGCCGGAAGGACTACCATTCATTTCAAAGCGAGCCCAGTGCAATTACTGCCAGTTAAACACTGAGAAATGAAAAGCGATCGCAAATGCAGGAAAAGAAGTAAAGAGAAGTAAAGTCTGTCTTTACAGGAGAACTTAGAATTCAACTCTGTGTTGTGCTTTTAAATCGTTTGCAAGTTAAACCAGGTTTAACTGGTCATTAAAGGACGTATGTGCCACATTTTACACATAAATAGAGCAGAAATCAAGTTTACTGTAGACTGTCGACAATGCGCACAAATCCCGCTGCCTGTGTTATTGTCGGAGCGGTTTTACATAGGCAGGACAGCCGCCTCCTCCCCTTGCATATTCCTTATTCAAGGACTGGAGAAAATAATAATAACATAGCCTACTCACTTCTTATTTGAATGTCACTTATGTAATTTCAGTTCACTGTTATTCTGCACCAATTTAAATGTAATGTAAAGCTACGAGCTAACTAAAGAGCGCTAACATTAGCCTGCTAACACAACAATTCAGGCGACAGGAAATTGCAGCCCAAGCCAAGGACAATTTTGTCCGCTGCTTGAGCTTGACTCCTCTGTGTGAACGTGTGTGCAGGGGGATTGGAGGTGTGAAGCTGGAGGAGAGCGGAGGCTTCAGTATAGCGGTGGAGTCGCCAAACACCAACTGTACCCAGTTTTGGTTTCATGCTGGTGCTCAAAGATGACGTCTTCTGGATTAAAAACTTGCACATTCTTCCTTTTATTTGAAAATAAATAACATTTACTTCATGCATCTTCAGCCCATCATCCTCAACCAATGAATTAAGCGCGTAAGTGATGTATCAAAAAATAGTTTTCATTATAGGGGGAAAAAATCCACATTTGAGTTACTGAAGAGATTTAAAAAGCGACACAAAATTAACTCGTACTTAAATTTGCAGTTTTGGATTCGGCTTCCCAGTTTACAGAGGCATAACATTTAATTCATGGGATATTTGACGGAGTCCCCGACTGAGAGAGACTGCATGAAAAGGCTTGAATGATGCAAAATGGGTGCAAAGCATCAGATGTTACTCTACACTCTGTAAAAGCATCATATCCAGTAATAGCTTCTGCTGTGCCTTTCCTCTTTGTTTTTCCACAGCTGCCGCGACTTAAGTCCTGAGATAGAGGTCATGAAAAAAAATCTGCGGAAAAGAAATAGAAAAAGAAACTGAAGGAGACGAGGATGTGTGAGGTTTTGGCAAACATCAACAAATTCAGTCTCCTTGTGAGGCCTTTGAGATGTGACAGTTTGACAAGTGGAAAACCTCTGGGGAGATGCTTCTCATAACCCTGCAGGAAATGAAATATGGATTATCAGAAACTAGCCATGAAGGACACCAGCGGCCAGATGTGAGCGTGTGTAAGAGTGTGAACTACAGTAGCCCTGAAGTGCAAAACACAACAACAAATAAGAAAACACAACCACAAATCAAAAAACACAACCACAAATCAAAAAACACAAACACAAATCACAAAACACAACAACAAATAAGAAAACACAACAACAAATCGAAAAACACAACCACAAATAAGAAAACACAACCACAAATTACAAAACACAACCACAAATTACAAAACACAAATCAAAAAACACAACAACATTAACTTAAACCGGAAAAGGTAGGTACCTGCAGTCGACAAGGATCGTCGCTGATTGGACGAACGCAATGTCCGTCTTTTTAACCGGAAGCAGCATGCTTCCGCGAGTTGATTTCAAAACATGAGCGAAACTGGAGAATCAGACTCTCTACTCTCAGAGAATATTTTGATGCAGGCCATACATATGAGGTGATATTGGATATGCTGTCGACCTTTCACAACATTCATATGAGTATCCGTACTCTAAAGACGTTTAAAAGAAGCAGGTTTGTACAGACGACGGAACTATTCTCCACTAGCCGAGGTTCAGACTGAGCTGCAGGGCAACTCTTTGGCTATCGGACTACGTGGCAAGTTCTTCAACAAAAACACAAACTACGTGTGAAACGAGAAGTAGTAATGAGCTTGTTGAAACAACTAAATCCACATGGGACGGCTTTGAGAACACGCCGGAGGTTTAAAAAACACACGTATCATTCCATGGGTCCGAACTACATATGGCATGCAGATGGCTATGACAAACTGAAACCCTTTGGATCGGCCCTCTCAAGATGTATAGATGGCTTTTCGAGAAGAATAATGTGGCTTGTTTGTGGAACTACTAACAACAACCCATCTGTCATCGCGCACAATTATATTAATTGTATATTAAAAATGTTGGTGTGATCCCAATGAGATTCAGAACTGACCTCGGAACAGAAAATGGGACAATTGCAGCAATACAATGTGCCCTCCGCCATGCACATACGGACTACTATGGAGGCTCGTCAAGCCACAGTTACAGCTCATCAACAGGGAATCAGCGTAGCGAGTCCTGGTGGTCCTTTTTCAGAAGAGGAAGGTATGTAACTGTGTATTGCCTAGTGATCTGATCAATTATTCAATATTCACTATTATGAATTATTGTTTTCAGACCACTCTTTAAAATGCTGATAACATTCCTCATCTCAGCCCTCTAGATTATTCAATCAATTAAACATTTCTCCTTGTGTGTAAAAAAACAACAACAACTTTGCATTTAATGTATTCCTAGGTCTCAGTTTTGGATGGACCTGTTTGGAGACCTAAGAGACTCTGGACTCTTCAACGGTTGCCATGAACACCAGTGCTTACTGAGATTCTGCTTCAGTAATGTTCTGCAGAAAGACCTGGATGAATGCACGGACCTCTGGAACAAGCACAGGATTCAACCATCCAGACTCGCCCCAAATGAACTCTATTTGTTGCCTCACAAGTAATCCACATCAACTCAGAGTTAAATGATCATAAACTGAATATTGTATTATAACAAATTGCACTGCACTCGTTATGGTAACTATATTTGGATTATTGTATATTTTTTAATATAATTTATAGGCTAGTTGTCCTGCCCTTGTTTACTTTCACATTTCTGTATCCACAAGCAAACACATCTTATTAACAATGGCCATTTTAAACTACATTTCTAATATCTGGTTAAAAAACCTTTTCATAATTCTATTGTCTGAATTTGCAGGTTTGGTTCAAGGGACTGTGGATTTGCTGTTGAAGACAAGGAACTAAATGTGTTTCCAGAAGCCAGGCAAACAATTGATTCATGCGGTGACCCACACATTCAGGTTTATCTACTGGCTGTGGAACAATAAATGGATTACAGCAGCCACAAAATAGCTGGGCTATAGATGTGGACTATACTGTAGCCCTTACCACATATTCCATGTTACAGTAAACCTATAGCTGAGAAGAAATGTTTCTGCTTTAGCAGGAGATGGCTTTACATTACATACATTACTGATTGGACTGTAAGTGATTATATTTTGGGAACTACTGAGTCTTAATTGTGAACTGACATATAAGTGGCATAAAGGGTTTTAATTGTTAATAAAAGGATGATCTACCAAAATTCTCAAATGTGGTACTTTCAATTTTTAGGTTTGGTAACTGGAATTCTTGCGAGCACAAAATATTTTATTTTGTGTGAACTGATATCACTATTTACACTACATGTAGAACATCTAGTAGACAGTTTCCTTGTATAGTATGCCATGTTAACAGCAGATATTGTGCATTAATGCTACAGAAGCTAAATAATTCACGACAAATTACACAATTGACATCTGTACACACCAGTATTTTACCCTCATAAAGGTATTTGTTTTATTTATTAAAAACCAACATATGTTGCTGGAATAAAATGCAGAATACATCATATTTGTTAGTAAATAAAATGTCATAGCATTTTTTTCGAATGAGAGTAAGCCATGAAAACAAAGACACAGCAAATTAAAAAACAAGGAGCTAAATTCAGGACAAGAACCGTGAAGTGTGGACCGTCTCCAAGGTTTGAAAACATCTAAATACATTAACAGATCTGGGGCCCGTTTCTGAAAGAAGGTTTTGTGCAAACTCTGAGTCAGTTAACCCTGAAATGAGGGAAACTCTGGGTTATCCGTTTCAGAAGAGGAGGTCACTCAAACCCGAGAAAGAGGGGTAACTCCAGCTCATTTCAGAGGGAGAGGTTACTTTACCTCTGAGTCAGTTACTATGGTAACTGAGTCTGTGAACCTAACCTGGTCGGGAGCAGGTTTTCTTCAATGAACCCTGAGTTTCTCTTGGTCTCCACCCTCTTTCAGAGCCAGAAACGCTGTTTCATTTCCTCATTCTTTCATTCAGTCCGTATCACGCCGTGTTAGTGATTCACCGGATGTCTGAATAAAAATCCAGGTTGTTTTCATATGATATGTTAGGATGGCAATAGCCTACTACAGCGTATAAAACTAACTATTTTATCAAACATGGCATGTCTTTAAGTCGGTATGAAGGGGCTGCATTAGGCTTCTCCGCAGGGAATTAGAGCCTAGGCTACATTAACGTCGGGAGATGTTAATTTAATTAGGGTTAATTTATAAACTAAACAGGATAAAGGTGAGAGGACATTTAGCCTATGTGTGTGAATACAGCTTTATGTTTAGGATAAAGTTAATGCACATTCAAATAAACTCTGAATGAAGTTAACTATAAATCTATATGTGCCTATTATGTTCTTATATTTCATTTTGAGCTGTTTAAAAGTCGATTTTCTTCTGCTGGATTGCATCTTAATGAAAATAAATAAATAGCCTACCATTCCATCAGTTTTGACCTGCAATATTTTAATTCTGATTAAATATTAAATTAATAGACTTTACGTGCTGACGTGAACAGCTGTTTTCTCTTACACCACTTCTCTTTCCTTTGCCGCTGCGTTGCAGCAGTTTTACTTTTTTTTCCTTCTTAAAACCTGTTCATATTCATCGTGGCTTGTGGCCACATGAAGATATTGATGTATTTTGAGATGGTTAAAGTAGGAGGATCTCTTTTTTTGTCACCTGTTGCCATGTAGAATCCTAGAATCGGGGCTCCATTCATGTTGGCTTTTTATCGTCGTGGTGCACGCGCTGAACACCGAGTGGACCTACTCAGAGTTTATCTAACTAATTAAAACCAGAAAACTCAGAGTTTCCCACCTGAGGGTAAATCAACTCAGAGCTCAGGGTTAGACTGAGGGTTTGTTCAACCTTCTTTCAGAAACGGGCCCCAGGTCTGTAAGTGACTGCCTCAGAGTCAAACAATGTTTATCAGCAGTCACAGGGGATAATACAATCACTCTTAATGGATGTAAAATCTCGTAACGTCTTGCCACAACCACTGCAAACCACGGCCGCACATTTTCTGGGAGCTCTTTGCCACAATTTGGGCAATACATCATGCATTTTAAATCTCCGCTTACTTCGTTGACATTTCTCTGCCTGGCTCCAAAGGCGTATGAAGCATTTACTTCCGGTTAAAAAGACGGACATTGTGTTCGTCCAATCAGCGACGATCCTTGTCGACTGCAGGTACCTACCTTTTCCGGTTTAAGTTAATGTTGTTGTGTTTTTTGATTTGTGTTTGTGTTTTTTGATTTGTGTTTGTGTTTTTCAATTTGTTGTTGTGTTTTCTGATTTGTGTTTGTGTTTTTTGATTTGTGGTTGTGTTTTTTGATTTGTGGTTGTGTTTTTTGATTTGTGTTTGTGTTTTCTTATTTGTGGTTGTGTTTTTTGATTTGTGGTTGTGTTTTTTGATTTGTGTTTTGTGATTTGTTATTGTATTTTGCACTTCAGGGCCACCGTAGTGAACGGAGAAATTAGTTGTTTATTGCTGGCAATATTGTTTCCTTCAAGAAGTAACTTGTGTACAATCACACAGATACATTTTGCATCCATATGTTCAGCCTTTTAGTCTAATTCAATCTTCAGTTACAGAGCTGTGCACATTCTTAATCCATTGAGCCTTTTACAAGCCTGGGGTCACGTGCAGCTTGTTGAAGGGAGGTACTTCGAGGGTTCATGTTTTAGCCACATTTTATTCTTGATATCGTAGAGATAATTCCTAGTTCTTAATATATTCCTACATATAGTGATGTTGGTCCAGCACTTTTGTTCCATCTTGAAAACTATTGAATGTTCGAATATAAAAATGAGCAGTAGCACTCCCTCATCAGATGTATCTTACTAACTCATGCGTTCTAATGACTAAACCATGAGAAAGCAACCACATTTTCTCATATTCACTCAGATTTATTGAATGAAATATTGTACAATTTTACGCTTCAGATTGTTTTAACACATTATATTCTGACAAGTGTTTCTATTTTGACTTGTAGCACAGCTTGTACTGTATATTTGTTCCAATCTTACATTCAAGAAGCAACAGTTTAACCAAACAATTTAGCCTTAACATTTCAAACATGACTCACGAATCTGCAGATTGAAGCACTTGTGAACAAAAATACATCCATCGATATCTCCCTGTAAACACTTCAGGTACGGCACAAAGCTGAACCTTTGTTCAGATCGTAGTGGAGAGCTTTCATACTAAGACTGGCCCATTTGAAACACACCGGCAGGAACAGCAGTCGCTGACTGTTAGCACATACAGCAGTAAGCACAGCCACATAGCATAGCCACTCTTTCCTTTAGAAAACCCTGTACACTTTTCTGTCCATTTGTTGATGTAGGTTGATTAAGTTTGGGGTAGTACAATGCCTCTTGTTAAAATCCCCTCTTACTTCTTCGCCATGACAATGATATTGGCTGGATTTATGACAGCTACATGGAAAAGGGCTCTAAGTGCAAAAAATAACTCAAGCTAATGCTCTCAAATGATGTGTATGTACAAAGGCCAAGAAGATCCCTGCTTTTTATCATTATTGTTATAGAAGACAGTATTGAAAGTGCAAAACTTTATTTTGGATTGCAAACACAATGAATGGACAGTAAAAACCCTGCGCTGTGCTTGTGGTCCAAGATAAATACGATGGTAAGTCATCACTCTAGTACCTACAACCTGTTGATCCTATGCTTTCTCACAGGTCTCCATAGGTTACAGATGGAAACACTAGCCATGAAAGTGACACTGCCATTTTTATCCCAACTGCTTCCACCTTAGTAAGCCACCACTCTTGAGCAAATCATAGCGCTCTTCAACAAGGTGAGGAGGTGAATAGTACACTGCTCTGAGTCATAAGCCTGAGTGACAGTTAGAGAGCAGCAGTCAGCTCCCACTCAGCGCTGAAGTGCGAGGAGCAGGATGGTGTAGTCCAGATCACAAGTCCCAGGATGAATCAGAGGTGCAGCATTGAAACATTGTGTACTTTGCTTTAATTCCATGAGGAGTATGAATGTTATAAAAGCATCACTTTGTTAAAATAACATGTTATTCCCACGCTCAGTTGACACAGAAGTAGTTAAACTGTGTAAATCAAAGAAAAATTATCTCACGTTAAATGGCATGATTTGCTTTTCTTTCTTGGCTGGGTTTCATGTGCTCTTTGATTTCTATGCACAAATAGCCTAAAGTACTTAAGGTTTCTTACTGACATGCTCTGGTGATAATTGAGGCCAAGAAAGTGAAAATCCTGACACTAAATGGTGCTTTATCTAATGTCAATTGAGCATGAACTTATTCAAACAATGTTTCAATGCTGCTTATCCAATTACTGATGTCAATATCAATACTGTGCAAACGGCTCTTTTACGTCCCTGGTAACAGCAGAGAAATAAATGACAACCAAAGAACCGACAAAGCAAAAGAGTTCTTGTTATCAATAAGAAAAGGTTTATTTTATAACAACAAAAGAAAACTGAAATTGATGAACAAGGTGGGGGTGAGGATCGGACAAAGTGGATGTGCCAAACAAATGAACTCAACAAAACAAAACCCGACCTAGCTAGTCTCTGATCTCTTAAAAATTAATCCAAAAACAAACCTAACTTCTTTACAAAATATTGAAAAGAGAAAACTACATGGGTGGCACAAACCACACGTACCTAGTGTTTCTAACAAAGTCAATTGAGTAAATGTAGCAAATGTAGGGGAACCCCTACTTACCTAGTCCAACCTCATCACAAACCTTTCAGAACAATGATCCAAAACAAAACTGACAGAGAATGATGATCCAACATGAGGTTGATTAGGTGATCACCTACAGAGGAGCAAATCAAAAAGGAGTGAGGTCTTATGCTGTCAGCCATGTAACAGCTCCATTTCAAGATGTAAAACCGTCACTAAAGGTGGTGGTTCGTAAATACATTTGACAACAAAGCCCATAGGCGGATCTCCACATGGACAAAGTGGGCAAGTGCCCATGGCCCTGGCGAATTGTCTTAAAAGGGAAGGGATTGAGAGTGAGGACTTGAGCGAGAGAACGAGCTGCAAACTATAAATGACTGTTTCTACGTGCAAACTAGAACTACAAACTATTCTATGTATGCTTTGGGGAACAGTGTGTGTGTAATATTTGTGGGTGTTGGTAGAGGACCAAGGAGAATTTGTGTCCAGGGCCTGTGGTCATGATAATCTGTCCATGACACAGCAAACTCTCATTAAGCTGCTACTTTGTCGTAAAATACATGAAAGGAGCAAAATGGTGTGTTTGTTAACACTACATCCAAAAAAGATCCAGTAAGCAAGTTGACCATCAATGCAAATGAAAAATTGTGTCGTTCCTGTTCCTGTAAACTATACAAGCCATCCAAGGTTTCACAAGGCTTTAAATATGGATGTGTAGCTGCAGAAAATGTTGAGTCAGTGTTAGCTGTAAACCAACCTCGAAATCTCGGATTTTCTAACAATGACCAAGAGCCTTTAGGAGTGATGGGCAACTCTTTGGGGCTTCCGGTGTAGCCAGCGGACAGTAATAAAGGACTTCTGGCCAAAATCATGGAAAATGGTGAATGGAAATCTACTTACAATATATAGAGCTTTTTATGTCTTATAACCGTCAAAGCGCTTTTACACTATAGCCGTTTTCACATATGCACTCCGGATAAAGATAAAGATAAACTTTATTGATCCCCCGTGGGGGAAATTTGTGCATTACAGCAGCTCCAGAAAAACAGGGGACGGGAATATACTATAAAAATAGAAGTTAAAAAACAGTTAAAACATATTTAAATCATTTGAATAAAAAAATAAAAATGTAAATGTAAAATTACACAGTAACTTGTTATTAACAAAACACACACAGTGTGTAGCATGAGGTGGTGATGTTGTTAAATAGTCTGATTAAACAGTCTGATGGCAGATGGGATGAACGACCTGCGGTAGCGCTCTGCCTTGCAGGGTGGGTGTCTGAGTCTGCTGCTGAAGGAGCTGCTCAGGGCCCCCACAGTGTCATGTAGGGGGTGAGAGGGGTTGTCCATGATGGATGTCAGCTTCACTAACATCCTCCTCTCACCCACCTCATCTACAGAGTCCAGAGGACAGTCCAAGACAGAACTGGCCCTCCTGACCAGTCTGTTCAGTCTCTTCCTGTCTCTCTCTGTGCTCCCTCCTCCCCAGCAGACCATTGCATAGAAAAGTGCAGACGCCACCACAGTGTCATAATGTCCGTAGCAGAGTCCTGCACACTCCAAAGGACCTCAGTCGTCTCAGCAGGTGAAGTCGATATTGGCCCTTCTTGTACAGGAGGTCTGTGTTGTGTGACCAGTCCAGTTTGTTGTTGAGGTGAACACCCAGGTATTTGTACGTCTCCACCCTCTCGATGTCCAAGCCCTGGATGTTCACCGGTGCAGTCTGGGTTCCTGCGGAAGTCAATCACCATCTCCTTTGTCTTGCTGGCGTTGAGCTGAAGGTAGTTGAGCTCACTCCAGTCGACAAAGTCCATGATGACCTGCCTGTACTCCTGTTCGCTCCCCTTAGACACATACCCCACGATGGCTGTGTCATCGGAGAACTTCTGCAGGTGGCAGCTCCCAGAGTTGTAGCAGAAGTCCGAGGTGTACTGGGTGAAGAGAAAAGGGGAGAGAACTGGCCCCTGCGGGGCCCCTGTACTGCAGACCACCATGTCAGACTCACAGTCCTGAAGCCTCACGTACTGTGGTCTGTTGGTGAGGTAGTCCGTTGTCCATGCAGCCAGGTGACAGTCCACTCCCGCCCTCTCTAGCTTCCTCCTGAGCAGTGCAGGCTGGATCGTGTTGAAGGCACTGGAGAAGTCAAAGAACATGACCCTCACAGTACTGCCGGTGTTCTCCAGGTGAGTCCAGGATCTCTGCAGCAGGTAGATGACGGCGTCATCCACCCCGATGTTCGGCTCGTAGGCGAACTGCAGAGGATCCAGATTTGAAGTCA
Source organism: Labrus bergylta (assembly GCF_963930695.1). Taxonomy (NCBI): domain Eukaryota; kingdom Metazoa; phylum Chordata; class Actinopteri; order Labriformes; family Labridae; genus Labrus; species Labrus bergylta. The sequence goes on along the minus strand of NC_089209.1, from coordinate 21,526,011 downwards.
CCAGGGGGCTCCATGGTCTTCATCAGGTGAGAGGTGAGGGCCACAGGTCTGAAGTGGTTAGGCTTCCTGGGGTGAGATGTCTTTGGGACTGGCACCACGCAGGAAGTCTTCCACAGGGTCGGTACCCTTTCCAGTCTCAGGCTCAGGTTGAAGATGTGAAGAAGAACCTCACAGAGCTGGTCTGCACAGTCCTTCAGGAGTCTGGAGCTGATGCCGTCGGAAACCTGTGGCCTTCCTCACCTTGATCTTCCTCAGCTGGCTTCTCACCTGATCAGCTGTTATGGAGAGGCCGTCGTAGGAGGAGGAAGAAGAGGAGGGGGTTGTTGGGGTGTCGTCTGAGGAGGAGGAGAAGGAGAGGGCTGTTGAGGGGGGTGGCAGGGTACTCAGGGTACTCAGGGTACTCAGGTGGAGTGTCTGAGAAGCAGGCTGGTAATATCTAGATATTTACAGGAGGACTTCTCCGGAGTTTCTCCCGAACTAGCTGTTCACATATGCTCCTCACAGCGGGGGACTTTCCCTGTCAGAGGGGAGGGGGCACGGGGGATTTCCTGACGTGAGACGTGACATAAATAAACAACGCGGAAGTAGCGGCCGAAGCAACAAGTCCGCCACAAGACGTTATAATGAGAATATTTGCCTTTATATCAATGTTATGTGTAATCCAATGGAATGACAACATCCACAAAAGAGAGGAGAACAACAGACTGACGAACAGAAAACAGAATGCAGCAGTTTAATTACGTGCACAGAGATCGTAGAAGTCGCGTGCAGACACTTTAGCCGGTCACTGTATATAAACGTCATTCTCTTTTCATTGGCTGAAATTGAAAATCCCCAGAGTGTATTCGGCCGCGTTCAGACATCAGCTCCTCTGGATTATCTGCGGAAAAAATACTAGGGGTCTGGCCGGATAAACTCCGGGTAATATCGGAGTAAAAAATGTGGCTGTTGTGTTCACACATGCAGCTCCTCCTGGAAATCTCCGGAGTTTTTCAGGAGATTTCCATATGTGTGAAAAGGGTTTAAGTCACATACACTGATAGCAGATGATACTATATAAAGTGCCCATCATGATAAACTAATCACAGCTAATTTTAGCTGCACTTACACACAGATATAAGTTTAAATGAAGCTAATTCTTTGTAAAAGACAACAGAGCTTTTGCTCTCCACACAGACTGTTTCCCTGTGTGCAGCCAATGCCTGCTGAAACTCACAAGGACGATACAACTCTGACTACAAACACAAACCGGAACGTTTCCAATACCAAAATCTGGTCCTGCACCCACAAATTCTCCAATTTTAAGCAGAATCTGTTAATAGAAGCAGTTACTTAGTTAAACTCTTATAAAATAACATCTTACAATTATAGTTGTGTCATATTGTTCATGTATGCTTACCATTACAAATATCCAGTTTGTGTTTTTCTTTTCCATTTGAGAACAATGTCACTCCAAAGTCCTTTGTCAGAGGAGTTCTGGTCTGTTGTACTGAATGTTGCACTTCTCCTCTCTGCATCAGTGGACAACATCTGGCTCAGTGACCTCTGAGAGGTTTCAGTGGCACCTTCTGTTGTTTTGGAGAGAGTGTGCAAAAGAGTGCCTGCTCCCCGCCCGGATATGTGAGCCTCTTTGTCATGCATGCATGCAGCCGTCTGGTAAAACACCCGCCATGAGACCTTACGTTTGCACGTCCTCACACTCCTCTCTCCCTTCAGGCCTGAGCGTCCCAGCCTTCACAACCTGCAGATGAAACAGAATATTAACTCAATGTAAATCATAGTTTCTGCCCCTTCTTTTTCCTGCATTCCAAAGCCGAAGTCCCTGCATTTCCCCTCCACCTTAGATATTGAGTGTGTCGAATGTGTGCAGCACGGGAGGATGGATCGGAGGAAGAGGTGCGTGAGGAATGTGGAACGCTGTGCAGCGGTTAGTAAGATAAGTGGCATTTGTGTTTCCTCCCGTGGCTAATTATGCTATTTATACCCCTGCAAAGGAGGAGATGCTCTGAGCTGCTACACCAAGATTAGTATACTCACTTACATTGTTTATCCTCCTGAAAGTGATAACAGCTTACACTTCTTGCTTTAGGGTTGAAAGCTGTGTTCATATTGTTGTGTGTATTTGAGTGCATGGTTTCCGGTTTCTGTAGCTGGCAGTGAATGGATATATCTTGTGATTATTTTTCAATGTAAAATAAAAAAAATATCTCTTAACAATAGCAAACTTTATTTATTCATTAGTTTAGTATCCAGTGTGTCAAGAGCATCCTGAAAGTGCACGTCAGGTGTGTTATCAGTGAGAAAAAAAAGTTCTTATCCATTCTTTGAGGCTTAAACGTTGTCTAACCAAATGTATAATCAAATGTGCTAGGAACAGAGTCGTCTAAATTAAATATGTAGATTCCGCTGCCAGGGGGACTTTCGATCAGTGGGCCTACTATAATAGCAAAAGATGATGTCGAGCCTAGGGGGGAATCATGGGAGTTCTCTTTGCTAGGATTTCTAAACAGAAATGGAAAAAAGGCTGTAACAGTTACAGCAGTACTTGACACTTGCACCACCTGGTCAAAAATATCCTACTTGATGTGATATGACTTTGAAGTTGTACTGTACCGGAATAGTTAAACGCAGGGATTCAATTCAGCAAGCACCTTAGCAAGTCTATACTTCCATGAAAGTGCAAAATTACATAATGTTTAAAGACAGATACAGATATAGATCGAATGTAGTGTAACATGTTCATTAGTTTAATCATGAATAATCGTATATTTAAATGTTTTAAATTACATTATTTTGCATTTACAAACACTTTTAAGTGTTTATTTTGTAATGTGCTTTTATTTTGAAATTAAATAAAGAACTAACAATGTTGCTTAACTTAATTGTGGAAAGATTTACTTTTTCTCATTGAAAACTAAATGAAAATAGCTAAAGGGAACAGTAAAAAAGTGAAATGTTTGATGTCAGGAGTTGGACATCAACTTAGCCATCCAGGAGTTACAAAAAGAGTAAAATTTGCCATTTAAAGTTTCTCATCCATCACTGTGACTACATGGAGACGCTGTGAAGGCTTACCTATGGTGCGCCTAAAGGGACAAAATAGCATGTGATTAAAAATGTTTATTTTTTAAATTTTGATTTATTTACTTATACTTAATTGTATCTGGATTGATGCATTAATAGCAGCCCTAATTTCAATCTGACATGTATTTTCCTTTCCCATCTGCTTTGGTCTCCTCCACCCTAAGAGAAATACCTATTACTATACATTATAAGTAGTCATTTGACCCATTGTAACAGTAAACAATTACAGCAAGTCTTACATTTAGGATCAAATACATACAACTGAACATGATTCACTTGCTCTGATTTCAGCCAATGGTAAAAAAGTTGGAGTCAAAAAACTAAAAACAGATAAAGGGTGTAATAAATCTGGCTTCAGAATATTACACTTCATCCAGTATATCTCATGGACATCTGTACTCACTGCAAATTTTGCAAGACTGCTGCATCACTACATTCATCACAAGGAAACAATGGAAATTCAGACACTGTTTCTTTCCTTTTCACAAAGCATGCTAAGACGTATTGAGGTGTCATCTGAGGCGGCAACAGGTCAAGATAAAAATCTAACTTGTTTAAACAATGTAAAGAATTGATATCTTCGATAGTTACTGAGATTCAGGAAAAGTAAAAAGAAACGACTGAGTGAACTGAGTGAGCAATATTTCTTAAGTATACTGTACCTTTTTCATAATTCCTTCAATATGCTGGGGCAGTGTAAATGAACAAAAACAAAGCCAAGGTAGCTTTCTCACAGATGGCTCACCTAAAACCCATTCAAAACTTTGGCAGGAATGCATCCTATCATGTATTCTAATTACCACTGTGATGCAGACTATAGCCAGTCCTTCAAGGACTTTTCAGGTTGATTCTTTTTTTTGTATATTGCACAAATAGTTGCAAAACCTGTGTTCTTAGGGTGTTTTCACATTCGGCACCACTGTTTCATACTGTGCCCAAGCACGATTGCTTCCCTGATTCGCGCCCACACTAATTTTACAAGCTTGATTAGTCACATATGATGGAAGGAAAGTATAAATTATTTACATTTCTTCAAGTAGAACCTGTATTTTAGGTTGGTAATTGCATTCAAATATCAAATATGAATCTGTCATAAAAATACAAGTAAGGAAAGTCTATCTTCTCCAATTCAATCACAAGTGGGTGAGGCCAGACCCTTAAGGTCCAACCGTAATCCTGTGCCTGCTACCAACAATAGCTGAGTCTAGACATGCTGGTAGTTTGGAATTTGATTTTGGACAGGGAACATATCTGTCTTAAAAATAGGCTTTGATATGAGATTTGTCAATAACTGTATTCCACTAGTATTAGAATTCCTAACATTGAGTGAAAAAGTGTTGATCCAAACAGTACACGGTAAGAAAGGTACCTCCTCAGCCCCATTTTGAGACATTCAAAACCCTGAACAATCCTTAAAGTATTGGAAAAAGTGGCACTGATGATGGTAGCACTGTAACTGTTGGGATTCATTATTGCAATCCAATTTGATCCTCACTTGTGACAATGCCAGCGTTCATACCAAATTCTCTGGCAATCCATCCAAAGTTGTTGACACTTTTTAGTTACGACCAAAGTCATGCCTTCTGCTCCCTTCTCTCTTGTCTGATTCCAAATCCTGAAATCTCATATTTCACTCCGTCTTCTTCCAGATCCAGATGCAGAGTTGGCCACCACTGGGCATGACTAACAGGCTTAGCATTTCCCTGATACTCTGCATCGAGACTCCAAGAGATTTTGCTGATAACAAAGAGCCATGGCCAGATATTGGCACTTTGAATGTGAACTGATATGTGCATTGGAACAGACCTGCATTTGCAGTCACTGTTGGGCAAAAGCCTCATATAGAGACATTGCACCATTAATGAATGTACATCAAGTAGCTTAAATGTAAGGGTGTGGAAGCTGTTCTTGAGATAAAATGTTTCACACTATGACAGAGCTGGAGACCTGGGGTCTTATTTATAACTGTTGTGTTTTCACACAGGATGGAGCCAGAAACTGGCATACAGATACTGGCCATTTCCCATGCACTTTTTTTAACTGATAAAAAAAAAACCTGATTGTAAAATGGGAGCACTGTTAAGCAAACTCTGATCTAAGCAAAAGTTCATTTTGGAGGAAGAAGGTAATGACAACACGGAATGTGAAGTGGTGGATTGAAGCCAGATTTGTTTTCAGATATATACATCTTACACAATTAATTTCAGCAAATATCAAACTTTACTCACAAATCCACGTCATCATAAACTTTCAAATCAACTGTTTCATTAACTCATGCCAGACAGTGTTGCCAGATCTCGTGAGAGAAATAAGCAACCAGTTATATGGAAACAAGCCAATAAGGAGCGACTTGGCTCTTTAAATAAATAAATAAAATCCCCAAACTGGCGACCTTACCTACCACAATGAGTAAGAAAGAGGCCACTTGATCACGTATGTGTGTGTGTGTAAATTTATATTTGCATTACATAAGCAACCATCAACAATAGACTGTAACTTGGAATTTTACATTTTTCTAGTGCAGAGTTTGACATTATTTAATCAACACAATAAAAACTTGAATTCACCGATTAAGCTTCTGTTCAACATTATCCTAGAGTGGGAGAGGCCACTGACTGATGTGAGCAATCTGAAAGAATGTGAAGAAATCAATGTCTTCTTTACAGATATTCACTCTGCAGTGACACTGATGCATAATGATGAATGGTGGATGTTTTGGCACTGCAGAAGGACAGCAGCATTGTGGTGCCAGATTTTTTTTTTTTTTTTACCGTCCTTCTGTACAAAACAAACTGTGTGCCCTGCAGAAATTGAGGTGCTGTATCCAATTCGTTCCCAGCAGCTAAAATATTGTGCAGGAAAGTCTATTTTCTTTGTCTTCCTTACGGTACATGCGTCACCACTTGCTACCTTCAATCTGCCTGTTTATGCGTATATGTCTTTTCAATCATGAGGTGCTTTGCATTGACCAGTTAGGGATAGATGTGGACGTGTACAAGGTCAAACATTAGCCTGATCCACATGCAGACATGTCCAGGTGGATTGGCATTTACAGGGAAAATTGCATAAAGACATGCATGGACATAAGTGTGGGCCATTTTTAAGTTAATGGCATACATACAGTATGGAATCTACACACTGTTTTAAAAACAAGACCACTGAACAGTGCATGAGACGTTTCATCCAAAATTAAACTAAATACATGTCCTCTCTGTTTCTAAATCAGTCTCTCATTCTGCCACGGATGGAGATGTATGTAGAAGTGAGATCATAGATTTGGTTGCCGCTCACTCTGATAACAGACGACACAGCTGAGTCATGTGGTCTTATCAGCTCTTTGTGAACAATGAGCAGGACAGATCGTCCCACAGCCACGAGAGAAGCTCATTGTGGCTTCTTCCCCTCTGAAAATGAATTATAATTTGCAATTTCACAGAAACAAAATAGGTTTTTAGCACAAGATGCCAATAAAAAAAAATAAAAAAATCCCACTTCCCCACAAAGAAACAAATGAATCATGCCAAAGGATTTCATTTCAGTTCCCTCTTCCCTCCCTGCCTTTTATATTTGACTGTTACGGAAGAGTAAAGCTTTGAATGTCTTTTTAAATAGTAGAACATGACAGAGTTTGGCTGAGGCAAACAGGAATTACAGCAAATTGTTCGTAAAATTAAAATGTAACAATATAGCAAACACAATTAAATTCATGTCGTGGCCATAAAACGTGTCTGCTCTACAAGAGCGGCTTTGTTTTTAATGTCGTCTGGGTTTGTTTCAGGTTCTAAGCACAATTTAATCAACCATTGCAGGTGCATAGCGTCGAGACGACTGTGGTTTGCAAGACAATGGCAAAAACACAAATTGCATTTTCCATTCGCTTCGAAAATTAAACACTTGAGCTGCTGATTAGCAATTTCCAATTTCCTCCTTCCCCAGCTGCAGCATCTATCTATCTATCTATCTATCTATAAAAGGGTTTGGGCAGACTTGTAGAGCTGTGTTTGTTAGAGACGTTTACTCCACAAGGAAGAGACTGTCCCCTCATTATGTTTCCTTCTTCAATATCAATCTTCAGCATGATGTATTTAAACACTGTCAGTCTTTGAACTACCTTTTCATCACTGATTATGATGAGTCTTCTTCAATATAGCATTTGATTACTGTGTCTTCCACTTCACTCTCCGACAGTATGGCTGCTACTTGTAGATCCTCTGTCTTACACACATCTCATGCATGGTGTTTTTTAATGTGATTGTCTGTATAGGCTCTCCAGCCGCCGTGTGAGTTTGCGCTTGTTATTCTGCCTTCTCTGTGTGTTTGCCAGGCCCTGCATTTCGATTTCTCCCTAGTAGTGAGCTTGAGGGTTTATTTAACATTGATCTGAAGTAATCTTCCTTTAAAGTCTCTGAAACATCTCAAAACTCTGCTCCCTTAGAACATGTGGTCGGAGACCCCTGAGCAGTTTGTCATCAAAAGATCTGGTGTCTCTGGTAGGCTTGTTTCAGTGTCGGAATCAGAGAATCTGTGTCAGAGAGGTCCATGCTGCATTAGGTACAAGGCTTCTTTGGTCCCTCAGGTTGTCATTGCTGATCTCTATAATGTAACTGAAGGTTAATCTCTGTCGTAGCGTGTGTTGTTTTTAAAGCTTCAGTTTGAAATCTATATTTAAGTCCTTTCCTCACCATTCACTATTAGCTATAACTTTTTTTTATTAATAACTGGCTGAGAATGAACGTTAAACTGATAGTCATTTATATCCATGCCTTTCACATCCAGCCACTTTTCTGAGGAAATCTCTGAGCTGGTTTTCTGTCCTCTTTGGTTTGATGAAATCGATCTGACTCAGGGGTGCTGACTTGACCTCTCTCCAGGACATGTTTTTCCCCATGCAGTTCACTGATGTCTGTCCTTCCCATCCTGACATACAGCTCGACATGAAGCAGTGCAGCTACATGACTGCATTACAACTTGAACTAGATAAATACTGACCAAGCCGAACAAGTACAGTGCTCCGTCAGGACGGACGGTGGTTGTGTGAACAACACAGTCTGATATGTCACAGTTTTATTGATTAATCAAATGTCCAACTAACTTTCAAATTCCATAAAGATGTGGTCATTTCAGTGATATGTGGCGGTAATCAATGGAAAGTGATTGATTGCTGTATAAGGTAAGCCAGTTTTTCTGTAAATAAATACGTCGTTATTTTGATGACTGCACCTTACTGGCTGTTTTACTTTGCAATAAACAGTAAAAGTACTTTTTCTTGCACATTTGTTGGCTTCTCTTTCAACCTCTGTTCTCAAACTCAATTATGTGTTGGCTTACTTTCAACATTTTGGAAATGTTCTTTTTAAACTTGGCACATAAAACTCGAGGTAAAACAGATCACGATTGAAAATCAAAGCTCAGGTTTATCTAATCGTTTCTATAATTATTATTTTGGGCAATAGCGATGTAGCAATGTGTGTATAGCCTATAGTGAACAAACATTGAGCATGTGCTGTTTAAATGCACAGTTAGAGTCGTGTCTAGTTGAGGAGAGGAAAAGTTAAATGATTATTTATTTATTTTTTGGTCGATCGGAAAAAAAACGATCCTATCCATAATAAAAATCTATGATCCATACTGAAGTGTGATCCATTGTCATCCATTACACCACTACAGAAAACCAACAGTATTGACTGTGACCTTATATGTATAATTAAATAAGAAGGTATGTTGTGTGTGTGTGTCTGCATGTGTGTGTAGGTATGTGTTCTTCAAAAAATGCCTCTGGAGCGGCAAGCTTTTTCATGGTGGTACAAATGAGGCAATTAGAGTGTAGAGGGCAGAGAACAGCATATATACTATATAGGACCCTACACGCACGCACGCACGCACGCACGCACGCACGCACGCACGCACGCACGCACGCACGCACGCACGCACGCACGCACGCACGCACGCACGCACGCACGCACGCACACACACACACACACACACGCACACGCGCACACACACACACACACACACATCTCATCAATCAGAAGTCTTTGACAGCCCACAGAACAATCTCCACAGTTCACACGCAGCTGCAACTTTACAGTCACTGACTCGCAGTGGCCCGCCAATCCACACACTCCGACCCACACTCAGTTTTTTGTTCGGGCTAGATAAAGATCTGGTGAAGGTCGTGAGAGGGATCTCATTCTCAGCAGAGATGAGTCTGCTGATAGTGTCAGTCCTGCAGGCAGATTAGCCCAGTCTGATTCCAGCGCTGGCCCAGTCGTCCCAGCGGTGTCATAGCTGCAGCTCTGATGCTATCGCGTCCAGCCATACACTGATGACCCTTCAAGTCCATTAAAGATTCCATTTAACTCATGTGTCATGCACAGGAAGAGTAGTGTGAAGAGGATGAGTGTGTGCCTGTGAGAGCTTGTGGTTTTGAGTACGAGTGTGTGTGTTTTTCCAAAGGATGAATAGAATCTGAACCTGCTACTCATTTACTCAACTGGGAGCTGCCAAGTACAACCAAGGTTTTTCTGGAAGCTCAAGTGGCGTAATTCTGAGATCGTGTCTCGCTCACAGCACATCAAGGCGGCTGCTGAGGGCGGTGAGTAAAGATTCCCAGCAAGTCTGGAAATCAAGAAAAAAGAATAACCTAGAAGTCGTAAAGAATGGCTGCACTGACAGCCTGAAGCGACGTAAAATGGAAGACACATTGTCTTGTCAGCAAAATATTGTAGCGATTAGATTGTAGAATTTGGTGTTGAAAGAGAGGCAGTTTTCCTCTGTTGTTCAGGGGTTCAGACCTGACCTGTCGATCTATTTTAATCACAGAGATCAAGCAGAGGCCACGTGGTACAGCTCTGAATATCACCACAAAATGCAGGGTTGTTTTTTCTATTTTTTTTTTGCAAACCAGAAAATATATTTTTGGGCAGGGTGACAATAAGCCAAGTTTAAAAATAAAACAGTGGCTAAGGTGTTCATTAGAACTGTTGCCAAAGGAAAGATTTAGTCTATTTAAAAGACATCCTGTAATTCTTTGACAATAATTAGAGTTCTTTCTTGTTGGTGTCATGCTGACGTGAATATTTCAAACCGTTTGTGATGCTAGTTTTGGCTGAGGACGATCATCAGTGTCTATTTTGTGTCCTTATAAAAGAGGTATATTATGAGGATATAGCTCCTTATCCTTTAAGTATGAAATACCTTCAGTAATGGATTACACAGCTTTAGAGAGTGACTCATTAAAAAGGGTTTTATGGGTTTTAATGAATCGGCAAAGGATTCAAATTAAAGGAAGTATTCACAATTATGTTTATGTTTTGCAGGACTGCAGTGTGGGATTGTGTTAATCCGGTTGGTTCCGGTCTTATTTGTTGTGATTTTTCCTTATTTGCATATTCCTGATAAACATTAAATAATCAGTGTTTGCTGATGGGGGAGGTGGATTTCTCAGTCTTTCTTAGAATTATTTGAAATTAAATCCATGGTGCTCGGTGTAAAAAGTGACCTGAGATGAACCTCGTATTAGTGCCCACAAACTCGGTGTAAATATGAAGGATGTCCCAGAAAGATTTCTGACAAACCAAACAAAACCATGTGTCAGATTGTCTTGCAGAGTTTAGAGAAGCACCTGTGTGTTGGTAAAAAGTTATTATGGAACTTTCAGTGCAAATTTACAGACTAAAACAATGCTCTCTTCTGACACACCTTCATCCCTCAGCTCCCCCTCCTCCCCTGTATCTACACGTCTCCCTCTCCTTCTGTCCTGTTTCACTAGCAGGGTTCTGTAAGGCAGAGACAGCAGCAAAGTGCACCAACAAGATTCTGTGATCAATCTAAGTAACTATGTGCACCTCAATGTTGATTGGGTTGTTATGTTTGTCGTTTTAGGCCAAAGAAATTTTTGGTTTTTTTTGGTTTCGGTTCGGTTGTTTAGTTGAACTCTAGCAAGGACTCTTCATTATAATGCCCCTAAATCACTATGGGGAATTTACATCTAGGGATAAAGCAAAGACTGTAACATCTGTTACTTTATAAAAAACATAGTCTCTTGGTTTTACAAGTAATGACAATGAAGATGCCTCATTTGTGCTCTCCTTGTAATGACCAACTGGGTGAAGCCTGACCTTATGAAACCTAATGAGAAAACGACCCTATTCTCAATTGATTTATAACCTCAGTAAACACTTTCCTGATAAATTTAATATCTCAGACACAAGTCTTACTCAACATAGCAAAGATTTTAACTTATTATGAATGATGGTCCCAATTACTATCATTTATGGCGATGTGTAATTTACAAGATCCTAACAAGGGGACTTGTGTTTCAGGATGGATCAGTGGTTGTTGGACAGTATATCCACTTTTGAGACAGCCCAGTGTTTTACATTGTAACACAGAAAGTGACCAGCAGGGCAGCAGAGGTACATGTAGGTGCCATATCCATATCACTAAATCAAGAGGCGCAGTCATTTAGGTTTAGTGGACAAATATTGAATTCGTCCTGCAGGATTGAACACATATACGTTGGGTAAAAATGGCTTTTCTAAATGGACAATTCATTTTTGATGTCTTACTCATATACTATTATTAACATGAATCCAATTGACTAAGTAATATTTGGAAAGTATATAGTTTAATTTTAACCCATTCATGTCTGGTGTGTAAGGAGCACACAGGACGTCTCAAATGTGTATTTTCTCAACCATGCTGTGCAAGAGAAGAGTCTGCAGGCACATAAACATAGAAGCATGTGAAAGAGGCATAATGGCACACTTTTAAAGTAAGAGGTCATTGAGTCTCTTGTGAAAATATATAAAGCTGTTGTATTTTGATGGCTGTTTTATAAAGGACTGGCAAGATTTCAAAAGGTCTTTTTTATCATCCGTTGACATTGAAAATATCCAACATAATGCAAGAAACTATCCTCTTATTCCTGCACTATACCTTCATTGTATGTACAATTATGGACCCAGTAAATACTAAAGTCTAAAGCTTTACAGTTTGTGGTTTACATTATTGTTTTACTGAGTGATCCCTTTGTGTAAATTGATTTAGGGCTGCTATGTAACACAAACGTGTATGTAACAATAGGGACATAGTAAGTGATTTATGCTCAAGACTCAGTATTCTTTAAAGATCACATCCTCCTTTTCAACCAGTTTGAATAAGTGTCAGTGCTCCCCAAAACATGTCTCTGTAGTTTCTTGTTATAAATTCACTCTGATCCTGTATTGTATAATGCCTATAAACTCTATTACAGCCCTGCTCAGAACAGGCTGTTACTGTGTCTGTAGCTTTAAATGCAAATGAGCTGCATCTGACCACGCCCTACTGTTTACAATAAGAATTTGGACTCAGAGGGCAGAACAAACACTTTGCTGTGGGAGTGTCACCCACCTGGGGGAGGGGTTACTGCCCTTTGTGATGTCATGAAGGGAACATCTCCAAACAGCCTGTTTGAGCACACATTTTCTGAAAAGTGGAGCAGGAAAAAGAGGGAGAGGATGGACTGTTTTCATAGTTGGGGGGGTTTGAAGACAGACTAGTGAAACATATTAGCGTTAGAAAAACATGGTAATGTGTATTTTAAATCATATGTGAGTTTTAAACTGCAGAAAGAATCCAGTTGCTGTTTCCTCATACACAACAGATCTGATTCAAATGAAAAGTGTGTACATTACAAACCACAGCATGATATCAGTCAATGAACACATTGCTTTTTGGAATTGATTAGCATTTGTATAGACTGAATAGCATGTATAGACTGACAAAGGTCTGGGGGTGACTTCAGTTATTTTCAAAAGGAAAAATAAGCATTGAAAAACCCTTTTAACCTTGAAAAGACTCTAAAGTAAAAAGAGCTTTACAAAATGTCATTTTTATTGAAAATATGATAAATTCTGTCTCTTCTGTGTATTTTTACTTTTTTCCATTGATCTTGAACAGCACCTTGTATTCACAGTGTGTCTGGCCTTCACAGAGAAAACATTCAGAAATAATGCACTCAGTTATGAAGCCCCTCGATCACACACTACAGTGTCTATGTGTCGACAATGCCACTGTATTTAAGCATTTCTTTGTGTTTACAGTCGAGTAGAAAGACATCCAAACTGTCATTTATGAAACCATACAGTGAACATATAACTATTGTAATTGTTGTGTTACTGTGACATTTTGTTTTTAAATGGTTTCCCACTGTCGGGTAAAAAACAACACTTTTTAAAAACGACTAATTGCTTTTAGGAACGGAGAACCCGCCGTCTAACAATGCCCACTGAGCATTATTAGCAGGTAATCACTTCATGTGCCAACATCTTCATTTACATCAACTGTAGAGATGACTGACAGCTAAATCTTTCCCCTGCTGTGTTATGGAGGTAATTTGCAGTTAAAACAGAATCATCACAGGCGAGCAGAGCTGTGTATACGCTGTTAATATTCAGTTGGATTTTTTATACAAATGATGTTAACACTGGCAACAACAAACATGTGAAATGGTAATCAAAATGTTAGTTTACAGGGTTTAAGGTTTACTGTGTGTTTCCAGAGAACTGGGTGGATTCATATTTTGAGGTTTAATGATTTTTATTTGTAGAACAGACATTACAGGTCCCATGAGAAGGCATATATTCCCACAAGTACTTGCATGTTGTCATTCCAGCAATAGCATGCTGTCATGTGTTCTTGATTTAGTTATATTAAGAATGGATTTTTGGTATTGTCTTTAGTGTTTCCTGTTTTATTTTGATATCCCACATTCATGTTCCTGTACACTGTAAGATGAAGTTGAGTTTACTTAATAAAATTATGGAAACTCGTTGCCTTACAAAAATTAAGTAATGTAAGCTTGTGATTTACAAGTTGAAATAATTTGTTTATATTAAGTGTGCAGTACTTTAACTAACTTAATTATTTTGAGTGTGTTACACTTTCATTAACTTAATTATTTCGAGTGCTAGACGTGAACCTTTTTATTAAGAATACAATAAGTATACCTTAAGGGCCAGATTTACTAAGCTCCCAATTAAAGAGTACTAAATTGCGTGTTCACTCCAAAAGTTTACACGTTTGGTTGGTGGGCGTTTTGCGGGTGATCTACTCAGAAAATTTGTGTGAATGACAACAGGTGCAAACCTTGTGGAGGCGGTACTATTTAAGTTAGGTGTTTGCGTGTTCTACTGGTTTACGTCATGGAGAGTTTGAACAGAAAGCAGGATGACTGCAAGCGTAAAATAGGTATCAGTGAGAGAGGCAAATAAACGCACAATACTTTTGAGTTATAGGAGATAAATCTTAATATTACCAAAATTTTGGTTATAAGGAAACATCGGCATTAAACAGGGCCTCTCTTTTCTTCCCTTAATCTTAAGAATGAAGTGTCATACATTGCGCAATATACTCGCCGTTGTTGTGCTCCAGACAGCTGGCCAGCGCTGTGTCTGATAGGACATAAATGCCCTGAAAAAAGGTATCGAAGACCAGGGTACAAACAGTGGTGAGGTGCCCCAATCCAAGGGTCCTACAGAGTAGCAGCAGCGGGCTTTAGAGGGAGGTGACGAGCGCGTTATGGAGAGGAGCGCACCAGAGGGGGCAAGCTGGGGGAGAGACGCGCAACTCGAGAAAAAGGAAATCCCAGTTTAAAATATAATGTTGGCGAAAAGAGGGAAATAGGAAGAAATAAATGTCAATGTTGAAATTCTATAGAATGCAGAGGCTGTGAATGTTCAGTTTTCTTTGGCTGTAGGCTTTGGCAACAATAGCCATGTAGTTTAATCATGGTGTTTCTCTTCCTTAACGATTAGAATATTGAATCAAATTAAAAAATAAATGCATGCCATTTATTTTTCTGTCATTTGAAACATGTAAACACACGTGGGGAAAAACGCGATCTTTATGCCTTCTTTTGTTGTGCCTATGTCTCATCCTAAAGACAATAACAGCAGCCTGTTGTGCGTAACACTGGTCTCCTGGGTTAGCACGTTCTTTTCAAAGGTGTTAAATTCAGACACTGTCACAATCACCGCAATTTTTGCCAGGTTTGCTAAATCGCAATGTGTGTACTAAGTTAACTTGTTTGCATTTTCTCCTTCCAGTATTTTGCATGTTAGGGCAGAAACGCCCCATATTGCATATTCATTAAGTCAAACGTACTAAAGGGACAATGTGTGTTGTTATGCTCATACGAATCCTCACTGCACATTGTTAGTAGCTCAGATAGCACTTTTTTTGCTGGTGGTATCAAGTTTGCACACGTTTTAAGACACGCAAACCTTTAGTAAATCTGGCCCTAAGTGTAAAACGTAATGGAACTTGTTTAAAACTTAAATTAACACATAATCTTTAGACACAAAACTAAAATAATCCCCTTAAAACAACATACTGAACACTTTTTGGTAGATTCAGCTTCCAAAAAACATTTATTTTGTCAAGGGCCATCAATGAACAGCTACTAAATGTAGTATGTTAACGAACACTGTCACATTTCTTCTGTTGGAGGAACAAACAACATTTGCTAACGTGGCTACAAAAATCTGAATTAAAATTGTTGATTACACACAAAAAGACGGGTAAATTAAGGCTAGTGTGATTACATGTTCAAAAACTCTTCTGAACTCAACGGCCAGATAACCTAAGTTTAGAATTAATACTGTAAAAAATACATAGAATTAATGTCAAGAAAGAAAATCAATGTAATGTAGCTCCAAAACAAGGCATTTCTAAAAAAACAGACACAAATGCACAACCAATGCTTCTGCCACTTCCTGCAATTTTTTTTTTGTCACAAATGACTGAAACAGTTATAAAAAGAATACATTTTACTTCTGACTGCAACCAACTGTGCAACATGCCAGATAAAAGATACAAAATACTCATGAACCTGCATTTCAATGACTGTGTTTGCAAAAAAGAGTCTGGTTATAGGGCTTTGTTCTCTGTGTGTGTGTGTGTGTGTGTGTGTGTGTGTGTGTGTGTGTGTGTGTGTGTGTGTGTGTGTGTGTGTGTGTGTGTGTGCGCGTGTGTGCGCATCCATCCATCGTCGCCTATCCTTGTCTAACGCAGAAGGCAGTTTTTTAGAGTGATTACTTTTGGAGGGAGAGCTTTTGTTCCCAAACCAAGCATCACTGACTGAATGACTTTCAGTGTATTTGCCATATATTTTGGGTAGTCTAAATGTAGTGCATATGTGAGCCCAAACAGTAGGCAAACTGCCAGCGGCAAGTCCTTAATATCGTCCATGACAATACCGCCCTCAAGGACAATGGCAGTTGAGATTGGCTCAAGGTGCATGGCGCTTGGACTCTTCTGAGTTTCATCTTCAGTGACAACAGTCAGTATGCCAACTGGGATGGACGCAAGGGCCTCATCACGCATATCCTGCAAAGAGACACACATTATGCACAAAAAAGTAAATTATCTCTTGTGATGAAAGAGGTTTACAACACAGTTCCTTCTATATTATGTACACTTGATCAAATAAGAGCAGACTTTCAATGCACTTCAATGCTGTGTTGTTTTTTATAGAATGAGCATTAGTAAGGTTCATGGAACCTGAAGTCTAAAAATGTGTTTGGGAGCCATAGGAATGTCTTTTTATGAAAACATTTGTTTTTTGTTTCAATAAATATGTGGTATGAATAAATTAAAGATTTGAAATTTACAACTGTGCGTAAGTTTTACTCCAGACTCTTGCTCCTGGAATTTGAAATTAATTAAAGACTGAGGCTCAAATGGCAAGTTTAATATTTATTAAGATATTTACCTACATATACAAATAATGAAGAAATTGAAGGACGATTCACTACATAAAAACTTAAAGACTTTAAATTATACAGATAGAATCACCTTTGTTCTAGTTCTGTATTACCAATGGATATAATTTTGTTATAAATGCAGACCAAACTTCTATGTAAGGTTGTCACAATCTTCAATACTTTAACACATGCTTTAAAAAGATACAATATCTGTCATTTTTACGTTTGATAGTACAATAAAAGATAAATACAGTCAAATATGAAACCCAAAGCTACAGAGAGAGAAAGAGAGCGAGAGAGAAGAAAGAATGAAATACAGAAAGAGTGGCTTTGATCAATTTAGACTACAGTAATTTTGGTAAGTGTTTAGTGACCCTTTCTAACATACAGGCTGGGAATCAAAAATAACATAAATCTGTCCCCAGTGAGTCATTTTGTTATGCTGTGGTTTGTT
Organism: Labrus bergylta; assembly: GCF_963930695.1. Lineage (NCBI taxonomy): Eukaryota > Metazoa > Chordata > Actinopteri > Labriformes > Labridae > Labrus > Labrus bergylta. The sequence continues at coordinate 21,508,725 of NC_089209.1, read as the reverse complement.
TGATTGTAACTAGCATCAAATCGAAATGCAAAATTCTGACATTGTGACAATTCTACTTTGGTAAAAGTACTTACATAAGATGTCTTGTAGAATTCACTGGGGTCATCACCGACTACAGTGGGAATTCCTTTGAGGACAACAGACCGCAGTGCAGTCACGTCTGTTGTCTAATGATACAGAGATAGAGAAGATCAATTTGTGGTTAAGCGATTCCACATTGACAGAGTGCTTAAGTTGAAGAATTTAATGACTTACCACCAAGTTTGTGCTCTCTAACAATTCAGTAAGTTTCTGTCTAATGGTTCCTTTTTTTGACTTGAAAAGTTCTACAAAACGTGGGGTGTGCTGGTCCAATGTCTCGAAGAACTGTGCCTCAAGATTCTGATTGGTAATTCTATTAAACTCAGCAAATACCTGGAAAAAAAAGTAAAATGGGGATGGGAAAGAGGAGGAGAAGGGGGGGACCAGTATATTTAGAAGACTTCCTTTTGATTCAAAACAGTTGTGCAAACTAGCAACCAAATGGCTTACAAGATGGAAAGACGGTGTAATTCTAGCTGATTGGTCGACAGACCAACACAAGAGCTAAACAACATGGCTTCTTCTGTGTTAGCCGAGCGAGCTAACTTAAGTTACAGTATATGTTAAGCATACATTACTCATGGTGGATAATTTTTATTTTTATGAGGATTGGATGAGAACAGTCACTGAATATACACATAGCCCTCTGTGTTATGGGTAGTAAGCGCGTTTGATGTAGCTGCACCTACTCCTCCTGCTCCTCTCTCTGCCCCCGCAGGCTACATGAGGGAGCACCGCGGGGGCGCGGAGACACACCAACATGCACTGCTGCTACACACACTCACGCACACGCACGCACGCACACACACACACGCACACACACACACACACACACACACACACACACACACACACACACACACACACACACACACACAGGAGCGCCAGCCACCCCGCACAGCTGTTTACTTTAAGTTTAACAGTTGATCCGTATTATCCGTTCACTCACACCGTGTCTACAGCTAACTAAACGACAGCAACATCATCCCACAGCCTGCTGTCTGAACTTCTCCACACACACTCTGTGAAACAGCGCTACGTTATAAACTCTTTACATATAGCACGCTATATAAATGCACGCTCCACTTTTCACGTCCATCACGTGCAGCAGGAACAGTCAGAGATACACACACCTCCACGATACACAGTCTGTTTATATTAAGTGTTTAAAATTGTCTTAGTTAAATAGAGATTAAAGCTTGTTTTAATGAACTGCCTGCCTTTCACTCTCTACAGCTGCCATGAGTTATTCACGAACTCCAAGAAACACACACTTGCGCGAGCACACACAGGCACGCACACACAAAATATAAGTTAGGTTAATTTTATAAATGCATTGACGTGCATCATTATCCGTTTAATATAAAACTACTGCCGTCACAGTTTTACACTTTCAAAAAGCTATTACAGGGAGAGATAACTAAGAATGGGCAAGCCCCTGTATGCATGTCTGCATGTTAAATCAGATTGGGAAATGTACACTTAAAAAGCAAACGTATCTTTAATTGTGTTAGAAATAAACCAAAAATGTGGTAATTTAGTAATTACATCAATGCAAAGCTTCTCACATTCTTCATATATATGATGAATCACAATCAATTAGTCACACAGCGTGTAATTAATATTTTCCAGAGTACTTAAAAACACGGTTAAAAACAAACAGTTTGGTTATTTTCTTACCAAAGTTAAATTGATGTTTTCTCCTTCTCAACAGTCGACAATCTTTGAAAACACGTGCTAGCTAGAACTGCACTCAACACGCACCACCCCTCCCCCACCTTCTCTTCGGATCTGCACCAATATTGTAGCATAGGGCAACTAAATTCTTATTTATAAGAATAAACATATAAATATATATATATATATATATATATATATATATATATATATATATATATATGTTGGGGCGGCAGTAGCTCAGTCTGTAGGGACTTGGGTTGGGAACCGGTAGGTCGCCGGCTCAAGTCCTGGTGCGGACCAAGCATGGAAGTTGATCTGGTAGCTGGAGAGTTGCCAGATCACCTCCTAAGCGCTGCCGAGGTGCCCTTGAGCAAGGCACCAAACCCCCTCCCCACCATCAGCTCAGGAGCACCCACTGTGGGCCACCCCATCACTCTGACATCTCTCCATTAGTGCATGTCCATAGGATCCTGTTTGTGTGCATGTGTGTATATTTCAGCCTATGTGTGTAGCATGACTTAAAGTGTAAAAACTGAAATTTAAACTCTCATGGTGAATTTCACCTTAAGCTCAGGAGTTTACATGACATTTTCAAAGTTCTAGTTTGTACATTTTTACCCTGGAGAGCCAAGTTGCAAAAGTAGCCTTGACCACATGGTGTCAGCGGCATAGTGGCTAAGCTAATGTTGAACAGTACACCAACTGGTGTGATTATTTCATCTGTCAGATGCCACAATGCAAGCTCGTTAAGCTGGCAATGAAATAAACTTTGACAGAAAAACAGTTACATTTCTTACTCACCAAAGCAATGTATCAGGCAAAATAATTGACGACAAGTAGTGTCCAGTCGCACTTGGTCTTGTCCGACTCCGAGCACTTTCTGATAAATGTGACCCTCCAAACAGTTGCGGAGTGATCTCTATATTTCTAAATATTGAAGTAATGCGGTGACAGAGGGTGGCAGAAGAAGTAGATCCTTCAGAAAATGAAGGAACAAGACAAACAGTTAATTATAAAAACTGAGTATGGCACTGAGAACAAAAACACATGATTTCCTAGTACTTGATTTGTTCAGTGTTTCAAACTCAAGTAAACTGAGTTTGGCAACTTTTTTGACCGAGAAGTACAAGTAACTTATTTATAATGAGTGTTATTAACAGGTTGATAAAAACTGAGTTAGGTCTAACATATTTCTAATTAAAACCAATGTTAGTATTTACAGTGTATCCCTTGTGTGTAATTTTATTTTGATATTCCCAAGTTTTGTCTTTGTTTTTTTTTCTTGTTTTATTTTGTAGTTCTTAACCTAGTGTCTCATGTCTACTTTTACTTCCTCCCCTTGTGTGTCTTCTCTCCAATTTAATTGTCCTCATCAGTTTCCCCTGTGTCTTTTCTGTCACACCTGGTTTTGATTACCCCTTCTGGGTCTAGTCTCTGTTTGTGGTAGTCTTCCTCCTTGTGTTGGATTTTGGATGATGTCTGAAAAAGCCTCCTCAAATCCAGGTTGTGCCCTAATGTAACTGGTTTAGGTAGGTACTATTTTCCTTTCAGCTAGTTTTAAAGTTTAAGTAGCATGATGTATTTATAATAAATGGATCTCTACAATGGAAATCGAATTAAATGGAAAATATCATACATCTGTTTGACCTTATGTAGGCACCTGGATGTAGTTAATTAAAAGTCAAACTCTGTTCTGAGGTCAGATCAACAGATCAAAATAAGAAAATAATTTCCATGTTTAAATATTTACACTAATTTTTCCTACCACCTTGGGAAAGAAGATTCTCAAGCCCTATGTAGCAAACATCTCTCATTTAGGGCTATGTGTAAAGTGAGTGAGTGAAACATTGGCACTTTACATTAGTTTTATTCTATATTTACTCATTGCTCTGGTATCTAAACAGGAAATTGGAGCGGAAGTGATGACAAGAGACAGAAAGCATGGAAAATCCTCTCCATCCCACAGTGCAGTGACAGTGATGGACTGTCTCCATTTGCAGCTTTACTGAGGTCTATGTGAGAGGGGAAACCAGAGCACCCAACACCCTGCTCCAGCCCCTGACCCTGGTGCTATAATATCTCTGCAAACTGAACTCTGGCCACGATTAAACAGAGGATTTCTCTTTATTTGTCACCACCCTGTACTCTGGCCCATTCTTTGCCACTTATTTTCTGCTCATCTTTCTTTTTCACAGCATGGCATGATATCCGTCATTTTCGGCAACACCGGCTTGTAGGGGCATTTGATGTCCATCCATTCTTGTGTTGCCAAAAGCATGAAACATGCCTTTAGTTATGTTTTGAAGATGGTCAGGATTCATGAAGAACAAATTTACACATGGACTGACTATCTGATCACACATTTTGAGGTCATCTAGCTACATGAGCAGAATACATTGTAATATTAATATTGGGCATGATACAAAGGTTACCTCCATGACCCCTCTATCTTCTCTATGGCAGGTTAGGGAATACAGCTGCAGGGAGTTAAGTTCCTGATGTCCAGGTCTTGGAAGATATTGGTCTATTACTTGGTGAGAGTTAAAGGCATGGTAAGCTCTGCACATATCAACAACCAGCAGCAGTTTGTCTTATGCTGCTCCAATAAGACCAGAGGTGTGCGGAGGCGGTTTTAACAGAAAGGTCTTGCTATTTTAAAAGCTGCACTGTTGTAATTTTTCCTTATCTGATTTCTCAAACAGGCTCTCTGTTGGATGATCCAGGGTGTATGCCATTCTTGTAAGTTAGCAATGATGAGTCATGGAGGTGAAAAATGTATATCCTAAAGAAGCCCTCAAAAGCCTTTGGTGTTTTAGGATGGACCCTGGCTCTGAGTTAGGAGTCTGGTGTGCAGATGGTCAGCTCAGGGTAGCGACCTTTCAAACCTGTGTCAAGATTCAGCTGACTGTTTCTGCAGCTGGAATGGCTTTTAATTTATTTCAATGCCAAGCATTTGATTAAAACTCTTTTCAGCGGAACGCGTGGTCTGCCATCCACACAACACAGGTCACAACAGTGTGGACCTCTTCAAGGTTGGTTGACCTGTTTGGCTTGGGACCACTCTCATGCTCTCCTGTCCTGTGCCAGATCAGGTTTTGGCATGTCACCAGAGATTTTCCTTGTACTGCCCCTTTACATCAGTCACTGCACTGCCTGAAGAAGATGATTGTTCTGTTTCCTAAGAAAACTTGTTTCTGACAAGTTATTATTCAACTCTGAACATTAAATTGTCTAGTAAATCATCTAGTTTATAACACTGAAGGTAGAGTGGGTACAAAAGGGAAAATTATCAAAATATATTTTGAATCGATGACGATTTCAACAACAATGTATTGTATGATTTCCAGAAGATTATTTTTTTTTGTTAAAGAAAATGTCCCTCATACTTCATTATTGTAACTGTTCTAACGCCATGGCAAACTCTGAAGCCTCATTAAAGTCACTCTACTTATCTGCCATCATTGAACTAAACATTTGACTTGTATCCCCCACCCCCCCAACGGTAAACAGACTGATGTGAAATTGGCAGGACTTGTGTCTGTACATAGTTGGGATTAAAGTTAGTCCTCCGAACTCTATGATCAGCCATAATAGCCATGATTGACCAATCAGAATTGAACATTCAACACAGCTGTGTAATAATTAATCCTAACTACATGTCAAGCAGTGATCACAAAATTTTTTAAAATATCCTGATTATATTTTATAGCAGAGAAAAACTTGTAATAGCCAATTTATTGGGCTGTATAATGACACAGATATATGATGTGTTTATTTCAGTAATTAACTAAATGATGGTCGAGAGTGTGTGTACCTGGGTATACTGTGATGTCCAAAGTCTCGTTGGTTTATTGAAGAAAATGTTACTGAGTCGATTTTAGTTCACCAAGGTTATAATGTTTCAGTATATGGACAGCACAGCAACATTCTAGTCTTCAGATCTTAGCCGCTTTACACTACACCTACCCATTCTCACACACACACACACACACACAACACACACGCACGCACGCACACGCACGCACGCACGCACACACACACACACACACACACACACACACACACACACAGTATATATGCAAAAGCCTTGTAAACGGTTAATAAAGTTGTTGTTTTTTAGCATAGAAAGGAAGTGTTGAGAGAAAAGAGTGGGAGATGACATGCAGCAAAGGCCTGCAGTCACATTTGAACCCATGGCTGCTGCTGCGACGAGGACCACAGCCTCTGTGCATGTGGGGCGCACCCTCTAACCACTGGGATAAACTGGCACCCTGCCTCTAAATCAAGCAACAACCTTAGCTGTTGAAAAATTAGGCAAAATCGTGCAGTTAGTCGAGGGTCCGCATGAGGCTGGCTCCAGGAGCCCCAGAAGTCACAGCCTGTTATAAATTATATTGGTCTGAACAGTTATTATAAAATGTTTTTTTATATAACGCTTATGCATCTGTTTGATTTCATGAATAGATAGGCGATGGCTTGACATGGTGAACAGGTGGGCGCGGAGTAACGGGTTGTAAGGATCCTTAAAACCCGCCTTAGCTTCAGCTCTCAGCCTGTCTTTAGGCTGACTGAAAGTTAGGCTGAGACAGGATTTCCAACAGGCCGATTAGCCTCCAGAGCCCCCTGCCGTAACAGATGGGTGACATCACTTGGGCTTTCTCCATTAACATTTACAGTCTACGCTCTAAAGCAGTTTTTGAATAGTTCTCACCTCTCAGCTAATTGCATCTGCGTATTGGATTGTTTTTGTTAAGACCTTAGGTTAATTAAAAAACTAACATTTACACATGAACTTCTTGATTATATGAATGACCAGATTCAGAATTTGAATATTGCATGAATGAAGCACAATATGCGCCCATGATTCAGAGTTCTGTCTTAATCTGTACTGTCATTTTGTCCCATTTGTTTGTGTGTGTGTTTGTGTGCTGAATATTAAATGATGACAACAAGGTGCTTGCTACTCTTTTAAAGAATTAACTGTGCCCTTCAGATTTTGTTTTCCTAACTTACCCCTTTTTAACTTCACTGTAGATGTGAAGCACCACTCTATACACTGAGCTGCTCAGGCTGACGTTGTCTCTCCCCTTTGGAGGAAATTCATTTAGACTGTGGCATCTTTTTAAAGTTTTAAAATAATTAGCTTTACAAAATGCACAGTCAAGGACAAACAATGTGTGGCGTCTCGCCAAACAGTCTGCACATCTGACTCCGACTTACTCAGACTTGTACAAACACAGAGGGAAGGAACAGGAGCTGCTGGGTGTGAATTGTATCACCACCACAAATAAACCTTGTTCCTCTTGCTCTACAAGGTTTGAACAGAATTTTTTTTTTTTTTTAAACTGTTCAATCAAAATACAAAAGGTTGCAAAATAAAACAGAAATTGTTGTGCGGGAGAAAAGATTTCAAAGAACATTTCCTCGGGGGCCCTTAAGGTTATACGTGATGCAGCGATACTCACCTTAGATCTTTTATCTTAGAGAGTAAATATCCTAAGAATAAAGGTCTAAAAAAAGAAACCCCCACATGTTAAAGAAAAATCATGAGCAACTTTAGGCAAATTCTACGTTAATGAAACTTAAATTTAAAAACACTGAAGGAAATCAAACTTGACGTCGAAGTGCAGATTTATAAGCAAGCTAATGAGAAACAGCATGTTTGTAGATACAAGGTATGATGTGACAAGAAGGGAATTTGTCATGTAGTTATTTTCTGATGGAGAAAAAAAAAACATCAAACCCTCTGAAATTGTCCATGCATAAAGCAAACTCATATTCTTCCTTCCATTAATCATCCTGTCAGAGTTAAGACCAAGTACATTCATCATTAATAAATGAGTCAGTGATGGAGACGGGGTGGAGGGATTCGAGGGTACGCATGTGTGGTTTTATGATTTTGTGCTAATTAGATCCTGGAGAACATGAAGGTTGGGCTGTAAAACTGTTATGTGTCTCATTCGGTGCTTCAGACACTTGACATTTGACAACAGCTGGATGACCTTTCTGATCTCTCTTCATACAGAAAACATCCAGAGGTCGACGCTCTCAGATGACAATAGAGGTGTGTTTATTTGAAAAGGTGAAACTAGAAAAGTTTCACAGACTATCCTCAGTCAGAAGTTTTCATCTTTTTTTCTCTATTTCAGACGCCCATATGTCTTTGCGATTGGCAGAACATCATGTTGTGCAGTAGGAATACAAAGACCACGGTTCAGTGTTTGTGCTTATTTTGTGAAATTTAATGAGACTGTTTTGTTTTCTTGGCTCCGGGCAGGACCACCTCTGCGGAGTCCAATTCAATTTTAAGATCGGCTCCGGTCTTGTGTGAGTGTAGACCTTGACCAGGAGAGATTCTTGAGGTTTATCACTTTGCAGCTTTTTGTCTTGCTGAGTGGAGCAGAAAGAAGAAGAAAACACAACACTAGAAAACTGTGAGAAACGTGCACACAAACATGAATGAAGACTATTTAATTACCCCTTCCATTTCCTCGAATGGATCTACATCTTCTGACATTTTCATTCTGATTTTATGTACTGTGTAGGAGGACCAAGGAGTGCTCCACAGATGCAAGTTAACCAACAGTGTTAGTATAATCAAATTTCTGACTTTTCTTTTTCAAATTAACATTTTTCTGGTCACTCTTCAAAGAGTAAAAAGAGTCAAACATTTGTGTAAATATTCCATTTACAGAAACAAAAAAAAAAACATGTTACATCTTCACACTGGTCCATTTCACACAATCAAATGTAAACAATCAAAGACCAATAAAGGACTAAGTTTAAGTCCAAGGCTTATTTCTGAGAATCCTATTCAATCCTTAGTATAACCCAGAACATCAGCAATACAACAAAAGTAAAACGAGCAGATAAACTCTCATTTCTTTCTTAATTCTTTTTCATTGTTTGGATATTTATGTGTTTTTGAAGTGAGGCTGTCTGCTAGCTGAAGAACAAGAAGGCTATGTGGTGTGCTTGGGCTTGCTAGTGGAAAAGTACAGCGCTGTCAACTTTTTCCATATAGCATTATAGATTTACCCTGACATTTTCTTGTTGGGTTTTTCCTTAAAATTAGATTAAATTAGATGGAACAAACATATAGAGGGGTTCAATAGAAGAGGAGCTGACCAACATTTCCATTGGTTAATATACTTATTATTGACGAGTACCTCATACAGCACCACTTAAAAAATACCAAACCTTTAAGTCTTTCAGAACTCATAAAGATGTCAAAAGTCATAAAGTAGGAACAAAAGGAGATGTGCCTCATTGTTAATGGAAAGAAAGATAATAGCAGCTGTTGATTTTTGGATGGCCAGCCAGATTTCTAGAGTACCCTGGCCACCTCCTGGCTCCGCCCCTGAACACATTCGAATACATTCAAATCCACCTGAAGTGACCAAAATGAATCACCTCACTGATGTTAATAATAAAGGGCAAACTCTGTTTGTACCACTGCTGTCAACAACTGTCTGTGCCAAAGCCAAGCTCTGTAACTGAATCATGTTTGATGTCTCGAGGAGTTGTTAGTGTCGATGAAATCAAATGCAAAACAAACATCAATATATGTAAATCTGTAACCTGTGTTTGTTTATTTTCAGTGTTTTCCATGTCTCGCAGGGATATTGTTTCGATCAGTGACCGAGTTGTGTTCACATCACACACGTTTATATTTATACTCAAAGACTCTCTAAAGGGTAGACGAGATCTTCTCAAACATTTGTGTATTCAGTGATGAATGCGTGAAGGAAAAGAGAGAAAGGGGATGTCCTCGTGCGACATCCCAGCGCAGCCCAAGTCTGGCTTGTAGCTCCTGAATGGAAAATATCAAGCTGCAAACTTCAGTCAATGCAGGAGTACAAAGAGGTGATCCACAGGTAGAAAATTTAATCAACATCACTCTAGAAATGCCTTCCACTGAATTTTTTCCACAAGTCAATATTGACTTCATCACTTAATTCAGTTCATGTAATAGGGTGCTCATGGTCATTATGAAAGTGATTCCTCCAGCCGTTACATCTCCTGCTGTCCAGGGCTTCTTGATTCACACTGACCTCAACTCTTCAAAGAACAGACAGAAGAAATGCCACAATATTCCAGTAATTGTACGTTATATTTAATTATTTATTGAATTAGGACAGTTCACATTAATCAACATATCCGCAAATAGCATCCATGCAAATATGCCGGAATAAGCACAAAAGCTAGATTTCATCCATAGTCCTAACGGCAAGCGAATGTTGGCATCGCTCATGATGGCACGCTCACTGTCCACACTGCATCTGTTAAATATTTAATTCTCTGCTCTGTGAATTTCAGTTTCCTCTGGCAAGCAGTCTGATATCTAGTGCTTTTGAATTGAAGGTGGACAAACAGATGTGTGTGTGGTGCTTTGTATTGGCGAGCTGTTGACTCAAATCACAACACTCAGAGACTCGTCAATAAACGTCTTACGGTGAGACGAAAAAACTTTTTTCTCCGATGTTGAAACAAGTCGAAGCTCAGTATTTCAATCACGGACGTGAATATTATTAATATATCGTTATATCCACTTTGTAAAACAAGCTAACAAGCTCTGCTGAGTGAGAAAAGTGAGTGTCAGTGCCGTGTAGAGCCCCATCCTTCCTCCTTCCTCCTTCCTCCTTCCTAGTCCGTCTACGCGAGCGTCAGAGAGAAAATAGACATTGACATCGGGGTAAAAGCGACGCACCGTGTCGCGCTGCCTCGCTCAGGTCTGTTTGGACACTTCAATAGGAAACAATAAACCAAGCTGTTTTTTCACTGACGCTTGCTCGCGTCACATGCTGTTAGGACATACTGTAAGGTAGTTACTAATGTTGGGGTTGTATCAAGTCAACTTTGGTTATATTCTTCAATAATTTTACTTAATTATTAATAATATAAATAAAATATCATTAAACTATGTTTAATCTCGTTTTGGGGCACCAACCTGTAATCAGGTAACTATAACCAAAATATCACTCAAATCAGTCTCAAATTAGTTATTTAATTACTAATATTATTAATAATGAATAACTATATTTAATAAATTGAAGGCGTGAAATCCGTACACAAAGCCTTCGCACCCAGCTTATATCACAATGCAAATACACCAGTAACCACAAACAACTGCTCTCTTAAATTATAACAGAATTTATTTAAACAAAGCAACATCAATCCAAAATCAATGAACTTAATCAAACAAATCACTATCATAAACTAATCTAAGCAACAAACATTATCAAGCAAGGTGTGTGTGTGTGTGTGTGTGTGTGAGAGAGAGGGGGGGGGAGAGAGGGGGGAGATGGTTTCGTACCCACGTGGTCGTTCACGATGGCGCACACCTAACAAAGACCTGGGTGTGTGTGTGTGTATGAAAGAGAGAGAGAAGGGGGGAGATTACTACGTCCCACATGGTCGCCCTTCCGATGGCGCACACCTAACAAAGGCCTAAATGTGGCCTTAATGTCTAAAAGAGCCCGAGTTCGGCCCTACACAATCTGTGTCTCTGAGGCGTCTGGATAGCCGCGAGTGTATAGATCTCTGTGCATAATGGCGCGGTGGTGGAGTTGGTCTCCAGATGTACGTTTACACGGGAATATGTGTGTGTGTATATTCGTAGAAGGGGAAATAAAAGAGGATAAAAGAGAATAAAAGAGAAATGCGTGCCTGAAGAGGCCGGATCACAGTCCGACTCCCGCGCCACAACTCAGAGTAATTCCCTTCATTCACAGAAACAAACCAATGGCCGAATTCAAGTTAATACGGCTTACACTGGCCTTTCTGATCAGAAGAGTAATACCCGGTTATAACGCGGTTACGCTAAGCACATATAGGACACAGCGGTCTGAAACAACAACAAGAGTTTTAAACAGTTAAAACTCAGGACGCAGCGGTCCAACAAAGATTCAAATTACAGTTTCTGCTTCGATCAACAATTGTTAAAAACACTCTCTAAAGCTAATTCTGCCCAGACCTAATTAAGCCTCACTTGTGAATCGCTTTGTCTGTGATTGGTGAAAGGAAAAGAGTATGGCGATGGAACAGATCTTCTGTCCGTCCTGGTGCAGAGGCGTCTGATGGCGGCGAGGGTCCCTTACGGCAAGAGCGGCTTCGTTGGTTCTCCGTCGAGTGGAAAGATGTCCTTTGATGTCCTTTCGTTGCAGGACGGAATAAGACCGTTATCTTTCTGATAATCTGTTATAGTCTGACGCTCTCCGAGAAACTGAGATGCGTTCACTGGACAATACGAGCTCGGAATTTAGAACACTGCCGGCCACGGATTACCTGCGCGCCAAAAACTTAAAACAAAGGAAGATGGTTGCAGAAAACAGGAGGTGAGCTTGTGTCTCCGAACACTTGGAAGTCAGCGCGTGGAAAGAGAAAGAACAATGGAAGTCTTGGAGCTTTGTAGCCTGGCCTGCTCCATGGGGGGTCTACCTCAGGTCCCCTCCAATGAGGAGAGAGAGGTTCCGGTCCCCCCTTACTTCACGCGTAGATGTGAAGTACCGCAGGGGATTCTGGGATTAAGAGTCCTTTTAGGTCTCTTTGTGATCTCAGTGAATAACTCAAATGAGGCTTTTACAGAGGTGCAGGCCCAAGTTGTTTGACTGTCCTAAGCCTGCGTGGCCCAACACGAACAAAAAACACAAATCAGATGTACAATTACAGGACGCCTCAAAGGACAGTCTACAGAACAACAAACAAAAGAACTCGCAGACAATTTTACAAACAAATTGGACACAGTTGTCACATAAGAAATAACAGGGAACAGGCACCAGAAATGAAGGATAGATATTATAAATAAGTACATGACTGGTTTGTTTTTAACCAATGTTTGAGTTTTATTTTAAAGGTTAAGTAGTTCTCACAATCCCGTCAGTCAGTCTCCTCTAGTTTGTGCTCTGGTACTCTGTTGTTTTGCTTTTTTTTTTTTACCTCTTTATATCTGTTTTTTGGATCCAGCACCCACTTAGGGATGTTTTTGTCTTTTTCTGATTTAAAATGCTGGTTTTAAAATTAGATAACTGTTGAACATCAATCCTCCTTTTTTGTACTTTTCACACCCCTCCTGCTACTCCCAAACTACAAACACACTTTATATATACCCAAACCATCCCATGACATGGGCGCTTTTGGAAATCTAATGCCTGTGTTTCAGCAAATGTAATTTTTGTATATCACAGCAAGAGACAGAAAAGAAAAACAATGTGCAGGTCGTAACAGAATTAGAGTTTATGTGGGTTTCACAATGTTGCTAGGAAACACCAAGACACCAAACTGTCAGTTTCATGAAGCAACTTCATAATTTGCTCATCAGTGTCTTCTGCCAGCTGATGGTCAACCTGGAGAAGCCTATCATCATGTGTCCTGTTGCCAGAGTTTCTTTTCTAAAGGTAGCCTTATCATTAAACCGAGCACCATATCATTTAATTAATCAGCACATTTATTATGAAAACCATTGCTCAACATCCCGAGGGACACATATTACAGTATTTAACATGTCACAGGTTACCCTGTCTCTTAAAGTCATCATAATTGCAAATCTGATTTTACTCTGTTGCAGAAAAAGAAGACTCTAGGGTCCTTGATTGAAACTGTGTCGGCATCCGTCAGAAAAATAAACTTATTTTACTATTTCATCCTGCATGTTGGACAAACCCATTCCGTTTTCACTGAACGCTCTCTCCTGCTTAATGACTGCTCTAACTTGGATACATATGTGGGGAAATCTGTTCAATCACTGGATGACATCACAATGGCTGTCAGTAGTCTTTGTGTAGTCTTTGGTACAGCCTGCAAAGCTGCTAGCTCAACCTCAATCCAAGTCAACCTCTAAACATGAGTGTTAACAACGGATGTTCCAACCGACTTATTTCAAACTCAGTTGAACTCACATTTAAGTCCAGACTCATTAATTGGTTTGCAGAGTGTCGCTAATGTTAGCAGGGGTAGCATCGCCAGCCTCCATCCCTCCTTGACAACCACAGACAATTTTTCCAAATTGCATTGCTCCTATTGGTGCTGTCTGTTCACTGTGCTTGTTTACATCTGGGCAGTAGAGCGTTATGGCAGTAGTCATTAAGAGCCTTTGCTAGTAGCGGGCAATGACTTAAAATCAAGCTGCAACCTCAGGTGTTGAAAAATATAGCCACTGAGAAGTGCAAAATCCTGGAGTTCTTGTCCAATTGAGGCTGGTTGGAGAAGACTTGTAGGTCACATACACACTATTCAAACTTCTCAGGTTCTTAAGAATGGGCTGACCGCCTAAGACTCCCAAATGAAAGAGTTGACAGGGGTGCAAAAGGCTGACTAAAACCCACCTCAGCTCCAACTCTTGGCCTGTCGTTGGGACTCCAAAGCCCCCTCATAAATCAGGAGTGACGGAGTGCATATACTTGTGTTAGCGATGTTAACACAAGTTTAGGCTTCCCATTTGACCGCTATAGCCCTCAATTATTGATACAAATATTAAGAATTTGTTTAACCAGTGATTCTGGTGCAGACTGGCAAAAGCGCTTTGAGTTAGAAAACTGGAAACGACTAGGAAAGCTTTGTACAGGTCCATTAACCGTGTGCTTACATGTACAAATGACAATATCAGTGACAATTGGATTAACCCACTTCCTGACAGTAACTTACAATGAAGTGGATGTATGAAGAAAAGAAACACTCTAATAACACACATAGTATCAAACACATTCATCATGACAACCCTTTATTAGCTGAAAGACGGGCCGAGAGGAAACATAGAGGGAAGCTCCAGAGTTGCGTACCGCAGCATTTTGATAGAGGACGCTCCCTCCTTTCCACTGGGAGTCATTATTTATGCATTAGCAACGTGAAACTAATTGTATTCATCACCACCTCGTATGAGCCCACAGAGCTGTCATGTCATTTGAATTTAACATGCAGAGAAATTTACATAAAGCCTACCTGCCAAGTGCACAAAATAAAAAAGGAGGGGAGTCGTGTTGTTCATGCATGGGTGCTCGAATTGAAATTTCAAAACTGACCGCTGTTTTCTCACTGTTATTTCCCCTCCTGTAACATTGATTAGTAGCGCACAGTCTGCATTAATTGAGAGAACACAGCAGCTTTGAATGTTAGAGAATGAAAGGAAAATGTTTCACAGGCACTCGTGCAAATAATTTGTAATAGATGGCTTTAATATGGTGAGCAAAGGGGGGGGGGGAACCATCACTAACCTTGAAATACTCGCATATCTTTCCTTCTTTTATCATGTTGCTGCTTTCTTGGCCTGTGCAACATCGAATATTAATGCGGTGGAACACTCCAAAGTGGAAGTCATTGCCCTTGTTTGCTCAAACAACGTAAAACCAGAAAAATAATACAGTGGCAACTTTGGCAAAACCCCTATCACAATCTTGGCAGGTTGGCGAGCGCAGTCGCCTTATATCTTCTCCAAACTAGTGGTCCAAAGCTTCATCTGGGCGATGGACTGTGACTGGCAAAGCTCATTGAAAAGAGGAGGAGGTGGGGGGGAGACAATAGGATGAAATGTGCTGGCACCAGAAGGGAGCAAGTTTGGCTCTGCGTTCCCTCCCCTCTGTTCTGTTCTCTCAGCTCCAACCTCCCCCCCCCACACCCACCCTCTGTCATCCCACTTGTGTCTCTCTTTTTGTCTCTTCTTCCCTCCTGATACAACACCTCCGTTCTGCCTATTCTTCTCCCCCCTGCTCTCCTCCTGCAGCACAATCTAATCTGAGCAGCTTCACTCCCCTTTGAACCTCCCCACAATTAGGCAAAGAGGAGCTTTGCCCTTGATGCATTGTAGTTACAACCACTCTGCTCTGCTGGAGTTTGACTTTGATCTCTTAAAGGCTGGAGCAAAACGCCGGGCGGCTACAGCACAGTCTTCCTCCACTTCATCAGGCACCACCATGCAAAACACACTCCCAATCAGATCGGCCTGACAGCCCCCTACCCCTGAGGCCTGGTGTCACATAGATATGGAGTAGAAATCACTCCATCACTCCCACATGCACTTGGTAAAAAAAGTGTAACGGAACAAAAACAAATGGTGGCATCAATTTTTAAGTGCTGTCGTTTCGGGGGAGTTTGCTTGACACAGGCTGTAATCTGGCACTTTACCTGACACACTGTGGCAGGATGGGATGCATAAACTCTGTACAGATACAGAGTGATGTAAGCCCCGCAATAACTGCATCCTTTGAAGATTAGAGTGACTGGTGAGCACAGTAAATTGCTCTCCCCATGTTCCTCAGTGGCAGAGACAGTTGTGGAACATTTGTCGCCAATCTCCTTGACAGCAAAAGGTTGGGATTTCTTTATAGAAAAAAAAAAGCCTGGACAAGCCTTCCTATCTTGTCTCCGCTTTCTTACAGCCTGTCCTGACGCGAGTGAGCGTCAGCGAATAAATCCCCCTGATTCTATTGTTTCCTATATAATTGTCCGAACAATAAGCAAGTAAACCAGTGCGTCGCAACGCTCCGTTCTTACCCTGACACACTTTTTCCTCTCTGTTGCTCGCATATACATGGACGAGGAACGAGGTAGGAGGGGGGCTCTACAAGGCACTCAACAGATCTTGTCAGCTTGTTTGACAAAGTGGAGATAGTTGTTATATTAATAATATCCTATATATCATGTATTTATTTAGCTTGTTAAGCTACTACATAATTTAAGAATCAGCTTGTCTAACAGTTATACATCTCATGGTGTCTGCAGTCAATCGTGTGACTTCTCAGCTGTTGATGGTTTTATGTAAACTATAATGAAGTTTGACATTTTTCTGTTCAATAAAACACAAAGAGAAACACATTTGGATAAGGCATCATGGTAATTAAAAGTGTTACCGTTATAAAAAAAATGATCAATAAGCACAGCGATGTAACGCCTGCTGTTGGTCTCTCATTCTCCTCCCGCTCTGGCACTGCTTCATGCTTTCACTCAAACTGATAGATGTTGCTCTTTGTTTGAATTCACGAGTGTCCTCTGCAACAAAATATATTTTCTCAAACGTTTATGTTCAAAAATTTTATGCAGCAGTAATAAAAAGGCAGCATTCGGCACAAACAGACGATTCAGTAAAAGTGGGAGTGTGACGGTGCCTTCTGTTCCAGTCGAGCCTCATTAGCTCAAAAGCATGTTGTGTCTTTTAAACGTCAGGATGTACTTCTATTCTGCAATAAAAAAAAAAAAGTGAAGAAGTTTCCCAAGAGGACTCTGACCTCATCCGACAAATGCAAATAAAAGCCAACAAGTTCACTTTTACTGTTACTACATATTGTGCTGATTAGATGTTAATAAAGCTGTCAGACGGAGCCGAGATGGAAATTAGTTTAGATACATTCGGCTGCCTCATACAATGAGGTTAAATAACACATTTTTAATATCTGTTCAGAACTTAATTTGATTCCTCAATTCTTACCCCGCTATCTCAGGGGGTAAAAGCATAAAAAACAATCAGTTTCAAAAATGATTTTGGAAGTGCTAATTCATTGCATCCTCAGTTAGCTTGAGCGCTCAATAATCCTTGCTTCAGCCATAAATTAACTGAATGCAGAGGAAAAACTGATTGAAGCCTCAGCTGAATCAATAAGTCTCCCAGACTGAGTCCAACATGGCCGGCCTGCAAAGAGTAAAACGTTTGCATGATTAAAAGACCAGGAGCTCAGGAGCAGTTTGCTGAATTCATACATTTCCTTTGTTTACCCCCTCAACAAAAACCTCCTCATTACAAATAATTAGCCTGACAAGGCGTTTGAGGCTGTGGAGATGATGCAACAACAGCCATATTAAACATTCCTTTTGATTCGGGCATAATTTTGGCAAAACCGGATCCAAGACATTTTGTGCTCAATGACTTATAAATAATGGATGAGCAATTATTTGAGCTCTTAAATATTTACAAAAAAAATCTTATTTTAGCATGTATAAAATATAAGATAAGGAAGACGATCATTAAATATAAGGTGGAACAATTTGTAAAAATAACGTGCTTTAAGTCACGGCATAAAACGTTGTTTTATGATGTTTACTGCAAACACAAATCAAAGGCTCTGTTGGAGTACAGGTTTTTGTATAACGCAAATATTGGCATGAATTGAGGACAGAATAGGGAGCTATTCATCCTGGCTCAAAGCATGTTGTTAACCTCTGTGGAAAATGCGGCTTACAGGAGTAAGCTGTAATAATACAGCACTGACACAGCAGCAATATGTCTGCTATAAAGGGATTTCACAAATCCAGCATTCTATCACTGCAGCAGGAATCTCCACTTGTGAGGGTATGAAAGTTTAAAGTAATCCCATCCAAAGGAGAAAAAATAATAAAACTTCCTGATTGTGTTTCCGGTAAACATTTCTCACCCTCACAAAACTCTAAAAATCTTAAACGAGTGGAAGCTGAAGATTGTTTTACTGTAGACACAGACATCATTATATTATCCCCTGAAGAGTAAACCTTAAACTGCCTATGTCAGGATGTGACACTGTTCTATTGATCCACAATGGTCAATAAGCTGTTAAAAAATCATAAGAAGGAAAATATGGAACAGAGTGAGTAACCACCAAGCACTAACCTCCTGTGTTGAAAAATGACGCTAATGCGGAAGTGCAAACTCCTGCAGTTTGTCAAGTGTCTGCTTGAGGCTTCCTGCAGAAGCACCAGAAGTCACACACACACCCATTCAAAAACAATGGGAAGCAGCAGAAATTAACATATTTACAGCCTGGTTCAAAAAACTAAATTGGTCAGATTAGCTCATGTCTGGATCGGCACACACTGTACAGGGGGTGAAGTTTTTGATAACTCATCGGTTTTGATTTCATGAACAATAAGCATTATTCACAATCATGCACGTAGCTGACCTGACTGACAGCGAGCGCTGTGAAAACCTGCCTCAACTCGAGCTCTTTGCCTGTAGTTAGGTTGACCGAATGTTAGGGTGAGAAAATATTTCCAGCAAGGAGAAATCTGCCAATGGGATAATTACAGTCGTTGGTAAATACTGTTAAAATGAAGGTAATTAAATTTAAATTTAAAGACCTTATGACAGATATCTTAACCAATTCACTTTTTATAATGTACTTTTATTGAAAACAGCCAAACAGGCCCACACATTTGAAGTTGTTGGAAACAACAGATAACACTGATAGCAGTATACTATGTTACACCAGCTTGTGAGCAAGGCAACAAATAGCCTATCTGACAGTCAAAATTAAAAAAAAAAGATAAAAGCTTGAGTTGCAACTGTGTGCTGCTAGCTAGCTTCTGACTGTTAGCAAGAGGTAGCATATTAACAAGCTAGCTTTAGCTCTAAACACTGACTTCAAAATATAACGCTCTTCAGTAAACGTCACAAGCTTATGCTGGCTAGGTACAAAGTATATTGATACATTTAAAAGCAGAGGTTGTTGCTCTGTCTTTATACGAGCAGCAGCTGGTTGGTTGATTCAGAAAAACTTGTCGCTGTTCTTGCTAACAGGCTAATCGGGAAGATGAGTAAGCAGTTAAGCAGCTGTTAGGAAAAGCTGTCGTATAAAAAAGAAAGTCTGACCTTGGAAAAAAGAACAAGAAAGAATAAGAAAATGACTTAACATAAAAGTAGGCATACATGTATGCTAATGATTGATGTAAAATTGTTTAGCTTTTTCATTTATTTGAATAACTGACTTCCACTTTGGCCTCCATATGTAATGGCCTCCATATGTAGCGTGAAGCTGAACAGATAACTCTGCATTCAGGACTGTTTAGTTCTTCTAATTCTAATTATCATGTATCTTCGTATCTGAACTGACAGTAGAAGAAGAAAATACCAAAGTAGGGTCAGAGCAGATCATTAGGCTCCTGATTTGTGAAATCAGCTTTTCCTTTGTGTGGTTCTTTTATCCTCTTGGGATACTTTACTCTCCCAAAATGAGGTTCTTTCTTAACTTGTTTCCAAAAAATTGGAGAAAACTTATTTTTTCTCTTTATTCTTTTCACACCATAACACTTGCTCTCGTTTCATTAAAGCGATGTGAATGTGCTTGATGGGGCGGAGGCATCGCGGGTAATTGATCATCTCCTTGTCCCGGGTACAGTCACACCCATTTGGCAAGTGAAAAGAGAGGAACGGCAGCGCCTCATTGTCAAAAAGACAGGAGAGAAAAAGGCAATAGAACTGCTGATAAGTCATCGTCTGTCCTCATTTCCCTTGCCAGTTCAATTGTAGGAAGCTCTGTGTGTCGCTCTGTGTGTCGCTCTGCGGCGTGCGGGGGAGCTCAGTGGTGACTAAAGGAGGGCTGGATCCTTATCAGTTAGAGAGAGGGGAAGTGTCGAGTTTCACCCCTGTCAGCAGGCTTTTGCAGCAGACGGTGAGCGAGGCAGTGTGCTGTCGAGGGCTTTAAGCCTGACGGGCTCATGTCTTGTCATAATGTGCGATAAATACTTAACATGCTCCATGTTCACCCCGAGCCAGCTTGAGCCAGGCCAGAGATCAGGCAGCAACATGAATAAAACATGTCCAGGAAATCAGTAATGTGTGTCCAAATTCCAACACATATGTTTCATCATCCCAACCCTTATCCACCTCCACTGGCTCCCAATTAGATCCTGTATCAAATACAAAATGCTCCTCCTCACTTCTAAATCCCTCCATGTAGCCCCTCAGTACCTCTCTGACCTCCAACACTCACACACCACCTCCCAAAACCTCCGGTCCTCAAACACTGGCCTGCTGTCCAAACCACAAACCAGATTCCGTACTTATGGAGATAGGGCCTTCAGTGTCACAGCGTGAAGCGTGAGTCCCGCCAGCTGTTCTGTTGTCGGAGCCATGTTTACATCATGTTTACATGGACGGGACAGCCTTGTGTATATATTAATAACATTGCCTACTCACTGTTTATTTGGATTTCACCTCAGTGTTTTTAGATCACAGTAATTCTGTGACAATTCATGTGCAATATGAAGCTACGAGTTAACTAAAGAGCGCTAACATTAGCCTGCTAACACAACAATGCAGGCCACAGGCAATTTGCAGCTTGAGCAAAGCACAATTTTGTCAGCCGCTTGCGCTTAATGGTGTTTAATTATGGTGCGTTCTAATTCATAACTGCTCAGTGTGAACGCAAGTGGAGAGAGGTTGGAGGTGTCGCCAAACAGCAGTTTGTTTTGGTTTAATACTGGTGCTCAAGGGCGACATCTACGGGATCAAAAAGTTGCACTTCCTTTATAATTACCCACAGTTTGGTAATAATTTCGCTCTTAAAGAATGGATTTGTTGAAACATACTGTATGTTCTCAAAGTGTAAATGTGCCACAAATGTAAGTGATAACAAAAAATGAATAAGTAGTTACAAAAGTGATATTTTCTCTGTTCTCTGCTGGTTTGATTAGGGAAATGGATCTACATTTTGAACAAACACTGTGCCAAAAATAGGCCTACATTAGGGCAAGCAGAAAATAGAAAGAGAGTTGACAGCATAACAACCACAGTAAGCTTACCATCAAATTAAAAACAGCAGCCTTTATAATACTTTGAATGTAGCTACAGTATTATTACCAACTCAAAGACAGGTCACTGTTGATGGAAAGGAAATTGAGGTCGTAAACTCTTACAAATACCTGCAGGTATTTTGATTGATGAGTCCCTTTAATTTTAAACCACATGTGCCGTGCCTGGTGAAAAATCTGAGGCTAAAACTGGGTTTTGATTTTAGAAACAAGTTGTGTTTTTCTTCCTTAATGACAAAAAGCGTCTTGTCGCTGGAACTTTTTTTTGTTCATGCATGCCTCTGCTCAGTGTCTCACATGGTTGATACATCCTACCACGTGTCCTTGAGGTTCATATCAAACTTTAAAGCTCTGACTTACCATTGTCAGTTGAATACTCTCGGGTTGGA
This sequence comes from Labrus bergylta, assembly GCF_963930695.1. Classification (NCBI taxonomy): domain Eukaryota; kingdom Metazoa; phylum Chordata; class Actinopteri; order Labriformes; family Labridae; genus Labrus; species Labrus bergylta. Next base: position 21,487,090 of record NC_089209.1, on the reverse strand, counting down.
TGGTCTGCTCTGGCGACCCGTAGGCTCATACACTGGTACACCAAATATATAGGGCAATTCTTGGTCTGCTTCCTCACTATCTGTGTTTTTATCATGCAGAGAAATACTCATTGCGTTCTCAGGACCTCTTTATGCTCTCTGTCCAAAACGGTCGGACAGAAATAAGGGCTTTTGGGTGTTTTGCACCCTTAGCCTGGAATCTGCTGCAGAATGACTTCAAACTCAATGAGCTGGTGTGCTTGAATGTTTTAAAATCTAAAATGAAAAACTTGGAAGTAGAGTCTATTGGATGCTGATGCTTTTAGCTTGACTGCTTGAATTACCCACTTCCAGATTTGACTCATAGATGGTTCTCTTTTAAGGCAACATTTAGTGAATTGTAAATTATCCTTTGTCTCCCTTTGTGTCTCTGTCTGTAACTTTTTATTTTTGCAGCTGCCTGTCTCGGCCAGGTCTCCCTTAATCTTGATGGGACCAACCTGCTTGGTTAAATAAAAATAAACATAACATAAAAAGCACTGTAACTGTTTATTCCGTAAAAATCCCAGGGCTGTATTTGTCATCACATAAATATGATGCTGTAATTCATTTTTTATCGCATCACATATTAGACTGTCAGAGATATAAACTGTTAAGTATAATGGTAAATGGACTTATAGTGCCTTTTCAAGTTTTCTGACTATACGCACTTTTAACACCGCATGTTACATTAACCCACTCCATTCACACACCACATTCACACACTTGATGGCAGAGGCTGCTATGCAAAGTGTCCATTAGTATCAACTAATCCCATTTGTACTCACTAACACACTGCCAAGGACGCTTGAAGTCAATTTCATCTGGAGGTGCTGCGAGAAGTCTCACTGTATGATGGTGTCATACCTTCCCCTGTGTATATTCATCTTATATTTATTCATTTGAAAGCTCAGGATTATGAATAGGCGTACATGAAGTAAGAACAGCAGCTCAAAACTGATGAAAGAAATGACACTTTAATAGACAACAAACCTCACACAGAAAGTCCACATGTAACCTTCAACCACTTTATAGTTTTTAATAAGCAGAGCAGTGAGGATGATGAGAGAATGTGCAGACATATATTTATGCACATTTGAGCAGTCTGCAGAGCATCAGTCTGTTAACAGAGACTACAATCTGCAGTTTTATAAACTGAAACACATTAGGACATTATGATCAATTGAAGTTCTTGTTTCTTGTGCTCCCACCTCTCTGTGTGCAATTGCACTCTCCCTCTCTTAGGCTGTCACATGGACTCACTGCACCGCATCACCGTGCGCTCACAGAGCAGACCAGGCTGACAGCGCCACAGATTTTCTCCCTCATTATATCAAAAACATACATTTAAGGAAAACGCTGATATACTGTCTAGTAAATAAAGCTGATGGTTTTTATTTTGGGGTCTGCTACAGCACTCTCAGCACCGTTACTTCCCAGCGCCCCTGCACACTGCACAAATTTGGGGTCCAGTGTCTGGCTCAAGTCTGGGGAGTTGGGGATCGAAACCCCTGACCTTCCGGTTGAGAGACAACCAAATCTACCGTTGAGCCACGTTCTGTGAGGTAAGATAGTTTTTGTCACAAACAACTCATGTTTGTATTTAGTTCTAAAACAATACCATGTTTCAGGACTAACTTCCTGGAATATATTGTGCATCTTGAGATGAATACTAATCTCTGTGCTGGAGTCCTCTTTCCTGTAGGTGAAGGATAAATATAAATAAGTAAAGTAATAAGTAAATTCATGTAGAAATGTATTGTTTTAATGGAGGTATATCATTGCCAGACTAACACTCATGCACAGTGGTGAGGCTGTAATTGTTCCTTACTGTAGTAATACAGTGACATTTATAGAAACGTGTTACAGAGTGAATAGATAAGAGATAAAAGAAAAATGCAAATGTGAGTGTACTCACTGTATGCAGTGTATGTGTGTGTGTGCACCCTGCAGGGAGGCTAATGGAATAGAACGATGTAGGTTTATTGACATATTGATTTCAAGTGGCCTTGAGGTGATGGAAATGCTGTGCATTCTCTAAATTGTATGGACTAAAGAGTAATCTTCCAATTTGGCCTGCTGCAGGCCACTGTAAATAGATTTGGCAGAGAAAGAAACTGATAATGACTCTGGGCTGAGTATTAAATGTTGGGTGTTATTTGGGCTGAGATATGCAGCGAGCACGCTCTGTGCCCACATGGATCATTTGGAGAGTGGAAAACACAGAGAGAACATCATTTGCAGTTCATTCTTATTGTGTGCCACTGAACTCTGTTGTTGCACAGTCTCTGCTGAGCTACATCAAGCAACTGTTGCCAGAAAAATCAAAGTCTGGCTGCTCCCACAATCTGTACCGCGGGGAGGAGGACGTAAACTAAATCCAGATTTTATGACTTTAAAATATTGCATTTGCATCACACTGAGCTCGCTGCTCATGAAATGTTAAGGTTAGAATATATGAGCAATCAGTATGACCTTACACCAAATAAAATATTTATTGGTATGTGTGCACTGACCTTGTGGAGCTAATAATGTACAAAAAGATCCTTTAATTATAAAAGCATTTGATGCATGTTAAGGCAGAGAAGAACATATAAATGACCTCACATGGGCAGCACATCAGGCTCTATCTTTAATGTATGCATCAAATGAGTCTTTAAATTACATAGTGTTCATAGGCCACATTAAATTAAAGTACCAATACATTTATTTTTAAATAAGCACAAGTAAGTCAATCAATCATTTTTATTTACATTGCATAAAGTCTTAACAAAAGTGCTCTCTTCATAAAATATATTATTATTATTTATTTTTGGGCTTTTTGTGCCTTTCATGGAGAGATAGGACAGTGGATAGAGTCGGAAAACAGGGAGAGAGAGAGTACAGTTTGAGAATATCTGATTTGTCTTTTCTTTTTTAAGGTCATTATCATGGTATTCATCTTTTACAGAATGTTTTTAATGCTTTGACTTTAATGTAATATCAACAATCCACATGTATAAGTTAAACTGCTGAATAGCAGGTGTTTCCCTTAGACTGTGTGTCAGATGGACGAATGTCTCAATAGCTAATGTTCACATAATCGGAATAAAATCCTCAGCAGAATAAATACACTTTATGAAAACTCGTCATTTGGAAGAGACTGACCTGGTCGTGCTCATCCGGAAAGAAAATGTCATTCAAAACGAGAGTGGTTGTTCACATCATTCTTTATTCCGATCAATATAGACGTAAATACTCCTTCTGATTGTTTCTCACTGATCTTTTCAACTGCGCATGTCTGGAGGTCCTCCTGCGCTCTCCCCCCATTAAATCGATTGCCGGACATTCAGCTTTAAACAGGAGAACAGAATAATGAAGTAAAGTTTTTGTACATGATGTAGGTCAATTTTGAAAAAAATAAAAATCAGACATGCAATGTCACAGATGTGGGAGAGGAGGAAAATAAAAATCCCTGGTGCAAAGCGAGGAGCGATCGGAGCAGCAACATCTGGAGGAGAGCAGCGACAGTAGTGTTTGTTTACAACACAGGCGGAGTGCTGGTCGACTTTTGCATGCTCACCAAATAGCAGAGGTAAATTAATAACAGAGGAATAAACACACTGTGTGAGTTCTGCTTGAAATGGATCTGGAGTACACACGAGCCCATTGACAAACATGTGATTGATGCACCAAAGAACAGAGATCATATTTCACAAGTTATGAGATTTTATGTTAACAGGAAAGAACGGCTTCTTTTGCTGCTATTTGTGGCAAATAAGACCAGCAGGAAAACTCTTTGCATGTCAAGATGGTTTTATTCTGACAAAATGCTTGATCCACTTACATACACGTCATCATCACTTCACTTTACTTACTGTACATCTATTCAGTGAATTTCATTTTTCAACCTATATTAGAATATTTAGCATTATTTATTGCTGATGCTGCTGATCCATCATGCAGCATTTAGCTTACAAGCTCAACTTGTAACTTGTAGGATTAACTTAACTCAAAAATCAAACTCTGCACATACATATGTTTCTTTACAATAACACTCAAGCAGTCGACATTAGAAGTAAAAAATATATATATCATTTCATATCTGATTTATTAGCTCATTTCAGTGTATGGTTCCAACACAATAAAACACAACATGAAATATTTTCTCATAATACTGAACACTGCCCATGAGCAAGCAGGAGCAGGAAGAAGAAAATATATAGCAAACAACAAAATTGTTGTTTAATATTCAGATCAAATTGGCCATTTAACACCTTAGTGAAAACGTCAACACCATTCAAATAAAACCTTAGCACTTAACCAGAAGACAACCCCCCCCCCCCCAAAAAAAGACTTAAACAGCAGTATGATTCCTAAAAGAGACCTCTGTTGCATCATCCTCCCCTCTCTCACCAGAGTTGAATACAAATAGTGAAATGTACATCTGGATTCCATCACTTGAAAAGATGTGCTTATTTCAACATAGGTAGAAGGATATATTCAAGTGAGCGGTCCTTGATTAATCTCAACTCTTTATCAATACATTTTTTTAAATGAAAAGTAGTCAGCGATTCATAATTCATGTTCAGAACTTGCTTCCTTAAAACTTTCAACCGAGACAGAACTATAACACTGTTGCTTCTGAATGGAGGCACAAGGGGAGCATAGATAATGATTGAAATGTTACGATGAGGGGTGCTGTTTGAAACAAAAACATGTTGCACTACATATCTTTTCTTTTTCAATGACCTCCTTGTTCTTAAGTGGCACTGTGAGTGTACTTCCCTTTGGAGTCAAATCATAGAGAGAAGACGACGGAAAGGAGTCAGTAAAGAGTTTGAATTTTGAAATTGAGGACACTTAAGAGATGAGATATACAGGAGGAAATGTGTGGAGCGTATATGAGTAGTTATCAACCATCTGCACACCTCTCTCAAATACCGCCTCCTCGCTCCTACTGTCTCTCTCCTTCTCCGAGAGAGAGCACTGAGGCTGCCGTGTGATGCCTCGCCAGCTCCATCTGATTGCTCAGATCAGATCCGGGGAGAGCCAGATGTGACCCAGACCCTGCGTGCACGGGTGTCATCACCAAAGACAGTGCCAAGGAGGCCCTGCCTGTGTGTCTGGAGGAAGAAGGGACTGGTCTTGTATTCTACCTTCAGCTCATCTTTAAGCATTTTGGAGATTTGTTTTCTGTATATTAATGGGATTTTTTCGGGGTTTCATTGTGACGCTGCATTTATATGAGCGATAAAATGACAACTTTGTTAGATTCACATCCTTGCTAATAATTGAGGGGTCCCCTGGGATCATGTGCATCAAGATGATTCATCTGTCTATGTTCCATCAAAAGCAGACTCCTGGCCTTTCTGGTTTTGAAATACTGACCTTTCATAAGTGTCCCCAGGAGAAATATCTGTGTAGTGCTGGAATAATGATGCACAGATCCATCATTCTCTTAGAGTCATTCAAAGGGTTTTGGGAAAAATCACCTGAGATATCACTTCAGTGGAACAGACACTGTGTGACTATAAATATTTGATGAGCGCTCAACAAGCTCTTCCCAGGACAATTGTGATAATGTTGCTCATTTACAATTTCATGCACTCATGAATTTGGATCTGAACATCTGTCAGACTCTTAAATGTGAACTTCATCTGCATATTTTAATGAGAAGGTGAGTGTGTCTTGATGTTTCACTGATGGACATTCATGTGTTTGCAATCATAACATACAGCATTAAAATACCTCTAAATGAATGTGTGAGTTTATTTCTCTTTCAAGAGATAATCATGCTAATTGAAAATCTAGATTTTTGTTGTTTTCCACATTGCTGGCTGCCTATATGCAATTTGCTCCCAAAAGTTTGAAGTGGTGGCTAGTTTATGTTTTAGGTATTAACATTTTTGATAGTGATGCATCGAATGGGAAAACCAGGGCCGATAATGATTTTTAAAATACAAATTTAGCCAATTGCCAAAACTCATGTCTTTTTTGAATAACCTCAGTCTAATTCATACAGCTCTTTCTTTTTGCATTACATTGTATTCCACTTTCCAAGCACAACACAGTTGCGGCAGATGTCTGTTCAACAAGAGTCTGGTTCTGCTCGAGGTTTTTGCCTGTTAACTGTTACTTTACCAAATGTTGCCGAGAGCTGTGATCATGGTGGATTGATGTTGGGTTGTTGGATGTTGAGTAAGGTCTAGACCTTCTATTTTTGTAAAGAGTCTTGAGATTACATTTGTCCTGAACAGGCACCATACAAATAAAGATTGAAATAAATAGATTGATAATCTCTGTGTCTGTGATTGGATGTATTTAAACGATTGTTAGTTTGTCCTCCTCTTTAAGTGTCGAAAGAAGATGTCTTAAACACAGATCGTGTGAGACGACCACACTGCCGACAATTTGTTTCATGTTTGACCGTGGAACCCTACCCTCTGTGCCACTTCTTCTCTCCAAATATCAAACCTCTTCTCTTAATCAGCAGTAACCTATACTAGCTACACTGAATTGAAGCCACACCACAGGTGAACTTTGGCTGCTGACATTGGTGGATGCCACACGTGTTACTGTTGGATAGATGCCTGTCAACTGGGCTGATGTCAAATAGAAATCGATGCATTAGTGCATCCCTTAACTTTTAAATTCCAGCAAACTTAGCAAAAACCATACCAATAAATGACAGTTAGGTAGCCTAAAATGTGTGTTGGATTAAAATGCAACTAGAACCACTGCCTTGATATGACATGAAGTGACTGTTTCTTTTTAAGATTTACTTTTGGGCCTTTATTTGATAGGGCAGTGAATAATGTAGGACATTGGGCGATAGAGTGGGGTATAAAATGCATTGTTTACCAATTAAAAATGATCTAACACCTGACTACATTAGTACGCCATTTTTCACATTTAGAAAAGTTGGCCCCATAAAAACTAATTAAACTTCTGAAGTGGTCCCTCACCCTGTTAGCCTTTGCCAAAATTCTGAATCTGAAAAAAAGCAAACCTCGATGTATGAAGTGCTCACACACTAATCCTATGGATCCCTGTGTTCTCTGCATGGGGTTTAGCAGGCTCTTGAGTACCATATGTTGTGTATCATCACCTTAACCAGAGGCATATGTTTAATGGTGTGTGTGGATGTGTCTGCATGCGTGCTCAGATGAGTTTGCTTGACGGTGTACATGCTGCATGGGTTTTGGATGTTTTGCTGTTGATAGGATACTTAAAGGCTAAGATAGAGATGCAGAGCAGGTGGTCTTCTAATGATACGCTTGTGGCTTGTTTACTCTATTTACTTCAGAAATGGAGGAGAGTGATCTCACTGTGTTCCTCTCCCTTTGTTGGAGTCCTCTCCATGTTGTGGCTGTGAATGCTAACAGGCTAAGAGTAAACTCTTTTCAAGCTCATGGCTTTAATCTGAATGCAGATCTCTTTGACGTGCTGTCCAGAGAGAAACACAGGGAATTACTCACTATACCACAGCCATAGCCTATACCACAGAGCTCATTGCTCATGGCCAAGGTGACTGCACCTGGTTAAGGTGAAACGTTTTCTCGGCATCCTGTGAACTTGGTCGGTGAGAGAGCTGCTTGTCACAGTCGATCAGTTCACAATTCAATATGATTGACCCGGGCAGGAAATCTTTAACTTGCTCATGCATGGATGGAGAAGGAGAGACGGCGGCACATCAAAGCGTCAGGGATGCAGATTGCTCATGCATGCTAACATGGCAGCCAAGGTCAGGAGGAGTTGCTAAGTGACTGCTCCTAATCCAGAGGCTGAGAACAAAAATGGACCTTTATGTAACGCCAGTGTTAAGTGGTTCTTTCAGAGTCTGATGTTTAAGCTGTATAGATTGCGTTTTGATTGTTCCCCCTTTAAAGTAGAGAAAAAGAGAGACGGACAGCACATATGGAGGAGAGAATATAACATTCACACGTCCTCCAGCAGAAGATGGCAGTTTGGCTAACACTTGGCTACCACAAAGAATTTGAAGAACAAAATAGTAGTAAAACATAAAGCTGCAAAAGAATTGCTTGTATATCATCCAAAACTCAATTCACTCAACATGCCATCGTGACTGTGTGATAGTGTGTTAAACTGAGCAATTACACATTTTAAATGTACTAAATACAGTAAAATAAAAAAAAAATGCGTGTATATAAATGTAAATATTGTCAATAAAGAAAATCCTCTTCAACAGATTTGGCACGTCAGTTGTTCTTCACATCCCAGTTGACCAGCGTCGTCTTTGTTGTTTTACTTTGAAACTTTTTGAAGGTTCCTTCCCTATTGTATATCTAAGAAAACTTAAGCGAACCACAGGAAGAAAATAACAATTAAACACTGCCGTTCAAAATGAGCATAAATTTTCATGTAAATTTTAATCTTTCTATTTAAACTCTATTTAAGTTGTCAGCAGGTGCACCGCTGCAAACTTTCCCAGCCACAATCATTTAGAATGCATGATTAATTAAACATCTGTGCTAAATACTTGATTCTGATTGGCTAATAACACATAACAGTCTGATGTCGATCGATAGCACACTGTTGTCAAGAAGAAGAAACCGTTGCTATGAAGAGCAGTTTGTTGCTAGGGATGCGGCTCTAATTACAGACTGTGGACTAACTGTAATCATTTCAATCAGTGGAAATAAGACAAGTTAATCTGATGTTTTGATGTTTACAGTGTGAAAAAGAGAGGAGATGAAAACAGCTGGATAAAGACATTAAAAGACACAAACAATGTACACTTTCACAGCATAAACACATAAAGGAGCGACAAAAGATTGCGATAGTGACACAGGAAAAAAACTCAGTCAGGTGCTGTGCTGAATCATCTCGTACTCCCCTTGTCCCATCGAACCATTTGTGGAAATGCTCACTTTTAGGGTTGCTCATTTGAAGAAAGCTACAGAGTTAACAGTTTGTATAGACTCAGCTCTAACAGCAGATATCAATGCACTATTTGTTTGACAAAAGGAATATAATATATACTGTACCATCCAACTCAATATTGTGTGTAAAACAGTTTTTTTTAAAGCAAGTAGCAGTGTTATAAGTGGGATAATGTATATTTATACTGTATGTACTATATCTAAATGGAGCATCTTATTGAAAACAGCAACAGCGTGCGTTGCAAGGTGAACTAAACAATACTTGGGAAAATAGCTACTGCCACAGCACTATTCAGGCCTATGTGTCCACTACTGAGAAAAAGAAAAAGAGGGTGTGTGTTCATGAAATCCTCAGGGCACGTCAGGATGTGGGAGAGTTTTGTCCAGGAGCAGCAGCGCTAAAATGACTGTTTCACAAGCCTGACACACATTACTGCTGCTACACCCAAATATCTCTATCTACCCAAAATCAAACAAGAGCTTTCTTGTTGATGTCCTAGTAGGTCTTTAAGCTAGAGCTCAGGAAAGTAAGACACTGTTTGTTGTGATCTGAGCTACCCTCCTATTGGACCGAGGAGGTGACGTCAGGGAGCGCTGCGCTCAAGTAGAAAATGTTTTAACTTTTGCGCAGCGCGCAACAACAGAAGGGGCGACCCTGCGCTGCGCTCAACTCGGCAGCAAGGAGATGCACTCTTGCGCAGAGCAACAGAATAGACAATGACTGTGCTCGACAGCGGCGCGCACCCATCTGAAAGGCCCTTTAGTAAGCTCTCATGGCTGTGCTGGTTATTCCTTGATTGGTTTACAAGGTAAACAGGACAGGACAAATGCTTTCTGAAGAGACATTCCAATAACTGTTTATACCTGTGAGTTCTTCTGCAACAAAAAATATACATTTTATGTTTCATGTTAATGTAATTTCTTGTTGTAGCATGACAAAAGCTCACATTATGTCTACAATAATGCCAATTGCATCAAAAGAGCCTTGATGATTCAAGGAGGAACTGAGAGCTACATGAATGAATGAAGGGAACACTGCACTGAGCTGCAGTCTTCCTAGATGACCTTGTTCCGAGAAATTGTTCAGTGTGCCCCCATGAAGAAAATAACTATTATTGTATTGGGTCTACAATGAGAAGAAAAAGCACCTGGAGAGAAATGAAAATGAAAGACAGAAAATGCAAGTGTTATTATGCCAACAAAGATAGGCTATTGTGATACTTAAAACTTGGACTACCTTACATCTGGAATTAAGTTTGAAACTCTTTACTGATTGAGAAAATCTGCTAGATTGGTGGCTGGATGTGGTCATATTTTGCGTTCTGTTATATCTGGATAGTAGTGAAAGAAGAAAAGACTCTGAATTCCCTGACAAGCAGCTTCAGTTCCTCCGTAAATAAGTCTCCATGAAACAGAACTTTTAGAGAATCCAACTATTGTGACATTTATAGTACTGAAATGAGATACAAACAAGCACAGGATAGAAGGCGGGACAAAACGTTGGGGTGGATTTGATTAGATCGTTGGAAAGTGGGAGTATCACAACAAACATTGCATACAAATTACATTAAATTAGTCGAAAGCTAGTAAATGACCCTGAATGTAGGACGAGTCATCAGACATTTGAATCGTTTTACTTGAGGAGAAAATATGTTTATTTTGATGTAAAATTACTCAGATAATGCATTGTTGAAATATATTTGGCAGATAACTGAACATTTAAAACAGGAATGCTGGATTAAAACTGGAAAAATTTATTTTTCATTTCATGGAGACTTTAAATTTGTGTCATAATTGAGTCCTAATTTCCAACCACTGTGAGCATGCATGATGTTTAACACTTCAAATGGTCATTCATTTTTATGAGGAGTTCAGCATTTTTCTCATATAATTTACCATTTAATAAATGTAAAACACAATTTCTACAGTTTAACAGTAATGGGGCCTCGATATTGGATGTGAACACTAAAATTATTTTTAATTTTTTTTTAAAGATTTATTTTGGGGCTTTTTGCCCTTTTTGGATAAGACAATAAATAGAGTGGGAAGCCAGGACTCGTACCTTTGCTAAAACTTGGACTAAAAAGGACTAAAACCTCTGTACATCGGGCTCAAACTAACCTCTAGGACATCTGCACCCTGAACCTTGCATTAATTTTGGTTCACATAGGCCTACTCAGTGTTAAATTGCTGGATATTTCCAAACTTACAGCAACATATTGAATGCAAATATAATAGTTATAAGACACAACAATCGCTTCCCAAATTTTATTTGGCTCATGAAAGTATAAAACACTATGAAAAACTGTATGTATCAACTTAATCCCATCATGAAGAGGCTTATACCAAATGCTGCTAATGCTAAGGAAACAATCTATCTCTGTTAAAAGGGGGATGATCAGAACACTGAGATCAAAGAAGCATGAAGAACTTCATGATTGATAATACAACATGAATAAAAGTATTGTGTAATGGGAATATAGATGCCGACTCCTTAACAAGCTAACTCACTCCTGTTCACTTAGGGGAAGCTAGTAAGCCAAGTGTGATAGCTTCCAATGGACTAAACATTGAGAGTTTGTCCAATCTGAAAGATTAAAAGAGTTATTCTAGTTACAATAGATGCATGAGGCTATTGAAACATGAGCCTGTTGTGTATTTCAACAATATTTATTCAGTCCTCTGGTGCATATCCTTAGAGAGCCAATGCCCTGTTGTGGGTATATTTGGGCGGGAGGAGTTAAATAATGTGGCTGGATTCAGGTTCATTTGGGTGTCAAATATAGAAACAAAAGAATTATCTAATCGGAGGAGTGAGCACTGTTTTTCATAGTCCTGGAGATGTAGTGCCACATAGATAACATCAGGTTAGGAGCACTCACAGATAAACGCACTCGGTCCCATGTGGGAGGATTATGAGGGGAAGGTACAGCCCATTGCTTTCTAATAACATCCTCTAATCTCTTGCCAGCTGCCCTTGAGGCTGTCCACTCAGAAAACATTGCAACTTTTCACCTTCAATAAAGCGCCTCCCTCTCGCTCCTGTCCCCCCCCCCCCCCCTCTGCCGAGCAGGGAAGGGGTGCGTTCCTCTCTCCATCAAAGAGATTGGACAGGGTCGGCCCTCTAGATGGCTGTAGAGAGAGAAACCCATTTTTATCCCCTACCCTGTCAGCTTGAATTAACTGTACAACCCCAACCTTTCAGCCGAACCTCTGCCCATTACACTGTCGGCATTGGTTTTCTATTTTCTCCCAAGGTTTCCCTCAGCTCCTACTCGCCCTGCAGTACATTATAACAGCTCCTTTCCACACTGAATAGCCTGTGAGGGCACGATCATGAAATGACGAAAGCTGGTGTCCTTTTGTGTCAGGTGTTGTAATGGCAGAGCAGGCAGGGCTCTTGGATCGATTTTCGGGGAGCAACCTTTCATTCTCACCTAATGGCTCAACTCCAACTATCAAAATGATATCCCAAAGTCCTCTGCTTTTAGATCAGGCTCCTTGGGGATGACTTTGGGATTTTATTCTGAATGCTCTCATTCCCTATTACGCTGATCCGTCCATCAGAAGTTCAACCCACTCACTTTTAGACTCTCTCTCTCCATTTGTATTCATCCCATTTTCAATTTTCTCCCAACCTCTCTCACCATGATGCTGCATAATGGGTTTTGTGCTTATAAGGTGTCGTAGGGTTTCTTTTTCCAATTAGCATGGAATCATTTCTCCAGCACTAATCTCCAGCCCTCCATATAGCCAGCTCCCCCATCTTTGATTTAACGCTTGGCGTGAATCCGAGGGAGTTGGAGGTGCAGCCATGTTGGAGAATCCCAGCGGCCCACAATGTGTTCACCTCCTGATTGCTCGCCCTCCCAGGTTTAGTGCCGGTTTATGGAGCATGATATGAAATAAACCCCCTTTCGGTCTCCCAACAAAGATTGGTGGCGTAACTCGCACTCAACTCTGGGAGCTCTGCGTTCAAGGATGAGGGACTTCCGAAGATGCGTCTAAGGTGAGGTGGGAGAGCAGGAAATGACGGGAACGTTAATTTATGAACAAACCTGTTAAGAGAGCTGCAGGGACGGGTAAACAATGGCTGGCCGTCTCTCCATGAAGCAGAGGCTTGTAGTGCTGATCATCTCAAAGCTGAGCACACAGAGCTTTCTTGGACCTGCAGAGAGAGCTTTTGTTTTCAGCAAAAATCAACCATCCTCTCTAAGCACCACCTAAAGCCTTCAGCATTCAAATTTCACATTTAAAGTCAAACATAAAGCTTCAAAAAAACGTTTAATTAATGCCATCAAGCTTTCTGTTTCCCTACTGAATTGGCCCTGATGTAAGTATAAACCCAATCTGTGCAATAGAGACCATTAATATGGACAGTGCACTTTGTTTAATGTCATGGATGTCTGAAAAGTAATTAATATATCAATTGTGTCTGGTCATGGAAGATATAGGCATCTTTCGATCCCCAGCTTTAACCACAATCTCTTCATTTATGGTTAATAATAAATCCCGTTGGGAAAGAAAACATTCAAAATGCAAATTTTTAACCTACCCAGCAGCCCCGTCCAACACACACACACACACACATATTCACAAAACCAACTCTGCTTATCAGAGACACGTACCTAACTTGATTTGATAGGGGACCAGTGGTGAAAAATCAATTTTGTGTGATTCGAACCATTAAAGTAGAAAGCAAAAAGGCTTATCAATCTATTATTTATTAACTACCTGTCACAACAGGTGATGTCAGGTATAAGCTATTGATTCTAACTCTATAGGTTTGTTTTTTCTATTATACGCACTCATACAATATGTCAATTGCTCAAAAAACAGTTATTACATGAACGACATTCGTCCTTTCTTAACTACTTTTTTCACATTTACTTGTGATATTTTTATCACAGTTTCATGATGGAACAGTTGCCTGATAGGCATAGGCAAGCTGAAAGACATCCCTGATGGATGGAACGATGGATGGATTGATGGATGGAATAATGATTGGATGGAATTATTGATGGATGGACAGACGGATGGATGGATGGAACAATGGTTGGAACTGAACAGAGGACCTAAGGGTCCTGCTGATGTTATATGGCTTCAGCAGCTCAGGTATGTAAGCTGGAGCTTGGCTGTGCAAGGCTGTAAACACAATAACAAGAATTTCAAACTGGATTCTCAAATTAACGGGGAGCCTGTCCAAAGATATGAGGATAGGAGTAACATGCGACCAAACAGGCAGTAAAGAACCTTAGTTTGTATAACGATAAGTTTTGCGCATTGATTAACTTTAGATAAGCCATATTGATTACATATTTATTTTTTGAGTTATACATTCATGAAAGTCTATTAAGTACTAATCAACCCAATTGTCCAACAATGTTTTGTTTGTTCAAATCAGGACATTTAAAGTTTTCAAACTAAGCCATAATGTACTAAAGCATGGTGCAAATGTGTTTCATGTATGGTAGCCCTGATGGTTAAAATATGAAGACAAACGAGAAAACACAACATTTAACAAACAGTTTTCACACAAAAAAAATGTATTCCCAAAACAAAAAGATATTTCTGTGAAATAAAGTAAAATAAAAATGTTGTGTTTGGTATAACTAACTGCATCCACATCCATACATTCTGGATGTAGCAGTCAATTCACAAATCAGTCACATGCATTATTAAGTTTAATTTTACAAACCCTGCAGAAACCAAGCACTAGAATTCACTTAATTTGAACTCTCCATGTCTGAAAGCATTTTATGGGAGTAATCTCCAATTCCGACTTATATTAAACCATCTGTGTGTGTCTGCATCAATATAATTCAGAATCATCTGTCTACCATGTGTGTGTGTGTGTGTATGTGGGTACTGACAGCCTGAGCTCTTCCTTCTCTCACTGTGATCCACATGCTGCCCATAAACATCTGACCAGATTTCAGTCTCTTCTCTCTTCTTCCCTCCTCATGACATGAAGCTTTGCAGCATTTAAAAAATCTCAATAAAAACACCAGAGCTGACTATCAATCTTCATCCATAATAAAACTCAAATTTGTCGACATGGTGATAATTATAAGAAATTTCACGTAGGGACTGCATAGTGCAATGACTCCTCATAATTGCAGCGACCATAAAGGCATGCTTTATTGCCAGTATAAATATTCATGCACAGTAGTTGATGTGCTCAGAATGTTTCATGACAGCAGCACTGATACACAGCGTGACTGAACAGACTCATAAAAGCCAAAAAAGGCAGATTAAAGGATAATTTATTGGAGTTCAGAAACACCTGGTGTTACTGTTTTAACCTCAAGTTGTTGTATTGCAATGTCTATGAACTTTTTAGTTTTTTTCTGTGCATGGAAATATTCTATATCCATTTTTTGCTGGATCTCTCAGCTTTCACTTTGCATTCATCCTCTCTGAGTCTTCCTGGAACTGAGCTGTAAAGCCTTTTGCCAGTCAAGCAGAGTCCTCAAAGATAGGGGGGAAAAAAGGAAGAGCCGGAGGGAAAAAATGCTCTTTGGCTTAGCGACGGCTGCAAATGCTGATTCTCCAGGTTATTCCAGGACCTGGATGTAATGACTGTGAAGTCAAACTGACCCACCTTTTTTAAGACCGACTCAAAGCTGGATGAGGAGTGCATCTCATTTCTATAATTAGTGTACTGAAAAAGTCTTTAGTCGCATGGCTGGGTAAAATATTCCAAATTAGCATTTAGATTTAAAAGTTTTTTTTAATATATTCACAATCAAATCACTGTGTTACATATTTGATGAGATCTAGCAGTTTGTGTTGTGGACTTCTGTAAATTCTTCCTTGGGTGGAACTGCAGCGAGTTGATTGAAAAGCCTTGACTTTCAGATGGAGGCTGCATTCTGTGATGAGGCAGCATGAACTGAGATTACAGAAAACAAATGCTAAGGCATAGTTTGTACTGTTTTGTCTCTTATATTCTGCAGAATTTAGTTTAAAAATTGTGCATTTATTTGTATTTCAAATACTACTTAGCATTGTTCTCTTACACACCTGCCAAAGTTTAAATTTCAAAATACAGGGGCCGGGGTGGGATGGTCAGATGGGTATGTGTAATTAAGGTTGATATGGTCAGTGTGACCCTTCTCTTCCTTGCTGCCTGGCTTGTGCCACTTGGAGCTGATACGCTGGGTCACATCATTTTTGCCACAGTCCGCTTTCATAACAAAAACGGCCCTGCATATTTAGCAGAATGCATGTCTACAATCTGGGTGACTCACAGTTAAAAGCAAAAGTGGTTCAGTCCAGCTCTGCTTTAATTTCAAGTCCCATTTGAATTATTATTATTATTATTATGAATAATAATAATAAAAAAATATATATATATGGTTTTTTTTTTGGAGGGGTGGGGGTTCTGTTGCGAAATCCAGCTTTTGGCCTCATCTTTAGACTTTCAAAGAGTGCAGCCCAGCACAAACCCTTGGATCAGGTTGTAAGGTGACGAGTTTAGAGGGGTTGAACTTTTACATAAATTAGTTGCAGACCTTGTGTGAGTATCATTAGTCATGGAAGATCTGGCAACTTTGGTACCTTCAGACAAAAATACAGACCATTTGGATCCATGATCAGTGAAAATCTCAGGAGCTTTTTGTGAAACTTACAAAACAGGACGGGGGCCCAAATGTTGTCAGGTTTCTATATCAATCTATACGATGATATATTGTTAAATCCTTAAAAACATCATTCACTCACATAGATGTCGTTTTTTTAATGAATCTATGACTCAACAAAAATGCGATGAATGAAATGATCAGCCTTTTTACCACTTCAGATTAAAGTTTGTGTTTTCAATAGTCCATAATTAATAACAATACTTAATAATGGGTGACAGTGGCCATGCAATGTTTCATCATTCAGTAAGTGCTGCTTTGGGATAAAAGGGTTTTGAAAATGAACAGGCCTTTACTTTTCTAACTTCTCCCCCTTTTCACTCATGTATTTATGTTTCAGTGAACCGTACCTTAGTTTCCACTGAAGCTGTGTTCCATGCAGTGCTGCAACATTAAAGCAATCTTCAGACAACTTTTTGTTTCAAGTGAGCACACACGTATGTGCCTGCAGTGTCTTCAAAACTGCTGGAGCCTGGTTATCAACTAACCTCGATTCCATCAGTGGTACAGTTTTCTGATGTTAAATTGGCCATCTCTTGGTCTGAGCTGAGAGAACTGTAGACTCAGGGTTAATCCATCAAACAGTCTCTTAAAATGACGAGAGATCTTTCACTGTAAAGTACAGCTCGGTAAAGTGAGAACACAGGCAATACCGATCTTACGAATAGTTGAGATGACTAAATCAAGAGCAAATCCACAAAAAGCCAAACACACTTTGAAGAACAAGGCAAACTGGACCCATTTATTGCAAGTTCGCTTTACTGTAAAAGAGTGTTTTTTTAGATGTGAAACCTCTGTGCACTCTTGGTGCTTTGCGCTCTCTTCATGCCAGTGAATGGTTTAAAAATTGATCAGGCAAGTTTCACTATTAAAGCTTAATCTGGTTTCATTCAAACAGCTGCTGAGGATCAGATCTTCTGCACAATATAGTGATTATCTGCCTTGCTTGGCTTGTTATAAATCTTTTTTCTTGGTAATGCTGTCTTGACTCAGCAGGGGAGGGGCAGAATAATGAGATATGGCCTTCTAAAGGAACACACAGGGACTATATAGTACAGGTTGTTCTTTTTGTTCTTTTTGTATGAATATATTTATTGAAAAAACCTTGTAAGCCTTTAAGTACTACTCATATATTGGCCGCTATGGAACAACAACTGGTAAGGATGTTTGTGCAGCACTTCTGAGAATTTTACATGCATTAAATTGATTCAATGGCATGGTAGTCTGGTGAGCTCACATCAAGAGGCATTCAGAGATAACTACGGAAAAACTTGTGCATATTTCTTTTTAATGGCCCGTCAGTGGGTGTTGCGCAGCCTTGGCCCCCCTTGCCAATCATTGCTCATTTTACTCACTCATCCACACCCCTCACATTGATCTGCGTCGCCTTGGACATGCAGGCAGCAACATAACTTGTGCGTTCCCATTCAATCTGGGGCACAGATGGTCCACATGTACCTAGCAGAGAGGACTTGGTGTTCCAGGTCTTTAGTAGTGGAAGCGAGGGAGATCATGGGAGGATACTGGGCAGCTCAAGGCCACTGGCAGAGTGCAGCCAGACGTACTAAATGCTAATGTTTCATAATGGTTTGTACTTGGATGGAGAGGTGAGGGGGTTGGCATAATGGGTGGGTGGATGGATGGCTCCATAGACCACTGCAAGGATAGATAGATGGAAATAAGTTGTCATAGTTTTGTTGCAACTGTAGCTAACAAAATCATTGCAGCCATGTCCACATACTCCAACAACTGTCTACATTAGATTGGAAAAGTCCAGTGTCTATTTAACAAAATGTCAGAATGAAGATCAAAGGGGTAAGACTTGTGAGTCAGACTGCTGGCCTTAGGTCGACTGAGTGTTAATTGTTAATTGCAAATTTGAAGGAGGAAATCGCACTAATGCAGATCATTTTTCATTACACAAAAGGTCTTGTCCTCTATAGAAACTTAACAGCCCATAGCATGTAGCCATTGGTCACAGGTTCTGCTTTTTGTTTCCAATGTTCTCTGCCTTCTTTAGGGCACAGTGCTGGCATAGACTTTGGATAGAGTATATCCTTTAACTGTGTTTTGCTGCCCTGCAATACAAGTCCACAATAAATCTACCACTTTAACTCCATCTCCCAGTAATATGTTAAGAAAAATAAGCTGTAACTTAATAAATTCCTGGCTTAAAATGAGGGTCCTTTCAGATTTATGAGAACACATACCAAAATACCAGTCAGAATAGTATTCATTCACTTAGTTGTCCTTCATTGCTTCCAAGCAAGATCCATCCTGACATGACTGTGGCATTTCAGTTTGAGTCGGTATACTTTCAGTCCAGACAGAACAAAAAGATGCACATGATTTCGCTCAGGATGTCATCTGATCTGTTGCAATTGGACTTGGCATTTTCCTGCCTTAAGATGTTGTTTGTCTCTCATCATTTGTTTGTTACATGTCACATACGCTCATGCCATGCTCTTCATCCTTAAACTCCTCCACACATATATGTCTTTGTTACACAGATATCTACAGCTAGCATTTATTCGTAACAAAAGCATGGTCATAAAATATGCTAACTGCTTTTAAAAAAGACTCAATTTGTAACAGATGCCTAATGCCAAATGCAAATTACACGATCAAAAAGATTTACTCTTTTCTTTTTAGAGATATAATTCCAGTGTCTGCTGCCACAAAAGGAGGCCTAAGAGTTCCAGAGTAATAAGTAATGTCAAAACTGTTTTTACTTACTTGGTACATTAGATGTGCTTGTAGCTGGATAATTTTTTAGTTTTGCGGAAACCATAGCTTTTCTAGTCTACATCTCTTTTCTGTTTTTGTGGGTTTGGGGGGAAAGTGGAGGGCAAACAGCGACTTTGTGCCCCAAGGTCATCTAAAAGGTTAATGCCGCCATGGAAATTAGAGCATACATGCCAATCACAAAATGGACATGTAATTATATGAACAAAATGTCTCAAATTAAGGGTATACATGTTTCTATCTAAATAAAATAAAGTTAAACTCTTCTCATGTTTATCCTCTTTTCTCATGCCCTTTTCTCCCCCGTGAAATCTACTGTAAAAGAAAATCAGAACAAATCATCAGGGTAAAAGTTCACAGCCTAGGGTAACACTTTAGATCACAGTTGCCTTCTTACGCAACAAAGCTCTTCCCTGACAGGAACAAGAACCTCTTTATTTGACACAGCAGGTTCTGTGAACAATAGATGTTTCATTGATCCTCTCGACAGGTGGGATTGTTGGTATTCTATAAAACCTCTGAAATAATGAGTCACTTCAAACACAAACAAAAATATCGATGTGTTCTACATAACAATGTTTGTACAAGAGAAACTGAGTATCCTGAATTATTTTGTTTGTGTTGAATATGCTCTACTTGGCTGTATCTTCTTTTGTAAGTGTGGCAGCTAAATAAAAGGGAAACACAACAAAGAAACAGATCTTAGGAGACACAGGTCAGACCTTCTGCAAACACTGGTTTGCCATTGCAAATGAGGTCACTTAACTTTCAACTCTGTTGACATTAATTTATTTCTTTAATAAGTTTTCCGTTGTGGTATTAATTGACATTGTGGTTCTAGGATGTTGCTCATGGTGAAACTAGAAACAGAGCAGCAAACAGGACAGCGAGACAGATGGAGAGAGAACAAGAGGGACGTAGATCGAGAGAGAGAAAGTGGAAGAGATCCCAAGACTTCAGTCATACTAATCCCTTTGGCCCGAGAGCTGTGAGTCAATTATTCTTCATTTGTCTTTTATCTCTCCACTGCTGTCTGGGAATGGGGCTCATCCAAGGCCTGTCAGGCACTTATTGATGCTGTCTGGCCTGAAGGGTTCACACAATTCTGGAGACGGGACCAGAGGCGTACAGGGTCCGAAGGGGTAATTGTGTCAGGTATTGGGGTTGGTCACTGAAAAGGTATACTATGTGTTGGGTTGTGAAGAATGACACAAGGTGAAGCTATATCTTGAAAATAAAATGAAGTAAAGGGTGTTTGGCAGCGTTTCAGTTTTGATAGAGCTGGAATCTGAGTGAGATATGTTCTATATTTGGGCCGGACACTGATGTAATATTGGACACAGCTGCTCCTGCTGGACTGTTTGGTGTAAATGTAAACATATATATGATGTAATAGTGTAGGAAATGTACAATATGTCAGAGGCGGTTAAGATCAGATTTTGGGAAACACATTTCTTGCACAGAGTTTGATGGGAAATGCATAAGCCTACTGCTTTGTCCAGTAGTTTTGAAGCTAGTCCTAACAGGCAATTAGCATAGCTTCACATTCAAACTGAATACAGCAGCTCAGCTAACCTCAACAGCAGGTATTGGTTTCACAGTGAAGAAAATTATTGGACCTATATTTTACCATGACTTGCAGGTTACCTCAGAGGCACAATATCCTTGAAGTTGCTAGGTCATTCAAGAAAAAGCAGTATCACTAAGCTTTGAGTTGTTTATATTTTCTGTCTCACTGTAGATTAAAGAAACAGGAACAATGAGTTCATGTAAGTTTTAATGATGCTTGAAGGCTTATGTTTTAGATTTGGATTAAGCCAGACTACCTGTTTCCCCTGCTGGTAAGCTAAAATAAGATAGGCTGTCTCCCTTCTGCAGCTACATACCTAGCATATTATACAGACGTAAACAGTATCAGTGTGATTCCATCATTACTAACTTCAAAGAGCAACTTTGGGATTCACAGACTAATAAGAACAGAGAGAAACACTTTTTCGGATGCCATTTTTTGTCTCATCTCCATCAGTTGTCTTTCTTTGTCTCCCTTTGCCTCTCCTTTTTTATCATGTCATCATGATTGTGATGGCTCACACACACAAGTGCATCGCATGTCCCTGGCCTGTCAGTAATACAGCGCCACACTGGCTGCCGGTGTGCCAGCTGAAAGAGATGCCAAAGCTGTCAGTGATTCAGAGTTTGGCTCTTTATACTCAGAGTTGTCCTCCAGAAATATGTTGATGAATGTTTTTTTTTTGTTTTAAGTCCTTTACATAGATCACATGGGGTTTTCTGTCATTTCACTCTTCAGCAATATGTCATTTGTTTGGAACCACTTCAGGGAATTTGCAAATTGTTGCTATAAACCTCACAACCCTTTTCCTTACATATTCATAAGGGATACACAAACAGACAGAATCCCTCGCTGTGGCTAACGGCTGATAATGAGGCTTTAAACAGTGCATCATTGGTTTGTTTTAACACGGCTCTTATAACCTTCAAATGTAGCGACCAACGCAACTTTAAAGGGTTTAACAAAGCAGCATGTCAGTTACAAATATGCTGTTTTCCTCGAGGTCAACATATCAGATCTATACTATGTGTGGCATAATTTATCTGCATCTTTTCATTCATTCTAAAAACCCACATGAGGGGGAGAGGAGTAGAAAGGCTTGTTAAAAAGGGAAAAATGCTAACAGTTAGCCAACAGAGTGATGGAAGGAAATGGACACAGAGAGAGAGGGAGAGAGAGAGAGAGAGAGAGAGAGAGAGGTGTCCTGATATGAAAAGCCTCTTTGATGCTTCAGTACAATCTGAGATGAAAAGTCTGCTCTTTCATCTCAAGTTTTTGGGAGAGAAAATAGATTAAAGTCTCCTTTTGTGAATTGTTGCAAATATGATTGATGACAAATCACAGCTGGTGTTCTTCTTTCTCTTTTTTCTCATTCTTTCTAACACAATTATTTTAACATCCCTGACATTTCAGACTTATTGATCATGAAAGACATGATTTTTACACAAGATGTACTTTCCCATCAATCCCTTTGCTCTCCCTTAATAGATGGCTGTTTGCAGTACAATTTTCAGTGAAAAGTGAAAATGTTGGAATACTAAAACTTTCTATTTCCAAATCAGGACACTGGAGAATCAGAGCAATCCACTCACCAGAAGACAGTCTTCAAAGAGTAGTGTAACCTTACCAAGGCTTAAACTTTGATTCAATAGTTATTAGGCACAATTAGGATTGTGTCATCAGGGGTTCCTGGTTCGAGTCCCCATCTGACAGGAGCCTCTTTGTGTGGAGTTTGCATGTTCTCCCCTATGCATGCGTGCTCTCTCTGGGTACTCCAGCTTCCTCCAACAGTCCGCTCAATTGGTGACTCTAAATTGCCTGTAGGTGTGAATGTGAGTGAGGCTGGTTGTCTGTCTCTATATGTCAGTCATGTGATTGACTAGCGATCAGTCCAGGGTGTACCCCGCCTCTCGCCCTATGACAGCTGGTATTGGCTCCAACCCCCCATAACCATATACATGTTGGGTCTGTCATGGCAGCCACCGCGAAAGGGCGGTATAGATAATGGATGGATGTGTATGACTTATTTGTGCGTGTGCTCAGCTGTGTGCTTCATTATATGCTTTAACCACCTCCAGGGACAGCAGGGGTCTCCAGTATCTGGCACCCTCATTTTTTTTGGTTGGCAGCTGAAAAAAGCCTGTGCTTAAAATGATTTTGAGGTTTAGACCAAATTTATTTTGGACCTCTCCTCTGCTTTCCACTGGAGACCACTCTCACTCCACCTAACATTCAATCTTTCTAGAAGCAGACAAAGAGGGAGTTGAGGGGAGCCCACCCCCTAATAATGAGTGAAAAAGTACTATTCGCTCTTGAATGTTGTTGCATACAACTACTACATACATTGCATTAAGCGAAATTCTCAAAATTAGAAAATGTCGTAAAATACAAGTGGACATAAAAACCTTTGTAAGCTCTATTTCCTTCCATCACCGGTTGGTTGAGTGATTACGTTACTTTGTAAATCAAAGTATACACCATCTTGATTTAAAACGATCCAAAGTTTAAAGGTAGGCTAAACAATAGCACAGATAATATATGTTTTTATATTAAAAACAACAAAGACTAAAGGACGGCCCCATGTTGTCCTTGTGTGCCCATTCACAAATACTCACCAAAACACGGTATTTGTCTGTTCTCAAAATCCTGCCTTGCATTTCCAAAGCCAGAGGAATAAATTTGAGACCCATGATGTTTAAAAATGATTCATGAGTGGGGCACGCTTTGTGTAAGATGTCATCCTGACCCATGTCATTTTGAATTTGGCTCTGTATTCTTAACGGCACGAACAGGGGAGCAGATGAAACAGGCTCACAAAGGGCTTGTCTAAAAATGAATTATTGAAAAAGGGGTTAGAGTCTGCAAACACTTGCCAGATCTCTGAATATGGAGACTTACACTAGAAAACTGAGGACTGACTTAACATGATTTTGATCTTGTGTGATAATGAAATAAAGTATTTTTGTAAACGTGACAATTTGTCCCTCTATCTTCTCTGTGACATCTATTTGCATGGAGGTGTATTTTTTCGTTTCTTTTCAGAGTTTTTAGAGTGAGTGTGGAGTGCTTGGTGTGTTTTGTTTACTCCTCCACCTTTGCCCTCTGTCTTCTTCGCTTTGCTCACCTGCAATGGATCTACAATAAACACACCTGCACCGCCATCAAGCAATCACCTCCTCCTCCAAGATCCACGCTTGGGAGCTGAACAGTGTGCAGACCTTTCTCTTTTTTATGTGGTATCATACGAAATCATAGCATGACATTTTTGTTTGCGAGAAATGTAGCCCAGATGTAAACATGATCAGCCAGAATTTTCAAGTATTAAACGGGAGCACACTGGTCATTCTAAACCGCCCTCAATGCATTGCAGCTCTCAGACTTTCAAATCACACAGGTTGCCAGCGGCACACAAGTAACAGTAGCCGTACTGAAATACATTTTATATGTTGCCAAATAATATTAAAAAGACTACGTAGCTGTATTATTATGGATGTTTATTGCTGTCAAATTCTATTTACCAACCGACGATCGTGCTAGCTTGATACTAGCTTATCCAACGTTGCTAGAACCGGAGGTACATCATTTGACCCGTAGTTTAGTATGTTGCTAAAGCACATCAACATGGGGTTAGTGTGCAGTATTGTTTGAGTATGTAGTATGTGGTTTCGGACACATGCCCTAGTCTCTGCTGGATAGTTGTGCCATACACGGTTTGTTTGTTTCCCACATAAAGCTCCAGTTTAGCCTTTACCTGTCAGAATTACCTTCTTGTGTTCCTTGTCTGTCAATTCACCGAGCCCACCTGCTTCTTTAGCCACCTCCCCCTTGGATCACCAACTTACTCCCCCGCCCAGAACCACCACCAGCAACCCCCTTCAAAAATAAAAATAAAGCTCTGTTCTGCTTCCTCGCCTGACGTCTGTCTGCATTTAGGTCCAGCCAAAAGTTGTGAAGCAATTATAGAGAAATACACCTGAAACATATATGTTTAGAAAAAGTATACATTTTGATTTGAAAAGATATCATGAAATGATTCAAAGCTTGATCCAATGGCAACTAGACTGGGTTTGTGTGTCGTGTGGATTGTACCTTGGTGACTTGATTTATAAAGTTCCTCCATGACTTCAGTCGGTAAATGGTAGACAGTTCATCCCTTCTTAGGTCCATTTTAGAGCATTGATGGTGAAGTGAACATGATGAATTCTCTCGCTGAGCAGTTAGTCCTGTGCTTTAAGGAGAATTTGTTCAGCTTTGTGCCCTTTCACCAATGAACCCAACCGTAGGCTGTTGGAGATGATCCTTTGTTGTCTGAATCTCAGATTGAAACGAAGATGTTACTTGTAGTCAGCTGACTTCTTGGCACAAGTTGAAGCGTATCCTTCCCAAAATGCAAAGCAAGATGTCTGTGTTGGTTCTCAGTCATCCAGGTCATGGTAAACTTGATCCAAAGGCAAGTCCAGTCCAGTTGCCTTTGGATAAAGCTTCAAATTCACCACGACCTACACAGACATTTTGAAATTAGTTTCCCTC
Source organism: Labrus bergylta (assembly GCF_963930695.1). Taxonomy (NCBI): domain Eukaryota; kingdom Metazoa; phylum Chordata; class Actinopteri; order Labriformes; family Labridae; genus Labrus; species Labrus bergylta. The sequence goes on along the minus strand of NC_089209.1, from coordinate 21,461,699 downwards.
TGCCAAATATCACTGTGAATATTGTCTATTAAACTATGCAACAACACCAAGGAATGTGCTCCACTTACTAACAAGGTACTTGTATTTTTTTCTATTAAAAAAAAATCTTCTTGGTTTTGTTTTCCTTCTTTTATTGTGTTCCTCAATGATGTATTGATTTGTGCCAAAACAGAGTTGGAAATGAGCATCAGCCACACACGCTGAGAGTTTGCTCTAAGGGTAACGTGTGTGTGCGTGCGTGTGTGTAACCTTTTTTTCTCTGCACTAAAATGACTAATGGGTGAAAAGTCAAATATGTATGCGTGCTCATCCAATTATCAGGTATGACATATGAATTTCAGATTTTGTGATTTGCATGAATTAGCTGCAGGCTTTTCTCCATCCCAAAAGTCACGGCTCACAGCCTTTGTGTGTGATTCAGGCCCAGCATCGGCCCAGTGTGCAACTTTAATCCGTTAGTTCTGCTGGAGTTGGGGAACTTCCAGGGGGCAGGGTTGTCCAGATTGTTGGCCAACAAGCAGGAAAAATTAACCTATTATGACCGTCAAAAGAATCTTCTCACAACAAACAAAAAGCCAACAAAATGATTAACCGCATTCAAACACAAGTTTCGCAAGTGATGATGTATATCCACTTAGAAAAGAATCCCATTAACCCTGTTGCTTGGAGGGTGCTGGTAGCCGCGCCCCTCCCTCAACTCCACCTGGCAGCGTGCCACATGTTTGTTTTGCATTTCAGTTAAGAAGATGAGCAGGGCGGCAGGGCTGCCAATCCTCTCATCAGTGGTCTCATCTTAGGTCAGTAATTGCACTTTAATCTCCAAATTAAGGAAGCTAGGATGACAGGATAACACATTGATGCTCAAACCCAGCTGCATTTAATGCGATTTGGTCACATAACAATCAATGGAGTGGTGTGATCTGGCATTTACCCCCCCCCCCCCCTATAATGGCAGTAGTCTCCATATCCTCCATTTTTTTTTTACTTGTAATCTGTGCCTCCTCCACCTGGAAGCAAAGAAAAAGCTTATGACAAATATTAAGATTTATCACGTTCAGCGCCACTGCCTTAATTATTGGAAACACCACAAATATCTTGATAATGAGATTAGAAGTTTAAACATGAATATCATTCTTTAAATTCAAATACTCAGGGATGGATGCAGGGCAGGGCCAGCCTTGAAATCTAATCTGCAACCCCGAAATCCTTAAATATAATTGGTTACTTTCCTTCTCTGAGGAGGTAGTTAGGTTTAAATAACATGTTTAACTGTCTGCAGCTGTAGCAGCATGCTGCTATTAGCTTTCTTTGCATTTCAGAGTAGCACATTTCCTTTCACTAGATCTTTTAATTGTGACTTTAACTCTTCTCTGTCAGTCCATAAAGAATGAAGCTTGAAGATTCATATGTCGCTCTGCAAAGTGCCTCTGCAAAATGCTTTGTTTCAGTGTTGAGTCCATTTTCCTTTCCCAGAATTGATTTCCTGCAAGTGTTCACAAATTAAAAAAAAAGAAAGGATAACAGTATTATGAAGGATGTCTCAACCATTTACGATACCGAGTTGAAGAGGCGGAAAGGGGACATCATTTATTTATCTACAGCAGATAAAACTTTGAGACTAGTTCACCAAACAGTGCCATCATTCTGCTATTCATTCATTCTCCTCATTCTGCTATTAGATGACTGCAAACCTTACATGTCAGCCAAAGTGGAAAAGGATGTTTTCTTGACCTTAATGATTAATTTCAACCCAAACTGTAGTTGAAAATGAAAAACAAAAAATGTTACATAACATGAAAAAAGTAGGTTTTTGAGACAGGATGTCTCATGCAGCTTTGGGAGGGGGTCTCAGAGTTTCTGTTTCCTGGTAATCTTGAGGAGGCCTCGTAACAAGGAATGACTTTCAAGCCTGACTCTTAATGGAAAAATGGATGATCCAAGTAAAGGTTTGTGTTATCAGAACGTGTCCTCCTGCTTCACGCACACTAACATCCTGTGAGTCACTCTCTGAGCCGAAATAGTAAAGACGTGATTTTTGGGGGAACGAGGAAAGGCAGGCAATCTGCAGCACACATCTCGACTCAGTTTCTTTCTGTCGTGTTTGTTTTTCTTCAACATTCTCATTTTCCCTTCACTTCTCTGAAGATTTGGGAAGCAGATTCTTTGAGCCTGGAAAAGGAACAAATGTTATTCTCAAGTGGAACATTTTCAGCTCCCCCATTTGCAACTTCTTGGGAATTCAACCAAGGTCAATTTGCATCTTTGACTTACTTCTTGCCTAAACTATTCTGGATAACAGGACAGAGACTGAGAATGTCAGCATGCACGGAGGACAGATGAAATCCACCTCTTCTTCTGCTTGTCACTGTTTTCAAAATCCCAGTTTGCAGCATGAAAAACCAATGACCGCTTTAAACAAAAGCACTGAACATTCTTAAAGGTTCATTTTTGGCTTTTGTCTGCCTTTATTTTAGAGACAGGACTTTGAGTAGAGTCAGGAAATCAAGCAGAGAGAGATGGTGGGGGATGACAGGAATGGAGCCACAGGTTGGATTCGAACCCAGACCGCCCGCTTGGATGACTATAGCCTTCGTACATAGAGCCGTGCACACTAACAACTATGCTACTCTACCAAAAAAAAGGGCTAATTTGGGCAATTAGATTTCACAACAGGCTGGCCTATACACGTTGCTATGGGTGATTTGTAGATTAAACATTGACATGTCAGGGAAACTAAACTGTTTCATGAAAAGAAAAAAAAAAACATCCTTTACAAGGGAACTGTTGCTGCACTTTGTAACTCGATTTTGAAAAGTGCTCCAGAAATAAAGTTTTATATCGGTCTAAGCATTTTGACAAAGGGACACTGGAAGTCAGTGTCGGGGTCGCTGAGAGAAGTCACTTTATATGACGACATCACACCCTGTGCTGTGCAAATTCTTATTTTATGAATTAATTTGAATGTTTACAATATCAATAATTAGAGTATTAACAACAGCTCATACCAATTTGAGAACATTTTACACTTCATCAGACTTTACACTGACAGTTAACATGTGACCTGGGGGTAACGAGCAGACGTGCAGACTTATATGAGCGCACGTCGGAGCTGTTTATTGCAGCATCAGTCTGTTAAAGGAGACTGCCAGTAAACTGAGTTACCTCAGAACAGATCATCAGTTGAAGTTTTTGTTTCCTGTCCCTCCGTCTGTGTGTGCACTGGCATGCTCTGTACCTCCACTGTACGTTTTTTTTCCCTCCCTCTTACAATGCAGACCCACTGTCTCCTTAAAAGGCATGTTTTTCATATAATGAGGGAGAAAAGCTGTTTAATAGTGGCGACGCCAGCCTGGTCCTCGACATGTGATGATGAACTGATTTTTAAATTAACCTGACAGAGTGCAATTTTTATTTACAAGACTCCTCAATTCAAGCCAGTGAGCAGCGGAGCTTGGCGCTGCGTCTGGGGAAAATGGATTTGAGCAGTGGGTTTGCACAATCGGAAATTGTTCTAAAAGTATTGGAAGAATAATCAACTAAACCTCTAAAATCTGAGGTAACATCTCATGCTGCTCTGCCTGACAGGATGATCGGATGACTTTCTCTTTTTTGGTTCTCGGCACAACTTCACCAACTGCCAAGGAGAGTGAAAGGCTTGAAGAGGTCAAAAGGGTCATCGCTGGTTTCTTTTACAGTTTTAAAAACTTCTCTGAAACACCTTAATGTGTGCCCAATGATAGACTTACTGTGTGTTCTATTACTCTTCTTATAAACAAGTTACAGACTACTATAGTAAACAGACAAAAAATGCTGTGACAAATATCATTTAATTACATCTACATATCCCATGAAACAGTGTTAACAAAAGTTTGAATGCTTTTATAAGCTGCTGTTGTTTTTAAAATATGCCTGATTTCGGGGGGGGGGGGGGGGGGGGGGGGGGGGCTGCAGCACCATCAGAACCCTCAGCCCCTCTGCTTCCTGCGTCCCTGTTGTCACAGATACTTTTAATTGGTTTGAAAACAAAAGACAAACACGTCTGGCTCAGCAAGAAATGCACTGTGCAGATCGGTCTCACTGTTTAAGAATAAAGGTCTTCCTTAATCTGCATTTTTTTCTCTACTTGTTTTCTTTTGTCTCTTTTACATGTCATCCTTTGCAGCCCATGTACTTTTCCAATACACAACAAGAACAGTTCAAATCCCCAAATGTATTTCATACAGCCCAATCAACCATAGACACATTGCTTTGTATTTTTTAACCTTACTGTTTCGAGGAATATTTCACACAAGCGAGTCATGGTGACTACAGAACCTTTCATTCTGAAAGGAAGTGTTCAACATTTTGTACACTGGTCAAATAATCCTTACTCCTGGTTTGAAAACCTCCCCCCATAAAAACTGAAAACTCTATTTGAATGTGACCCTGTAGCTCAGATCAAGATGAGGGAGCAGAAACTTTAAAAGCATTCACTTTGTACTTCACAGTAAAAATCTTTATACAGCCACACTCTTCAACAGTATTAACACAAGTGTATTTTGTGTGTGCATTAAATACAGATAATAGTGTCTGTTACACTGCTACTCTGTGTACACAGCTTGAACAACACATTGATGTGGCGTGAGTGTATTTGCATGTGTGTCTGTTTGTGCCAACCTGAGAGACCGGGGAAGATGAGAGGCAAGCAGCTTCTGCTTTGTGGACTCTGTCTCTCTCTCCCTCTCGCACACATACCGAACACAAACACCTCGAGTGCTGTACCATAAGTCATAATGAGAAAAAGATTAAATTGGACTTATGAGAAAGGCAGTGTTAGGTTTCCGGCCAAGGGTGTCTCTTAAAAGTGCATCAGCGCTCATTACTTTGTGCTTAATGGGCTTCGACGAAATTTGTCCCTTTACCATTTTGGTCACGGCTTAGGAGAAGTGGTCATAATAGATACAAATGAAGTCACCAGTAAAGCTGGACACACAAACTAACACACACACACACACACACACACACACACACACACACACACACACACACACACACACACACACACACACTGCCTGTGACTCTGCACTTGGACGGCCAACATGGTATCTCATCCACAGTTTGACTAGAATTGGCCGTAAATATGATTCACAGGAAATAGCAATAAGTTCTGATTAAAATATGATGGAGCTCCTCGTCCCCCAATTAGGACCAACATTGTTTCCAACATCTGAAAAGATTGGCTGAAGTCCCCTCGCGCTGATGTTCCAGACATACGACTGCTCTCAGCCAAATGAGCCCACTTTGCATCACTGTGAGGGAAAAAACTTTTAGTCGGAAAAGTCAACTTTTAATGATTTGAATAAACAAACCACAATGTAGCTTCATTTTAAACCGGCAGGGACATGAAGTCACACACAAAAAATCCTGTTGCTGTATTTAGTTTTGCTTCCTCATTCAGCACAATGAAATGGCCGTGTACATTTAAAAATCAATTCAAAACAAGTACGCCGAGGCCAAAAATGACTTGAAGTGTGCAGTGATCCCATTGAACAGAACTATAATTATCTAGTTCTCCATCTGGTCATGTGGCCCCCTGTGCCAGGAGTGGACCTCCTGCTGTCTGCAGCCTGAGCCCGGCCAAACACAGTTAAGCTTCTCCAATGAGGTCAAAGGAGCGAGCTTGGCACGGCTTAAGATACAGCTTGGACATTGTTGTGTTTTTTTTTTTTGTTTTTTTTGCGGTGTCCCCGTGTTGGCCAAAATAGCCCTGGTCCCATAGCTCTTGCTGTAATGTATCACAATTTGTCCTGATTATTTATTTATTTTCAGTTTCCCAGCTTGATTTTAGAATGATCGTGAGAGGAACCAGAAAGATGTGATTGTGCAATCAGGAAGTCTTTTGTCTTGTATGTAATGTATTCAAGGGAAAGTCCACTTCTTTGCAGGCAGGATGGACGCACCAACAGACTAGCTTGTATGCATTAATAAAATGCATTGTCCATACAGTACCCACAATGCTCCCCGGGCTTTAAACAGCTGTGTGGTGTATTTTACAAAGACTGAAAGCAGACTTTGATGTATGAAATCGGCTGAGACCCCCTTTGATTGACATGTTTGTCAAACGTTAATGAAGTACTTATTATTACTTAATCCTGTTAAAGTTAAAAAAAACAAAAAAACATCGTATCAGGTCTGTTAAGCTGGTCAAAGACATCTCGAGTTGACCACAATACATCTGTTTTTCTTTCCTTTATTTTGCATTATTTATAGGACATGATATTTGAAAATATTTTCCTTGATGGTTCTATATTGTGATATTTTTTTTCCCCTGGTGTGCGTCAGTTATTATTTTGTATCTCCATCCTTCTTCACCTTGGTTTCCTTTTTAATTCTAAAAGTTTAGAACTGGTATTCTGTATTGCATTGCATTGTAAAAGGACTCATACTTAAAGGCAGGGTTGGTCATTTTTTATTAAAACTAGCATGATTTTGAAGATAGCATCCCCTCCGTGCTCCTTCTACACCCGCCCCCTCCCCTCTGTGCTCCCTCAAACACCACGGCCCTCTCTTACATGCATGAGTACCGTTGCTCCAGAAGAAGATTATTTTACTACTCACAACGGCCAACGACAAACTCACAGTCCTCATCGATGACTCGCTTTGAGTGTGGGATAGTGCAAGAGGTAGAGAGCGAGCAGGGAGACAGGGAGGAGTGATTGGTTCATCAGATTGGTACCTCATGGCAGACATTGGTCAAAGTTTTTACAGGCGTACAACTGCTACAGATTACAGAAGATTTTCTTTGTTCCTATTTCAGAGCACATTCATTTTTAATTTCTGTCAGGACCAAAACACAATTTCAAAATCTTAAAAAGTGTATCTGGAGGAAATTACCAACCCTGCCTTTAATGTAATGAGATGAATATGAGCAAAAAGATCAACAGCTCACTCCACTCCACAACACAAACTGATTTTATAGTCACTAAAATTATATTTTCTATTCAACATACTGTCTGAGTGTCTTGATTTAGATTGAAATCTATGCCTTTGTGCTTTCTAAAGCACAATGTGTAAAAAGGTGTATTCCTTGTTATATAGGAAGACAGACAGACAGCATTATATCAACTATTATGGTGCCTATCACAGTTTTGCTCTAGAAAAAAACAATCAGAGACATGCATAATATTGTTTTTTTTTTAAATTGTTTAGTTTAATGTATTTTTTTGCTTTTTTGCTTTTATTTGACAGGAAAGTTGTCTGAGTAGTAAGTCAGGAGAGAGTGGGTAACAACTCTCAGGAAAGGAGCCACAGGTTTTAATAAATCCCGGGCCAACAATCTGCAGGACCACAACCTACGCACATTCCACAAGAGACAACGTCTAGGCCATCAGTACCCCCTTATTTGTGAACAATTTAAGTAGGTTTGAATAAGTATGCACTGAGCTTTTTGTTACTGCTGTTTACGTGAAATGCTGTAAGTAAGTTTGCAACAGGATCTTGCAAACTAAACTTTGGATATATTACCGGTGTTTAAATTAAACCTGAGGTGTAATGTTTCATTTTTACATTCTGCTGTAAACTATTTGACTACGTGATGCAACTGGACATACACACAGTTAACAGTTTCAGATAAGAGAGTGTTATGCTGTCCACAAGGAATTTATACACACACTCACAGACACTGTTGAGAGCAGAGCTCGAAGCGATTTCTCTCACTCTACATAAGAGTCAATGTTGTTCTTCAGTCAGTCATTCAATCAGTCTGCGGCACCATTCAAACAATCGCTCTTCCTGTCCAAACATGTTAATCCACCTACTTCATCCTTATTCCCATGGACAAGGGGGCAGCCACAGTGCACACACACACACACACACACACACACACACACACACACACACACACACACACACACACACACACACACACACACACACACACACACTGCATGCACACAGGAGAGTCAGCAGCATTAGAAAGCCTCTTCAAACACCTTCCCGTCTTTTGCATATTCAAATGAGAAGCTCATCAGATAACCCTGCTGGGGAATCACATGACGTAGGGAAATACTTTTTGGAAGTAGAAATAAGCAAATCTGTCAGGGGACTCTGGAGATTTTTGGTTTTGCTTCACATTTCTTCCCCCCTGAATCAGAGAAAGGATACATTACATTGTAAAATGAGTAAAAAGCATAGTCGACATCTATTTATATGTTTGCCACTACAAGAAAAATATTTGCCTTTGCACTGGCTCCAACACTGCTATCATGCTTTTTGTTTGTGCTGTTCAGCGCAGAATGCTAACATCTGCTGTGCTAATGCTGATGCTATATGCAGCCAGTTATACGACATTGGAAATGGCTGGCAGGGGAGGCCATTAAAAGCCTCTGCTTGTAAACCAGACAGCGTTCTTTAGATACAACATTCTGTTCGAGTGATCAATAGGTTTTATGTACATTTCACATTGATTGTTGGGGCATTTTATATGTACTGTATAGTTTGAGAGACGCACAATGAAGAGATGGATGGGCGCAGTTATTTTTCACATCTGAAGAACCCATCATGGACTGTATTCCTGCAGGAAGATTTACACATATGAGCGCTCCTTCATAGGAAAAGTTAACATCTCAAAAATAAATCAAATATTGATCTCTGTGAGGTTATGAGGCAGAGTATTACATTTTACATAATAAATAAAACGAGTAGTAAAGTAAGTAAGAAAAACTGTGACTTTTTAAAGCTCCTGTAGGGGGTTAAAGAAAGCAAAGACCATCAGCAACAACATAGATGATCTCTTATTGCCTGAAACTGCTACAGGGGAAGTGATTCACTGAATGGAGGGGCGGGCCCATGCCACCCCTCTCAATCTGTTTCTTTAGAGTACCTTGAGCAGAGCAGAATGATCTTTTTCTCCTTCCCAGGCAGAGATCCCTTTATACGGAATTCAGTGTGCTTGTTCTAGAAAAGTCTCTGAACATTACTTTTTTGTTGTTTTCAAATTTCTGCCAACAGACGCCTGACAGTAATCAGGTAGTGTGGCTCCTATGTGAATTGTAAAACCCTGACAGAAAAAGTAAAAAAATGTGTTTACTCAATTAAGCCTCAGAGTTACTAGAAATTAGGCTGGTTGTACGATGACTACTTGGGCGTAAAATTTGACACAAAATTACTTGTATTTACACAACATTGTGTCATGGGGCATAAAAAAATAAAATAAAGTGGACCAACAAGCAGATTAATGCCATGTACAAAAACAAAAACGGATAGAGTTCAGAGCATGGAATCAGGCAGACGGCCCGGAGGAAGGACATGTGGCCAGAGCAGGTCCAGAGGGCGGCCGGGGGGGGATCCTTAACATGGCTCCATTGGGTTGCCGGAGAAAAAACGGACAGGTTTGGCTGGGCCACTGACGGAGAACCAGGAAAAAAATTCTACTCTCTGGGTGGATACAGGGAGTGGACCCAGAGACAACTCAGCTAGGAACCCTGACTGAGAACTGAGGAGTCACAAGAGGAAGGTTTGATGACAAACTGGAAAACAAAAAGAAGACTGGCTGATATACTGATTAGCTGACAAGGAAATCTAACACAGGTGTGATAAACAGGACACAGGGGAGGCTGGTGAGGGGAAACAGGAACAGGAACTACCTGGTGACACCTCAGCTAAGAACCCTGACTGAGACCCGAGGAGTCACAAGAAATAGTTTACACTGGAAACAAGGACGGTTTGATGACAAACTGGCAAACACAAAAAGAAGACTGGCTGACATACTGAGGAGCTGACAAGGAAATGTAGGGCAGGTGTGATAAACAGGACACAGGTGAGGGCAATCGAGGTGGAGGGAAATACAGAAGGCCAGGAAGTAAAACTAAACACACTTGAGGGATTAGAAATTACAACAGGAAACAGGGTACATTCAAAAAGTCCAAAGAAATTACCCCTTCAATTTTTCATAAATTCTCCCATCAAAGCTTGTGTTACACTGATTTAATAATAATATATGCCTCATATAGATAAGGCTTATACGTTGAATTAACTTTCATAGTGCATTTTTTCTAATACCAACACTGAAGATTAATCCCGAAGGAGAAAAAACTCTCCATGGACAACTGCTTCATGTTACGCACATCTGCTTCTGCAGCTCCAACAGACATCAATAAATATATCAACACCATTCATGAATCATACATCACATGGGATTGCAATCTCAAACTCTTCCAAGCAGCGCCGTGCGTTCTTTCAGGAGAGCGGAGCTGTTAGAGCCGCTTTGTTGACACTGATGCGTCTTTGTTGCGTAACCCATTGTGGCCCCTCAGAAACGTTCTGCGAGACGTCTTGAAAGGAAGAGCCACGGGCATGTCGAGGACGAGTGTGACATTAACTCTCATATCCCGCTCTACAAAGTGGCATTTGTACATGTGTTGTGTGGCGTGCGGATGCTTGTATGCGCATGTGGATACCAGGGTGTTTAATAGTGAATCATTTCCATACCACAAGGCTTTGGGGTATTGGGATTTGAAGCGACGCTGACATGAAACACGTCGCTGTGCATCACACAAAGACTCCGATGCATGCGTTTGGAAGTGAGGGGATTGGAAACATTATATGGGGGATGTTTCTGTGGCTGACTGTGATCTCTCAGCTTGTGCTGTGGGTAGTGGCGCTTTAAGGCTACATTTCCTACCAGTGCGTGGGAGGGGCACAGGCCAAGAGATGGATCGAGGGAGAGAGAGAAAAAAAAAAAGGCATTGAACGATAAAAAAAATTACACAGTCCTCTGCTTCACAATGCAACCATGTGGGCGCGCATGTTTGTCTCCCTCGGCGCAAGGAAAGTCACCTTTGGTCAGGCATCAACTGCCCCCCCCCCCCCCCCCCACGCACCTCTAAAGCCAATGCTTTCACACTGTCTGAAAGAAGGAGAAAAATAGGTGAGGGAAGAAAAATGGAGTCATAAGTGAGTGAGGAAAAGCAGCCGAGGAATGAAGGCAATATTTATCAATAAAAAAAACAGTGCGGTTCCTCGTCGTGTGACCTTGTAGGTATAAACCGATTCTGCTGTGGTTTGGTTTTCTGCCACCTACATTCAGAGAATCATTAAACTGACTTTGCAGGAGGCTGGCAGCTCTCCCTGACACACATATATATCAAGGACAGCAGTCTTATTAACATTAAAAGAGGAGCGAGCGTTCCCTGCTTAGACTTCCATCGATTCTCTCAGGTGCAATCAAAAACTAATTGGGAAGGCTGTTTTAATGGCATATTCCAAATGACTACCCAGTGTGTAAAGTAGGAAATTATGAGGTGTTTAAAAAAGTTGTGTTGTTCTTTAATTAGCTGTCAGCAGAGGGAAGGTGATTAATTGTAAAAGATATGTGGAGAAAATGTGAAGTCTATCATAAAACTTATTAGCCCTCCCTTGAGAAACATCGTTGTCAACCTGGTACTGTGATAGTTCAGTGCTCCACACTATTGCAGACAATAATGTCAAGTAGTTGTTGAGAACACTTTTTTTGAAGTGAGCTGCATACCTTTGTCCTCTGAGTCCAGTTACATTAGAAGTACAATCGAGTAAAAAGAGGCGCTGAGACAGAAGGAAGAGGAGCTCAATGAAAAAAACAACAACACATTTCATTGATAATCACCGAACTAATATCGCCCTCCAAAGCAGTGACGCTGTTCTATAAGTTTGGCGGCCCCCCTGGGTCAGATGTCTGAGTGGGTTCCCTCCGAGTTGTGTAAATACCAGTTTTGGGCACGTTACTGAAAAATAAGTAACTAGTAGAGGTAGGGAAAAAAAGCGATTCATGTAAAAATCAAGATTCTTCTTGGATGGATTGTTTCCTCTTTGGTCTCCTGAGCCAAAGTAAGCTGCACCTGGTTCTCCGGTGTCTGCAGCACCGGGCTCTCTGACAGCTGGTTTAGTAGAAGTGTGTTGTTGTTAAGCTCTTGTTGTTTTGTATTTGTTTTCAACTGAAAAATGAAGACATGATCAGGGCTAGACCATTGTGACAATGTTTAGCTCCACTTTTGGCATCTTGCAGCCACATACACTAATACTCAGCTTAGTGTAAATCCATTGATCGTGAAGTGGTACCATTCGTTTCTCACTAACATCACCCAGCAAGTCAGAGTGAACAGAAATGTGCCAACAACCATCAGCACTGGATACCCCAGAGGTGTGTTCCCTCTTTGTGTGGAAGGCCCAGGTGTAAGATGTCTGTTCCCGAGTGCAGCAGAGGCTACACCTCTGGAGAAGACTGAGAACCTTCTGTATGTCCAGGGGAGTGCAGCTTCTGTTTTATCACACAGTAGAAGAGAGTCTGCTGAGATATGGTATCTCTGCTTGGTTTGGAAATTTGATTGCACAATCCAAAGCCAAAATAAACAGACATGGCATGAAAAAATCATGGGAGTCCAGGATATTCTTCAACAAAGCATAATCTGACAGGCACAAAAAAATGATCTCAGACTCATCACATGTTCTCTACCTTAACAGACATATCATATGCAATAAGCTGGAACAACTATTTTAAACTTTCCTTCGTCCCGTAGCCCAGAACACAACAGTATAGTGCATGTGAGTAGCCTTACTTGCTGTCATTTATTCCAGCTTTTCATGTATCACTTATTTTTGCGTTAAATTATACTATGTGTGAAATTATATAATGATGTAAATGGGTATGTGCATCATATGAATGTATTGTTCACTGTGTTGGAGCACTGTGTTGTCTAAGGCAAGTTTCCCACTGACAATAAAAGTATTTCTTTCTTATCTTATCTTACGACACATGAATACACACCACCATCTTGATTAAGTGTATTTTCTGCTTGTCAGCAAGAGAAAACAGTCCTTGAAAAAATGACATATAAAGATGTGCAGTAAAGTCATGGAAGTGTCTAACACCCTTCAGGTTAAATCTATTTTGAAATGCTATAATCAGTGTTTTTGGTACTTTAAAGATGACAAGATATTGAATGTAAACATACTGGTTGTTAAAGAATGAGGCAATGACGCACCACTGTAAGGGTTAGGCATTGAGAAAAGAAAATCTCGTCTCCAACATCATTATGAAGATAATTGTCTCAACCCAGAAGGAGCCGGCTCTTCTAAAGACAAAAGGTTTCTTAAATCAGGAAGAAAAGACATCTTTACAGCTCTGACAAGCGCAGCAAAGCCATGTTTATTGTCGAACAGCGAAGCACCTATCTACTTAGTGATGTAAATGTAACTCCGAATGACAGCAACGCCTACGTTATGTGGGCGCCAGCAGCACTCAGACAGTTAAGACACGCCCCCCTCTTTATCACGAGTAATGAGGAAAACTGCAAAGACACAATGTTTGTGCTGGAAAGTAGAAGAAGTGACTTAGACAAAATAAATTAAAGACAAGACGTAAGAGATTGTAAAAAAAAACACAAGATAAAGTATAGCATGTTTTACTAACTGGATGCACAGGGATAAGTTATCATAAAAAATAAAAAAAATTAAAGGGACAGTACTTATTTTGGGGATTCCAAGACGAGCAGAATATTTCTGATTCATGTTTCTCATGAAATTAACCAAGCAGCTAATCGTTGCACTTTGTGTCTTCGGACAGAACCAGGCTAACAGTTTCCACCTTTTTTTGGTCTTTATGCTAAGCTATGCTAACCACTGACTGGGAAGCAGAGGGATTGTTTCTTGTGCTTTTTGTTTGAGAAACTCTCCAATCATGGGAAAAGGTTATTTTGTTTTCTTTAATCTGTTTTTAGAACCAATGGCACTGATTTCACTCACTGATATCATTTTTTACATTAAATGACGCTCCTTTTCATCAGACAGACTCTTGGTGACATTCCAAGTTTGTTTTAAAGGATGCTGAGCAGAGATTGCATCACATATCTTCAAATCCCTTTCTCACATATCATACTGAATTCATATTTAATTGCAGGTTTGCTGCTCGTTTACAAAAAGGATACTTAATGTGAAACTGATAAGTCTTCACTAATTCAGCCCTTCAGTGATATTGCAGAGTTCATGATGCTGAAACACAAACCACATGATCTTTCTCCACCCTCTTCATGACTAAAAAAAAAAGAGTTCATCCTGAGGTAAAGCCAATGAGGAAATTACTTCCCGCACACACACCCCCTCCCCATCACCAACATCACCAACCCCACAGTGTGTGTGTGTGTGTGTGTGTGTGTGTGTGTGTGTGTGTGTGTGTGTGTGTAATTGAAAACCCCAATTACTCCATCATGTGCAGGTCCAGGCCTGTCTGCAGAGCGTGGTTTGGATGATTTCTACAGAGTCTAGACATGAGACAGCCATCAGCGATGTGAAGGCAATATCTGCAGTGGAAAAGAGAAGTGCTGACTAATGCAGTGACGACCCAGGACGAGGTTACGCCGATCATTCTGAGAGACAGAAGCCCAGACGGGGACAAAAGACCTCTGTGGGCCCTGCAGCCAGATATCTGTGCTGATTAAAGACGGCTCCCTCTCTTTAATACATTTTTTCTCTTTTAATTTCTCTCATCTTCTCTTTCCGTCTGTGTCTCCATTCCCTCTCTCCCTCACTCTCTCTCTCTCTCTCTCTCTCTCTCTCTCTCTCTCTCTCTCTCTGGCCCCTGGACGGCTTACATCATCAACATCCAATAAAAGATAATTCCTATCTCAGGAAAGGTCTTGATGAGGACCTGAGGTTCAGCAATCCCCTTTTTGGAAGATCATTAAATTGAATCTGTAACACCTACATTCCCTGCTTTAATCAAACATTCCCTTTATTTATTTTTTTCACTCCTTGCAGTTCATGAAACAGTGGTTGTTTTTGATTGAAATGCAGTAATCAACCATTTCAAAATGAATGTATATGAAGCTCTAGCGTAATTTCAGTCAGGAAGACTATACATTTAATGCCTTCATAGTCAGTCTATCTCTCATTCATCCTTCTCATGCAAGCTCACTCACATTTCCGCTGTCATTCTCTCGAGCTGTCATTTTCTTGGGCTGTCATTGGGTAATCAGCTGTCCCTCACTGTCAGCCTATCAGCGTTTTACTCACCTTTTAAATATGATTCTTTCTCTACCCTAGTTCCTTCATGCTGATGTTCCATGTGACCCTCCACCTTCCCATCACCGCCCATCTTCTTCTTCGCAGCATCATCATCCATCACTTCTTCACCCATCTGTTATCAACAAGTCATCAGCTTCACCACCACCAGGGTTTGGACTCCATGGGTGGGATTTATTCTGTTGCCGCTCAGAATTGACATTCTCCAAACACATCAACCACCTCGTAGAGTCCAAGCACCAAACACCTTCAGTCAAGTCACATTTCCATGTTATCTGTTATGATAAATAACTTTCTTATTCACTTGTCTCTCCTGATTGAATACATGTCAAACTGTAGGTCTGTTGTTGATAAGCTTAGTGAAAAATATGATTTTTTTTTGTACAAAACTCGACTTTCAAATGTCAAGTTAGTCCTGGAAGACTGTGCTCCGCAGAAGTAGTTAGTCATTATGTAGTCGAGGCAGTGAGGGTTGTCATGACAATTACAAGCAGGTCAGCATAATGAGTTTTATCTTTTATAACCAGCATGGATCTGACCTTCCAGTGAAAAAGCATGAAGACGTTTAACCTGATGGAAAAACCAGAGGGGCATAATGGAGGGAGAGGCAAAAAATATATCTGTGCTGACTTTATTGTTTGAATTGTTGACATACCCGTCTGGGGAACACAACAAACTGATTGCACACAGTACAAAGAAAAAGTGAAGCTTTTGATTGTCCGTGTTTTTGAAGAAGAAGATGAAAAAATCAAGTTGGAATGGAAAGAAAAACAAAATAGATTTTTTAATTCAATGCTTCCAAAAAAAGAGATTTTAACAAATGAGTTAACAAGTATTGATGAGGGTGGATGCATTTTAGCTGGAACAATTAGTTGATTCATTGATAAGTCATAAAAACTTATTTTAGTTATAGGACACTATGGGGCGCCAGTGGCATGGTAGTTAGGTCACACCCCTGCATGTTCACAGGCTTTTGTCCTTTAGCTGGGCGTATCCGGTTCGAGTCCCAACTGAGGTTCCTTACCTGTATGTTATTCCCCTCTCTCTGATTTTTTTACTCCAACCTCTGTCCTAAGGAAAAAAAGGCATTACAAAACCAGAAATGGGACAGAACATTTTAGGATTAGTATCAGGAATTCCCTCAAAACATCTATTCCACATTCTGAACTGTAGACCTATGTAGAATGTATAAATAGCCTATCTGATATCAATAATTGGATGATTAAACCTTACTCAGTTTTTCAAAGAGCAGTGAGAGTTTATTTTGAAGGGTTAACACCACTCCTGTTTGGAGAAAAACATCTACTATCACACAACATCATGTCTTATATTACCTGAGATATGAAACCATAACATCCATAATGATTTATGATTTTAATTACTTCGTCTTTAGTGCTTTTTTTTAAGAATTGTTCTTAATCTCACATGACAATAGGTGATTTTTGGGGAGTTTATGATTATGGTTCAAGATATTTGAAAACATCATCTTAGGTTTGAGAAAATGCGAGGGTCATTTCTGTTAGTTACAGAAAACATAAAAAGCTTAATCAAGAAGTCAAAATAACAATCAACAGCATCAGATATTTAAAACAATGAGTTGGTTATAAACTTCATGAAATTAATTTATTTAACAATATGGTCTCATGCAGAAACTCAATTGAAGTTATATGCACAAGTTATTATCCAAACGATGGTCGTCGTAACAGAATCAAAATAACACGGAAATATGAAAGGAGAACACAGTTAATGAGCTTTTAACTAAAGTGAAGCCATGCCTTTTTATGCAAACAAAATGCTGAATATTTGGCAGAGAGTCAACAGACTTAATAATATTTTACAGTATATGTGACCTTACCGTATTTAAACATCGTGCCAAAGTATCATTATATATATAATCTCAATATGTCTTGTAGTGTGTTTCTCATTTCTTCTGTAGCTCTGGACTCCATAAATCTGAATGTTGGAACCAAAATGTCCTACAGAAGCCAAGTCTCGCAACAGGACACCATTAGTCCTTTTGTATGCCTTCTTTAGTGTAGTATCCCTGGCAACTGCAGTACCTGAGAGACACTGATTAAAGTTCTTTTCCTCACTGCCAAGCCTATGAGAACTCACCATTAGCACTCCATAGGGCCGCATTGTCAGCGCACTAATGAAGCCACTGTGTTCTTTTTAAAGTGTCATTCTGGATTATGGCCATAAAATGAGGGTGGGAGTGGATCTGTGGAAGTGTCTCTGTGAGACCTAACAGCATGCGCCCCTGCGCTCCGGACCCCCCCCTCGACGTCCCTGTAACACACTGTGGGTACACGCAGGGCCTCGGCGCCTGCACGGCCCAGGATCCCCGCCGACACCTCACCGGGCGAATGACACCGTTGTAATTTCATCTGACAGGTGACTTAACAAAGCTTTGGTCGGTGGCAGGCAGCAGACTAAAGGCTGCAGGATATATATGTTGGGCCTGTCAGCCATGTTTTCAGCTGCGAGCTGCGTGCCCTGTCAATATTTAGATATGCAAACACATTGTGATAGCGTGCAACATCACAGCAAAGGGAATGTGATATTGCAGGCTGGGCCTCGCTGTCTGCAGACTTTTTTATCACATGATAATTGTTTGAATATGACTTGATGTCCAATGATGCAACCCATGAAATAATGACCAACAATCCAGCCTGGGAAAAAAACCTGTCAAGTATGTATACCTTTGTTTCCTTTCAGTGAAATTTAACAATCATTATTACACAGCTGTGTTGAAAACTTGATTCTAATTTGTCAATTACAGCATTCATAAGGTCTGCTATTTCTCTATCGCAGACTGCTGCTAAGAAAAACAAACAATTGCCAGGTACAAAGCTGATCTGGAGGACTAACTGTAATCATTTCAATCTGCTGAGGGTAATCAGGTGAATTTCATGTTGGTGCATTTACTGTGGGGGAAAGAAGAATCAAGACAGAAACAGCATGGATAAGACACAAGACGATGTAGGCTATGGCAGATAATTGACAACTGAAAAAGATGCATGAGGTAAACACTGAGATGAACACAGTATGAGATACGAGAGCGTTCAATGAAATGGACTTACAAAGCAGAAAAACCTCTCACGGGTGCTGCAGTGATTCCTGTGACCCATATAATTCAATAGAAGACTGCAGCATTTCCCACTGAGACAACTATAACTGTTATATTAAAGGACAACTTTTTCCATAAGAAAAAAAATCCTTATTCCATCCATTATCTGTACCGCTTATACAGTTCAGGGTTGTGGGGAGGGGGCAGCCGATCAGCTGTCATTGGGCTGGGGGGGGGGGGGGGGGGGGGGTACACCCATTACTTATTGACAGTCAATCACAAGACTCACATACAGACAGACAAGCAGCCACACTCACATCTACGCCTACAGACTATTTAGAGTCACCATTTCACTTAACAAGTCAGTTTTTGGACTGTGGGAGTACCCAGAAGAAGCCTACGCATGCACATGGGAGAACATGCAAACTCCACACTGAAAGGCACCTGCCATCCAGGGATTCAACAGGCAAGGTGACAGTGCTAGCCACTGCACCACCGTGCATCCCCTCAAAAATCCTTCTTAAGTCAGTAAGTAATTTGTAAATTATTCTTTGTTAAAATTTGTTTTTAGGAAAAATGAAGAAGCAATAGTACGATGATCTTTACAACTGTACATCTTAACTTCTGTTATACAGATTTATAAAATAGTAAGACGTCTTCAGAGAATAGCTCAGGGGTTTTGGGGCTGCAAGTAGATTTGTTCCTCGACTTTTGTTCTGTACGTGGAACATTTTCCTGGATGCAGCCAGAGCCTGCCAGATATGTTCGGATACTATTTTCCTATCTCATACTCATTCCAATATCCAGGCTCAGATACAATTATTACATTTATTTAAAATTGTTGGTTGAAAAAAAAACACCCAACATTGATATTTTCACCAGTTAATTGACTTGGGTTTTTTCTGACCTGGGTTTTTGCAGTGTAGGAGGCAGATACCTACCTGGCATCTGTCTTGGAACAACAAAACCAATCAGACTACAAACAGAAGCCAGAATTTGTGCCCTCAGATGTAGAGCCTGTTAGAATGTAATGTTGGTGAGAAAAAACTGTTATTGGACTAAAAACCTTTAATTTTCATTTGGAAAATCTCCTTTACAATCATCCAATGACAGCCTTCCCCTTCCACACTGTGGCCTACTAAAAACATAAGTAATGTCACAGTGCAGCATCGCTGGAGTGAATAGAAGAGACAGGACAAATGAGACGCTGCGGGCAGCGTTCGTGACAGCAGACAGGGGTCATGGACGGCCAGCCGCTCAGACACTAAACGTCTGACACATTTATTGGACATGAAAAATGAAAATATCGACGGTGTTAACTCCAGGGTCAGAGTTGGCAGAAGAGACAGGTTACCTAACTGTCTAAGTCACCGCAGGATGGAGAAGAATCCACCGCTGTGAATCGTAATCGATGCTGTCACTGTTCGACCGTCTCATTAGACAGCAACAGGTGTGAGTAATTAAACAGCAGGTGTGGGTAATTATATGATTACAGCTCAGTCAGTGAGCGCTGTGTGTACCCATGTTCCATATTGTTGGGGTATGCACAAAGTGTTATCATATGCAGTGAATGGAAATTAATTTCCCCACTAGTCAATGTATAGTTGTGATAGGGCGGGCAGGTGCAGCTGTCGGATGCAGGTTTGTGAACAATGGGATGCCTCACTTCTCCATACATGAGATCCATCAGAGGTAATTATGACTTCAGCATATCCTGAAATAAAAAAGAGACTTGTTGTTTTCCGGCAAATTTCATCATTTGTGTGGAACTCAGGATTTACAAATGAACCACTGGTGAGAACATGAGCATTACATGTAGAAAGAGCTGGAGATAACAAACTAAACATTTCATTGCTGCAGTTGTTTTGTTTCTTCTTAAATCACCTCATCTCTTCGTTCCATGTGACAATCCTCAGACCACGTGCTCCGCAGTCCTACCATAGAGTTCCCCCGGGATTTCAGATAATATCAATAATTAGGATTGTGCAGCCAAGACATTTTTTCAAGCAGATCCGGGAAAGTAAAATTACTCTTAACACACATCAACATTTGGCAGAGAATATTCAGAGCAATCAAAAACTTGAGACTTACCTTACCACTGCCTCAGTGGTAGAGTTGGTCTCTCTCAACCAGAGGTTTAGGGGTTCGATCCCTCCAGCAGCCACATGTCAAAGTTTCCTTGGTCAAGACTGGCATAGCCAGTAGCTGTGTTAATGTGCATGAATAGGATTAGTTGTGATTAATTACTGATGGGCATCAGTGTGTAAACGAGACATATAGTGTAAAAGCAGCTTTCAATGAGACGAGAAAAGTGCTATACAAGTAAAAGTCCACTTACCATTTTCATTTGTTGGAAGGGGGAATCGGTCCCAAAATCAGCTTGATTATCATACAGTATATAATGTGTATCCTGCTTTAGTGAATCTAATAGAATCCAATTGACCAGTTGATCACAAGCTCTTTCAATCAATCCATCTATCCATCTTTATTTGTATTGAACAAATTCATAACAAATGTTATCGCAAGACACTTTACAAAAAGAGCAGGTCTAGACCTTACTCTTTATTATATTATGACCAGAGATTAATCCATTGTGAGCAAAGCACCAAGCAACATTTAGCAAAGCAACAGTGGCAAAGAAAAAAACGTCCTTTTAACAAGCCGAAAATTTGAACCAGACTCATGTTGAAAAGCCATCTGCTGCAACTGTGTCTGGCTTGGAAAGTTGGAAGAGGTTCCATTTCAATATGAAACTGTTTGTTTTAAAACTATGCTCACTATTAAAAAGTTTCAGAATGGCTGTCTGTTTATAAAACAGAAATCATGTTTCTGTCTGACCCACTGTACTGAAAGATGATGAATCTAGCATATAGAGTTCTTGCTACCAATAAGAGAGTTGTCAATTATTTATGATGGTCTAAAAAATATTTGACAACATGTATTAATATCAAATAAGTAACAAGTACATGTGCACACATGACTCTCATAGGTCAATATGTTTCATACATTTAAATGATTTACAGAATCCAGAAATGGTTTTTAAGAGTCTTCAGCAGCTCTTATTATTAAGTAGATTTGGATAAATCAGTCATTGATACTTACTGGCCACAGGACTTTACATAATCTTTACGTGTTATTTCAGAGCAATCAATGATATACAACAAGGCAGGGTTACTGTATATCAGCGAGAAGGATTAGACGATCGTATGGAGCCGATACCACCCAGAGGACTCAGGCTCACAAAGGCCACAGGCTCTGCTGGAGGGGGGGGGGGGGGGTAACAAACCTGAGCTTGGCTTTAAATCAATAGCAGGCAAGCAGTGATAAATCCTCCAAGCTCCAATGACCGACTAGCCCTCACACCCTCGCACACAAAACAATCTTGGTCCCCCATGTCAAAGCAGCCAAAAGCTATCACTGCCATGGGTCAGTGGCAGACTGATGTGTCAGCTTAAAGCTGAACTCAAAGATAGCTAGGTCTTGTGCAGATTTAACTGTATAGGATATATTTAAAGAAGGTGAGTTGAGTTTAAGGTTTACTAAAAATGTTGCACAGTGATGTTTGTACAGTTTAAACTCGACGAAACCCTTCAGAAGTTCTTCTTAAAGAATGATAGGTTTGTTGATAGTTTTGATAGGTTGGAATGATGAAGAAAAAATAATTATTCCAAATTTTCATAGCAGCACAGATTTTGTAACCAAACAAAAGAATCTGGCCACATAATTCAATCAGCACGGTGTAGCTGTTTGTCAGGAGGACTTTAGACCCTCCTCAGCTCAAGCAGTAACCTGCAGTAAAAGATAGGTGGCGTCAGGCTTTGTCCATTAATAGGGCTCAACAGTTTGGTTCTGGAAGAAAAAATCTTATTCATTTTCTCCATACCAGAAACACTATAAACACTATAACAGCTACAAAAAGTTACTTTTAGGAATAAGTGCTATCATTCACAATGTATTGTGGGATGGGTAGTTCCTTGACTCCGGAAGTCAATTTTGTACACAGTCTTTTACCGTTGCCTTTTACTCAGTTTTTCAATGCCATTTTGGCGGCAAATCAAATGTTGTATAGTCGCAAGTATAGGGGTAGCTGGTTGTCTTGGTTCCAGGCTTCAGTGTCTTGATATAAGAATTTTATGAAACGTCAAGTGAGGATTTGAATGGGGAAATTTACTTGGCGTTTGGAACGCGGAACCAGAGCCACAGAAAAAGTGGGCGGTTACTGTGGAGCTCTATATTTACAGTCTATGGTCACATGACACTGATGGGTTGTCAGTCTTAACACATTGACTTGTCCAATCTTTAACAAAAGCAAATACACATTTATGACAGAGATGTAATCAGATCTGTATGATGTAACACAGGACTCTCTGATATTGCCTTCTCTTCACTCGTCAATGGTTGATCATCAAGGTTTAAAATGAAAACCCAAAAGGAGGAATTACACTGCCGAGCAGGTCCAGTATTGTTGGTAGCAGGTCAGTTAACTCGGACATGATGTATTCAGGGTGTCATCATTCAATCAGTGTGTGGGCTTTGGTGCAAGGCCACAGCACAGGTTGCTATTAGAAAGAAAAAAAAATCAATATTAGCCAAACAGGTTATAGCTGTGAAAAAGGATTGAATGTGTTGCCAAGGGATGCACCGAAAAGCAAACGTACACCCCTCTGCAAATATGAGGTAACTAACACCATAAACTACCATGACATACACTACTGTTTTTCTTTTACATATGCAAAAGCTCTAAATCATAATTTTAATGCTCTATCAAAACAGATTGAACCTGCTTTACTGCATCCAACGACCGGTGGGCATGGTAGCAGTCTGAAATGAATGCTGCAGTGTTTTTCAGGAATGATATACTGTTGTACATTCCCACGCCTGATGCATTTTTTATGTTCAAAACCAGAGAGGCTTTCTCACCTTCAATTTTAAAAGTGTTTACTCAGCAGCAGTCCTGAGAGCTGATAAAATAAGTTAGGGCACCTGAATTAAAAATGATTCTTCACTGTAGAGACTGTCTTCAAAAACGGTCTCCTGAGGCATCTCCCCCCTCCTGATAATGCAATTGGAAAAGTGGTAAAAAGGACCAGCTTGACTAAAAATGTCCAACCTTAATGTAATCTTGTCTCTTTCACTCCTTTTCTACATTACTTTGCTATGGCTTTACTTCTTCTGTGTTCTTTCTTTTATTTAGTATAGTACATGTAAAGAAATGTGCCCTCAGTGTGAGGGACCTGAGAGGCACAACAGAGGGCTATTGGCCAAACACCAAAAATTAAAAAAATGCACATGCCACACGTAAACTCTGCCACGAGGGGGGCTCTCAATCAAAACAATAACAAAATATGACTGGCAGGGAATCATAGTAGTGATGCAGTCTGCTACTCCACCCCGGATGAAAATCAACTCTGAGTTGACCGTAGTCATGAAGAAGATCACTCGAGAGTAAAGAGAAAAACATGCAAACAACATGTTGCTTTGCCTTTCTGATAAAACAGTGCCTGCTTTGACGTAATATTGCTAAACTAATTGAAAATACTATCCTGAGTCTGATATTGTGTTTTATTTTTTAACCAAAATAACTATGCAGAGAGCCAGGTAAAGTTGCTTCTGTTTCCAGTCTGATAGCTTAGCTAAGCTATCCAGCAGCTAACTCTAGGTTTTATATGGAAGAGATGGGCATGATTTTTCTATCAATGGTGCCAGTACACTTCCTGAGCACTGCCAAGGTGCCCTCAAGCAAGGCTACAAACCTATAAATGCTCGGGTGCTCTCATGTGCAGGCCTTTCACTCTGACATCTCCATTAGTGCATGTCCATACGATCCGGTTCTTTCATGTGTGTGTATGTTGGTCTTAGTGTGTGTAGCATTTGGGTTTTCAGAATCATTTGTTTCCCGTCTGTTGATTTATTTTCCCAAGGTTTCCTGTGTTTTCTTTTTTGTCCAAGCCTCCCAGGACAAAAACTCATGGACTGTCCTACAAATGTCTTTTAGCCGTGGGAACATATGTACAATGACAGATCTGCTGTTGAGGATGTTAATGTATTTGGTGAAACATTTATTCCAATCATTCAAGTGTGGTGTTTTTTCAGCCCTGAACTTCATCCAGGACAAAGAACAGATACTGTACAAGTTGAGGATTTATTTTTACTCAGGCACTATGGTAATCCAAACTTCTCAATGAACTGACACTTTGAAATTTACACCAAATAAAGAACAAGTCAAGCCTAAAATCTAATTTTTCTGTCACTTTTGGCACCCAATGAGAACTACATTTGTTGAATGAAGAGTAATGTTCTCCTGTTGGAAGGTGTCCCCTCGTTGCATGCTTCAGGTCAATGTTGTGTCTTTTGGGAGTTTCACAGTGAGCAAGATGAAGCACATATTGGCCTGGCTGTGTGCTGGCCCCAGGAAGCTAGCTTTACTTCTGTGAATTATTTACAATGATGTATAGGCCCCACTGCTGGGAAGCCATTCTGTTTTTTGGCTACAACCTTATATCTGCTTTCCAAGACATATCCGTCACCAGGAGAAAAAAAAAACGAAGGAAAGAAATGGTGGACTTGATGTATGTCTCTTTGTGCAGGAACCTCCAACACCTGAAAGGAAGGAGCTCAAGCTGGATTTTATAACACACTTATGAGGATTTGAGAAACAATACATTACCTTCTGAACCGAGAAGGAAAGGCAAGAGGAAGAATGACTGAAGATGTCTATGTGTCTGTCTGTGTATGGTGCAGCTGAGTTTTGAAAGACAGGTCCTATTTTATTTCCCAACAGTAATCATCCTGAGAATGACCATGTCTCAACCAAAGGTACACGATACAAAGAAAGCTCCATAAATAAACCTCTTTGGAGTGAGTTTCTTTACTATTTAACAAGATTGGGATGCTATTGGACACAGTAAACCAAATGGGTTCTTGTTACAGTAAAATGGGTTTTGAAATAACCCTTTCTTCTAGAAATGAGCTCTGCATATTACCAAACATTTTTTCCAATTAAATTGTGATGACTGCCTGGTAATTTCTGCTTGGATTACTTTCACAGTCACACAGTATTTAGAGTGAATGAAACACAACACATCTACTCTGTGGTTAATGTAACACAATCGCTTACATTACACCATTATGGAGTTAATAATAAATCATATACCTCAAGTCACTGCTTACTTTTACTGTTGTAGAAATGATCTCAAAATGTGAAAAATGCTGTACAAATTGTATATTGCAAGATTGCCAAGATTTTGTTCCAATATTACGCTGTGTTATTTGACAAAATGTAATTCAGTTGGTGTTATGTTTCCCTCAAAATGCAATTCCTGCTGCAAATGAACTAATGTGGGCTGTTTGATTTGAAAAGAAAGGATGAGGGATGTTCATATATCCAGACATGTTGACATTTTGTTTTTGTCCTTGAAGCAAACAGCAAATCATATACCGGTGCCTCGAGTGCTGATTTTAAAGTGATTGATCATTTAAGGTCCTTGAGCGTGTGTAGTGGTGTGCCTGATAGTTACTTTATATAACCACCAAAACACTGATTTTCTCCTCAAGGACGTACATCTGGTGAGCTTATTTTCTTCCACACAGGAAATATAATAATTAATTTTTTTAATCTGCATAGTGTACATCCGTGTTAACTCACTTTTATTTGTATTTTTTCCAGATGTTTGTAGCTGCATTTTTCTTGTTGCAGTACCACCACCTGTTGAT
Organism: Labrus bergylta; assembly: GCF_963930695.1. Classification (NCBI taxonomy): domain Eukaryota; kingdom Metazoa; phylum Chordata; class Actinopteri; order Labriformes; family Labridae; genus Labrus; species Labrus bergylta. The sequence continues at coordinate 21,435,886 of NC_089209.1, read as the reverse complement.
CACTAGAATACCACCGGCAACAATCTGTGTGGATCCTTGTTGACGTGTATGAGACTAACAGGTATGTGTTACTGCACAATGTAAAGAGTCAACCAACTATTCACAGTAACTAAAATTCAACTATCCCAAAAACATTTCCAAACTTTTTTCATGGCAGTATTGGACGATTCATAGATGCCATAGCTGTGCTGATTGCAGACTGATTTACACCTTACAAAGATCCAAGGTACTGTTAAATTCAATTCCAGTGTTTGAGCTGTTATGTCGCCAATCTCAAATATGGCATATTTACATAAAAGGATCTTCAACATGGTGATTACAATGTTCAGTCATTTTAACTGTGAATACATAGAAATACAGCTTTTGTTAGAACATGCTCTTCTGTGGGGAACCGTTCATTTGACTTTAAAACAATAGAGCATCCCAGGTAACCAGGGGGCCAGCTTTTGAAACAATGCCTCAACCAACTTAACAATGGATTTGCAATAGCAATCATTGGTTTCCCGTAAATTATAGAAGTTTCCAGTTGTATAAACATGGAAAAAATTGTGGCTCAAAATGTTTAGAAGATTCATTGAGGAGCTTATTTTTTTTGTCTCTTTATTCAGACAAAGGGGGGAAATATTTTAATTTCAGTAAAATACAAATCTGAAAATGACTAATTGGTCAGGATCTCTGAGCCAGATACATTGGGTTTAGTTTGTCTACGGACAATTTGGCCTGCCTGTGAATCTATTCAGTCTCAAGTTTTAATTTTCGCTTTCATTTTCCACTCAGCTGCTTGCAGATATTCCTTTCAGTTTGTGGAACATTTCCAAACAAGTGAAGGATTTCCTCTTTTTTTTTTCTCCATAAAGAAAGTTATTAAAGCGTTTTGTTCATTTTTATGCAGCGGCACCATTTAGCTATTGACAGTGTGAAGCGGGAAATTAGGTCAGGGAAATGTGGAGCAGGAGGCATTCTCAGGACACACAAAGACAGTCTTTGGCTTTATAGGTTTATCATCCAGCCTGTTTGAAGTCGGTGATTTCAGGTCATTGGCATTCAGGCACTGATGAGCTACAGAGATGGTTGCTCAGTGTCTGCCGCTGAGTGACGGATTCGATTAAAGTAAATTTGTGAGTTAACTTTAAGAGGTGGATATTGATTGATCTTGTTTTTTAAAAGTCTTCAAGCGTGTGATTGAAAGTGCTCAGTCGCTCCTGGTTTCCTGGCCCGAATGCGAGTCATTGTAAGCCCCCAAGGAGAAAATGCGGTGGTTTGAAGCCGAGATCAAGAAGACTCGCCTGAATAAAAATACCAACCAAAATACATTTAGCATTGAACACTTTCCAGGCGTTTCAATGGCAATTGATTGCGCTTAAAAAGAATGGACGGACCATTTGAGTTCTCGGTGAGCCCGCAGTACAAAGACATGTCTGTAAGGCGACTTTATTCCATCCGGAGATTTTTTATTTGAAGCGGTGTCCCCAAAATTTAATAAGCAGAGCTGTCAGTGGCGCATAAACACTGAGATAAAATTACACAACGTCACTGAGATACACACAGAGCGAGTCTACACAGCATGAGAAGTACGTTTCAACTCGCTCCAGCATTGTTTGCAGGCTTCTTATTCACCACTACATCTTGGCTTTAAAGCCTCGGCATCTTTTTAGAAACTTATCCACTATTTTAAAAATCACAGTAAAGTAACAGAAGTTCTTAACTCTATACTTTGACAATACAAAAATAATTATACCTAACTATGAGGGATGCACGATATGAATTTTATCAAGCCGATATGATAACCGATAATTACCTGCTCCTGATGGCTGCTACCGATAAGATTACTGATATATTTTAATTTCATAAAATGTAGTTCATGCACATCTGGGAGTAAGAAATGAGAAGAGAAATGTTCAACATTGCACGTCAACATTCTAGTCGACATCAACAGCGTCAACAACAAAACAAAAAAAAGTTATGACTTTTCAACTTTTTTACTTTAACCATGATAAAAAAGGTAATATTTCTACTTCCTGCAGATAACCAGTGAGGCACCACATATAGTATAAGCACTTTGTAGAGTTTTTAAATTCCTGTTGAGTTGGCATTACGGCACTCTCCCTTGACTTGGTGCTAAAGCTAGCGGCTAACGCTGCTTCGTATTACTTTGATATGTCTTTGTTGCAATGACGACTCATCAGGTGACGTATACGATCCAGCTCGCATACATAACTTACTGTGTCGAAATGTGTAGATTTGTTAATTAGTTAATGAATGCCATTATTATTTGGTTTATTTCATAGGTTAAAATGTCCTTATCAGAATAATATATAATGATAAAATATTCCTAATATCGTCCGATAAATGATGTGAACAGATATGCTGTATATATCGTGTATCGCTATCGTATGCTTTTTAAATGTTCATCAGCTAGTTGCTAGCTTTATGTGTCTTTGCTGTGCCATGCTTTGGGAAGCAGCTTAAATCACTTCGAGAGTTTTTATTTGAAAATGTTTAACGCTGTGGCTGAAATGGGTCTGATAAAAGAACCCTGAACTAAAACATCAAAGTCACAATCTACAGACCTCAGTTCTGATCCCTGTGGTAGCACCTTCAGTGATGAGCAGTAATTGAACAAGTGTATTTGAACTCTTATATCCAAAGCGTCTTCACTGACAGGTTTGAGAGTTTCTCTGATTGCTGACTGTTGTATTTCTTCACTTTTCATTTGATTCGCTCTCCCTTTTTGAAGTTTTTTCATCTTTTCTGTGTTTGTTCGACCATCGTTATCATCACTCACAACTCAGACAAAGTATTGTTAATAATGCCTGAGGGGAAATTCTATTTTTTTTTCATACACATACAATTTAAGGATCCTATGGACACTAATTGACAGATGTCAGAGTGAGGGGCTGCTTTCAAAGGAGTGCTAGAGCAGTTGGAGTATTGGTGACTTGAGGACACCTCGGCAGTGCACAGGAAGTGAACAGGCACCTCTCCAGCTAGCAGCCCAATTTCCAAACTTTGACTTGAACCGGCAGCTTTCCAGTTCCCAACCCACGTCCCTACAGACTGAGCAACTGACAACCCAATCAGTGGTGACCAAAAGGAACAGTATGTCCTTCTACTCTTAATGTCCATAAATCCAACAATGTTTCTTTATTTCTATCAAACTGATCATTCTTAAAGCCTCCCGTGGACAGGTGTTGCTGAGCAAGAGCACACTGCCTCCTGTACTTTAGAGAGCTTATTGTATAATGAGCCAAAATGCCTGTCTCTGCCTCAAGCACTTTTATTGTGAAATGCTGATTGAATCAGGAGCGCTGCTACCATGGTAATATATAGAAAAAAAATGCTATGACTTGGACAATTTTAATACAGACATTTTGAGTCACCATGGCCTCTTAAGAACTTAAATCTGATGACAATGATGTTTAGTTTCCAGAATTTACTGATTTTCTATTATCAATGTGAACATCTTTACGGATTAATGGTAACCAAAGTAAAAAAAAAAAATACTCACCCACCTCTGCTGCTCAACACCAGGTGATGTCGACTGCTTGTGATTTTTCTGGATATACTGACTAAACATCTTTGGGGAAAAATTTACTGAAAAAAACGTCTACTAGCGTGTACCATTGTGTGACATCATTGGCCAAATGACAGTAGTGACTTGTGACATACCTGACTTGTTTTTAATTGGACATCTTTCAAATTTCAACATTTTAACCTGTAGGTTTTATATATTTCTACTTAAACATTGACAGATGCTCAGAGTGGTACACCAGAGTTAGGTGGACATCATAAGTTGGTTTATTTTTTATACAGAGTGAACATCACACTTGAGTTCAGAATGCAGGATTCTAGGTTTCTGACTGGTTTAAACAGGAGGTTATCACATCACCCACAATGTGGCCTCCCTTCATTTGAACCCACTTAGTTTTAAAATCGACTTGAAAATGACATTGATCACTTTTAAAGCACGTATAGATCAGGTTCTTCTAGTGGACGGGTCTCAATCCAGAGGGGGCCGTTTTGACATCAGGACCCCTTTGCTTTGGATCGACCTGCCTGAGGAGATTTAATCTATTTTTATAGACCTTCTTTTATGTGATATGAAGTCTTTTCATCTTGATGCTGAACATTTTATCTTTGTCTTCCTTCATTTTAGTGAGATTTATCCTTCTCATTGCTTTTATTTCTTCTTCATTTTTTTGAATTTCCCATTTCACTCTTTTGTCTCTGTTTTTACATCTTCTGTCCTCTTATTTTAACTTCCTGTTGACTGTGTCCACGTATTGTCTTTATGTGCTGTGTTTGGGGATCTGTTTTCTTGTCTACCCTGGTTTTGCTTTGTTCCTCAGAGCACTTTGTAAGTTCTTGATGTGGACACTTGGATGTTAACTGTGGGATTGCATACATAAACATTTCAGTTTTGATGAGTATATTTCCTCCCACATCTCTCGACATCCTCCCCTGTGTGTTGTAGAGCAGTGAGTGTCGGAGCGGGGAGGTGTAGCTCTGTTATGAGAAGATAACGTGAGTAGATTGAGAAACCCAGCGAGCCTGTCTGTGCCTCTGGCTGGACTTCTCCATTAGCAGCTGCTCACTGCTTATGTAACCTCAGCAGGGCCCTTTACCATGGAAACTCCTCATCTCCCGCCTCCCACTGCGCCTCATTACACAGCCACCGCCGCCAGCGCTGGTCCGGGATCAGCTCACCTGAGCCTCGGCACTTCAAAACTCACACATCGCCGCTTATTAAAGCTGATCTGGGGTCAGGGCCTGGAGACTGTGGCAATTGAATGTGTGCTTCTGTGCCCTTCAGGCAGAGTTTCATAATCAAACAGAGCGCCTGCTGTGATGGTGTTATTAGCTCACCTATGCAGCTGGATCATCTCAGATCATGTAACCATGGACATCCAGTGCTAAGAAGGTTAGTGTGACTTCTTGTGGACTTTGACAGTGACGTGTATACTGAGCCCACATATGCTCTCAGCACTCTGCTGCGATGTTCCACTGATAAGGGCAACGAGGTCTTTTATTGGAAAGATAATATGGACTGTGGGGCGATCATTAATCAAGTGACTCATCAAGAATGATGAATTATTGTATTGAGTGCATTTCAATTCAGATTCAATGTATCGACAAATTATTAAGGGACAATTTAGACTTTATTTTGTATGTCTCTTTAGTTTCATTCATACTATATTTGAAGAGCCAAGATATCAAGCTGTTCTCGTCTTATTATAGCTCGAGCTCGAATACAGTCTCAGGGACATGTTGGAAATGTGATCTTTCTTTCTGTCACTGTAATACTAATTAAAGAGCTGAAGTTAAGGCGGGTCTGAAGCCACCTTCAACTTCAGCTCCCTGAGGAGAATTTTTTTTTGCAGCCAGGTGAAAACAAGCATATAAAAACACAGGCACAAAGACTCAGACAATAGAAACAACATACACAATAAAAATCGTTCAATACATAAATACTAGAGTTTTAAAATCTTACTTGGCAATCAGCGACAATGAGCTCACCATGCACGAGCCCACACAGAAAGCATCAGCTGAGCTCCGCTTCTGGACATGCTTGTGCATGTAAGTGAGGGGCGTGGCTTTTGAGTGAGTAAAGAGGGGATGGGGTGGTTGCAGAGCACTGAGGGAATGCTACTTTCAAAATCATGCTAGTTCTGAAAATTACCAACCCAGCCTTTAATGGTGTGTGTGAATAATGAAAGAGCCAAAGAGACCAAAACCATATTTTGAACCAGGCTGTAAACATGTTTATTTCTGCTCTTAAAAATCTGGCATTTTAACAAGGCTGTTAATGAGGATGTCATGGGCGTTTGGAGCAAACCTTTTCAGGGCGCCGCTTGTTCTAGCTGATGCATTTAGTATGTCAAATGTTGAAATAGCACAGGTGATGTCCCATTGTCAGTGCTATACATCCATGTGTAATGGAAAAGTGTTTGGAAACAAAAATCAGTCTTATTAAACAGTGGAGTCTGCTACAAATTGTCTTAAAGGTTTGTTTAGATTTTTCTCATTAGAGGGCAAATTGATTTCCTGCTCTTATTGTTCTGCTCCAGGATATATGGAGTTGAATTGAAATGATTCTTAAGCCTAAAAGTTTCCACTCTGCAAATCGTATTTTACTTACATTTCACCAACAGCTATTCAACACCTCCTGACGTCTGGTCTGATAAGAAGCTGAGAGTATGCTCAAAATAGATCCTTCACAGGTTTGTAATATATGAATACGTGTCAGAACTTGCATGTGTGGTGACTGGCTTCGTGTGAGAATAACGCTTCTCTTTGAGGTAGTGTGCAGGGATGGCCGAGCTGAGGGGTAAGTCAGGCGGGATACTCGAGCTGACAGAAAAGAAGGTGGGGGGGGGGGAAGCTGGCTCCTATGTGCTGTTCTGCTGTAGGGATGAGCCAGGATCGCCCCGAGGCATCAGCACAGAGGAGTAACACATCTGTATCCCAGACATCACCTCTTATCCCCGTCTGTGGTCGACTGATGCAAGCTGAGGAGCAGCTTCAGCCGCTGCCTTCAAAATGCAACGTAAATCACGTTAGGTGCTGCTCTGTGCCAGCGGCCATCGCACACGACGCTTCCTGTCCAAAGAGCTGCTGCAGACTCTGGCAGCCAGATAGAGGACGTCTGCACATTAACTGTGAGAAGAAACCTTCAGTGCTTTTTTAAACATGGGCCTCTGACAAGGCTGTATATATAAGGTTGTATTATCTTGTTTATTTTTGTGTGTGTTTGTAATCTAACGCTTTCTATGTTACTTGAACTCAAACTGTTCAAATTCAAAAAAGTTTCCTCAGAAATATATATATTTTTGGGGATGTTTCCTGAAAGGGACTGTCCAAAATGAAACAGTATCTGGGTCCAGAAAAGTCTCTTGCTTAAGGCGACAGTGAATTATCTTATAATGCAAACATGTCATAAAAACAGACTCTGAGAAGGGTTTAAATATTTAGAATGAATTGTACAAAGAAAACAGGTGATGCATTTTGTTAACTCTACTTCCTGGGTCTGTTTGTGGACATATAAAAATATACATATTCTTTTATTTACCGTTTATTTTAGGGCTTCTTGAGTATGAAATCCCGAGAGAGACATTCAGGAAAGAAGCTGTAGGTTGGACTTGTTTAAAATTCTCGTGTTTAGAGTCTTGCATGGTCAAGCTCGGGCTTCCATCACTGAGCTGCTGAAGCCATCTAACACCAGCAGGTCCCTGAGGTCCTCTGATCAGGGACTTATCTTTGAGGTTGAGTCACCTAAATTTTGAAACTGTCACTTTAAAAAAAAGTAGTTAAAGACCCGTCTGTTCAGACTCGCCTTTATTTGATCTGTCTGTGTCTGATTTGATGTAACTGTTTTTATTGTCTCTGCTTTTCTAAACCTTTATTGTGACGTCTGCTCTTGGAAGGTGCTCTATAAATAAACTTTACTTACTTGCTTACAAAATAATAAGTTCACATTACCCACACTGTCTTAATTTCCCTACAGTCCCTAACTGTCAGTGATTATTTAGGGGGATCTCTCATGCTCATACATTATAAAGTCCTGAAAACAAATGTAGTCCCTCTAATTCGCCTTGTTCTAAAACTACATTTAAAGATGGAAATTAAGATGGCCATTTCACAGTCAAAATGTGTTTCACGACCATACTTTAACAATCAATTAGGGGTTAAAAACTGATCATTTTACCACAATAATAAAATGAACTGATGAATAAATCTATGTGACCTCATATCTGTAAGTACTGGGCTGCTTAAATTATGCTTATTAGCTGACTCCTACTCTTTTGGAAATATTAGAATGGAGAATTTGTCCTTTGTCCGAAGCAAACACAGGCTGTGATGCAAGAATGAGTGCACTGTAAGGACTAAAATCCATTACTGCCCATAATGACAGTGAGTAATTTTCACCCTTGCTGAATACAGTCCTTTGAAATGATTTCAAATAGTGTTGAATCCTGTATTCAATAAGGCTCCGAAACTCATTTATGCTTGTAATGAACTCCAATTAGTTAGTATTAGAGCCTCGGGTGCAGCATGGCACAGTTTTTATTTTGCTGCGGTTGCCCCGTCTGTCTCTCAAGGAGCCTGCAGTTCCTGCTCAAGTAAACTGGTGAGCCCTCACAAGCATATTCCCATTTTCTGCTTCACTGAACTGGTGGTCCCCAATAATCCTAACACCATCATTTAGTCAGACGGGCTGTGTTTTCTTTTTCTTTTTTTTTTTCTTCTACTCTATTTTCTCCATCCCACACAGTAGGCTTAGATTCCCTGAGCCCAGCAGAGTAGAATTAATGTGTAGAGTTTGTTGGCCTCCTTTTATTTATGCACCTTGAACGCGAGTATCGCCTCAAGAAAAAGTGTTTCAAATTCACACACTGGTTTTTTTGGAAGCCGAACGCCTTCTTCATCTGTTCTCGTTTCCCTCTGAATCCGCGCTCTGTTTCTCTCCTGCACCTTATAGAAGCAGACCAGTGTTTGGGAGAGGACTCGCTCTATACTCAAAAAGGCTTTCAAACACAGGAGCCTGGGCAAAGTGCTTTTCCATCATCTCTCCCCTTGCTCTGTCATGCGGACAGCAGGTTGGAACAGAAATCCTGCTCTGCTAGTGTACTGTGTAGAGAAAAAAGGAGGTTACAAGAGAGAGAGAGAGAGAGAGAGAGAGAGAGAGAAAAAAAAGAATGAGGCCTGGTGATGGAGAAAAGGAGTAAATGGGAGGGATGGGGAAAAGAAAAGCCTTGCTGTGATGTTGGCACTCAGTCAGGTGCTTCATACTCGCTCGTACTACAGCAGAGAGATTAAAAAAAAGGAGAGAACTTGTCTATAATAACCAAAACTGGAACAGGCTGAAAAGGCACATGAAAAGCTCAGCCAGATATTGTCCAGGCTGGGGAAATAAAAAGTTAAGCTTCCTTCTTCTTCTTCTTCCTGCTTGTCCTTTGCACCGTGTCCTTTAAGACGGCAGCGTTTCTTTCCTCTTCAAAGATAAGGATTTGATTAACCAGGACAAGCTCTTCTTAAGCTTAGCCCTTTTAGTCTACCAGGCGGGGAATACATCATAGATGAAACAATATGTTGGGGATATGAATCAAATGGAAGAGTAGCACGCTGGAGGACAAAGTGGCTGTGTTTACAGAGGTCTATGAAGAACAAAGGCATGCTGCGGCTTACGCTGATGGACGCAAATCCTGAGTCCTGGTAACTACCCGCTCTGCGCACGCCTGACACAAACTTTGATCTCTCACATGCAGTCACCTGGCTCTTTTCCACTCGTCCGGATCAGTCGAGACTACTTTTGTTTTTTTTTTGGCTGTTTACACTGTCAGAAGGATTCTGTCTCTCACGTGTTCTGCCTCCTACGCAGATTCACAGGCTCGGGAATGGAAACTCAAATATTTACTCAAAAATTACGAGAACTGTCCCACATGGAGATTGAGAACATGACAGACTGATGCAGAATTTAATCATTCGATAGATTTTACTGAAAAAAACTACATTTGATATATGTTTTTTCTAAATTATATTAAATATTTACTGACTATGGTCACATGACACTGAGTTTAACTGTCTTAACACATTGACTTGTCCAATCTTCAACAAAGCAGATACACACTTATGACACAGAGCTATAATCAGGTCTATGATGTAACACAGGATTATCTCACACAGATCAGTAAGTTCATTTATGGTAGGAATAAATACCTCCTAAAATATCAGCTTTGACTGAATTCAGAAAAAATAAATAAAACCAACTTAGGAGACACACATCAACAAAGCTAAAAAATTTGTTGCATTCCTAATGATTGTGTGTGTGTGTGTGTGTGTGTGTGTGTGTGTGTGCGCGTGCGCGTGTGTGTGTGTTGCTTTAGTGAGGTTGTGTGTGTGTCTGTGTGTGTGTGATGATGGGGTGGCGGTGTGTGTGCAGATGTGTGTGTGAGTGTGCAAGTGTGTGTGTGTGTGAGTGTAGCTGGATGTTATTGATTTATTGTTTCACTTCTACTTCTCCTCTCCTCTTGTGTTTTATCTTTAATGTCATGTCTGCTGTCAGGAGAGCAGGTTGCAAGCAGAACACAGCCCTCCTAACACAACAGTCCAAAACACACTGGCTTGAAGTGGCTGAGATGTAGAGAAACACACGATACAGGAATTTGAAATCTTTCAGAAATAAGTATTGAAGCAATGTGCATTTGTAAAAGTTGCTCACCCTAAAAAATATTTTGTTCCTTTGACAGTTTAGTTTGTATGCAGTCAGAGTAAGTTGGTGGTGTGTTCGTATCAGTTTGTTTATCTGTGTTCAGTTAACAGACGCCTCTGGGACATTAACTTATCAAGAGGCTAGAGGTTTCAGGAGATGGTCGATCTCAAAACAGCAGTGATGCAACTCCCAGTTTATAAAAAAAGATGGTCTCCTTTACACGCTGTGTGTCTTTAGTTGTTTTGCTCATGTCAGTCAGTCTGCAGAAATCAGGAATTTAATCATGGCTGAAGGGAGTTTGATCTCCATGACTTTTACAGTGAGGACTTAAAGTCAAACCTTTTTTCTGTTAACATGTTTGATGGCTGTTTTCTGACTTGTTGTTATGGATGCTGTAAAGCTGTTAAAGGGTCAGTTTGACACAACTGAGTAAACCCATTCAGAAAAAATGACCAATTGTAAGTTCTTTCAATGTGCAATATTTTAAATGTGTTCTTATTTTCCTATAAAGGCTTTTTTTTCTTTGAATTCAGCCCTACTCATAAATATTTTAGTTAGCCTACTACACATTGTAAAAAAAAAAAAATCAGCCTGATGTAGATTTATCACAAAAGACTGTTACTTTTCATCCTTTCAATTGAATATTTTCCTTTTCTTGATAAAAGATACAGAAAATGAAAAAGGTGGTTTAACCTTCAGTCAGTCTTTTGTTCACAAACATTATCTCCCCGTCCATCTCTTTCCCTCTGAAATGACTCTAGTGTGCAGAACAAAAATATAAAATGTAAAAAGTAATTGAGAGACAGAGATTTGAGCAGGGGAGCTGGGATAAAGGAGGCTAAATTGCCATCAGGCCAATATATTCGTCCACACCTGTCATTCTACTGGCCTTTCAAAGAGGCATCTTCCAGGCCGCGTGGGTCCTTAAAGAGCTCTATTCTCTCCATCTGCAGCGTTTCATTCTTTGAGGCTCAAATGAAGCCATTATTGAACCCTGTGATCTGACACTTGATCTGCTGTCCCTGCCTGTGTAAGCTGGCCTGAAATATTGCAGCTTGATGTCTGTCCTTTGGAGAACATTAAGCCCTGTTGATCGCACAATACATTTTACCCGGGGGGGGGGGGGGGGGGGGGGGGGGGGTGCAGTGGGCAGTCAGAGCCTCTAATTCTGGAGTTGGTTTTAAAAGAAAAGCTGCTATTACTCAAACTAAACGAAATTTACTCTCTGCCCAGACTTTTTTTTCCCACCGCCTCCCTCAACACCTGCTGCTGTCAAGGTGCCCTTATGTGAGACTCTTTACTTCTAACTGCTTCAGTAAAGCCATCCGGCCTGAGGATTCACTGCCTTTAAAACTTTAATTGCATAAGCTTTAAAAAATTACTGTATAGTGATTCTTTTCTTCTTGTAGCAATTAAGCAGCAGCCGGCGTGCAAAGCATCCATGACCCTACCGGATGTTAAAGAAATCCTTATTAAATCATCAAAATGTTTTACTCTTGTTTGAATCAAAAGCCCATTAAAAAGGCCTTTTCCTCAAAGGATGTACCACTAGTGATGAAATGATAAGAATTAGAACCAATGCTGCACCTTTTAATCACTCCTTCTGTTGCGGCTTCAGACCTCTTCTCGAGTTTCGGGGATCCAAGGATTTTTTTTTTTTTTATCTTCCCTTTGACTGCCGGTGATGCCAACTAAAGAGAATGTGGGATTCACCCAATTAATTTCCTGAAGCCTGTAATGCGAGCGGTCCAAGTGGACGGCCGTGCAATTCAATTAATTAAGTAGAGTGCGTATTCTGCTCCACATGAAACGCACTGTGGTTATGAGATGATGTCATGGTGTCAATAGAGAGAGAAGTCAGGAGTTTTGTTAGCGCTGCAGATTCTTCTATTCGGGGCGTGGCGTTACGAGATGATGGACTTTTGTTAGTTTGCTCTTTATATGCAAAGTTGAGTTGATGCAGCTGCAATAACCCGAGGAGACGGTGTGTGTCATTCACTTCACTTCCTTGGGTAAATGGTAGTCAACAGAATTGATGTCTTGCTGAGATATTAAGATTTTATACTGCTGTATAACAGAGTTTGTCAAGTCATAAATTTTAGTAATTTTAAACTGTTTTTTAAAAGTGTAAATAATAATGTGTTCCCACTGTTCTCTGAATCAGCTATCAGGCGTCAGAGCTCTGGTATAGGTCAGTCACACGAGCCTCCATCAGCAGGGATTGTTTTGTCCCAATGTACAAGACATCTTTTGGCCAGTCTGCTTTCTCTGCAAAGGGGGCAAAACTTTGGAACTCTCTGCCCACTGGCTTAAAATTAGAGAGCAACAGTAATGCTTTAAACAGAGGACTCAAACAGTGGCTAAAATCAAAACAACAGTGCTCACATGAATAGCTTCTGACTGGTTTACTGTCTGATCATGCTGCCTTTGCTCTACAATTCATGTGTATTTAGTCATTCTCCTTTTGTTGTTTTTCTCTGTTTATTGCCTTTCTTCCTATCTTAATTGTTTTCCTTTCAAAAGCCTCATGTGGACAGGTGTTGAGAACTAGCATAATTGCTAAAACACTTAAACAAAGTATCTGGTTTGTCCAAAACAATGTATCTGTGATGTCCATGCCAAATAAAGTCTATTATTATTATTATTATTATTATTATTATTATTATTATTATTATTATTATTATTATTATTATTTTTGATATTATTATTATGTTGTGGAGAATATAGTGGCGTAGGAAAGTGGTCCACTTGGTAACAGAGGCATGTCACAACAACAGCTTCAGGGATTTTATAGAGAGTACTTTCTGTGTTCACTGTTGGTTGAGCTCTAAGACAAGTGTTTGAGAGGATTCCTGTTGAATAGAGTTTTTTAGAAGGCTCTTGAAGGCTTTCGCTGCTTTCAGCGATCAATACTGTTTCTCAAACTCTACAAAGGAGCTGATGTATAAAAGGTATAATGATAGAGAGAGTAAGATGGTTGAAGATTCATTTAAATGTAGATATATATTTTTATATATAATATAAAGACAGTCTTCCTGCTTCTCTTCAAGATTGAGTGTTTTTCAAAATATGAAAGGGGGGGGTCTTTTTTGTCTTTATTATATAGAAAAGAGTGGCAGGAAGTGGACATAGCCTTTCTACTTGTGAGTCTTCAAGTGTTTTTCCCCTTATCTGCCCCCTTTTGGATTTATTTGCATCGCTAAAACCCTTCTTTACTGAACTCTGCCTCATGCGATTTTTGGGTCCGTGTTTCTATCCGGGTTATGTTAACTCACATTTATAGAGGTATCTTTTTTCATTCATAGAGATTTCCCTTTTACTCAAACTTTGTAGTTTTATATTGTTTTACTTCCAATTAATGCTTTCTTTTTTATCCAGACTGAATGCCTTATTACAACTCTTTATACCAACATGTTCTGGAATGACAAATTCACTTCCCTGAATCGGTAAATCCTTCTGCGCTCTCTTTTTCTACAATGTTTAATGACTCCATCATTTCATCTCAATAAATACAACGTGCTCTCATGCTGACTGGAAACACAAATCACTGCACATTTTCTTTTGCCAATTATCTGGAAATGAAATTTAAATGTGAACCCAACTTGGATGGAAACTTCACTAAGAGATGACACAAAGATTCCAGATCAAACCCACGTACTGTATGTTGGAGTTTACAGTCAGCACAACTCATGTTTTTTTATGCGTAATATAAAAACAACATGGTGGTTGGCTCGACATTAGATGATAACTCATAGCATGTAAACGAGCTTGGATTTTAAGGTAGACTTTTAATGTCTTTTTAGCCCATTAATCTCTGTAGTTGCGCTACAGTGTCCGCCTACAACGCCTCAATGCCGGAAATGTGTCTCAATGTTTATGAGTTCTGTGTGTTTAGGGAATTAACTCTTTTCAGCACCACTTACTGTGGAGACATAGAGGAGTCAGAAATGAAGAAATGATTAAATGAGTGTATGGTTTTCAATGTGCGTCTACAAACTGCAGCCATCATTGACAAATCTCTTCCACAGCCAGAATCTTTAAACTGACCGAAGTGTAAAACAAGGAGACAAAGAGGTGAAGTTTCATTTTCACTCGCTGTCTGACGCCACACTCAGGAAATCATAAATCACCATCATTTTGCTGCATTATTGGTTTAAATTGGAGCTGGCGTCAGAGCTCAGTTCAAATGGGGAAAGATGAATTCCCTTGGGTTTCAAAAGACTCTTTGATTTTTTTGTTGGATTCTTTTGGTTCTGATGCAGTGACGGCAGAGAAACGTATGAATGAAGATTCAAAAGGCTTTGCATAATCTCAAAGAGCAACTTTGTTTACTTGGTTGCTAGATTAGTGAGCTGTTTGTTGTGCTCGTTCCATTAAACACTCAAAACTGTCAAATAAAATGTTAATGCTGCAAAACTTTGACAGATTCTCTGTCTTTTAGGTCAGTTATGCATTCTAGAAACACGTTGGTTACATCCTCAGGTTCAAACAGACACCTTGAATGAACCTTCAGGAAACTCCAAACCATCTTTTAACATCAGCCACTGTCACAAACTGTGACTCCAAGTTACAACGTTTAATGTAATGCCTTCCACACACTAGAAGACTAGAACAAACTTTGAAAAGACAAACATCTAATGCCCTCCCACATCTAAAGACAATATGTCAGCAACTCAGAGTTTTTAATGTAACTGCATGACGTTTGTTTTTGTCATTTCTTTCTGTCAGTGTTAATGTGTAAATCTAAGGATTAAGGTCAGAAATTAACACATTCACTTCTTTTGTGCCTTGAGGCGTCCAGATAAGCCACCACAGTGAGCGCACAGTTTGTATCCACAGACCTGTAATGGTGTCCTTTCATTTCCCCTTACAGTTATATTTCTCTATCCATAACCAGGTACTACTGTATAAGTACTCTTGAAACATTAACCATATTGTTTAGCCTGTGATGTCTTCAAGCCAAAAATAGATCACTCAACTGTTGTTGTTAAGGCACAAAGAAACCAAATTGACTGTCAGTATAAAACAGGACATGATCATTTGTCTTTCATGTCGAGTCTGACATTCTGAAAACTCATCCATCAACCCAGACCTCCTCTTTCTCATGACTTTGTTTCTAGAGCAAAGTCATGATATTAACTCTTTTGTGTCCAAGTGAAAGGAAAAACCTGCATGTAAACACATTGTTTAAGCATTGGTGACTGATTATTTACTTTGCTTTAATATAGTTGACTTGAGTGGATAAAGCACAAGACACTTTACAATATGTCCCTTGTGTTTTGTAGCCTTTAACCCCCCAAAAAACAGGACCTGTCTTTTTGTTTCTGTGGCTTTTTGGATTCTTAAAGTCTAACAGAAGCAAACTGGTTTAGCAGACACAAAAAGCTAGTTATCCACTTGGTGTCAGGTTGACTTGAGAGAGAATGAAAATCTTATTTTACACACAAAGAAATGCTAAAAACATGTAGCAGGTGAGGTATGCAGGACAATTTATCATAAGGATAAACACTGCTTAAAGGTCAAACCACTGTAGAAACCCTTAAAAGCCCAAGTGGTTAGTGCGCGTATGGAGGCTAGTCCTCAAAGCGGACGGCCCAGGTTTGAATCTCCTTTCCCGCATGCTATTCCCCACCCTCTCTCTCTCTCTCTCTCTCGCTCTCTCTCTCTCTCTCTCCCTGATTTCCAACTCTATCCACTGTCTTATCCCTCCAATAAAGGCACATGAAGCAAAAATATATCTTTAAAAATATATATTAACGAGAATATGCTCTTCTGAAGTGGAACTGTTCACCATTTCTCTCTTAACTCGAGAAGACACTGATCATTTCTGATTTTGTGAGAATGCTTCAGCAAAAAGCAACTTCTGTCTTACATCAGCACATTTCATGAAGTGTCCTTTGTGCGTTTTTTCTGTGTGTTCAGACGCACAATGAAAACACAG
The DNA here is from genome assembly GCF_963930695.1 of Labrus bergylta. Classification (NCBI taxonomy): domain Eukaryota; kingdom Metazoa; phylum Chordata; class Actinopteri; order Labriformes; family Labridae; genus Labrus; species Labrus bergylta. The sequence goes on along the minus strand of NC_089209.1, from coordinate 21,419,735 downwards.
ACGTTAAATGAGCAGGCCTTGGTTCAATCTATTTAAGAATAAGGACAGAAATCCCCCGTGTAAATAACAACGCACCAGCCTGCAGTCGCAGTTGGCTCCTAAAGGTAATCAGAGATGACTCTCTGATTGGTTTGATTGATGCAAGTCCAAAGAATCACCCATAAAGAAGTGACCTTATCCAACCTCCTTGCTCCTACAACTGTGTTAGCGCCCAGATTGCACGCCGCATACTTAGCTAAATGAAACTGGAAAATTCCTTCTTTTAACAGTGCACCATCAAAACAGGGCTCTAAGTCTTGCTACATTGCTTCACAATGAAGGTCTGAGGTTTATCATCATCTTTGCAGTTTTTAGTAATGGTGCCAGGCATCCTTACATTTTTCAGGAAGTCCATTCCTGTCTTTCATGCTTCCCGCCTCAAGGTGTTCGGCTTCATGCTAGACGAGGAAGATTTTATTGAGACTATTAATAGTTCATGAGCGGGCCCTGGGCTTTGTTTTTGGAAGACAGGTTGAATGGAAAAAGGCATCATAAAATCTCACACCCTAATCACACAACAATGGTATTCTAAGAATAGTCTGGTCCCTCATGTCCAAAAACACTGCCTACATCTCAGATTCTGTCAAAAAAATCAGAGCATTGATGGTTATTCTGTCTGAATTTGAGGCCAAACAAATTCTAAATGTGTGTTAGAAATCAAACATGATTACAAAGAGTAGGCCGGGGACAATATCTTACACTATTGATCAAGGGATTGTTCTGGGGTTTTTTTTACACTGGAACACGGTGTGAGGGTCGTTGGATGTTTTTTTAACGTATGAAGAATTGAACACAATCAGACAGGAATGAAAAAGAAGGCAGAGAGGGAAAAGAAGAAGAAGAAAAAAAGAGAAAGGATTTGTGACTGCATTGCAAACAACTCTTACCCAAGGCACTGGCTCATATGAGAAGCATGGTGGAATAAAAAAAGCTCATCATATTCACAGATGGCTGCTCAATCCAAGGCAAATGTCAAAAGGACTTGCATGACAGCGAGCGCACCTGTGAAAAAGAGCACAGCATGGAGAACATGATGGATTTACAGATGGTTATATATGCAGGGAGATGATGGAAAGCCCACCGCTAATGTATCTGTATCATATTTCCAGGAAGTCAAATCTAAACATTTGTGTGTGTTAAAGCAGTAACACTCGATGCAGTCGCATTTGGTCAGATTTTAATGTTTGTTAGAATAAAATATTGAAGGATCCAAAACAAGCACTGTGTTGTTGTTTTTTAGATTACGCCAAACTTCAAATTGTGCCAGAAAACACAGGACAAATGATGAGATTCAGTCAAATAAAACTTTATTTACACTGAATTTGAGCTAAAGACCAACAAAAAAAACAGTTTGGCAAAGAGATGAGCAACACTCATGTGCCTCTCAGGCTGCTTTTTGTTCCCTGAAGGTCACCCAAACTAAATGTAAATTAGCATCCATTTCCTCCTCCACTTTCAGATTATTTCACATTTTTGCTCCCTCAGGATGATTTGAATGACAAAGCTCTGCACAGCTTTGAGGCTAAAGGCACGAGAGTCCGTACAAAGCTGCATTCTTTCCCTGCATATTCCCATCCAATACATATGCTAATACTTCAAGTCACAGCTCGGAGAACTTGCGGAAGGAAACATTTTACAGTTCAATTTATTCAAACTAGTATTTCACAAAATAAAATCGGGATGCTGGTTTTGGGCAAAATGAAGCGAACATCCATGAAAGTTGCTTTTTTATCTCAAACTTCAGTTTTACAGACATCCAGGCAGGAATGAAAGATTGAGTTATATCATTAAAACGTTTAATACATTATAAGAGCTTCGTGCTTTACTTTAGTTCATTTTACAATTAGACACTGGACACAACTTCAGAGGCTTCAAAGCCTGAAAAAACTAATGTAAAGCTGCAAAGACATTTGTATATTTTTTAATTCTGATGTGTGCATTAAGTGTCAATAAAGATCCTATGTCATACTCATTTTCACCTTTTTTTGTTGTTAGTCTGTGAAACCTATAGAGTAGCTTTGCAAGATTTTCATCCCAACTCCTTATTTATCTGGCATCATAAAAAAACTAATTTCATCCTCTGCCTGAAACATTGTATTTCAGCTACTGTCTCTTTAAGCACCCCCTCCCCAAATGTGCCCACTTCCGTCTGGTTGGCCAGCTCTCCGGAAGCTTTCCGGGGGACAGAACGCTGCAGGGCTGCCAGGGGAAGTCTTCTTTTCCAGTGCTGTGAAAGGAGAGCCTATATAAGAGGTTTCTAAAACTTACGTAGAGGCTGGAAGCCGTTCTTGGTTTCATTTCAGGGGACTATCGCAAGATCTGCAGAAATTTTAATTATATAACTTGTGCCATGCTTCATTTTTATCAAATCATGAAGAAAAAGCGAGTACTAGGGACACATTTTCAATTTTGATTTAAAGTAGATTAAAATATAAATATACTTATTTTTGTCAGTTAGTGTCAGTTGTCTGTTTTTGTTCCATTTTCAACAAAACAACACTCCTCCATCTCTTATCACAGGCTATAAATAATGCATGTATAGCCATCACCATTGGTTTCTCAGCTGCTTGTATAAGGCCTTGAGTTTGGAGTGCCTGCCTGCAACCTGTTGGTTGTCAGAAGCACTAATGACCATGTGTGGACTAGACGGTGGTGCTGAGAAGGAGTTAGTGATGGATACAATATTACAAGGATTTCACGAGCAGAAAAAGCTTGCTCACAGATTTCTTTACAGACCAATTAAGAAATTGGTTTCTGAAGTAATGCTTTGTAGTCCATCAATGGAAGTCGCCATGACGAAAATGCTATGTTTACCTAGATATCGTTCAACCAACAACAACAGACATACAGGTGGTGTTGAGGCGGGCCTTCAGCCTCCTGGCAAACAGCTACTATGTGCCCACCTGTCAGTCAAATCAGCCACACCCCTTACTATGCGAAACTGCTCACCTTGGTAAACTCGAAATGGATAAATTACTATTTAAATTTTTTTTATTTTACAGTAAATGGAAAGGGCTACAGAGACTAAAACCATTTTTTTAAACCATGCTGTAAACATGATTATTGGTGCTGTAAGAAAATGGATGTTAATCAATGACCCAATGTGGACAGGTGAGGAATTGCAATTCTTGTGCTTTTGCATTGGCTTCGTTGTCAACAGTAAAAGAAGTCGCTTGGTTTACATAGGAGTAACTTCTGAAGCCAGCCCCCAGTGGTTGATCCAGGAACTGTAGTTTTTGCACTTTAGCATGACTTTCATTTCTCAGTCCTGTATAGGTTTACTGGTGTCTCTGATTTATAATCTGGCATTTCCTGTGAAGACCGATGACATAATGAAGAAGCATCAAGCAATCAGAGTTCTTTTAATTACATTGTTGTTTTGACACAGCGATTACACACAAAAAGATAAGAAAAAAGCTCTAATTATTTATATATATTTTAATGAGCTATTTTTGCCAATAGTACCTTTAGATTTAGACATAGATAGAAGATACATAATGTGCATTGATTTTCTCTTGATGTCTGTTTAATTTGCTTTCATGACATCAATATAAATCTTCCACTGAAGGAGCAAATCAAGACATTCAATAAAACTTGATCCATATCTAAGCGAGGAGCCCTTGCCCGAGCAGCTCTTACTGCTTCAAACAGGATATTATCACTCAAGATAATCTAAGGCAGAGTGTGTGCTGGAGAGGGTGTGTGTGTGTGTGTGTGTGTGTGTGTGTGTGTGTGTGTACACTTTGAAATGAAGCTGCTCAGTGGGCACCAGAGGTGGTTTGAAATTGAAAACATTGACATATCAAAGAGTCTAAATTTGACTGCTCAGAACAATCGATCAAACGCCTCCGGAATAATTATGTTGAAATGTTTCTTTGTAGGTTAATAAGATAGAAACAATATGATTAGCGTCCTGTTGAAATTAAACTTCTTACCAATAGCTGATTGATTTAATACATTTGTAAATACCTCTTCCTTTTCTCTCTTTGTTGGTCTGTTTCGGGGCTTTCTAAAGCATCTGTTTTTCCACCTGCTTAAAAAACGCCATATGGTCTGCTATCGTGGAGTTGGTCTGCTATCGTGGAGTTACTCTACCCTGCTTTCTTGTATAAAATTCATTCCATGCTGTCTGTCAGTATTGAGGAAGTGATCTGGTTATGACTTTATATCTTTGTGTGGGTGCTAGGGAAACTTTGAACGACCTGTGTTGGTTGAAAACAACAGACGGCTTTGAGGGGGTAACCATAATCTAGATCAAATGGAGGAGACCCGACCAGCAGTGAGGGATGAGTCTGCCTCAATTCAAACATATGGGACGAGAGGAAGATGACAGATTGGAATCTTAATTATACAAACATTTCACAGAGGAAGGGCTGCTCTGTGGAAGCAAACACTACCTCGTTGGTGCTGTTTAACCCAAACTTCAGTGAAAAAGATTACATGGGTTGATTCAATTAACTTTAACGGCAATCATCAAAGGACAATGGAAATTGTAATCAATGTATTATTTAAGTAGAAAAGTTTCTTCCATTCAAGCCGCGAATGGGAAAACAATGGCTGTTCTAGGGCGTTTGATCCCGTTATGTGATCTTTCTCAGCAGATGGGGAACATGATAGCATTACATTTCACCACCATAACGTAGGCTGACTAGTGACAGAAAGTTTGAATGAACAAGGGTCAACATTGAAGCAGCACAGGTCCCATAATCATGAACTATTGTCGTCCAAGAATATACATGTTGCCTATGTGTCAGTTTTAAAAAAAAAAAAACCCTGAATTGTCAGTTTCACATAATGGAGAAAGACAGCCTCTCTCCTTAAGACCCCTGTCTTTAAAAATCCATGCAACGACTTAGTGAGCAAAAAACCCTGACAGCATCACGATGACATCATTAGACATTTCCACTAGAGTCACAAAAGCAAAGTGCAGTTTACCTACCTCATCTGGGTCAAAGAAATGTAGCTAAACTGTAGTTTCATTTAGATCCTGTATGATCTGACCAGAGTATTCGTAACACCTTTCAACCTCTCTGTACACACTGTAATCACTTTCTTGGGATTTATTTATTTACTCCAGCAGGAACAATTTTACAGTTATCAGTGGAACCAGTGGATGATAAACTTTAATTTAACCCAACCTTGAATAGTCACATTCCTCAGGCAGGTTGAGAAAGAGGTTAAGATCCCTAACAGGAAAGCCATCATATTTTTTCTGCAGCAGAACATCGACTGTGGTCTATTTGTTATATGATGAACAAAGACAGATTCATTTAACGATATACAGTAGTGGGCAGGAGATGACCTTTTCACCAATGACTTTACTTGATGTGTGAATGTACATTTGACGGAGATGTGTGGTTACCATGGAGAATCCTGACAGGCCCTGGTTATTCCCACCTCGCTCTGTCACAAAGGCTAGCCAGGGCCAAAAGAGGAAAAGGCTATCTTGCTGCTTTTCAACTTTATCTCTTCAACCATATTGTGCCTCCATGCAATCCCCTGTCATCCCCAGTCTGTGGCCTCACTGTTGCTATCTTTTTCATGACAGAAAGAGTTTTTTACCCTCTGTTGTGTACCTGGGGGAATTCCTAAGAGGAGGCATCCCATTTTTTAGCAGGTAATTCTGTTTTTACCTTACTTTTAAAATGGCACATTGAACACCAAAATCAGACAAGAGACAATAAATTAAAGATGGAAACGTAACCAGAAGTACAAACTGGCCCATGGGCAGCACAGTCTCACACACACCAGCTTTCATGGGCAGAAAACTGCAGCTCTGCCTTCTTGGTGTGGGCCCAAATTGATCATTTAATACACAAAATGTGTGTTATTAAAGCATTCCTCAGGGAAAGAGCTGTCGCTAAATGTCCACCCTGCTTTCACATTCAACTAGAGGCAGGAACTTGGAAACCATGACTGCTTTCAAAGGAAGGAGGAGGAGGAGGTGGGAGAGTGGAAGACAGCATGGCTGTTAATAATTAATTCGGCAGAGTTTTGGTCCTGGGAGGCCAGAGGAAAATATATTGATGTTTGAAAAAATGCTAATTAAAGAAAGGAGCACACTTTGGTTTGGAAGGCATCCGTCTGCCCAGGCAGTTTGAAATCTCACTGCTGCCTGGGCTAATGGTGCTAGTAATGCCTTTGGGGAAACTCGGCATGAAACACAGAGGCAGGCGCTAATGAGTCTAGCGGACCTCTCTGGCACGCAGGGTGAATGAGAGCCATGGAGAGAAGATGCTCAAAGGGAAGAGGCAGCCACACTCGGTGGAAGACACCTCGTATTCTTTTTAAATTTTGCTGCAAATGAGTGAAGAAGGAGCCCTGGGTGGGTAAAACCAGATCCACACGCACGACATAGACAATCTGCTGGCAGCCAATATAGAGTCACAGTGCTAATGGGATCAACATAGTGCACAAAATGAGCATAAATTAACACTATTGGGTTCTTCTTCTTCAAAGTAATGTGAAAAAAAAACACAGTTACATCGAAACAACCAGACACACAGTAGAAAGCCATGCTAGCAGAAGTGTGCAAGCACCACTGTACTACAAGTTAATCGCTGATGAGCACAAAATCATGCTCAAAATGTCAATAATATCATGTTGAAGTTAAGCAGATGATGCATTTAAACCTAAAACTGCCTTAGTTAGGAGTTGTACAATGTTTTTTATGTATTTGCTATTTTGCAAACTCTTGAACAATCTTAAAAATCTTCACCCTCATTACATTGATAATTGAATAAATCAATCGCCATAACTGGTAAGTGGAAGTTTCACATAAGTTGTGTTAATGTAACTGTTACAGCAGAGGATTGTTTGCTAAATTGACTTTTATTTAGATGTATCTAACTTTACTAATGCTAGGTTTGGTTGATAAATGAATGCGGGTGAAGGGAAGAGAAGCTGTGGGTGTGTTTGTGTGTCCATTAATCAACTGGATGCAATGTTTTGATGCACTATACATGATATGTGATAGAAGCTACAGCAAATGGCCTTGTTCCCTATATAATAACTCAACCTGGCCAGCTTCCTGGTCTGAGAGTCAGGCTAGGGAATTAATAAAAAAAACTGGCATCCGTGGTTAGAGTGAAACTAAAAGTTAGTTAAAGGGGGCTATATGTAACTTTCAGAAATATTGCGTTTGTAGTGACACCGCAGGCCGTTAGGCGAACTGCACCAGTAACCTGTTGCTCGCTCTCGTTCGCATGTTCGTACATACACAAACGAGCATCACCATCGGCCGCGAAACACTGGATATTTACCGGCATAATGTTTACAGAGGAGGTAGGTGGTCATACACATGTGAAAGTCTGTGAAGGAGTCTGTGTTGTGCTTGAGACCGGTCGTTTATTTGTACTAACAGATTTCATATTAGATTCATTCTCCATCCTACAAACGACAGTCTGTTGCAGACACTGGCTGATACAGGAGTTTGTGATGAGTTTGTACTGTTGATCTCTGTAAGCGGAGCGGAGTGAGGAGGACGTCGAGAACGCGCATATAACATCACTTCCTGTAGCTTTTGCGGAAAATACGACCCGGGTAAAAATGTTACACAGGAAACACAGATAGACAGTGAACACCTACTTTTTCACATCAGTTAACCGTTTGCTTATTAATGGGCGATAAAAAAACTATTAATACATGTGAAAAGATACATATAGAACATTCAACATCAGGCAGCATGCAAAGCTGGTATGTACAATTGCAAGGAATAAGTCAATTTGAATATAAACAAATGAGAGTATACTGTAGTTAATTCATGCATAAATTTCAGACATTTACACATTTACTATTCAGCTCTTCTTTAGTTTGCACTCTTAAATGTGTACTGAAAATGGCCAGGCTGTGCTCCAGGGACTGTACTCGTATAACACCAGAGGCTAAAGGTAGCTCTTAACTGATTGGGGCGAGATGGTGATTAACACTGAACAGTCAAACATCAGTCCAATCTCTCCATCAGTAATTGCCATTGGCTGTTAAACTCTTATGATGCTGAGAACAAATTGACACTTAATAACACATCATTATTGGACTGTGCCGCTACAGTGTGTCTCAATAATTATTAGATTGAAACAATCAACACAGTCACACACTTTCTTTTTTTAATGTTTGCTTTCTCATAAGATGTCAGATCATAACTTATTTGTGCATGTAGGAGCAGAATATCAAAAAAATATGTGGTGTTTGTGTAAAGGATCTCACAGGGTGATTGAAGGTTATCTATAGGAGCCTTTGTTACTGGTCAGGTGTTCCACCGTAAAGGGAAAACAGTTTTTGGACCACTAAGCAGTGGCATGCAGGAGTAACAAGCGGGTGTTTTTTGCTCTGGAAATATGGACATGTGGATCCAAATGGACGTGAAATAAATGAATGGCGTGATCAACAATGCAGTTTGAGTTGGACTTTCATTTATCCGACAAGGTAACATTAGCTCTTCAGTTAGTTAATCCAGGTGCAGCGCCTCAGAGGTTTAGCCTCTACAGTGCATTTTATCAAACATCCCCATACTGACAAAATTCCCCAGACAATAGAAGAATAGCTAATAAATTACAGTCATTAACTAATAATTTCCAGACTTGTATGTTTTCTTGACATTTGCCTCCAGCAAATAAGGTGCAGTTAACAAACAGAAGCAAATTAACCATCTCCATTCGTGTACATTTCTTTTTGTGCCATGTACTCATGAGATGTAAACAGCACAGCATGGGTTTTCTTCCTCAACATGAAAAGAATCTATTCCTGTAGGTAGCTTTCACTCCCCGCTCTCTAAGGATTTTATTCAAATTATTTTCACATGTAGATGTTTTTTGATCTTGTGAAGCAGGTTTTGTTATTTCTCCTACTTACACACGGTTTATTTCCTCGTCCATACTGCACCTCAAATGATGAATAAGAAGGTAATTGCTGAAGTAGCCTTTCATATGTACAGTAATTGTCTTTTGCCCAGCTCCCCTCCCCCACCCTCAGAACAAAGCCACGCTTAGATTGGAGGTAATGACTTTTAATGCATTTTAAGAGCAGGTTTTCTGCTGGAATAATCTTTATCGTGTGCCGCTTCATTAGGTGTCCCCCGACGCTTGATAAAACACAAGTGTCTTCTATCTCGTACAGTATTCTATTTCGGTCCCTTATGATAGCAATCTGAGGACGGAGGAGAGATATTGCCTTTGTAGTGGCAGAACAGCAGAAAAGACGAGATCCAATCTTTCTCTTCTCTCCGTCTCGCTCTCCCTCGGCTGAGGACCGATAGGGCTGATATATTGCACATGCAAGGTCTCACCGAGCTCACTTTCAAAATATGCGATGCACGTAGATGATAAAGTTGAAAGCCAGCGTATCAGAGCAGATATCTCATAACCAGGAGATAAGTCACATAAGTTGACAAAGATCAGAGTTTGATTAGACTCAGAGATTGTTTTATTGATCTCTGTGCTTCCATTAGATCTGATAAGATCGTTTATTCAGCGCGTCCCATTAAACCATGTAACCTTGTGAAAATACACACTTGTGCCTAAGCATGTAACCATCCATTAAACTAAGATAAATGGTAATGGAGGGAGGGACTAATGGGAAAATAGGTCCTTGCTGTTTTATTGAAAATACCAGTGTCAAGTATAAAACCACTCTTTTTAACCTCCTGGGTAAGAGGCCAAACATCGTTTCCCCAGAATCTCTTGAAAGTGATTGAGCTGATTTAACTGTGGCACTCTTTATCAGCATCTTGTATCCAGTATTGTTTGCTTGTAATGTCATCTAATGTAGAAAGATGTTGGAAGGAAAAAAGAAGCAATGCAGATTCATCAAAGCTAAAGCAATGACAATGTGCCATTTCTAAAAGATTTTGTTGTAAAAGTAACAAACAAAGATTGCAGTAGCATGTTTATTGTCTTTATGTATGGTGGACTCGTGAGCTTGTGGGTTTTGTATTATGTCTATGACAACACTTAACCATTGTTCATCTGTGCTTTATGATCAAGCCAATGTTATTTAATATTTTTGTTGAAGGTTCATTTTACAATTTTATAATTTTACAAGCAAGAACTGGAGGATGTTACTCTGTTTCAAACCTGAGTCTTTGCTGATCTCAAAGAGAGTTTGTAAAGTGTGATAGTTAAACCCCCTTTCTTCTAATTGATGGTCAGCTGAAATAAGTAGAACAGCATGAAAGTCGTGTTGATTCTCTTTTGCACGTATTCAGAGCATCGAAATGGGCGAGAAGACCATTTCATGATAAATTCAAATGGTTTCAGACATTTTATTTAGAGTACTGACATGGAAATTGACAGGAAGTGACAGCTCACTCAACCAACAGATGACTTTGAGTTGCTCCTCATTGGGAATAATTGGAAAAAAAAACCAAATTTTCATTTCAGTCAAAACATCAGGACAATGAATTCAAATCAGAAGCTTAAATTAATACTTTTTTTTTAAAGCCTTGAGTACTTTGGAAAGAATGGTTTTATTAAAAATGCTTCAGATGTTGAATATAATATTCAAAATCAACAACTCAAACAACTGCAAAGTTCTGCTACTTTTTGAACAGACTCATTTGACATAGTGAGTGTTTTAGGTTTAGTCAGCCCAGAACCAATTCTTCTTCATTTCTTAAAAGAGAAAACCCCAATATCTGCTAGTCTATAGAAATACTTTTATTTTATTGTAATGGTTCAATTGAGTATAGAATGTGAATCCTTATTTTCCTCTGAGAATTACAGGACAGCCCTGGCATAATCAATGCAATGTGATCATACACATCGCAATTACAGCTGGCTACCAACTGGGAAGGCGAGCATTTAATGCTCCTGAGCGCTCAGTTAAGAATCGACGCCACGGGTCATTAGCATTCACAGAGACCCTCGTCTTCCCCTCGCCGTCATCAGTTAAACAACGAGCTCCTAACCCTGGCTTTGTTTGGTGGGAGCGTCCATGTCTGATAAGGGCCCCCCTGATATGGCTAACATCATTAATCACCAGCACTGTGGGAGGACAAGGTGGGCAGGTTGAGAGCAGCAAGTACCGTCATCTCTCCCTGTGGATCCTTTTTAACGGTGCCATGCTCCTAATTAATAGAGCTGGCCCTCTCTTTGCGCAGATATACATCAAAATGCATGCAGGGAGAAAGGAGGCAAATAATGGCCGACAGACAGGGAGCTCAGGATTACTGTTCTGTGTCAGACATAGAGAGAGCAGGAGACAAAGTGAATCATAGAAGAGGCTGTGTGCTTATTGTTCATCAGAGATAAAAACCCAGACAGACAGTGAGGGAAAGAGGTAAGGAAAACTGATATTGCCAAGTACTTGAAAGGTGTAACCGCAAATGTCAGCACCATCGATAACACCACCTTGTTGGTGAGCCATTTTTCGTCTCCACATTTAAGCGCCCAGGAGGGCTGTAAAACCAGTTGAAGTGGAGAGAGATGAAACATGGGGCCAAAGCTTTAATTTTACTGCTCATGCACGCTGCTGGGACCAACTTTTAATTGCCTGTTAGAGATGATTGATAAAAGAAATAAGCAAGGCAGAGTAAACAGTTTAGGATCCTGTCAGTGTGTAAGCGAGTGAAATCATTCAGCGGGTAGAAAAACACAAAGTGGAGAGACAAAGATAGTGGTGATTATGTTTGTTTCCTGCTTGTTGTTGCACTCAGAATGGTATACTTCTTTCGAATGAGTTAATGTTGGAATGCCTGTATTTGCATATAGTGAAAAAACCCCACAGGAGATTAGATTTTTATAAAAGAGAAAACCAAGACAAGAGATGCAAATTACTACATGTGCAGTGTGATTGAAAAAAAAAAAAAGGTGTTACACAATATATCGCTTTACAGAGAAAATACATTAACGAAACCCTGACTGAAAAATGTGTGTATGAATGTGTTAAAGAAAGCAGGAAATTATGTTTCCCTTTTTAGCATTTTCTCATGAGACTTTAGGCGTCTTTGCTCAATACTTGCTCAATACCAGTGCCTCTGCTGTACTCATAACCACGCCTGTCACTGCTAATATCAAGGCCACTTAGTCATTTCAAACACCTGAGAAAAGAAAATATATGTAAGAGCTTGTTCTTATAAGACGCTGTAGTGAGTACAGAAAAGGCCTCCTAATGAATCACTTCAAGTTGCCAGTTATGCACTGGTATTCCCACAGTTTATTGTATTCTTCATGAGGTACTCCAGGGTTCTAGTCCAGCCTAAATATTGTTGGAAGTAAAACCAGAATTTTGAAAACATTTTTATATTTTCTGTCATACAATTATATTTAGCATTTGCAATTTTGCAGCTACAGCAATCAGCGCGAGCTCAGCCAATCACTGGCTGCAATTTAGCAGAAATTACTGTAATTTTTGTGTCGTGAGAGAAGCCTGCAGAACGGCCAGAATCAAAGTGCTTGAATCAACCACCTGTGTCAGTCTGGTGCCAGGCAAAAAATGACTGTGTTGTTTCAAACCACAGCTGGCTCCAGGGTATCAAAGTATTTATAAGTTAGCTTTTTTTTAAAGGCTAAAAGAAGATTGGAGAAAAAAATTGTAGCAGTATTTGTAAAGAAAACCCCAAAAAACAGGATTATTATATTTTACAATTTTCTAAACATAACACCTGAAAAGACAGTAAGACAGGTTGTTTTTAAGTTCATTTTCATTTTAGTTGTTGTTTACTTTGCTGACAAGAGGATGACTTTATATTTTATGAGTTAGAATCCAAGCTCTTGAATAGTTCAATATAAAATGACAAACTTTATAATTCTTTGTTAATACTCTTCAAACTGAACTCCAATAAAAATATGGATTCAAATCTTTAGACCATAGAAGAGAAGTAAACTACCGTCTTGATGTCTTAACAAATTATAAATAATATAATCGTCAAGGCAAACAAAATAAAGAAAAATAAATCCAGATTTTTTTGATGATGCTATGTAACTGCATGCCAAGTAAGTCTGAACCTCCAGGGCTGTTAAATGAAGCACATTGAGGAGGTGCCAAAAACGCCTGCAGTCCACAGACTGGTCTCTTCATTTAATTTCCTCTTGTGATAAATGTACATTGGCTGATTTTTAGATAGTATTTATGCTTAAAGTTATGATTAAGGGTGCAGGACACATGCTGTATGTACAGTATTATACTGTTTGTCTCCTGAGTGACACCTCTGCAGCAGCACTGAACTTTTGTCCAAACATTTCTGGTTCCAAAAAAAAAAAGTGACAGTCAAAATGCCAGACTTTAGGCTTTAGAACACTGATCAACAAACCAATGGGTTGCCAACATATGGCAACATATGCTGCTAATTTTTGGCAACAAGCTTTTAAGCATTCACCTTTGCTTGAGTATAAGTTCACTCACTTTATAAAGAATATGCAGAGGACATACAGTACTTCTATTAATGAGGCCTAAAATGTGAAATGACTAAGTAGCAATAGCTTCTTAATGATTATTAATGCATTCATTTATTTTTGTATTCAACAGGGACACCTGCAATGAACATGGCCTCTTATGTAAGTAGATGTCATGCATACAGGTTTCTAGCCGTGGCTAATTTGCAACCCCTGTCCCTGGCTATAGGCTTTTAGGATTTAAACAGACTTATAGAATACAGAAACAGTGATTCTGTATATACACTCACTCAGTACTTGCAGTAGGTCAACGGAGAAAATTGTCACAAATTCTCTTCATGCTGAAACTAAACATCTTTCAACAGTATGCATTGTCATTATTCAACTCAATTTCAACTATTTCCAGACTGTATTTCAGATGAATGATATAAACATGAAGAAGCAGATGTATTAGTCAATCAATCACACATATCAAAGACTGGCATCTTAATTTGTCTGCCACTTTACGATACAGGAAACAGGAAACTAACCAAAACTCAAATTTATGGTTCTAATTTACAATTCTAAACCAGGTTTTCATACTGAATTGTAATAATAAGACTTTATAACCCAACCTTGAATATCTCTTGTAGTTTGTGCCCTCATGGACCAGAACCATAAACCAATTGAAAGCAACTTCTCTCAGCTCTCTTCTGAGAAGCCTGCCCTTCTGAGGGTCCGAAAAGACTAAAAGTGGCCGGTAAAGAAGTCAACCGCTGTGTGAGAGAGAGATTAAAGGAAAAAGGGATGAAACGATCTTTTCTGTTCGTGAGCATGCAGAAAGAATACACACCGCAGGAAGCCTGACACTTGAAACCCCTACGCCGGGTCTCGCCATGGGAGGGCCCCTCGTTGAGTGTGAGTAATTACATGTGAGAACACTTTGCTGCCCTGTGGCTTTGAAAACTCCACTTCATAATGATCCCCACACAAACACACGCTCACCGCATTCCTTTTCTTCCAATCAGTCTTCAGGCGCGCTATTTATGGGAATCAAGAATTGATTTCTGTCGGCCATCACTTCCTGGTCTGAATATTTTCACAGACTGAATGTTTTTTTTTTTTTTGTGGGTTTAATGAAAGTTACAATATTCATTATAATATTAATAATATTCAGTGAGGCTATTACTCCATTAATCTTCTGTTATCCACAAGGAACAACCTATTATACGATTTGATCCATTCCTGTCTTCTTCTGTTGAGCGATGTCTAGTCCCAAAGTCTAGTCCCCCACATTGAGGGATCAGACTTGCTGAACACGTCATGATTGCAGCCGCTTGGTTTACAGTATGGCACAATCCCAATGAAAGCGTGCATCTCGGTTACACCTAAACAATTGAGGCAAGTCCCCCCCCCCCCCCCCCCAATCCATAATGAGATTCCTGGCGGTTTTACAATGGATACTGCATGATGAACTTTAATGAGATGCTTTTGAAAAGATGAGCCCAAATCAGCACTTTTTCTTGGATTACAGACGCCGGCGTGGATGAAAGAGAAGAAGGGGTGGTGGGGGGGAGATCTTTCCCCAAGTGAAGGGAGAGCAGTATTGATCCATATGCATTGTCTCGTTAATTTTGCTGGAGGTGTGGATTCCTCGTGATCAATACCCAGCGACTGCATCTTTATTCTTCTGTGTAACCTATTACTGTCGGTGGAATGCGAGGCTCACACCACAATTAGAGCTCTGGAGCAGGCAAGGCCAATCAATAGCACAGATGTATGATCTGTATAGCAGGAAGCAATAACTAGTCAAAGGTACAAGGTGGGTTCTTCCAAGGCTAAAGGCTAATCTAGGTGAGTGACCCCACCTTAGTCAAAAGCCACCACGGTTCCCAGAAGCAAACTTAATAAGAGCAGCCCTCAAGGCTTTACTCAATAGGGCTTTAGGCTCCAGGGTCATTTCTATTTAACCGCTGCTTTTACAAGAGTAACGATCTGCTGACTTCGTTGCCTTTTGAAGATGCAACATACTGCAAAAAGAACACTTGATGACATGAAAATAAGGCAGAAAAGGAAAAATAAACAATTACATCAAAAACAAAGGACAAAATAATGTTAATGTAAAAGTTGACACATTAGCACTATGTAACTTTGGCAGCAGCCGAGGTCATCTTGCGAAAAAAATGTGTATGGCTGTGCGGCACTAGTTCACACACCAGCCTTCAGTTTTAAAAGGAGACAGTTAGCGTGTCTCTCTATGAATTGATACAATGACTGAGGTTAAGAGGAAGACGATGGTGACAAGTGAAGCTAAGAGGAGAAAAAGAGAGAGTGACCGAACAAGAAGAAGAATGTGCTTCCCTGCCGATTTTATGCATAACAGATTGCAACTTAACGTAAGGCTGTATTGTTATCGGTGTCATCGTTGTTTAGTCTCATGTGTAGTTGCTTTATGTCATGCAGAACGTCATCTAACCCAAATTATATCTCAGGTTTGCAGACAAATAAATAAATACATCCATCTTTCAGAAAAAAGTTGTCTCTTTACTGCGATCTTCAAGTTTGCTTTATAAGTCTGGAACCTTACAAACCTGTTTCAACTAGCATGTGATACCCTCTCCAATGATTTAGCCACAGGCTACAGTTTGAACAACAGTTAGAACACATACACATAATCCACATGCAAACACATTGCAAACAACGGGCTGTAGATGCTGGCAGAGTCAAATTTGCACAAAATTAGGTAATATTACTGTACCTTGTCTGTCAGCGTGGTTCTTTGGCTTCTCAAAACATCTTTGCCAGCTTTGCACTCTCTGTTAAATCAACATTGTCTAGGGGGGGTATGGGTAAGAGCACTGTGTGTCTTGCAACAGTGCAGATGCAGGCAGAGACCTTCAGGGGCACCGAAGTGCACCACACAAGTTTTCTCCCACTATCTTGTTTGACCTTTCAGTTCTGACAAATATCTGCCACAGTCCTCAACCCTACATATGGGAAATATGTAATTATTATACAAGTTTTGAATGAGTTCAAACTAATCATGATTCTAAAGGTCACCTATTCTAACACTAATATGTGTCCCTAGTCTGTCTCCAAACCCCCAAACCTCCTACTTTTCAGAAAACGTGTGCTCAAACAGACAGTTTTCCCTTCATGACATCACAAAGGGAAGTAACCCCCCCCCCCAGGTGGGTCCTACACTTACACAGCTAGATTTTTGTTCTTCCCTCTGGGGTAGGGTTAGGGTTGGGGGGGGCCCTGAGTTTGCCTTCTTACCGTAAACAATTGGGCATGGAGAAAGAAAGCCCAAGCCACCCAAGCCCTTCCAGAGTGGGGCGAACACAGCTAACTTACATTTAAAGCTACAGACACATAAATAGAGGGGTTTATAGACATGATTAACTACAGGATCAGAGTTGATTTAGAACAAGAACCTTCACAGACACAGCAAGCTCTGAGACTTATTTAAACTGGATGAAAAGGAGGATAAAATGTCCCACTTTTAGTGATGATAATATATAAAAATGGTCCATCATGCTTCTCTTTGGGATGATGTGAATCAGCCTGATGACAGGGCTTCTGCTGCAGAGTTAGATGACACTGTTGAGATTCCTCGCCCAGCTGTATTTTCATATCAGCAGTACAGTGGCTGTTAGCATATGAGACTGTCCTTTTCTGTCACTCCCTGCCTGGTTTACAAGTAAATTGAATGACTATAAATCATTGCTAAATCACAGAGCAGAACTAAGATTATGTTTGGAATAATGGCACAGCTATAAATCTTCCATGCTGCTGACTGGACGAGACAAAAACAGTGTTGTTTTTTTCTCCTCTGGTTTGTAATATAATTTCCAATTCAGATTAGCGTGACGTTGATGGATTGTATCATAATTCTCTGAAAATGCAAACTGACTTGTTGTATTGACAGGCTGACAATTTGACATGAGTTTATTGTGTGGGTTGGCGGCTTCGTCAATGGTTTCTGGGAATAAAAATGGAATCAGAAACATTGTCAAATTTCCACATTTTTCCGTTCACTTTCAGAAAAAGTTTTGGGGACAAACTTTGCAACTTGTCATTTTAACATGTCACCGTGTAGAATGATGCATCCCTGGTGCCTGTGCAGTAACAGGGAAGGAGCTTGTAGATGTTGGTGTGTTTTGTGTCTTAACAGCATCCATTCTCCTTCTGAATGAAGAGGCACTTACTGGAGAACAGTGATGGCTGTTGGTCATTTGTGTATGGATCTCACTGCCACATTTGAGAAGTTGCGGCTCTCAGGTATTCACTGCAGCATAAAAAGCAATAAATAGCAGAGCTATCTCACTGTTAAAGTCCACTTACCTCCTGAGGGCCCAGCGCTCTATATGCAAATGAGAGTGCCTTGTAACAAGTACGCAGAGAAACACACACTCACAACCAAGGAGATATTCGATGGAAACAAAATACTCGATGGAGTTCCTTGCCTCAGCAGGTTGAACATGAGGTGTGTGGAGCTCTGAAGTTTTCCTAGCTTTCTTTCCTTTTACATCACGTCTTACTCCAGGAGTAACAATTGAATTTGCTGAGTTTGGCAGATTTAGCCAAGCTGTTAATATCCTTAAAATCATTTGGTGGGTTTTGAGTTATGGATCTTCCTTTGTTTCCAGATCAGAGTTATCCCTCACAGCAGGCCTTCCAGCTTTCAATCACATTAATCAGACCAGAGACAAAAGCCCAAACTTTTTTGCCAACACCACCCCTCTGCGGTTTTAGGAACAACCTGGAGTCTGAAGGTAATGCCAGTTAATAACACACATCAGTCAAACTAAAGAGAAAGGCAGCGTTGCCCCTGCGTGCCCACCCCTCATTCCCATGGCGTCTTCATGACAGAGAGGGTCAGACGGGGAGCAGCGAAAGAAAAACAAACTTCAAATACTGAGTGGGTTTTTAATTAACCATGACAGCATAGTTTGGCTTAATGAGCATTTCTTACCCGACTGAAGTCTGCCAACCATTCTCTGCAGCTTCTCACTGTTGCTCAGGGAAACTCAACATCTCCGCCAGATAGCCACAAATATGAACGGGACACTTGCCAAAGCTTTGTATATATACACAAAGATGAAACAGCTCTGCCAACCTCCTCCTGGTACACTGTGAGAGGAGCTCTAATGAAGATATTTCATTCTAACTATTTTTATAGAGGACTTGGTTTTATTGAATTATGATGCACAGCTGCTCAACATGTGTGCTGTTTTTCTTCTCCTCGGGCTGAGGCAGACTTTGCTTGTGGATAAATGATGTCCACTTACAATGACTACATGAGCTCTGAATGAGGTAGACTGATGCAGCCTAATCAATAACATATGTTACCTGTGAAAAACTTCTTTTTTTTTGTTCTTTGGTGTGAAATAAGAGAAAAAGAATCTCCTTGTGTTTTCTATCTATGAATTGATACGATATCTAGCCATGCTACCTGCTGATTTCGGCTGACTGGGAAATAGTTTAACTTCCAGTCCGTTTGCTTCCACTCTAGTAAATGCTCATGTTTCCACATCGCGCACTGTGAAAGCATCCAAAGCATGCCAGCTGAACATTAAAGATCGACCAGGACAGGAAGTCAGACAAGGAGCAATAACTGAATGGTTGAAAAACATGTACTACATACAGAAAGTTTAAGATAAGATAATAATCATCAAAAGGCTGAGAAATGTTGGACTGTTTTTTGGGGGGACATGTCGTTCTCAAAGTGAGTGAAGATAAAAACATGAGGATTTTAAAGACTGTGATGCATTTAAAGGTGCACTATGTAGTTTTGGTAGAGACAAGTTAAAGTTGGAGAAGTGTACAGATTCTGTGGTATATGTTCATAACTGACAATATATACAAACTGTCCTCAGAGGAAAATGTGGTCCCTGGAACACTGTTTGAAGATGAAATGCTAAGCGAGAACTTATGCTGGAGGGCCTGCAACAGTGAAACAGTAACTCTCCTGGTAGCTTTTTAGCTCCAAACAGTGTCCAGTGACCTTTTTTTCCTTTAAAAACTTGAATAAAGTTTGTGTATTTAGTTCATAAAGTGTAGCATAGAATTGTTTAACTTCTCCAACTTTCAGCTTTTATTATTATTTTATTTTCAGTTTATTTGTCCGGGACAATACATGTAGGCATTGTTTCATCTAATTAAAGTGCAGCCCATGCAATGTAAATAGGACTTCTTGCCATGACTAATTCTAAGTCCTTGTCCTTGTGCTTTAAAGTCACATTTCCGTGTGTGTCATTGCCACTCCAAAACTTTTTAAACGATTGTAAAGTTACAACATCGAGGTGTTTGTGACTGCTGTGGTAAAGGTGAGGTACACTGCTGTATTTTAAGGGCAGCAGTATGATATTGACAGTGCATGCTGTGCCACACCTAGGAGGCAAAGAACCCAAACAGCAACTTTTTTTTTTTATCAAGGATCAACAGCACCATTTGAGCTGTGATAAAAGCCCCCCAAAATAGCTATTTATAAGCACAATATCCAATATGAAAAGCTTTAGTGTGAGTGAGCAATTTTAGAGTGAGCTAACCAGCCCTGTCTGTCTGTCTCTGTACAGCCCCGCATGCAATCGTAGCCCCCGCCCGGCTCGATCATAAATGAAAGTGACTTTGAGAGCAAACAAACAAACGGAGCTTAAGTGAATCAGTTAGGCAGAAAGAGGCATGTGGCAGGCAGGCAGGTGATGGATGGTGGCGCTTAGGAGCCGTGACTTTTGGGTAAGTGACAATGACACACATAAAAGGTCCACCATTACCCATTTTAAGACGCGGTTAAAATCCTTATCGACCCGCCTGACTCACTTGCCAATATGCCCGAGCATCACGCCAGCTGGAGCTGGATTGCTGGTTGAGAATGATTTGCATTGACGAGAACCAACCCATCTCCTCTCTGTAACACACACACACACACTCACACACACACTTTATACACAGACAAAGTTACCTTATGTGAGCAGAGTTTCAACCCAAAAGAGAGGAGCACCCACAGTTGCAAATGATTGCTGCACTCTGCTATTCGTCACAAATGCACTTCAGAAGTGAAGTGTGCTGCAGAGTCAAATTAAAACCTGACACCAATTTGGTCGAGGACACTTTCTTCCACATCCACAAACGCTGCTGGAGAAACTCACCTGTGGCGAGTGACTGCACCAAATGAAAGCTTCTTTCACATGTACTTGAACCTGTGAATATTCTAGTTCAAACACCCCATGATTCATGAATGCAACAAGTCATCTTGCACACTTTTAAAAAAACACATGTTCATATGTCTTTTATCAGTCAGACAACGTGCCCTTGAGGTTGTTTGAATTAGGCGTTGTCATGATATTTTTCATGTGACATGTTGGAAAGTTGTCTGTCTACCTTTTTAGCTTACCTCTGCAGCAGTAGAATATAGGAGTGTGTGAGAAATTATCTCGTAGAAAAACAACCCACCTATTCTGTCATCCAAAGAAAAATCTTCCAAACCAGAAACTCTGGAAAAAAACAAAACATGAGAGCTTAATCTGTTTTGGAGTTCTTGTGTTTTCCTGCTTTCGTGACTGCTCTTAACACTACGTCTCTGACCTGAAAAAAAAAACATTCTAATAAGCTAGCTGTTTGTTTACTCAGCCATCTTGCAATTTCTGTTCTCCACTCTGACAGCTGCTGGTTTTAATGTTCTGCCTTGGCGAGGGATGTGTAAACAGCACGAGCAGCTCAACACTCGTTTGAAAATTACAGATGTACCTGTGAAGTAAGATGTTATTGATGTTAAGTTTCGTGCTTGCGGATGATATTTTTCAGGGGTAATACTTCATAATAAGGCAAACAAACTGAATAGCTGTTCTTAGTACAACTTAAACTAACATGGAATGAATGTAGAAATAGAGAGTACAGAAAAACACCAGGTACCTGACACTGTGCAAGTCTGGTATGTGATGGGCATGATAGGCCCAAGAACAGTTACCTTTAGACACTGATTGTTGGTATCTTTGTATGGGATTGTGTCACTGTAAAATTGTTATTTTGTCCACAAGCACACAATGTAAAGTACAATAATGTTTAATTACACATCGATACATATTGGACAAAAGTTTAATTCTTCAAACCGATATTGTTACTTACTGAGCCTCCCAAGGTAAGGCTCAAGTAAAAAAAAAAAAAAAGAAGCTGTTTGCAAATCCATTCCCAAAGTTTACAGATCTGTGCACATTTGTAAACTGTGCACACAGTTTTGAAAATGATGGGCACAGTTTCACAAACTGTGCACAGAGTTTTGAACTGCATTGATTTTGCATTGTATTAATTTTCATTGCATATCCATACCCACAGATTGGAAATCCATGCACACAAATGCATGCACAGTTTATAAATCAGTGGGTCCGTATTATAAACTGGTGCATGCATTTGTAAACCATGGAAATGGATTAACAGACATCGTTTCATTTTCTTACATTAGCCCTGCAGGTCTTCAATGTTCCTTCAACCACCAACCAATCATTTTTGATCTCCAGCTGAATTTGTGTGGTTCTGGCAGTAATGAAAGAATAGTCATTATATCATGTGATGGTGCACTGACACAAACAGAAAACGATGATTTAATATTAAAGATTTAATGCCCCTTCTAGCCTCATAAAGATAATTTAGGATATTATTATATTTGTTTTGTTTAAACTGGTCTCAGATTATTCAGAATTAATTTGTAATTTTAGAGACTTATTGTGTTATTCTATCTAACTTCATACATTTGATCTATAATAAGAAGAGTTTCATAAACTGAACCTTCTGTCGGGCTCCTTTTCAAATCTTGTGTTTTTTAATTGTCAGTTGTGATTGAAAATGTAAAACTCCTCCCTGACAATACTTCACTGTTGATTCTCTATATCTTCTAATGAAAGCCTCTCATGGCCAGCTGCTTGAAGCTCTACACGCTGAGTTCTTAATAGGTCTTCTATGAATCAGCTGCTTAATTACAGAAAATGTGGCTAATTGTTGCCTCAATGTTCTGCTGATGTAATGTTCTAACTGTTTTGGTGGTAATGTGGTACTAATGTAAAGAACCTCTCAGTTAATTTGTCTCTTGCGCTGATAGCCTAGCCGTTATTTTGTACAGTACAAAATAACATACAGAGGCTATAGCCCCCGTTGCAGCGGCTATGGGTTCAAATCCAACCTCGTCCCTTTGCTGCATGTCATCCTTTGCCCTCTCCTTCCAGCATTTCCTGTCTCTCCAGACCCAAAAGAAAATCTGTCTCTGCTGTGTAGCCAGGTGAGCTTTCTGAATCTGTCCACAAATAATACCAAAAATCTATTTCATAATTTCCTGAGCTTGCTCTATAATTCTCAACCAGAAGAAAGGCAAAGGGCAGAGACAAAAAGTAAAACCTTGCAAAAAAAGTTCTTATACTGTTCTGGTTTGTATGGGACTAATACATCTGTGGACTACTGTTTTTGACACAATGTATATAATTTACTATCAAATTTAGATTTTACAGATGATGGACCTGGCAGATTAGCACTTGATTAAGACAAAGACAGGTCTTTATAAACTATTCTATTACAAACTACTGAATGTACTCAAGTAATTCCCTAAAAAACAGGCCTTGCATTTCCATCCCCCACCCATTCCGTCTTCGTCTTCAATCCATTGTGTCCACAAAGTCATGACCAAGCGTCCCTGTCCCTATCTGACCGTCCTGCCTGCCCGCAGTAAATCGTTTCTGTGTGAGCAGGAATTATTCCAACAGCCCACGGTCACGATTGCGGTGTGTGAGATGAAATGGATAAAGACTATGAATAGAGATCCCATTTTCCCCAAGCAAGACCATGACACACGGATCCAAGATGCTGGAGGAAAAAAAAAAATCCATAAATGCAAATTGTGTTTTGGAGGAACCGTGGTCACTGCAGGACATGAGAAACTTCATATTATAGCTCAACTAGCTCATTGGTTCATGAACCGCAGAGCGGCTGCAGCATCGATTTCTGGCTAATACCTGCATGTTGATTTGTTTATTCTAGAGGCTTATGTGTGTTGTCATGTGCTCCAGTTGATGCAAATTCTATCCATGTTCAGCACAATAATCTAGTAGAAATAAATGTGCTGTAAGGGCTTCAAGTTTTATATTTTTACTCTCAGAACCAGACGATGCTTCAACTCGATAATAGATGACTCACCTTCAACTGCCTTTATTTAATTGAAGATTTACGGCAAACAAAGAGTCTGATTAACTCTAAGAACCCAATAATCTGAGTGTTCAGTGTGTGGGAAGTAATGACCATACATTTACTCTTCAAGTCTAAAAGTGTTTGTCCCACCTAATCAGACAAGGTACACTCTTAGTGGAATATGTCAATATTGTCTGTGTTTCATTTATATAATACCCATTCTTTCTTTTGAGTGTCAGGCTGAGTTTTAGTGCATCAACTCACAACACTTTATCCCAGATTGACACCCTTTCTGGCTCCTGAAAACCTGAACCTTGTGCACTTGTGCTGAAGCTACACTGAGACTATGAATAGAGTGTTCTTTTACCCTCAGCCAGAACATGACACACAGACACACAGTGCTGGAAGACAAAAAAATCCATAAATGCAAATACTGCTGCTGTGTTTATTGTGCTATAGCTACTGAACAAGAGGATCTCCATATTGAAGTACAATAAGCTAGCTGCTTGATGCTCAGTCCAGTGGGTTTCACATTGATTTCTGAAAAATATCCTGGTGGATGCTGATGTTCTTGTTCCAGGCTGTTGTTTATTGTCCTGTTTTTCTGACTTCAAGAAAAGTTACTAATACTTCTGCGCCCAAAAGAAACTTCAGGATTATCATTCTAACGGACTGTCAGTTTACATTGTGGTAAGGCTTGCTCCCATTAGGCACTTAGTTGCAAAATGTTTGAGGAGGTAAAGATATAAATAAGACAAACACCATACAAGGACACAGGCTAATACATCTAAAACTACATTTCCAATACAGGAACTTTCCCCAGGGCCTGGGGACTTATGGAGAACCTCAATGCTCAGTGTTACTTAAGTGTACATATTCAACTCCAACAAGCGTCCCACTCTTACTTCTTTCCCAAAGTAAAGTGGACACACTGAGTTTGCTGTATGATGGCTGTGGCTGTTTGGTTCCAGCTGTGCATTGGCAGCAGCTGTGTGTCGGATCCAGCCCGTACCGTCATGGTATACACATTGTCTGCGTGTTGGCTGCGCGGCCCTGTCAGTGGTATCGTTCTTTATTCGTTTTACATTTTTTTTTTTATATTTATTGGCTTTATGAATGTCACAAAGATGTATTCTTTAGAGGGAAGGGTAAAGAGGCATGTGCTCAAATTTCAGTCATATTCAATAAACATAATTAAAGTATCCAATCCAATCCAATCCAACTTTATTTGTTAAGCACTTTAAAACAACCACAGTTGACCAAAGTGCTGTACAGAAGAATAAATAAAATGCATAACAGCTCACGTGAGATAAAAGAAAACTACATGTGAAATACAGAATCAATTTAAAAGACATAAAACATAAGTAAAATGAATAGACACGCAAAAAAAGAAATCAAATAAATAAATAAGTCGACGACTTTCTGTGTGTCAAAGGCCAGGGAAAAGAGATGAGTCTTAAGACGAGATTTAAAAACAGGCAGAGAAGATGCATTTTTAATGTGCTGAGGTATATCGTTCCATATTTTTGGAGCCGCAACAGCAAACGCATGGCCCCCTCTGAGCTTCCACTTGGTTTTAGGCACCCTCAGGAGCAGCTGATCAGCTGACCTGAGAGAGCAGGTGGGCGTGTAAGGGTGTGGAAGCTCAGAGAGGTAGGGCGAGGCAAGACCATTGAGAGATTTAAAAGCAAATAAAATAATTTTAAAATTGATCCTAAATTGTATGGGCAACTAGTGGAGTGAGGCTAAAGTAAACATGAATCACTCCACTGTAGTCTGTTTGCCAAATTTACTGGCTGTTTTTCTTTATACAAGTTTGGGGTGCTGGGCTTATCAGAAACCTAATCTTAACTAACTTAGGGATAATCATAATAGTCATTCAGGACTTTAAGAAATAGTCCTTGATACATATACAGGCTGCAGCACACAAACGACTGATGAAGCTGAGGAGAGACAGGTTATGGAGCTCAGAGGGAGATCAGAGTAGAGCCGCTGTTAGAGCCAGTTGAGGTGGTTTCAGGATCTGATCAGGGTGCCTCCTGGGTGCCTTCCTTCTGAGGTTTTCAAGGCACGTCCGATTGGTTGGAGACTCCCCGGTAGACTTAGAAGACACTGGAGAGATTACGAATCTCCACAGCTCAGGAATGTCTCAGGATCCCCAAGGAGGAGCTGGGAAACAATGCTCAGGAGGAGGTCCCTGACGAAGGACAGATGGATCTCAGATTATAAAACATATCAAAGTGATGACCTGAACTGTTCAGTCCTGGTAGCTGGATAAATAGGATAGACGAGTACTGAGATTTCCCTTCCTCTAAGTCTGATCCCAGCCACCCTGCAGGAGAAACTCATCTCAGCTGCTTGTATCTGTATTTTTATTCAGTCAGTCTGATATTCAAGCTACATTTTTCCCTTTATTGTAACCCTGACTTTTGTGATCCAGAACAAAAAAACAGATTCTTCTCTATAGCTGCTGAAAATGCAGTGACTGTGTAATTGTCTGTTTCTTTTATACCCTGTTAATACATTTTTTTTCAGCCAATTCCATTGCATTCAGCCTCCCATTGATTTCAAACTACATACCACTTTCAACACACTCTTCTTGAAATTACATTTTAGACTTATTTTTTAAGAAAGTTGATACAACGCTTTGACTCCTGGTCTTAAAAGTAGGACAAGAAATGTGTCATTCTGAGACTCTTTGGCCCCTCTCTGATGTATAAATGATGCATTGCATACAGTACAGCACCTCCCCATCCATAGAAGAATTGGAATGTATGAAAAAGAGAGCAAGCCAGGCTTAGTATTATCTGAAGACAGGGATAACATCAAAGAGGGAATTTGGGTGACAATACTTTAAAGGGTGCCAGTGGAGCCCATTAGCTCTCAATAAAGGTCATTACAATCACCGTTTTTGGAAACGCTCTCATTACAGCAGCAAATGTGTTATTCTGGCATTAGCCACTATCACTATTACACTATACAATATATATTACACATAATGAAATGACTATAACTTTAACTGAGATCAGGCGTCATGCCAGCCAAAAACTATGGGGGAGGGTGGGGCACAGTTAGAGAGGGGACAGTGGGGTGCCTTAGGACAAAAATAGATGACAAGCCATTTTTTTGCATTTTGAATTAAAGGTCAAAGGGCTTTTGTTTCTCCATCAGTTTGAATGGCTGAGAAAAATCTAGATTTAATTGTGACATTTCTCACATATGTATCACAACTTAAAATGTTTTTTTTTTAGCTTTCATTTATCAAATCTTCCTTTCACTGATTACAAAAGGCTGCTGGCTGAATGAATCCAACACATTATTTGTTATAATGTTAAAAGCATCATCATCTTTGTCATCATCATGACCACGATGTCATCATGTAGCTTTCCATTAGGTATGAATATATGTACGTTTTTAACAATAAAACCATCCCATATACTCCCACGCGTCTTTTACGATGGGCGCTGATAAATGCATCCATTAGAGGACGCAGTTTTCATGTATCTGCACTTCTCCATCGCTGTCCTCTGGCTTATACTCCCAACTGATCTCTGCCCAGCTGTTTTGTTGTAGTTGTGTTTCCGTGTGCCCAGGCACAGTAACATTATGTGTTTTTGGTTTCAAACAAACTTGCACATACTATCCTCAAAACGTTCTGCCATTTTTCAAAGTATTCTTTTTCATTGCATTTTGCAGGTCTGGCTTGAACTGTTGGCCACACTGCTCGACCATTATTTGTGATGGTATTGCTACCTTTAGTCTGTACGTGTAAGCTTCCAGAAAACATGCATCAGAGTACACACTGAAGGCTCTGTCCATATCCATATTGGACGTAGATGATCATTTAGGCTTCAAATCTTCATCTGCCTTCCAAAGATCAGCTGTTTCACCTGCCTGATGAACATCTTCATCACATCCTCCCCTGATCTGAAACAGACTTATGAAAGAGGGGCAAAGCCTTGAAAAGGTCGACCAGCAGTGAAAGTAAATACAGAAAATACATTTACATCAAGTACAGTTTTGATGTACTTGATGAAAGATTTAATTAGTATAAAATGTATAGGGCTGTGTGGGGAAATCAGCAAGCTACCCAATGGTTTAAAAATTCTTAAAGTTAGCTGAGTGGATCTATTATGTTATTCAGTAACATGAAACATATTATTCTGTAATGAGCCGTTCTGCATAATGGGAAATCTTACTTAAGAATGATTAAAAGCATATTTATATGCTAATACAATTATACTATTAATTTTAAAAAGTTGTGAATGCAAGACTTGCAACATTTCACACACGGAGTATGTGGCAACTGGGAGTCAGACTCTCTTGGTTCATTTCTCACATCTTCAATCACTTTTTTGAAAGTAAACTAGCCTGAATAATATTTCACAAAACATTACTCTGGCTGTAAGTGAAGTAAGTATCTGTTAATGTAAGTAAGATCGTTTTCTGATCAGTCGGACCCTAGAAATTTTTACACCCACAACATCCCCTTGACATGGAAAACAAGGAAACAGCCATTAACCACTGAAGTACAATATTTTAATTTTGTGCAGAACTCTATTTTCTCTCTCTCTCTTTGTTCCCCCTTTTCCTTTCTCTCAGTGCTCTAAAGATAGCAGCAGATAGAGTGAATCTGCAAAGCTTGCAGAACACTTACACAGTGCAAGACGTGTTGATTTAGGATTCATACGAGACTGAGTTTAAATATTGCTTAAAATATTTTGTTCAGTTACAGGTGAAATCACAATTATGAATTTAATATTCTTTTTATATTGGACATTTATTATTTATTGACGTGTGAAGTTATGTCTGACTTTACAGTTTCAGTCTAAGAAAAACACAAATGATGCTGGTTAAAGAAAGAGACTCCAGAACCCAGTCTTCAGTGTGAAAATCTTCATTTAACCAGTGTGGCAGCAGTAGCTTAGTCTGTAGGGATTTGGGCTGGGAACCAGAGGGTCACCGGTTCAAGTGAATTTTCGGACCAAGTATGGAAATTGGAATTTGTGGAGGGGAGAGGTGCCAGTACTCTTCCTGAGTGCTGCCAAGTAGCCCTTGGGCAAGGCACCAAACCTCCAACAGCTCAAGGCGCCAGTCCCTGTGCCGCCCCCTCACTCTGACATCTCTTCACTAATGCGTGTCTTACAGTAACAGAAGGATAAGTTGTTTCCCTTGGGATTAATACAGTGAACAAACTCAAATACATTTGAATAACCTGCCTCTGTCAGAACTTAAACTTGTTAGATTAAGTTCTCCTTTGCTTTCTGACTGTATGTTGAGATCGAACAATAACTTTCAAATCTAAGGATGTGTGTAGACCAAGTTTAACCTATGGTGATTCTAGAGTCTGTTGGGGGCCCAACAACCAGCATTCATAATCATTTTGTCTGCCAGTTTCACAGCACTTACTCTTCTTTCTCTTTCTCTCTTTCTTTTTCACTCTCAGACAGATAATTCCTCTTCATTTTCCTTCGGTGACTTTAATCGAAAAAATTGGTTATCAAAACAATAATGAATGCCACACTTAGCAGGGCAATGAGAGGGAATGCTGTCAGCTGGTGCCCCTCATTGCAAAATTTGCAAATTTAGAGCAACTGCTGTGGTTTAAAGTAAGTCGGCCCTAGGGGCCCCCCACTTGCCTGGGGCCCCAAGCAATTGCCTGCCTTGCCTATTGACAAACAGCTCCTCTGAGTTTAACTGTTGTCTAAAAATATCAACTAATATTAATGGTTTAGTGGAAGTGTCAATAAAAAACCCTGACAAATCAGTGCAGAGTCGTCAGTCTAAAAATTGCATTTCATGAAGTCATGAAGATCACCTTTGGGTGGCTCAGTGGTAGTGTTAGGTCGGCTCAAGACACTTAACCCCAAGTTGCTCCTACTTCTTCATCAGTGGTGTGTGAATCAGTATGAATGTATTATTTAATTCTGATGGAGACTTGAAATAGCAGCCTCTGCCACCAATGTGTGAATGGGTAGGTGCGACCTGCGGGGTAAAAGAAGTCAGAAGAAAAGAACTATACAAGCTCAAGTCCATCTATTAACCATCTTAAGGCCATATTGTTTACGTCACTGAAAAAAGTTGTTGCTTTGTTATTTGAAAATTAAAAACTTTTAAAATGTATAAAATCATGTCCTGTAAAAACTGTTATACATGGCTTAGTGCAGGGCCATTTTGAGTCTAAATTCCCGCTTACACCAAGCGGTCTGATCCAGTTCGGTATGGTTTGCATTTATTGGCGTTTTCACTGTCAAAAGTTGGGAATGGTACCAAAATGAACAATCCACTCCGTCCCTTCTGTTGGGTCTGCCAACCATACCAATCCGACCCTAAAGGGTGGAGCTAGACACACTGCAGTTGGCTGTGAAAACGTAAGCAAGATCAGGGTTTACTGCACCAAACTGTTCTTCAACCAAACCAGACCACTTGGTGGAAACGGGGCTTTACTCACCTTTTGCTCTGAGGTTGGAAGGTTTCAAATGCTGTATACTGTACCTTTAAATGTATTCCATTCTAAAACACAAGATAGATATGAGACCTGGTCCTAAATTGGCTTTAGCTGGATCCTGAGCCCAACTATTGTAGATACATGTTTAAATGTTATCATCTACTTTGCATATTTGCACTAATAAGAATAACATGAAACAATGAAGGAGCTAATTTATTCCTATAGTAAATAGTAAAATAAAAATTGTCCGTTTATCCATTTTGCTTCCTTACTTATGGCTAGTATAAGTGTATCTCCAATCAAATTTACATTTACCTTGTGATGCAGAAATAATGACAGAGGAGAGAAGAAGACGTTTCTTTTCAAATATGGCACAGAAAGCATGTTAACAAATGTAACACGGTTTGGTCCAACACTTTTTCAGCCAAAGCAAGATTTATCTTTTTTTGTGTTACTGGCTGTGTAACTACATTCATGGATTATTTATTGCCACAGAAAACATCTTCTCCTCACACTTGCCCACGGCTGGCGTGGATGTGAGACATGATTAGCTCCCGACTGATGAAATGCTCTGGACGGCCCATAACGTTTGCATCCAGTTTGTTGAACAGATGTCATATTAAATGTGCCAAAGTGGGAAAAAAAACTTGCTTAAAATTTTTTAGAGAACATTTAATAACCAGGCTGAAATGTTCAGGCTCAAACAAACAAGTGGCGTCCATCCAGTAAAAAATAGAGAATATGTTGAATTTCATCCAGCATTTAAACGTATAAAATGAGACTCGACTATCAGATAAAAAAGAGTGGACTCAGTAAACATTCATGCATCAGTATTATGCCTTACAAGTCCAGAGACGAATAATTACCACTTGATCATCTCTGAAATTAAAATATCCCAGAACAAGTTGTAGAAAACATATTCAAAAGAGAGAATAAATAAAAGTAAAGCAATACGTGGCCCCAGTTGTTAGCTGATGATGCAGGCAGAAAGGAGTGCAGCACACTGTTTGTGTTTGTGTGTGTGTGATTGTGTGATGGATTCAGTTTGAAATGCATACAGAAGTAGTGAGTGTTGAAATGAGGCTGATTCAGCAGCAGAACAGGTGTTCAAATGATATCAAACAGAATCCATTCACATTTCATTTCCCCTCAGCCATACATACTTTGCATTAAGCAGCACACAATCTACAGCAGCATCACGGTTAATAACTGCCCTGCCTCCAGGATTACATGAATAACAAAATCTCAACTCTTGACCCTTGATAAAAAACCCAGCAGCTGAAACAAGCAGCTTTAATATAAAATAGAATATCTTAAATTTGTTCATAAGTTCAATATAAATTCTGTCACAGATTAATCGGTACGCCAGAGGAAATTATTGTACTAACCAAGTGTCCAAAACACAAGACAAAACATGAAGCGGTTGACTTTTGACTGAACCTGCACTGCTGTGTCTGATTCCCACGTCATTAAAATATTGCCATATTGTCTCACTGTTAATAGCTTGCCATGTTAAAGGATGCAACCTCCACACTTGATATCTTG
This sequence comes from Labrus bergylta, assembly GCF_963930695.1. Taxonomy (NCBI): domain Eukaryota; kingdom Metazoa; phylum Chordata; class Actinopteri; order Labriformes; family Labridae; genus Labrus; species Labrus bergylta. Next base: position 21,388,223 of record NC_089209.1, on the reverse strand, counting down.
ATCATCTAAGGGCATTTTTATTTATTTATTTATTTTTATTTAATTTTTTAAGATTTATTTTTGTGCCTTTAATGGAGAGATAGGACAATGGATAGAGTTGGGAATCAGGGAGTGAGAGAGAGTGGGGAATGACATGCATGAAAGGAGTGACAGGTGGGAATCGAAACCCGGGACGCCCGCCTGGAGGACCGCAGCCTCCACACATGGGGCACGCGCACCAACCACTGCGCCACCAGCGCCCAAATCTAAGGGCATTTTAACACCTAACTTGTCTGGTTCGGTTCAAATGAATTTGAGTCCATTTTCCAAGTTACTGCGGTTCATTTGCGCTGCTGTGAAAGCTGTCGATCAATTCAACCCTGGTGCCCACTAAATAACTGTACCGTGACCACTTGAAAAGGTAGGTCTAGGCTCGCTGTTTTTCAGACTATAGTGGGATTTGTTTGTAGTGAGAACATGAACTGATTAACCTGACCTAACTACGGCGTTTAATAGCGGCTAGCAAACAGTTATGAGAATACTGCCATCTGGATTGGGGTGTGGGTACTACCTGCCATGTGAGATTGACAGATGTATTCATCATATGACTTTCATGATATGTTCTTGTTAAGTTTCGTATTGTGTTTATTTCAGTGTTTGGATTTAATTTCCTGTTTTATTTTGTCTCTTTCTTCCTTCTTGTGTTGCTTGTTTCCCTTGTGTGGATATTTAATACTTTATTTCCAAATTTAAGCTCTAGTGTTTCCTGTTTTATTTTGTCATTTCTTATCCTCGTGTTTCTTTATGTCCTAGTGTGTATTGTTACTGTAACCTTCTTGAGTTCTCTGGGTCTTTAGTGTTTCCTCTTTTATTTTGTAGTTCTTGTCCCCACTCTTTCTTGTCTTGTCTTACCTTCTTCCTTTTGTCTGCTTTCCCTCCATGTTGATTGTCCTGATTGTCTTCACCTGTGCTGTTAGTCTCACCTGTGTCTGATTACCTCTGTGTCTATTTAGTACCTTCCCTCTCGTTGTCATTTTATTCGTCTACCGACCTGTGTTCCTGCTACAACTTACCTCTAGGGTTTCCTTTTGATAGTCTTTGTTTTGGACTTAAGAAAGTAAGCTTTTATTGTGCATTTTGCTTTTTTTGTTAAATAAATTCTTTAGTTTGGTTTGCACTTGGGTCTACCTTTCATTTTTGACTCTCATGATAGTGACTGCTTGAACCCAAACCATGAAATCTGAACCGTGACAGTACTGGATGAATACAAATATGGTTACACCCCTACTTTAGTATAATAAATATTAAGGCTGTGAAATTATTTAATACCACAATCAACTTGATTTTAAGGTCAAACATTTTCAGACGATTTGGCAGATCTATCTGCTGTGTGAACGTTTTGTGTTGAGCCGTGGTTTGGATTTTGTGCAACTTGTTAGCCAACAGCAAAATGAGAATTTTAAAGTATTGATACAGTTTCTATCATAAGTGATTGGCAAGATGGCAAAAACCTGAAAAAAAAGAAGACATATTTTGCAAATAGCTGTTATTATACTTTAAGAGCAACTCCAATGGGCTTTTGGTCAAGCTGGAGAAAGATCAAGATCTTTGCCAAAACCTCAAACCAAACAAAACCTCCTTCGCATTCTGTCACGCACCAAATCCCAGCAGAAACATATCTGTCTGCATTTCTTTGAACAAACGCGGTAAACAAACTCATGTTAGGAGGGTATCAGGTGACCCACGCAGACACTGGACGTCACTTTAAACCAAACACAGTCTTTGTAGTGTATGTGGGAAAATGTGCGCTGTTAGCTTGTTCCCACACAGCTCAGAGGAGGACTGCTTTAACCTGCCAGATCAGTTCATCTGACGTCCCCCGGCTTGTGATTTATTGTGGCATTTTGCAAGGTTAAAAAGTTATGGCTGACTTACTGCTCGTCTTCCATATTAATTGCATAAACAGAATGGTGTGAGAGGAAGAGATGGGTCCTGATATTCCCTGAAGTTGCACCAATCTATCAATATTGATCAACAATACCTTGATATATGGCAACACCTTCTGCCTGAGACCTTGGGTATAGCTTGAGTGATGATGGCATCCTGAAACGGCTGTCTTATAAAACGACCCCCCCCCCCCCCCCCCTGTAGAACAGACAGTATAGGATTGAGATCTAAAGCGAGCGTTCACAAACACATTTGATCCTTGATTGTTTTTCTCTCGTTCTTGCTTACTTGCTCTCATGCAAACACCGCTTTGTCTCACTGCTGCACAAAGACGCGCTCTCGTGGATCCTTTTTTTTTTTTTTTTTCATGCGGTTGGCGTGATGAATAGAAAATGAAATCCATATGCTTCTGTCAATAACATAGCCGCCAACACAGCTCGGCAGCCATTGTAAGTGGCTACACCGCGGGCAACACACGAGCTAATGAATAGTGCAAGCAACCAAAACGAAACATTACTCCGCGGCCTCGCCATAAATGAATAAACATGAGTGAGAGAGCAGGAATGAAATGTTTACTCATAAAAAATCCTGTTTCACTTAAGCACATTTTGGGATTTTCACCCTGACACTCCAATTTAACTGGGTGGTTTTTATTTAAATCAAATCAGAGGAGAGGAGAGGAGGGAAAAAAAGGGGAATAAAAGAGGCTGAGAGAGAACACACACATCTATTTCTATACAATTCCATGACCACACACACACACACACCGAACACACACACACATACGAGGACAGCGGGGAATTAACAGCAGGCGGAGGCAGGTCTCTCTCCCTGGATGCTTGGAGCTATTTCAGAAGGCTATTTCAGGTCTTCTGTCTTCTTCCTGTGTCTCCTCTCTCCATAGATCCATCTGACTGCAGCTGAGGAAGGGCAGGGGAGTATTTTTAACGCTGAGTCTAAACAACACCATTTTTTTCTTCTTCAGATGTACCTCTGTTAACAGTTTACCACTCTCTGCAAAGCAAGGTGACAAAAGGACCTTCAACTTGAACATTTAGCTGCTAAAATAACACAAACATTTGACCGGCGCTGACACAGATCAGGTGAGCTTTTTCTGTTTTTTTTTCATGAACTAACTGGAGGGAAAGAGTATAACTTTACCCAGAATGCATCATTACATGACAGTTTATGAAAGCAGAGGCAGCATTTTGGAATATAAAACAGTGTTTTTCAAGAAGACTTTAACCAATCGTAATCCTTTAATGAGTCATTTGGGGCACCACAAACTTTAGTTGATGTGATTGTTTTTCTTGATGACCATGCAGGGTTTTTATTCAAAGGCTCTAACAAATCGAGATGCCATTTTAGGATTAGAGTGCAAATTCAACAATCCATATGAATAGATTCTACATTAAAGCAAAGCACAGATATTTCTTAATTACCTTGTGTTTTTTTGGGGGGGGACAAGACAAATGTGTACAACTTTGAAAGCAAGTACAAAATAAAGATAAGTACATTTGATTTTTAAGGTTTTCTGTCACATAAAGTTACAAAATAGATTTGTCATGGAGTCTTTGGAGATGTTGATATCAGTTTGGTAGTGAAGCAACATTTTAGTCCTCTATAATTGATCCTTTTGTGTTTTGTGTGTCTGTTTGTGTGTGTGTGCATTTGTGGGATGGGTGGGGGATGGTGGGTGGGCATTTAAGTGTGTTTCCAGTACATTTCACTTTGTTTCACAAAGTTTCACCACCCCATTGCTCACAATGCGATTTGTCAATATGCAAAGCTTTAACATGGTTTTGTTAAATCATAACCTGTGGTAGAAGAACCACTAAACATATAACACATAATATTCTTAAAACACCCTGGAGATCATACTGATCAACAGAAAAGTTTGTGTTATTTACTAAGAGTGGAGTGAAAACATTGCAACACACTGAATGGACAGTGAAAATCATCATTAGCTCAAAAAAGTTGTACATCCTTCAATAACCTACCTATTAAAAAAAAAAAAACCTTTCTTTAATCCAGATTTAAAAACAATGGCAGCCTGCAAGATGTTGCTTTGTTCAGGTGACACGGTGCAGTCATTATATGATTTATATATCCTTCATCATCCCTGTGTTTTGTGTCTTAGTCATGTTAAAATTATGTCACAGGGTGCATGGGTATAGCTATCATGATGATCAGCTCATAATTACGTGTTACTCGGGGGTTAGTGTTTGCAGTGGGAAACAAAACTGAGACATGTAGCTGGTATTAAAAGCAAGCTGTACCTTGCAGTTTAAAAAAGACTCTCCAGTTATTTCAGAACCAGCCACTCCTCCCTGCCCTCCTAACCTCCTCCCCTGACCTCTTCAGTAGACCTGCTCATCAGCCCTGCAGTATATGAACTTACCTTTGTTCCCTCATTCCCTGCTAGATTGTCTTTTGTTCCTCCCTCTGGGGTTTCTGTGATCTGAGTGATCGTTCACAAAATGGATAAATGCTAAACAGTCAATGGTCATTAAAAATAAGGATACCTTTATTGTATGGTAATTTAAACAGTGGTCAATTGTCATTGCATTGAATTACACGCCAACCCGTGTCAGAGAGAAAACCATCATGTTTTATAATAATCATAATGATGGACTGACTCACCGGGGATCGCCTCAGGTTCAGAAAACTGATGCAGCAATCAGTTTTTGTGTAGCACGAACATCTGTGTTTCACATTGATATCTTTAAGTGTAATATAAAACTATGATGTACATAAAGTAATGACATTTATTCCACATTGTTTTTTTTACTTGTTCTGAGATAATTAAATGAAATATCTCAGATGTGAAAAACACATCTTGTACGCAGTGAGAGTATTAACAGCAGCATACTTTTTGGACTGGGTTTTGTGACTGCAGTGAGACATGTTTGGTATCCAGATATATCTAAATATGTCTTTCACTAACAAAGACCACTCCAAGAAAGACATTGATTTAGAATATTTTTTTATAATATGGAAGCGGAAGTTGAAATGATGAGCGAGGTTGGATAATCGTAAGACTGAGGGGGGATAGATAAAGGGGAAGAAGGGATGGAGGTAAGGTTTGAGAGATGAAGGGATGATGGTAAGGGTCGAGGGGTGAAGATGGAGGGGGGGAAAAGAGTTGAGGGATGAAGGGATGGAGGTAAGGTTTGAGAGATGAAGGGATGGAGGTGAGAGTTGAGAGATGAAGGGATGGAGGTGAGAGTTGAGAGATGAAGGGATGGAGGTAAGGTTTGAGAGATGAAGGGGTGGAGGTGAGAGTTGAGAGATGAAGGGATGGAGGTGAGAGTTGAGAGATGAAGGGATGGAGGTAAGGTTTGAGAGATGAAGGGGTGGAGGTGAGAGTTGAGAGATGAAGGGATGGAGGTGAGAGTTGAGAGATGAAGGGATGGAGGTAAGGTTTGAGAGATGAAGGGATGGAGGTAAGGTTTGAGAGATGTAGGGATGGAGGTAAGGTTTGAGAGATGAAGGGATGGAGGTAAGGTTTGAGAGATGTAGGGATGGAGGTAAGGTTTGAGAGATGAAGGGATGGAGGTGAGAGTTGAGAGATGAAGGGATGGAGGTGAGAGTTGAGAGATGAAGGGATGCTGGTAAGGGTCGAGGGGTGAAGGTGGAGGGGGGAAAGAGTTGAGGGATGAAGGTAAGGTTTGAAAGATAAAGGGATGATGGTAAAGGGTGAGAAAGAAAGGGATGATGGTAAAGGGTGAGAAAGGAAGGGAGGGGGGTAAGGGTCGAGGGATGAATAGATGAAGGTAAGGGTCGGGCAGCTGGACAAATGTACTTGTGTCAGCTGATGTAGGTCCGACATGAGGAAACCAGAGTGTTAGAGACTCTGGGTGGGGGAGCCAACTCTTTGTTACTGTCTGTAAGGACCCCTCTTGGTTCCTGTATTTAGACATAGAAGTGAAGAAACATGGAGAGGTTTGGGGGGAGGGATGTGAAATCAGCATCAGAGGTTTCTTTTCACTTCTGTCATTAAATTTGTCTCAAATGTCTCTGAGGGTGTCAGCTTCCTTTTATTTAATGAGGAAAGTGAGACCACTGCAGAACCAGAAAGACGAATGTGTTTGCCTGGCCACACAGCTGGCAGAGGTTTGGTACCTCGCCTCAGGTACAAACTTCATAACCTTGTCCCAGTTGTTTGGCAAAGACAAATGAACTGTAACCAAGTGTGTCTGGGCTTTTATACCCAGAGTAAAAAGTTGACTGGGCACTACTTCAATGTGGTCTGGGACACTTTTATTTAGATTTAGTCCCTTTTTGTGGCTAATGATTCAAACAGTGATCACTGCTGTTCTACTAATGAGTTCCTTCATTGTGGGAATATGTTGCTGTCTGCTTACTTTATTCACCAACTTAAGGTTGTTGGCATCTTCATTTTAACTCATTTGCACAAATGACCAAGAATAAAAAATGAAGATGAGAACCAGGTGCTCTCAGTGAAGATAAGAAATATAAACTAAGGTAGGAGGGAAGCCACAGGGCTACCTTCAGGCACTCACTATTATATAGAGCCAAGGATGTATGAGGGGAGAAAGTAACACAAATTAAATGATAGAAGCAGAGGTTATGAAAATGCATTTGAATTAAAAAAAGTTATGAAGGGATCTGATTACTACAAAGTCAATTTAGATAAATATTGTTTTAATTTGATGAAAAAGGAGACATATTTTGTAATTTTATTAGTTATTCTTCATGAATCATTCATCATTTTCAACACAAGAAAACTCATTAATCATTTCAGGAATTGGGCCTCGAGGATGGAAGTAACAAAAAGTGATGATAAAAAAGGAGGTTATGAAAATCCAACAATCAAAAATGCATGTGAATTAAAATATTAAGAAACTAAAATGTATGTGAGTTCAAATATTAAAAGAGAAAAGTCTGCACACTTCCAAGCAAATTGCTAAAAAGGTATAAACTGCAGAAATAGAGAAAGGTCTTCATGAGAAACTTTATTAAACATCATTAATAAAGTTGCTCATTGGGAGCTGGACAGTGTGTGGACCTTAAAATATGAATAAATAAAGATGTATAAGAATTAAATTATTAATTATTTAGATATTTATTGTTTACAACATGCAGTGTTTGTTACTTCCAACTTTAAAAAAAAGAACCGACCTGCTTACCAAACTGCTCGACTCTCGACCTTTACTGTCTAATCTTCCGGTAGTCGAGCATGCTTTCAGGGTGAAGACCACGTGTGGTCGAAACTATTCTTCATTTTCTCCTGATTGATTATGGGCTGTGTTTTACAACATTCCCTGATTAAAGAAAGGCATTTGAACATTATCATACAATTTTAAAGCCAGAAAATATCCCTGTGGCGTCCTTCCCACATAGAACTTGGTGTTGGAAACCAAAGTGTTCAACAAAATTAGAATTTGACTTTATGAGGATACAGCTAAAACAATACTATTGGTAAGAGGTCACAGAAACCAATCACATGAATCCAAAAACTAACAGACTGACAATATCATTGTTAAAATAAGAAAGAGCTGGGCGCCAATAGTTTTTGTTTTTTTGATTCTTACATCAGAAGAATCAAAAATTCTTAAAACTCCAGCATTACAAAACTAAAAGCTGTGCTCTTTATGCAAAGCTTGCACATTGTACACAGCTAGTAACATGTTCCAAAGATATAGGTTTGTCAACTTGTGGTTAGCTCGTCCTCGATAGACTGTGATGCTGAATTTGAACGTGGCCGCACGGATTTCCGAGATATACTGTTTTTTTCAGGCCATTGTCACACCTGGTTTCAAGAAAAAAAATCCCTCATTGGTTTAGAAGTCCTCAGTCAACACTCCTCAGGAGAAACTCATCTCACAAAAAAGCAGACGCTGGGTAGGAGCACCTGGCAGCTGACGCTGTGAGGGGGTGCAGCTGCTTTATGGAACTCTGCCACTTCTTCACATTTCCCTGTGGGCTCGGTGACAAGCTGACCAGAAAAGAGGAGAACAGGACGTATTGATCAGAAGCTAAGAGCAGAACAGAGCCACTCAGAGAATCAAACCCAGAGGGGGGGAGGACAGAAGAATTGGCACTTCTCCCCTGCGAGTGTGAGGTACTCCAGCGGGGTCTTTTGTCTCGGGTCTGACAGGGCCCCTCGGTGCCTCATTAAAGTCAGCCCTGTCGCTCCTCAAACTGACAATTTCAGATCAGATGAGTTTTTTTCGCAGGACACCTCTGTCTTTCCTACGGCACTTAAACCGTCGACTGTTTTAAGGGAGAGTTTTGGAGTGAGTAAATGTTAAACACAGAGCAGTACCTTGTATGTCTGCCTGTCTGCCGCTCTAATCTGCTTTACAGTTCTTGTGGATTAGGAACAAAGGGAACCACACACTCGTTTGAAAGGCAATCACCATTCCTGTACTCATTGTAGCGACGGAGGGAAAAAACTCATTTCATTTCATTTTCAAAGCGGTGGCTCTACAGCACCTTGCTTCGGTAATTGTTACCCTCGGAGAGCTGCCAACAGGTCTGATGGTGTGCCAGATCAGCTGTTTGTGGTTTGTCTCTCGCTTGGGCCCACCTTGTACCCGGCCTCTCGCCCAGGCCTACGCTGGCACAAGCCCCTACCATCTGTCACAAACTTGGGCCTTGAACATCTCCCGCCTTCCCCCCGTGTGAAAAAAAAACCCCAACATTAATTACTTCACAGAGGATTGGTTTGGTAACAAGTGAAGAAGTCGAACAAGACATTCCAGAGCTCGATCCGAAACAACAACTTATTTTTTGTTGTCTTTGGAAAAATCTCACCATTAAAGGGACAATTCACCAAAGTATAAAAACTAAACAAAGCATACATCTGTCCAGAAACAATCCCTGGTGGATGGGGACTGGGACTATTTGGAGTACCCAGAAGGTTAGCTGCTACATGAATTCGTCCCGCCTCCATCCCAACCTCAATTAGGTTTGGTGACATGGCTGGGTGCCATAACTTCACCTTTCTTTTTTTTCCAGTGTCTCTGGAAATACATTTTAAAATCATGTCAACACTGACCTAGCTTGAGGAAGTCAGTTGCTGACCCATTTTGTATGGTTGAAAAGCTCAAGAAAAATACCAAGGAAATAGAAGCCTCAAAATGCTTCTTATTGGACTACACAAGGACCACACACATCTGAAAAAACTCACATTATTACATAAGTAAATTGTGTAATACAATGCCTTTAGACAATCACAAAAATTAAATTTTCACCAGGCACGGCAAAACATTTCACCCATTTTAGTCTTTATGTATAAAGCCCCCAGTTCTAGTGTTAAAATAGCGACATAAATACGGTATAATTTAAAGGTTATATATAACCACTTTTTGCAGTAAGATCAGAACATGGAACCTTACAAGCTGCAGTTGGCAGACTACGAGTACACTTGAGAGACAGCAGACTGTCTGGGAGGGCACTCTCTGGAAAGGGCAAATGTGTCAATGGTATTGTCTGTTGCACACACACAAACAGGCACACATCCACACTCAGACACACACAGATCTATAGATACTCAACCTCTTGTCCCCATCTCCCACATTACATCGAAAAGCACCTTTCAAAGGAGCCACACCTGCTTGTCAAAGAGGTGGTTTGAAACCACCTGATCACTGGTGCAGATGGATGCTCATGGACAACCAGTAAGCCTGGGGGGAAAGAACAGGAGTAGTGGGGGGGTTGGGTGGTGTGAGAGGAGAGGAGAGGAGAGGCAGCGATGAGCGAGGGAGAGTGTCACTCTGATGTCCATGCTGCAGCTCTGCGCTCTCAGAGGGACACGAAACACCTCTGATTTCACAGAGAGCGACATCAAACAAGGTCCGGTTTGATGTGTAAAGACTTCATTTGTCATCTGCACACGCTCTCTCTGCAGCTCCTAATTATGCACCGCCAAGAGCAAAGCATCATTTATATCTCCTACTCTGTCATTCTGCTATCTCATAGGCATTGTACCTCGTTTTACTTCCCTTCCTCCTGTGTGGAATCACACCAGAGTTAAATCATTTGAATAATAAAATATTAGTTGTGTAAGTCAGTTTTTCTAAACAGCGCACTATCCAATGTAACATGCACATGAAGAATAAAGTGTAAGTCTGCAGTTAACACTATGAATGTTTGAATAAATGCAGGGTGAAGTTTTAGTTTGGGGAAAGATTTTATGTTGGTTGAAAATATTTTAAAATGCCTTTCTGGATTTGTTGGATTCATTGTGAAACATGAAATTAATTGTTTTTTTGGGCCACATTTGCATCAGTTTTTTTTTTGTCCTCGTCTGCAATAGTTTCATAATTTATTGTCGACTGACTCTTGTTTCCTTTGGCATTTGAAGGATATTGACATCCTTTGTTTGTTCACGGGGGCTGAAACAACAGAACCAAGCACTCTCCTTTTTTGTCCATCATGTGAGTGTGTCTGTCTCTTTCTCTTTTCCTCTGCTTTCTGCACACACACACACACACATACACACGCATGCTGCACACACAATTTTGCTGTGGTATTTGCTTTCTCCTGGTTTAACAGCAGCCCATAAAAAAGTTTACTGAGAGCCCTCCCTTCTGCTTTCATCAGCATATCACTTTGAGCCCCTATTATGCAAATGAAATCACAGCTCTATAAACCATATGTAAATGGAAAACACAAGCATGTCCAGACAAAATTACAGTCGTAAATTTGATCAACAGCGCTCTAATAATCTGAACAGTAAGTGAAGCTTTCCTGCTCTGTGCCGTTTGCTGAGATCCATTTCATTCATCAGCGTGATGTGCCGGCTGAGACGCGACAAATTTTCAGCATTTGAGGGCTGATTGTCGGGAAATATTCTCAGAGCGTCTGTAATTGTGTGCTGCATTTCTAAACACCATTTGAGACCCCCTCAAAGTACTCTCAAAAACACTCTGTGTGCATAAAAAGGCAGACAGCTTGTGTCCATCACGTCAGTCAAGCCGTGTGTGATTGAATTCTAACAATCCCTTTCATTCCAAAGGCTGTGATGCAGAAATCGCCCCATATATATGTAACAATGATGTATTGATAAAGTGGATGCAAGTATACCTCACATCACACATAAAATATTCATGCTTAAAAGCAGCAACAGATCAGGCAGAGAACGGAGCATGGTGTAGAGCCAGATTTAAAGGCCATGTCCATCGAATGCATCCATAAGCTTCTGACATTCAACAACATTAATAATACATATCGCCACAAGCCGACATTAGTGTAGTCCAAGGCTGTGAAGCACATAGTTAGACAGTGGGGAGATAAAACTGATCTATATCATTTTGGATAAGTGCTGTGTCTCTTACATAGAACCAAAGATTAAAAAAAAAATGTCTGTTAAGAAAATGTAAAATTTTGGATGCTCTACTGAATTATGCATAGCTTGGTGTCATAGTGACACAATGAGATTAATATTTATATTGAATATAATGCAAAGTCATTGTAAACAGTTGAAATAATGTTGGAAATGGTTCAAAGTTTTAGCTCAAAGTAAAGTAAGTTTCCTGAAGCAAAAAGTGTTCGATATTACGCCTCATCACAACATTAGTTATTTTCAGACACTTGACATATAGAGCAGACTGAAGTCTTTACAGACTTTACTGACTTACTTACTGACTTACTTGTGGCTTCTTTATGGAGAATGGGCCATTGACCACAAAAAAGCAAATGTTGTCAATGTTTCTGTAGCATTCAGGTTAATTTCACAGGTTGGGGTTGCTAGTTCCGTACCTTGCTCAAGTGCACATCCGCACTGCTCAGGAAGTGAACTGGCACCTCTCCAGCTTTCAGACTAATTTTCGAGATTTAGGCCGTGCCAGGTTCCGAATCCAAGTCCCTACAGATTGAGCTATCGCCACTTCTGTTGGGTTCTGGAGATAGTTTGTTTGTCCTACCCCCTAAATTATTGTTGTTTATTAACAATTATAAAATTAATTAATACTAAATGATTGTATTGGATTACAGTTTCATACCACATGAGGTCAGACAGGTTTTCGGTCGTGTACAAGCTTTCTCGACACGTCAAGTCTGACCAACTCCTGCTACTGTGTAGTGAAAGCTGCATCAAAAGCGAGGATTTCTTACCAGCAGCATCAGAAAGATTCTTTACAGACACCCAACATTACTTTACTATTAGAAATCCCTTGGCAACAGCAAGGACATACTTTCTTCTAACAGGCAGAAATCTTGAATGGAACAAAACTCATATGTGAACAGCCATCTGCCAGAAATGGGACAGCAGGTGAGGCAGAGATAGAGATAAATGCGAAGTGTTACCTGAGTAAGCATGCTTATATGCCATCTGAATCATGCTGGCAACATTTTATTTCTTACTATTTCATTTTCTTCCATAATAATGTTCAAACAAGCATTTATTTTCTTCAAGTTAGTTTGGGGAGTTCAACAGGTTAGTGGATCAAAATACATATGAAGCTTTTTACAGCCAACATTACAGCAAACAAATCAAGAAATGCTTTGGAGACATTTTTCTGGCCACTTTGTAAATCAAAGCCAGAAATTCAGCTCCCTTTTCAACTCTGTGTTTTGTCTCAACCAGTCCCTAAGAAACAAATGTCTCTTCAAACGCTAAATGATTTACATTATTATTATCCATCTGCCATTTAGGGTAAGAAAGGTAAGAGTAGTTTTTTCCAGCTTTTTCCTTTTATATACATAGAATTGTTTTAAAAACTAAAGCGATCAGATCAGAAATAAATGTATAAAGTCGAGGGTAGTTTTATATGAATTACATTTTTCTGCAAAGGGAACTGTGCTTAGTTTTCTAGCTTAACATACGTTTTTTAATCCATTACCAATTTAAAGATATTCATCATTGCATCTTTAAAACATTACAGTGAAATTATGATCAATCAGATAATTTCTAGTCCTTAATAACTTTTCCACTGAAACATTTTCAGACACGCTCTCTTTGAGTATCATGGACCTACTTGGAAAAACTTGACGATCTTTATTTTCAGTAAGGCTGCATGAAGGTAACGATTCCAAGAATAATGAGGTGTCAGACCATTAACGTCACTGACAGTGAAGCACAGAAGTGATCTGTGTATATATTAGTATTTACAGAAAGAGGAGCAGAAAGCGTTCTCATATGAGTCAGAGAACACTGGGTAAATTATCAGCTGGTGTCCCAGCTCTCTGTTTTTCTCCTGCTGTGTTAATGGGCTCTGTTCCATTTCCAGCGTCTGACCTGCCAGCAGGACGCTGAGACTTTAGCTTCACACAGACTTTGACCCCGTCACCTTTACTGCAGCTTCTCAATTCAATAACTGCTGTGTCTGTGTGAAGTAAAAACTAGAGATGGGAGATTTATCTTTAGCTGTTGCCTCTATGTGCAGTGATGACTGGCTACAGATTTATTGTCTTTGAAAAAATAATGATTTCAAATCGGGACAAACTAGAGCAAAAAATATTTAACTGTTAAGTGCAAATGTGCCAAATAAAGTCTGATAATGAAAACAATGCACAATAACTAAACCTGACAGAATATACAGGTGGAAGTTTGTGCTGAGAAACGAGACGTCTTCATTTGATATAAAACATTTGGTAGATTTTAATTTTTAATGCTTTCAATGCTTTAGTAAAAATCCATCAAATGCTCCATATTACATTAGAATGAATTCACATACCAATTAATCACATCCAAATTTATGCTTTTATTAAATGATATAGGTCGTTTCAGGTTAAAATGAATGAGTACCTGTAATATAATTGCAAGAAATAGTTTAAAAAAGGGGCCTTAGATTTATAATCTACATATTTCTAAAATACTCTTAGTAATACATAGATTTGGAGTTTTTAAATATTTTTAAGTTTTAAGAAAATATCTAAGTTTGTCTAAATCAATGGAGAAAAAAATATATATTTCACAATCATAAACATCTATGATCATTTATATTTAGATGTTTTGTTTGTTTTTAAGATGTAAAGTAGGTAGATTGTCTGCCTGCCTGTCTGTCTGTCTGTCTGTCTGTCTGTCTGTCTGTCTGTCTGTGTGTGTGTCTGCCTGTCTGCCTGCCTGTCTGTCTGTCTGTCTGTCTGTCTGTCTGTCTGTCTGTCTGTCTGTCTGTCTGCCTGTCTGCCTGTCTGTCTGTCTGCCTGTATGTCTGTCTGTCTGTCTGTCTGCCTGTCTGTCTGTCTGTCTGCCTGTGTGTCTGTCTGTCCGCCTGTCTGTCTGTCTGTCTGTCTGCCTGTCTGCCTGTCTGTCTGTCTGCCTGTCTGTCTGACTTGTTGGCTTTAAGCTCCAACAGGCAGCACTGAACCTTTGAACCTGGCGTGTTAATAGTCTCGTGTCTGCAGCAGGAGTCTGACCTGGTCGTGGCGAGACAGCATGAATGCGATCCCTCTGACCTCTCACAGACCGTCACCTTCAAGTGAGAGAGCGCTCACACACTTGGCACGGCGGCCCATTTTCTCCACACACAACTTGCACATTGCTCTTGCTGCAACCTGCTCATTAAGAAAAAAAACATCTGAATTCCACACACATGCTTTAAAACATGATTCAAACACAGGATGACACACAACTGCCACTCATAGGCACATCTAAACATACTCTCTCTCTCACACACACACTCACACACTAGCACACACACATCTCACAGCTTCGCCTGAGGCCTGATCAAACCCGCTGCATAAAAGCTGTCTTGGTTCCCAGAACATGGTCGTCTTTCTCTCTCTCTCTCTCCCCTGAGGCTCCTGAACCATCTCGCCCTGCCATCCTCCACATCTGAGGCAGCCCAGAGATGAAACAGTAATTACTCACATATTGAGGTTACATGTCACATATCAAACAATATGGATCTGGCTACTTGGATGTGATCAGATATTGGCACGGTAATAAAGCGCTCCTTTCTGCATTGCATCGAGTTGCTCCGCTCAGGAATGCTTCCAGATACCATCTAATTACCACAGTGAAATATTCAAGTTTTACGGTTGGATCGTGTTTCATCCTTTACATTTCATGCTTTGTATATTTTATGTAATCCTAAAGCCCGGTATTAACTGCAGGCCCATTTCTCTTCATCAAAGAGTACGTTGAAGTTTCAATCAATCAAAAAGGGTCAGTATTTGAAGGACGAACATATTATCATACATCCAGTAATGGATCTAAAAGCACAGAGGCCCCATCAAGGCTATTTGGCATCCATCTCTTTGCTATTAAGGATAATGTTGGCCTCTTTGGGATGGGAAGGATTAAAAGCAGAATTTCAGCTAAAAAAATCTGAGGAAAAAAATGTATGAATCAAGTCAGTCCAAGGGATGTTAGAAAATCACTTTTTAAGGCGGACATCACTCTGATCAAATCATTTTGTGATGCGATTTACTCAGAAAGCATGGACTGTATACTATAAATATGGACAATGCGTCTCCAACTCCCTTTGTACACAATTGAAGCCAAACATCCCTGCAACAGGCGCTGATGTATTACACTGAAGACTTCATGTAGAGGCAGGATCAGTCTCGATAAAACGGCAAAGATCCCTCAGGTCAGTGCAGACCTCAAAGCAGATACGTTTTCACATAAACACTCCTGTAAATATCTAGATCATATCAGGAAGAATGCTCCGGATATTCTCCTGGCCTGGCTGTTCACATAAGCTCCTGACGTAAAACGTGACGTTAAAAAATGAAGCAGATGTAGCAGACGGAACAACAGAGTCTGCTAAACACCCCCATCCCTTAGAGTCCAGACACATGTGGAGGTGTTGACTGATGATGTTGTCTGAGACTGATGAGATGATGAAACAGTGACAGGGAGTTTAGAAACCATATTCAAAAGACAGCAGCAATAAGATAAACCAACAATGAATGAGAGTGTGTTACAGTGCTGTTGGGTGGATGTGACCAGATGATGACAACATGAGTTATCATGCGTTTGTCAGGTGAATACAAATTGAATTAAAAATTAACCACTGAACTACAGAATGTAAAGAAATAGTCTTCCCTCCTAAACTCTTCTCAAGGTCCATTCAGTGCCATAATGTGACATAATGTTTTGACGCATATTTGAACCCAAACAAAGATGCTCTATTAAACCCCTTTATGCACAGCACGCCTGAAAATGATTAGAAATTGTCCCTGATGAGAAGAGGTACATGTGTGAATGCAAATCTCAGATCCATACCTCCCAACTTCAAGCTGTTTTTTTCTTACCTACCTGCTCGTAAAAAAATCTGCATGAAATCTGGGCAAGCAAATGTATGAACCCAGAAGGTAATAGCCTGGAACATTTACAGCAAGCAAGCCGACGGGATGATAATGTAATTTATGTTGAGCAGATTTTTTTCTGCATTATACTCACACTTTACTTCACAGCTCGCCTCAGTTGTCAGAGTAATTTTTTTACTACTATTGTGATGCATTCTGGGTACAACCCTATACATGTTATAGTGATGATTACCCAGAAACAATCACCGTCATGGAAGACTCATTCTCCTCCTGCATGTGCAACACAGCCTCCACACATCACCTAAACCAAATAGAATCTTTCAAGTTGTGAGAGGAGGCTGGACACTCACAATCTCCCGCTGTGCAGGACGTGTGTTACAGGCAGCTCAGGCAAAAGTCTGAAACTGTCTGGAGTTCTTTAGTGAAAGGGGCTTTAGGGACGCTGTCTGTTAACATTACAAAAGAGCAGGTAAAAAGACCTTACTCATTGTTATGTTACAAAAAGCAGGTAAAAGACCTTACTCATTGCTATGTTACAAAGATCTGGCCTATCCATCATGAGCACTGGCTCCTCTCCTGCAGCAGCAGGAGAGGAGCCGATAAATGAAGGCTTTACCTCCCACAGTACACTTAAAGACTGTAGGTACCACTAGCAGGCCTGCATTCTGGGACCGTAATGTTCTCGAGGGGCAGTACGGCACTAGTATGTCCTTAAGATAAGATGGTGCCTGGCCATTTAGAGCTTTGTAAGTGAGAAGAAGGGTCTTGAATTTTATTCTAGACTGTATAGGGAGCCAGTGCAGAGAAGCCAACACAGGATTAATGTGGTCCCTTTTCCTAGTTCTAGTCAGTACACGAGCTGCAGCGTTCTGGACTAGTTGAAGAGTCTTTAAAGACTTACCAGAGCACCCTGATAAAAGAGAGTTACAATGATCCAATCTGGAGGTAACGAATGCATGAACTAGTTTTTCTGCATCATTTTGCGACAGGATATTCCTGATCTTGGATATATTACGAAGGTGAAAATAGGCTGTTCTTGAAATTTGCCTGATGTGAGAGCTAAAGGACATATCTTGATCAAATAGAACTCCTAGATTCCTAACAGTGGTGCTAGATGCCAGGCTGATGTCATTAAGGACAGTCAAATCACTAGAAAAAGTCTCTTTTTAGGGCCTAGCACAATAACTTCAGTCTTGTCTGAGTTAAGTAGCAAAAAATGTCTGGTCATCCAGGTCCTAACGTCCTTAAGGCACGTTTCTAGCTGACATAACTGACTGGTGCCATCGGGCTTCATTGATACATAAAGCTCAGTATCATCTGCATAACAATAAAACTGTATGGAGTGTTTCCTCATAATATTTCCCAGAGGAAGCATATATAATGTAAAGCGAATTGGTCCAAGCACTGAACCTTGTGGGACTCCATGGCATGGAGTATAATAGGATCTGATGGTCAATGGTGTCAAAAGCAGCACTAAGATCTAACAAGACGAGCACAGAGAGAAGTCCCCTGTCTGAAGCTAGAAGTAGATCGTTTGTAACTTTAACTAGTGCAGTCTCAGTGCTATGGTGGACTCTAAATCCTGAATGAAACTCCTCAAATAAACTGTTGTCATGGAGAAAGTCACACAGCACACAAATGTATTTAATGATCCTAAATAATATTTGTGATCTAACTCCTCAGTAATCTGTATGGTACAGGTGTAATTCTATTTAAAAAGGCTACTTTCTGAAGAAGTGAAAGATATGAGCAACATTTGGCTTGAGGACCTGGCAATGCTACCACACTTTGTTGGCGCTCCGCAGCACTCGCAGTGCCGTCTGTGAGAAAGATGAACAGCAGTGAATTTGGAGCACTTGGTATTATTACAGAAAATGGACCCCTGTTTTTTTAAAGAGGGGCAGAGTGTAACTAGAAGAGGAGGGAGTTCAGCACATGCAGGTACTGATATCTAACAATGAGCCCTCAAAGTAAAATGACTACAGAGTCACTATATTGTCCCTGGCTGAATCAGGAGCTTTTTAGCATGTGAAGCTCTGCTCACTGGTGACTGACAGCTCTGTTGTCAGCTCAGCTGTGATGCAACGTGAGTCACTGTATTAAGAGCAAACACTCGAGATTTGAAAAAGTCTGCCACGAATAGATGGATGGAAAACTACTTTTGCAATTAAACCAGCTTAATCCAGTCAGAAGCCGTGATCAATAGTCACAGCTTTACATCCCTCCCATGCTGTTGTGTGGGTCATTATATTATGTATAACACTGACAGGAAAAACTAGCCACAGCATGCATGAGATGTGTTTGTTTGTGGCTCCTATTAAAAAATCCTGGAAGCAGCAGCTTGATCAGCATAGAGGCACACACACACACACACACACACACACACAGGTGAGGCTGCAGAGTTAGACTGGCCCTCTGTCTGAACAATGGTTACATGTTGACCATTGCTTGGCTCTTTAAGCACCAGAGACATTTTCAGTAAACGTTTTAGTTGTGTAGCCAAATCCATCAAAGAGAACTGCAGAATATAATCTATTATGATAAAACAGAGAAACACTGTATCACACACGTTTTAAAAAGCTACTTCAAATAGTCCTTAGGGTTTCATGAGGGTCCTCGCACCCTGTTAGTGCTCGGGCCCTAATAACAAATGTGATAGCTAGAATCCATCAAATCCTCTTTGATATTACATAAATGAAATGCTGTGGGAAAACAATGGTAGTACGCTATGTTACGCTACTGGTTGAATTATATACTTGGTGTTCAATTACAGTCTTTGTGTTCAAAAATGTTAATCCATACAATTTGAAACAAAGTGGCTAGAAATCATAATCTTAAAATATTCAAGAAAGGGAAGAACTCCAATCTTTTAGAGTTCACTGAGTTTGGGGCATCAAAAGAAAATGCAGTTTTACCGAGTTCAGTGAAAGCTCGAGGGACTTTAAGAATGAGACAATCAGTAGAGAGGGTCCTGTAGGTGCCCAAATTCCCCTCCAACGGGTCAGATATGTAAGGTGGAAGTTTTCCGATAAGGGCCTTGAAAATATATAGAAACCAATGCTTGTTGCGCCTCTCTTCAAGAGAAGGCCAACAGGCCTCCTCAAACAGGACATGATGATGAGTGCTGAATCGATCACCAGTTATAAATCAGAAGGCGGAGTGATGGACAGCATCCAGAGGCTTTAGAGATGGAGCTGCAGCATGTCTATAAATGACATCCTCCACTCCTCCCTCTACTCCTGGACCGGGAAAGACCCTGTCAGAAGAGCAGGTTAAAACTAGATAATGTCGGCCAAAGCAAGCCATTGTTAGAACAGCCAAGCCATAGTCTCAGTTCTTTTGCTGGTAAAGAAATTCAGATTATTGTTTTGCTTGGCTTGGATTGATACAATAAACTTTTTATGCACCAAGCTTTGGACATCTCCAGCATTTTATTTTCTTGTGAAATTTTGGGGAATTTATACACTAACCTGCCCTGACCCAGATTTTCTTTTTGACACGACATAAGAAAAAAAAATGCCTTTTTCAAAAAAATAATCACAAACTCAGTTCAAAATGTCCCCATAGAGTCTAAGAAAACACATAATAAAACATGTGCAGTAGTGCATACTGTATAAAGAGTTAGTACACAGTGAGGAAAGAGTGCACACACACACACACTCACTCACACACACACACACACACACACACACACACACACACACACAGATATGCCATTTTGGCAAAACAAATGTACAGCTACATAGTGGTGGGAAAAAAATGTACCAAGGGTTTTTCTTTTTAAGGAGAACATTTTATGTTGAAACACGTCTTCGAATGAACCCCAGCTCCTCCTGTATAATGTCCAGTAAAAATAAGCTCAGGTAAAAGTCTTGTTATGTGAACCGACAGCTCTGAAACCGTTGGCAAAGTTCTGCATGTATCGCCTCTCACACAGAACGGATGTGAGCCATCTGTTCAAATTGCACTTGAAAGCAGCTTTCGCCCCCAACTGAGATCAGACCAGATCCAAAACTTTATTCCACATACGCTCTCTATCTCAACATGCAGAGCCTACTGTTATGTTTGAGCATGTTTGCACCAGCTGCTGAAATTATGAACCAATCTTCCCACAATTTAGTGCGATAACACATAAATGGAGGAGACGTGTGGGATGTTGGGGAGTGTGGAGTCTGCCATTCATACTGTGTTCACTTCATGTGGATTGAACCTCCTCTAAAATCAAGGACCCTTTTTTTAGCTACATTTTCTCAATGACATGAGGAGAATGAAAGGCTAATACTAATATTTTAATTGGTTTCTTCAAGAAATTGCACCTTATTAAGTTCCTGAAATCAACATGTTATACTAACCAACAATAATTTTTGTATTCAAAGTCTTTTTTAAACAAATATAAAGGATTGGATCTTTAGTGTTGTGGTGTTATATGTATAGTTGTATGTATGTTGCTCTTTGATCTTGGTTTAAACATTTTATAAGAGATATCCAACTACCCTTTTTCAGAGTTGGGTGTTATTACATCGTGGTTACTATATAAATGCTGGTATGTTAGGTTACAAGGGGTTTATTATTAAGTGGCGCTGGGTTGCTGCCTCCTCCAATCTATAAGAAATTCTACTTAAACATGTTGAACATATATTTACGAGATGATCCTGCACACAATAGGTGGCCTGTCAGTGTCAGCATTCATTAAAATGGGTTCCAATTCGTACTAGATAATTACTGTGTAAATACACATATTTCTATGCTTTGTAGTTGAGGGGCACAAGTAAGATGTAGGTCCTTCAACTTTGGCCAAGCAGCTGACCTAAGGCTTCTCTCTTATTGGTTTGTTTAATATTTCCCATGAGGCACAGAGAGCTTTCATTGGCTGTGAAATGGTATTGTTCTGATATTTTTATGCCCCCTGATTGAACAACTGACACTGTCTGTCATGTTTACAAGTTTTTTTTCCAACAAACTTTATTAACGCAGTAAATATAACTACGGGACCTATAATAGTAACAAGCTGAAAGGAGGCATATCTTCATAGAAGCAGAGTCTGACATTTGCCATCAAATTGATTCTCCCTCGGTGCACGTATACTGGAGCATGGACATTATTCCAATTAAAAAGCCTAATCGATCTTTAAACTAAGCTAGATGTACCTATGCATGTAAATGTAATTATTGTCTGCTGACATTTATTTTCCATTTTCTTCTCCTTTATCTTTTTTCTTTGTTGTTTAAATATTCTGGCCAAACATGTCCCTTGATAACCTACTAAATCCTACTAATTAAGGTCACTGAAGATTCCTGCCATTTAAATGTGATTCATCGACTCAGTCAAACTGAAAACAGATGATTCTGAACATTTGAATACAGCAGGCGCTTTTGGTTTATTTGTTGTGTAAAAAGAATATATCCCATAATTTACCAGTACAAATTTGTTTGGTAATCACATAGAACCTTGAAACAATAGTTTGATATTTCAGGTAAAACTTGATTTGGTTTCTCTCTGAGACTTGCCACAGCTAGACAGTTGTCTGAGCCGTATCTACACTGTGTTTACATGGACGGGACAGCCGGCTCATCCTCTTGCCTATAAAAGCTGTTTAAGTGAGGGACTAGAGAAAAGAAGAATAACATACTGAGGTGTAATTCAAACAAAATGAGGTGTAAAAATGGTCTATTCTTATTTATTGACCAACATTGCTAATGACAATGAAGGAGCTGGCTAACTGGATGCTAAAACACAGTTTAACATCACACGCACAACTTGTTGATTTGTGAGCTTTTGAGAGACAGCTAGACACATGGCTGCATACAAAGCTAAGCCGACTATTTCCCATCTTTGTCCATCTTTATCCCACAATAAGCTAAGCTAAGCTAACCGTCTCCTGGCAAACAGCTTCAAATGTATTGACAGAAGTAAGAATGGTATCAACTCGCTGCCTTAACCCTCCGCAAGTGACAATAGTCCTCAGAATGTCAGACTATTTCTGATGTAAGAAAGATGTAAAACCCAATATGCACATTCCCTTCTCCTCTTGTTATTGACAGACAGTGTGGTAAATACGGGGCATGTTTACTTGCAGTTTCAGATACATTTTTTCATATTCATCCAGCTGTGTTTGACAGTAAGTGTTTTGTATAGACAGGGGTAAAAATAGCAGCACTTTCAGCTGCAATCTTTATGTTCAGACCTCAAGTTCAGAGTGAGAACAGATGCTAGAACATGTTCTCTACGCTGTTGTTCACATCAGCTCCTGACAGCAGTTCTTTAGATAATCACACACTAAGATCAGATGGTGAGGTGTTAATGTTTGACTGCTCGCTTTGGTTTAAAAATGGAAAAATCCTAAGCAGTGACAAATAGACGAACCAAACCCTGCTGGAAACACAGAATGAGAGGAGTGCTTTCTAATGAATGCATAATCAAACAAGCCATTTAAAACGCCATTTCAAATTCATATGTTTGTGTTTTTGTCTTCACATTTCTTCTCTAAAATCACCTTTTCGAATGTTCATCACAGATTCTTGAATTTACTGAAGTGTAAAGCTGTTATTATTATTGATGTAGCAGTATTTCCATTGGCAGAACCACTTCAATATTTTACCTTAAAGAAAAAGAAAGCTTAATCTAAACCTCAAACTATAGATGTATTGCTTTCTCCACATGAACCCCTCAAACTCCTCCACCCTTTAAATCTGCTTTGTTCTTCTAAAGTGCACCTTTATACTTGCCTTTGCAAATTGCAGTTTTTACTTAACGCAACCGTTAATTGCAGGCACATGCTTGAGTGGTCACGGTGCCCATCAGAGGCAAAATGAGTCACAATTGCTCAGCGTAGATTATTCTGGAATCAGCAGCCATGGTGCCAGGCTCTCTCTCTCTCTCTCTCTCTCTCTCGCTCACCCCTCTGGTTACAAACCAGAGCTGAGTCCATCTCCAGGGCACCCACACCAGATGGTCGAGGCAGTGACAGAGCTGAAGGGGGGGAAACAGTGCTGTGAGGAATGAGGAATAGAGGGAGGAAATGAGAGAAAAAGTCAGAGATTGGAAACAGAAAGGATGGGAAGCGTCTGGGTTTCAGTCTGATCATTAGATTTCTAAACTCAGATGACTGTGGATGGATTTGCATAGCCTCGGGTTGGCAGTGGCCCACTTTCCCCCCCGCACTGTCTTTCTGAAAGAATGCCAGTGCATTCCATTATTTGTGTCAAGGCGGGGTCTGTGATGGAGAAAATAACAGCGCTGGCACAAAGTCAGAGTTTAAGGTCTCTCCCCTCCACTCTTTTCTCTCCTCCTGGTGTTCACTGTGACTGGCTGATTCCTGAACGCAGCCCAGATATCTGCTGACGGAAGGAGGGCCGATACCAAGCAGAGAGAGGGGCCAACTACCAGAAAATACAGCGGGTGAAAGAAAGTGTAAAAGAGATGAAGAGAGAGAATGTGAGAGATCTGTGCAGGACACACACTTGGTTCTGGCTGAGCTCGAGGTCAGTCTCGCTCTGAAGACAGAGGAGCACAGCCGGAGATCAGCTCCCACAGTTCAACTGGCTTTGAAACGTTTCTGTCCTATCTAGCTCCTGTGCTTAAGGACTAGCAAGGACACACAGACGTGCATACAACATCTCTGGCTGCGGAAGGAAAACAGACTGCAGAGAGATGTTTCACAGAACAGAAAATATAAAGAGATATACATCACATCAGTAATCATGTAAACCTGCACTAAAAGAGTATTTGTGAATGTCATGACAAACATGGCTAGAACACAGAAGCATTTCTTCAGTAAGTACAAAATACAAACATTATGTAAATGTGTACTCATACGGGGATTTTGACTCATGGACTCCATGTAATAGTCCTACACTAAATACAAGGTACAGCTTGAACAAGGTTACTCAGACTTGAACATTCAACTGAAATAATAACACTTTTAGATTGAAGGGCTGTGTGGTTCATTTGATTATACTGAGTGCATTAAAAAGTCGAAGAAAGGGAGCAAGATGTGCAGCAACAAGTTCATTTGACTATAACAAAAGTAGTCAAACGGATGGTAAACTGACGATGTAACATTGTATCTGTTGTTCTGGGCTCTGAATATCACCTATAAAATGGGGACTGCAGTACAAATTATAAACATTGATTATTGATCAATTTTTTGTAATTTCAGTGCAATTGCTGTGACGTGCTTGTCTGTAAATGAACGCAGGATGAGATCTTTGTTAAAACACTACCTACACATAAAGAGATACCACATTGTCCACTTGGGGGCGCCAAAATCAAGACAAACAGAACAGGTTACTCACAGATGATTTTAAGATTAATATGCGATAGCCGATGTTTTCAACATTATTTCACATACATGTGTTTTGTTTGTGGATGTGTGTGTATTTCAGCCTATGTGTGTATAGCATGTTCAACAACAGAGTTTAAAATGGAATTTCCCCTGGCGGGATTGTTAAAGTATATATTATTTTTATGATTTTATCCCGCTGTATATGTACACAGTGTGTTGAATAAACTTATTGGTGCAGGCTTGTGGTTTATTTCTCGTCTGAGTATACTGCAAATAAGTGTGCTGCATTTACATATGATAGACATGTCAGCTTTGTGTTGTTGTGCCTGTCCTTTTTAAAATGCATGATGTATTTCTTTCTGTAAGTCACAGCCCTGTCCTTCCCAGCAGCCTCTCTGATATGTGAGTGTCGCTCTATGTGGCTGCATTCCTCACAGGAAGCTCTTGCAATGTGAAGCTATTGTTATTCATGGGCTAAGGTGTTTTCACTGTCTCTGCATATTTTTAGGGATTTGAATAACCATCCCCCTGTGGCTCCGAATCTGCTGACCTAATGAGGCAACCTGACTGATTGACACAGGAGACCATCATAGCAGCCATTCATCATCCCTGGTGGTGAATAAACATTGGGTATTTCATCCTCCCAATGTATGCTTGATAATGGATCATTTTAATCCAGTACGGGGGGGAAAAAAAACCTATACACAGAGCCAACACTTGCCTGACAATGCCTGATCACAGTCCCACATATTAAATCCACATGAGAAGGGTGTGGGGGCTGCCAAGAATTTAAAAAATATGAAATGATGATTGCTTTTTTAGGATCACAAAAGAGCTCATTCTACTACAAAATTGCTGGTGGCCGTACCAATTAAAGTATGAAAAATGTGCTCCCCCAAAAAAAGTAACTTCAGTTGACGAGTTTGAAAAGGCGTCTTTAGGAGAGTGATGAAACGCTGCACGAGTGACAATGGTGTGAGTGAAATGCACTGGAAGCTTTTTTTTTTTTTTTTTTTTTTTTAGATGTTTTTGTCACTTTGTTTGTTCAAAGGCGCACATCAAGCTGTCACTTTACAAGGCAACTTGGAACTGGCTGCTGTTCTGGCTTTGCCTCCAAGAGGTTGAATGGAGCCAAACTGCTTAAATCTGGTATTGTGCTGTCATGATGAAGATTTGCAGAGAGAGGGAGTGCACACGTCTGGCTTGTTTACTTTTAACATTTTTTGCCAATATTTAATTCACATCAGAGCTGGAATGACTGATAGAAATACTTTATTCGTCACAAGTTAGAGGGGAAATGGCCCTGCTTTAATTCAAGTCAATAAACACATTTTACCACGCTGCAAAAAGCTGTTTGGTGAACATGGGAAGGCAAGGTCATCTGAGCTTTAAAAGGGTCCTATTCAAACTGAGAAATCTGTCCTTCTCTACTTTGAAGTGATGTAATTTATAAACCATTTGAGAGATTGTTAAGTGGATGTTTTGTTGCTGTTTGAAGGTGTCATTTGACTTTTTGGTGAATATGCCTGTTCACTGTCTTGCAAAGATTTCGATGAGAAGATTGATGCAACTTGACTATTTGAAAGTGAAGCTCCAGTCAGCAGCTTGTTTGCATGACCAGATAATCACGGCTAACCCGTTAATTTTCCAGTTTGTGGTCTCTATGCAAGTGGCAACCTTCAGTGTGGAAAAATGAAGCCGTTGGGAAGTGCATGAAATCTGCAGTTGCTCGAGCGGCCACTTGAGGCAGACTCCAAGAGACCTGGAAGTCACATACACACCTCATTCAAACATGCCCATTCTTATAGCAGAAATTATCATTTTAACAGCCTGGTACAGAAAATGATTTTGGTCTGATTAGTTATTGTCTTCATAATCATAGTCAGGGCCTGATTGACAGGCGGGCGCAATGTAGTAGTCTGTCAAGGTGCTTAAAACCTGCCTCAGCTTCAGCATTTATCCTGTCATTAATTTGACTTGAAGTTAGGTTAAGACAACATTTCCAGGAAGGTGAGCCTGACGGGCCTCCAAAGCCGCCTGCTGTAACAGATTGGTGACAACACACAGGCTTCGCCCATTCATACTTACAGTTTTTGTATTTATGCTAGGTCAAGTGGACCCATTTCAATATTTTCAGCTCGACCTTTGCAAAAAAAGAAACATTAATTTGCAGGAAAAAAAATATTCCTGCGAGGACTCAATGAGACCTATCTGACAGCTGGCGCAAAGCCTCTTGGCACACTTCTTGGTGCAGGTGTCACTGGCATTTTCAGTGCCCATGTATTTGCCCCCATGGGTATGTTGGTATTAAAATGAGGGGTGGACAGGGTGGTCTCTCGAAGACACAGGAAGTTACTGTGCAATCCCACAAAAATCTGGTCCAAAGTCCATGGCGCAGTATGATCATTTTGATGTGGTTTTTTAATGGGACGAGGGCTTAGTTTAGTTTTCCCTGACTCATGACATCTTAAATTTCCTTCTGTGATGAGGCCAATCTGATGATGCAAGAAAATAAGGAAATGCTCACCGCTACCTCCTACATGCCAGCTTCAAATCATTAAGATTTCTACTCAAGTCCAGCACAGGCTGAGAACTCCAACTGAGACCAAGACCAAGCTCTCCATCATCAATGCTCACTTACACACTCTATAAGGTTACACAGAAATACACAAGCACTCACACAATAAAAGAGCTAGATTTATCATCATCATATTATAATGAGTGCAACTAACAATCATGCCTTTAGATATGAATACATACCGTACCTTCCAGTTTCCATTACGCACACGTTTGAGAATAAAGACCTGGATTCCAGCAGAGAAAATTAGTACATTCATGTTTACGGCTGATGTAAAGCAGAGCTGTACTCAACATAGAACTGTGCCTGATACGGCCAGTGTGGCCAAGATTTTTTATAATTTATGAAGTAACACTGGATATGTGCATTTATGTGCACAGCGAATCTCTTTATGTGAAAAGGCACCGATGGTGGATGTTGTTGAATGCTTCAGTGAATACAACTTCAACGTGAGCATTAACATGTGTCATACAGTGGTCTATGTGTTTTGTGTGTTCAGGGGCACAAAAGAAGGATAAACGGTACATGAGCTGGTCAAAATCCATTCTGAGTAAGTGTAAAAGATTCAAATCCACGAGGCGGTGGTGGTGGCCTGGTGATTGGTTCATCGCCCTGTGTGCAGAGGCTGTGGTCCTCGAGGAGGGGCTCCAAGGTTGGGGACTGCGGCTCCTCTTCTGCATGTTGTTCCCCGCTCTCTCTCTGCCCAGTTTCCGATTCTGTCAACTGTCCTGTCTCTCAACAAAGCCCTGCCCCCCCCAAAAAAACTTAAAAAATATCTGCTTAAATATCAATGCGGCAGTATGCGAGGGAATGAAATCTGAAACTCTGACTGATTTGAATCATGCTATGCCCAAAATTTGATTCCAATGAACAATCCCTTTGGCTTGGCAGCTGTTGCAGACTGTTTGAAATAAATCTCAATTAGAAGTTGGTATACATTTGTTATTTATCTGCAGAGTAAAGCAACTTTATTTACTTACAGTTGTCAGGTGGTAGAACAAAAATAAAGTTAAGCTGCAACAAGGCACTTCTCTGTTTAACCCCAAGAGGGTGAGAAAAAAAATAAGCTGAATTTCACCTGAGTCAAAGAAAGATGTAAAAAAGAAGTGAGGAAAAACAATACATATGTTCATATACAAATTCTTCATAATTCTACATGTCTGCTCAGCTCTCGTGATTATTTTCACAAAGCTCTCTCTCCTTTCTCTCTCCCTTTTTCAAAGTCTCACAGTGCAAAAAGGTTTGTTCCAAAGCAATTAGAAGCCTGTCTTACAGATACATGCCTCATCAAATAAAGGCTCAGGTATTTGTTTGCCCTATGCGATACATCTATCGTTAAAAGGGGGTTTAAGAGGGCAGTGGATGCATACCTTGAGTACAGCAATCAGTTATGAAACGGTCTGAGCTGATTGGTGTGCTGCACCACTGATTTTGCTTTCAGTCTTGCTGCAGAGATGAAGCATTTCTACAATAAAATGTGATAGTTGTTGGATGAAAAGATGCACCAACAGCCCTCTTCACATCCTCCTCATCATCAACAATTTAAATCAACGCTGGCTCGTATTAAGAAGTGTCTATCATCTGTGTGCAGGAAAATTGTGGCTTAAGGAACAGTTACATCTTATACTGAGTTATGGTGTTATACTGTATCGAGCAATTTCATGGAGATGCGAAGGAGTTTCCTGAAACACTTATGCACACTGTCGGAAGTCTCTGAGTAAGTGCTGAGGTTGAATTGAAGCACAGAGTTACTTTCAAAACTGCTTAGGCTGGAAAACATACAGTAGGCCTGCCCTTTCTATCTTTGGCAGTTCAATCCTAAAATCCCTTAGGGAGGCACACACCCATTTAAAGGCCTCCAAATGATGATTGATGAGGCATCCTCACAATGAGCGTGCCCCCTCACACTACTTTGGAAACAATCTGTTATCCCCAAAACACCAAAAGCTTGGCCACTTTGTTGTATTTGGCCCCCTAATTTTCTCGCATCAAGGGAATGGGAGCCATTAGCTGTTTAAGTGACAGCAGAGATCTTCCAAGGGCAGGTTGTCCAGAGATGGAAAGTCCTCATTCTAACAGGAGGTCAGAGGGCTGCGGGTCTGTTGTACCCCTCAGGGGCCTCACACACACACACACACACACACACACACACACACACACACACACACACACACACACACATATGCTCTCTGTTAAAGAGTGTCCACAAGAACATATAGTCAGGAAGAAGTCTCAGGGGGAAAAAAGCTACATTTAATAAGTACGGTCATGTTGTTTACTTTCACTTCACTAAATCTTGTATTGAAAATGTGAAACTATATAACAGACTATGAGCCAAGATGTCGAACGTTTTGTGTTGCCTTGTTTTATAGAGCTTTATAAAAAATGAAGATAGCTCATCAGAATTGTTGGCACAATATTCATGCTAAGTCTGCACAATATTCTGCATAATTCTTCTTATGTCCATGTAACTTTGTCATTTTCATATCAAAGTCTACGTGAATTTGTTAACCAAAGCATTTTTGTTCCATTCTATTTTAAAATGGATGCATCTTAATGGAACTTGAGGTTATGAACCAGCAAAGCCTCTCCCCTGTTCTGTTGATGATTCAGAAAAACACCCTTTTATGGAACTTTTTAAATAAAATAAAAGAAGGTGTTAAGGTGTTCTCCTTGAATTGTTCTCTCTCTCTGGTACTCTTGCATTGAAACTCCACCATTACACCCGCAGTGGGCAGGGACGCCACGTAAGCAGGAGGGCTAATGGTTGGACATGAAGGGGTTCAACGTGAATGAAACATGTTTGTTCCTCTGAGTGAAACATAAACTAGCTGAAGGAAACGTTGTCCCGTCCCGTGTTAACACAGAGCTAAGAACAACAAGTCCAGAGTGGGTTTGACTTCACTCTTTTTTTAAAAGTCATTACTTATAATATAGTAAGGATGTTTCATATCTGCCATATTAATGTTTATACTTTGTTTTTAATTGATTCATTGTAGCTGTTGTTTACTGCAGGGGTTTCCCAAACCTTTCAGCCCATGACCCCCAAATCAAGAGTGCAAGAGACTAGGGACACCCAGGTGGTTACTGTATGAAAGGCTAGAAGCAGAATACAAGTATCTCCATTTATAGACTGCAACACTGAGTGGACATAAAAACATAAATAATAGATGCACACTTGATGTCTGTGTATAAGCAGACGCCTATATGTATTTGCTGTCATGCAAACTTGTTTTTTTTTAGATATATGTTTTTTTTCTGATACAGAGACACAAACATTGTGTGATAACTGCTTAGCAAGTATGTATAATCTGCCTTTTGTTGCTGTCCTTTAGGCTTTCTTGTGTAAATCATAAAGATGCTACAAACCCTGCTTTCACTTTTATTTTGGCGAGCGCTTCTTTTGGTATACCATAGACAGCGTGCATTGCATCTCTTTGGTCGATATAACATTTAAAACATTGGACGGGGTTGTTTAAGTGAACAGAAAGATGAGATAGAAAGAATGCGGATCATTGATTGAGACACGCGCCAACTTTCCCCTGAAGAACATGCCGGCAAATAGGAGATGAAATCAACAATGGAGATAAATTGTGATTCGGGACACAGTTAAGAAGCGAATTGATTGTCAGGTTGGTATTTTCATTCCCCTCCTGTCACTATAAATTGTCCACTCTGGACGAGTATTGATACCCCTCTGCAAAGATACAGTATGTGAGAATAAGGGGAGAGAAATAGAAATACCCCACAGGAGACAGTGAGAGATAGAAGAAGAATAGAGAGGCAGAGAGAGGAAAGATTTCTCAGGGAGGAAGAATTACCAAGAGAGAAACAAAGACCAATAGAAAGAGAGAGAGAGAGAGAGAGAGAGAGAAAGAAGAGAAACTGTCCCAGCATCCAGTAGAGAATCTGTATTGACTTCAGCAGCGTGAAAACTTAAACCCTTTAAAGGATTTTTTTCCCATCAATGCAACGAACACAGAACGCCCGGACTTATCAGACAAGAGCCCAGCAAGCCCTTTGCCCTCACATTACAGATTTCCTACAGAAAGCAAATGGGAAAACGCGATCCTTTGTTTCTGCTCTCTCAGGGCCCACAAATCTCTTTCTTCCTGATCGCTGGATGTGTGTGGGGACTCCAGCATTACTGGAATATTGTATTTCTGTTTACCAGAATTGCTGCATGGATTTGGTCGAACATTGACTGAACAGAACACAGCTGAATGTTGGGAAATGTTTTTTAAGGAAGACATAAAGACAACCAAATATGTGAAATGAAATGTACTAATAGTAGGTCAGAACCTACAACCATATTTAATCATAGATATAATTAGACAATATAGAGAGCAAAACCAATTCAACTCAAAAGTCAACTTGAATAAGAAATCTGCATGACGCTGTGTGCTGTGACAGCCAATCAGCGTTTAGATTTCCTGACTTCCTGTATTGCACCAGGAACATGCAATCTGATCTCCATTCAACAAGCAAGTGTTGCAGATTTGTTGTCTTCTCCTGATACAGACCTGACAAATCTTGCATTTTTTACTTTTCACACATCTGCATCATAGTGCTGTTATTTTGGCAAACTTAAGACCTCTTTATCACAAGAAAATAAGCTTCCTTTTGGGTTGTATACCACTGAAGTAAGCCAGAATGAAGCCCACATTCTTACCCTCAAACCAAAGGCTCACCAGAAACAGATGAACGGGCGCTCCTCCAGCCGAAGTAATGAGCCAGGAAATGACAGCGTTCACATTGCAGACATATCTTGAAGGCAAATTTTGCATCCCTTTTGATCCAAACACACAGTTGCTCCTCAAGTTGCAAAATGGGCTTTCAATAATGTAGTTCATAGAAAATAAAGTCTTGGCTTGGTGTTCTCTAAGGCTAACTCCTGTCTACGCCTGATTTACAGAGAAATTGGCCATTGTTTGTGGGACGATATTGCAATGAGACAATAGATAATGGGTTCTGAGATTGTATCATTATAAACATTTAATATGTCAAACTAGGACTACAGGGTATAGCTGTGCAGCAACTTAAACTATCAATACAGCACAACAATTAATAACTACTAATGACATTATAAAACATATAAAACAACTGAAATGTGCTTTTCAAATGCACAGTTCAATCTTACCCGTAGTCAGCCAACTCTGTTGTTTTCAGAGTTTGCCAGGTAAGCAGCCTTTTGGTTGTGCAGCTCTGCTCATTAAGGGAGTTATAGAGGAGGGTCAGAGGAGGAGGGGATCACACACAAATTATCCCGAATGTTTTCAAAATTGTTAAACCATGAAAAACAAAGTTTTATTTACAGGTTAAATATTTATTTTTTTATTTTTTACTTTCTCTACGTTTTTCAAACTTTTCTGGTTGCTTGCTGTGTCTATCTGCTGTTTGGCGATGGGCAGGTAGTGGGCACTGGGTTTTTAAAGCTGAAAGGAGAACAGAACAGTAGAAATGTTGGCACAGGGACCAAATCAATGGATTAGAAGATGGTTAAAACTGGAAACAGTGTGATGGAGCCAGACTTTTTTGAGGTGCCATTATGTGCCAAATATATTTCAATAAAGTGTTATCAGAGTATTTTTTTTACAGTTTTTAGTTTTCAACCAATTAAAATGCTTTGAAAAAGCTAGCAAGCCAATCAAATTCATCCTTTATTCACGTTATGTTATCAAAAGGATGTTTCCGATGTTTTTACCTTAAAACACACAGCAAGACGGAAACATTTTAACCTACTAAATAATCCTATTTGATTTGGGTTTTTTCACTTATTTGATAGGACAGTGGATATGGATATCTGACTGCTCGCTTGGGGGACTAAAGCCTCCATACATCATGTAACCTAACCGCTAAGGCCATCTGGCTCTACATTATGTCTGCAGTCC
The DNA here is from genome assembly GCF_963930695.1 of Labrus bergylta. Classification (NCBI taxonomy): domain Eukaryota; kingdom Metazoa; phylum Chordata; class Actinopteri; order Labriformes; family Labridae; genus Labrus; species Labrus bergylta. Next base: position 21,355,354 of record NC_089209.1, on the reverse strand, counting down.
TGAAAGGAAGCTGTATATCCAAATTCATAATTTAAACTACTAACAAAAGGAACTGTACCTCTGCAATGCAAAGAAAGATAGCTGCATGTTGCAACACATTTTAACATAAGTCTCACCTCTGACAAGGCGAATAGCTGCTCATAGTTTGGGATTTTGGATCAGATTTTTAGGGTGACCAGCGCCATTGTTGAATGAAGACGAAATTAAAGCTGTCTGATAAAAATATATCACACACCACCATGAAAATAAATCTGTGCCGCCTCCTCTCATTCATGTTTTAGTGTATTACACCAACTGTTCCCCATTCCTTTTAAAACACCTACCAATTGTGAATTTGGCCTGTGAAAGTAGAACATCGTTTTTTGTTACACGCTGAAAAGCACACTCACATTGTCATCATCAATTCAGCAGCCACCCACTCCATCCACCAACCTCTCTGCTCTTTCAGCTCTCTCCCTCTGTTCCTCTGACACCTCTACCCTTTCCAGGCTTGGATCGTCATCCTCTTCCTAACCTCTCACCTTCATTACCCTTCTGTAACCTGGAATAAAGGCCTGGGGCCAACCCTCACTTATCCTCACAGAGATCACATGAGGCTACTACTTGACCTTAAGTCCATCGACACACCTCCTGTCTGATTATGTCAGATTAGAGACTCCTCCTCTTTTGACTCCTCCATCAAACTCTGCCTCTTTGCTTTGTTAAAGAGGTCTAGACTGCATGGGAGAGAGGAAGTCAACGGGATGAGAAGAAAAGAATCTGCCCACTTTGAATGGCTGACATAACAGCCATTATCCTTGCATGATGGCCAATTATAACCTCTTTTTTTTCAACATTTGTGGTGGTTCAGTTGACAGAATTTTAAAGTATAAGTGAAGGGCTGCCTCTTTAATGATAGTTTACACTGAGTGTTTCTCTTTATCACAAAACCTTCCACCACACAAAAGGAAAAATTGTCAATTTAGCTTAACAGCTCTCAGCCCAAGGCAGTCCCCACTCGACGCTGTAAATGGGTTCACTGTCAATGCAGAGCAGCTTTGATGACATTTTTTCAAGAAAAAGTTCAAACATAAGGTAGGCACATTGGTAATTTGGCGTCATAGTTACAGTTCGGTTTGAAAACTACATTTGAAAGAAGTCTAATCATTATCCATTTTTAAGGCTGAATTCTTTGTGATGATAATCCTGGGAGCAGATCATAGCTGGTGTTTCAAGTCAAAGTGATTCCGAGAGGAGAAATAAAGGAGACAGTTGTTTTCTTCCTTCTGGACTGAAGTTCCAAACATTGTTACTGAAGTTTGTTAAGCTAATGTCAGGCCAAAATATCCCGCAGCACGGTGACCCCGAGTCTTTCCATGGCTATAGCTTGACATTTATACGCAAGATGTAATCACAAGGCAATATCTTTGCAACCTCCAACCTGTCACTTATTTTTACCTTTGCACTGAAGGTACTCCTTTTCCCTCAGCTTGGATTCATCCTTGATGGTCATATTCTGCCTCTAAGGAACTGTATGAAAATGACTGGGATGGGAAGGCTTACTGTGTCATAATTTATTTTTCTTAAATAGCAACTTCCTCTCAAACATAATCCTCCTTTTTTGTGCTTTAATTGTCTCTGTATGAGACACACAGGGTAACACATACTGCATATATTTTATATATAAATCGACACTAAATGCTGGAGCTTCTAATGGGAATCGGGTGTGTGAATGAAGCATAACTTTTTTTTGACGGTGTCGTCATTCTTTGCAGAATGGCATATTCAAGAGTCTTTTGGGACCCTTGGCAAAAATTCCCAGCGGGGCCCTCTAACCAGCATTCATCCTCATTAGATCATAAATAATGACGACTAAAAATGTTGTTTCCAAAGTATATATGTAGTACAACATAAAATATAGAAAAAGCAAAACAATATGCATAGCTTCAAAATAAAAAACAATATAACCAATGTTTTAAATACTTTATTTCACAACTGAGCCTTTTTTTATTATTATATTTAATTGGCATCATCCGCCCCACTAACCAGTCTTTTTTCCCTCCGAGATGGATAACCTTTTCCTCCAGTGACTTAAATTACAAACGTAGGTTTTCATAATGCATGCTTAGCTTGATGTTTGGCAGGGTGACAAGAGGGAGTGCGCTCTGATGGGGCCCCTTTACACATTTTGAGCCACTGCTGTAGTTCAAAGTTTGTCAGCCCTCTGGGGCCCCCTACTGGCCTGGAGACCTTAGCAGTTGCATGCCTTGCCTGTTGACTAACAGCACCTCTTGACTTGGTGTTACCTCAAGTGTGGTTTCAGTTTACCCGCTTTATTGTAGTGGATCATTTTAATCGTATGTCACTGAAGAATATAAATATTTTGTATTTAAGTGTGAATAAACAGTTTGATGTATCCAAACTGTAAAAGTGCATCGAACATGTTGGTTGACTTGCCAAGAACATGAGTCCAGAAGGCTAGTTCCAATAAACCCATTAGTGGCCTATTTGGGCCGGTATTATTATTTGTTTTAATGTTACAATTCAATTAGCAGATGCTTTTATCCAAAGCGACGTACATCAGAGAGTAAGTACAACACTAATCCATTTATACACCGCCGCTGAAGCAACGGGAGCAACGCAGGGTTAAGTGTCTTGCCCAGTGTCTTAGGTTCCCCTTCAATTAGGAACAAAACTGAAACAGCCTCACCAATTATTTCAAGATAAGAACTAATGGAAAACATGTCTGCCTTCAATGCACAGGATGTAAATTCCGCCTCCAGGGTGCTCTCAATCTAAACAATAACTAAAACTTACATTGAGGCTGGTGGGGAATGGGAGTGATTTATTTTTATTTTTTGCTCAGACGTTCCCAAAGAAGCTAAAATGACGACCTCTTGTTTGTGCTATAAGTAAGTGGACCATCAAAGTTCAAATAGGCAAGATACAGTATATAGGGACTATGATTTTTTGGATATTTTTGGAAAAGACTAACTCTTTAAATATCATGGCAATAAAAAAAGTGCTCCCTTTACTCCTTATTTTAGGTCGACCACCATTTAGCAAAAAAAGAAGTGCTGTAACTTTGCTACAGTCCCTAACTGGCTTGAGATTTAAATAGATCTGTGCGTTTGTGTGTTCAGGCTTGCTTGTTTGTGCAGCTTTATTTGTGTCAATAGGGCTTGAGGAGAATGAGACTTGCTGAGAGTCACAGTAATAGATTCCGTTTGTGAGGGTGTATTCAGGGCATCTTAATGACTTGAGTATAGTTGCAAAATCACAGTCAATGACAAAAGCTTCTAAACATTTACAAATCCTCTTAATATCACAAATCTAATCTTACATGAAATCACAAGGACCGTTGTAATTGTGATTGCAAGGGTGGCATCATACCACAACACAATGGCTTTTCTCTGATTAATTGCCCTCTAGATGCGTACTGCATCTATCCCCAGCACTCAACTCAAGGACAGCCACCTGGCGTCTGCAGTGTGCTGTGAAGAGAGCTGCCTGCTCATCACTGTTTGATCCTGCAAGCGCCAGCAAACCGGTGTTTTATCAGGACGGCTAATTATAGGCAGAGAAAGGATGTGGAAACGGCATCCTGCCTCCAGAGGAACGCAGCGTGCCCACACATTCATTTGTACACACGCTTGCTGAGAGGCATCCGAGGGCTTGGCACAAGCATGCGTGTGATTGGACAGTGCATGTGCGTACACACACAGATCGCAGATTTCCTCTGAGGTTCACCACCATCAATCTATCACGGAGATGGGACAGCGAAATGACACGGCTAACTGCGTTGCTGTGGTTGGTCAGTGACAGGAACATTTCTCCGGCCCCAATTTGAGGCCCTTGAACTCTGCGGTCTTTGTTTGTGTCCTCCCATAACCCTGGCTTTCTCTATTGTTAGGAGATTTGTGGAGGTTAAGTCTGGTTTGGGGAGGTAAACATCTCACTGGGCTTTGGTGGAAGTTGCTCCTGCATGCAGAGGTTACTGGAGTTCACCTGAGGCTGACTTTACTGTGTTATTCTAGTTGAAAAAAGAAAATATAACCATATATAAGAGTGGCACCTTTATTAATGACAGCATGAATGATAATAATTGCTTTGGTATTATTCATAATGACAATGTTCTGCATAAATTTGAAAACTTTTGTAGAGATAACAGACAAATTAATCAACAATTCATCCCTACCTAATTACTTGCTTACTTTGGAATGCGTTTTACATAATAGCACAATTTTTTTTTATTTTGTTTTATAAAAACATGAAAAAACAAAATGAAAACACATTTTTGTTTCGTTTTCAGACCAGATATCAGTCAAAATCAGTCTGATATCAGTCAGTGTCGTCTCTTTGGAGCCCAGAAACAAAGAAAGGCAGCCATGTAATCCTCTCTAAACTCAGTGCTGAGCATCAGTATGAACTCTCAGTATTCAAACTATTGTACCATCCATCGTTCAGGCTCCACTTTGATTTGCCAATCATCATCATACATGGTCATGTGTACACACTTTGTGTAATGTTAAGTGAAAAGAATCCTTAGATCTGCTTTATGTTCAGACACACTCCCTGGGTCTGAAGGATTTCTGCAGACGTGTCTCCATCCTTGCATGTTACTTCAGGCTATGAGTCATAACACTGCTACTTACTGCAGTAACACTTTGCTCTTGTGCTCCTGCACGCCGAATTTGCAGCATGTTGCAGCTTTCCTCCTTTAAGCACAGTCACGTCATATAAATTATGATAAGTAATTTTCAGAGCCATGACAGAGCAGCAAGAGGGGAACTTGGCTCATCTTTGCAGCAGAGGCCCCTCAGCAGGGCCCCCGCAGAGAGCAGAAGATAGAAACATTGATGTGTGCCATTCATCTTCATGTCGGGGTGTGTGTAGGTTTGTGTCTGTGTCTGTCGGCACATGCCTTCTCTCTGTGTTTGTGCGCATATGTGTGTGTGTGTGTGTTGTATTCTGGGAGTGTGTGTGTGTGATGTATTTTATTGATAGATGTTCTGACAGCTCAGTCCTTTCCTAACCTGTCTGAGGAGGAGGAAGCAGCCTGTTCTGATTTGTGAGGCGCTCAGAAGCTGCAGATGTGAGAAAGTAGAACCGTAAGTGGTTGGTGAACGTCTTTCTCTTTGTTTCCCTTTCTCTTCCTTGTCTCTGGTTTATATGTGAGCATGCAGACATGGAGGGAAAGAGGTCCACTCAAGATTTTATTTGCGACGAAAAAATATCTGCTGGTACTACTTGGTGAACAGTAAGCCAAAAAATAGTGCTCTAGTAGGCCTAAAACAGAGAATATACTGAGCCACCAAAAAGGAATAAAGCCCCATAAAATACAAATGTGTTTAAAATGTTCTGATAACATTTGCTTGTACTGACTGTCACCATAGTTCTTTCACACTTCCACACGTGATATTTTTAGAATGAGCTGCATGTGTGAACACAAACAGCCAGATTTTTTATTTTATTTTAATTTTTCCGTATTTCCTCGGCCCCTTGGCATGTATTTTAAGTAAAGTCCAAGTGAGTCAGGAGAATTCAGGGGAGAATGACGTTTATTCCCTGCGATAGTTTCACATGAACGCACACGACCCCTATACGATCTCTGTGCATGTAAATGAACAAACAGATAAGTGATTATTTAACCTGCTTCAGTAACACAATCAGACCTATCAGAATGCTGCATAGTAACGCCCCCTAGTGGGATTCTGATCCCGCAGTTATTGTCAACAACAGTTCATGCCTTTATCAGTCACTTTTGCTCCGCCTCAAGCAGAAGCCCAACCCACAATGTGGTCCTGGCCCCGCCCCCCTTATGTGGTATCAACTGAAGCAAACTGTAATGTTAAAAATCTGCAAAGGTCTCTTAAATAAAAAGATGAAGTCTAAAAAAAAGAATGAAACTTTCAAAATCATCAAGTATTTCTGAGTTTAAATTGTGATGATCAGTTTGAATGAATACTGTGTCTTGAGGAACGTGTGAAGGTGTCCAAAAGGGTAAGGTTTGAACATTCTTCTCTCACAGAAGTGCCTTCATTTTCAATTTATATGAGAAAACTTTTATAAAGAATTTTAAAATTAAAAGAAGAGATAACCATCCAATTTTGTTCACCGTACTCTCATCCTGGTATCCAAAGATGATCATGGTTTTGATTCAAATGATCTTGAGAGCTCTATCGGCTTCATCGGAGAGGTGCCATTCACTGCACTCTCACCGCTTCATCCGATTATTTCCAACGTGACAAGCTTAATCCTTTTCTCTGACAGCAACAAACAAGATGAATAAATCAGGAGGTCAACCTTGTGAAGTGATCGGAGAATACACAAACAAATCCAGCTGGTATAGGATGGAGGAATCTGTTCATTTTTGCACTTTGAAAGCTGCAAGTGCATTGTATCATTTGATCAAAACAGCCACATTCTGATGTAAATCTCCTCATTATATCCTCTACACTATATTTATGTAATCACTGAGCATCTTGCATTCTGTGCGAGTAATTCCCAATCAATTCAATTGATTTGGGTGCTTAATTACTTTGTTTTATTAGCAGAAAAGGCAGTTTGTTGGACGTTTCTCGCATTAAAGATGAACGTGGGGAAAGAGGTGAAGAGATTTGTTCCCTGTAAACTGAGTTAATGTACCTCTTGCACATAGTTTTAAAGACATTATTCATGGTGGCTGCAGAACTCATCCTATCTTTTCTAAATTTGAGAATAATTTCAGCAAACATTTGATCCCTCTAAAGTTTTCTAACTTTGAAATGCATCACTGAATTGCTGTCTATTGAATGTCTTTTTCAGCAGATAAAAGATATTTGAGTTTGACCTCAAATAGGAATGTTGTATCAAGGAAATATTTCAAGTGCGATGAAAAAAAAATGATTCAGTGAGTGTCAGTAGTCACAAATAGGTTTTTTTCTCGCTCTCGGTACACTACTCTCTTTGCTCGCAGTGAATATTATTACATCCTTGCCCTTTTGCTCTGTTGATTCACTTGTAATGAGCTGCTTTAATGTGCCCATACAAACACTGAGGCCCTGAGTTAACTGGATGTTTTGATGTCGGGACTTTGAATGCAAACACGGGGAAATGAATCTCTGCGACAGGCAGTTTCTTTCGCAAGGAGACGATTGATAAGGGCAGATAAACACTTTGGAGAGAGTCAGAGGCGGTGGTGATTAGGACACATGGGAATATCTTTTCTGCTTAAAACTAGGTGTTGATAATTACAAACACTTGTTCCTACACGTAAACCTGCAGAGGTGTGCTTCATGCTTCTGAAAATGAGCTCCGGATGAAACACTTCACACATGTTAGGCTGTTTATTTTCCCTGCATCCTGACGTGTGTTTTATTAACATTTCAAATTCATCTGCTGCAGCTGCTAAACTGTATAAAAGGCATAAAAACCCCTGATGCTCTTGTGTCCTTTTTTTCTGGCTCTCCATTCTAGTGTGGTTACAATGCTCGCAAAATCCACCCAAAAGCAGAGTTAGCAATGAAAGCCTTTTTTTATCAGCACAGCGGGTTCCCAAATATCCATTGAAATGCTATTTAATATTCTCTCCCTCTCCAATGCTGAAGCGATGCCACCGCATTTCCTTTGTATTGCTGTAATGCAGTCGGGGCCGCCTTTGCTTACCTTGAAGGCTCCTGCTGCTCTTCACATTATGCTCTGACGCAGGTCTTACAGGCTCTTTTATACACATGTGATTCCTATGTTAGGAAACCATGTGTTAATTGACAACCGCACTATACCCAGGCCTATCAAGCCTTTTCTTTTCTCCATGTTAAAGACGCTGGAATAGGGAATATATTTTTAGTGTCTGTCTTTATGCTGTAAAAGAATAATAATAAACTGCAATTGTTGGCTCTTCCAGCTAACTGTAGCCTATTACCTACAGGGAGTGTAGCTACGCTTCTTTGCACATACTGTGGAGTTGAATGGTTCACCTTTAAAAGGTCAATCCATCATCAACACTCCCCTGATTTCTTGATGTGTGGTGGCCATCTTCAGGTGCTAGAAGTTTAGGTTAGCTTTATAGCACTATTTTCAAAAAAACAAACAGTATGAATGAAACAAATTTTCAGCGCTGTGTTTTCATTCCCATGCTAGCTAAGCAAACCCGGATACTGTGGTGACCATTATTAATTATCATGCTGATTAATGTTCTTTTAACAACTGTTGACAAAAGTATCTCCTTGGAGATTAAATGGAGTAGTAGAGGAAAGGTAACAAACACAACAAAAACTAACATTAGAGTCATTGAACTCTCCATTACCCTGAGTGCCTACTTACAACCGACACTACTAGAATCTGTTCTGCCGTGGACTGTACCGACCTGAGAGATCTGTGACGTTTTATCGGTTTGTTAAATGTGTGCTTAGCGTAGCATAAGTGGCATGACGTCAATTCTGTGGTTCCATCAGCAAGCTCTCTTCGATGCAAATTATGGTTCCAAATGATGTCACCACATTATAGCCGTTTTCACATATGCACTCTGGATAATATCTTCTCTGGAGATTCTCCCGAACTAGCCGTTCACATATGCTCCTCACAGCGGGGGACTTTCCCTGTCAGAGGGGAAGGACCGCGGGGGATTTCCTGACGTGAGACGTGACGTAAATAAACAACGTGGAAGTAGCGGCCGAAGCAACAGAGTCCGCTACACGACGTTATAATGAGAATATTTGCCTTTATATCAATGTTATGTGTAATCCAATGGAATGACAACATCCACAAAAGAGAGGAGAACAACAGACTGACGAACAGAAAACATAAAGCAGCCGTTTAATTACGTTCACAGAGATCGTAGAAGTCGCGTGCAGACACTTTAGCCGGTCCCTGTATATCAACGTCATTCTCTTTTCATTGGCTGAAATTGAAAATCTCTGGAGTATATTCGGCCGCGTTCAGACATCAGCTCACTCGGATATTCTGCGGATAAAAAAATACTAGGGGTCTGGCCGGATAAACTCCGGGTAAAGTCCGCGCGAAAAATGCGGCTGTTTGCGTTCACACATAACCTAAAGAACCTCTGGGTAGCCAAATCTTTTTCTTTTTTTCAGGAGATTTCCGTATGTGTGAAAAGGGTTTACGTCATTGCCTGTTAAAGGGGTATTCTGGCTTCACTTTTGGAGACAGAGACATGCTGTCTGTATTGATAGGCCTCTACAGTCAATGACTGACATGCAACAAGTATTTCCTTTTGCATTCACAGAGGATGCGTCCATTGCTGAAAAAAGTGTAAAAGTAAGAATTTTGAGAAAAAAAACATCAGAACTCCAAAATGAGTCTAATCCTAATCCTCTTCCTTTAGCTAGGTCATCAATTATTGTGGACGTTAACTTTTAGCCTTGGAGAAGTTGCTTTAGTCATACTTTACTTTAGCACATCCATTATATGTAAATATAAAACCTATAACCACCCACTGAATGTCAATAAGATTATATAACAACATTTCATGGTCACTTACTTTATCATCGTTATCCTCCTTATCTGACATTAATCTGTGCACTCTGCCTTGATGTAAATACTGTGAAAACTTGTCTACATCATGTAAATTGACCCATCTGTTACCGAAATGAATGATTTATAATCATGTTTGTTACTTGTCGTTGTGTGTGTGTCTGTGTGTGTGTGTGTTTTGTGTTTGTTTCTCTCTCCCTCTCCTGTTGCTCTGCAGCCTGATGCTCTCTCTACAGCTGCTGATGGAGTTCACCTGATGATAACTAGCAATCAAGGGCCTCATAAAAAGCAGGAGAGAGGAGAGAGCAGTTGTCCTTGGGTCGCACAGCGATCATGTGGAAGCGAGAGTCTACTCCAGTGGAAGGAGGGTGTTGCTACCATAGTAAATAGTTTATTTTGTTAACAGGAATTTGTGTTGGTGTTTCATTTTGTCAGTGTTTGGTTCCTCTTTAGTTGTGTTTTAAAAAATGGTGTATCCACTTTAAATTGGTATTAAATAATTAGTTAGATTTTCTAAAATCCTAGTCTCGTTCCTTCATTCCTGATTCTCAATTTTTATATTTACTCCCCTCATCCCTTAGCCATTTCTGGGAATGTAACAATGTTCATTTCAGCGTCTTTTGCATTCTTCACCACTGCCCTATAGTCGAATTCAGTCTTGTATTTTTCTTGTCTTTTTCTTTGTTCATGGTTAATATTTAATGTTGTACTTTTGTAAATGGAGAGCACAGTTTATAGAAGTCAAATTACTTGTATGTTTAAGCATACCTGGCCCATTACGCTGATTCTATTTTAATACAAGTCAGGGGGAGAAAATGTTTAAACACCTCTATATTCCATCTTTAGCTTTATTAGCTGATCGGCTATACACTTGTAAATAAAAATTCAAATTTATCCTTTGAGTTTGCAGGACTGCTAACAAGAATGGAGTAAGGCTGCTTTTGTCTTCCTCTTTCAGAAAATTAAGGTCACAATTTAAAAAAAAAATACAATTATTAACAGCTTTCTGTGTCATGTGAGAACAGAGAGCTTGATAGGCCTCGCAACATTAATCTTAAGTCTGTAAATGGGCACTGCATGCAGTATGCAGAGTTAAGTCTATTGAATGTTAGAGTTGGATTGTCTGTCTCCTGCCAATACAGAAGTTTGGAGTCTTTTAAAGCCTTCTCAAAGATATGCAGGGTTATTTAGCAAATATTCAGCTTTTGTTTGATTGATATATCCAGTGCACGGGCAAGAAGGTTGTAACAGTGTGACAAGTAACATCATCATTTTCTTATTTAGCCATTCAGTGTGACTAACCTTGAGTTATGGAGCACAGAGAGAGAGCACAATAACTGCCGGGCATGTCAGTGCTGAAACATTAGTGAAAGTGTCACATTGTGTGAGGAGTCAATGCAAGTTGAAGAAACGTCTGTGATTCATTGTGTGTCTGACTGTGTGACTTTGGTTAGTGGCTGGAGTAAAGGGTCAAAGCAGAAGGAAAGAATTAAAGAGGAGATGGCTGTGTTTGTCCTGTGGTGTCCAGAGTCTGTTCAATATCTGGATGTAACCATGGGAACATTGAGATTGTATATCATCGGTCTTTTTTGATTCATTGCCTCTCAAAGCCTTCCTATGTCTGTTCCTGTGTTCTGCAGAGCACATAACAACGCTGCTACGATCTTACTGAAAAGTGTGCTCAAGGCAGCTCCAACCTGGAAGCAATGAGCCAATGAGAGGGATGATTCATGTCGACAGTGGAGCTCACATCACCTGGGGTTTAAAAAGAGACACTGCTGGAAGGAAACATACCATTATACAAGGAAAAGCTGGGAGATTACTTCTCTAAGCATGAAACCGATACATGCACAACAAACATATTGTACAAAGCTACACGTATCACAGAAAACAAACAGCTAACATACATCTACAGAACTCTCACGGGACAGTTGTTCAAGGTTCTGGTGTAAACACTTTAATGCAGCTCTATTATTTGACCTCTCAAGGTTAAAATGTCATTGGACAATATCTTAGTTCTGCACGATTCCCATCTCCATTTCATTTTTTTTTTAAAGTTGAGTACTTCAACATTAGCTCAAATATTCCCAACAGTTATCAAAGCCAGAGGAATCCTTAATTATATAGTTGTAACGGGATGAGTCTAAACACATGTTTATCGTTGCCAAGGGAACACCGCATGTTACGTTAAAGACCGCTGCATAAGGAAGTGGGAACTGCTACTGAAAGCTGCCGCACTGTTCCTGTATGTGCTGCTGTGATAAAAACGTTGTGTAAAGTACACTTTGATACATCGCCGGTAAACATTTTCTTTTCCTCAGGTCTGTTTGGCCCATTCATCTCGACTACAGTCAACTTGGAGTTATTTTTTTTCGGGGATGGGGAGAAGCAGTGAGAATCACTCCCATGATTCCCTGCCAGTCTTGAAGTCATCTCTTTGTACTGTTTTGACTGAGAGCCCCCTGGTGGTGGGATTTAAATACTGTACCTTTAATGAAACCAGGTCTGTGCACACTTTCAATAAGATATATTTAATTTGATCCCAGATACTATGGTTTTATTTACTATATAGGATTGGTAAAAAAAAATACTTTTGTCAAGTTTTCCATTCTTCATATAAAGTACTGACAACTTCAAAATGAAATTTTAGAATGGTTCAGTATTTCTGGCTGCATTCAAAAGACGGTAAGCCAGAACACTTACTCAGTGCCACAAAAAAAGGATTAAATCACGCTTCCACCCTCAAAACGTTGTGATCCAATATGCTTTTTGTGGCACTGAGTAAATGTGCAGCTTCTTTTGCATGCTAATGCTACACCTATAACAGGTAAAATGTCATACTGAGAGTCCTGTGAGACTTAAGAGACACTGAGCACGGTATGCAGGATAAGCATCAGACATTCAGTTAACTGATTCATTAAGGTAGAAACAGGCTATATAGACTGGCTTGTAAACCAATCCAGGGTTCTGAATACTGATGTAATTGCATCAAGTTAATTTAAGTCCATTTTGATTGGTTAATCTTTAAACCTCGTGCCATTATACTTGATCTGATTGCCATGAAGTCTCTCTATCCAGTATATGTGCAGGCAAATTTGTGTCTATGACAAATCTTTCCCCGTGAAGGTGAACATACCCACAAACCTGTAACCACTCTGGCTGCTTTTTTTTTACACCTGATTTGTTGGAGCTGAATCAAATCTCACTTTTACCTCTTCGTGTTCGGTTGCTGGCAGGAGTTGAGAATGCTCCAATGAAATCAGATCTGCATGAAACAAGGGCGCGGCAGTCAACCTGACACAGGTGATTTCACGCCACTTTCAAGTGAATCCGAGAGGGCAATGAAAGGTGAGAATCCAATTTTAAAAATGAACTGTCTCTTATACAAAAGCCACAATAAACTTGATTTACTCGCTGTGTCTGACTGCTGTAATTTTCCTTCACAACGCCTAAAGCCCATGACCATGACTTTGTGGAAATTCCGTCACAGTGAAATCAAATATAAAGTTAATGATTCTTTTGTTGTATCCTTGCTCTTATTTGAAGAATTGTTTTTTGTTTGGCTACAAATGGTGTTTGAGCAGCAATAATACAGAAATGAATGAATTAACAGAGTATGGGATCATGGGACCTGCAGCTTCTCAAAGTTCACTGACTTGCGACATCGCATGATAGCATTAACCTTTTCCTAAGACCCAAACGATGCATCCAAGTGCTGGTGATTTTACCCTTTTGAGAAATCCATAAATTTTGACAGCTCAGGATTAATAATGTTTTGTCCAATAAACAGCTGACCTGAGCAATCGTGTTGACTGATTACAAATAGGCTGCTTAAATGCCGTTGTCAGTTGGTAATGGAAGAAGAGAACGAGCAAATGAAAAACGGCGACACCATTTCTAATTTGGACCGACCCAAACAAACCAGATGGGAAGAGGTGAAGCCATAAATCCTGGCAGAGAGCAAATTTAATTCCCATCGAAATTGAGAAAGATGGTAAGAGAAGTGAAGTGTGAAAAGACTCAGAGATATTCTGAGGAGACGGAATATGACTTTGGTTTCTAACCAATACAAACTGTTTAAAAATGAAAAAGATTTCCTCATGCATCTCAAGCAAACATGTTTGAAAAAGTCACAAAATGAGGCTAACATGCATTTTTTATGGGGAGACTCCTGCTTTAACCTCTGATTGCATCATATTTCTCAGAGTAAGTCCTGTAGTTAGAGGCCTTTGGTAAATTCTTCCTGATGAAGTGACTTTGCAGCTCTCCAGGGTGAAAGCAGGTAACTAAATCGTGATAATTGCTCCCCAGAAAGAGCAGATTTAATGGTTTTTGTCTGAGATTAGTACAACTCAGTGTCGCACCAAAATAAATCACTGCAGCTGACTCACAGGGGTTCATCCCTGTGTTTGATGGACCTCTACTGACCTCTAGTGGTGTTAGTCCAAACATTCAGGTCTGGATGACTCCAATACTTTTAAATCAAATACAATGCCTTAGTGATAAAGTAATGAAGTAGTGATACATCTATGTAAACAGCTGTTCACTTGTGTCTTATTAAAGGTATTTTTGCTTATGATAGAGTTCTTAAATTAATTAAAGTATACGGTGTCACCTTAAAGCCCAGACCAGGACCCTGAAACCACGCAACTTATAATTCTATGAAATGTAAAAAATGAGAAAATGTTTGAAACAGATTTTCTGCTGTTCCATAAAATGTTTGACATAGCCTTATTCTACTTAGCTTGCAATTTGTTCTGTTGGTTTTGAAGGCTCATTGTAGGAACATAAATAATGGTGTTGAGATTGATAGCAGTAACCTTTACCTTTTTTGGCCAAAGTCTGAGCACATTAAGGCTGAATAAGTATGCATCTTTACTTAATGCATACCTCCACTTTAAAGTTCAAGGTGAAAATATATCTTGTCTATACATATTTAGGTGACACATTTGTGTAATACCTTACATTGTACCAAAGACTACTAAAAAAACGATTTTATGTAGTTGCTGGTATGGCTATGAAACTGTCAAACTCTGCCTGTTGTTTTTTAAGTTCCTTCGATGTCCTGCTTTAACCACAGTCAATGAACAATGCTGAGACATACCAATATGTGCCAGCTAGCTTATTGGTTCAACTTGAACTCGCCAGCTAGCTTAATGCTGTAGTAAGTTTTTAAATGATTGGAAGCAAGCAGCGTTGAAGATATATCCTTTTTTAATCTAAATGCAATCGTTCAGAACATAAAAAAAATGTACTGTTAGCAAAAACAGAGCGGCCACAGCGCCATGATGCCTCTTGGGCTACAAAAGCTTACAAGACCAGCATTAGTGTTACAATTATTTATTTTACTTTTACAGGGAACAGTTTTTCTACACATTTTTGCTTTGAATTACATATTTTCATATCAAAAAATTATTGAAGATGGTGTAACTGTCAAATTCAGAGTATTGTATATAAGCCCAATAGGTGGCACTGTGCACATATCTTTAAGTTGAGGGTTGTGTATTTAGATGAAGTAAACCCTAATTTCCACATACTCAGTGCATGCCAAGATCCGTCAGCACCACGCACTACGCTGCCACTCTAGTCAGTGATTGAGTTTCCACAGCGAGCGCCGCGGTTCATCTCCAGAGCGTCCTGACACCACTACGTTCTGCTCCGTTTCAAATACGCTGCAAGTCTATTTTCCACAGATTGCGCTGGACTAATTGCCGTTAGTGGCTTCTGATTGGCTGAAATAACATTATCACCCTGTTCTCAAACATTTCTATTGGGTCAAAGAACAACAACGAATACAATATAAAATAGACAATAGAAATATTATATTTCACGCTATTTCTTAAGTAGAATTATTAGTAGTTATTTAATAATTCAAAATGTAACAGTCTCTTTTTTTCACATGTAGTCTATTTTCCTACATGGGTTACATTGTTTCTGGGTTGTAATGTTAGCTGTCTGAATATTACATTATAATTATATAAGAGGTGAGTTACTATCTACTCTAACTGATATCTACATTGTATTCTTCAAGTTTACAAAGGTTTCCATAGACATAAGCAGCTAATCGTGTTAGTCTCGTAACTCTCGGCTGAATTTGATGCATTATCAGCCATATGGTAACACTGAGGGGAGTTTACAGTCAGCTGAATCAGCGCATAGAAAACATAACATAACATTGTGACAAAGTGGGTGAGAAGCTCTTCTCTTATTCAGCACTTGTCACTTAGAACTTCATGTGATATCAAATCACATTATTAATTACAATTGTGTATTTGCTTGTGTAACATTGCAACTTACTGTCCCGGGTTTGTTTGTGTTAGCATTAAGTTAATGTTCACATCAAAGTATAAATTAACTTAAAGCAAACACACGGTCTCGATTTTGTTCAGTCATTTTTATTTAGTTTGTGGAATTGTTAAATATCACTGTTCGTCTCTTATCCACTTAACTCTGTTTGTTCTTTTGTTCAGTTCCTCATGTGGTCCCATGCAGCTAAAAGGGTTAGCCCAGCACTTCCTGGGTATTTATGAGATTGATGATGTCATCGCTGACATCACTGGGGCAGACCATCTGAAGGGGTTTTATTTCTGAGAAATGTGTTTTCTTTCACGTTTAAGTTACTGGTAGAATGTAATTTAATTATTTAAAGTTCATTTAGTTAAGTAAATGATCTGAGGTTAATTTAAGAGTTTATTTAGATTTCTTTGCTTTAAGAGAAAAGTGTAAACCCACTATTTGAGTTGTGCTGCACCCAGCGGCGGCCATTTTGTTAATGGGGCCATCTATAAAGCCATGAGACATTTGTTCTTGCATGTGGAGAGATGATGAAGTGTTGCCTTTAACAGGTTTCTTAGACTTAGTTACTTGTGAATTAAGTTGCCTGTTAAGTTTACACATGTTGGTGTAATCACTGAATACTCACCTTGTCATCTGCTAAGTTGCCTTTCTACCACCTTCCTAGACACTTGTGATAACTAGTGATGGCGAAATGAGGCTTTCCAGCCAATTGTATCGCAAATAGATTCATTACTCGAGGCCTCATTTAATACAGTGTACACTAGTGACACCTACTGGTCAAAACTATTTAGAGCAGCCAAATTATTATAGATCACATCACATGCCATTACATTACTGACATGTAATAGCAAATTGTACTACTGCCGTAACCAATAAGGATTCGCGTGATATTACTTTATAACATACCTGGGTTAATATAATCATATTTACACTGATCTTATTTTCTTACGATTTCCTATCAAGATATACTGATAAAAAAAAAAAACATATAAATCTATTGTTCAACAAGTTTGAGGGCCATGGTTAACTACAAGTCCAGGAAAAAAAGGAAGATTGAAAGAAAGAGGGACTACATGTGTGTGGGGTTTGATTGGGCAGTAAAAGTGCCTCTGTAGGCTAACTGGGGACAGAGTGCTTGTGTAACCGGGCAGTGAAAGTGAATGTGCTTCAGTGAGGGCAAACTCAGGAGGAGACATGACAAGTGGGTTTCGCTTCCTTTTATCCACAGCCCGAAACACAAACAAATCAATGACGTAGTTCTACTCGAAGTGAGGCCTCGTTTGTCATCGATGATGCGCTTCTCTGAAAATGACACAAGCCTTGATATGAGGCCTCGGCTAGAATTGCCCCTCCTACTCGATACACACTTCAAAGCCTTGGTGTCAAACGTAATATCACTAGTGCTAACTACTTTACAAACATTGAGATTGAGATTTCTTTCCATGCATCTAGCTCCGTGAAATGACAATTTGCAGCGACATTGAGCTTCTCACCAACAAGGATACCAAGGTCTGTCTCAACGTTGTGTCAAGGGAGGAGAATGGGAGCGGCTTGTACCAGGTTGACACACTGGTCAAAATCTCCACTGCCACTGAGGTAATGCACGTCAATATTAACATGACTTGTAGCGAGACTTTATGGGGCATCTTTTCCCTCTGAGTTCCAAAAAATACTATTGTAGTACAATGCAATGTTACACCCAAATGTTGTTGTTTTTTTTGTTTTGTTTTTTACTTTTGCATACTCTATACTCTCCACACAGGTAGGACTGAATTACACACATGCTTAAACAGGATCTATGGACATGCATTAATGGAGAGATGTCAGAGTTACACAGGGTGTGCAAGAGCTGTTGGGAGGGTTGATTTCTTGCTCAGAGGCACCTTGGCAGTAGTCAGGAAGTGACATGGCACCTCTCCAAATTCCAAGCTTTGGTTTGCAGGGACTCAGACTTTGTCTGACAATAAAGAGTAATCAATCAATGTGAACACTAACTAGTGTGCCGATTTGTAATTGTGGAAATGCTGTTTTTTTTCAGGTTCAGGTAGATCCCAGTCTCCCCTCCTCCAGTGGTTCAAACTGTAGTATTATTGTTGCTGATAAGACGGTTATCAAACAATCCTGCTGCTTCTTCACTTCGGTCATCTCAGTAAGTTCCTCTCGCCTCTGACTCACTGTTTGCTATCTGTCTGGGGCCCATATCAGAAAAAAGGATCAACAAATTCTCATGCTGTTTTGAAACATCTAGTATATTTGAGTACGTACTGATTTCTCTGGCCAAATATTCAGTAGATCATCAGACCAGTCTTCTCGCTGACTGTTTCCCACAATGCAAGAAATGGAAACCTTAATTTGATCATTTGATGTCCTTGTGCTGGCCATAGCCACACAGGGGTAATATCACTCACCTCATTAGTTTTTCACCAGCACATGTTTTTTAGCAGTCAACAATACAAACAGTTTGCACACTTAGTGTGATTTATTATATTTTATTATTATAATATAAGTTCCCCTGTTATCTCATTGTGTTAGGTCTGTTTTTTGAGTTCGTACCTTAGTTTTCATCTTGTTGATTTAAAGTTATATGAAGTTGACCTCTTTTATGGGCCACTTGAACGTATTGTTGTAGCATGCCGGTGGCAAAAGCTGATTGGGTTTTCCACTTAATACTACTCCTTACTGGCAAGGCTAGAGGCGCTTATGTGCATATGGACATTGATGACTGTCTTAATTATGAAAGGGTAAAGTATGCCATTCTTGCTAAAAATGACATTAACAACGAGACTTACAGGCAAAGATTCCGCTCCCTGGATGTCAACCCTGATGAGAGCCCTAAATAGTTGTATGTGAGGCTCAAGGAGCTCTTCGGGAAATGGATCCAGCCAAAAGGTAAAAGCATCCAAGAAGTAAGTGAAAATTAGCTTAAAAATGACTGGTCTATTAAAATGCAAAACACTGAAGTTAATGGAACCATTCTTAAGGCCTTGCTTGAGTGAGTGATTAGACACTGGTACACAGGAAGTTGGTACCACCCAACATTGTCAGCAACAATGACACCATCCCTAGCTGTTGTGTTCATGGAGACGAGAAGCCTTATCCAACAGCTGACATGTACGGTAGAAGGTCAAACTTACCTTTTGAACATTGGGGTTCCTGATAATCTGCCTTTTGATGCTGTTCTAGAAAGAGACCTACCAGTTCTTTTTGATTTGTTGGAGCCAGAACAAAGTGTAATGCAGTGGTAACCAGAATGCAGGCCAAGCAATCCAATGAGCCCTCAGCAATTTTCAGTGCCCTTCCCTTTTTCAATGAGGAGTTGGAGACCACACCTGGGAAGTCTTGGAAAACCTGCAGACAGAGTAGGCAGGAGAAATTCCAAAAGACAGTGGTGACACCATCAACCAGCACTGAGCCACTATGGTCTCAAGTTCCAGGTTATATAAGTGGTATGCAGAAAGTGCCAAGTAACATCTGTTAAACCATTATAACCACTACCCATTATTGGCACCCCATTTGAGCGCCTTGGGATGGACATTGTTGGCCCTGTAGAGAGAAGCAAAGCAGGAAAACATTATATGCTGGATATAATTGCTATGCTACCAAGTATCCAGAAGTCTTTACACTAAAATCCATAAAGGCAAAAAGCAGCTGCTCTCTGTTTGGTACAATTTTTTTCAAGGGTGGGCTTCCCGTGTGAAATATTAACTGATCAGGGAACTAACTTTAGGTCTACTCTGTTGAAACAGGTATACCAGTTACTGGGTATCAGGAGCCTCAGAACCACCCAATATTATCTTCAAATGGATGGGCTAATATAGTGCTTTAACCAGACCCTGAAAAAGATGCTCTAGAAGTTTGTAAATGATACTGCTACAGACTGGGATCAATGGCTGCCCTGCCTCCTCTTTGCATACTGAGAAGTACCCCAATCCTCCACTGGTTTCTCCCGATTCCGGTGTCGAGGTCAATAAGTTAATTTTTTCAGAGGAGGAAGTCCAATGCCACTTTGAACGCAACTCTCACGAGTGCAAGATGATGGCGGCGTCCAGCTGCTAGACGACAGCAAAGAACAAAGGACTTTTAAGCATTTTTTTTTGTATTCTCTCTACAAACTCCATTTCCTTTTTCTTTTTCTAAAATTGGAAATACAATTTTAACAGACCTGGACCCCCTGGAGAATTGTTTTGACGAACTCGACAACTTTTTCAACCACTGTCGGCATCATGATCACGGCAACTTCACTCACCAAGAAAATCAGGAAATCCAGCCTCTCTCCAGATTACAAAAGAGCACATTCAGACTCACTGCCCAGTACATGTACATCTCCATTTCCATCCACATCCCCAAAACCCCCTTGCTGCAACGAGGTAAGAGAAATACTCCTCTCAATCAAAAATAGAGCTCGCCATTTTTAAGTTAATATGAATCACTTTTCAAAGTTGGAAAACTTTCAATCAGTTGAGGTGACATAAATGTATAATATTGAGTTAACACAACATTTTCATAGACTTGAACTAAAACTGACTTAGAATGTTATGTTACCATGACTTTTTTGTTTTTACAGTGTATGTTTGGGGTTGTCATTACCTTGTTATGTTCAGAGTGATGAATGAGCAAAACTGTGCTCTTTATACGTATGACTCTTTTCTCCAGCTGTTTGAGAACTGATACACTTTTGTAAATGCATCTCTATGTTTTCATTAACTGGTTCTGTAGTTAAGTAAAACTCTGCAGTTGTGGGTTTTATCAGCTGTGAACACGAGACATAAAGAGACCTGGTGGATTTCTTTGTGGAGGCCAAGGAGATGATGAAGGTAAAACAGTTAGGAGAATTACAAATTTATAATATGATGTTTTCATAAAGCAACACCAACATTACAATACAGTACAATACTTTTTGTCCCCCAGGGGGAAATGTGTTCTCACAGTTTTGCAGCTTTGCACGGTTGATACACATAAAGAAAACATATAACAGCATTACTACCCAAACAGACAAGGCCAAATACTTAGCACCTGTTGTCAGTGTCTTTATGGTGGAAACAAGGCTTGGTGAACTGTTACAGTAGCTCCACTGTGGCTCAAGGTAAGCTGTCTTCAATTTCTATTTTATCAACACCTTAATTAGTCTGGGTCTCCCTAAAGATCCTTACATAGTTTTTGTGACTATAGCACCTCATAACTTAGACACCGGCTTACATCTGAGAGTGGTGCATGCACTGCTTCATTTCTCTGCCCTGGTTTATGATAATTGCACATTTCTACAAACAGAAAATCAATAGAATCAGAGTTGTTAATATTAATATTATAATGAAAACATTTTGCCTGCTATTTTTTTTGTCACTTCTCTTACTCTCTACAACTAATGTTATTCTCTTGCTCTTTATGAAAACTGTTCCATCATCACTTCCTTTAACCAAATACCATTTTTTTACATTTTTTTACAAAAATGTGTTGTTTCTTTTTATTTAATTGTCCTTATTGCCTTTATACTTCTGTTCTCACCCCTCCCTTGCTCATCTACCAATATTATATCTCTAAATCTCAGACCTGTCCTACATCATCCATATATTACTGTAACCATTATTATTTGTATGTTTTTACATTGTCTGTCTATTGTCTTCATGTCTTCCCCTCACTTTCTTTTTGTCACTTTTACATTGTCATGTTTATTTCACCAATAAAATAAATAATCAGAATTGGGCAAAAATAGAAACACAGAAAAGTACAGCTTATATCTTTGCTTTGGTGACCCGTACTGATTACATCAGAATTAAAGAATCAAACTGTCTTACCACTGACTGCAGGATTAGCTTGCAGCAAGGAGAATTGCCTCACTGTCAACGAAAATTAAAATGGTTTATCAAATGCAAAGTGTGTATTTTAGGACTTGGATGAATGGCAGTCCTCCACCAGCAGAGGGCAGAGCAGGATTTAACAACTCAGGATTGTCTTTCAGGTTTTGCACATTAGATTGAGAAGTCATGTGTGTAGAAGCAAAGTAAAACTTGTGACAAGTAGAGTAGGGCTTACTATTTTTTTGTGTATAAGTGTATGAGCAAGTACGTGTGTGTATGTAGACGGTAATGGGATGTTTCCTATTTCTCTTGTACTTAACTTTACATGCACAGAGGGAAAATGTCTGCTGCACTGAAAATACACTTTGAATGGATGTAACATTATATAATAGGTCATCATCAGTAGGGCTGCTCGATTATGGCAAAAATCATGATCATTATTATGATCACTTTAACCTTCTGAACACTTTGAAAAACAAGAAATAAGTGGAAAATACATATGTGAAACATTTTAAATATAGGCTATACAAAATATAATATAGCCTAATAATAATACATTTTTGAAAATAAACTGTTCATTTCCAGCAGTAGTGATGTACTCTTTTGGCCAAAATATAACAAACAAACCCACTTTTTACCACATAAAACAAAACGCATGATCAAAATGAACACAGTAATCGTTTAATCTCAATGATCTTATTTTCATTTCATGGGAAACAAAAATAGTAATTGAAATTGAAACTGTTAATTTCCCAGCCCTACTCATTAGAGCAGATAGATTTCAGATAAATATAAAAGGCTTTAATTACAATATTTCATACATACAGAAGTGAAAGTATAGACCTAGTAAGCTACACAATAAAATATATTTTTTGGCAGTATTACAGAATCATGATTTGAATATTAAAAAAAATATTGTACTCAAACTTTACTTTACAAACTTTATCTTCAGAAAATGATCATGATCAAGTGTGAACATTATTGTTTCATCAGTATCGAAAGCTATAAACCTACATTAAGTGAGCTAACTCTTGTAAAAGAGATTTTTAATCTCAATGAGACTTTTTATTAGTTAAATAAAGCTTAAATAAAATGAAAAAAAAAATAACTGAGTAATTGAGAATTAATTGATTGAGTAAAATATATATTTTTGTAAAATACTTTGGTAAAATAAAATAAATACATGAAAATAAATAGTTCCTATGAAACAAGGTGCTTAATAAATAATGTGATGTCTTATCTCGTAAGCATTGCAATCAGAGTCGCACATTTTCATTTTAATCCGGTACCTCATTGGACGTCACGCTACGTAAGGATGCACGGCACTTCCGGGTGTCGCTGTGCGGAGGAGAGAGACGTCGTTGTGGGCGCAGCAGCATCCACAGATACAAAGAAGACGACGACAATGGCCGATATATCACTGTATCTCACTAACGTGAATGTGTCTATAGGACAGACCATGGATGTGGAGCAGGTCGGTAAATAGCTCTCTCTT
Organism: Labrus bergylta; assembly: GCF_963930695.1. Lineage (NCBI taxonomy): Eukaryota > Metazoa > Chordata > Actinopteri > Labriformes > Labridae > Labrus > Labrus bergylta. Next base: position 21,332,314 of record NC_089209.1, on the reverse strand, counting down.
TTTACGTTGACGTCATATTAGTTTTCTGTTTTGTTTACTCAAAATGATGCTAATGATGCACGTAGCTACTTGTCACTTGTGCCATGTCGTTGGGGTTGGTCCTGAAATAATACTGGAAAATGAAATATTTTCATTCTGCATTGAGGCTGAAGGAGCTAATCTATCTCCCTTCAGAAATACAGTAGACCCATAATAACACACTGTTATGTCCTCAAACACTTAGAGCCCTAACCCGTGTAAAGACTTTGAGAGAGTGGAGCTGGGAGAGCTAAACAAGAGAGAGGAGGAGGAGGAGAAGCAGAGGGAGAAGGTTCCTCGCAGGATCATTCATTTCTCCAGCGGGGAGACCATGGAAGAGTACAGCACTGATGAGGAGGAGGGAGAGGACAAGGAGCCGGAAAGGAAAGACCTGCTGTCCTCTCCGGTCGATGCGGTGAGGGTGAGGACAGGGTGGAGGGACGGGGAATATGAGTGTGTGTGGGTACAAGGAGCCAATTGAGGACAAGAGGCAATGAAGGAGGAAGGGTTTTGTTTATTCAAATCAGAGAAACAGGAGACATCTGTCTGATCCCTTTACAAATATAAAAAAGCATTCTTTACTGTTTGTGTTGCAGTCAAAGTTGACCTGGGGTCCATACTTCTGGTTTCACATGTGGAGAGCGGCCACATCAACCATCTCAGGTTTGTTCCTGACTTAAGCCTTCTGATGCCTCAGAGCGGGTTTCATAACCAGGGTAGATCACTATGGTAACCTATACTGCAAGTAGGTTGTCACAAATGATACGATCTCCAGTGTTTGAATGATCCGTAGTACAAGAAGTATCAAAGCTGATTAAAAAAAAGAAAATTCAGATCATCTGTCGTATTTTTTACCAAAAGTTGCGACAAGCAAAAGGCAGACTGCACTGTCTCAGCTGCACACAAACATTGGTAGCAAAACTTTACCAAAAGTATCTGTATCTGAGTGTGCAGGAGTAAGCCTGCAATGTTTGGAAAATAAAAGCACACAGTATATAGGGTGTGTCGGACTTTTTTGGTTGCTGTGGTATAGAAACAGTTACTGACATGTTTTGATTTGTACTGGTTTCATGTCAGCTGCAGGCGTTTAATACAGGAAATCAGATCAAAAGCTTTAAACCACTCAAAATCGAGATCAGTCAGCTGGTCGTGAAATGTATTCTTCCTTCATACAGGTGAACAAAAGACTGATACAAATCCACAGAGGCCTTTTTACTCATCAGATGTATTTTGCCTGCCTACCTTTATTCACTGTTTATCCGTCTACAGCATGAAACCCTAAATACTTATCAGATGCTCTTTTATTTTTTCAATCAGCATGGCACGTTAACTTAGTTTGTACTTCGGTGCCCTGTTTACAGATCAGGTCATCGGGACATGGAAGAGGGCAAGCAGACACTGAACTTGAAGTGCACCCTCTGCTGGACAACCAGACAATTAACGTTAAAAGTCTGTTAGCATTGGGGGATAATTATCTATACCTCTTTACCCCCTTCAGGGTCGTGGGGCAGGCTATAGCTGAACCTGGCTGTTAGGCGGTGTACACCTTGGGCTGGTTTGTCAGTCACAGGGCTGACATGTAGCGACAAATAAACATTCACACCAAGAATCGAACGAGCATGTCTTTGGACTGTCAGAGGAAGCGCTCGTAGCCAGCTAATATATTCATTTTTTCTTCTTCCTTAGAAACACAAATTTGAAATACAAAGCATATAATGAGTGCCTCTACACCATACAGTAGATTTCCACACATGTAGTTGATATGAAGCTAAATGCTTCAGTACAAGTTTTCCAGGATCACCTTTATGAAGCTCAAAGGAAGCTATTTAGCTAAAAGACACATATGGAAAGTTGCTTCATGATTCACTCCTCAAGTGTATGAAAATGTATTATTTATCAAGACTCTTCTTATTATGGATCAGTGAACTCAGACGCTGCTGATCTGAAACTCAACATTGTGAGATTTTAAGAAGAAAATGTCATGTCAGACAATGATTTAATAGTTCTTAGTTTGTTGTTTTTCTTTAAATTCACTGAACGTTTGCCTTCATTCTGAATGAAAGCTAGAAATATATTCATTGTACACGTGTGTTGTGTCATTTGCAGATTGATTTGCTCTTTTTCTTTTCCAGCCTGCGACTACCTGGGGGAGAGGATGGCCTCCCTCTTTGGGATTACATCAGCCAAATATCAGTACGCTATTGATGAATACTACAGGATGAAGAAAGAGGTTTGTTGCACTCTGGTTTCTATCGTCATGAATCTGTGTTACTGTTGTTTACCAGCTGATGTGTTTCCTTCTGGTGTCAAGAGGGAGGAAGAGAAAGAAGAAAACCGCCTGTCGGAAGAAGCGGAGCAATCCTTCGACCAGCTGCAGCATCAGGAGGATGAAGACAAACAGATCACAGGGACCGACCGGCCTGAGGCGGCTGACCCCCACCCTGGTGTGACCTATCAGATAGAGAATGAAAATCATTCACATTCAAGCACCATCACGGTCCCTGCTATCGTCACGGCAACCTAACAACCCCTAGAGATATAGACGTTTTGTGCTTAATTGTCTGTTTGTTGGTCTAAGCAGGTACACTGTCTTGTTTCACCGAGCACCGTTTGGTTTGTGTGTAGCTCAGCTGTAGACGGGCAGAGCTGCTCTAATGTGGTTGTTTGGGCGAGGACTGTTAGGGGCCGGAATTACTCCTCTGGACTGCTACGAGTCCTTTTGCAACAGAGTAGAAACTGATGACGTAACTGCTGAATATGGAGAAGCACAGCTGCATCTTCAAAAGAGTGAAAACATACAATCTGGGTCAGAAGATGTTTTATTATGTGACCCTGGTAAGTCACAGGTAAGAGACACACCTCCAGGAGAAGTGCAATGAAAACACGACCTGATGACATCACTGAGGCTTCACAGGGCCAACATTTTGCACTTGTGCATAGTATTGTGTTCGGGACTGCAGCTTTCAAATGTAGAGTGTTATGACTAGTGCTACAATGAAACATTGAATTATGGACCAACAGAAAGCAATTGCCATATGCTTTGATGTTTAATTAGATTCATAAGTATGGTTTGAAGGTTTCATTTTTAAATGAGAAAGTTCAATGTAAGGAATTGCTTTTCTTTTGGTCGTTTTGTTATTTCAATTCTTGGGTTTTTAACTGTCGATTCGACCAAAAAAGAAAAAAAAGCAATTTCATGCATCGCTGAGCTCTGGGAAGGCGTGCGGAGCATTTTTCACTACTCTCTGGCGTTTGATTAATCACAAAATCATTCATACGAACACTTGATAATGAAAGTAATCCTTATTTCCTGCCCTAGTTATGAAACATTCTTGCAGATTTTACATCATCAGTGGCTGCAGCAGCTGTCCAAACTTGAACATCAATGTGCAGTGAAGGTTAAATGTTTCTCCCCTGTGCCTCTGACGTACCAGATACTGTGCCCGAATCATCAATAACAGCCAACATACAGTAGACACACATCTGGACAGAGAAGGCTTTTAAGATGCATCGAGTCCAATCAGCTTTTCCAAACATCTCATGCAAGAACAACAGCCGTTCTGTCCAGATCTGCCAAACGGGTGCAACCCTGGTACACCTTGCTGCACCAAAGAGCTGACCATTATTAACACTCCCTCTCCTCTTCATTTTGTGTCTTATGTGTGTTTCGTGTTAATGTGTGTTATGCTTGAATTGCACTCAGTCTGTGTGGAAGCACTGAGCAGATTTAACCTTAAGGCATGATGACATCATCTGTGGACGACGAGACTGTCGGATGTGTTGTTAAAAGAGTATTAAAACGGGTTAAGTTGTATATTTCTCCTCTGATCTACTATGCACTAAAGCATAGTGGATGACACCTTTAATACTGGCAGGGAGCATTGTTACACTAAGTCTGTATAAAGGAATGTAAACTAACTGTTTTTGAGTACCATTTTTGATATGTATGTATTTATTTTACTGGACTGACAAAGCACTTAATTTTAGTTTTCTATTCCTTTGTAAAGTAACACTGTAATTACTGTTAATAAATTATAGTTATGTCTGACTTTTATCATTGTCTCTTGGTTCCTTTGTTAAAACATTCATTTGAATTCAGTTTGGTTGGACAGGATCAAATAGATTAGATCTTGGTTATTTTCCTCACTCCTGGTGCTGCTGCAGCGTGAGTGATGCAATGGATTGTCTTCATCTCTGGTTTAACAAAGAGCCTGTGTTGCTGCTTTGAGGTCAGAGACTCAGGCCTGTCACTGTACAATGTGTCCTTTGTCAGGTCAGAGTTGGTTTCTGTGGCCCAGGACGACCTCTGCAGCAGTCACGCCCTCGCTGATACTCACACACACAAGAGTCAGACATGCCAGAGTCTGAATCCAAACATCATGACATGCATTGGCTGCTGCTGTGATGGTGAAAGTCATGCTTGACTCATCAACATGTTTTTTTTTAAACCCTTCAATGGGGCATTTATTTATCTTACGATTTCACTCCCTACCATGGCTGAACTTTTTGACATGAAACAAAAACAAAAATCCATCTTATCGAGTCATTTTGTACACGTTCACAAGTCTGCTTTTTAGATTACGGCTGTGGCTCAGTGGTAGAGTCTGCAGACTCTCAACTGGAAGGTCAGGGGTTTGAGCCCCAGATCCTGCAGCCACATGTCCGATATGTCCTTGGAAAGACACTTAACCCCCAAGATACTGCTGCTTTGTCGGCGGCGTGTGGATGTGTCAGTAGACTATAAAAGCACTATACAAACTCCAGTACAGATCACACCCTTAGTTTTCGATGTTTCCCAAATAAAAGTGTTCCAATTAGGACAGAATCAAGGTTTCCAAAAATGATTTTCTCTAAAAACATTTGAATCAACAGCAGATTCAGAAAGTAACAAAACCTCCATGCTACTAGCTCTTGAGCTAATGTTATAACATGTTTTTGTATCTGTAATCTGTTAAAAACAAGTTTCGAAACAAGAATTTAGAGTCTGAAGCAGTGCGTTCATGCAATTTGCTTGTGTACTTTTATGGTTTAAGAGGTTGACAAAGTTGTAAAGAGAACAAGGACAAGGTTGTTTCTCAAAAGAATCTTAATTTAAGTTGCTCTTTCGAGGGTTTGTCAGCCATATCTCGTTTTCTCTTAGTTTAATTTTGACTTAAAATGTGTTGGTCGAACTATTTTTTCTAAATTCAGAGTTGAACATTGTTGCTCAAGACAAAAATGGTGATAGTTTTGCAATTCATCACCTTTAACTCCACCCTGAAGTGAAGTGATTCATTCTCAGAAAGCGTGGCAGGAATGTTAAGTTTCCTTTTCAGTATGATTAAGAACGCCTCCACTCTCTCACTGATCATTTGAACAGTCTGGGAAAGTATATTTTGGGACACTTTGCGACTATACAAACTCACAAAGCCTGCTGGTGGTGGGTATGACTCCATGTGGAGGCTCCTGTAACTTGCACCATGTCATTATGGTGGTGCTATGGGACAGCTCATATGAAGTATAGCCACAGTCACAAACAGCCATGAAACACAAGTTAGCCTCAAACAACATCCAGACTGGCTGACAAGAAGAACGTAGTTTTCTCTGATTGGATACATTACATACATTGGGGGCTGCACGGTGGTGCAGTGGTTAGTGCTGTTGCCACACAGCAAGGAGGTTCCTGGTTTGAATCCCCGTCTGACAGGGCCTCTCTGTGTGGATTCCTCCCCATGCTCTTTAGGTTAATGGTGACTTTGAATGTGAGTGTGACTGGTTGTCTGTCTCTATATGTCAGCCCTGTGATTGACAGGCGAACAGTCTAGGGTGTAACCCCGCCTCTCGCCAAATGACAGCTGGTATCAGCTCGTTGTGTCAAAGCTGTAAAGCGCGACATATAAACATAATTTACAAAAACAATCCACAGTATAGAGTAAAGACGTAAAATAAACAAAAGTTATAACAGAGGCAGCAGCCTTTTTGTGTCTTGTACTGTGATGTTCATAAGTCCAATGTGATTGATCTTACTGACTAAGAAAGGACATGAAAATAAAAGTTCTTTAAATGGTCTATTAACAGCCAGCTGGGATCTTATACCACTTGTGTATTTTCTTACTAAGTTATTTGTTCCCTCTCTCCCAGCCTGAACAACATCCCTGTACTGCCTGCTCTCTCTACCATGCACAAAATTGAAACCAAATCATGAACTGAAATCTGAGCAGCAATTTTGTGTTTATCAGCTGAAACTTGGCTTTGTGGGGAGCCAGATGGCCAACCAGACTCCATGTACTGAGGCTATTCTCCTTAAAGTGTTCGACTCCGGCCTGCAGCTCCTTTCAAGCATGTCATTCCCAACTCCATCATCCCTGTTTCCCACTCTACCCACTCTCCTTTCAATAAAGGCATAAACGACCAAAAATAAACTTTAAAGAAGGAGATGGCTATCTTCACTTTAAAAAAAAAAAAACAATTAGCAAGATTAGTTATTCGCAACAAGTTGACTTTATAAATGGTAGAAATACACAAGTGAGTACTGATTCTGGGTATTTGGGTGAAGATAAAGTACTGAAGTCTGCCCAGGCTTATAACTGTTTTGGGTTCTTTTTCCCCCTTTTCCACAGTTAATATTTTACTGGCAATGTGCTGCTTTTCCTTGTCAGTCCACTAGAGGGCAGTACTGGATTTAACAGACTAGTCTAACTGGGGTTACTGTCGGCCAGTAACTTCATTCAAGGTCAGGCAACAATGTATGTAAATAAACACATAAAATTGACATTTGAGAAAAATTTTAGGAAAGTTTGATCATTCCCACCAGCGTACAGTTGATCGTGTGGAAGTAAACAAACCATGTTGGAAAAAATAACAACAAAAGGAAAACATTATATAATGTAGGCATGTTGATCTTCAGTCTGTTTACATTCAGAAAGAGGTTATGAGAAACAATACAAATACGTTATGTATATATATAACGAACGGTGCATTGGTGCAGCAGAGACAAGTTTTTGGTTTTTTTGCAGCATCCTTCTGGGCAACATGAGACACACAGCAGTCACCGGGCAATCAGTGATTAAGAGGGAAAATCCAGAGCTGAGAATTCACAATGCCATTCCTTGTGACTGACTGTTTACTGCTGCAGCCATGAACATGTGCACAAACAGTCACCCTCACTTGAGCTTGTGCGTCCACATCTGTGCAAAAGGGTACATCCCAGACTTCAACTTCTCATGTCAGATCCCCCGCCTGAGTGTCCACGCGCTGGCCTCAAGCTGTCTGCTGCTTCAAACATACCTGACATTTTTGCGGGCTGTGAGTGGTGGGGGTGGGGAGAACAGTTTTAGCAAGCATTTTCACTTCTGATTTAGTCAAAGGTGGTCCATGAGTCAAACTTCATGTCCAAAAATCTCTTACACCTACAGTATCTGACCGCCATATGTGCTGATCCATGAACTCTTGATGAGTGAGGCATGTTTAGTAATCAGGGGCACATGCAGGTTAGTCACCTGCAAAACACTGTTAAAAAAGTGCATGCAAATGCAGAACACCCTGCAGAGCAATGTTTAACCTGGCTCTCTTTCCACACAAGAATACCCAAACAAGTTAAAGGTATGTTACACCGTTTTTAAACAATCTACTCCTGTTAAAAGACGAATCTAGGCTATATGAAGGACACAGAGACAGATGTGAGGGGGTAAAGACCAAGAACGACGTTGAGACATATAGAGAGACAGGAGGAGGGAGGATGATGAGAACAGCAGCAGCCCCTTTGATGTGGGCCTCCGCAGGGCCCTGTGTGTCTCAGATGAGGCAGGCCTGCTGAGGGAAGGGGATTTCCAGAACCGCCTGGTCTGCTGTCTCGCCCCCCTAGCCTGTGCTTCCTCCGTGGGCTGCAGCTTTAAAAGAAACACTAAGAGCCCTTTTACACAGGGACACAGACTTTAGGGCAAACACTGTCACAGGGTTTTGCTTTTTAGTGATAAGACTGTTCTATTACCACATTGTAATTGGGGGTAAAGTGGGGTAGAGTACGGCCATGATGCTGGTGTGAGTGCTGCATCGCTGTGAGGCATGAAGTTCCTTTTTCCTTGAAGTTAACATACTAAATGATGCTGGCATTATGTTGCATTGCATCAAAAGTGTATATGGTTTGCATGCAAAGAACTTTCAATTTTAGGGATCAAAATGATTTTATTTTCCTTTTTACAAACAAAGATTCATTTATTAATTTTATTAATTTTATTTCTATGCATAAAAGCCTTCTTTATACATGCTCATAATTTCTACTACGATGCAGCAAAAGCTCCTCTGCATGTCTTCCAACGCTTAATGCAATTCACACACACACAGTGTCCTACACACACCCAAACACACATGCACACATCCAAATGAAATGTGCACTTGACTGTCAAAAAGAACTTGATACACACACACGCTCGCCTGCGTGCGTGCGAGCACACACTCGGTTGTGGAAAGTCCCTGGCACTTGCTGCGCGTATCTCAGCTACAAGTCTGCTGGTACAGGTGGCTAATACAATGACAACAATGCTATAACCACATAACCTTTCAACCTGCTGTTTCTACAGCGTACCAGCTGCTCATGCGTCGGTTGATCTGCTGTTGTTTGAAAAAGAACGGAGAAAATAAAAAGATGAATTGTATGTGTTGAAAACAGGGCTTTCAGAGCTTAGCTAGCTCTGGCTGTTAAGGGTTGGGTTCTATAATATATTTTGCAAGGTTTTTCCCAAGAGTACAAAGCAAAAGAAAAACGTCTTTGCATCAATAATCTGACCTTAGTCTTGATGCACTTGTAAAACGTTTCTATTTTTGCATCTAACCTCATTGCAGAGCCTCACTGTGGTGAAGAATTATAAAATATCTTTAGTAGAAATCCCCTTTTTACAAAAAAAGATATTCTTCTGAATGATATTTCTGAATTAACACGGACAGGTTTCCTGTCAAAAATTGTCGTTTCAATTACTTCATTGAAGATTTTTTCTTCTGTTTTTTATTTCTTTGTTGTAGTTAATTTTTTCTCTCACTGAGGGTCGAGATGAAACCTGTCGCCCTGAATACCTCAGTTTCAAAGCAAGGATGAATAAATAACTGCATCAAATATTACACCGTCTCTAAAAAAGACACATTGCATTTGGACTTGGTTTGTTACCGTCATTCAATTTAAGCATTTTATACTTTCTGCTGAAGTTGTGCCTTTTATTTGCAACTTAAGGGATAAATATCTTTCAGAAAAAAAAGCATGCCTGGAATGTGAGTGCAGGTATGAGTAAGTTCAGTCCCTTGACCTGTATAAGCATCTGTATCTGACAGAATCTGTGCCTTATCAGATTTCTTTTTTTACATGTTATGACTCAGGCTCCCATCATCTATCAGTCACTGGATGCTACTACATGTGTCCGTGATCATAATCTCCATCTTTGTCCTCATCTCTCCACACAATGATGGATATCGTAAAAATGTCCCCCAGCAGAGTGAAAAGTTACTTGGTCATTTTTTGAAGTATCAAAGCTGGATAATACAACAGTAACAACAATTCATGATAATTAAAATGTCTGACAACCTCAGAAAAAGATGGAGTGACTACAACATGAAGAATCAAAACGATCAAAGGCATAAAAAGACGCAAAACAAATCAGAAGAAGCATTGATCGACTGAGACCATTTGTGTCTCTCCCAGTACGTTTTGAAACAACGATCTGACAACACTCACTCTCGTTGCTCTGCTGATTGTTGCATGCATTATCGCATGCGAGAAAAGGGAGAGAAAAAATAAACAGGAAAAAGAGGACGAGCAGTAAGCGTCGGGACATTGGCAGACACAATGGTGATGAACGCTGGTTGGAGGGCCCCCCAACTGATTTTTGCCCAGGGCCCCAACAGAATCGCCGCTGGACGTATTCGTTCTAAATATGTGCTACCTCCATACATACACTGCTGTGCATTTGCAGATATTTCTGTGCTGCTGCATGACATACTGAAGGGCTCCTTTAATGTTGAATGGGTCCATTTTAAGTTGTGTGTTAATTTGTGAATGGCATTTATACTGGTTTATACTGGTTTTACTTCACATTTTATTATAGGTCTTCTTTTAATTTGTGTAAGGGTTGCCATATTCATTGCATGTCCTTTCTATTTTCAAGCTGCTACTGGATGCCTGAATTCCCCTCAGATCAATATAGTATTTACTTTTTTAGATTGCTTTTTGGTCTTTTGCCCTTATTTGATCAGATTGCTTTTGAGAGAGAGGAAATGATGTTGAGAGAGAGTGGGGGGTGACATACACCACACAGCACCAGGACTGGGAAGCGGACCTATTACCAGAGCAATGAAGGCTGTACCTGCTCTACCACATGAGCTAAACCAGCACTCCAACCTAAACCTACTTTTTATGCTGTTTGGTGGTTTTATCTGAAACATTACTTAACATTATAAGATCATCATATTTTGTATCATACCTGTCACAGACCTGGTAACCACATATCAGATCACAAATTTAAAAACTCGTAAATATGAAGTAAGTTCCATATTGCTTCTAAGATGTAGTTGAGTAAAAGTATAAAGTTGCATAACAGACTCAAGTGAAAGACAAGCGATTCAAATTTCTACTTATGTACAATATATTTGGAAAAATGTACTTGTGTTTTTCCAAACTGTCATAATGCAGTTCAAGCTTAAAAAAGACTATAAAATGGTCATAATTTTTTTTTTATTCAATAAGGCAATAGCTAAATGTTTGCTGACATAAAGGATCCACCTTTGACATTCTGAATTACTACTTTAATTTGATTTCCTCTTGGAACAAGTAGCAGTCAGCCTCATTATCTTGGCCTTTAGACTTGACTGGTCAGTGGGTGTTTTCGTTTTGCAGGGTGGAGGCCTGCTCCCTTCTTATGTAACTACTGGTCAGAGCAATCTGGTAGTGAAACATCCTCTGCAGAATAATGAGCCTGAATGGGTGGAGAGTGTTGTTTCACACTGAGGTCCACATGTACACTTCGGGTACTTTCCTCTCTAAAGAGCAGGACCCCCCCCCCCCCCCCCCGCTGTCTGTCACTTATGTTTTAGATGTGCAGTTCAGTGAGTGGTGTGAACAGAGGCCTGAAACATGGAAGCAGTAAACATGTCGATAAGCTCGGCTTGTGGTTTTCTCATGTTGTTCATATAAATAACAGAGTAAAAGCTTCTGGAAAAAGATGATCATTCACAGCAGAACAAATAGCTTTTTCTTATATACAGGGGAAACCTTTGAGCTGGTTATGTTGACAGCTTTTGCATTGCATTTATGTATCCATTGAAGCATTCATTTACTTGCACGAAACAGTTTAGAGAATATCACAAATGCATGTAAATCAAAAAGCTGCATCTTTGCTAATAAAAGAGCGCACACAAAACTGTTTTCTCTTCTCCTTTATTGGTTTGAATGGCGCTTCAATATAATTCATCCACTTAAAATCGAAATTTTCAAATAAGTTTACAAGATCTTTTGAAGTCATAAACAGACCTTTGTTGAGCTAAAAAAAAAGTTTGTTAAAGGGTGAGGGTAAAAACCTTATCTGATCAAATTTTATTAAGTTAATTACCTATCCAATTGCCTCTTAGTATACAACTGTCTTTTCATTTACACTACAGTGTGGTCACTTAAAGCAACAATAAGTAGGAATTTCGGTTTGGTGCCCACTGCAGGTCTTTGAGTGCAACTTCACCTTTGTAAGACGCATAGTGCTGTTATGCCTACCCCTCTTAGAGAATGCACATGAATTTACAAGCAGAGGGTGTGAAGCCCACAAAGATGTTCTGAGAAACTAAACAACCATGTCGACTGACGAGGTTCAGTAATATTACCAGATTATGTGCAAACATGAATCTGCAAGCATCCTCAGCCCGTTGTTTGCAATGTGTTTGCATGTGGATCATTCATAACATGCCCTTTGAGATAAGTTTGCAAGTTTCCAACCTCATAAAGCTCAGATCAACAAGGAAAGAGATGTCATAATCTGTTATTCCAAGAGGAATAACCCATTCTCCCTGTAAAAAGAAGTGCTTTTAAATTAACCATTGAAACTTCTTGTTTAAGATGGAAACGTCACATATTGTTGCTTTAAAGCATCATTTATGCATTTTGTTTTGGCCAATTTTGCACAGCCAGACAAGCTAAAACTTGACATTTAGCCTGTGGCAGAAATGATAGTGAACAGTTGCCTTTTCACACAACCATCAAACATGCAACAATTGTGTCCATTTCAAATATCAAATATTCACTCTTATTTCTGATTTCTAGGAACTGAAAAAGTTATATCTGCCTTCTTTTTTTTACTGCTAGCTTAATGATTATATATATGTTTAGCTAGGTGCTATATGTATCTTTGCTGTTTGTTGCTATTCAGGAAGTGTGCCAATTTTTTGTTGCCGAAAATTGCTACAGTATATCTGCTGATAGGAGTGCCATGGCTGAACTAAGAGTCTAGGGTTAAAGGCTTAAAAAAAGAATATTGTACTAAAAGATGCTAACCACCATGGAGCTATAGTAGACTGAAAGGTTTGTAGGCCTATGTAATTCTCTGTTGCTTCATATAGCCACCACGGTATTCTGGACTTTTATTAGTAGACTATAACATATTGATTTACAACACTTTGAACACATTGCAGACATAATGCTGAAACCAGGAGTTAAACATTAAGCAACAGGCCATAGATCCTGTCCAATCTGTCCCTAATGTATACACCTTCAGTTATTTGACTCAAGCTAAATACACAGAACAAAAATCCCGGAGCTTTTACATTAGTTAGAGTTACACCAAATGTGGAAAGGAGAACTTGGATCCTCATCTGTATAAACCGTTCTCTGTCTGTTATCAACATGCCAAAGGCCCCAGTTGTCCCGCTGCTTAAAAGACTGCATTAATGTGTTAAAGCCCCCAACAGACCCCTGGGTATGTTCAGTCACCTACAACCTGCAAAAATGAGTGTCTAAAGTTCAGCTCGGGTAAAATTTGAATGTGTGAATCTTCAGGGAGTGTTTGAGTTATGAGGAAACAACACCCACATTAACACATAACCCACAGCCTAAACAGAACTTGATTTGACAAAAAGAATAATGCAGGCAGAGTAATGAGAGACTTTGTCCCCGGAGTAGGTCATAGATTGATTTGATGAATGTCAATCAGTACATCATGTCCTGAATCTTAAAATGCAAACACGCGGAAATCTCCCGACATCCTGGTACAGAGGAAACTCCCTGCTTTTGTTGTTCCCTGGCAAACCCACATAGCGGCAAAACAATAGATATATTTAGCCTTTTGTTATATATAATCCAATTACAGCACTTAAACTTAAATTGCTATTTACATTTTTGGAGGCTCTTTATGTAAGCCGAAGTCTATCTTGTACTTGTTGTTTTGATAAAGCACCTGTGGCTGAAATCTTTGTCATGGGTATGTGTGGTGACATGTATTCAAAGACCACGGTACCAGCCTCATGCCGAAGTGCTTGTTTTGTCTGTTCGTATATTTACAGAAAGACCTGGCTCTTTTTATCAGTCTTCAAACGTCCCATAAATAAAAGATCCCACGCCTTCTCAAGTGGCTACCAGACCGACCTGTTAGTCTGTCTGTGGGGGAAACAGTTCAGACACTCAGAGGGAAATACGAGAGGAAGAACAGAAGGAGTTAGTCAGGCAACTTATTGTCCTGAGATGAGGATTCAGCACGACAAAAAAAAAAAAAAAACACAGTGTAGAGAGGAATTCCCCAAGTAGGTTCAAACGGTTGCAGATGTGCGCCTGGTTGACTGCTACTGCACACATCTGGGCCAGAAAGCTTCCCCACACACCTCCTCCAGCCTGCCGTGTCCCGTCTATATAACAATGCCCTCTGCTCTTCCCTGGAAAAGCCATTAGGTAGAACACATGGCCGATGTAAGCTGCTCCTTGCCAGGAAGGCAGCCGGTTTACCAGCTGCGGCGGATCCACAGCAGAGTGTGGATCATGGGAGGCCTGAAAAGACCATTATCTTGGCAGCCTGGAGAAAGGATTTGGCGGAGGGGAAAGTTTGGGGGATTTCAGAAGGGAGAGAAGCAGAATCTAACTGTGAAAGTGCTACTGGAGGTCAGCAGTAGTCCGCCACTTCTGCAAAAGTGCACTTTTAACTTAAAGCACAACTGCAGGTTTTGCTCACAGCTTCTTCCTTTCATTTCTTGAAATTGCATCTAGAAGTGAAGCAGCTTTTAACCATGCATGTGCAGGTTTATACTGAAATGCACAAAGCCTGTTGTAGTAACTAACCCAGTTAAAAGAGAATTAGAAAAGAGGTTGGAATGAGTTGACATGTTTGACAGCATGTTGTTAAATTCAGAGGACAGTATGTTCTTTTAAACTCGGATCATTTTCAATTTAAATAATTGATCTCAAAATAGCTCTGGCACGAAGAAGAGCCATCCTTGGCACTTGTGTCTTGGCACAGACATGTTTTTTTGCATCTTTAAAAAGAGACATGCACCTGAGTCCTTGTGACTTGTTTAGACGCACTCAGAGACAAAAGGCGCTCCTCCTTGGCCGCATACACACTCTGTACGCATGTGCAAACACACAGCAGTGGGAAATTCCCAGCAAAAATTCCACTCTAACAATCCTCTGTGAGCACATTCCTGCGTTTTTCAAAACATCTCGCTGCTGAAATGAAAGTGGAGTTCGCAGTTATGGGGCGGTTTGAAGATCCAACGTACCCTCAAGCGAGCAATAAATCTTACTAGACTGAGGATATTGCGTGGAAGCTCATATGCCGGCTAGATTTCCTGGATGCTGTTCACTTTGGGAATGTTGGGAGCATGAAAGCACAGGCAGAAGACGGGAGGAGGACATCAAATGCATTCTGAAGCTCCTCAAAATGTTTAGATTATATGGCAGATAAATCAGTCTGGGTCCATCTCTACATTGAGTCTGTGCTGTAGTATCATAAATAACCTTATTTTATGGCAGGGTCATATCAGCTCCTAACTTCTTTGGGAAACATTTTCTTACACCAAATTCCCCTAACGTTCCCCAAAGTGACTTCATCCTTGAGTGTTCATATTTATAATCTTCTTTGACTATCTAAAATAACCAAATAAGATCGATGAGAGCATGTTATTCCATTTATGGACAATGGGGATACTCACTTCATGAATACATATGTGTGTGAAAGGGGGGGATTTTTATAGGCGTACAGTAGTGTGCAGACATGAGTCACGCTTTTTTTTTGTAACTTGGACCTTTCACAGTCTATGCCACAAGCCTGTCCATCAAGTGTCTTGCTCAAACATCAGCCAATCTTAAGTATTACAACAGTATTATTGTTCGTGTTGGTATTTCACAGTCTGGTTTCATGTGTTTTTGATGTATCTCTTTCAGGATCAAGTTTGTCATGGCCCAGTGAACACATGGTTTGGCCACTAGTTTCTGTAGTGCAGTAGTTGGCATTTCTGCAGTGCAGCAGGGTGTTTTCTCTTTTCTTAAGCCATCAGGAGATTACTGACTTCACTCTGTTATTACTGAAGCCACCAGGAACTACTAGCTTCCAAAATGACTCTTTACATTGGTTTTCCAGGTTTTGCATCAGCCAAATCTGTACCTGGAAATCTCTTTAGTTTCCACTTGTAGGATTTTACTTCATTTTGGAGAGGAAGAAGTGCCACGTTGATGTAGCGTCTGCCCTTTTTACACAACAGTTCTGTCTTTACAGTGCTGTAAAGAAGCTTTGCTGTCTCTATGCCTTTGTTATTTTTACCCTTAGCCATACAGCAGCTTAATTCTGATCCCAAAGAGTATTTTTACCCCCCATTGCAGCTTGTAAAAATACTCATGAGTTCCCCACATTCAGACAGATCCACTCAAACACATAACGCGAAAGGTCTTTGCGCTACCAATCCACATTTGTGTGTTTTACATTAAAGATGAGGCTTATGCACAACAGTCACGCTTTGAACAGGTAACGTCTGTGCTGTTGTTAATATTATAAAGTTAGCATTTGCAATGAAGACAGTCTTAAAAAATGGACAAGGGGGCAGCTAACCTTGCTGTATATAAGTGTCAATCACATCTATGAAGATCAACAGGCTACATACCTATAAGATAAGGCTGGATGCTTATGTAATGCTCATTCTAATTAATTACATAACTGAAAGTTAGCCCACCTTCATTATATGAATTATTACACAGAAAATGTATTTCAGAGTTTTCTTTCCTTGCTATTAAATGTTGGCTAACAATAGCTTGTGTTAGCTGTTTTATAGTTACCGTATAACATTACAGTTCTTCAAGTTAGCAAGTGTGAGCAAGCCACCACGATGGCCGTCCATAAGAAGGAAAGGCACAAAAAAGTCAAGGTTAGCATGTTTCTTTTTTCAGTTAAGTTACATTTAGGGCTCACTATGTAAGCAACTATATCAAAATAAGTGAAGAATTTAGAAGCTTCAATGTTGTATTTTAGCCTTAAAATACCAGAGCTAAAAGGAAAGTGAAAACAGGCCTTTATGAATAATTAGAAACAATAGCAACTGCAACTTATTGGTGTTTAAAAAGGCAACAGTTAGCATGTTTGTCATGTCAACTTGACCTACAGATGATAATATGTCAGTGTTGTTATCCAGAAACAAAATGACCAATAATCAGTCAGTGCTGTAATAATTGATGTACTTAGTAAATGTGTAGTGTAACTGAAATGTATTATAGTTATGAGGATTTTATTAAATTAATCCACAGAATAAAATCATAGCTAATAAATTGGCTGATTTCTGGGTGTGTTAATCCTAAACTGTTGCACTAACTTTTGTGTTTTCTGGTTTAATTTCAACAAAATGAAGTAGAGGGTTTCAAAGCCTGAGGGCGAGGAGTACGGTTGCACTTTCTGTCAGTGCGTGAGTAAAACCCTGCATGTCTGGTTTGCACTCCGCTATCATATGATGGGCATTAAAGGGACACATAATGAGATAGCCCGGCATGAGGCATAATTGACTGTAGAGGCTGATACAGTGAGCTGGGTATGAGACACGGCTCACCAGTAGAACCTGATAGTTAAGGCCTGTCTGAATACGCCTGCGGAGAGACACTGTGCAGGTTTCTTTGCCTCAAAACACTGAGAGACTTTGAAAAAGGAGAAGAAGAGGTTTTGGGTTTCCTGCTGCCCTGTGGCACAGTGTGAGACATGTTTACTTCCTCAAACAGATGGCTTACACAACGTTAAGGTTGTTGTTGTCTGAAGGCGCTATTATGGTTTTTCTTCAGGTCTAGTTTGGTCAGTCTGTTTAGCATGCCTCCATTTACTTCTATGCACTTGTTTTTTAATGTGCATAGCAGGCCCTCTCCTTTAGAGCTTAAATGAATCTACTCCTCCTGCAGAACAGATTTGTGGTTATATTCAGGAACAAGAGACGTATGTGGGAGTACGCTGGCTCTATTATTAATCTCTCCCACCACTCTGACATTCCGCCATGTGGCTTTCTTTTCATATTTATATCCCATTTATATTTCTTTATTACTTCTCAGATTGTGTGCATACAGTGAATACATTTTAATTTGAATTACAGTCCCTACTACAGTGTCTGTGAATACATTTAGTGTAGTGCCTATCTGGGATGCCATGTGTCGGTTATTTTAGGCTTTATTTTGTATGTGTGACATTTAAAGAATGATATGTGGGTTAAAACCACAGATATCCCCCCTTCCATATGGGCCTATTGTTACCACAGACACATGTTCTTATATTGTTCACTCAGATCCTAAACAGCTCTTACTCACTCCTCTCACTTGTAGACACGTTTTTTTTTTGTGATTAAAGGTATGGTAATGGCACAGGAGGGGTGAAACTGGTTTCAAACAACATTCTGAGAGAACAAGACGATGGCCCCAATTTTTAGCAGCCCGTTGTAGGTTCAATTGAAAACTGTTCGAGGTCATTGAACTTTCATGTTTTTGATCCTCATATTATTAACTTGAATGTAAGACTTGGCTGTGTGAATAAAACAATAGAGAGAAGAAACCTTTTGGAGGATTTATTTGACTAATTTAGAATCTCTGGACAATAGTCATGTGACAACTTTCCATAAAACTCTGTATCTGTCCATGACAAATTTGTCAAAGAGCAAAAAATACATGTCAAAGCATGTGTTGTAATTGTGCAATCAGTATAACTTATGCAACTGGCAAGCTGCTTGCAGCCAGCTGTAGGCTTAAACTGAAGTAAACTGCAGAGTAAATCACCGCATGCAAAGTTTTCTAAAAATGCTGCATTGTGTACATGTTAACCTTTTGTACAATAGTTGTACTTAAGAAACCATTTTCAAAACTCCAGCAAGGTACTGAATATCCCTCTAAAATATTAAATTCCTAAAATCTATTTTACCCCAGATTGAGCTCCGCCTGGGGAATGTTATCCAACCCACAGCTCTTTGCATGAATAACCTAATATTAACAGATGGCCAAACTGATGGACCTGTCAACAAACATGATTTCAAATTAAGAAAATAAATAAAAAAATTAGCGTCACATACAGCTTTTGAAAGAGAAGATTTGCTAGCTCCAGCTACTATTTGTACTATTTGTCAGGCATCTTGCACTGTGGCAGGATGTTTTTTTGTTTGTTTGTATAGATTCCAACTTTATAGACAAGTTTCTGTTTTTATTCTAAGTCCTTAGAGCAGCAAGCGATTCCAGACTGCGCCCTTCATTGCAGGTCATCCCCTATCTCTGCCTCTCCCTTCTCTTTCCCCACGTCATTAAAGCTGCACTGTGGGACATACTTTTGGCAGATTTTGGTCCCCAATGTAAACAAAGAAACACATTATTATCTCTATGCCAAGGTTGTCTTGTTCATGCGGAAGTTGATAAAAAATGTCATCCTGCTGTCTTTAACACTCAAGCATAAAACTCACCCTGAATCTTTGCTGTGGAAAACGTAAACAGAGGCTGTTTCTGCAGCTGATCACGTATTCTGACACTGACATTACAATACATAGAAACAGTCTTGTGAACAATCTTATTTCAGGTGCTCTTATAAGCTCTTGTCGGTCATATACTCTAGAGGCCTCAGCATTCATTTCATAACCAGCTTAAAACTCCTCACTGTAGCTTCAAATACAACAAGGCCCTAATGCTGAATCAACACTTAAAAGAAAGAATACGGCCACACTGCAGTTTGCACTTACACCGCATTAAGAACTGATCAGAATACAAAGCTATTCCCCTCCAGATGTAGTCAGGACAATCTGATCTCACTGCATCTGGATGCATTCATATCTTAATTTGCTATTGATGGCAAGTAATTAAATGTGACCCTGCCAACTGCAGGCAGATGTAAGGTAAGTTAATAACTTAGGAAGTAACTGGTAACACACTTTTCAATGTTACGAAACAATAAAATATTAAAAAGTTAAAACAGAGAGACTGGAGACTTATTTTTTAGATAACGTAGTTTATCATTGAAGTCGAGCTTTGCTTTGGCATTTGTTATATGTTATGTTATCAAGTGATTGCAATTGAGATGTGTTTTCCTTTCTGTTAAAAGTAAATGAAAGTAAGTTTTGTTTTCTCTTCTCTCCCATCTCGGAGCACATCCAATCTTTAGCTGTGGAAAAAAAATCACATCAGTGCTGATTGGATTTTGGGTCATAAAAACCACAATATTTCCTAAATAGAACATGAATTGAGGTTGGTCAAGATATGCCAAAAGAAATACAAGCCAACAGCAACATTTCCTGGCAAGAAGCTCAAAGAGATTTATTCAATTAGAGTGGAATTGGTTGGTATCACTAACTGATTGCAGCCTTCGGTCAGGAGGAGCTGACACAACACACATTTAGAGGAGTGGAGGACAAGCATGTTCCTACATAGTTTGTGTGTCTGGATTATTTTTAAACAGGTAGAGGGGGAGAGTCACTAACCAGTCATTTTGGACATAGTATCAGGGTTATGGGTTGCGTAACAATAAAATAAACAGGTGTGATTTCATTGTACAAGTCTGTCATCTGTTCTGCAGAGTAAAGCTGTCTACTACAGCAACAACAACAACAACAACAACAACACTCATTGAATATGAAATACAAAGAACCTGGGTGGTTCACTGTTAAACCCCAATGTTGCTACACCCTAAAGATGGAGAAGTCTGCTGTCTCAATGTTATGCAGCCAATCCTGAATGACAAGATTCTTTGGTGGGTTTTCCAACTCATACCTTAAGTAATCCCTTAAGCGTAATTTGAGGGCGCCACTAAATGCAGCTCACCTCCAGGCTAATGTGCAACCACTGATGTATGTCCGTGTGTGACAAACCACGAGACAAGGTCCAGCATGCAAATTCTGAAGAGGGTGTGTGTTGTAAAAGGAAGAAAGCACGCAACATTGTTATCACACACATGCACTGTAGACTTGTATCACTTTAGCATCTTTCTGCATTCCACCTCACTAGCGATAAGCTGTTCCAAGAAGCTGCTCAGAGCATGCACGTTCTAAGAAACTGTCGGCTTTGTGATGCAATAAATGTTTTGTGTTTGCTTTATATTTTCATGCTTTCTTATGAGAATAAAATAGTGGTTTAGTTTGCATGTTCAACAGACAGTCAAAGAGGAATGTATTTGGAAAATTGTCATAGTCATAAAAATGTCTCTTGTTACGGGAAAATATGATGTTAAAATGTTTACTACAGAATGAGTCCAAACTGCTCATGTTTCATTTCAAGTTATGAGGGGGTTTAATGTTTCCTATATTGCCTAACATCTAAACTTCTGTGCTTGGAAAACATTAACCAGATTGGGGCTTTGCGAAGTAAAAAAAAAAGAAGAAAAGAACAGCATTTTCATAGATGGTGGAGATCCCCCTGCACTCCACAATTTAGTCCCACGCCTCTTCTCTGAGACATGAAGGTGGGGGTCTTTTTTTGGTTTCAGATGTGAATACAGTGTGCAAATGCAGCTCTGGGACTGTATGAATGAGCTGTGCTTTTGTAGCGTAAGAACAGAACCAGGGGGCGTGAAAGAGATAGAGAGAGAGAGAGCGGAGGTGGGGAAGAGGACAGGAAAGGGGGAGGTAAGTAAGAGGTATCAGGGTAGAGGGGTATTAGTATGGGTGGGGAGGTTTGCTGTCTAGGTGCAGATGCACCAACCTAACCTAGAAGCATTGTATTACCTTTGAATAATTTAGATAGATAGATAGATAGAGAGATAGATAGATAGATAGATAGATAGATAGATAGATAGATAGATAGATAGATAGACTTTATTGTCTGTCCCAACAGAGACACAAATTCTCCTTTGACAAAGCTCGAACAATAAACACAACTTACATTAAAAACAGAAAGTGCAGTACATTAAAAGAGGACTTAAAAAAACATTTTCTAAAAAGGGGGATCTATTTGATTTGGTTCAGAATAGTTATTGCAGAGGGAATGAAGAATTTTTTGTAGATGTTTTTCCGGGCCAGGGGGACTTTGTAGGAAGGAGTGGTGGAGGGGGTGAGAGGGGTCCTCTGTGATCAGAGTGGCTCTCCTGATCTCAGAGCGATTGTACAGTTCGGCAACAATTTCAAGGCCCTGAGAATATATCTCCAAAAAATATATGGTATAATATGAATGTCATCTAAATTCCTCAACTTTTATAATGATTTTTTTTTTTTTTTTTTTTTTTGATAGATGCATGTTTAGGAGTTGCAAAATCTACTTTGGAAACTCTTGTCTTCATCATTCTGCTGCTTTATTTACTAAGAATAAATACTGCTTGAGCAGGAGTGGAAACGTTTTGCAATACTGGAGTTTGCATTAATATTTATATGATGATGATGATGATGATGATGATGACAAGGAAGGGGGTGATGATGATCTTTTGTTATAAAAAAAACACATTATTGCGTAAATCTTGTGTGATTGAGTCATATCTGAGCAAAGTGGTTTAGCACTTGAATAAAAATACTCCCACGTAGGTCATCAGTAGTCGTATCACAATCTGTGTAGTTTTAAAATAGGCCAATGACAAGGATTGGAATTTTTCACAATAACCATATTGCAAGGTACTACAAGGTAACTCCTGATGGCATTGCCAATCCTCAAACTAAGTTCCTGCTTATCAACAATCATGATACCGCACTGAGTGTACAATGTATGAGTCACTATCTAAAGGTGCAGGTGACCCACAAAGAGGAAGGAAACATTCTGTATGCAGCTGTGTTAGATTTGGCGATCAAGGGAAAATCCATGATGACACATGCACACTTGCAGTTCTTTTTTTTCAGGAAAAAGGATGTAATCTGTTGGTGATTTTGTTAAACGATTAATAAGACCGCTTACTCAGGTTACATTCTCAAGTTCACTCTGCTTGTTATATGATAACAAAATTAAACATGTGGTGTCACAAGAGAGTCTGTTTTTATGTCTCAGTACTAGACATATATAGTTACCATTGTAGCCTCTCTGTGCAGGTTATTCCAAGATCATGTTGTTGCTGAAGCAGGCAAACACACTCCACACACTCACTCATTTAACAGCTAATGTAGAAATATGAAGAGTCATATAACAAAGTGCAAGCAGAAGCTGACAATAACAAGGAGATACTTCATGCTCAAATTTACAAATGTACATTAACAACAGTTTTGCTTAACTTGGGTATCAATTCATGTGTGTAACAGCAGGCGGATTGTGTGATGGTTCTGTATTCAATTGCATTATTGTGAGATGCATGACATGGTTAAAGACACAAGTTAAATACTTTACCCACAAGGAAATATAGACATTTCTACCTGGCAAACATTTGACTTAGCAGAAAAGGCCCCGGTGTTACTGATAACACTGATAATAGCATACAAGTTCCAGTATGCAATGACAATCGTTTTTTCCTGGAAGGAATTTTAGAATTGTAATTGTAGGTAACACGTGGGTGCCAATAATTCCTGGTACTGCGCAAGCGGGCTTCAAGTCACAATGGCAAAGTGGAACAATGACAGAGCCATTGTTTTGGTCATAATGGAACACCTTTGCTTTCTCCTACGTGATTGAGACAAGTAGTTTAATACAGTATAGCCTATTTCCATAAATGTGAATGTTAATTGTAGGCTATATATAAAAACTACAGGCCACAATGTATTATTAGCTTTGATTTGCAGTTTATGAAACACTAACACTCTCACTTGTACACTAATGGGAACTGACACATCCTCTTTGTTTTGGTTTTTACCCCACTGCTGTAGTTATGTGTCAAATCCCAATGATTTTCAGAAAAGGTTTTTTTATTCTCCTATTCGAAATGATTACAGGGTGCACTCATAACGTTTTATTTTCTCCAAAGACATCATTATTATTAGAACCAAACCTGTAGGCCGACATATGATATTGAAAGTGCTTGAGTACAGTGAAGAGATGTCCATTTCAGTGTAATTTATCAACAATAGCATTGGATCACTTTCAACAGGGGTTCCAACACTTTCAAGCTTGCAATCCCGAAAATAAGGGTGCCATAGACTGGGGACCCCCACTGCCCCACTGTTAAGGCATATAATGTAAAGCACACAGCCACTCACTCGTCCTAATAGGTCTATCCAAACACTGACGACAAAACGCAAAAAAAATACAACAGCCTAAAACCAATAAAAGTATTTTATAAAGTAATTTACTGTTAAAGACAATCCTAAGCAGAATACATTTTTCATGTAGGCCTATAGACTTTGAACTGAGTGGACATATAAAACTTGTTTAAAAAAAACACAGAGGTGTGTTCATTATCTTACCTTATCTGTAAACATCAGCAGACACATAGGCTACATTGTTGTTGTCATGTGAAAACTTACATGTTAGTTATTTTTTACATGTTGATTAGGCCTATATTTTCATTTTGGCTACAATCCGATACATTAGGCTACAACATAATGGGCCTATGGCTATCTCGCATTAGGAATTTGTAGTCACATCAAAATGACTTAATAATGTGGGTTTTATTGCAAATTTTACCAGTTTTTTGAGTCTTGTGTATTTCTTTTTTTTTTTTTTTTTTTTTTTTACAATATCTGGTTAAAAATATAATTTCATTTAATTGACATTATTATTAGTTTTTGGGAAGTGTTCTTCCGACCCCCCCCCCCCCCCCCCCCCACCCCCTTTTTTTTGTGTCTTGTGTATTTATTTTTTTACAATATCTGGTTAGAAATATAATTTTAATTTAATTGACATTATTATTAGCTTTTGGCTTCTTGCTCCAACATTTGAATGTCTTATCACCATGGAAACGCGGCAGGTCTTTGACACCGGAAGTAGTTGGGAGGCCGTGAGTTACACTACCGGATGGAAATATTGTGCATGAAGTAAATTCAGATTGCAAATTCATTTGGTAGGAACTTCTCGGCCAACATAACCTTGTACAATGTCCCGAGGCTCGAGTGCAGGGTTTGATCGACACATCACCATCTTTTCTCCAGAAGGAAGACTCTATCAAGTCGGTCAGTGTTCACAACAGATCAAACAAAAGCCGGCTCGGAGGCTAACTTGTTTGCTATCTAGCTAAATGCTCTGTCATGGTTTGCGTAGCTGGGCTTCTATGTGATAAATTACACTCACCTAAAACGAAAGAAGAATCATAAGTAAAAATGCAAGTTGTGAGTGTGCTGTCCTGGTGTTAATTTTCCTGTTTATACTTTACTGAAGCTTCAATTCATCCAAATATAGCGACTCAAAGTGGCTAGCTAGTTAGCACAGTTAGCTTCGCAGATAAGCAAGCTGATTCATTGATTATGTAAACTTGTTATTCGGTCAAATATGACAGTGTTGTGAAGTTAGTTTACTGTTTCTTTAGCTGAAATTATCTTTACCATCCTAGTAAGTCACCTCGTTACAGGAATATGTGTTTATTTCACCTGGTTAGACTTAAAGGGACAATTCACGGTGAATAACAATGTAAACATGTCTGTGTTAAAGTTGAACTGAACATGGACAGACCAATTTGTTATCTGATAAACAAAATGCAAGAAACGACCCCAGAAGTTAAACACGTCTAGTTAAATGTATTATTTAAATAAACCCCTACAAGTGGCTTTGATTTGGGATCAACATTTCTTGTCCTTGTCTTTCTTGTTTTGCAGAATATGCTTTCAAGGCCATTAACCAAGGTGGACTAACATCTGTAGCAGTCAGGGGGAAGGACTGTGCTGTTGTTGTCACACAGAAAAAAGTACCGGTGAGTTGGCATCATGAGCCCTTTTTTTACACATAGATTCCTCTACTGTATGATAACAAATCTCCACTTTTACACTGAACCACACAGTGTCTTAATATTGGTGTACCCTTGGGTTATTTCACAGTGCAGCAAAGGAAAAGGGCCGTTACTTGTTAACATAAACCCTTTTCACACATACGGAAATCTCCTGAAAAACTCCGGAGGTTTCCAGGAGGAGCTCCATGTGTGAACGCAACAGCCAAATTTTTTACTCCGATATTACCCGGAGTTTATCCGGCCAGACCCCTAGTATTTTTTCCGCAGATAATCCGGAGGAGCTGATGTCTGAACGCGGCCGAATGCACTCCGGAGATTTTTAATTTAAGCCAATGAAAAGAGAATGACGTTTATATACAGTGACCGGCTAAAGTGTCTGCACGCGACTTCTACGATCTCTGTGCACGTAATTAAACTGCTGCTTTATGTTTTCTGTTCGTCAGTCTGTTGTTCTCCTCTCTTTTGTGGATGTTGTCATTCCATTGGATTACACATAACATTGATATAAAGGCAAATATTCTCTTTATAACGTCGTGTAGCGGACTCTGTTGCTTCGGCCGCTACTTCCGTGTTGTTTATTTACGTCACGTCTTACCTTGGGAAATCCCCCGCGTGCCAGTTTACAGTGCAAGCTTCACTTACAAACATCCGATGTTCTTCCATCCTGTTGGCATCATTGTTAAAAATGTCCTTTTCATTTAGCCAGTTTAATGTGATGTATTTAGACCCCTGTAATGTCTACCCTTCAATATTTAATGTCCGGAGGCGTGATGGTGGGATCAAGTCATTCCACCTCTGTGCCAGCATTAGATGTAGGAACAGAGGCATTACAGGGACGAGATATGAGCCATCAGGGAAGAACAGTGCTGTGTGTGTGCGCATATCTGAGTGTGGTTATGTGGAGTCCCCACTGTGTCTTTTCGAGATGCATCAATTTTTGGCAACCGGAATCATCCAATTTTCCGCCTGTTTGTCCGTGATCAGTGACTGCCTGGTCCTCACAAATATATAAATGACTCTACGCTGATTTCAGATTAACACACATGAGCCGCACATTTCATGCACACAGTGATAAAGACACGTATGCAACAACTACCCACACACACTAGCTAACCTTTTGGGCAGTGTGGATGTGAGGTGTCCATCAGCAGAGGAGAAAAGTATTGATCTCCCTCTTTATATGCATAACACGTGCTGTTTGTAGGCCATCCTCATCATCTACGTTTTTGTTTCTGCAGAGAGAGGATCCGTGATCAATCAATCAATAAGCGCACAGTGTCGGCTGTATGTTCCCTCCATCTCCTGTTTACTGTTACAGACATACACACACTGGGCTGAAAAGCACTCTTAATACATCCCTTTTGTAAATGCACAAGTTATTTTCTAGACCTCTTCTGTCAAATGTAAGCTTTTGACATTGTTTAGGAAATGGAGCTTTTTGTACCCGATGTAATTTAGTAACTTTACATTAGATTTGATCATTTTGATACGCCATATTATGAACATCAAGCTTGTTTTTAACGCAATTCAGTTTCTGTACAAAACAAGTTATGTTTTAAGGTGATTTAATGAACATACTGCTGATAAATTAAGTCAGCAGTTCAAAAGAAACAGAATAAGGGAGGGGCAGGCTGGTCTGTGTATGAAGAGAGGGAGAGATGTGTTTGTGAGCACAAAGTCAGCTGGTCATGTAACCTGGTGCAAAGATTTTTTTAAATAAATCGTTTATTAACAGTCAGTGTTTTATCATGAACTTGAAATTGTATTTTTATATTTTTTAACTGTCAATTAAAGTCCTTTAAAGAAAGAAAATGTGAATCGGCAGGTCAGACTTTAAAAGAAATAAAAGAATCAGAATCGTCCAAAAATGTGCAATGGGTGCATCTCCAGTTTGTTTACACGTTTTGCTTCTGCAGCAGCGTAATGTGACGTCACACACTCGGACATCAATAATGTTGTGGAATCAATATGAAAATACAAAGGCCTTGGGATGGTGGAGAATTGTTACACAGCTGTTACAGAATCATAATCTGGAAAGGGCTACAGACACTGTTCACCTCTGTTAGCTCTCTAATACTACATACACTGCTGGCTCAGAGGTGGAATGACTTTGTCCCACCATTCCGGCCTTGTGACTTACACAGACGGTGAGGCGTAACAGAGGCCTCACAGTCTTGACTTGAACAGGCTGTGTAAGGGAGCTACTGTGATCTTCATCCTGCACTTATAAGACTTGTTCCTGGCAGCAGCCATGCTGACTGTCAGATATATTTAAATTATTTACATGAGTAATACGTCTGTATTTATTTTAACTTTACTTGGCTCATTCACAATTTGGAATTGACTTTCTCAGAAAAAGGTATCAAACTCACCATAGTGTCTTTCTACTTCTCTATATAATGGGAAATTTGTCACAGTTGAGAGGTTTACTTGTGTTTTAAAAAAAGTAATGTTCTTTAAGAGTCACAAGTAATGTTTTAGTTTGGAGTTGTTAACTTGAACTATCCAGCAGTGAAAAGACAAAAAAGAGAAACTGTTCAAGGAGCGAAGGGGTTGAATATTTGTGTGAACGTTGGATTTGATTTGATTCGATCCATATGGAACGTGTAAATGAGAATTGTCAGGTTTATCTTTTGCTACATTGATTCATCCCTTAGTTTTCTATTAAACCTTCTCCTCTCTCGAAACAGGACAAGCTTTTGGATTCCGCCACAGTGACCCACCTTTTCAGAATAACAGATAATATTGGATGCGTAATGTCTGGGATGACAGGTAAGGGGAAGACTTTTCAATATGAATGATAACTAGTATACTGTTTGATAAGAGCAATGAATTAAGCACATACTGTTAGCATAGTCTTTTATTGTCATTGTCTGATTTGATAAAAAATAGTCCAGGGATTTTTCTGTTTATTATTTAAGAAAATACAATTTCCAGGTTGCAGTTTTTCCATTTGTTTATTTTATTTTTCGTCTTTGTGCATTCAACAAAATGTCCCTTCCTTCTGTCCCTTTCCCGAGGATTGCTTTTTTATAAACGTTCCACTTTCCTCTAAACTATGTTGGCCTCTGTTAGCAGGACCCTCAGTGGTTTTTCAGTACTTGGAAACAAAAATAAGGGGAAAAAAAGGTTCTTGAATAGAAAAATACCAAGTATTTTCTGTGAATATTTAGAAAAAGTTGAAAGGGTTGGGTGTTAATGATCACCTCTGTTCTCTGTAGCTTACTGTTCCTCTACCCTAACAACTGTTAATTTTACCAAGCGAGCCGCTTTCTGTCTTTTCTTTCAAACATTTCACTTCATCTTATCAATATGGCTGCTTTACAGTTAAATTGATGCTTTGGATAAAATCTGTCACTTTTCCCTCCTTCTCACTGTCTGTGTCTGATGTCTTCCAGCTGACAGCCGGTCCCAAGTCCAGCGAGCTCGCTACGAGGCAGCCAACTGGCAGTACAAGTACGGTTATGAGATCCCAGTGGATATGCTGTGTAAGAGAATGGCTGACATCTCGCAAGTGTACACGCAGAACGCTGAGATGAGACCACTGGGCTGCTGTGAGTGTATTTCTTCATTTACTGTCGAGTTTGATGGTTAAATCATGTCTGTACAGTTTAAAGCACTGTTTCCAAATGTGTCTCTCATTGCTACTCTGTTGCTTGCAGGTATGATCGTGATCGGCGTAGACGAGGAGTTGGGACCCCAGGTGTACAAATGCGACCCAGCAGGCTACTACTGTGGCTTTAAGGCCACTGCTGCTGGAGTGAAACAGACAGAAGCCACCAGCTTCCTGGAGAAGAAAGTAAAAAAGAAACTGGACTGGACTTTTGAACAAACTATTGAGGTACAAATGAAATCTCTTTACAGGCAGGGAACTCAGGTGGAGGAACATGAAAGTAAAAGTAACCATACAGGTGGTTTCCAGCTGTATGGTTTATTATTTTATTACCATAATTATGATGTCCCGTAAATTATCCGTGTAATAGAGAAACAAATACGATAAACACCCTCTAAACTTCCTTTCAGACGGCGATCTCTTGTCTGTCAACTGTTCTCTCCATTGACTTCAAGCCCTCTGAACTGGAGGTGGGCGTGGTCACAACACAGGAGCCCAAGTTCAGGTAAGAGAACATCTGCAGTCCTAAATGTGACTCTGATCTTCGATTCTTAGGCATAACACGATTCATCAATAGGGCATTTCTGCTTGCAACCAGTGTCATGTTTTAATAGATTTTAAGAGAGACTGTTCTGTCAAATACAAATAGGCCTCTATATATGTTTACCTTGAAGACATAACATGTCAGTTCATGGAACTGAAGCTGATTTTTCTCTCATAAACTGGGGTTAGGCTGCAACAGCAAATACATTTCATCATCATTTGATCTGCATATTTTCTTGCTTTATCACTGAAGCATTTTGTCTATAAATGTCTCAAACTGTCCAAATACCTGTCAGTTTCCCAAGAAATATATTGAAATATATTCAATGTTCTTCAGCTTCTTTTATTGAACCAACAGTCTGAATGTTCAGTTCCTTTCCTTTGAATGATGATGAATTTTTTTTGAATTAATCAATACAAACTATATTTTATATTAAACACAGGTTACTGTGGGCCATTGACAAAACAAGAAAGTTGCAGAGTCTCTGTCCGTCTGTCATTCATTGTGCAGAAATGTCATCCCGTCTTTCTTATTCTGTCCACATTGATATTCCAAAAAATCCAGTAAAAGACTGAATGAAAAACACATTACATCCATAAAGATCCATCGATTGATTCAAAAATTCAGCTGTTCATGCACTATGACCTTTTAGCAGACACCTCATTTGACCAATCAGGACCTTCTGTTCACTAGAGCTTGAGTAGATACGGGACTTTCTTTCTCTACCCTCCGTCGCTGCAGCACACATGATGTAGATGTGCGGGTTGAAGAAATAGATAGCAAAAACGTCTGTAGTCTAAATTCAAGTAACAAATATAACGTTAACGGAAACCAAATTTAATGGAAGTTAAATGTTTCGTTAATCACTATTCTAAGAAACATCCAGGTTAGAAATGAATGAAGTAATGAATGTTGATAATTAATGTTTAACATATTAACGGACTTGTGCCCAGCTCTCAAAGTATGAAATAATCCAATTTGAGAAGCTGGAAGCAGCTCATGCGGAGGATTTTTTTTACTTGTAAAAAAACCTAATTTATTATTTTCAGTCAGTATGAAAAAATGTACGTCGATGACTCTTTATTTAGGGTTCCCTTGTATTTGATGTATCTTTTGGATACAGTACTCATGAGCCCTGTCTGCTTTCTCCAGGATTCTGGCAGAGACTGAAGTGGACACCCACCTGATGGCCCTGGCAGAGCGAGACTGAGCGAGCAGAGCCCTGTCACCTGATGGATGGTTAGAGCATGATGGGATATGCAGTTCCCAGAAGGAGACTGATGTTATCTTTGTTTGCTGTACATTTACCCCCACTGTTTCATTCAACAATAAAAAAAAAAAAGTTTTTGGAGTAAAATAACCCCTTGTGTTTATATCTGTTTTCTTTTTATTGTGAAGTTTGTTTTTGTGAAGCGGTTCGAACATATTTAAATGACATGAAGATGCATAGAAGCCTTTGCATGCGAGCCCTGTTCTGTCAGCTGTGTTTTCATTTGTTGGTTGAATTTAGCAGCAGAAAGAAACGTTTCTGGGAACACAAGCGAGTGCAGAGTTCTTCCTCTGAGCTTCCTGTTGTGGCTCAGAGTACTCTACAATCACACGACACAGAGGTGCTGTGGAGAGGTAGTTTTTACTACACAGTGATGTAGACCAGATTTGACCTCGTTCTCTTAACATTTTGGCACATTGAGAATGTCAGAAATAGACGACTTCAACCCACCGGAAACATCCTACTACATGATGAGTTTCTCTTAGCAAAAGGGGAAACTTGACCCCCTGTGTGTGTGTGTGTGTGTGTGTGTGTGTGTGTGTGTGTGTGTGTGTGTGTGTGTGTGTGTGTGTGTGTGTGTGTGTGTGTGTGTGTGTGTGTGTGTGTGTGTGTGTGTGTGTGTGTGTGTGTGTGTGTGTGTGTGTGTGTGTGTGTGTGTGTGTGTGTGTGTGTGTGTGTGTGTGTGTGTGTGTGTGTGTGTGTGTGTGTGTGTGTGTGTGTTGACAATTCTCTTCAATGACCCTGTTTAGTTCCACCATAACAAAGACTTCATCATCACCACATGATCTGAAATAATGTGCCGTCATCAGCTACTCACTCTTCAGTTTATTTAAGACCATTTCCCATCCGTCCTGTTGAATCACTCATATTCCTTTCCTTCTCTTTTGCGTCTTTTTGCAGATGTTACAGACTCAGAAATCCAGCTATAATATTCTTCTTCATCTTAAATGCAGAAATGGTCTTCTGAGGACTATCTGCTCGGATGAATGTTTAAAACCTCGGCCTCTGTAACCTCCACTATCATTAAGAAGTAACAGCTTTGTCCTTAGAAAATTCCCCCTGCAGTCCTGTACAGGTAAACAACCCTGTTAATGTTTACCGCCCCATGGAGGATTATAGGGAGACACAGTGATACAATCTGTTATTAAAGCTTATCGTGCAGGGACATTTTCCTGATTACAGATTGGTAATCAGAGCATGGTGTGTTGAGTATTTCAGGGGATTCCTTCTCACCAGTGCTGGAGTTACAATCTGATCCGTGCAAAATGTATTTATGAAGCACATTGAAAAAAAAAAAACAAATGACCAAAGAGCTGTACAATCATAATGCGGATAAAATTAACTAAGTTAAAGGAACTAATATAAAGGAAGGGCTGTAAAAGAATTCTGTTTGAAGATGGTTCAGGTGTGCAGGCCAGATCCAAAAGCAGATTATATGAAGTACACATTTAAGTATAATTTTTTGTTAATTTCATTTTCTTATCCTCAAATACATTCATCGTGACGCCTTGCGTCACTTGTTACTATGACTTGATATGTTTTGTTTAAAATGAAACGGCAAACTATGTGTACATCACACTATCGACCGCAGAAAAACCTTTATGGATACATGAATGTTTTTGGGTTTGATAAAACATAACAATGAATTTCTGTATTTGTGATATAATATATCATACAAGAATGCCCCGTGTCTTAGGTTTCCATCTTCTAAATTTTTTTATATTTGTTGCTTTCTCTTAATGATTCAATTTAAATATTTGTTTTATTTTGAAACTCTGCTCAAGTTTGGACTCTTACTTTGAAAAAGTCATCATTGTGAATGTGTGACTTTGGTATTTCTCATTATTTCACAGTTTTTTTTAAAGCTAAATGAGTTGATTTAATGGAGTGAACAATAAGTCACATAACCAGATTGTGAAAATAATCATTACTGTCCAATTATGAAGAAGTTAACAATTAGCTCACACTCAACCAAAATGTTTTAAATGCATGAGTAATACTCTTCTATTCTATTATTAAGTTAAAAGACACATGTTGATGTATAACAGCATTTAAAGACATTTTCTGCTTTAACTTCAGTGCATCATACTACATGATTCAGAGTATTACACAGTGCATTATGATCAATAGTTCTTCCAGCACCACAGCTGGAGTGCTGCTCAGTTTCCTTGTCACTGTGACACAGACTAATCTCTTTCTGCTTCAGTTTCCCGTATTAAGACATTTCCTCCCTCCACTTCTTTGGTGTTTCCAGTGAATACTACTTCCTTGTTGCTTTTGAGCATTCGGACCAGAGCAGGGTGGAATATTTAAGTACAATATGTTCCTCTTAAGTTAAGGGACTTTCAGCACGGTGACTCAGAGACCCTGTGACCTCGCCCCAACAAGGAAATCCCAGACTGTTCCAAGAGGCAGAGTGTCATTTCTTTTTTGTCTGCGTTTCTTTCACAAGTCTGACTGATGACTCAGTCTCGTCACTCTGTTAGCGAGAGATGATCTACAACGTGGAAAGGCCGTGAAACAGTCATCAAGTAGAAGAAACATGGCCCTCTGGCTGAATAAAGAAACAGTCAAGTGTTTATATTCAATAAACTTATTTTTTATTCTCAAACATTGTGTGTTAATAGTGTTTAAAATTCACACATTTGTACAGGTAAAAAAAAATAATATCTCTGTATTTACAATATTTTACAACAGTCACATATATTTACACATCTTTATCAATTTGTCAGCACTTTACAGAACATGGAGGTCGTTGTCTCGCTGTATTATGGTTTCAGATCGTCTCATGATCTGGACTGGACTTGACCATGGTTTACGCCGTCTTCATTCATGTCTGTGAGATCCCAGGACCAGCTCTTTGGACCTGGACCTGGACCTGGGCCTGGACGGGGGACGTGGACTGATGTGTCCCTCGTTGCGGGGCTGATTCTGGGCAACCCTGTAGCAGCTTGAGTGTGGTTCACACCACCAGACGGGGGACAGTTCGGTTTATTTTCCAAACTTTATGTCGTCGTACAGCTGTGGGAAATAACATAAACAAGGTTAGGGACCAAAACTAGAAAGTTGTTTTTAAAAAAAAAAAAAAAAAACCTTAAGATGATATCACTATAACATGTTTATCTGAAATACTGACCTCATCTTCCGACCCGTCCACGTCCTCCATATCACTCTCGTCTGAATCACTCTCAGGCAGCGCCCTCAGTTCTTGGGCCGTCCTCTCGTACAGCTGGCAGCGGATCTCTTCGTTATGGCGCCCGTAGGTGAGGTGGTATGGCGTGAAGCCGCCATAGTTAAAGCAGTTTACATCAGCACCGAGTTCAAGGAGGCGACGGACAAGTGTGGGGTTCTGGAGATCCACGGCTAGATGGAGTGACGTCCGTCCACTGCACTGTTCCTACAGGAAAACACCCACAGGAATAATGTTAGATTCCTCCTGCACTTTTCATCTCCAAGGATCCTCTTTCAAATCATTGAGTTTATAACAGGTTTCATTTGGAGTTCATTTGACACCTACCTGTGCATTGATGTCTGCACCAAGCTGAACAAGAGTTTCAACCAATGAGATGTAGCCGTTAATGGACGCCAAGTGGAGACAGTTCTGTCCTGTAGAGAGAAATCAGGAGAGGCTCAGTTAAAAAACCACATCAAAGAACAGCTTCAGTGAAACAGGATTTTGTGGGAGTCTTTTTAGAGAAGCTATTTTATACAAATGCTTACCATTATAGTTGGGGAAGGACAGGATGGAGGAAAGGTGGCGTTGGCAGTTCTGGGTGATGACGCCAAAGCAGGAGAGAGAGCCCTTCTTGCAGGCGATGTGGAGAGCTGTGTTCCCACTGTCGTCTGACAACCGCGGGTCACAGCCGGCCTTCAGGAGCTTCTCCACCAGCTGAGGCTGCTCTGTGATTACTGCCAGGTGGAGCGCAGTCTGAGGAGGAACAAATGTACAAAATGTTTAATTATAATTTGGACTTTACAGTTAAATTGGATGAATAATGAGCTTTAAATTGAATAATGAGCTTTAAATTGTGTTTGAGTTTTACCTGTCTCTGGTGGTTCTGCACATTGAGGAAGGAGTGATTCTGGGACAGTTTGATCATCTGAAAGGTATGGTCTGTGGCTTCATGAATGATGGCCAAGTGTAGAAGTCTGTGGGATGGAAAAAAAAAAAGAGAGAGAGATTTGTTAAAATTGTGTTTAAAAAAAAAAAAACTACGCAGAGGAAATGGTTCCAACCAAATAAAAAAGAACAAAGCCTCAGCAGTCGAGCGTTTCGCAAGAATGGAGTTTTGTCGGGTTATTTCCACCAGTTGTGGCTTGACACATCTGATGCTTTATCAGTTCCTGGCAGTGGGCCAGGGACTTTCCTGAACTCGCAGAGCGGACTTTAGCACCGCCCAGACTGCGCGCTCAGCCAAAGTACACACACACGCACGCATTTGGTGCGCGCTGTGCTGCACACACACTCAAACAAACTTTAAAAGGCCTTTTGTTTTCATGCTACTTTCGACAATCTCATGTTTTTTTTGGTGGTTTTTTTTGCATTTCAAAATATAAATATTTTCAATGTGTTGATTTGTCGTTTAGTTGCTGCGCTCTGGTGCAAAACCTTTCTGCATTTTTCGCCGACGCATTAAATCTGCAAACGCCAAATTG
Source organism: Labrus bergylta (assembly GCF_963930695.1). Lineage (NCBI taxonomy): Eukaryota > Metazoa > Chordata > Actinopteri > Labriformes > Labridae > Labrus > Labrus bergylta. Next base: position 21,297,014 of record NC_089209.1, on the reverse strand, counting down.
CATAAATGTACAAAAATCGAACTTACGTGTCACCATCTTCAGTCACTGCAGTCCTCCAAGGCTCGTATTCCTGTGTGAGCTCCTCGCTCGGTTTCACGCTCATGTCCTCAAACTCGTTCACCAACTCGTCCTCCTTCAAGGATTCCAGGCCGGAATCAAAACGGTCATCGTGGCAAGGCAACATTTTCCCGTGTTTGGGCTCCATGTTGTCGAAGTTATAATCCATTTGGTTGTGGTGAGAAACTCTTTGCACGTCCATGTTGACTTTGCGACTGTCACAAGACACAGTTCTGTCTCTATCCAAGGGTCAGGGCTGTCTAGTGCAGTGAAGGGAGGCGCGCTGGGTTTTGTGCGCTCGGCTGGGCGGGGCCTTAGTGGGGAATTCCACTTGACTTGAATAAGCATAGGGAAATCACACAGGGCTGTGCTTTTGTTAGAAACCCCCCATCCTCAACACAGTCAGAAAGAAAACTGGTAGTTTCCTATTAGACACCTATTTTCACCTGTGATGTATTACAGGGGTCATGACTTTATTTCTTTCAATGAATGAGACTGTATGGGCATGAATGAGAGGGAGACAGTCCCTACCAGGCTCTTCAAGAATTCCCTTCTGCAGGGGGAAATTATGTCTCTCAAGTCGCTAACCAAAGACACTTTACATATTTTCCATTTATTTCCCACTTTAAGTCTGACAGGGGCCCAAACCTCAACTCACTCAAAAAGAGAAATCCAGTTTATAAACTGATGTCCAGAATTTAAACTGAACTATGGAGCATATAGCTCACACCTACACTATGACAACCACATTGTCTAATCTTATAACAGTTTTTTTATTTGTGTCATAACCACAAAATAGATCCAAAATAATTTTATATGTCTGCCTCAACTGAATATCAGATACATTCACCTACACATGTAAACGTTACACACATTATGATATACATTTTATTTCACTAAAATGTTGTGTTGGTCTGGTTTATTCGGTTTATTAAGGGTTTTTAAAAAAGCATTATTTTACTGACTAACGACAAGAGGCTTGGGTAAAAACATATAGACATGAATGCACACTCTGCTAGTGTGAGTGTTTTTTAAAATTTTATAGTCACATGTTTTTCATTGGTTTTTCATGTAGGCCTGCGTATGAGTTTGCCACATCTGTTCCTTTATTATGGCAAATAAATTCAAGGAAAAGATCTTGCTGTTGTAGGCTGATGATTAAAAATAGTGAATGAATGATGCATGCTTGAAAACAGTGATGTATTGTGAAAACACATCAAATTAACGTGCAACATATCAGGGGTTTATGCAGAAAGGAAAATATCAGCATTGCTACACTACAAAAGTGAACGCCTGCAGTGCACAGCGTGCTGAAGAGGGGAAACATTCTAAAGTTTCCTGCTGGAGACTCCCTTGTGAAACCAACATGCTCCACAGTATGATCTGTGCTTACCTGTCCAGTATTGCACATGCTGTGAACACCCCAGGAGGTTACATTTTTTTTATTTCATTCCAGAAAGTTGTACAGAAAATGCAAACTGTCAGCATGACTTCCTGTAGGGATGTTTTCCTTGTCTGTGTTGTGACTTTGCTTGTGATATTTTTCCTTCTTCTTTTTTTTCTTTTTAAGTATTTCTGTCTTTTTTTTTTTTCAGGAAATTCCTCTCTGTTACACAACATGGTGGTTTATGTGCGTGATACAGCTACCTGTCTCTGCTTCTCTGACATCTGAGATAAAATTCCCAGGATGACTTTGTTTACATTGTGAAAGGTAGGCTTGGCCAAAACATAGCAACAGTATCCAAGTGCAGTGATGCCTTCATACCTCTACGGGGCGATACTCCGTGGACATTACACTATTCAAACTGAACACACACTGGGAAGGGCTGTGATATCACAAAAATGCAGTGTCTTGTATCACTGGTTGTCTGTGAGTGTGCGTCATATCAAACAAATGTCCCCACTGAAGGCACATGGCATGCCCTCTTGAGTTCCACACGTTTTAATCTCTGCTTACAAATGAGCCATCTGAGGACAAACTGTTCTTGCAGCCATGTGTTTTTTCTGCTGTTGCTTAGATTGCATGTTTTTGTGTTTATAGTCAGCTATTCAGCCATATGGGAAATACTGGAACTTCCACTTAACGTCAAGATTTTTTTTAAGCTGTGCTCTTGCTCTTGTCTTGTCTCTACTTGCCTTTCATTTACCACTGGTTGCTATTGACAACAACCGCTGAGAAAGCATTGACGCCAGTTTATTGTCAAGTGCATCACATTGCCCTCTGGCTGTGCTTCTGGTAAGGCACCTATTATCTGAGTCAGCAGAGCACCTAAGGGGGCATCACACCCTTTCACTGTGAAGTCATGAAACTCTCTCATTTTCTCGATTGACCAAATTACATCAGACACACTAAGCATTCAAAAAAAAAGTAGGCCTATGTCACACTGGGAAGATGGTTGATAGTTAATACCCAAGTTGGGACTAATGCAGTCTGATGCAGCAGCTCTGCAGATTATCGTTGATTCAACTCAACATCTTCCATCACTGTCGAGACTGCAGTTTAGCTGCCGTTAAAATGGGTGTTAAGTGAAAATATAAACAGCACTGAATGCTATTAATAACACAAACAAAATGTCTTTAGCACCTCACCTTTTTAAAATTGGAATTGTTTTATATAGGAGGCACTGTGGATCAGAGTGGGGTAGTTTACCAATCTGAATGTTGCATGTTCGATTCCTGGCTCCTGCAGCCAACATATTAAATTGTCCTTGGGTCTTAAGGGCACCATTTTAGTGTATGGTGAATGGACTCGACCTTGTATAGAACTTTTCTTGTCTCATGACTTAAAGTGCTTTTTACAATGCAAGTCACAATTACCCATTCACATTGCCAGGGACACATCAACCAGCAGGAAGTGGGGATTGAACCTCTGACCTTTAGGTTGGGGGACGACCAGCTCTACCACTGAGCCGGTAGAAAAGTAAAGTAACTTTACGTGTATGCCTATAAGTCATGACTGAATAACACCTGGTTAAAGAAAACAAAACAAACCAGAACTACCATTAGCCTACCAAATGTATTGTAGATAAAAATTATATTGTGTAAATCAGAATGCAAAATCATAATGCTTAATTAAAGGAAAGTATTTAACAGTAATATAGTCATGTCAGCACAGGGTTAAACTGTCAGTTTACTAGTAGCCTACTGAAATCACAGCAAGGCTAATTATATGAAACCAAAAGGTGTCATTGGCAGAAATCCATTACTATTTGCAATTAAGGGAGCAGTTTGATCTTTTTGGACCTATTTGTGTGGCTTTCCTTCAGAGAGTTAGATAAAAAGATAAAAACTGCCTTTCATATAGTCATTGGAGAGCTAGAACTGGTAGCTTAGCTTAGCATAAGAACAGAAAACACAGTGACAGCACTGTCAAAATAAAGTTTGAATGCGTGGACTAAAATAACATTTCATTCATTAGTTTTATTTAATTTTTACACATAAAAATTTGATAATTAGGGGTGCCGGTAGTGTAGTGGTCAGTGTGCGCGCCCCATAGATAGTGGGGTAGTCTTCAATGCAGGCAGCCTGAGCTTGAATATTGTCTATAGCTCCTTTCCCACTCATTCCCGATTCTCTCTCTCCCCAAATGTCTGTCTCTATCCCTCTGACTCTGTCCTATTTTTACAATGAAGGCACAAAAAGCCCCAGAATAAACCTTAAAAAAGGAATGAGATTACTTAATAGCTAACATTAGGGGTGTAGGCAGGCATGTAGCTTGAAGAGAGATAGTTTAGTCTGCCTGCTTCCAGTAAACCTAGCTAAGATAATTACATCCTGGATCTCCATAATAAGCTTTTAGACAAGCCTGTATAGGCCTATACTTGTATCAGTGAGTGTCAATCAAAATAGCAGTTTTAGGGAAAACATGTGCTTGGCTTTATGTATTTTTTTATTTGCAGAGGGCTATAGCTAGCTGTTTTTGCCTGCTTCCAGTCTCTAAGCTAACAGCCTTCTAGCTCTGGCTACATAGTTAGCTTACAGAGATGTGCACAGCTAGGCTACTTTAATCATTGTCTTAAAAGTAATTTAATATGCACTTGATTTTTTCCATATCAAATAGAAACAGCCTTGAAGGTAATTTATAAAAAGGAGTAGTGCTAAAGCTAATGTTTTACAGTGTATTAATAAACAGAGCTTTACTGGAAAATGATGTCACGTTTATGTCAGTAGCTTAGTCACTGATATGCTCCTAGCTGGCTTTAATGCATAGCATGTCATTCATGAAAACTTTCCTTCTTTTCAGAAGGAAACCATCAATGTTACAGTCATCCTCGTCACAGTCATCCTGAACCAGTCCATTCTTGTGTGGGCTTGATGACAAAGCATTTCTACACCCAAAGGTTTAAACAAACTGCGCCCACTTTTTGTTTTAACAATGGGTGGTTGGTTTAAAAAAAAAAAAGGGGGTAGGCTTAGGTGGTGGACATAATGCTTAGTGTTTAATGAAGGAGTCAGTCAAGTTATTTTTGTATTAGTAGCTTGTGACTCATTTTATGACATAATTGACATACCCGTCGTATTACATTTTTTGTGATTTTTACAGAAACACCAATGGTAAAACAAGAATGAAGATAATCGTGTGTTTGACCATTTTTCTCATGACATAATCCAATGATGTAATATTACGAGTAACGAGAGAAAAGTACATGGAAAGCCATTCATTGTGTGTGTTTCCAATGACTAATGAATGAACTGTTCAACTAGAACACAGTTTTCTCCTTCAGAGCCATCATGAGACTTAAGGCATGAAAAGATGTTCTCAAAAATTGTGATTTTTTTTTTGCTTCTGAAAGTGACTGAAGACATCTGAGACACAAAAGGAAACTTTCAAACAGAGGTGAAAATCTGAGATCCTCCTGTTGGTTGCCTCAGTTTCGTGCTGAATGTGCAAATGCGTATCATGTCTGGGAAGCGTGGGAGTTTTATTGGCAAGGGGTAATACCTTTTTCTTTCTCTGCAGGCATTCCCACGGTGTTATACAAAAAAAGAAAAACACATGCACATACATTACCACACAGGGATTAATTGTATGTGACAAGATCTGCTGTCCTACTGCCCTACTGCCACAAGGCATCTCACAGAAATACAATAATATCACTAACAGGTTCAGAGGTGATGGTCTCTTGTGTCATGATTTGGTATTATTTAGTTTTGTATTTTCAGTGTTTAGTGTTTCTTTATGTTCTAGTGTGTTTTTTTCATTCTTGAGTTCTGTGTGTCTTCAGTGTTTCATGTATTTATTTTGTAGTTGTCCTCAGTGTTTCTTGTGTCCATTCCTTCCTCTGTGTGTTTCCCTCCATTGTGATTGCCCTCATTGGCTTCACCTGTGTTGTTAGTCTCACCTGTGTTTGATTACCCCATGTCTATTTAGTCTCTGTGTTTCTTCCCTTCTGTGTCAGTTCATTGTTGTTTGTATGTTGTTCGTTGGTATGTCTGTTCTTGCTCGTACGCCCCTGTGTTTTTTGTTGAGCTTTTGAAAGTAAGTTTTTGTTGCCTTTGGCCTTTTTGTTTAATTAAATAATTTTGGTTATTCTGCATTTGGGTCCACCTCCCTTGTTTTCCAACTGTTCGTGATACTCTCGTAGCTTACAGCAGCATGAAAACACTTTAAAGGGTTGAAAGTTGTTAACTTTCTTTTTAGATTTGCTTAGCATAATAACACTAAAAAGACTCAAATAATGTTGAGAGAGAAGAAATAATTTGTTGTTTGATCTACATTCAGTGGCCAGTTTATCAGTTGAGTCTCTGCCTCAGAAAGGAATAGTTTGGGCTTATCATGTAACGTAAATAACTTTGTTTTACACTTACATCTCCAACAAACTCGACACATTTTAAGTATAGCAAGCTTTAAAGGTGCTATACTATAAAAAATAATTTAACGCTGTTCTTAACACTTGGCTTTTTGGAGTCTTCAGCAAAGCTAGCTGCTTCATTTTCAACCTGTGTTAAATGTTCCACAGTACCAGAGCACATGACCTGGTAAAACATATGGGCTTGTAAGGCCTGCAGCCAATTGAAATCAACTATTAACCAGCCCCTTGCCCTTGTTTTCCATGCGTCAAAGAGTCTACGGCGACAAAGTAAGGAAATGGTCCTCTCCATTGTTTGGTTTGTTAACCTGTGTTGATGTTGAAACATGGCGGTGCAGCATGCAGACTTCTTGCTTTCTCTGCAAGTATAAAATGTTCATACTCAGTGAATAATAATAACACAAGGATTATTATTTTCAGGCAATGATTCACTAAAGAAAACATACTTTTAAATATTTTATTCAATTTCTGCCACTCTTAAAGGCAGTTTTTTTACAACTAAATATTATTTTATGGTTCTGATCATCTACTAATGATTCAGTTGTGAATTAAGATCTCAATGTGAACACGTTGTAGTGCTCTGCTCCAATGAAAACATTCAAAATAACCACATTAATCAAATTGAACTGAAGATAACAATGAAGTGTGCCACAAGGGTGGGAGGATCTGTGTAAAAACCAATGCAATTTAAGAATTATACAGGTTTAAACATGAGCATTTCATTGTTAATATAGTTAAAATAATAACTACAGAGGAATGGTTGTTCTTGGGGATTTACCAAAAGTGTTGCTTGGCCTTAATTCAAATAATTGCTGCATATTGAACAGGCTTGAGATGTAAGAGTGATTTCTGCAGCATGAATGAAGGGAGCTGCAGTTCAAAGGAGATCAGATAAAAGCATCGGAGAACTATTTTGAACTTCTTTTATGATTGTTAATTTTCAATCGCAGGGAAGTTGTGTCTGTAATCTGACCATTGGTTTTGTTGTGAAAGGACGATAAGATCCCAGATTCTTAGATTCAAGAGTCTTTCAATTGAAGTCAGAAGGTGAAAGTGTTTCTGAAACTATGAGCCTTTAATCATATCAGATGTAGACCTTAGTGCATGCAGCTTGTGTGAGCAAGTTTGGTTTGAGGACGGATATTTACACTGATTCCATCATGTGAAAGCACATGCAAAGCAGTCACAGCCATGCAAATAAAAGTGTTCTATGAACTTCTTCCTGGCTTCAGAGACACCATTTTCCAACAGCTTGAAGTCATACAACTGGAAGAGAATTGCTAGTTGACCTTAAACTGTGTTTCAATGTTTGGTTTACTTCTGCAGTTTTGAATTGATCCTTAATTCCAAAACTGTATTCATAGTTCATTGTGTCAGCATCTTCCACTCTGGTCTATTAGCCTCAGAGGAAAAAAAACTATTAAAAGAGTATTATGAAACTCACCAAGAAGACTACTCAGACTTTCTGATTTCGTACCGCACTGCCCTAAATACAAAACGAGAGCAGCAAAGTTTCCTGACATACTTTCAGCAGTGTGTAAAAGGATCTGACTGGCACTGTGAGATACACCACAGAAACACTGAGACTATACACAATCAAACTGTAAACCAAATAAGAAAACTCTGCCACTGTTTAACATTTGCATGTGCTTTTATTTGTATTTTTTAAGGTTTGAACCAGTTTGAACCAGCTCTCTGTCTGCTGTTTTATCTTATGTGTCACATAAAAACTTCAAGCTTTGTAGTAGGCTATTACTTAAAGGGATACTCCACCCATTTGCATTTAGCTTTGTATGATTAGAAACCTGGTAGTATTTTTGAATTGTCATGCATCCCGCCCTCATTTTCCCCTGAGATGGGAAATCTTCGTATTTCTAAGTCTGAAAAGGAGCTTCAAGTGATGCAAAATGGTCGATTTTTGCGTCACTGGAACGTTAACTGCTGTTGCAGTTAACGGTGTGAAACTACAATGCTAGTTCCTCATATTTTCAACCACTGAAACTACAGATCAATCACAGATCAGTGGGTGGGAACTCGCTCCCAGAATGGAAACTTAACGTCCGCCATATTGCTTGGAAGTTATGCTAACAGGCTCTATGGAGAAAGCTGATAATGGAGAAAAAATATACATATAGCGGCCTGTCGGCAGCAACTGTCTCAGGGCTATATTGCTGGCCGCCTGCCTGTCTGCGGCTGTGAGGACGAGGAGCCGGGGCCGGCTCGAGCTGGGGCGGACTGGTAGTGTCGATGCTCTCACTGTTTGGCTATGGACACAGACATAGAGTCTAGTGATGTGTCGGTCATGAACGATTCGTTCAAAATGAACGAATCATCTGGGTGAACGAACTGAACTGAATCACTTACTGAAAAGAGTCGTTCATTTCTCAACTTCAGTTGCGCTCTCCTCTCTCCCGTCTCGTGTCTCTCTCACCAGACCGTAAGAGTCGCTCAAATCCCGCCCTCCCTCTCTCTTTCATGTCAGTGATACGTACTGACTGAACCAACAGGACGGAGTCGGTCGGGAGCTCTGTGTCGCTAAAGCTCGCCCCTACTTCTCCCTCTCATGTCTCCAAAATTGAGGAAGTAGAAAATATATTATTTAACATTTAGGTGTCGCGAAAATGTTTCTGCTTTTTATAGCTGCTGTCAGTTTGCAAACGGCTTTTATATCCAACTTAATTTCACTCAGCTGACTGTTTTAACATCTACTAACAATCATGTTTCAGTCAGTACAGTGTGTGTGTGACTGAGGCTGGTGACTCGCAGTCTCGCTCCTTCACGTTCACTGAACGAACTGAACGAGTGCTCCGACGTGAATCACTGAACGAACTAAGAGGAGGAGCGGAGCTCTCGTTCAGTGAACGAACTGAACGAGAGCTCCGCTTCCAAGTCTCTCTCTTCCTCTCAGTCAGACAGTTAGTGAGTGATTTGTGTACTGAACGTATTGAACAGAACGGTCGGGGAAAATAAATGTAATTGTTTTAGCAGCTTTCAGTTTACAAACTGTAGCTTTATCCAACTAAATTCTCAGCTCATAGGTTTATTATTCACCACCGGCTGTTCTCAGTACGATCGCGAGCAGAAATAAACGTTCGGCCGTTTTTCAGCTTACTAAATTCCGATTCCGTGAACGAATCTTTTGAACGAATCACTTTACTGAACTGATTCTACTGATTCAGTACACTGAAAAGAATTGCTTTTCACATCATAGAGTCTGTTTTCTGCCAGGAATTTCCAGGATGATAATTCCTTCTGGAAGAAATCTCTGAATCAGTTGAGGAAATGGCCTTATGTGTTAAAGTAAACATGTCTGTAAACCTGACCTTAGTGGGAGTGGCCTGCCGTGCTGTGCATTCTGGGATTTGGTGTCTCTCATCCACACGAGCCAAAAAGACACTTTCTGCCTTTTCTCGGTCAAGAAGGCACCAACTTCAAAATGTATTTCACATTTATACTACATATATGACCCAATGTCAACACAGATTCATGTTTCAACTGGTGAAGTATCCCTTTAATGACCCATACTGGTATGAGTTAAAGTTTCATAATATTCAATACACATCCAGTCATCCACTCTTAAATCATGCCCTTTACATAAAATAGTTTCTGTTCTTTGAATTATATTGAATTATTTTTTTCCTTGTAGGAAAATGAATCCTATGTATTGAGAATTTAACTAAAATGTTAGAAGAGGAATTATTGTTGCACCACTTTGTAATGGTATTTGTCGCTCTCTTGTGGTTAAAATGTGGACTATCTTTAAAAAAAAATACACACAGGAGAGCCCAATATCGAGAAAGCCCTCTATTCATATAAATGTAATATTACTTTTCAATGTAGCACAGATTCTGGAGGATTCCTTGAGAAACTATTATCATCAATAAATACATGAGACACAAACCCTTACTGATATTATATTGATCCTTTATTATATCTGGGGCGGCAGTAGCTCAGTCTCAAAGGATTTGGGCACTTCCTGAGTACTGCCAATGTGCCCTTGAGTAAGGCACTGAACCCTCAACAGCTCAGGAGGGCTTCCTAGTATTCCCACTCTGACATCTCTCCATTAATGCATGTACACAGTTTCTGTGCGTGTGTGTATTTTGGACCTGTGTGTGTGAGTAGCATGTCTCTCAATAACAGAGTGTGATCTAGAATTTCCCCTTGGGATTGATAAAGTATATAAAATGACTAAATGAAATAACATGTTTTTATGGTAGTTATTACATTTATGGCATGACTTAATACAGCCAGAGATATGTCATGTTATAATAATATATATCTGACAGTATAAAAGGTGTATATATCTTCATAGTGCCTATGTATTCCCTGCTTAACTACCACTTTGGTGATGCCTTTTGAGTGTTTATCTTAACACACAGTATGTACTGGTACAACAGTCTATAACAATGATGAACTGAAAATCTAGGAAAGTTCACAAGCTTTATGAGTAAGTGAAATCTTTAAATACATGTGCAAGTAAAACTACTGAAGGAGGCTTGTTCCAAATTTCTATTCATAAAAATGTTCGGCCTCCAAGTCCCACCAGGCTTTTCCTTATATAATACCAGAGTATCATGTCTGCAGTAGAGGGGTTGCAATGTATTTTCCAGAACAGCTTTTGTTGATAAATGGACAAATGATGCAGCTGTTTTTCGGTTCTTACTTAACAACATTTGGCTGCACTGAAGTTAGAATTCGACTTTAAAGGAAGGGTAACTTTATTGGTTTGGAATGTTACGTCTCCACCTTTCATCATTTCTGATTCAAACATGGAAAACTTATAAATTCGGCTTAACAGCCTACTCTGAAACGTTATCCTGCAAATAAGAAATAATATAAATTGCCTACATGTAAAAGCCTGCTGTATTTGTCTCTTTTGCATTTGGTTGCATACTTTGAGCCTGAACACAAATATTTATACATTAGACAACACAGCTCTCCTTCACCCACTCCTCAGTCTGTCCATCATGGCCACCAGATGATCGAGAAGAGACTGAAGCAGCAAGCAGTGACACATTTAGCCCCAGGCTGGTTAACTCATCTGCCAGTCAGCTAGCACAGGCTTTATAAAACTTCTTCAACATATTTCTTCACTTTGAAAAACCAGAAACAGTGTACTCAAGTCTCCTGACCAACTGTGTAATAAAGTCTAGACTTGCAGGACTGACACATACTTGGTCGTGAATCATCAGGCAGCACATTTGCTACATCCTCTGAGGTATGCTGCCTTCCCACCTCATCAACTTCAATGGGATTTAATGTCCCCTGCAGATTTACGAGTATCAATACAATTCAATGTCTCATGTACTTACTAACAGACTGTCTGTCTCTGTCTAAATACAAAATGAGACTCAAAATTGTTTAGAAGATTTCGTAGTGAATTGTCCTGATTTTGTTATGTTTTTATGTACCTTTAACGAGGTAAAATATATTTATGAGAAACCAAACCTAACCAAACCAAACCAATCTAAACCTAACCCAACCCAACCCAACCCAACCCTAATATAAATCAATCCAAACCAAACCAAACCAAACTCAACCAAATCAAATCAAACTAAACTAAACTAAAATAAACTAAACTAAACTAAACTAAACCAAACCCCAAACTAAACTTTTGGGATATACTGTCCCACAATTTTCAATGCAGGGGAAGTTCTTGATGATTTGCATATTCAAGCTAACCATTTCCCACAAAAGCCAACTTCCACAACTGTAACTTAAGAATTAGCTAGAGAGTGTCAATTCAAGTAGCCTACAAAAGGTAAAAGGGGATCAATACAATGAACTCTGAACCTGCAGTAGCTTACTAAAGTTGAATTAATAGGTTTGTGATTGGGAACCAAAGGCAAATGGTCTAGACACAACCAAGCAAAGAAAAGTGTTTCTTCATTACTGATGTAAAGCATGTGTAAATAATGTAACTAGCCTATTATTATAGAGGTAAGTTACAGTTTATAAATCATTTATTGTAGAGAAAGGAGTAGGTCATACCCATAACTACGGAGCCCCTGTAGTCCAAAAAGTAAATAATAATTGTGGTGGAATTTCTGTAGTTATTTATGTAGTTATTATAATGTACAGATGTCACTAGATTTATTCACTGTTCTCTGATGTCAGTCAGACCGGACAGAGTTCAGTTGTTATTAGAACATCAAGTACAGCTTGGAGAGTGTCAACTGTTCTTCCTGATATCTGCAAGGATGTTTGGTAGACTTGTTGTCTGCTCCAGTGTTATAGACGTCACAGTTTAGTCTAGCTGGGTCAATGTGACATGACCCTGATGTCTTTTTGGATATATGCGATGCCTTTCGAAAAGTTCTGCAGATGTGACTGATGCGAGACACGAGTACAGAAGTGTGATGTTGAATCATGTCTCCTCGAGTATTCATCTGATGTATAAACTTTCATCAACGTAGGCCGTCTGAGTCAACTGAGTCTTATTGTATGGAGTCAAGTCTTAGTAATTTCTTCAACAATAATTAAAGAAATAAAACAAATATAGTGTGCACAAGGTCCATGATTTCTTCTGCACACAATATTTGTATATTTTGTCTTACTTTTTGTGACTTCAGGGGCTCTGTACATAATACTTTAGTGGATTTTTGTTTTTTTTAATCAAATTTTAAAGGCGCCTGATAATATCACGACCTCTCTCTCTTACATGGCATACTGGGAAAAATCTCAATGTTTGAGCTGTATTAAAAAAGTGAAATGAACTACAACTCCCTTAAACCTCCCCAAAGAAACGTGTTGGTCACCGCATCATTTGATTGGACGGACTCAGTAAAGCTGTCTGTGATTGGCTGACGGGGGCCATGTCTGCATTGCCAGCTGTCTAGATGCAAAGCAGCTAACCGGTTAGCTGCCTGAGCTACATTTGCCTCTACATTTCGGGGTATAATCAACGAAACACCCCTCCACCCCGTTAACAACGGCGTATCGGGAGGTCGCAATGCCGGTTCACTCCCGGGAGAAGAAAGAAAGCAACCACGAAGAAATGGAGGTGGATTATCCCGAGCAGGACGGCAGCAGCACAGACGAGGAGGACACCGTCAGCTCGTCCGTGTCTGAAGATGGGGACAGCTCCGGTAGGGAAAAAAATGGGCCTCAAATATCAACCAGCAACTAAATTAATTGAATATGTCGTGCTGTCTGACCTAGTCTCATCATAGTTTGTGGGTGCTGTTGTAAAATAGGTGACATTTTGAGAAGGAAAGTTAGATCCAGCGGGGTGGAGATACTCTGATGTTGTGACGGGGGTAAGCAGTGGATACAGATGTGATGTCAAAGCTGTCATGTGTTCATGTGAACAGAGATGGATGATGAGGACTGTGAGAGGAGGAGGATGGAGTGTCTGGATGAGATGACCACCCTGGAGAAGCAGTTCACGGACTTGAAGGAGCAGTAAGTTCCTTCCCCCCCCCCCCCATGTTGTGCACAACAAAGTAATGGCTTCACCTGCTGCTGTTTACTTCATCTCACTGCTTGTGATTGTGTTGCTCCAGGAGACAAAGCATCGCACTACACTTACACTGAGAGGAGCAGAGGTTCACCTGTCGGGGTCTTTTATTTGCAAGGATTTCATACCATTTTAATTAGACATTTTAGTCTGTTAGAATCAAACAAATCTGTCATTTATAAAACCCTTACTGTTTCAATTAGAGGGAAGAAGACCACAGATTTGGTTGACAATAAGTGCGGGAATGAAACTTGTTTTTTTTCCTTAGTGGATTATGCATCAACATTCTTATCAAAATGGTCTAAAGTCTTGCTCCTCATTTTAGTTTGTGAGGACCATCATATCAAACTTAAGTATCCAAAAAGTCTCTTGTTGGAGTAATTTTTTTGAGACTGTTACCACCTCGTATATTATTATGAAAATGTTCTTTACAGGCTGCTTATTTGAAGAATTCTTGTCCCTCTCTGCTGCCTGTGCTGCAAAGTAGGGTAAACAATAGGTAAACATACGCTGACACGCTATAGGTGAAGTGTTCACGTGTCCGCTGGATAACAACCTCCACTGTACTACTCAGACTCCAGCCTCTTCACCACACAAAGTAACAATACAAAGTGATAAATGTCCTTCAGCCACCAGCACATTGCTTCTAAATATTGGATTTGGTGGTGGGATACATTGTTTCCTAACAGTAGTTTTGACATGAGACAGATTTTAATTAGAGGTACGTTTTTGAGTGGGGTTGGTTTGTAAAAAGACATCTGCTACCCTCGCAGGTGTGTCAATAGACAGCCTCTTCCTGTGACATCACAGCATCTAGTTTTCAATAGTGACAATGTTCCTATTCTGCAGACAACAGCCCTTTGGAAAATCTGAAAGTGTACTTGTTAGTGTATCCTAACAATACACTTTCTAAAGATGCTTGATTTTGTATTTACGTTTCATTTAGTAGAAATGTTTTGAATTTTCTCATAAGATATTGTCAAAAGTCAATGTAACTGTTTTTCCGCTACAGATTGTATAAAGAGCGTCTGAGCCAGGTGGACATCAAGCTGCAGGAGGTGATGGCCGGCTGTGCCCAAGAGTACCTGGAGCCTTTAGCCAACCTGCAGGAGAACATGCAGATCAGGACCAAAGTTGCTGGTTGGTCAATTACTACAAGCTTTGCTATAAGATACCTAAATCTTAAAAAAAATATGTTACTAAACTAAATGCACTTCTTTGGAATCTGAAGGCTTACAGTTCAATATTCACAATCTCATCTCCCCTCTGATGGCTGCAGCAGACTGATTTCATGTTGAAATGTTTGTGACAGGAATCTACAGGGAGCTGTGTTTGGAGTCGGTGAAGAACAAGTATGAGTGTGAGATCCAGGCTGCCTGTCAACACTGGGAGGTGAGGGGTTAACATTTCAATTGGTTTACTGTGAGGGTGACGTTAGCATTTTACACATCATAATACATGTTTGATATTGAATGTTGGGAGGATGTTTTGGTTTGTGCCCTGGTATCCACTAGTGTTGTAGTACTCCAGATCAATCTTGGTCTCAAGTCCACTTTTTGAAGGTCTCAGTCTCGTCTCGAAATCAAACGCATCCTGACCCGGTCTTGTATTTGTATTTTAAATCAAGATTGGTCAAGACCACCACTGATTGGCTATTTTTTCCACACCATTACTGTGGTAAGAAGGAAAACTCCCCTTTCTAAAACAACAAATAACTTCAATTCATTTGTAGTTAGGATGTTTTGGTTACAGCTACAACATTTCCTGTGTCATGGTCTAAGTGAGTGACATGCCTGCTGCACACAAAATGATGATTTTTCATTGATATTAATGGTCTTGTCTCGGTCTCGTCCTGCCTCGGTCTTGGTCTTGACTCTGTCTCCATCCCTAAATGCCTCGGTCTTGTCTTGGTCTCGCATCAATCTGGTCTCTGGTATGTCTTGGTCTCAGTTACTGTGGTCTTCATTACAACACTAGAATCCACGACCTACATAGACTGAACTGAACCCCTGCTACAACTTCTGTGAAGTTTTTCTTACCTGTGTGTTTTCTTACCTGTGTGTCTCCCACCCCCCCTCCTGTGTCCCAGAGTGAGAAGTTGCTGCTGTTTGACACCGTGCAGAGTGAACTGGAGGAGAAAATAAGAAGACTGGAGGAAGACAGACACAGTATTGACATCACCTCAGGTAGCTACTTGTGCTGCAGCCAACAGTTATGTAATATGATATTGTTCTCATCCATTTATCCATCATAACACTTGTCCATCACCCCCCAGATACCATAGTATTCAGTTTATATTGATGGGAAACATAAAATCTCTAAGAACTGTCAATTGGTTAGAGCTTTGCGTTTCATTGAAGGTGCACTCACACTAGCAAAGTTGTCCCATACTGTGCTTAAGCACCATTTATTTGATCAAGAATATATATTGACTTACATATTACAGAGTTGGCACTTGCAATTGTTAAAAAATAAAGGATACAAATTTTTGACAAAAATCCCACAGAAATGACTTTCATGTTCAAATCTCTCCTCTTTGTTTTCCAGAGTTGTGGAATGACGGGTTGCACTCGCGGAAAAACAAAAAGAAAGACCCGTTCTGCCCCGTCAAGAAGAAGAAGCCGGTTGTCGTTTCTGATATCCTTTTCCTTTTATCCTGTCCTTGTTTTTATTCATCATTCATCCACACACCACATCTTTTACTTTTTTCGCTCTTCAGTGGCAAATGAAGACAGATGTTTCCTGACACCTCCCTTTATACTTTTCCTTAACCCGCTTTATCACGGCCTTATATCGTTTACATGCTGCAAGATCTTGATATTCTTGAAGACTGGACTGCAATAAGAAAGGTATTTTGTAAACTCTGAGAGAAGTCACTTGAGGAATGTAACTGTGATTTGACCTTCTGAAGTTGAGTCTCTTTCCCCCTCACAGGCGATGGCGTCTCTTGGGCCACACAGGGTGAAGGTGGATGGTAAGCACCCTGTCCTCTGTTAAAAGTCAATATCTGGCTAAGTGGAGCCATCGACCCACAGCTGCACAGGAGGGCTCCATTCAATCCCTTCTGCTCATATTTGAAAAAGGAGACAGTTGCGTTCTCTGTAAACGTACACAGTCCCTGCCTCACTTGTCTTCCCTCACTCCTGCTTTCCCCCCCTCTGATGTCTCCCTCAGCTCCCGCAGTCAAACCTGACAGACATCACCATGTGGCTCGCTCTGAGGACGGTCGACTTTTCTATGACAACCAGTGGTACTGCAGAGGACAGGCCATCTGCATCAACAGGAAAGATGAGTACCCAACTAGGTCTGTACTGCCTGCGTGCGTGTGCGCATGTGTGCGTGCGTGTGTGTGTTAGGATTGCAAGTGCGTGTGTGACAGAGGAGGGTTTATTGTCTTTGTAATAATGAGAGGAAGTGATGGTGAAAACTCTAAATCAGGTGAGCACACGTGTTCTGACAACATTTTGAGTTCCTGTTATGTTAGTCTGACATGCAGTTGTCTCATCTTTTTTTTTTTTAAACAGAGGAGATCTTCTGGTGACTTGTGGTTATGAGACACCTTTTTAAACTTAAAGTTAGTTTATCATTTTATATGTGACCTAGTAACTTTGTATGTGTCACAAAGCCTGAAGACAAAGGGATCAGCTGCATTCAAGTCTTCAATTAAACACACAGTATTTCTCAGGGTGGTGGTTAAAGTGGTTCTCACTAAGAGGGACAACATGAAGTATGAATAAAATGCACAAAGGTTTTAAGAAAAATCTTACAGCTGTGCAAAGTGTCTCAATCTTAAGGAAGAACTTTAGTTCTACTCATGAAGTTTCATTTTCCTTGACCCTCAACAGTTTCAGTTTGATGGACAACAGATCTCTCTTGTTCCATTATTAAATGTGTGTGTGTTGATCAAGGCTGGCCCATGGGGAGCAAAAATCAAACCTCGATATGTTTAAGCTGAATGTTGATACACAATAAATATACAAAAGATATTTTTCCTGTAAAGAAACAACAAAGACAAAGTCAGTTCGAAGTCAAATCCACATGAGCCAAATGTCACCCAAGCTTTGATTTACAGCCAACTGCATAAGGTCAACATGCACATGAAAAATGACATAAAACAACAATAAATATAAAATATCTGTTTCCTGCATAAGAAAATACAAGAACTGTGTACTTTGTAATGCAGCTGGTATTTAAGTTCTGTTCAGGGAGGGAGAGAGGCGGAGCAGAGTGAAGAGGAAGTGAGATGAGAAACGGGCGAACTGGCGGCTCTACGGAAGAAACATACACGTGTTTTTTCATGCGACATAAACTGTATCCATATATATATATATATATATATATATATATATATATATATATATATCCTCCTCTCCTTTGAAAAAATATCAATAGATCTTAAAAACTCAACATCCCCCCAACCCCAGAAGTGCATTTTTCTTTATTAACTATTACTTACTAAAAGTTGTCGTCTCCCACGTCTGACATCCACTCCCTCAGTTAGCTAAACATGGTGGCAGACATCAACACTTTTTAATTTCCCTGATTCCTATGACCTGAAAAATACAGCATAGACATGGTGAAACTTGATCTTTTTTTGTCACCTCGACAATGTTTAACAACACTGCCAGAGCAGTCAACATGATGCTGGTAATGGCTTTTCACACACAAAATATGTATTTAATCAAATCTAGTAAATCAAATCTCATCAGAAAGGAACAAAATGCTGCACTTCTTCAAATAGAATTAGAAAGTCCCTAAACCAAGGTTATAGTTGATCACACACCTGATCATATTCATAAGATGTAAATAAGTTCTTCCAGACAGTTGTGAACATTACAGGTTAAAAACTAAATGTATTAGGATTAACAATGCCCTCCTCTCCATGCCTTTAGGCTATTAAAGACAAACATTTGAATTTGATGTGGTTTGAGTTGTTCCAATGTGTATGTTTACCTTGTATGTTATGATTCATGCTAACTTCACCCTGTTAAGAGTAGAGGCTTACTGTCTTTACTGCACTCATGGTGGAGGAACCTCGGTCTTCAGCATTCAGGGATGTCTCATGTAAATGACTACTCTATGTCTGTGAGCACCAGGGGTTGATTCTGTGGTAACTTTGTTGCACGTCTGTGTCATGCAGTGCCATCATCACCACCGTGAACAACGATGAGGTGTGGTTCAAACGTCTGGACGGCACCAAGTCAAAGCTGTACATCTCCCAGCTGCAGAAAGGCAAATACACAATCAAGCACTCGTAAAAAAAAAAAAACTTCACGCAGACACAAACAGAAAAACAACCCTCATCTCTGCTGTGTTTCAATTTGTCTACTGTCATTGTGATATCCTTCAACCTACTTGCCATATGTACAGCCACACACACACAGAGAGAGGGGAATTGAGGAGTGTTTATAGTTACTAAAACAAACTATCGACTGACCCTTGTAGTCTAAGGGAATGATCATCTGTAAATATGTATGTATGTTGATATTCTTGACAAGGTCACAAAGTGTCATTTTCTCTGGACCGGAGATCAATGCAAAGTGCTGCTAAAGAAATCAAGGGGCGAAGAAATGGAGCCGTATCGAACTTTGAACAGTGGAGATGAGTTGCGTGCCTTTTTGAGATAAGATGAAGCCTCTGCTGATGGAGAAGAGCGAGAGAGAAAAAAGAATGATAACGGTAAACTATTATTATCAATGCAGTGAAGCCTTACTCTGTACTGTGTTAGCTCTAAGAGGACTGAAGCGGGTCATTGAACAAGTGAGCGAGAGACCCTGATCCAGGTGAGGATGCTGTCAGCTGTGTGTTTGATTTTGCTCTCCAGCCGCATCAGTGAGATTTGAATTTCATGCTCCATAGAGCCTATTTAATCCGTATCAGGATCCCCAGCGACCCCAGTTAGAGGAAAAAACGTTTGATTTAGTTGAAACAAATTGCACAAGTGTCGATACAGGGATGCTGAATGATTAATCAATTTAGCAAACGTGGTTATGTTGTGAACATAGAAAGATAGAAATAGTCTTCCCTTTTCTTGAAGCCCAACTCGAGGTGCCACTTGACTAAATGAGCTCTTCATTTTTAAATGTAATTTTCACAGCTTTATGTTTGAAGTTCAAACTAAGGCCAGCTTTGGGCACTAAGCATTAGAAACTTGGAGACTGTGTTTAAGGAATACAGTGAAAGGAGGTGCCCTGTATATAGAATTTGTGTTTCGTCACTGTGATTCTTTCTCTTCCTCCGATCATGTTGCCATGTTTCTGCGAGTGCCTGAATGTAAAAATGTACAGGCGGATCCAGACATAACTTACTCTACTCCACAGTTGTGTTGGCTGCATCATTGCCTGTGGTGAGGGTCCTATAACAGCCTAAGAGTTGTTATTCATGGTGCCATTTTTATTTGTATTTCTGTCTAAATTAAGCCTATTTTGAGTGTTGACGTCCAGTGTTAATGTTACCAAGTATCTTTTGTCACTTTTCCTTTTTGTTTGTTTGTGTCCTCCCCCCTCATAGCTGTCTCTTCTGTTCCCTATTCTCCTTTCGCTGCCTCTTAAGTGTTCCTCAACAATGACATACAAACAGTAAATTTAAGGATTTTTTTGTTGTGTGTACAATCCATCCAATCGAACTCTCCGTCTCTCTATTTTGTACTCGTTTCAATGCAGAGATTTTGTTTTGTGTTGTATTTACGGTGCTGAATATTTTTTTTATCATTGCATACATACTTGAGATATTACCTGCCAATAGTATTGTAAAATAAGAAAAAGAGGGCGGGGGGTGCAACACAAAAATCATAAACATGAAGTGTGTGTTAAGCCTGATGTGGCGCTCACTGAGTATAACGTCGTAGTTTGTTGCAAGTTTAGTTTTTTTTGTTTCTGCTACATTTCTACCTTTTTATGCACTATGGTACCTTTTTCCATATTACAGGTAAAAGGAAAATCATGTGACATTGTGCCAATGCATGCAGAGCTGATGATATATATTGTTTGTATCATTTGAAGGGATTCAAACCTGCACATAAACAATTCTTTATCCTTTATATGCAAAAGAGAGTCCTTACTTGATTGAAATGGTGATACCACTGTATTTAAAAAAGGCTTTCTGTCTGCATTTCTTGCAGCAAAAAAAAAGAAGAAGACTGTCAGTGCATTGATATGATTACAGTATCAATCTGCACAGCCCTGCTTAAGTCAAGCTAATTTTCTTTTCTTGGACCTTACAGCATTGGATGAAAAATATCAGGGCTTTGCACAGAACTTAAATTTACTTTAATTTTGGCAAAGCATGCACAAAAAGTCCAGATACAATCTTATATAATACTCCAGTGTACAATAGGAGAAAGACCCTGACAGTGCTTAACCCAAAGTCACCCCTGAGGTTTGCTGAACCCTAGCAGGATGTCTCCATGACAAAAAAGAAGTGGCTTATTTTGGGGAAAACATGCTGAGTTTGTCCTATTTGATAATGGCTCTTTGGCCTGCTGTGCTGTTCAACCTTTCATGCACTTATTTCTGCCAAAGGGACACTCACTAGATTAACGCCACATACTGGTATTGATTTAAGATCTATGCTGATGTACCATTTTCTTGCCCCCCTCTCGGCCCAAACTACCTCTGATCGGGCCTGTGCACACGCCTCATGCAGAACTGCTGCAACCTTTGATTGATCTATTGGAAATATTGATTGGATGCGGCAATGTAGCCAGGAATTTAAAGGAATCAATTGAAAGGCTAATTGGTTGAATTCCATCTTCAGATAAAGCCCTTTTCCCAAAATTAATATTTAAAGGAATAGTATTTTTCTTCTATTTAGCACTATATCAAAAATAGGAAGAATATGAAAGACAACGAATTTCTAAATGTCAAATTTCAATCAACCAGATAGAAGCTTCCCTGTTGCACTACCACTGTCTAGGCCACAAGGTGTCAGTGGTGCTCCACTGAGGAGAGGAAGCAGCCTCTGCACTGGATGGGAGGTGGGAGGTGGTCTGTGTATCTGGGGCACCCTGCTGCTGAAGCCCTCCAGCTGATGAGAGAGAGGGAGAGAGGAGGGATGAAGGCACAGTTTGATCACAGCTCACTGGCCACGTCTGCTACTGCAACAGAGAGAGGGAAAGAGGAAAATCCCCATCACCGCGTCAAAGGCAGCAGCAGCAGCAGCAGCAGCAGCAGCAACAATCTGGATCTGTGTCCAAAGGATGTGGCCATCTTCAGCTCCATGTATACTTAATGAGTAACCAGAACTGGAGGGTCATTGGGACGTGTTTACTGCAACACTGGGGCTAATTAGACCGTGAAAGTGTCACACTGTACTAAATTACTTATAGCCCTGCCCATCCATGTGATGCATGTATGTACAATTTGCATAGCTATGCATTTTCAAGAGTAAAACCGTGTATGCGTTGCCCCTTTGTGCATACATGCATGTTGCTGTTGCCGAGCCGATGCGTGGGCGGGAACCTTTGATGTTGATTGTATAAGAGTATGTTGGATGCATAGATCTGTAAGTTAACATCAAAGGGATGAACCAAGCAGCCTGTCATCAGCAGAGACCAAAACAAGGTGGATTCAGTTGGACTGTGCTGCAGCATGCGACCTGTGTTCTGATTGAGCCTGGTATCACCTCTGTTGCTGTGTCATTGCCAGTGGCCTATAATTCACCTAGAGCACTCAGGGTATAGCAGTTACAGTTACTGCATCAAATTGCTGATTCTTTTATGATTGTCTTCCTTTACAAAAAAACTTTGGGGGGAAAAAAATAATTCAGATCAGTCCTTTAGTGTAAGTAACAATTTATATTGTTGAGAACCTAGGTGCCAAATATAAGACCATTATTACCATTCGGCCTGTCTGACTGAAAAGCTTTTTACAAGTTTCACAAGGTAGTGTTGTAGTACATGAAATTGTTCTTGGTCTCAAGACCAATTTTTGAAGGTTTCGTCTAGGAATATAACACATTTTTACTTGGTCTTGTCTCGGTCTTGGACTGGGAGGACTCCGGATTTTAAAACAAGACTGGTCAAGACCCCCACTGGTAAGCTATTTTCCCTCATCATTACCATGATGAGAAGGAAAAGGCCCTATCTAAAAACAAGTAATGACTTTAATTCATTCATAATTAGATGTTTGTCCTCCGATCACAGTTCAAACCTTCCCTGTATTACGGTCTAAGTGAGTAACATGCACACAAGATGTTGATTTTTCTGTGATTTTTAAGGTCTTTATCTTGTCTCGTTCTTGTCCTGCCTTGGCCTTGTCTGGGTCTCGCCCTAGGAGCACTCTGGTCTCGGTTTCTGTGGTCTTGACTACAACAAAGGGGAACCAAGTAGGGGGAAGAGAACCACACCTTATTTAAATGCTTTCACAATTTGTATTCTTGTAAATCTATTTAATTTGCATGTCACTTTCCAGCACAACAGTTTGTACTTTCCACACAATTGTTCCATTTGTCAATCAAAGATGATAAGTAGTGAGTTTTGGAAAACATAAATAAAGAAACTTTTCTCCCACAAGGTGACAATGTCTGAAAAAGAAAATGTCAAATTCAAGTTGACTAAAACAATGCAATCACTTAATAATGCATCCTAAAGGACAACATTTCAAATGTCTGGCAAATAGGTGCATTAGTCAACTTAAGCTGTACTTATGATTGAGAGTTACCAGGAGATGAGAACTCTAAATCCCACTCAAGGTTACCAAAGGTCTATCTTATATGGCATTGCAAGTTGCACAACACTTCACACGCTGTCCGTTACCATTACAACTTACGCAGAGATTTCTTCCTACTCATGAGTAGGCTTTTGCCAGCATCACATGTCTGCAGAGCCATCATTTCAATGACCTCCCAGCAGTTGTTCTTTATCCAGGGTCTTCACATGATGGAGCTCCATATTTGGTAAGGACCTTGAGCTGTTTGTAGCAGTTGACAGGACTTCCTTTGAAGCGCTGCATGCAACACATGCTCCTGCTTTGCTTCAGTACATGACCATAATGGCCCCCATCACTAGTTGTCCCAGGACTACCTTCTGTAAGGAGAACCATATGGAATAATACTGTGATCAAATCAGCAGTTTTAGTTTCCAACTTGGTCAGTTAAATGCGTATCAAACAAAAGGAAACATTCTTTTTCCACCTGTTTGACCCATTCAGAAACTGATTATGTGACTAAAAGACTGCCCAGAATAGCAGCTGTATCACTCCATACGCCAATGTGAGTATCTCAGGTTGGCAGGGCATAATTCCTTACAGCAGTTAGAAAGCAAGGTCTTGCTGGGGACCTCTGTGGTGATGGACTTTGACCAAGAGACCCTCAGAGCCAGGAAGAGGACTATTGGGAGTCAGTTTAAAGAATGCAGCACAACAGAGCGACGACAGCCTCGACTGTGATGCCTCAAAGCAAGATAATACACCCTTGAGGATGGATATGATTGCTCATGATACATAGTCAAAAGCCAATGTTTTGGATCCCCTCCATCTAATTCTTTGGCTGTCAGAGACTTAGACTGTAGGAAATAACTGTCAACCTCTTGGATTGAGCAACACGCATTTGATGTGATGAGCTATCCCTGCTAATGTACATTAGAAGTGTCATCCCTGGCAAATGGCATGTATGACACAGTACTCAGCTTTGGGAAGCTTCTTAAGTCTTGAATCCTAGTATGGATGGACACGACCAGCTAGGATGGATTCCACCACTGAAAGCGGAAAACCCTTTAACACATTTAGAAATTTTTGCGTCCAAAGCAAAATGGCTGCTCCATAGAATTGATGTGAGCTTAGCTAGAACACATACTAGTCATTTTTCCCCCTTTTTTTCCCCGTCACATTCAACCATTTTTGGTTGGTTTCAAGAGTATTTCTTTCAGACTCCCAACTTCTGAGTCAGCGACTGCATCTGCATCTCAAATAGAAGTTTCAAGCTTAGACCCATTAGGCAAGATCCTCTAGAGCTGCTATCTATCAAGATAACATTGCTGTGTGTGCTTTAAACAGGAAAGAGAATGCATTAGCTGTGTGCCCATTTGGTACCACCCAAACTGCATGTTTTGTCAAAGGGGCTTGAGAGAGAGAGTACCTTCAGACAGAACCTTCCCTTTCAGTTATCTAGTTTGACAATTTGCTTGGATACAGAGTGACTCAGTTTCTTCTGTGAACTCTGTCAGGTTTTGCATTATATAAATGTAGTTCTTTTCTTGTGGGATATTGTGGTTGGCAAGTAGCACACGGCTCACCAATTGCTGTAATGGGCTTTCTCAGAAAGACCCCTTTGGCTATTTTTGTACGCTCAACAAGGAGCTCTACAGCAGCCTTTCTCATAGGAACATCATTTGTATGTCAGCATCAAGGTGTAGGCCCCTCACTTTTTTAATTCCTTCAGATGTTTGAGCTGGTTTAAATGACCCACAAATGAAAACATGAGAAGCTGTCTGTCAAATTTTCATCTGCCCTTAAGTTTACCTTTGTTTTGTATGATATCCAGCAAATCCTGCAGCAAAGGCAGATAAGGTGCACCACTCAAGATTCCTAAATTACAGCTCAGTTGGTGAAATGTATCT
This sequence comes from Labrus bergylta, assembly GCF_963930695.1. NCBI lineage: Eukaryota > Metazoa > Chordata > Actinopteri > Labriformes > Labridae > Labrus > Labrus bergylta. Next base: position 21,272,131 of record NC_089209.1, on the reverse strand, counting down.
TTTAGAAGGACACTTTGCCCTCTTGCACTTTCCCAAAGGAGCTAGGCTTTCACCAGGTGAGTGCAGAAGAGAGCAAAATAAAAATGTTCCCCTGCAAAGATCCATTCCAACAAATGTCCAGGCTGTGTTTGAGGACTACTTTGCATAGAACGTGGTTAATAATGCTTATCAATCATTATGGCAATGAAACAAAAAAATTGGCAAAATGAGAAAAAAAGCAATCTCTTGGACAACAGATATTGTTGACATCTGTACAGATGTTTGAGCCTGGCCAATGATGAGACATTAAAGCTCTTGGAGTTCATTCTTTACGTATATCAGTTGTAAAAATTGGTATTCTGAATTTCTTCTTCAAGTCATTTTGATTTGATAGCTTGAAACTCTCAAACTCCAACCATCTGGCAGGCCTGTATGTGTCAGTTTTATTTATCTGACCAGACGAGGTGGCAGTATCACCTTCCACCTCCACACCCACTGTCCTCAGACACCATACAGTATCTCCTCATTATGTCATGTCAGATATGCAAAGTAGCAACGAGAACCACTGTAGCATGGCAGAGGTAGACAAGGGCAGTGTTTTTTATGTGTGTTTGTCCTTTTCTACGTTTCTGTGTGTGTCTGGATGAGCTCCACAGCCAGTGGCAGCACTGTTGCTAGGATCTTAAATAGTGAGGCTATATCAAGTTCAGCATCATCTCCCCAAACACAACCACACACAACTTATCCACCTCTTGCAGGCTCAGCCTCAAGTGCTCAGTGCAGGCTCAATATGGAAATGTAGTCAAATAGCCAACTGGCATCAGCAACAGGATAAGAGGCTACAGAGACTTAGAAGTCAGGGAGATTCTCATGCATCAAAATGTAGATAGAAGCTTCCTTCCTTTTGGGTTGCAGGTTGTTTGTTTATTCTACATTACCATGTTCATGTATGTGAGCGTAAACACAGGCTGATTTATAGGTTTCAACTGAATGCTTAGTTAAAAGTGCACTGGCATTATTTACTGCATGTATGTATGTGTATATTTCAGGGTGAGTATTTTGGACGCAAAATCAGTGGAGTGAGAAACAGAAAACTCACCCAGCCAGTTGGCTGCGGTCCTAATTGGCTGTGTGCTGTTGACAGGATGCTGACAGAGCACATCGCACAGACAGGTACTCTGTTTCTTCCCATTTCATCTTCAGGCTTGGTGAAATGAATTTCCTTCTCTCCTATTTTTCAAGCATGAAAAACCTTAAGTGGCGCCCTTCGACATGTTATGAGGCCTGTTGTTTTTTTAGTGCTTGAATACAGGAAAGGGGAAGAGGGAGGGTGAAGATAGACCAGCCTTAATGAGACTTGTCTGCTTCTTATCAGACCTGGGTAGCTTACTGTACAGAGGTCTGCTTGGCTTTTTTGTTTTGTTTGTGTGTGTGTGTGTGTGTGTGTGTGTGTGTGTGTGTGTGTGTGTGTGTGTGTGTGTGTGTGTGTGTGTGTGTGTGTGTGTGTGTGTGTGTGTGTGTGTGTGTGTGTGTGTGTGTGTGTGTGTGTGTGTGTGTGCGCATGTGTGGACGAACGAGCATGATCACAAATGAACACATAAAGGAGCTTTCACACATATGTATTTGGATTCCTGTTATGTAAGCAGGTGAATGTGTTTGCACTTCTATAGACACTTCTGCAAAGTACTAATTAGCCTTGCATCTAAATCATAGAAAAACAAACGACCTGGGTTCAGAAAATCGAGAGTACTATTCATCATAATGGCATACTTGACTCTGTGAGGAACCAGAACGCACTCTCTCCCATGGGGCCTTTGACTGACAGCAAAGCCCAATGTGAGGCAAGCAGGGGGAAGGGAATGTAACCAGCATCTAAAACGAACCATAGTTAACGCCAGGAGAGGTTTCCCGCCTTAGGGTGCTTTTACCCGACACTTTGCTTCTCTGTGACACAATGATATCCCTTAATGCACTCCTTTCCCTCACTGCAACTCATTCATAAATACATTTATAAAATGTAAAATCCCTTAGGTGCCTTTTCTTATTGTATACACTTTATGTATAGTTATTTCATACACTGTATGCCTAGGATAACACTGAATCATCATCATATTTGTCAAACTAGACTTAAGGAAAAAAGATATGTTGTGATTTTACATACAGGCCTTTTAGGCTGTGGAACAGTATTTTATATACTCTTTAAAACTGGGATTTTACGTGAAGCAATAATCATACAATTTGGAAAACACACCCATAGGTGACTTAGAGGAGAAGATCGTTCTACTCACATACGTGATCATGTAAAGTTGGCCAGCAAACTGTTTGTTCAATTGGCTCAGCAAAAAGATTGGCATTAAGGTGAAAAAGCTAGCCTGGCTATCTTTGAAGATAACAAAATCTGTCTATCAGCACCACGGAAGCGCACTTATTAACAACATAAATTTAGTTTGTTTTGCTATCGACGCCACTGGTTGCCTGACAGTTACAGTTCCCAGTCCAGAGATAGTCTGGCACTTAGAAGAATGGGAAGAACAGGAAAAAGTGTTGTATTACTGGCTTGGGAGGATTTAATCACTATTCTGGTTACGCCACCGCTAACTGTCAAATCATTTAAAAATGTACTTGTATGATTTTTACTGTATTTCAAATAAAATCTTAAAAATAAATAAAACCGTGAAAATCAACATATATACAGGCATATATATCAGAGAGAGCATATCAGAGAGAGCAGAAAGAGTACAGAGCAGCTACACTATACACACCAATGTTTTCAGCACACATTGATAATTAATGCTTGGAATGATATCTTGCTCCACTCACACATTAGGTAAATTGGTGACAACATGGACTTCAGGAAAAACCTCTTTGCAGTTGTAACTTGCCTGACATTTGACTTTTCACATGCAACTCCTTTTGTTTGTGTCCGGCTAATTTCAGAAGTGCAGTGTGTAACTGAGAGGTGCTTGTTGCTGTTTATTGACTACAATTCAGCTTTTAACTCCACTGTTACCACTAGGCTTGTGACAAAGCTTAATAATCTTGGACCTATCACGTCAACATGCATGTGAATTTTCCACCTCATGATGGGAATATTCTAGAAAGTGAAATTGGTAAACATGTGTTCATTGGTGCACACCAAGGCTATGTTTTGAGCCCCCTGCTGTAGTCCCTGTTCAAACATGACTGTGTACTAAACTTGGACTCCCAACACTATTATCCAGTTTGTCCACAACACAGCTCTAGGCCTGATCACAGGCAACAGTAGAAACGCCTGCCTGAAGGACCAAACCTCGTGGTCAACCTACTCCTGAACATTAGAAAGACAAAGGAGATGAAAGAGAAATTGCAAAAAGGCAAGGACAGGCAAGCTCTAACCCAAATAAAGCTCTAACCCAAATAAAGGATACCAGGCGCTGCAAGAGTAAGGCTCAGAAAATCAAATAAGGCACAAAACTGGCCCTCACATACCACAACCACAATATGTCTTACCTACTAAACAAAAATGTGGTCAAACCAAAATTACAAGTTATTAATAACTAAAAATAGAGAGAATCTCATGCGCTTCAGCCCCATCACAGATGGAAGTCGGTGCTTTCAGAGAAGGACCTTAAACGTGATAGATGTTTCAATGGACTCCTTCACACAGGCAGAATCTAAAGAAAACACTGGAACACACAAATGACTTCAGGTCGTTTATTAAGGTGCAAAGGACTAGGACACGCACTGCTTCTTGCTCAGACTCCAAATGGACAAAAAGGTTCTAACACATTATGAATTACTCGTTTCTATAATTATTCTATAATAGAAATTATCTGGATAGAGATACATTTCAGTATGACTTTACCTGACATGAATAAAAGAATTTAAGTTAAACTTCAACTGGAAGCCATTTACAGAGAATGAAGCCAATTTAGCTTAAGTGGATTTTCTTTCAGTAACAACCGATAATGATGGCCTAGCAGCCATTTTCCAGTGGGTTTTTTTTGCCAACAAGGAAATCTTTATGCTAAAAATGATTTTCTGATATCTTATATTGTGAATTATAGCTAAGATGTTGCCTTGAACTATTTCTTGCAATCACAGCCAGAGAGATATGACATAACTTTTTAAACGGTGAGAAGAAAATGAGAACATATGTAGGCTCCATCAACACAAAAACATTATCATAACACCATGATGTCATGTATCTTTAAGGCTTTGGTTAGACTGCAGCAAATAAAGATTTGTTTTTCAAATCAGATTTTAAAACAGGAAGTCTGCTGTGTTTCTTTTTTGCAAATCAATTAGATCAGATTTGTTTGTTCTATCATCATCAACTTACCTGCATTGGTTGCCGTGGTAATGGTAGGCGTTGGCAGCTACATATGCTGCTCACCCAAATTTTCCAACATTGAATTGTGAGAAATGGAGAAAAGGAGATATCACCTCCAAATAAAGGAGTTGTGAAGTTATGATATTGATCTCCCTAATTGTACCAGACAGATCCAGCAACACAGAAATCCATAGATGACTGCAGCACTTTTAAAACCACCTCCAACACTTTTATGCTGTTTTTATTGTCAAGATTTACAACAATCTAGCTGGATTTGAAAAGCAGTTTTGAATTGTCCATATGTACAAGGCCTACTCATATTTCATCATTTTGGTTTTCAGTCTGGAGCCTTACCAATTGCTAACTGCTATCATGCTATCAAGGAGAAATGGGATGTCAGAGTTGCCTTCAAACCTAGAAAAACCTAATCTGAATGTTTGTGGTGGCAGCACATTCACAAAAGTCAACAATCTGAATGTTTGTGGTGGCAGCACATTCACAAAAATCAACAAAAGAGAGAAGAACATATTGAAGCAGTTTCATCAGTGCACAGAGATGCCGGTTGTATGCATACAGTCCATGGTCGTGCACCAGTCGCAGGATTTAAACGTCACCACTCACATTTGCTCCCTAGCTCTGATATTTTCTGAATATTTCCTGCTGTGTTCTCAAATCAGCTTCATGAGTAAAATAAACTGAGGCTCTGGCAGGAACATTTTCAGGTAAAGTTGGAGTGAAACATTTGTCTGTTAGCATTCACACATCCAGCAGGTTTTGTGAAAGCACCATTACACAACCACCAGCGTTTGCGGTAACAGCAGTCCATGTTTGTAACATCACATTTCAAACTAGCATGAAATATTTAGCTATCAGGAAAGAAAATCTTGCAATTCGTACATTTCATCTAAAAATGCCTAATTGAGTTTATTACGGTTAAATTTGACTCGTTATGTTATGAAACCAGCACATGTTGTTCTCTGAGTACTTCTTTCAAGGAATGTTCCCGAAAAAGCTAGAGACTGATGTTTAAGGCTCGGCATTGAGAGGAGCTGAAGCATCCTTAATTCACTTAAACTAGATGGGACAGTTTAAAAGGTGAAACTGCTGGGGGCTGAGTGAGGGAAGCTTTGACCAATCAGGGGATGACCCTACATTTCAAGTACAGTCTCCTTTGTCTGTGTCTTACCCCCTACACTCACAATACATCTGTAATGTTATATCAAATACTGGCAGCCTCTCTAAGACTCTCTTTCCCCTCTGTATAAATGTGCTGTTTATGAAGCCTCATGACATGGCAAACAGTCCTGATAATACACAGCAGCTCACGGATCACATTTATAATTGGTATGTCTTCCTATTTTTACCTTATCTGAAGTCAGGATTTTAAAATATTCACACTATCTTCCAAATTTAATAAAGCTCTACCAGGACTGTTAATACCAAATGAGCAAAAAGCATTATATGACGTGTGGTTATCCCTTGGTTTTCCATTGGCCTTGTTGTAAAGTTCAATGTTACCGCTCCCCTTAAAAGAACAACCTATTTTGTGTGTAAATTAATTAAACAAAATGTAAGAAAGATAATATCAAGACACTTAATACTTAATGTGTGTTTGTGTGTATCCTTTCAGTGCATTTCTTTGCTAAAATAACTTCGGCCTCAGCACTTTTCCCATTGGACTACAGTGCAATTAATGTAATGAGTTGGTTATACAGTATATGGATAACAGTTACTGGGAATCATTCCAGTGGCTCATACCCATCACCCTTGCATGTTTTCAATTACCATCAGAATCGGTTGGCCTTAGAGCTTCAGGAAAGACAACTAGTCGTTTTATAGATTAACATGCATGACTTTATTTTTCTCATGTACTACACATGACCAGCATCATAAGAATACCCAGCAAATTCTCCAACATTAGAAATGGTACTTGGGTTACTTGGCATTTTCCCTTTAAAAAACAATCAGTGTTATCAATTGAATATCAATGGAGGGGAATGTTTTTAGAAGTCAACAACTTTGACCATTGGCCTGACATTTATGTTTTTTGAGTTGGCTTGTTTTTGAATATTTGTACAGTCAATTAATTCAATAACATGAAATACTGTATGACATCGTTTTTCCCTACTGTTGCAATACTCTTGGTTTTCAAATAACTGCAAAGTAAGTGGTGTTTCTACTATCTTCAGTTTTTTGTTGTGTTTTGCACTCATTAGCTAATGTTAGCTAGCATACTGACATATATTGTCAACATACTGCTTGTTAAAAAGAAGCATATTAGCATGCATATTAGTTGCCATGATGACAAAGCAATTCTGAGAAAGTGCAGCCTCACAGAGTTGCCAGCTTATGTGTAGTCTTGTAGTATTGTTGGGTAATGGTTGCAGGTGAATCAGCTAGGAAATGTTTCAGACTCTCTTACATGATTTCTTGTTTCATTCAATACACTTCAGTTTACTTTCATATTAAAACAAACCAGTTTTTCTAAGCAAAAGCTAATTTCCAAAATTCCCTTCCGCTTGTGCCTGTGTCACTTACATCTCAGTCATAATACAACATCAAACGACAGCTGTGAGCTGAGCGACGCTGCCAGGGACCCACAGAGTATAGCACTCACATGAGGGTACTTGTCAATGTCTGGGCCCATAGGCCTGGCCTCTTGGCACAATCCAAAGCGGACATCAGATTGGCTGTCATCTTCGTTTATTTTCAAGAGTCTGCCTCTGTACTGTCAAAGCTACTGTAGCAACTTGGAACTGCAAAGTTGAAAGGCAGGTGTTGGTCACGTGGTACAGAGCCATCCGAGGACAGGATGAGAAGCACTGACTCATAAGCACAAGAGAGAACACAGCGTAAAATTGTCCAAGTGCTGTGATGCCTCTCCAAATCAATTCATTAGGTTATGCAGGGGTCAGCCTCATTACAATCCTAGTGTGTGTGAGGCTGATAATCCAATAATGTGAATGAGAAACCACTGTTCAGATACGGATACATAACAAACAACACAAACTCACTAATACATTTGCATATTAAGCATTTCCTCTGCTGGATGGTACCAAATTATTGCATCCAGATTGTCCTTATTGTTGATGCTGTGGACTACAAAGTCCATCAGCCAGACTGTGCAAACATGAAATTATGTAGGTGGTTTGTAGTCAGAGCTTGTGCATGTGCATGTGTTTCGACATTCTGATGTGCGTGGGTGGGCGGGATGTCAGAGAAAGACAGAAAAATAGAGAGAGAGAGAGCGAATGCATACTGTACAGCACGAGGGTACTTGTGCGTTTTCACACAATGGGGATTTCTCGGCGCTGATCTCAGCAAATTCTGTTGCGTCTCCAGCAGTGTTGGCAACATGAATATGTATGAAGTCTTCTTGTCTGTGGTAAAAGCCTTATGTTGTTCCGGGGAGACTGCTGGAGGGGCAGTCAGAGGGGGTGCAGCTTTTGTGTGCACTGCTGAGGTGAATCAATGTTTAATCGCAGGTTCACCTTTTGGCGCCGGGGAGAGCCAGGGGAGGTCGTGTCAATCAAGACTGTGTTTGTGCTCTGCATGTTGCATACAGAGGTGTGTATTTGTTCCTGTCTCTGTCAAATGCACTTTGTGACACAGAGAGGACATGGATATGCAAATTACGGGAACTACATCTTACCTGTAGGCATATTTATTGCTCATGTTCATGTATGCGTGAAAATTATCACTATTTTATACTTTAAGAAGCACACACACACACACACACACACACACACACACACACAAAATGTGAATGTGTAGAAAACCAGCCCTTGGGCTTTCTATTTATGAATAAGTAAATAGAATTTCCTGTCCAGCAGTGGCTCCATTTGCACCAGCCCAGCCCACCGCTTCTAGCTGTTTTTTTTTCCCCTCACATGGTCCTCTCACACACACACATCCACATATCCACGTTTGGCGTAACAAGCCTACTTTCACCTCCAGCTTCAGCAACATCGGTATGCCTGCAGCTCCCATTCTTATGTAACCCTCAGAAGGAGGGCAAGCAGTGAAGCAGGCTTGCTCTGTCTTTATGTGCTGGCTTCATTGAGCCTCAGTGATGCCCAGGGGTGCGTGCAAAGCGCCGCAGACTGCCGCTGGAACCTTCATGAAGTCAAAGCACACTAAGAGCAAAGCACAGGCCCTTCTACCTGACCCATCCATCCACATACATGTTTAAAATGAAAATGAATAGGCTGATGTGTCTGCTTTACAAGGAAATGTTCTGTTCCCTTTATCTGCCAACAAGTTAATGCAGGGGGCTGGGGAAGCCTAGAAAAATAGGGCTTTTATTCTGAAATGATGCATGCATTTTAATGGGTATTGAGAGGGAGAGAGACGACATCAACGAGAACATATAGAAAAAGAGAGAGGACACTAATGTAATCCACCATCCATCCAATCATTGAAGTCAAAATAATTTCAATAAGCTTTTAACCGCAACACATTTGCTTTGCTCCTTAGTCGATCTGTACACATACTGACGCCATTGTTCTTTGTTTTGGCACAATATTGTTATTAAAGAGCACTTCCAAAAAAGAGCCCAGTTTCGCTGTAATATTAATAAGAGTACACTATAAATGTTTCTGAGGGGTAGGATTTTCAAGTGAATATCGCCTAGTATTAAATACTTCTGTGTTGGGGCGGCTGTGACTCAGTTGGTAGAGTCGGTCGTCTCTCAACTGGAGGGTTAGGGTCCAAGCTCCTGCAGCCACATGTCCAACGTGTCCTTGGACACTGAGCCCTAAATTAACTTAACCCACTCAAAGTGTGAATGTGTATGAATAGGATTAGTTAGTTACTTACTTACTTACTCTGATAGTCACTTTACATAGCAGCCTGTGTGTGAATGGGTAGATGTGAGCTGCGGTGTAAACGTGCTTTGAGTAGTCAGAAGACTAGAAAAGCGCTATACAAGCTCAAGTCCATTTAACAAGACCATTTAAATGAAAACCCACTATCAGTGCTGCTCATGAACGGTTTGCCTTACAGGTTTTACCTCATTGCAAGACTGTCCTTGGATCAAACTTGTTTCCTGTCTGAGGAGAACATTACTTTGAATGTCCTTCCCATTGCCAACAAGGGTGTGCTCCAGGTGTCAGGTTTTTTACGCAAATATAAAAAGCAAATGAGCTGAAATGGAAAAATGTAATTTCAAATTGGTGTGAATGTGAGTGTGAAGGTGTTTGTGAACTATTATTCTTGATTTTGGCAGGACATTTATATAGTTATTTAAAAGCCAAAATTATTGTGATAATAATTTCTTCAGCGAAAAAACATTTGGTTTTCTCAATTCTGTCTGATTATAAAATAGAAAACTTTTAAGACTTATGGTCAAAAAATGCTAATGAAACAGGTCCTCATGTCTATGGAAATAATATGTTTATTAATGGGCCTTTACAACAGTCACATTGCTTGGAGAATGTATGACGTGTGGTCATACATTCGTCATACAACAGACATTTGACCTTTGACCTTTGACCTCTGAAGGGTGTAAACGATCTCCGGATGTTCACTGAAGGATAAAGTGTGTTTACTTTGAACCCTTGTGACTTGTTTGACTTTTTTTGTAATTGGATGACTAAAATCCCATTTGACTTATTCAAAAGGTGCATTAAAACAATAAGTGCTGATTAGGGCTCCTCCTGGGGGCTTCCTTTTGGATGAAGTTCATTGTTGTCAAATAGGGAGGGTTGACCAACAGCTTGCTGGATGGATGGATGAATTCATTAATAAATGGAAGACTGGATGTATGGATGGATGGATAAAAGGAAAATGGATGGATGGATAAACAGATGGATGGACAAATAAACAGATGATTGGTGGATGGATGGATGCATGGATGGACCACAAAGTATTGAGAGTCAAACCAGGTTCTACAGTTGTCGTTTACTTGGGCTTGTTGCTCACTAAACTGTTGGGTCTCATTATCACAGTGACCTTGTTCCTGCTCAGTGCCTCGTTCTGGCCTGGGCTCTGTGCCCACTGGCCTTTGTTTGCCTCTCTCACTTGTTGCCCCTCTGGTGAGGCTAAGCGTGAGCCTCTAGATGTTGGCTGGCAGCTGCTCCAGCCCAGAGCTGAGCTCTAACCACAGTCTGGTGAGTGCACCTGCTCACACCAGGCTACAGCCCTTCTATAATTCATTAGCCATCTCAGGTGACCTCTCATAAACACTCTGTTATCATTTAGGATCCAATGTCTCATTAGTGGTCCATTCAGCTTCCTCGAATATTGCTTTTGTGACTTCATCGGGCCACTGCCGGCTGCCCGAACCAAACTGGTTGATCCTTAGCTGTCCATCATTTGCCAGCTGCTGCTACTGAGCCATTGTGATTGGCCTTCATTGGAAAGGCTGACTGCAGGTGCCTCAGCAGTAACTGAAGAAGCCACGTTGGTGGCAAGTTTCAGCAGGCCACTTCTGTCGTCTCAGATTCAGGTTTTCATCTCAAAGTCTCCCGCAGGTGTCCTTGGCAACTAAGGATGAAGTAACCCCCATCTCCCCAAAATACCCTTGGCACCAAGCTAAGTGGCACAGTAAACAGTCATCAGAGATCAAGGAGGATGTGAGAGATAAGTGAGTTGTGTGCTTAGGATGTCATTTTTTATTAATCCACAGGAACGCAGGGTAAAAATACATTTCTAGTTCAACAAGCCTTGCCTCTATGTTTGAGCTTTGACCTTCCGTTAGTACTGAACTGAATTAATGTGGCCAGACCTTTGTGGGCAATTAGATCTGCCGCTCAACTCAAAAAACAGCATTTCCATAACCACTCAAGTTTCCCTTGAGCTCTTTTATCAAGCTCTTATGATGCTTTTGTATGGCCTCTCTGTGGAGAAGAGTCCAAACGTTAGTCTTTGACTGACATTGGTTAATAAAAATGACAAAATGGTTATTTGACTAACACAAGGAGACAGGAGCATCTCATAATAAAGCCAAATGTAAACAATATCATCCAATGAGAACACAGTTAATAATAAAATGAGTTTTATTAATTCATTGTGATTTCAATCTGTCCTGCTCTCTTTCTTTTTACCTTAACTCTAATGAGCCTTCAGTATTACTCACAATTCTTGGATTTCATCTTTTCTCTTAATTTCGGCCATTATGAGCATCAGATACATTGTCCCAAGTCACAAAGTTAACTGCTGAGATCTGTGAGTGAGGTGAAACCTCACAGTCAGTCAGCTGGGGCAGAGAAAAAATTCAACATGAGTGAGCAAGAAGGGATAGTGACTTTAATTCCTGCCACCAGCACTTGAACATTGTCTGTATGCACATAGTTATGCAAACAATTACTTTTTCTGTGCAAGGAGGGATATCAGCATGAGCATTTCTATTAGCTTGTTTTAAACCTGCCCAATTATATCTTTCCCTGTTGAGTTATTACTTTCAGGTTCCAGCTTATTTGTTTACCAGGAACTAACAGACACTCATCCTTTTCAGAAAACACTGATCACATATACAGGTATAGAGTAATAGGAGGTCCCATTTTTAGATATACACATAAACAGAAAATCACCAATACATATTCAATGATTTGACCAACCGCATAATGTTCTTGGCCTGGAATTGTCTCAGTGTCAACCAGAACTGGGCCTTTGTTAGATGCACTACTATCCCCCACAATGTTTTCAAAAAACAAGGCAGATAGGCTGCTAATTAAGGGCCAGTCTGCTGTTTGTATTTAACCAAGGATCCTCCTCATTAGTTTTCTAGGCAGTAATTAGAGAGAGAAAAGGGAAAGACAGAGAGCAAGAGAGCGAGGGAAAGGATAAAAAGTGACTGACTCTTCTCAGCACAAAGCTTGGTACTGTATATCAGTGAGGGTTTAATAAGATGGTTAATCATGTTTATGTCAATACATGTCTCCTTTTACTGGGAATGTAAGGAAATGTAATTCACTGAAAATTATAAAACAACATCAAAAGACATTTTGTGTGCTAACTAACTAAGTAGTGATAAAAAATAAAGAATCAAAAATGGTTGAAAGACCTGAAGTAATTGGAGAATTAATTTAAGAGCTTGGTTTTGGGGAGACTTCATTGACTTTTGTCTCGATAGTACAGCAGTCAGAATCACTTTGCCAAAGGACTCTCATAAAGCCGAGCATGATTGAAATGATTGAGGTAAACATTTGAAAAAGTTTATATTAAAGAAAATGCAAGACAGCTAATAACAAGATTTGTTACTAGAGCAAAAAAGGGAAGCTCTTTAAGGAAACAGATAGGTATTTGAGGGAAATGTATCATTTAGAGCCCTGTAGACAGAGGTTTTATAAGAATGCTTCTCTTATTTTCAGTTCTTCAATAATGCTTTTTTAGTTTCCAAGCCATTACTCAAGGTGGCAAAAAGTCTGAGTAATCACTTACATCCAAACTAGGCTCTTGCTTAGTATGATATGACCCACTTAGAGAGGTGTTTTAATGCCGCCTTGCGCGATTGTTTTTAACCCCATTGACTTCCACTTCCATGTAAGAATAAGCCAAAGGCTAACAGGTCTCCCAAGCTCATGGTGACTCACATACATTTATCATAATTCTTAAGCATCACTTTAAATTCCTGGTGAAGGCTCATCTTAGCAGGATGATGGCGTAGAACTATTTATATCGAGGTAATTCTCTGTTCTGAATCAGCTCCTGCTCATCACTGTGACAGGGGGTACGTTGGTGTGGGGAGTTGAGGAGATGGAAATGATCTTCATTTGGCTGGGAAAACCGTGCTCTCGCTGTTTCCAGTGGACAGGCGGCCTCAGCTGGCCAATGAGAGTGGACTGCCAGCCGCCCACCTGGTGACTAGGCCTCTGTGTGGGTGGACACGGCGGAGAGGACACTGCTGCTTTCCAGCCTTGTCTCTGTGGTTGCATGTACAGACACACTTTCATATGCATAAAGGCCTTGATACAGTTCAATGCCAATTGATGTAAATAGCTTGCTGATCTTCCCAAAATAATTTAATATATTTTCTCTCTACAAGCCATTTCATTTTGTCTTCAGTCTGGCTGACTTTTAATCAGTCTGTCCAATATCAGTGTCTCCTTTAGGTTTTATCTATGTTTTAACTCCTTGTGTAGGCTTGTACGTCAACTTGTCTTTGTTTGTGTTTCTTTCTCATGTGTACGAGCTGCTCCACACCAATTGCCCCAAGAGGGATTAATAAAGATGTTTGAATTTAATTTAATTTAATTCTGAAACTAGATAAGAGTTGATTTTGAAGATAGATTTAATTTTTGGTGTTTTTAAAAGGGATCTTTTTTCCAGAATCAGTTGTCAACCAGTCTTGTTCCATACTTTAAGAGAACACATTTCCCTCTGAATAACTGGAGTCACAGTCATTGTTTCTTTGTGCAATTGTGGTTAAAATAGATTTTTGAACAGTAAGCTTTCACTGCACTGATTTGAAACTATTTGAAGCTATTTTAATCAATCAGTGCAATAGAACATGATGTTCATTCATCATAATCATTACTTTGTTGGACTACAAGTAGTTGGAGCAAGCCGCAGCTTATAATAAACGACTGTATTAACTAGTGTTGTAGTCAAGACTACACTAACTGAGACCAAGAGATACCCGAGACCAGAGTGCTCTGAGACCGAGACATTTAGGGATGGAGACAGAGTCAAGAACCAAGACCAATGCATGGCAAGACCAAGACAAGACCAAGACCATAAATATCAATAAAAAACATAATTTTGTGTACAGGGGGCGTGTCACTCTCTTAGACCGTAGCACAGATTGTGCCTGTAAATGGAGGATAACAATCTAATTATGAATGAATTAAAGTTATTAGTATTTTTAGAAAGGGACATTTTATTTCTAATCACAGTAATGACGTAGAAAAATTGCCTGTCTGTGGTGACCTTGACCGGTCTTGATTGAAAATCCGGAGTCCACTCAGTCTGAAACCGAGACAAGACCAAGTGCAAAAGGTTTCCAAGACTGAGACCTTAAAAAAGTGGTCTTGAGACCAAGACCGATTTCAAGTACGACAAAACTAGTATTAAAACATTTAGAAAGCAAAACTTAATTTTAGCCAGCGAACCTTGTTTTCCAACATCTGGATCTCCTCCGCTTGTCATTGAGCTATTTAAAAACTGGCTGCTGTTAAGTCAGAAAGTTACTGGCGGCAATTTTCATCAACTTGGTTTCTAGCCAAGTTGATGAAAATTGTAAAACATCACAGGAAAGTTAAGTGCATTTTTTAAACATCTATTAAAGACTCTAAAAACCAAGCATTTCAAAAACAGGTCTGATCACATAAAGAGAATGGTAAATGTACTTGAGCTTGTATAGCACTTTACTAGTCTTCTGAGTACTCATAGCACTTTTTAAACCGCAGGTCCCACCCACTCACACACTGATGGCAGAGGCTTCTACGACCATCAGAAGTAACTAATCCCATTCACACACATTCATACACCACCAACAAAGCAGCAGGTGCAATTTGGGATTAAGTGTCTTGCCCAAGGACACACCGGACATGTGGCTGCAGTAGCTGGGGATCGAACACCCGACCTTTCGGTTGAGAGACGACCGATACCAACTGAGCCACCGCCACATAAGGATTTTACAGATGAATACATATTTAATTCAAAATTGCTGTGCCAAACATTTCCAATAATTATCCAGCTATCATATCCTTATATCTTGGGGCAGGTTATGAGAAACTTACTCAATATGATTTTAAAAATATAAACATGCCAATTAGCCATCAGCTATATTCTTAAGAGCCGTGGTCTGTAGTGCTTATTCACAAAGTTAGCAAGCTTACCGTGTTGAACATGGATAACGATGCCACGTAAACACCAGCATGTTGTCTCTATACAGCCTCTCAGTGAAGTTAGCATAACTTACAGACATATCATGGGTTCATAATAAACAAACTGAATGAAAAAAAGCTCTTAAAGATGGAATTTATTATCGGTCTATTTTGTCTGATGTGTTATTTAAGTGGATTCTACCGTTGTGAAGATGTTCTTATAACTTGTAACTGTTCAACTGTCATGTAATGCAAATAAATGTGCACTGACTACTTATATGAAATTTCATCTTTGGATTGAGACTTGAGAAGGGATTTTTGAACAGGGTCATTTGCAGTCGTGGCCACATTCTAACTGGCACGTACTCAGCCACCATCATTCTTCAGGCCCGAGGTTTCTTCTGTGACACGTGTTCATGTTGACTGATGTTGTTGTGCAGAAAGGCCTTAGTGAGGTGTTGAGAACAAGGCTTTTTTCACTTGCTGACAGTTGGCCCTCTGTCAGTCAACACAGCTCTGGATTAGTCTGCGCTGACGGTTGGTTGACCGACCCATCCTGGGAACGAATGCTCTGCCCTTCCCACACTGTCGCCTGTCAGCACCTTTCACATACAATATTTTACAAATGCAGAGCCTCTCCATTCCCATCACATTTCTCCCTGCTGTCTCCTTCAACTACCCCTTGACAACAGGGTTTTTTCTTTCTTTTTACCCCCACAGCACAAAATGTGGCCGGCGGCTCGTCACAGCAGGACAAAAAAAAAGTCTGAGTCGGCGAGTTGCCTCAGCTTTCTTGGCACCCTGATATACTGTCAATGCAGGAAGAAGTGACAGAACGAGATAGGGAGAGGAGGACAGGGAGGTGGTTGGTGCTGAGGGGTTACGCAAACACAAAGCACAAATAAAGGATCCAAGCACAAACCAGGCTGTCACAACACATAGTCGAGCTAATTAAATTGTTCCTGGCATCCCTGAGAGAACACAGACCATTTTAAGCTTAGCTTCATTGAATTATTAAATCAGAAAAGGAGGACGCTCACATTTAAGGAAACATTCTCCAGACTTGTACTCCGAGAGAAAAAGGGAATGGGCTTGTGGCTTTCTGACTGTACGCCGTCCAGCAAGACCTGAAACAAGATTACTTCTGAAAATTGTATTACTCCAAACTACGTCAGCATAGATTGCCATGTCTTCATCAACCTGTTTGCTGTAATGACTTCTTTTGTGTCAAGTCGCATTTCAGCCATTTGTGTTCTGCTCATATGGTACATAACATTGGAAATTAATAATTGAACAGTTGGGCACGAATGTGTATGAGGTTCTGAAAGTGTGTGCGCGAGCTGATGAATGTTTATGTGCTTGCTTGGCAGATGGAAGGGTTAGAAGGTTGACTTGATGCCAAAATCAAAAAAATCTGTCGTCTGGGAATGCAGGAAAAGCTCTGAAGAGTCTCATTTTCATTTGCAGCCTCTGTTTCACATTTCAATTTAGAACTTGTTTGTAATATACATTTATAGTATACATCCATCAAGGTTAAGGATGCATTTCAAACACCATCCCTCATGCCCAAAGGGTTTTGAGTAACAGCCTTCCCTTGGATGTCCTTGCCCCGTCTCATCTGCAATGCCTCCCCGAGCACCACTGCATTATGTTGCATTTGCATCGTATTGCCTCTGCATTGCCTCTGCAGGACTGGTCCCCATTTTACTCCCCCACCTCTTTCCCTTTCTACTTTTGCCCTTCTTTACCCCCCACCGCCTTGTCATCCCTCTCTCCAGTGTCAGGTTGGTGCCAATCAGCAGAGGCTTGGCAGAAAGCTGTTGTGCAGACAGGGCAGGACGTGGCTCACTAGGTCTGCAGCAGCAGTAGTAGTGTTTGAAGTAAAGGTAGTGGTTTGCAGCGTTTGGGTATTGGCAAGGAATATGCGATGAGCACGGGAAAGATTACGTTGCGGTAAAAATGGTGGGTGGGGGGTTGGGGGGTTGGGGGGACTACATCAGAGGGAGGAAATCCCTCGCTGGAGGATTCCAGCTCAGCGCTTTCTCTCTGACATCCACCTCCTTCCATCCCCTCGGCCTCGTTTTTCCCTCCCTCCCCCCTTTCCCTCCATTCCCTTTCCTGCATCTCTTTCCTGTCTCTTTAGATTGGTTCCTCTCATCATTGATCTTTCTCGCTTTTTCTCTTTTTTCCCTTGGTTGGTTGGGGAGGAAGGGGGTTATCCCCATTGGAAAAAGCTACTGATGCAATCCACTGCCACTATAGGTCCACCCCCTGCCCATGTGTGTATGTGATGTGTGTACATACTTGTAAGTGTTTTTTTTTTAAATGCATTTTAAATGTGGTGTGTATCAGAAGGCTAGGGATACCCTGAGCACACGCAGGAAATATATACTGTATATATAACTGTGCTGGTCCTCATCCCTGCCCTGCCTGTGCAATATACAAGGAAGTCTTGTGCTTCAGAGGTTCCCTTATGCTTTTATTTATACAAGACTGATGGTGCGAGTGGACCCCATGTTGCAAAAAGGTTCATGTGTGCAGGTGCCTTCACCCAAGGGATCCAGCATTGATGTACAAGGTCTCTAAGCCCCTGACAACAGCCAACTGGCAGCACTCTTGAATTGGGAGCAGGCTGTTCTTCCAGGGCCGTTATTAAAGCGCAGTTTGTATTGGCTGCTGTTTTTTTCATTAGCAGGAATCTTATATCATCGCCTCTGAATATTGCATGAGGTTCACGGAGGCTTGGCTGTCGTGACACGGCTGTAATATTTCACAATCAAAGATGGATGAGCCCATTCTTCTAGGTAAATAGAGGGAGGCCTGACGCCAATGAGGAAAAGCCCGAAGACGGTGACGGTGACAGTGATGGTGTCACTGACGCACCACAAAGAGGGCTGCAGGAAGGGGAAAAACTACAAGAGTGATTGGAGTCCATAAAAATGAAAATGCACTGTAAGACAAATAGAGCAGGCGGAGATGAGAGAAGAAGGTAAATGAGGGGGAAAGAGAGAGGGAGAGGACAAGAGGGGGAGGCCGAGCGAGAAATCAAGACAGAGGGAGTGACTGAGTGAGAAGGATAAAAAAGCGAGAGATGGGGCTATTAGAGGTTGAGAGAAAGAGTTAGTGAGAGACCCACGCTGCTCCTAGTAATTGAAAAGGCACCAGGACTGATTTAGAGAGAAGCTAAGCTGGGTTGTTGGTGTGGTGGTGGTGGGATGGTGGTGGTGGTGGGCCGAGGGGATGGGAGGGGAGTGGGGGGGAGGGACACGCTGCATTGCAGAGTATGAGGAGCAAGAACAGCCAAACCCCCTGCGGCGCTTTGCTCCAGCACCTCTACAGTCATCATTAGCGCAACACGGTAAAAACGACCCTCCAAGGCCCATAATAAGCAGTGAGGCTGCAAAAACATTATGGCTAAATCCATACAAGCTAATTACTTTAGGTGTCCCTTCTTTTTTGGCATGAATAAAACAGTGAAATAAAGAAAACGGGAAGAACAGCTTTTACGGGAAAAAGACAGAATACAGTAATTCAGTGAGAGGAAAGTTCTTGCTTTGGCCAAAATGAGGTCCACAACAGAGACATTTTGAAGTGCATCAGTGTGTATGTGCATGCTCTGGTGTGTGTGTGTGTGCGTGTGTAAATGCTCAGCGTGAGTGCAAGAGTGTAAAGATCAAGCCTTTCTCAAAGGTCGTCTCTGCTGTTCTTTATTGCACTGCTCCTGACACTGTACTTTAAACTTTGGTCCATGCCTTTTAAACGTTGGCACCTTTACAACCACCAGGAGGTGAAATATGCTTGTACAGCTCAATAGAACAACATTCAAACCACGTTAAAATGCTCCTAATGGACTTCGGCTTCTGTGTGTGTGTGTGCGTGCCAGAAGGTGCCAGAAGCTTCCCCATATTGATGTTGTGCCTGGTTTAGCTCACCTCGTCCACTTCCTCAACTTGCTAATATAGCTGGACACTACACCAACAAACAAGGCTCCATGTCACTGCTACCATCTCCTGTCTGCACCCAACCACCCACCCACACACACCCACACACACACACACACACACACACCACACACACACACACACACACACACACACACACACACACACACACACACACACACACACACACACACACACACACACACACACACACACACACACACACACACACACACACACACACACACCCCTGCTGCATGTCATGGGCCTGTCTCATAAGTGTGCCTGTTCTTTCCAGGGGCGCTGATATGTGATACCTCTGCCCAGTCAATCCTTCTCGCATTACTGCCTCTGCAGTGTGCTGCTTCATTTACACGTGAAATATTGATGTTCTTAATTTAACCCCCCAGGGTGCTCAAGTGTCCCTTCCTCCCCCGAGAGGAAAGGCAGGCCTTTTACAGGGATCCTGCAGCCGCATTAATGACACCACTCTCTTTCTGTCTTGGGATTGGTTGACAGGATGTGTTTAGTTCTACCTCATCGTTCTCTGGCGTGGTAGAATGGTAGAACTGCCCATACCGTCAAAGTGGCCCACCTGTTCTGAAAGAGTGTATGTGTGTGTTTTCTGCTTGAAAAGTTCATGTGTATTTTTAACTGTATACCTGTCAGAGTGTGCATAATGTACATAAGGTTTTGCTGTAGTTAAGGGCTGATGAGTGCAACAAATATTTGAAAAGCTACATTTGCAAGCTTGTGCTAACATCTCTGACATTCACTGGCTCAGGCAGCTCACGTGGAGAAGAAAAGTATTTTATAGAACATTTATAATGCTTAAATTCAAGCCAAATTGATCTCTAATCCAAAAATATAAGAACTCTATTCTATGTAAATGACTGAGACTTTATAGAAAAACTTGGAAATGGCACGGTAACTTCATGAAAAGTTACACTCAACATGTTTAAATTGTATTTTATTCTACCAGTAATATATTTGCATGCCATGCCCGTCTCCTCTCTGTCAAACACAGGGCTTAACAACTGACTTAGTAACAGTATGACCAATACGCTAGCCCCTGTGAGCAAAGCAAAGTTATTCCAAATAAACCAACCAGCCACTGCTTAAAAAAATAAAGACATTACGCTGAATACAGTTCTTGCTCATTTTCACCAGGCTAACTATCCTATTAGTTAGCTAACTTGCTAGCTTAGGTTACCTGCTTATTCTTGGATTCAGACTGGAGAGCCAACATATACAGCTAGCTGGAAAAATTCAGACTGTGTTTTAATTCTTAAACCGCTCCTTAGAAAAACAGCTTTGTTAATATTAATTATGCAGTGTCTCTTATTTGTTCATTGAGCCTCGTAGTCAGCTAACTACAAGGCTCAGTAGCTACGTAGCTAAGGCCGCTTGTGCTGGAGGGGTGGCCCTGACATGAGACGTATGAGGCCAGCGAAAATAAATACAAACATAAATAACAATATGAAATAGTGTCAATGGGAAAGTAGCATAAAGAACATAACAACAGGCTGATGAACTATTTCTTAAGAAAGGATATAAACGAGTGAAAACGAACCATAAAACAGAACAACCTGTTAAGATATTTTTAATAACAAGAATTGGATTAAAGAGTATACAAATACATTTTATATATCTTTTCTTTTTTTTTTTACGATTTGATTGGCTTCATTTCAAATGTTGAACAATTCAAGTTCTCAGGAAAGAGCTCGGCTATATTCCCTGGAATGTAAATGTCAAGGTTTGAGCATCTCACTGTCTGAGTTGCCCTAGAACAGCAGAGCTTCAGTCCAAGCTGTCAGTCAACTTCAATTCAGTTACTATTGGCTCAGCTAGTGCTGCAGGGAGGGGAGAGGACAAGACTGAGTGCAGCATGCCTGGTTTTCTTCAGAATAAAACACCATGGCTGTAATTAGAGGGATTGTATGATTTCCAGTTCCTGGCAGCATTTAGGCAGGGTTTCTCATCCTGTTTCTTGTGACCCACCCTTACTTCACTAAACTTCAGTTTATCTGATTACTGCAGGCCATGTTCAGTTCACAATTTACAACTAAATTGTAAATTAGTGTATGAGCAAAGTGGAAATGTTGAGCATTTTTTCCTTGAAAGCAGAACCCCACCCCATCTTTGTGTAAAAAGAACGTGTGTGAAAGCCTATGTAGAGGTCTATGATTCAGTGAAGAGCTCACTACATGCTGTTGGTGGGTGTAGGGCTGTCTCAGCCGTCTTTGCTCTTTTCCAAACATGGTCAAAATACAGTCCAAATATAGTAAAACAGTTCAGCACTTGACTTTTTAGACATTCAGGTAGTATCGAGTCAGAGGCCCAGCTGAGACCTTTCTGTCCTCTACGCCTGTGTGCCTGTGTGTGTGCTGTTTCAAAAGTGCACACGGCAATAGTGTTGTGGCCTGGTTTGCCTTACTAGGACAAGCCAACATGGAGTCATTCGGCAGAAGCAGGAGGGTTTATTCAAACTCCCACTTGCCTTTCAAAAACCCCCATCATCCCAGTTACAGCATGTTCCTGTTGCCTAGCAACCAGCTGGGTCTTGAGAGAGTAGAGAGGCGTCATAGATGTGTATGTATATCCAAGGCTGAGCGCGAGAGCAAACACTCTCTGCTGCCTCTCCCTCCCCTGTGAGCTACTCACTCTCTCCACAGCCTCACTGCCATTAAATGGAGCAGAGTAATGCACCTCTGTCCTGCCTCTGCTCAACACCACCCAACGACACTCCACATGGAGAGAACAATGCTTAAAAGTATTTATTATTGACACATTTCTCGAGGCCAACATACCCACTTGATATGCTGTCTTTATACAGGGTTTTGTTCACTATCGAGCATAATAAAAAAGACATAAGACTTGATAAAGTTCATGGTCTTTTATTTGAAAAAAAAAAATAAAGACTAGCATGTACAACTTGGAATGAATGTAAACTGAACTCAGATGAACAGTTGCGAAGTACAGTGCACTGACACTCCTAACAGCATGCGCTGCGAACACAGTACACCCCTCACTATGCTCTAGTCTGAGTCGAGAAACAGAAGAAAAAGAAAAGTGAAGGCCAGTGATTCTCTCTTGCGAGAAAAGAGGACAGACACTCCATCTTAGCAAAAAAAGAAAATAAAAAGAAAATAAAAATAGAAAGCTCACCATAAGACTCTTTATGTCCCCCCTCCTTAAGAGGGCAAGACGCACAACTACTAAGATGGCTGTCCAAATAACATAACAAAAACAAAAGAACATGCCAAACATTTGAAAATGTATTTTTTGTACATTGTTTTTTCTCATTTTATCTAGCATACAATTAAGTCCCATTCCACTTAAACGCTTGAGTTAGAACCTGGTATAGTCTCGCATCTTAACAGTACAGGGTTCCTCTCCAAATACAAAAAAACTGTACCAAACCAACAAGAGGACAGCTTATAGTGGAATCAGCACGCTCTGGTAGCCCGGAGGAGGGATGGGGGGCAGGGGTTAGTGCTCCGGTCTCAAGCTGCATGCATGAAGAACAGAAAACAGAGAGAAAGAAGAGATGGCCAGCCCAGACATTTACCACTAGCAAATGGAACTGGAAGGAGTTCGCCAAATGCTTTAGCTTAGTCTGAAGGTTGTAGTTACAGGGTTTGTTGTTATTATTTTTATTTGTTAAGTACTGATGCTAAACTGATCTCCGGGGGGAGGGGACAGGATCACTAACCATCATTTCATGCAGATATTTTTTGTATATTTTTATATTTTTCCTGTGTGGACAGAAGGATATTTTATTTCAACATTCAATTATTTTCTATACAGAAACAGTATGAATAAATGAACATTTTTTTCCAAGAGGTAAGTAAAACATTTTGATTTTTTTTTCCTTTTTTTTTTCTTCTAAGAGGGGACAGGACGGGGCGGGCTTCACTTTGCAGTCATCATCTGTACAAACTCTGCAGAAAGAGAGAGAGAGAGAGAGAGAGAGAGAGGACAAAGGACAGTGAGGACATCAGGTTTAAGGATTTGGCTCAGCCTGTTGCCAGTGAGAGCACTCACCTCCTAAATTGTTAAATGCTTTATTAATTTTTTAATCAAGTTGAGAAGGTTTAGAACACACATCCTAATTAGTGTCCCCTTTCCAAACGGCTTCCATGTTCATCTCATTAAACTCATTTGATTAAAAAGCACTGGCTTTGTGCTTACATTTGTGGCTGCAGATATGTGTGCTCATACATAATACAAATAAATAAATAAGAGAAGACCTTTGTCTGTTGAGTACATATTCTGAGAAACAACGGGTGTAGAACTAGGACACTTTTCAACCAAGACTTATGGACTGTTCATAATATATCAACAGCCTTCTAGAAAATGAGCGCAGTCTCTTGTGTAATGTGCCAAGGGACCAACAGTGGGGAGGGGGGTTGGGAGAAAAAAGGAAGAGGGGAGGCAGCGAGAAAGAATGAAAAGTCTCCTCGCACGCTGATGATGATTCAGAAGGATGGCTCTCTCCTATCCCTGTTACAGCATCCCTAGCCCCGATCTAATAACTAATATTATGTGTGGCTGGCTTGTCTTCCAGCCGTCCTCAGAGAAATACACAGCTTGGAAAATCAAGTTCTCTGGTCCCCCTGTTTAATAAAAGCCTATAGCATGGCCTAGAAACTCA
Organism: Labrus bergylta; assembly: GCF_963930695.1. NCBI lineage: Eukaryota > Metazoa > Chordata > Actinopteri > Labriformes > Labridae > Labrus > Labrus bergylta. Next base: position 21,248,473 of record NC_089209.1, on the reverse strand, counting down.
AGCTATTTTTAAGTGTGGGCTTCCTTTATTAGCCTCTTATTTATGTTACCTTCATAGTTGACCTGTCCATCTCCGTCAATGTCTGCTTCTCTGATCATCTCGTCCACCTCCTCGTCTGTTAGCTTCTCTCCCAGGTTCGTCATGACGTGACGGAGCTCTGCAGCGCTGATGTAGCCATTTCCGTCCTGGAAACACACGGCGTGGGACAAATGTGTGAAACATGAAGGAATCCCACAGGTGAATAAAAATTCCCACCTGATCGTTTAATGAGCTGACTTGTTAAGAAAGGTGTTAGGCAAGGAGGAAATCTGGAAGTGATGACTTTGATTTTATTAGGTAAACTAAACTCTTAGTCGGGCTGGCCTGGAGAGAGTTATTATATAAACTAAGCAGACATGCTAACTTATAAAAGATTATCAGATGACTTGACACCTTAGTCCACATGAAATAAGCATTCAAATAAAGCTACACCTTAATCTCGCCAAACATGGAAACATTTTGTCTCATTCCGCCTATAGAGCCATGACCTTATTTACCTTATCAAATACCCGGAAAGCCTCGCGGATCTCCTCCTCGCTGTCTGTGTCTTTCATTTTTCTGGCCATCATGGTCAGGAACTCTGGGAAGTCGATGGTTCCATTACCTGGAATGGGTGATCAATGAGGTACATTCAATCAGCCAAAATTGCAATTACTTAAAAGCAAACTCAGATAAGCAGAGAAAATATAAGCCAGCATTTAGCTGATGAAATGCACCCAACTGAAAATTGAAGTCCTCCAGTCCTCTTTTGTTCCCTGACTATGGCAGTTTGCATTATCGTACAGACCTGAACTTCTCTATTCTTTTGATGCATTCCTGGCAGTGACGATGCACCAGAAATTACAGAGCAAAAGAACACTCTATTCATTTTAGTACACCTATACACTCCTTCCTGTGCTAACACAGCTACTGCAGGCTGATAGGAGGAGGGGGAATTTATATGGTGTGTGTGTTTTCCTTTCTTCCTCAGGGAAGCCCTGGGAAGATGTTGCGTATTTTAAACACAGCGCAACAACACGTGGCTAGTCATCCATAATGTAGACATATAGTATACTGTATAGCATGGCCTTCTAAGAGCCTGGATAAATCTAATGCTGTGTCCCTGTCAGAAACCCCGGTGGGGGGGGTGTAAGGGAAAAGGAGAAGAAAGGACGGGGAGCTTCAATCCAGATGTTCAATTCCCTTCTATCCACTTTTATCAACCCTGAAAACCTTTTTTCGTCTCCTTTGGCATTCTTACTAGTTTGTGCTTTTATGTGTTGGTCATACAGGAATTATAGGTTTGGCTTTATTGGGGGGGGGGGCTAATGGCAGCTGCCGTGCTGGAGGAGCATGTATGCGTGCAACAGGATCAATATCATGTTGCTGTTGTCAAGACAGGATTAGCAGAGGATCAGACCCTCCTGGCAGGGGAAGGATCTATGAGGAGCTCAGCAGCTCGCCGACTGCGACCACAGGAGGGAGGACGAGAGCGTTGGTAGTGGATCTAATGGTTGTGAAAGGCTTTTATGAGGACCTGGAGATTTTCAGAGATAGTCGGGGTATTATAATTGAAAACCGACAACAACAACAAAAAAATGTCAGGGGATTGAAGGGAAGGTCAGGGACACTGAGGGTAAAGTACCCAGGAGGATTAGCCCTGGGGTGGGACAGTTGGGGCGGGGGAGATTGTACGCAGATTAACCAATGACAGAGCACGCTTCAGAGAGCCAGATAGAGAGAATAAGAGAACGGAGAGAGGCAGAATGGATGTGTGTGTTTGTGGAACGAAAAAGGGATGCAATAATGTGATGGGGCAGATGGTGATCTCATGGCCAGGGGTAACAATCTAAGGACCTGTTATCTAACGCACAGAGACAGCCGGCAGCACAGAGGGAACACATGCTGCCACTGGGGGTTGAATGGAGGCTATGTGTGTGTTTGTGTGTGTGTATGTGTGGGTGGGTGGGTGGGGGGGGGTTACTCTCCAGACTTGGAGAAGGGCATAACTGCAACTGGAAAACCATCATCTGGGGGTGGCATGGACTACATAAGCAAGGCAGCCCTTGAGTTATCTCTGCTCAACTGCACCTCGAGCCAGCTGCTGCAGCGGGGGGGAGGGATGGAAGCAAGGAGGGATGAAGACAGGGAGGAAGGCAGGCGGGTACAGAGAGAAAATGGTGGGAGGGAGAGAGAGAAAGTAGAGAGGGAGGGAGGGAGGGAGGGAGTGGGCGGCAGAGAGGGAGATGGAGATGAGGGAGATGTGAAGAGGAGAGAATATAAGGAGTGAACCGAGTGGGAGATGGTGCGATTACACATAAGAGGTGCTGACGCAAACTATAGAAGGCTGAGGCATCTCAGCGCACTTCTGTGTGTGGTCATCACTTTTTCCTGCATCATAAAGCCAACTTCTCTCCCTGAGATAAGAAGGCAGGTTGCTGTTGTGTAATGATGATGAGAGGTGTGCAGGGACCATAGCTAATATGTTTGTCATACTGTTCTTTCATCCATAATTAAAAAGGTTTATCTTGTGTCAAGCATGATGTAACTTCTTTTACGTATTGTAGCCTAGCAGGGACTTTTTTATGCCTTGAATATTGAAACTGCTTTTCAAGCAGGTGTGGTTTTGTCCCATCTGTGTGGTTGTAGGATAAACTGCAGCATTTCCATTTCATACTGTAATCTGAACTGTAATCTGCAGTTCGCTTTTTACAATCCTATAGCCAGAAGACTTTTTCTTTTAACAGCTTTCAGTACAGTTGAAGCCATCCATCCTCTCCTCCATTCATCGTGATTCTTTGCCACAGCCTCCTTGTTTGGTAAATAAAGCTGATTTTCAATGGGCCAGCTGACATCCCATCGCTGCCGATGTGGGTACTGGATGTGCAAAGCGCAGAGAGGCCTTATGTAACCACTTTTATTTTCCATTACTAGCTTCATTGCTGTCTGACCTAGATTGCATCAGCCAAGGGAGGCAGAGGCAGAACAAGGGGATGTTAGTGATGGTGTGTGTGCAAGTGTGTGTGTGTGGTTGCTCTTGGGTGTAACATAGGGGGAGGGCGCTGAGGATGGTGAGAGGACGTTTCAATAAAGGGAGTGGGGCGCAATTGATTTCTCCTGATCAATGCCGTCCCATTTAAAAAATCCTATAAGCTGACAGAGCAGCATTGGGGTAAAAGCCCCACTGACAGCTAACATCCTCAGCTACACCGCCCAAGGACGGCCAGCTGGGGAGTTACTAGCCAACTTCTCTGTCTCCTCGCTCTCTTTTTTTTTCTGTCCCTCATTCTCTGCATCTCTCTTGTGGGACCTTTGGGAGACGCTGCAGAGAAGGATAAAGACTCTTTGAACCTCTGCCTGAATTGTGACACCCAGCACGAGGCGCTTGAACAGACAGTCTTTTGACACTTGGCCTGCTCCGCTCACGAGGAGTGAAAGCACCTCCTGCGCGCTCACATTGTCAACTATGATGGAGCTGAACGCGCAGTGACTAAACTGCTGACACAGAGGGACACGTCATCTGAAAATAAAGCCAGCTGAACAGTTGGCTCGGACAGTTGGTTGACAGTTGGTAGAAAAGGGAGGGAGGTGGGCAACAACCCTGATGATGTGCTTCGAGATGGGGCAGTAATGGTTGCTCCATCTAATCTCTAAGGCATTTGTTACAGAGGTTTATCACTGAAGGCATGCAACAAAACAGTGACAATTATAGATCTATTCACCAAAAGTGTTTTTGTAGTTAAAAGTGTCAACTTGCAAGTCATTACGTTGATTAAAAATGGGTGTGTGTGTGTGTGTGTGTGTGTGTGTGTGCAAGAAAGGATTAGTGTAATTGCTGATAGAAAAGAAATGGTGCCACCTTATTAACCTAAATATAAAAACCCTTCTTTCTAGCTTAGAGTAGATGTGGTAATATGTGAGAACATTTCATTTTAAATAGCTTCTTATCAACTTTTTAAATTATTTTATAAATTAAGGCAACATATGGGACCTTTTTTTGCTTTCTTGGATAGAAAATGATTCATTAAATATATGTATATGCAGTCCAATTTCAAGATATAACACATTAAATGAGGTCTATACTATGAATTCTTCTGTTGTTAGAGCTGCTTGTAGAATAAAGGTATTTCTGAACTGAAACCTATTTCACTTTTCGATGGATAGGGGAAGGGGATATTTCTCGCTCTGTTTCCTTATTTGGCATATGACCTATTAAACAGAGTCCTCATTTATGTTCCGACATATCAGCAGAGATTAACAAACAACCGTTAGTGTCATAGGGAAATCAAGTTTGTGTACTGACCGTCAGCGTCCACCTCGTTGATCATGTCCTGCAGTTCAGCCTCTGTAGGGTTCTGACCCAGCGACCTCATGACGGTGCCGAGCTCTTTGGTGGTGATGGTACCGTCACCATCCTTGTCGAATAAGGAGAAAGCCTCCTTAAACTCTGCAGGGGAAGAGGGAGGAGTTTGAGGTTAGATTGTTGCTTTAAAGATACATACATTTGTCGTATTGGGACTCTACAGTTAGGTTGAGATTTGTTATCGATCCCTTTTGACTACAGAGGCCTTGGTGCTCACACAGTTCCATCTTGCCTGGCTGTTGCAAACATGAGCATGGGTATCTGTGAAGTTGCAAATGTGTTGAGCTCTGACTCTACACAGGTATCTCAACATTTTGATGAAAAAAGAGACACCGGCTCAGGCCTTTTATTCTAAGAATATTAATGTCTGCACCCTTTTTTTCTTCATGCAGCAATGCGTCTAAACTACCGCCCATATAAACCCATCCAGGGAGGTGCAGACAACAGTGAGCATTAGTCTGGCAGCCTTAGCACAAGCTAATTAGCCACTAAGGAAATTGGCTGGGAAGAAACTGTGTAGCCTCTACTTTTGTACATAGGCCACATCATTTATTAATAATGATATCAAGATGCATCTGTGAGTGAAACTACCCCTAAGCTGGCCTGCAAACTGTCTGTTGGCTCTTCATCCTAAGTCATGACACACTGCAAAAACGTTCTTTTTGTTTTTAGAAAGCTAATGATCTACCATGAGAGGACGAGTGCCAAATACTTGAATATTCAGTTTAGTTTCATACTTTTCAAAAGTGACACTGGAACAAGCCATGCAAGTAAAAAAGATCTTCTTGTACTTGTGCAACAGAGGCGTTTTATTAAGAGAACGAGTACAGATTTGATTCCCCGGTATACAGAAAATATGTGAAGAAAGGCCTTGACTATGATTGTTTGAAAATGAAAAAGAACTGTTTCTGTTCATACCTGCAATCTGCTCCTCTGTTAGTTGGTCAGCCTGTGGTCGGAAAAAGGAGAAGGAGGGAGAGAGTCACAAACAATGAAGTTACTCAACAAGGCCCTAATTTTACATAGCAAACTGTTTCGTCAATGCATTCCTCATCGTCCCCACACATACACCAACCACCACACAGTTTAACACTGGCCGCAGTGTCCAGACCTGACAAATCCCAGAGACCTCAGCAACAATCTTCTCTCAAAATGTTTACGTTTACTCGTTAAAAAACCCGAAATAAACTATTAGCCCCATTAACTACGAGCCGGCAGGTAACAAACTTTCTGTAACATTTCTTTTCTCAAATGCATTTTCTTCTCTAAGCAGGAGTGTACCATTCAAATCTCTGTATTTGTTAATTGCAAATTGAAGTCTAAGCAGAGTGTTATCAGAATGTTTTTTTAAAGGTGTTACTTGTTTGATTTGACTGCTAGAAAGCCACCAAAGAAAAAGCTATAGAAAGTAAATCTGGCTGATGAGCATCTCCATGAGACTAGCTCTCACCATGTTCAAAAAGTAGGCTACACCATGGCGGTCCACACAAGGGGGATTGCTGGGCAACTAGATAGTGTAATAAAATGGATGAAGTGCTGCCTCCAGACCAGGAGAAAATGTTTAGGCGGGGTTGATTCAGGACATAGCAGTATGGGAGTTTTTTCCATGCTCCTACCAACAGGAAAAATGGCCTGCTGGGTTGGCGTGGTTTGTTCCCCTCCCAACCTGTTCCCTCTGCTAGCACAGGCTCAGCTCTAATGGCTGATAGTGACTCACTTGCGCTGTAAATGGTGAGCGGGCATCCACTGCCAGGCCTTTTACATGGCTGGATCAGGCCTCTTTGTGAAGCAGCCACTGATGAACAAACACCCTCAGCAGTAAAAGTGTGAATACAGAGCTTTTGGTGTGAATAACTCCCACAGAAGCCCTCCCATTCCCGCTTTAGAAATAAAGTTTTTAATCATTATTGTTAGCTGACCACACTGACATCATTGTGAACACACAAAGACTAACAGATGTGCACATAAGCTTACACACGTGTACTCTTGCAAACACGGAACCCCTCTTAAAAGCATTCCTTCTCGACACCAATACTTTCCATCGCCATGTTTCCTGTGAATTAGTCAGAGAAGCCAGTTCTGCCTCAAAGCAAATTCCTGCATCCTGTTGGTGTGTTTATGTGTTTGTCTAAGCAATCTGAATTTGAAAACTGCCAAGAAAATCTGAGCCTTGTTAAGTTCGTGATTAGAAGTGTGGGTATTTTCCCAAGCCAGTAAACTGAATTTGATGCATAATGACTTGATTTTGTTAGACTTGATAAGATTTAGCTGATCACCTCATGACACATTGCAAGATGGCCTTTATCTTTTCGAAAACAAAAGGCCTCTCTCCATGGCTTGAGCAGCAGCAGCAGCAGCATCAGGATGGATTGATTAAGCCAGTGAAGGGAGAATGGACAACTTCAGCAGTGCTCTTACGTTGAGCTGACATGATTCAATAACTTGTACCGCACACAACAGCGCATGCTTTTCTTCTTTATCACTCCCTGCAAGATATGGAGAGGTTTTCTTGTCTCTGTTTCTATCTATGAGAAATGTCAAGCGATGAAAAAGCTCTGCCAGCGCTAACATGCCACCCAGCTAAAGCATTTTTCTCAGTCTTGTCTGTTTTCTGGTGCTATCCTCCTCTGTAATGCTTTTTCTTTTGTTAATTTCCATGTTGATGGGCATTTCCTCCCTCCTTTACTTGATTTGTATTGTAGCATAGCTGGTGCTGTATCACTTCTTCCCCTGCTGTCTCCCTAAGTGGACTGGGTGTGGGGTTTAGTGACTCAGTGCTATGAATCCTCCCCTGGCTTAGGCCCAAGCTGTTGGGGCCTCATGGTGCTGCTGCACCACCAGGCCCACTAGCAGCCCATCCCTTCTTTTTCTCCTTTTTCCTCCTTCTTCATTCCCTGGCACTTGGATTTCAGCCAACAGCAACAACTCGTCCTCCTCAAGACGCTCCCCCTCTCTTCGTATACTCTCTATATGCCACATACTGTTAAGAGGAAACTCCCTGTGATTCACCATCCACAGTGTCTTATGGACAGAGATAGTCACTGCCAGGCTTCCTGTCTCAATAACAGCTTGTAGAGGAATAAGAGTGTGTCAGTGTTTGGGGGTGGTGTAGTTGGCATGTGTGGGTCAACCACTCCCAGTGTTGCCTCGGCAGCCGGCCCCAGCAATGCTCTCCAAACAGGGCTGTGGGGGACAGGAGGCAATTCACTGGGCCAATGTAGATGCTCTTTCTGTATCACTCTAGGACAAACAAGCGGCATTGTTTCCTGTTCACATTTTATTTGATACGGGATGTAAAATGCTGTAAAAGCTTGTCAACCACAATCTCCTTTATGAACATAGTTCACAGGTTAAAACTTGATGATCAGTGACTGTAAAGTACTTTCACAATACCTGAAGTAGCTTCTCTTCATATTCAACCAATGAAAGGTGCACAACCAGCTGTCTCTCTGACAGATGGGTGTGACACACACACACACACACACACACACACACACACACACACACACACACACACACACACACACACACACACACACACACACACACACACACACACACACACACACACACACACACACATGTATTTCCATTCACCCTAACCCAAGCACAAACACAAAGAGTCAGTGTGAAACACACACTCCCTTTCTATAGGAGCACTGAGCTCCACAAAGCACTCAACGCCTCTCTTCTTTCAGGCCGGACAAAAGACAGTGAGGCCTCGGGGCCGAGTTGTGTCTGGAGGGGAGGAGGCAGAGAAGGGTGGGTGTAAACAACACCAGCCTCCCTACACCCCGCAGACAAGGCTGGTCCACCATATGGCCTGGTGGTGGTAGGTGGCTGGGTACTCCTCCGCACCACAGAGAGCACTTTATCGCTCCTAGACACTAGGAACATGGGACATGGCGTTGCCGCCAAGCATATAAATTATTCATCGTAGTGGATCAGATGTCCATCGAGTTACTAAACATGCATCAGCAAACAAGAGCATAACAGGAACAGGATAGGGCCCTAGCATGGTCTGACTACTTGTTTGATACTTCAACCTCAATGGGGGAGACTGTTTCCACTTCAGCGGGCGTACTGATGAAGACAAGGGGCTTACGCCTGTGGATTCAACTTTTCAGAGACGCTGATACGCAGGCTAACTCCAAAACAATTCCACTTTACACTCCAATTACGGCGCTGCGTTGCAACGTGAAACTGCATTGCAGATCAACACCATATATGGGATATTTGATCACAGAAGGGGGGAATAAAAGGTATACAGCGTCTTGAGTCAATCAGGCCATTAGTGATCTATCAAGCTTGATAATCAATGGATCAGCTTGAAGGCTGCTTTTCCACACCCAGATCATTTCCACTTGGTAACTTCTCTCTATAACGTGGCACAGCTAGTGGAGTCGGTTGCAGATGTAAGTACAGGTTGGAACGTGTCCCCAACATCTGGTGAAAGCGGTGTGGTAGTGTGCATGTCAATAAATACTGCAAGTCATGGAGGCCTCGTGCAACACTGTGAATTCCTGTCAAAAATACTATCTGCAGGGCAGCATGCTAGTCCTTTAAATCATATTTTGCAAGGTTGGCATTATGTTGGCTTGGAAATTCAACTTTAACTTCCCAGCTGTTGATGTTCTTTGGTGCCCAGTGCTCGGGCATTGCTTCTTGGACAACTCGTATGGGTGCCATGTTTGCATAACATCAAACAATTTGCAAAGAGGCAACCAAATCAGGCGACATAACACAAATAGATAACACAGCCTAAGATAAACCCACAGGCCCTCGGGTGAAGGTGGAACTGCGTCCAATACCATTTGTATTTGTACCAACCAAGGCACACAATGCAGTTATAACCTTGCAATTGCAGAAAATGGTCCGTTTCCGTTGCGGAACACTGACGAGATACAAAAGTGTCATTCCCCGTCAAGATGGTGCAACGTAGAGGAAGGGGAAGTCAAACGCAACCAGCTTCTTCACCCCGTTCACAGAGAGTGAAAAGCACCGCCAGGGAATAATGCATGACCATTTCATTGACATATCTTTGAAACACGTTAATTCAGAAAGAGAAATGACAGCGTATGCCTCTCCTATAATAACTAATATAAAGGGAGGCAGACTTCCCAACACGCCTGCGCTGCAAAGGCGGATTGTAAAATCTACCTTAAGGCATTTATCACTGCAGAAATATGCTGTAATGAACGAGAATAGCTTGGTAGTTATTCCGACACCTCAACATTAAGTCCAAAAGTTAATTTGATCTGCACTAAGCAGCCGTGAACAACCTAGTCGACTTGATATAGTCGTATAGCCAATAATGCTGTATGAATTGCGCAGTTATGAGGAAATACTGCCCCATTTTGAATGTAAAGACAATTTCACTCAAAAATCCGCGAAGGCGAAAATTATAGACTATTTCACGGCTTCAAATTAAGCCGTGCACTATCTTTAACATATGAAACGAGCTTTACGGGCGTTTTCCGTCTCCTCTGCGCACACGAATAGCTCATAAGAGGAATCAATGAGTGAATAGCAAATAGTCTACAGGAACGGAAACGCATTACGCTACTCCGAGGTTACACCTTTAGTAACCAAGCTTAACTACAATTAAAACAGGTTTCCCCGCTGCTCAGAATGAATGACAATACGTACCATGTCGGATGGGTTGTGTGCTTGTTGGTCTGTGGAGGCAGACTAGGAGTGTGGTCGTTCCTTAGATGGAGTTCCACTGGCGGGTTAGGAGTGTGTATATTGGCCGTGGCCAGAATGGGGATTGCCTGTGTATCCCTCCGCCACACTAGCACTGATCACTCACTTCCCTGTTTCAATTCAGGGCTGCTGCAGTAGCACAGGCCCCCAGCAGAAGACATGCCAATCACTAGGGCTAAAACGCCTGCAGTGCATGAGGAGCATCATTACACACATATTGAACTACATGACAGGGGATGCAGTGATTATTCAGCAATTTATTTTATATCTACTTTGTGGGATGATGCTTTAAGAATGCACTCTTAAGCTGTAATGACTTACCTGCATACATAAAATACATTTATCTATACAAAGTACACATTATGGACAACCCTTCATCAGTTAATGTGTTGATGCTCTGCTAGGTTAACTTAAGCATTAACCTCAATTACAGGAAGCAATGCCAAAGTCATGTGGGGTGAGGGTACTTTAAGGAAAGTCTGAATGGATGTTTTTTAGTTCTGCTATGCATTTAATTCACATAGATCTTTAAATAATATAACCACCACAGCTAAACACATTTCACACACTTTTTCACACCAGTCCTCCTTGTTTCATATTTGCATGCTGCACAACTACGTAACTGACACATATTACAAAATACATTGCATTTGTTTTCTGGAGTTTCTTTAAAGGATACACACATTTTAATGACAAAGTCACACTGAATTGTTTGTCTTGAGTTTTGTCAGTTTCAGTCTCCACAGACTCAAAAGTCTTCTTTGAAGATTTCTCTAAAGTTTTCACAACCCAATTACCATCAGAAGTCGGTATTTAATGTCTAAAAATTGAAGACCTAAAAAAATATTATAACCCACAGTTTAGGTTGAATGAAGCTCCAGCAGTTATTGAATGTGTAGATCAAAGCATCAAATACCTATTTACATATTTATATGCAATTTTATTGCAGTATATGACAATTTTAAACACTATACTCAAACTCATGTAGGCTTGAAAAAAGCAAACTGGTCCTTTAAATTGGGGCAGAATGTGACACCTCTTAACTTTAGTGAATATAGGCTATCTAATGATCAAGGTGAAATACATATGCTGCAAATTCGCAATGGTCCATCAGGCCGTTTCCATCTATCCTTTTGGTCATTATTCCAAAAAAGAGGGATAAAATCTCCCCACATAGAGTACTACTTTGCAGCCGCGGAAGGATACTTCAGTTGGGAAGCAGCCTGCTCGACACTGGAGAATTTGCTGTGCCGGTGTGTGATCGCGTTTCTGATTGGTCGCTGCAGACCTGCAATATTATACTCAATGTGTCGGCTTCATCGATTGGCTACACGGGACCTGCATTGCACCAGGCAGTGGCACTTGATGAAAGTATAATAAATATAAATACGAGAAACTTAAAAACCAAAGCACCATTCAGTGCTGTCTTTTCCCAGCGTTATTTATATGGATAGTAATTTTGAAGTGTTTGGTTGAAGCAGACGGAAAATGCGACAGATTTTCATTGGTGCGGGGTAAATGTTTGATAGGCTCGATATAGGAAGTGCGCAGACTTACTATTGGCTACTACAAAATGTGGTAGGCCAACGTGAAATTAACAATGAAGCATGGCAGAGATGCTGCCTGCTTATTTTATCCATATACAACAGACTAGCTTGGAAGAAGAGACTACCATGTTGTGACATTTAGCCTATTAACTATCGTCTGTCTGCCTCCTGAGTGTAAAACACTGAATTGAAGGAAGAATGACGACGCAAAAATGGGAAATGCAGATAGTATCGCTGTGTTGTCATATTCTACACACGCACAGTAGTCCTCCTCCTGCCTGTGTGAGTGTGTGAAGTGCACCTACCTCAAGCACCACCTAGTGGACAAAGTGTAGAAGTAGGAAACTTATTGACGGGCTATACAACCAGAACACAAGGAAAGAAGACTCAATACACTTCATGAAGTCACAAAATGACTCAAATGAAGAATGTCGACCCTCTACATAGGGAAACAAGTCAGGAATCAGAGTTTCACATTGTGTTTGAGGCTGTTAAAGGTTTGTTTGAGTCACTCCCCCTGACACTGACACCAGACAAGTGACAATGGATAAAACGGTAACAGTCACACAGCAGCCCAAAACAATGCTCTAAAGAGAGGACAGTTTGGCATAGTGCAGCCATTCACATGAATATCCTACTATTATTTATCCACAAAATCCCTGGATGACATTCTGGCTTTAAGAACAGCTTAAGAGATTTGCAGTGAGTCACTGAAAAAAAATGTTTCACTGATTCAGGGCTTAAAAAGTTTGTCATCAAAGGAATATAATGGAAGTATTGTTCTTCAATGTGTTTGTAGTTTGCACATGTCTGTGGAGTGCACTACTGCTGATTACTGGTATATATCTGACTACTGCTCAACCTTGTTTTAATGGGCCTATCCTATCTTTGTTTTTTAATGTGAGTGCATGTGAATATGCAAATACATGTCATGAATCATCTGAACGTAGATAAAACATAGGAACCTCGTGAAGAGCAACTCTCACACTTTTTGCAGCTATAGTGGATCCATACACTTCTTATTTTTATATAATCATTTGGTCTCTGTGCACAACTTGGCAAATCTCTGCAGTTCAGTCTGTGTCCAGCCAGTCCTCCCATCAGGTTAAGTAACTCTAACTCAAGTTGAGCTTTTTCCCATGTTAATCTACTGGAACTAATCTGGACTTCCTACTGAATTTGTTCAGTGTTTTGCCCTGTTTAACGGGAGACATAGCTATTACATAAGCAGACATACATTTGTCTCGCTGCTCTGCGTCTCCCTGTCTCTAATTCATTCACACCGGCACAAGCACATATTTCTTCACTCTTTTCAGTCACACTGAGGATGTGTCCAGTTTTACCAGCAGTGACCTAGGTGAGGGAACTTGCTGAGGATTTTTTTGAGCATCATTGTTCTTTGTCCTATAAATGCTTTTCGTCTAAAACTCCCATTTCCCTTTTAAAGTATCAGAGAAATGGGCCTGAGGTATTTAAGCTTTAAAGTACTTGAGTTTATCTAATGTGCAATATCATGATTATCCTTTCCATATAATAAAAATGATGTACTGCCATTAAATATATTTAAAAGAAACATTCACTTCATGTATATCTAAAAATCTGTGTGGCACTTTTATTTGGGCCTATGTGGTTTATAGGGAGGGTTGTTCAACAAGGTCTTTATCCCTTGATGTGGGGACATTAAAACAAGCACTTCTTATCTAGCAGCACATTCTGTACACATCATGAGGGGAGAGTTATGTGGAAGTGACATTTCAGAGAATGCCAACACTATGATCAGCCCTGCCGTATCATCCCCCATCAGTATCTAAGCTCTCACAGGGGTGGTTTAGAAAACCCAACTCAGAGTTTTTCTTGAGCCGACAGGGCAAATGCCTCATTAGAACGCACACCCCTCTTCTTGTAGCCCTCCCAGCATCTCTGGCCCAACATGCCACGCTTGATTTAAATGTTTTTTTTTTTTCCCTTCTCCCATTTGCTGAATGCGCCGCGATGTATGAGCTGCGGTTGAAATGCGTGACTGATTTAATAAGGAGAGTGTTTCTGAGGAGGGGGCTGCAGCAGCAGCAGTAGCCTCGGAGCCCCAGAGATGGCCCTGCAAAGTGGTTCGATGCCTGCTGCATGGGGCCACTTTTTGCTGAGCACTGAGTTACACATGGCTCCACATCAAGAGGAATTAAATCAACTCTGCTGTTCCCCCCACCCTCATGTCAGACTGCAGAGCGGGCAGCTTAGCTGGATTTACTTAACCGTGCTGTAATAACGGGAAGGCTGATTTTTGAATAGAAGACAGCAAAATAAAATCAGAGCGCTCTCATCCCTCTGCCAAATGTGTCATCATGCACCATGAATCCAAAACATGCACCGAGAGTCAAGTTAACTTTTCTTTATTGCTAAGGAACGGTCTCCTTAAACACTTCAGAGTGAAGCATTATTGCGATAACATGCTGCTCCTGGAGGCAAAGTCCGAGTAAAATGCTGCGGTCAGGATGTTTTATCTCGTTCTGTAACCCTGAGATTTAATTATGTGCATCTGCACTTTCGTCTAGTGTGTGGGAGTCTTATTCTTGTAATTAGTGGAGAATGTCTCTTTAAAGGAAGGCATGAGCAGCTCCTTAAGGCCCCTTTCTTTCCTCTCACCTTTTGAAATAACAGGTAACATCCTCAGAGAGTGTGCATGCAAGACAAAAGTGAGGGAAAGACATGACTTTGCATATTGATAAGATTGATTATGTTTGTGACACAGGGCAGCTACACAGAGACCGAACTAATTGAATAATTCATGTGATTAATTATCTCAAGATATTACAGCACAGCAATGAACTCAATACACAGCAATCTAATAAGAAGCAACATCAACAGATGCTGCCTCTGTGCAAACACGATTTGAGAGGGTGCTGCTGTGAGCAAAAACCGCCCCAACAAATAAAGACAGATAAAAAAGATGAGTAACACTCTGAAGCCATTTATTAAGGGAACAAAAACATCGTAAACTGCCGCTTTTTTTGTCCTTTTTATTTATTGTCTTTACACATAACGGTAACAGGAGAGTGGGATAAGCCGGACATTACATGCACAAAATATATCAAAACTCTCTCTGGGGAGGCAGACAACTCAGCTGCGGCCTCTTCTCTTTCACACAGCGATAGATAAAGAAGGGATGAGGGAGAGGTGAAAGTGAGGGATCTGTAAAAGTTTAAAGGTTAGAGGTAAAGGCCCTCCGGTGTGCCCTCCTGCTTCTTGTACAGGACGTTTTCCTTGGACTTCTTGAAGTCTTCATTGGTAACTTTCATACGGCGCTCCCGCAAAGCCATGAGGCCGGCTTCTGTGCAGATGGCCTGGAGGAGCACAGGGAGAGGAGAGCATATATAAATAACACGGGACGCGCTTTAAGAAAAGCTTCAGCAGGAGAAAAGAAGGCACATTAGGTAGACAGACTGTGGAAGCTCATTCTAATGAACAAGAAGTAGCTGTAACAATGATCTGCTTTGGTGTTGTCATTTAGTCTGACTGTGTGTGTTTAGCGTCCTGCTTCACAGGGTAAACTAGAAACAGAAAAGAAAAAAGAAAACAGCTTCATGGGAAAATTGTGAACGTGGAAACAGCTGTTTTAAAGGAAGTACCACAAAAAGGACACTATTGATTTGGCAAAACTGTATTTAGAGAGAGACTGCTTCAACGCTACTTTGATTCAACTCAAACAGCTTGAAACAGATTCTAAAAACACACAATAGAAATTGACCACATTTAAGATAAATGGGTGAACTTAACAGCCTTCTCTTGGGCGCACAAGGCATAGGACTTTGAATTGACATGACTACATACAGGGGTTACACACTGCTGTTATGGTGACCGCAAAAATTAATCCTTGCGATATTGACAAGCCAACCGCTGAGCATCGTAGGGCACCGTCACAACCTCATGATCAGACGGAAACAACGACAACTGATCTGGTACCTAAACTGAATGTAACTTCACCCCTTCGGGTTACATTTTCTACTTTCAGCAAAATGAAAAAGTTAAACCAGCTGATTTAGATGAGGAAATTTGTAAAATCTGCGCTAGAAAGTTCCCTGAGGAACTAGGAAACACATCGTATTCGAGGTCTCACCTCGCAAATACTATCTGCACCGCAAAATTACTTTGATTGTGACTTTTATTTATATGATTATTTTCTTGACAACAACTTGTGACAATCAGTAACAGACACAAACATTGTCGTCACAGAACAGCGTGCGAGCAGCGCTGCAGACAACAGAGAGTGCCTGGTGCTGAAACAAAGCACTGTCACAGCAGCAGCAGTTCTCACCAGACTCACCTCCTCTTTAGCCTTTTGTCTAAAAAACACAACACAGTGTTGTGCTGTTAACCTTTACAGTACATTGTTTTGTAAGCTTTATAGTTTTAAGTTGCATTTTTATTTTTAAATCGTGTCAAAACATTTAACCCTCAGGCATCAGTTTAATTTACTCCCCTCTTGAGTCATTAAGGAGAAAAATGTCCATAGTGATGCATGAGGGTTAAAAAGGTTCACAATTTTTTTTAAATCTCAACTCCTGAATCATCCTGTTCCAATCCAAAGCACAACTTTTTATGCAACCTGAGCAAATAAATGAACATTTGCTTATTATCAGTGAAAAATATCTCAACATTGAATTTAATTAATTAACAGCTCTTTTGTCAATTTTGTTAAAGAATCAAAACAGAGTTTGAAAATGTATCTAAATTAATAAAAACTTTGTGTGGAGTCCTGACATTTGAGTTTACATATCAGACACACAGGTTGTTTGTCTCTTTTGAAACTTGCCATTCTTACTGACGTTTCTATTTAAAAGTGTTGATGTTGTTAAAAATAATTTAATCCACTCAAAGGAAACAAAACCATATTCAAAGTGTCATTCTGCCATATGCCACATGAGGGCAGCAGAGTTAGGTCAATGTAAGCTAAAGGTACATGTGTACAGTTAACACTTTGGATGGAGAACATAACACTATTAAAAAGTGATGATGCTACAATAATGTAAAAAAAACAGGCTTGTGGCTCCCCTTCAGAAAGCTTTATACTGCTTTCACCTTTCTGCTGAGCCACAGAGTGAGCTGGCTCGCTGCCAACCTGTCTTATAATCAATAAGCACTGGAGTCACAAATCCAGGCTGGAGCAAATTAGGAAAACAGACAGAGTACAGACGCAGCTCGATTGGACCACTCGGACCATGCTGCTTTATCCACTGCTGTGATTAGATAGTGTGCGTTTAACTGATACACTTACAGCCACAGAAGAGAGAGGGGGGGGGACAAAGATGAAACTCAGTAGGGCCATTCTCACCTACCCTCACACTGTTTATTGAGGTTTGAGAACGTGGAAGTTTTTAATTCAGCTATTGTAGTTGGAGAAGAAACCCTTTTTGCAGACTGACTCAAATTACCTTAATGTCTGCTCCTGATAGGTCGTCTTTAGCCAGGATAAGGTCATCAAGGGTGACATCATCCGCTACTGTCATGCGGCTGGTGTGGATCTGGAAGATCCTCCTTTTGGTTTTCTCATCTGGCAGAGGAAACTCGATCTTACGGTCGATTCTCCCTGAGTGGGAAGGGAAAAAACACATTAAAAACTGCCAGAACTGTGCTTCTGACAAATTAGATTGTGAAACATAGAAGGATGCCAACTGATCAAACACTGTTCTTGTTCACTTCATTTATCAAATTGTAGTCATTCAAGGCAGCTTTAACTACTGCTTCATGAAAACAGTACTGTTTAACTATTACTGTAAGTTCTACATTTTTTTGAATTCCAACAAAGGTGGAGCCTTTATGAAATTGAAAAGAGAAAACATTAACATTACATTTTTAATCAAGCTTAAGTACTCTCAGTCATCAACAACAGAAAAGAGGGAGTCAGCAACAGATACGGGCTGAACCAGAGCCCAGAAGACTCTCACTGACCAGGTCTGATGAGGGCGGGGTCCAGAGTTTCTATCCGATTGGTGGCCATGATAACTTTGACGTCTCCCCTGGAGTCGAAGCCGTCCAGCTGATTGAGCAGCTCCAGCATAGTCCTCTGGATCTCCCTCTCACCTCCAGAGTTAGAGTCATACCTAAACACACACATTTATCTTAATGCATACAATCTACTACATAAAGTGACGTCAGCAAACTATAAGCACCACAAGCTTGTCCATCCTGCATTTTCTCCTTGAGGTGAAACAGGGAACCAAAGTACAAGCTCATTTATTATAAACACGAGTCAGCATCAAAACAATGTCAGGCTTGTTAAAAAAAGAAGAAAAGAAAAGGGTTTAAATCAATATTTTCAGCACTCTGTTAGTCTTGTCCTATACCTGCCATGATGTTTTTCATCATGCCAACCTAAAACATAAACTTGCTAAGTGTGACATCAGTAGTGAAATTCAATTTCTCGAGGAGAAGAGTACTTTCAGTTTGATAATGACACAAGTTAACCAACTTCTACTGTCAAATGCTGCCTAAAAATAAAGCTGTGATATTTTCAGGAACAGCCAGCTATCTCACTGACTAATCCAACACCTTGTCATCTATTCCTGACTCCTTGGAACAGCAGGTGACACATTACCTCTGCTCGGGTGCTCTCGGTCTCTCACATTCTTGGTATGAAAGTTTTAAGAAGACAGTCTGCGTACCTCTTTGTGCCGATAGCATCAATTTCATCGATGAAGACGATGGAGGGAGCGTGCTCCTCTGCCACCCTGAACAGCTCTCGGACCAGCTTGGGCCCGTCTCCCAGGTACTTCTGGATCAGCTCGGAGCCCACCACGCGCAGGAATGTGGCTGATGTCTGATTGGCTACAGCCTTGGCGAGCAGCGTCTTACCTGGCACATGAGGAACAGCTCTGATTACACTTTGCCAAAGTAACATACTCAGCATGAAAAAGTAATAACTTCAAATTGTGGCTCCATTAGAGAATGAAACCTGAGACTCTGTTCACAACAATTTAAATTCATCCTCAAAATATCCCTCTAAACGTTGTTTATAGGATGACGACTACATTGATTTTATATATATTTTAACTTTGAACTCATAATTGTCTCATTCACCTGGTAATCTGATGGGTTGGAGATGAATTTCTACTCATCTTTTTCTATTTGTATTAAATATGTAGTTTTTGTAAAAGGTTTTCAAAAAGTCACTATGAAGGTCAAAGGGATTGTATTAAATGTACTGCCAAAAGCCAAACACTCTCTGCTTTTACAATAAGAGGAAATGGACTTGAGCTTGTATAGCGCTTTTCTCAGTCTTCTGAATACTTCAAGCCTTTTTACACAGCAGGTCACACCCACACATTCACACACTGATGACAGAGGCTGCTATGTCAAGTCTCCATCAGTATTAACTTCCATTCATACACATTCACACACCGCTGATGCAGCAGAGGGCGCAACATGCGGTTCAGTGTTTTGACCAAGGACCATTCAACATGTGACTGCAGGAGCTGGAGACTGAACCCCCGACCTTCCGGTTGAGACAAACAACTCTACCACTGAGCCACAGCCACTCAGATGTGATAAGATCTTCTTTAATGAAGAACAGTTTTGCTTTGAACATTTACCGAATGACTGTTCAATGTGTCAGTTTCACAAAGGCAATCCTTCTGGTTTATGGCTAGTTCTTCTGCCTTTTTTGACCACCATACTGTTATTTTAAAATGCAAATATAACAAAAGCAGGTTTCAGAAAAAAACCTATGTTATGGATTGGATTCATTATTACAACAGGGTAACAGTGCATTTTAATCTGAGGCAGTACTCAGAGGCTTGCAGGAGGTTGGTGACAGTCTGGCACCTTCCCTGTTGCGGTGCCCTTTACAAAAAGGTCTCTAATGGCCAAGTGCAATGTGCTAGTGATGTCAATCAGTGGTAGCCACCTCTTAATCTTGCTAGTTTATAGAAGAAGAAAAAAATCATACTTATGTGACTGAGCTGCAAAAGCAACAATTTGTAGAGAATATGTTTTTCAAACTGGGTGTCCAAACCTGCAATCTTACCAGGTGAATATCTATAAAAATGACATCATCGATTTCAGTACCATCTAACATTCTGTAAATTAAAATGTTAAATATCAGGTGCAGTCATCAATTATTTGAATTGTATGTTGATAAGAGAGGGTTGATAAACATTTACAAGTTAGAGAGATGTAGGCCGGGGAAACATACACTAGTGGTGGGCGATATAGAAAAAATGCCATCACAATCTTTTTATAGTAGTATCACAATCACGATTTTCTTTCATACTGATCTTAAAGAAACATTTTTCCAGTAACTGACCAGTTCAACCACTTTTTCCATGTATAATTTCTTTAAATGCACAAAAAGTGTGCTGATAATTTTTGTCTATTTGAAACATGTCTTTGTTGGGGGGGGGTCTGGAGGTCTCACCCAGAACATTTTTAGCACCAGACATGTCTTTCCCTGCATTCTCATAATTTTTCATGCACAATTTGAGGGTTTTCTGCACCACTTTAAAATTAGGATTTAGTATTGTGTCCTCTTTTGTGTCTTTAAATCTGTTTAAGTGCTCATCAGGTAGGCCTAAATATTTGAAACAGTGACGCATTCATTTAAAAACATGTAGATTTCAATCATTATCCAGAATGTGTTTATTCTGCGACATACAGTCAAAGTACGTTTTACTAAAAGAAGAGTTTTATTCATAGAGGGGGTGGGACATCATTGATTGACAGACACCATGGTTATTCACTCTCACCTGCCTGTTGCACACTGAACGAGAGGAAAAAGAGCGGCTGACTGACATTAGGCCTACATCAAGCAGCATGCATTGATACTGATGCATGGAAATAAATGATTTTAGCCTACTGTTCAAAAACATTTTTTACAACCGAGGTCCGGACCTCGCTGATATGATCGCCTCTCTCCGCTTCATAACGTAGTTTAATTCTCGTTCTCACAACAGGTGAGCTTTGAGTGGAGAGGCCTGTTGGTAACTCGTAAAAACTGAGAGAGCAGAAAACATCGGCAGCATCAGTTTAAACACCGGGATTTTATCTCCCATCACTGACTGTTTGTCTGAGCTCCGCTCTGTGACACTCAGCAGACATCTCGAGCTCGTTCAGGGTTTGTTACGTTGACTCTGCAGCTGGCTGTTTCTTGCACCATGTCGGTTTGGAAAAATCTCTAACAGTTCCATCTATCCAGGATGGGGTCTCTTTACGGACTAACTTTTAAGTGCTTTCAGACACTGTCTGCCATTTTGTGCGGGCGCAATGAAGAAAAAGAGCCTTAAAATTAGGGGGTTGCCTCATGGCTCTGCTTCCACTTTACAAGAGTATGCTGTCGGCTGACAGAATTTCTAACATTAAATAATTCAACCCATCAGGAGGAGATGATCGGGACATGGTGAGCCATTTTGCCCCTTTGTACACTGGACAGCAGTTAGGCTCAAATGATTCATCTGAAATATGTCCCAACTTCAAAATCAGTATTGTGACTCAAAAATTGGCTCTAAACTACTTTAATTCAAGAAGTGAATGCCTGGCCTAGGAAATACTATCTTCTGATCGGGTTTTACACATTTGGAAATTAGTTATGGTAAAATGCTTAGAAGAATTTACCTGTGCCAGGTGCTCCATATAAGATGACACCTTTAGGTGGCTTGATTCCCATCTCTTCATAATACTCTGGGTGTGTGAGAGGCAACTCCACTGACTCCTGTTTAAAATGACATGAAAATGAAATCAGACTCAGTATCCAGGGACAGGAAAATAAACCTGCAACAACCATTGGCCTGTTTTTATCACTTCTTTATGCACATCATTATAACATACTCTTGAGTCATGTGAGGTTGTAAGACATTTGAGATGTACCTTGATCTCCTGGATCTGATTGTCCAGTCCTCCAATGTCAGCATAGGTTTCTTGAGGGGCCTTCTCCACCTTCATGACTGTTACCAAGGGATCAGTGTCGTCCATCAGCACCCCAATCACAGCATGGACCTACAAGTTACACACAAATCCAAGGAGGGGCAAACATTTTACAAACTTTATTTACAATGTTTTCAGTAATTGTATGAGACTTGCTTTGCCTCATAGTTGAAAAAGAAAGATTATTGAGAAGGATTCCCACTGAAAATGACCTTGTGGTTTAACAGAACAGAGCAGCCAGGCTCCAGCAGATCTTTATCCACAAACGACAGGATGCTGACGTAGTGCTCTGATCCCACTGAGGTGGAAACGATGGCATGGTTGTCATCAATGATTTCCTCTAATGTGCCCACTGACATTGGGGTTCCACGCAGATCATCCACCTTAGATCTCTCCTCCTAAAAAAAGAAGGACAGTTTTAGTTTTTAAGACAATTCTGTGGGAAGTTTTGCTCCTTCATAACACAGAAGTCAAAGAATAGAATTATTTTGAAAAACAAAAACACTGCACAGAAGCAAGTGATGTAAATATGGAACATAGGCTGACCTCCTGTTTTTCCTCCAGAGGCTTCATCTGCTCCTGGTTTCTGATGAACTCCTCCTCCATTAATAAGTAGTCTTTGATCCGCTCCTGTTTCAGCAGCTTCAGACGGCATTGAGTGTGAGGAGTGACTGAAAAGCAAAAACAGGCAAGCAACAGTTAGTCTGGTTATAAAAAAATAAATAAAGGCCCTGTATTTGCAGTAAGAAAGCAGAGGTGTAGGTGTGTGTGCGTAAAAAGGAGGAGAAGGAGGTAGAATTACAACAATAACACAAGAAATAATCGACTAAAAATGTGGCAAGCAGTGTCCCCCCCCCCATCAAGACAGTGTCGTGCCACTGATACACGGTACTTGAATTTCTTGTGTAATTACTGATGGTACATAAGAAAAATAGAATATCTGCAAATTATCTGCATCAGCTCACCTCATTGCCGTAAGGCAGGAAACCTAAGAACATATATAACAACCTATATTGTAACGGGGGGACAAAGTGATCTCCCCAACTCTGTACTGCCTTTGAAGCAAGAAAAAGGTGCGTTACAGAGGTGAGACGCGAGAACAGCGCTGAGTCTTCATGTCCGACTGTGTGTGTATGTGGAGCTCTTGCTAATGACAGTGGAGCTTCATTACGACGCTGTAATGGGATTGTACAACGAAAAGGGCTAATACGTATCTCCCATCAGACCAAAAACATAAATTCACAACTTTTTTTTTCATTTTTCAGATCCTTACCCAAAGGTAGTTTACTGGCAGCGTCTGGTCCCTTAGTCTTCTTCTTTTTCTTGCCAACTCTGGTGGGAATTGGAGGCTCATATTTCTTTTTCTTATCCTTAAGAAGGCACAAAATAGCATCGGTACAAGTCAGAAAGGAAGCCATAAAGCTTAAACATCAGTATTCAAATAGCAGACGAATGTTGAACTAACACATTTAACTTGTTGCAACATAAAACAAATGTAGTCTATATATCTACGCTTTTTTAAAATCTTGATACCAATATCTCTACAAATTAATTTCCTTTACACAGTTAAAGGCTCATTTTACTCTAAGTGTTATAGAAAACTTGCTGAAGGGAAGTTTTGTGAATACATTGTGTTGATGACAAAGGATCAGACTCATATCTTACGATATAAAATGTAATAATACAATATAAACATTTATCAGAAGCTGGGTCATTCTCACCTTGTCATCTTTTTTTCCTCCTCCTGGACCGTGGCCTCCACTCTGGCTTTGACCCTAACAAAACATCACACATGTTTCAGTAAAGCTCAAAAGAAGCTTCCAGTGCAGAGTTTTAATGTTTATCTTTCTTTAATGATAATTTGTCGAGCTGATGACAATAAAGTCAGCTGATAGACTGAACCCGTCAACTCGTATTGTTGAAGAGACAAACTACGTGAGACGAAAGTAGACTCGTAAGAAACAGGATAATATGAAGTTAAGAGAGAAACTGTGTCTTCAGCCCGAATGACTTTGCTAATAAGAGCTAGCATAGCTGCTACCGACGGAGAAACAAGCTAATGCTGCTAGCTGCTAGTAGGCTGTTAACTTCTTTTAATTCTGCTTTAAATTATACAAAATAAGACATACAGCCACTTGGAATTATACTATAGTGTGCATGTTGAAGTGTCCGGTCATGTACATTGTGTTTTATTCGCAATAAAAAAGGTTTTTGAAAAATAAACATAAGAGCCGAAGAGAAAATTGCTTGCTCACTTACCATTGTTACGCGTCGCTCTCTAATGACGTCAGCGGGTACGGCTACTCGAATGGCCAAAAGTCAGCCGAATAACAAAACTAGTTTTTTTTTATCGCTGGATCAATCCAGTTTGAGCATCCGCTGTCAAGTCAATCCCAATTTGCTTCTTTCCTTTTTTCCGTTTCTCTTCTTTTTTAATACAGTTGTGTTTAAAAAAAAATAATAATAATTTAATATAAAATAGGGTTTAAAGTCCAATCAGTAACATGTGGATTTAAGTACGTAGCCTGTTATTAATAATTAAATCATTGTCTTTTTAAAACAAAAAGTAATTTAGCCGAAAGAGAAGAATGCATAATGGAAAGGAATTAAAGCAATTAAAGTTATTTTCTGTAAAATACAATATATTTGGTAGGAAAATGTAAAGAATGTATCTGCAATTGCATTAAACTAACCTACAATATATCTTTTTAAAATACTTTTTTTTTTTGCCATCATTCCTTTGAGGCAACAATTTTCATTTGAGGCTCCACAGTTATCTACACATGAAGAGAAATGGTTTAATTGGAATAGTTCACTCTATGTTGGTCTACTGAAGGCTATTCTCAGGTCACATTGACATCACGTAACACATGTTGCCATGGTTACTTGAACATTATTGCAAGGTGTAACAAACAGTTCACCGACTGGATAGCACTGAAAAACAAACTCAGCTCTTTCTTGTGTTTACCATTAATAACACTTAACGTTGGTTTATTGTATTCCTTGAAGGTGAACGAAATAACCAATGTGGTTAAAGCCACGTACATTTAAACGCTCAGTTAAAGACACAAAGTTTGACTGAAGAATTAATGACCAGCACAAGGTCATTGACCTGTTTATTCAACAGTAAGGTGGATAGAAAAAAAAGCAAATAATGTGATTTCTGCATTCTTCACATAACTATCATCACGATCCACCTGGATCTCACAGCCTTGGTTTTCATAGAGACTATTTCCCCTTCTCCATTGCACCTGTGCACATGACTAATCAATAATTATTCACACAACATTAACAGCGCATGCCTCCCAACCTAATTAAGCCATTACGGTATTTAGCTTATTGTGTGGGGCTGCCTCCATTTCTGTTGCTAATTTGTGATATCAACACTGTGATATTTAAGCTTTTTAAAATAGGCTGTCATATTATGTTACTATTATCTTTTATCAAACATCTATAATCCAACACCCTTTAACCACCTTTAAGTTAGTACTAGCCACTCACAATGATTCCCACTGAACCATAATGGTGGGGTAACACTGAGGCCACATCTGCAGCACGGCAGAATCAACCTCATTGAAAAATCCCACATGGGTATTCCATTAGAGTGTGTTTGTCTCCACCTCAGTGGATACCACACTGGTGTCAGTCACTCTCTGGGAGTTGTCATGACTCAGAAAAAAGCTTGAACAAAGAGTCTCTGTATGTCTGTATCTGTCAAAGTCCACTTCAGCACAAACACGTGTGCACGCACCGACACAATAACACACAGAAACACACAGAGGTTTGTTCAAAGCTATTATTACCAGGCACTGCTTCATTCTCATTTTCTGTGTGGCTAACTTGCATGTGTGTCTCTGTGTGTGTGTGTGTTTATGTTCCTCAGTGTGGGATTTTGTGTGTGCTTGGGTTTGTGTGTGCACAACATGCATGTGCTTCTTCATTTTGTCTGGGATTGACTCCAAAGAGCGGGGGCTGCAAGAATCAAGATATTTTAGTCAGTTTTCATTATTTTGCACAAGATATCAGAGAACAAACTAAAGAATTATTCCTGCCTGTGTTATTTTCTACCTTTTACTTATTATTTTACTGACTTGCTAAATATGTAGCTGAGATTTTAGAATAGGTTGTACATGGAAGACAACACTTATAGCAGCCTCTGCCATCAGTGTGTGAAGTGGTTAAGTCTGACCTGCGGTTTAAAAGTGCTTTGAGTAGCTAGAAGACTAAAAAAGGGCAATACAAGTCTTTTATAGTTTACCTTTATTGTCTTGAAAGCATAGACAAGTTAAGTACATTTGTGAACTGTTTGGACAAGTGAGTCAAATTGCTGAAGCAATTGACCCATTGCTTCCCAAAAGATTGCCTCTCTATTTTTACTCTATTTAATTGCACACCAAATAATCAGATTGCATTCATACTGGTGGCAAATTTGCTTGATATCGAAATTAATTTTAGAAACCATGGGTCCTTGATTATAGACTAATGAAGAAAAAAGTAGGCATGTCATTGTAAAGCAGTGACCTTTGATTTCAGGCTTACTGTAGAACTGGAGAACAGATTTTCCTAGGAACAGAAAGTGAAAATGTGATCTGTCAGACCTGAGTACAGTTTTCTACTTTGCCTCAGTCCATATGACATAAACCTGGACTAATGCAGTGCGCATTTCTGGATCTGGATTATATGCAGTTACTCTCTTTAGTGGATGCAGCAATGAACTGTGTTCACAGACAATGGTTTTTGGAAGTGTCCTGAGCCCATGCAGTGAAGTCCTAGACTGAATCAAGTCTTTAAACACTGTTCCGTCCTCATCCCCTGTGTACAGGGAATTTTTCAGATTGTCTAAGTCTTTAAATGATTTTATTTCATGTACACGATGAAATCCCCTGATTATTTGCAATTTTAGATGAAAATAATTTTTCTTAAAGTCTTGCAAATCATATTACTTTCCTTTTTATAGTTATACAATTATATTCCATCAGATGTTTTTTAAGCTTTTAACATCTTTTTCAGTCTTTTGTTGCCTCTGTCTCAATTTGTTTTTTTTATCTATGGCATCAAATTCTAGGTGGGCTCATAATCATAATACAAAATGTCCCAGATTCAACTTTTGATGTTTACCTCTTCAATATTTGGAGAAGTTTAAAGCTTGAACAGGTTTTCATGCCTTACTATAAAAAATCCTGAATGCAAAAATAACTGTTAAAAGGGATGTTTTCCTCCTCAAAGACCTTTCTTTCTGTATGGATATTTTCTTTACCTTGCATATGTTTTATTAATTTCCGCCTGGATCTCACCTCCTTTGTCTCACCAGTTTGTGCTGTGAAATGAAAAGGATTTTGCAACAGACGACTCACATAAAGATCTTTTGAACCTGCTGAAAACAAACCCATGTAATTCTGAACAAATATCAGAACAATACTGCACATGATTTCTTTGTGGGGTTGCTATGGCGTCTTTCATAAAGGTTACAACAATGGATTTCGTTCCACTACCATCTTGTTGTCTTGTAAGCAGACATACAAGTGAAGTCCGATTTATCGAAGCTGAGGATGTCATGAATGAAGTGTGGATAATTCTCACCATGTCATTTCATCTCAGATGCATGTATAATGGAGATGCCTCTCTTTAAAACAAGCCTTATTTAGTATCCACAAGTTCTTCTCCCTCTTGGCTTCCTGTTTGCGTCACAGGAGTCAATCCCTCTAAAGGCATGCTGCAAACAATCCCATCCTCTTTTATTGCACAGTGAATCCAGACTAGGAAAAATTTAAACCGTACACTGGGCTGAAAACAAGAAATAATTTCCCTCTGGATAGACTTGTTGTCTCGACATTTATGTCGATTCCAATCACCTACAGGCCTGACTGTAATCAGAGTGTAAAGTGTCTGCGTCTTTGCTTGGATATAATGTGCAGGAAGCCTCAAAGTAATCAGCATTCTCTCAGAACAGGTTTCATCTGCGACCCAGAACAGCAGCTGTTCAGCTATAGATTGGTCTGTTCAGCTTGTAATGAGGTTTCTGTTTATTTATTGTTATTATAGAAAGCAATACCAGAGATAGAGGCTGCTGAATATAGCTGTGAAACATTCAGTCATGAAGTGCATGAATCAAATACTCTACTTGTATTCTGCATTGAACATTCATATGCAGTCATCACTTATCAATGAACAGGGTTTGGTGTAGAGTTTTCTACATGACACCAAACTCTAAATAATAAGAACCACTGTAAGACACACAGCCAAGAAACAGGTATTTTATTAAAGCTATTCCTTCTTCGTTAAATACAGATAGAGCGTGGACATGGTTGGACTTGTAGAGAGTATTGTAAAGTACTGTGGATGAGTGGAAGTTAAGTGAAGCGGTTTGGTGTGAAGAAGCATGTAGTCCATGATGTCTTTAAGGCTTGGGTACAACAGCTCTAGGCAGGATTTTTTTTTTTTTTTTTTTTTACATCACCATGGAAACTGAATTCCTCACGGGGGAACATTTCAGCACACAGAGCGTGGTCCAGATGTGATGCTCCAGCAGACTATCATGGATCTTTCATGTAGCCATGTTCTTGTCAGAGAAGAGAGTTTGTTTCTACTCTGTTCTTGCTCGGGGGTCAGCTTGCTCGATGATGGAAAAGTTGTATTCATAAATTCAGTCTTGTTCACCATCTGATTCTTCTGCCGGGGTTTTTATTTAGCAAGGCATTCTTCAGTGTCAATTTGTCCATAACCGTCTCACCCTGCCAGTCCTCTGTACCCATTAAACAGGATTCACTCTGTTCCCCCTATCTGTCAACACTGGTCTCTGCCAGCCGGTTGTTCATGATGCCGAGGGCGCCCACCCCTCCGGAGAATCCATTCTGATGCGAACAGGAGCTGGATTGGCGCGGGTGCCCGATTGCCATCTCGGAAAGCTGCTTCTGCATAATAGCCAGATTCACCTGCAGAGATACAGAAACACAGAGATGTGGAAACTATTTGAGTCTTTCTTTGGAAGTGCTAAGTGCACCCTGTGAAACCAGGGTTAAGACAACGTGTTGGTGTCATCGCAGGTGTAATAGAAGGAGGCCATATGGTGTTTTTCTTTTTTCTTTTGTGGGTTGTTATAAATGATCAAAGACAAGAACAAAGACGATGAATACTGAATAAGAGTTACTGAAAGAAGCCATGAATTAAGTCTCCCACTCATCCATTATACAAATGGCTGTGTGGAGATTGTCCATGATGTGCTAAACTGTGTTAAACACATAATTGTGAGATGTAAGCACAGATAGCAGCATGACTGTATGGATGCCTTTCCATTACTCCACCCCCTATGGAAACAGCAAAATAAGTGGTATAGTAAGTGATAACATGTGGTATATGTGGTGAATTTTGTGCAGACATGTATCCTCAGCATAAGACCCACTCACTTTGGTGTTCCACTGACTTTTAGGTAACACTTCATTTGAAGGGGTATGCATAAGACTGACATGACACTGTGAACCATGACATGACACCTGTCATTAACATGAAGGAGGCTTTATGGATGTGCATGAATGTTGTCATTAAGTGTCCTGTAAATTATGTCACTTTTAATGCAAAGTGGACATTGTTCAGGATGTCTTTGTTATGACAACTTCACATTAACATGTCGAGCCTGATTATCATGAACCTGTCACATTGCTGACATTGGCTGTCATTATTACACCATCATAACGGTGTCATGAATCATTTTCTTGACCTCAAGTGAAGTGGGTCACTTTTGACTAGTTATTAAGCTGACAGCCAATGTCAACATTAACCACACATGTTGCCGTCAAGACCTTCTTAAATCCATCTGGACTCACTCTGCATGTGCAAAAAAACAGATTTGGGCTTGCAATCTTTGCAAAGCAATTTTCTTTTATGAACTAAAACAAAGAACCCTTGTAAAAAAAAAAAAACATGCATCTAAAAGTGTGATAATCAATCATCATCAACATCAGCATCAATATTTTCTCATCTTGACCTTATTGTTAAATCACTCTTTTGTTTGTCTGATACAAGCTGTATCTATTCCTGAAGTGATTGCTATCAAGCCTCGGAGGGAACAGTCAATTATGAAGATTGGAAAATGAAACACATTACTACGTTTGTGCTATATTTGAAAAAAGGAACATGTGGTTTCCTAATATCAGGGGTTAAGAGTGTGACAGGGTGCTTTAAAAAAAATAAAATGAAACAGAACATGTGTAAGAGTGTAACTCCATAAGGTTGGATCCTCGTACCTCAAAAATGTAAGGGAGCTATATTTGGATATGAAGAAACGCTGAGTCATGATTAAACCCCTACAAGCTATGTTCTCTGCACAAAGTTGTGTCATCATGGTGTTCAGAGGTGGATTGTAAATAGAGGGCGGTAGTGCGCTGCCTACGTACTCCCCACATGGAGAATGACAGACCTTTACTGAATACATTTTTTAAATTAGTTTTTAATATACACACATGTACCATTTTAAAATGGCAATGTAGTTAGACTTATCGAGTAAAATGTATAAACTGCAATAAAAATGTCATTTGAAAATGTTCTCTGTGTCCAAAGTTACTGATTGGTCGCCACAGACTGTAATAATGTAATATGAATAAACGAAGCCTGAGTGAAGTCACATATATGTTACTGCAGGGGGTTGGAGTTCCAGCATGGCTGTCTCCATGCTGATAATGCTGTCTCAACCTAACGAACTGAGGTGGGTTTAAAGCCTCTTCAAAAACCATTACGCTGTGCCCGCCTGTCAATCAGGTAGGCTTCACGCATTATTGTGATTAACGCTTATCCTTCATAAAATTAAAACGGATAAGTTATCAAAAGATTCAACCCCCGTATGATGTGTGCCAATTGAGACATGAGATAATGAGACCAATTTTGTTTTTGGTACCAGGATGTAAGGATGTTGATTTCTGATGTAAAATCTGGCTTTTTTTAAAATGGGTGTGTATGTGACTTCCAGTGCTTCAGCAGCCAGCCTCAAGCAGACACTCGACAAACTGCAGGATTTCACACTTCCTCAAGGGCTTCATTTTTCAACACCGGAGATGGCCGCTTTTTGATGATGTGTTTTCGGTCTGGGACGCTAGAATCCAGCGCTCTGAGCCCCTCTAGACTCCCTAAAAAATTGCACATGCCCTTTTGCTACTCTTCAAAACAATAGGTTAAAGTAGGCAGCAGAGTGATACGTCCCATGAACAAAAGAAATAAAGAAATTGTCATGTTAAACGCCTGTCAGTACAAATGCATAGAGTGATGTTTGTTAAGTATGTTTAAAGGAGGTGTTCGCACATCCAACTATCTCATGAAGTTGATACGTAGGACATAAAACTATCACATTAAAAAGAAAAAATCCTGCTCATTAGTCTTACATTGAATCACCATTTTATTTATTATCTATGTTTAAAAAAAACAATGTTTCGGTCCCTCTGAAACTTTAAGTGTGTTCTGTTGGCACTTTCCAGTAGGCTATGTGTTAGCATCAAGCTAACATACTAAAATATACATCCTGTTCTATTGTGAGAAATCGGCCCATGCTGGAGAACAATGCAGCAGTGAGCACTGATTGAGTTCAAACTTAAATGTTATCCTAATCAGGGATTTCCTTGTCTCAGTAAATGGATCCATATGACCTTATCATGAGTATCTATCTGGTCCAATCACTGAGACTGACCCACCTCTGAAGATGATTCAATGTTTGGAGAGAGGTTACAAGTATTAAAGACATTTGTCATAGTGTAACACCAACACAACTCCAAAGGCTATAATACCAGCTTATGTTGGCACGATGTTCAGCTGGTGCTGATTGAAAATGTGCAGCAGTAGCAACACTCTAACTTGCTGTGTTGACAAGTCCCCTTCTGAGGACCTCCACCCCTCCCTCTGATTTCTCTCTTATTCCCCTCTGCACAAGAACAACTTGTACAATGCTCTTACATTATTTCAGTTTTTAACATAGAATTCATTGTGATGAAAGACATTTGTGAAATTAAATGCACTACTGTTTAAAGGTTATCTTACACACAGCATGTAAGTATATCTTAATAGTAGATTGTGTATTAATGGATTGCATTAACTCATCCTTACTACACTATCACACCATTCAGTCGTTTCTCAGTCAAGACCCCTCAGGTTTTTAATCAGAGTGATAAAATAATCAGGTGTGCAAATTCAGATCTTGTTTTGAATCACAAGAATCCTGGGGTGAGTAAGTATTGCTTTGGCATACTGCTGCTCACAATTCCTCATTCCTCTTGTCAGTGAAAAGTAGGGGAGCAGTTATGGAAATGTATGGACAATTGACACCTTTGAGTGGCTACAAGGGCTGTTGAGGTGATGATAGCTGTGAGTAACATCATTGGTATTCAGAGACATTTTTACAAATATTATAGCCTGAAAAACAGCAGCAAAAATACACTGCTGCTTACATGTATTTTCTGACAGCAGTTATTGAAACATATAACCGTTGTTAACGATCACATATAGTGTTAAATTACACTTTACGGTGTTTATTGCTGTTTAAAACAATGTTTTAATCAAAAACGCCTTTATAATTGGTTTCATTCATTTTTGGTTCAAATTTTGGTGTCATGATGAGTTGTTCTTTTTTGATTTAGTAGTTTTTTCTTTCTTTCATAGCTAAGATTACATTTTCTATTAGGGCATTAACTACCCTCATGTTTCTACACTCCCTGTCTGTGATTTTTTATTTTTTTTACTGTTTTAGTCCTGTGTTAGTTTTTTGTGTTTCCTGTTTTACTTTGCATGTTCATGTCTCCTATGTGTCTTGCCCTGTTTTACTCCTTGCCTTTGTTTTTTCTCTTCCTGTTTGATTGCCTTCTCTACCTTCTTGAGTTCCAACTGTTCACCAGCCTGTTGTCTCCTTCACACACCTGTTTCACACTTTCTGTCAGCTCCCCTGCATATAACCAGTCAGTTTCCCCTTTTATTTAATTCATCATGTGAGTTTCTGCTGTAGGTTCCTTATCTGTTTGCTCTGTTTTTGATACCTGGATATTATTGCGTGCCTTACTGCCATTCTAGGATTTTGTAAGCTGCTCTTCTTTTGTGATTAAATATCTTTTTTGTGCTGCATCGTCCTGCCTGACTGTATTTTTATGCCTGCATTTGGGTCCAGTTTCCCTGTTTCCACAGTTTGGAACAATTTTGTTTGCATTGGGCTTGCTCATACTTTGATACATAATTACCACAATACAAGCATCATGGAAAAACACACTGCTACTAATCTAGTGTACATTGACTGTTTGAACACACTGCCGCACATCTGTCATCATCTGATAGCGTTAGCTATTGCCTTTTAGGATTTCATTCGTAGCTTTGAGAACAGATAGGGGCATCTCAAATAATGTTGCATGTGTTTGCTAACTGCTAAATATGATATGGATAGCAAAGTCTTTTATGACCCACCAGTGAGCTATCAGAATGAAACTGGAATTTATGTCAAAACAGAAACTCACTCATACTGTTATTTGCGGCACCAAGCAGAGCTGAGCAGATGTCAATCAAATCATGATCGACATCCGTAATTTGTGCCTCATTTTGTTTTTTTGTTTTTTTAAATTGGAAGAAATCTCAGATTTACACATTAATACAGACCTGAGA
Source organism: Labrus bergylta (assembly GCF_963930695.1). Lineage (NCBI taxonomy): Eukaryota > Metazoa > Chordata > Actinopteri > Labriformes > Labridae > Labrus > Labrus bergylta. The sequence goes on along the minus strand of NC_089209.1, from coordinate 21,215,311 downwards.
AATAGTCCACACAGCGATATAAACAGTTTCTTGATAAAGGTTTACTAGCAGTTTATTTCCACTGCTTTAGGTGCCTCTTATCTTTCGTATCATGTTTTTGCTTAATATTTGAGACCAGATTCCCAAAGGATCCAATAACAGGAAGTGTGCATAGGCTGTCAAATTATATTACCTGCATGGTATGGTTCATAAGGAGCTCTGCATTGACATTGGGAGCAGGAAAGCTGCAATCGATCATTCAAAATTCAATACAGCTTATGATGAGGGGGATGAACGGAGCAGATTAAATAAGGACTTAATGACTGTGGTGACATGACTACAGGGAAACAAGATTATTGAACAATTGTTCTTCCTGCTTCTCATGCGAGGCATTCATCTAATCACCTTTGAGATAAGTCAATATCTTGTAATAACACGCATGATTGTATTAAACAGGTGGAAAGTCCCACAGGCTGCCCCAGACCTAAAGCTCTCACCTTATTGGCTGCTAGGAAGTCCCTCATGGAGATCATTTCCCCAGACATCCTGCGTCCATTGTCAGTCTCGCTCTCGTTGATGGCGTCAGTCTCGATGGAGGGGTCTCTACGGGCTCGCAAGTGACCTGGAGCTACCACGTTCCGCCGGGGGTGCCTGTGCGGGTGGTGACCCCTTCTGGGCAAGCAGCAGCGGCAGGGAGCTTCCAGCCTCCTCAGCAGCCAGTTGAGGACCTGCTTGATGACGATGGAGATGACGTTGAAGAGGGAGTAGATGCAGCAGACGCCGGTCAGGATGAAGAGGAAGTTGCCCAGACGATACGCGGTGGTTGCGTGGCCCTCGTAGACTACCCGCTGGCTGCTCACCATGTCGCCAAAGCCAATGGTGCTGAAGGCCACAAAGCAAAAATAGAGCGAGTCCAGGTAGCCCCACCCTTCAGCTGCTGAGTACATGAGCGAGGCACAACAGGAAACCAAGATCGCTGCCACTCCTAGAATGAGCATGACGCAGTACACCGAAGGCTTCCAGCCGGCCAAGTCCGCTCCTTTTCCACCCCCACTCCCTCCTGCTACACCTGCTCTGTTACCCTCAGAGACTCGTCGGCCATTTTGCGGGAGAACCGCTTTGTTGTGGCGTCGCTCGTGGCAGGACTTGAGGACGACAGCGATGACGGTGATGACACGCTCCAGGAAGAGGTTGAAGAAGAGGATGGTTGCTGCGCAGCCGAGGAGGCCGTAAAACATCAGGAAGACTTTTCCTCCAATGGTGGCCGGAGTGGTCATTCCAAACCCTGAAATGTAGATAAAAACATTACAATTAAATTTAAAAATAAATGAATAAATCATAATTACTGTTTGTGAGACTGAAGTAGCCAAAGAGAATTTTTAAGTGTATCTGTATTATGTTAATGATTTACATAAAAGCGTTACCTTCACTTAACAATTGTTTAGTGTCCGTGCTTCCAGTGCCTCTCATACACACTTTAAATAAAGCAAAGTGCTCTTAGTAAATGAATAGATGAGATGAAAGACAAGAGTGGTCATAGCCTCCAGCTGCTTTTTATCTTTCAAACCCAACCAACATCCTCTCAAGATGCTTTGTGACATCAATTAAAACACAGCTCTGTTCTTGTAAGTGAGTATTGTAAGGTGTTTTTTGTGCTGCAACTAGAATATACGATAACCCAGATATCGAGAAACAACCAAACATTACCTATCACAGAAAAGCAGACTAAATAAAACATATGGATGCATTTCTTGAAGTCGGACAAACACACTTCGAGAATGGGATTGTTTTTGGATTGTTTGGTATGTGACATAAGTCAACCGGAAGAAAGTCCAGAAGTGAGTGGAAGAGAGGGGGTGTTTCGTCACCTAGCTTACCATAGGAGAGTTAGACAAACTTCAAGAAATTAATTGATTCCCCCCACATGCTTGTTAAGACAGTATTGCAGTTAAATAACCTTCAAGCTATAACCGCAGCAGGACTTAACTGTATGTGTAATTGCACTGAGTGAGAATTGTATGAGAACACAAGGCTTAAGATCAAAGAAAGGTTTGTCATGTCATCACCTCTTTCCATATAAGCTCCTCTTCTCTCACTTGTCCACATGAGCCACCTCTCTCTCTCTCCTCTCTGCTGCAGGCGTTCATCATGATAAAAAAAATTATATATATGGTTGCTGTTGATGAAATGATGCATGAATTTATTGACATTTAAAGCAAGAATGACTAGAAGTGGTCACTCGTGACGCCTGTGGAGAAACACTCTAATTCCAAGCGAGACCTGACGTACTTCAAGCTGTTCACTTGTGATGGGATCACCCGTGACGCCCGGTAATGACAGCTGTAAATGAGGCCAAAGAGATCTTTCTAACGACTGCGCAAATCTCAGACCTGTTTCCTCTTCACCCCTCATTTAACTCTTATGGCTTAACCAAGAAATGTCTCTGTCTGGTATCCATGATCAGCTTTCATTCACAAGGATTTAAAACAAATAAATGCTGTGGAATAAACCGATGTCTTACAGGTATAGCAGCTTAAAGTTATTTAAAATACAATAGAAAGCAAAGACAAATGTAACTGTATTTTGTGTCCTGAAAAAACATATTGTACTGAAAGACTAATTGCTACTGTGCCACAGGCAGGTTTCTTGTGGAGGATTAGATTGCCTCCACATTCAGTCGTTCTCAAGGTGGTAATTGGAGCTGGAGTTTTATTTCACACACGACAATAAAGCCAAATGAGTTGAATTTTATAGATGTGTTTTTGCTTTCCTTCTTGTTTTGTTAGCATGCCTAAATGTGATCTAGAGGGATCATGTTGCCTGTTTAATAAAATAAACCTTTAATGAAAGAAGAGCAAATAGTGTGCCTCTGTGCCAGTATGACATCTCTGTGCCAGGCTGTCTGTCAGCTTTAAACATGACTGCTGTTAAAGGAGAGGGGAGGCGAGTTGTGCTAGACAGTCCTGACTTTTCACCACAAAGGCAACCTTGTTTCTGTTGTCTTGCTGAGTTAGACGGCATCATTATAACTCTCCTTTCCGCCTCTTTTATATGAAGCCACAGCCTGCAGGTGATTCTTTTATACAACAAAGACAAATGGCATTTATTCCTGAACATGTGCAGACAATGATCGAGATATAATGTTACCTTTGAAGTTTGTTCACAAGTCGAGCTCCCCCCCCTTCAGTCTTTGTGCTGGGTTAAATCAAACTAAGCTAAGCTGTAGTTGTAGCTATGAAGAATTGTGTGGTTCCTTTCTTAGTATGCTTATTTACAATATGTCCTTGACACGATGTGTTATTTTTTTAATAACACGACTATCCTTAAGAAACCTATAGATGTGTTCTTGTGTTTTTTTTCGCCTGTTTGTTTTTCTGTATATTATGTCTTTTCCTTCTCCTGTGTAACTCCCTGTTTTTATTGTTCGTGTTATATTCTGGAGTTCTCTGTTGGTGTTTTATTCTTTCCCATTTTATTTCGTAGTTTTTGCCCCAGTGCAACATGGTTGTGTCAAAAATCATAAACTCATTCCCTACTCCCTACAAAGGGAGTTCTCTGTAGTGGACTATATAGTGCACTCATTCGTAAAAAAACATTTAGAACACTATTCAATCACTCACCGGTCACCAGCAATGATGTCAACTAAAATGTGTAGCTTAACGTAGACCCAGGATCCATATTAACAATTAATAATAGCATGAACTTCAGTGAAAACGAATATTATACTGGGCGTATTTCACAAAACAATTAGAAATAACTAATAGAATATAAAATATCATAATATTGAATTTTTGATAAATGATTAAACATATTTTTGCTCACAGACTCTGGCCTCGTGCCTGTAATTATCATTAGAATTTTTTTTTTTAAAGTTACTCTCCATTACATGTCTTCAAGATTTCAGTAAATATGCCCCCAAATATGAACTTTTTTATGTCTTGTTTCGTGTGTCCACGCTGGTCCCGCTCTAGAGAGCTCTCAAAAGCCACCTTCCACAAAAATCTCTGAATCCGGTGCATGGTGGGATAATATTGCTTAGACAGTGATAATAGGTTACACTACTTTTCACAATGCATTGTTGGTTACAATGAGTCTAGGGTATGAACAGCTCACTCAGAATTGGGACACCATTACAATATGGAGTGTGGGATTTTAGACACAGCATGTCCTACTTCCTGCCTTTGTGTGCTTCCGTCCAGTTTTGATTGCCCTCATTGTTCTCACCGGCGTCTTCTTAGTCCCACCTGTGTTTAAGTTGCCCCAGTGCTTTTAGTCTCGTGGCTGTTTTCTAAACTGCCTACTATACTAGTAGAACATACTGATTTGGCCAAAATGCAGAACGAAGTATGAAGTATGCAAAAAAAATGCAAGATCTGCAGTATGCCAAAAATAACCGGATGTCGTACTGATTATGAAAAAATTTACAGTAAGCATCAGATCGGTCTTCTCATTTACCATTTCCCACAATGCAGAGCGTCAAGTCAGGGATTGAAATTACAGACAGCAACATCCATCATAACAGGGGAAATAATCACAATCAGACCAAACTCACACAAAGATACAAATTTGGATTCTCAAAATCATGAAAATCTAAATGAAAGTTGTCTGATCCAACCTTCACAACAGGGTCCTAAGTCACAAACTAGACTCTTCTCCTCTGTCGCCCTCTGCTGGTGGAACAAACTTCCAAACTCCATTCAATCTGCAGAGTCCCTTTGCACCTTTAAGAAAAAGCTAAAGACCCAGATCTTTCATGAATACCTTCGACTTTAATGATGATGGGTCTCGATATTATTAATGATGGTAATGACGATGGATTTGTTTGATAACAAAGATTTTAAGATGGTTTCTATACTGATTAGAGCTCTCAAGAACTGCGGTCAGTGTTGTGCTTGTGCTTGGCACCTGTGTGTCCAATCGGACTCAAAGGTGATCGTTTGCGCTTACTGATGTTGTTTCCTCCTCTCTAAATCCTTGCTTGTGTTCTACTTACTCTCTGATGTACATTGCTTTGGATAAAAGCATCTGCTAAGTGAATTGTAGAATTGTAGAATGAAAAGCTTTTTTTCAGACTCTAAGTGGATGCTACACTGTAGCAACGTTTGCCGTCAGCTGGGCTGTTGTTTACTTCCACATTCCAAGACTAGACCAGTTTAGCCGGGCATACTGCATAAAAAACACTTTCAAACTACTTAATATTATCAAACACAGTTAGCAGAACGTACTTCATACTGTGTTCGAAAGTAGTTTGTAGTAGGCGGTTTGGTAGACAGACTCTGTGTACCTTCCCTCCTGTGTCACTTCATAACATCTTACCTGCCAGCATCTCTTTGTGTTCATATAAATATTAACCCTTTAGTGTTTCCTCTGCTTCTTGAGACTTTTTTCTGTGTTCTGTTGGACTTTTTGGAACCTTTTGTGGCCTGTTTGATTTTCAGACACCTGAATAAGTGAACTTTTGTTTTGCCCTTCTGTTTTCATAAATCATTTTTGTTAGTTCTGCAATTGGGTATTTTTTCTTTGTTTAATCCCTCGTTGTGAAAAAGCAGTTTTTTGTTAGAACTGATCTCGAAATGTGTTTCCAGGAAATCATTTTCTAGGACTGAAACGTTTGGAAGCTGCAGTATCCAAAAGTCTTATCCCCTGTTGCTACACTGTAGAAGTCAGTTTCTATGATCATTATTTATTTTTGAGAAAACCCATGCAAAAAGCTCAACGGATTTTACGTTTTCACCTGAATGCACTATCAAGCTCCCACTATGAGCTGATGTGCAACAAGCATGTAGCCATAAGAGATCAGATTTTTCCTGCCAGGATTAAATGAATGACAGTAACGCACACTGGCTTGTTTTTTCCCTTTTAAAAAGTTAACCAGGTATTGTCACTGATTTTTATCTTTTGTTCTAATCATCCAACCGAGAGACTTTCACACAGATCCAAGCCGTTGAAGAGCTCCAGCTGTGCCTCACACAATTCCAGAGTTACCTCAGAAATACTGCATCTACAATGTTTTTTTCTGCCTTAAATTTGACAGTAAACAGAGCAGAGGGATGTTGATTTCTTCAATAGGTTGTTAAGATCATTTAGCTTTCTATCTCAGTCTCAGTAGATTTATCTCTCCATACAATGAAGCATTTACATCAGTGGAAGTCTAAGTCTCATGAAAATGAGTTTGTGAGGGGCTTTTCCTTATGTTATATACATACTAAATAAAAGGATGGGGGGAGGGTTGGATAACAAGGAAGAGAAATTCATGAGCGAGCACAGCGTCAGAGTATCTCTAGAGGAGGTTACATCAATGATGGTATCAGACACAGAGTTGTATATCTACGATCAGTGATTTTGGAGCATGTCAACGTATTTGGCAGCTGTCTGCATACCTTATTACATGTCACACCTAATAATGGCGCTCCATCTTAGGAGGATATTTCATTGCTCCTTGATGAAACGTGATGAAGTCCAGTCTGACAGCAGCCTCAGGAAATTGTGGAAGCGCTGATAGTAGAGTAATGCAGAACAATTTCTTTGAGATGGGCATCTTGAAAAAATTGTCAGTGGATTCAGGAATAATGGCTGGAAAGCTCACACTTTAAGGCCAATTTCGATCTATATCAGTCTACAGCCGCAATGCATTACAATAAAATTAGGTCATTTCACAGAGTTAAGAATTTCCTGCTACCTCGTTACCATGACATTTAAATGGATAAAGGCCAAGGCCAATCATCTAATCAGTGGGCCTGTCAAACTGTCAGTCATCATGAATCAACTCAGTCAAATCCCGGATGTGAAATGGCAGTAACTATTAGGTACTGACATGTCGGACAAAGGTAAGAAAGGAGAGGAGCATAAAGTATGAATCAGCAGGATTGACAACAAAAGGTTTATTGTCACTGTGTGCATTTGGCGGGAGGGACAGCGGTTTTCTCCTTTCTCTCTGTCTGCCTTGCTGACACAGATATACTTGTACTAAGAACAGTCAGTGCTTAAGTTGATCTCAGGAACAAATCTTGCACTGAAGCAGACCTTGACCTGACTTTTCTTCTTTTATAAATTTTCCAAACCTTCTGAATCTACTCTCAAGAAATGTTGCACAGATGATGATATTTAAAAAAAAAATTGGAGTAGATGAGAATTTTGGCTTTTCATACTAAGATCCTTTTTAAACCATAAATCAAATATTGATTCATATCTGGACATGTTATGTGGAACAGAAAAAAACCCAAGGTCTATCTTTTTGGCTCACATTGTACTCGGGCAAACGGATGTTGTGTAAATACAATCTGCATGCTAGCATCAAGATCAACACCATCATTCTGCTCTGACTTCTGTGAATATGTTTTTTTCTGGAGAAAATTGAGATCAGATCTGAATGAGGATAACGAGACAATTAAAAATAGAAGGCGTAAAAGCAAAGGCAAGCTTGTTTTCCAGATGACAAATCCAGTTACAGATTGCATGTTTTTCACCAGGTGTAAATAGGTTGTCTGTTTCTGTGCTACTCAAAAGCCTAAAGAAGTGAGGATGCTAACTCACTGAAGATTACCAATTTAACAAGGAAGAGTAGAGGAGAGTTGCAACAATAGTTGAATTTATTATTTGAAAGAAAATCAATCGTCAAGTATATTCTCATTGATTGATTGTTTTTTTTAGCTTAAAATGTTAAATATTCGGGGCGCTGGTGGCGCATTGGTTAGTGTGCGCGCCCATGTATGGAGGCTGTAGTCTTCCAAGCGGGCAGCCCAGGTTCGAATCCCGCCTGTGGCTCCTTTCCCGCATGCCATTCCCTACTCTCTCTCCCTGATTTCCAACTCTATCCACTGTCCTATCTCTACAATAAAGGCACAAAAAGCCCAAAAATGAATCTTAGAAAAAAAAAGTTAAATATTTGCTTTTAAACATAGTCGATATTATTCAAGATCTTTTGATTTTTTTTTTTATGTTGACATAAGAACAAATGTAAAGATGTCTCTTTGGGCATAATACACACAATAGTTGGTTTCTGCAGCCATGGATCACATGCTGTTGTGACAATTCAATTAAGGTCAAAAAAGGTGTTTTGCCTAAAATTGTTAGTGCGCATAACAGTCATTAATTATGGTTTCAGTGAGTGTTTAAATGCTTCAAAAGATTTAAAAAAATATGAAAGACATTAGTAGTAACTTAAGTTACATTTCAAGAAAGAAGAAGCTGTAAAAACATAGGCTACAGACACGCACAAAACTATTTACCACTGTTCTAATAAAAGTTCAATTTTGGCTTTTGAAATATTTGTTATTTGAAGACTAGACAGCTACAGTACATGGCATTAAACACCTGGTCTAAATGTTTCTTTCTCCATCTCACCAATGGTTGACACCACAGTTCCCACGAAGTAAAAGGCGCCGGTGAAGTCCCATCGAGGTCTGATTGTGTCCACGCGGATCCCCGCCACGTTCGCCTCCTCGTAGTTCCTCAGAAAGTTGTTCAGGTCTTTCTTACTTAGGTTATACTTCTGGCTGAAGAGCTCAAACCTCTGCGCCCAGCGATCCTTCGCCTCTCGCTCCTTTGGCTGCTCCAGCGCGGAGAAGACGGCGGCTCCACACAGGAGATAGATGATGATGAACAATGCCAGGAGCAGGAACCTCGCGTTATCCTCGTTTATTGGACCGGAGCCGCAGCAGCCGCCGCTCCTACATGCCATTATGTCGCCGGGGTGCAGCTGCAGAGAGGGACTTGTAGCATGATGCTTCCATATAAAACGCACAGTCTCTGGGAGAGACGTTGGTAAGATAATTCAACGACATAAAAAGTCCTGCGCAGTCGGGTGTAAATATTTAGGCAGGTTATTAGTGAGCTGTCCGAGGCTGTGGCTCAAGCATTTTGCTTATGGGCGTCCATGAGCAGCCAAAGTCCGAACCGTTCCGATTGCGTCCCTTAACAACCCCGCACTTCATCTTCACCGTCTCTTTTTCTGTGCTGCCAAGATGCTCACAGAGCTGCAGAAAGACGCGATGCAACCTGTGGATGCAGAGTCGTGCTGTTGTGCGCTCCAGTCCAATGTCTCCAAAGAAGCCCCCACCCCTGTGCGCGCTTTTTACGCACCGCAGGTTGCCGTTCCATATATGGATGAACTCACATATTTTGTCCATTCATCACTATTTGCGTGGTCTAACTTTCCGTTCTTGGTGAAATCCAGCTATAAATGCCCGATTTCATCCTTTAAGAAGTGTCATAAAAAGCAGAATCGGTATACGAGACCTGAACTTGCCTGAAATCGTTAGACCTGATTCAGACATCGGCCGTGGAGGTTTGATTCCGACAATATAGAGCGTGTTTGCATAGTGAGATCAATATCACTTGACCTTTCTATTGCTCTGATGAGGGATTCATGCTCCTGTCCGTGCTTACCCAGGGACGGTGTGAGCAAATGTCAAAAACAGAGAGACGCTTCAAAATAAATTATTCAGCAACACAGGGACAACAAAAGAGCTATTTCTGTAAAAATGTGAATTTAACAGCATCTGGACACGTACAAGGACACAACAGAGCATCAGCCTTTCTAGGTCACACTTTTCTAAGTTGTCTTCATGTAAACGGGGCGTATAATAATGATTTAAACATTGATGAGCGGCAACAAGTGTTCCAGTTTAATGTGAATCCTCTCTGCGAGAATGGCGAAGGACTGTCTTATCCAATCCAAAAAAAAAAAAAGCCTTATAGAACAGTTTTGCTCTTTTACTTTTACTTTTGCTCAAGATCGTGTCATTTCAATATCATGTCTTTACAAGTTTGAAAAGACTGTCTAAACAGAATTATGGGCTTGCAGTTAAAAGAACGACAAAGTAAGATTCATTTATTTGTAAATATTAAGGATTTCAAGATACAAAATAGAAACTATTTGTATTAACAGAAAACACATCATAAAATAAATACAGTTCTGTCGGTGATGAATTCTTATAATACTGTTTTAATAGCCTAAATTCATTATGAGCACTTTTTGTTACGTGTTAACGCTCCAAGATGATCAATTTAAGTAACTGTCAGTGTCCTATATGTGTAATTACTGTTACACAACATAACAAGCGACTGCCCATGAATAGAGGCTCATCATCTTGAAGTGTGTGAGTGCTTGCAAACGAAACAAGATTACGAGGAAGCCATTTCAGTTTGGAAAATTAGAATAAATAGATTCTGTCTTGGTGGTGCAATTATCAAAAAGCTGCTGTGTTCATAAGATTTCATCCTGTAAGGTTACCTTTTTACATGAATATCTGGGGGAAATAAAATACAAATGTCTAATATTTACCTGTTTCATTGTTTTATAGTTTACAATTTCCCCAATAGTGAATTCAAGCATTGTCTTTAAGTCCACAATCATGTTGAGACATTGGAAGCAAATGCAAAAAACATTTGAACTGAACAAAAACGGAAGTAAACAGGAAAGAATGGACTTTTTCCTGTTCATTGGAGCAAAGACTGTTAAACATAAAATGCTAACACTATGCTTCACTACATTATACTATAATATACCAGACCAGACCACACTAGAATATACAAGACTATCTTGTACTATACTTTACTTTATTTTACTTTACTAGCCTATGCTACACTGTTATGTTCTGTACTATGCTATGCTATACAATGCTACACTCGACTGTGCTGTGCAATGCTATACTGAACCCTCAATCTTCCAGTTGGGAGGCGACGACTCTACCAACTGAGCCACAGCCGCCCCTCCTTAAGCAGTCACTGAACCCCACATCACTATCTCTGCTGTGTCAGCAGTGTGGGAATATCTGCGAATGGGATTAATTATAGAAACAATATGCAGATTCCGCCACCAGGGGGCTCTCAATCAATCAATATACAATAACAAAAGATTTAGGGGAATCATGGGACATCGCTCTGCTACACCCCCCCAATGTTCTTATACTTTGCATTTATGGTATACTATAAAATGTATACTTACTATATGATGGTTATACTCAATGGGGGTGTATTTTATATGAGACTCGTTCATCATATATTATTCGGCTAATTACACTTTTTTTTTAAGAAATCTAGTTTGCTACAGGAAATATAATTTTTTGTGCGTTTATAGCAGTGGGCTATTATTTTGTAAGTGCTCTATAAAAATAAAGATTCTTATTATTTAGAAATACAAGCATGCCAAGGACCAATCAGAATTCACAAATCAACAAAGTATTAAAATGTATACTATTCCACAATAAATACTTGATAATTGTACATTGGACTTCTGTGTATTGCTCTATAGTGAAGTCCATATAGTGTATATTACTTCTTCATCAGTTGAAATGTTCTATTTAATTTGAGTTAAAAGCTTAGTCGAATGATTGTTAGAAAGCTGTACTTTTAGTGAAAGAAATCATTTTGAAATCAATAAAAACCTTTTCAATGAAAAAAATGATTTTGTCAAATTATTGATTTCTTTTGTAAATTCTCGTACAAGAAGGGATATAATATTCAGAGATTAGGTTGTTATAGTGGAAGAACCCCTTCTGTGTGTGTGATGGACACAGCCACACAACAGAAGGTTGTAGGCCGCACAACCCACCACAACACACACGTTTTTATTTGCAGCCATCTGAAGGTCCCATATTTTGCTTTTTCTGGTTTTATATGCTCTTTAGTGTGTTTTCCAAGTGTCCTGTGCATGTTTAGGCACATCTATTTGCAAAAATTCAAAGTCCGCGGAAACGTGGCTTCTCCTACGTCCTCCTGTTAGCTGCAGCATTAGCCGCATGTAACGCTCGGTTCTAGCCCCCCTCGATAAAAATTGGTCAGTCCGACGTCATTGTCAGTGTGATATCACTGATCTAAGTCCATTGGCTCGTTGTGGCAAGCCCTGCAGCTCATGTTACACGCCCGTTAACTTCTGTAGCACGCCCACGATATGCCGTAGCCTGCGGTAGCACAGTAGTGCTAAGGTGCTAATGTTTATGCTCCCCTCGGATGGAGCCAAAGTGGCTGCATTCCCAATATGGTAAAAGAGGCGGGACATTTCCGAGAACCGTGCTGAGCGACTGACCAATAACGGCAGAGCCAACAGGCCGACCAATCAGATCAGACTTGGTACACGTGGGGACTCTGAGAGAGAGTCAGAAGCGAGCCGGTGCATGGAGCGGCAGTTCATGAAAACAGACACTTTTTTAGAACTTTATCTATTGTGAACATACTTTAGTAGGTACATAGATGAAATATATAAACCCCAAAAAGGGCATAATATGGGCTCTTTAAAAGGATAGCACAGGATATTAGTTTAATTTAACATTTCTTTATTAGAACTTTTGAATTAACTAGACACAGTGAATTTATATTAATTCATTTATCTTTTCGTTTGAGTTACCTGGCTGATGTGCTCTTCTTCCTGGTTTGAACAAAGGATGAGTCTGAGGGTGGAGCTTGGCTTTCTGGAAGAGGACCATACCAAGTGCTCAGACAGCATGGGGGGGATCAGGGTTCCTTGGTGTAAACTTTTAGTTATTTTCAGTGTAGTCCTCCCCTGTGTGTTATTTTTGGGCTGGCCAGCTGGTTTAAATATGCCCCTCAGTTCTCATTTTGTTAATTCTGTTTGTTGAGATCATATCCGGTTCAGTAAGCGAGTTATGTTATTTTGACCTCTGACTAACTTTGCTTTTGTTAAACACCATTTTTGAATATAGAAGCCTGATTTTTGAACTTTTAACGTGTGTCTCTCTTGCCTTGACTGCTTGGAATAATATTACATTCATATTTAACAAAAATTTTCATTCTCAGCTATCCAACTTCAGTATAAAAGCAGTAAATAAAAAGCTCAATGTTTAATGAATTATTTATTTTGCTTAGTGGAATTTACCGGCACCCCACTACAAACTAGTTTCCTTCCTCAAACACTAAACCACAAGCAGATTGGGACTGGGATAGTGTGTTTCATAATATTTACTTTGCTTGCTTTTATCTGTACATTGATGCATTCATTTGATATAAAATATAACATATCTGAACATCAGCATTGCACTTCCCTGTGATATCCTGTCTAATCTGTATTCAAGTATAATCTTGTTCTCCCAGAAGAACTTAATTTCTTTTTAAATACACCAAATGATTCTGGTTGTACTTCCTTGAACTAGACTTTCTTGCCAAGTATTACTGATAGCCAGCTGTAGTGCATATAAATGTTAGATTAATTTAGCACTCTGTTCGTACTTCATGAAGCATTGAGGATTACTGGGCTGTGGGGCTCTGATTTAAATCAAAGACCAGCATTACATTTGAAAAGCTTCCGCTCTGATGAGGTTCAGTTCATTTTCAGCAGCCAGAGTTTCATTAGAAATCCATTACTTGTTACATTTTAAAAACACACATTTCCGGGCTAGACGAGATCCGTTACCATATTTCTCGAAACTGCTTGAACAAAAAAATGCAGCGTAAAATATAAACACCAAAAACGTAACAGAAATTAGCATACATTCAGTGTGCGTTCATGTAGCTACAGTGTGTTAACATGGACGGGACGGCTGGCTGGCTCATCCCCTTGCATATAACAGTTGTTTGATTGAGAAGAATAACATACTGTACTCACTGCTTATTTGAATGACACGTAAGCGTTTTTAGATCACGGTCATTTCATGTAAATTTACATGCAGTGTGAAGCTACGAGCAAAATAAAGAGCGCTAACATTAGCGTGCTAACACAACAATGCAGCGCGTGTTGTTTTTGTTTTATGCTGGTGCTCAAGGGAGATATGTACTGGATCGAAAAGTCGCATATTCTTCCTTTAATGAGGTTTGACTGTTCATCTTCTCTCCTCTCCTCTTCTGAAATGAGGGTAACCAAAGTGGATGGAAATGAACATACATTTACATTTATTTTAAGATTTTCTGGAAATTGGATCATGAATTATTTTTAAATTAAACTCCAAGGGAAATTAAGATGCATTATCCCTTTACCCTCATTTCAGTTGCATCCTGTCAGAATATGAGACAAACAGCATGCCTGAAATAATATAATGCTCTGGTCTTCTTATTTGGAAAAAAAAACAGGTTAATTAAAGTGTGTTTCAATTCTTCAATGTGCCGAAGTATACCAACTTTTTTAAATTTATACGAGTGACTGAAGCATGTAATCACTTACTGTTCATGTAGGTATGAGATCTGTTTCCATGGAAATACATTGGGAATATTCAAATAAGGCTCATTCATGAGCTGAGTGTTGAGAAATACATTGTGCTGTAAGCTAATTAAATTTGTTCTTGTACTTTTTTATTCATAAGCATGTCTTATTTTGACACTGGTGCAGCTTCAGCACTGGCCACTTTGACTCCACCATTATGTTTTCTTGCCAAGGTCATAGCCATTTGTCAACAGCCTCTAGATCTCTAAGTGGGCACTTCCCCCCATTTTGATTTGCTTTAGAGGCAGCATCATTAGGCTGGAGATCTAATGATTTGCACACAAACATTCACACTCACACACATGCACAAAACATATACCTGATTTCTAAAGCAGGACCCTTTAATCCTCTTGGGTCTACAAGATTTCATACTGCTTAGTTGTCCTCAAGCAAGACTCTGGCTCTGAACAACTCCTAGCTGCAGGGTTGTTGTTGTGTAGCTGAGTCTGACTTTTGACCTCCCTCTGGAGATTGGCAGGAAAAAGACAAACCTCTTGTTGGAGTCAGAGCTGTAGCCTTTATAATAATAATGGAGTGTAAAACAATAAAATATCCTGGTGAAACAACATTTTCTGTAGACTGTCTTATCTCATATTGTTAGAATCAATGACAGTAAAGAAGCAATATTTCCTTTTCACACTTGATCAATCAAGATTAAGGGCCCTATTATGATGGTGGCAAATAAGTGATTTAGGGCGTGTCTGTCAACAGTTTGCTAGTTATGGGGCACACAATCTGAGTGCAGAGTTAAATGTAGAGTGCAGAGAGGTTGGATTATGATGCTTGATTATACATGGACATACATGCATTATGAACTCGTATGCCCATCTGTCTAATGTGTCCTGTAAATAGAAAGTACATTCTGCCCCGCGGACTTTAGACTTTAGACCAGGTTTATGGGTAGTCTAAGGCACAGTTGTTTTTTTTTGCGTCCTCAAGATAGGAACGCATCGGCTTTGCACTTGACCACACCTAATTTCAAGACAAACACACCCCTGAGCGGTTATAAGAGCCCTAGTTTATTTGCTATTTAAACAACATGAGCGTTGGGCATGAAAATGATATCTTCATTAGTTGGAAAATAGAAAGACAGAAGCACTGCACGCCTGGCATAATTAATGTTTAGAGTCCAACTGTTATTTGTTCAAATACTTTTATTATTAACTTTTACTTATTTTTGGTGTTGTAGCACTTCAGCTTCTATTACAGCACATGGTTTAGGATGATAGAAAGGACCTTGCAGTATGTCAACCATCTTTAACAACTTAACCTTGCATGTCATACATTTTGCTAAATGTGAAATAGTATGTAACCTCTCAGAAGAAAGTTGCCTCTGTAGAACACAACACATTAGAGCAACTAAATGTGAAAAGCAGTAGGCTGATAGCAATAAAGTTGCTAAGTAGCTAGCTTCAACATCCAATCAATATGGCTTTTAAGAAAAATATAGGCTGTGGCACAAACTACTCACTATATACTGCACTATAGTATAAAAGTATAGCTGCCTGCTCACTGCTCACTGCAGATGAAAGAGAGGACGCTGACCAGCGTAAACACTTTAATGATGATGACAGGCATGAGACCATAGTCTGTAAGCAGGAACGCTGAAGGGAAATAATATTTGCACAACGTGTTCCTTGGATGCTGCTGATTGTTTGCAGTGCTGCACTGTGAAGTCAATTCAGAAATTCATCACTCTATATTTTTCAAAACATGTATACTGTAACTCATCAGGGTTTTACTCGAATCCAACAAAAATTGGTACAGACACTGCTTAGATACATCACCTCCCACATGTCAGATTTTGCTTGAGAGAGAGAGAGAATGGGCAATGACACTTGCAAAACATCTACACCAAGTAAAGTCTTAATCTTAGCTTAGAAGAGGCTTTTCATTTCATAGTCACGATTTTAACAACTACAATTTTGGGATAATTTCATGGCTCTATGTATCATTATCAAGAAGAAAATGATATTCCAGTTCAACTAAATCATAGGGTTCTTTTCAGTTCTGGCCAATAAATTCACAATGTCTCTCTTTTTTCTTTGTAGGGAGACATTTATCAACTGAACAGACAGTAACCATAGTAACTGGAAACTAGGCTATAAAGTACTCTATATAAACAATTGTAAAGCTCACAAGACCGTACAGGGTGCTATCTTAGACGGTCAATAATCCATCAACAAGATGTTCCAAAGAAATGCAGGCTATCAAGTGCATAATTTAAAACCCTTTTTGCGTCAGTATACATTATATGTGTGTGTGTTTGAGGGGTTGCTTTGTCTGTCTTATAATTTGTCCTTATCCTCTTCAACACAACCTCGCAGATTTAGTAAATGGGTTTCAGTCATAACATAATAACAAGGCCACAATACAATTTGTTCAGAATCAGAAACACTTTATTAAACTCGGTGAATAATCTTTTTTAACAGGGATGTCTCTGCCACAAAAAAAATGGACAGCATTGGATTCAACAGGTAGATAATAGTGTTTTCCCTTCAGGTACTTCATTATTATCCTGCTGCCCAAGTTCTTAAGAGGGTTCTTGACATGGAATATTCTGCTTAAAAACATACAACAGAAGCATAGAACATTTTGACTATTGGATTCTGCTGGCAGTTTCAATCATAGGATGATTTATCTGCCCACTAAAACAGGGAAGAAGACCAACTTATGGTTTATCGTGTATATTGCATTATGTGGTCTTAATTATGTAAGTTGTCACCAGTGATGTAAAAAAAAAGACGTCTGTTTAAA
Source organism: Labrus bergylta (assembly GCF_963930695.1). Lineage (NCBI taxonomy): Eukaryota > Metazoa > Chordata > Actinopteri > Labriformes > Labridae > Labrus > Labrus bergylta. The sequence continues at coordinate 21,198,423 of NC_089209.1, read as the reverse complement.
TGTGATTAAATGTATCAGCGAGGCAGAGCATTTTACCGACTCCAATTAAAACCTAAAATTATGAATTTGTCTGAAATTAGCCTGACGAAATACAACTGGTTATATAATGTTTCTATTTTCAGTAAATAGAAAAGAGCACGACACTTACAAATAGTAGTATTTGAGATAGAACAGAAAGACACGCTCACCCTCTTTTGGTCACCATATTGATATCCATTCATCCATAATATAATCTATAATTACTCTTTGTGGGGGCCAATCCTCTCACTCTCTCTCACACACACACACACACACACACACACACACACACACACACACACACACACACACACACACACACACACACACACACACACACACACACACACACACACACACACACACACACACACACACACACACACACACACACACACACACACACACACACACACACACACACACACACACACACACACACACACACACACACACACACACACACACACACACACACACACACACACACACACACAGGGGTAATTTAGAATAATCGATTAGAGTTTGCACGTCTTTGGACTGTGGGTGTACCAAAGAGAAACCACGCATGCACAGGGAGAACATGTCAACTCTACACAGGTTCAAATTCCCAGCCAGTGATCAGAAACCTTCTTGCTTTGAGGCGGCGGCACTAACCATTACACATTGCTCATCTGAGGGTGGCTGTGGTTGAGTCGGTTGTTTCTCAACCTGAAGGTCGTGGTTCAGTCCGAAAGCTCCTGCTGTCACATATAGAAGTGTCCACACTGAAACCAAATTACTCCCACTGCTGTGTCCCACACACCAGGAAGGTCCAAGTCCATTTATCATCTACACCACTGTGCAGCTACATATACTGTATGCAATGAAACTAAAACATTCTTGATACAAGTTCATTTAGATAAATTATGTAACATAAACTTGTGAGATGTGAATTCATCCAATCAATATGTACAACTCAGTCCATTATATTGAAAAGCTCTGCTTATTTTCAAAATGATATTGCAGCTGAATCATTCTTTTTGTCTGTTTTTATTTCACAACACCAATTTCTCCCATGATTTAGTTTTTATTCTGAGTGTGACTGTGTGCAAGTTTGGGTGCTGGTGAGTGTGCCGAAGGCCTTCAACCCCTTTGCCTTTGATGCTCACAGATTTTTTTCAGTCTTGGATGGAAAAACAACACCAAGGGAATAGTTCTGTGACACTTTACTCTCCAAGGCAGGTGGAGACAGGAGTAACTTCAGACCACTGTAAATGTTCAGCAATATTGAGCTATGGTTTCGTTTGAGGAGAAGTGATCATCCACAGAAACTGAAGAGTCTGAATGAAGTTTAAGCTAAAAGACTTCATTCTGGAACAATCCTTTTAGAGATCCTGTGGACGGTGATGATAGCTTAACTGTGGTTGTCACTTTGACCAATGTAATGTCTTCCACCTCTCCTGAAGCAATCACCTTGTCTGAAACTCTGAAGCAAGGAACAGATCTGTTCAATATCTTGAGAAACACCGTCTAAAAGAATATGTTTAGCTTCACCTGCATGCAAATGTCTGTTTATATGACTTATATCAAGCTAAATATTGCAGATGCATTGCTCTTCTTTTGCTCTCCACACAGACTGTTTCCAGCATACAATCAAAGCCTGCTGAAATGCCAGTGGACGACTTTACTCATCATAATGTTTAATTTCTACTAAGACATAATACTTCTGATACGCAAAAATCATGTCATTGCCTGGACAGGAGATGATCGATGCTAGGGGCGAGCTTTGTGCGTGTTGACAGTCTTTCAGACAGCTAATCCCCTTCATTGGTCCAGAAATAGCTGAACAAGTATTAGATGGATTAGCATTATATTTTCTACCAATAACCATGAAGACTAAAGTGAAATGTGTCCAGTATTGACTGACATGTTTGAAGCAATTAAATAAACTGTGTATTTCGTTCTAGTCAGGGATTGCTGCCACATGTAGTGGGATACATGTAAGATTTTTTTTTACAACTGGGTCAATACATGTTGGCTGCTTTTGAATTTTGACGGTTTTTCCATTAATTCATAAATTCATTTTGAAAATACAAAAGCTGCAACATCTCTGCTAAGGTTAGATTGCTAAAGAAAAGCAACATTTTACTGCAAAGGTATACTGTAACACATTCATAATTGTTGACATCCATATCTGTTGTTTTTGTACTCTGCATCTGTCTTTCATATCATTTCACCTCCTGACCATGAAGTACGACATGACGTGTCTTTAAATACACCAAGAACTTCACTTAAGTGGTTGATGTATCAAAATAGGGGTAACACTTGTCAGCATAAAAAAGTGTATTTCCAGCATACTGTATTACAATATAATCTGCTCATGCATGGCCGGCGCCAAAGGTTTACTTTGAAGAACACTATTATGTTATCCCCCTATACAAGAACCATTTCAACTGTGCTAAAGTATCTTGCACAAGAGCCTGGAAGATGCTGACAGGGGCAATTTTGTCTCTTTAAAAAGGAAAGATCCTCTTTTTTACAAGGAGGTTCTTTTTATTGTATAATTGTGAACATCTTTCCAAAGCAGCTTTAGTATTTTTTTAGAAGGCTGGCAACATTTTCAGGCTCCTTTGAAATCTACCAAAACACTTTGTACAAGTTGCAAGGGCTATTACTTTGCTAAAAGTATCACAAAAAGAAACCTGGAAACAGATTTACTGAGGATCATTTCTCTGTACTCATATAAATACAACACATATTCCACCAGGTCGACATTTCTAGCATGCATGATAAAACAACTACAGAAGGGGTGAAGGGTTTGGTGCATGTAACTTCCATCTTGTTCTTATCATTGAGTCAGACATATCATAACACTTTCTAAAAGAGCACATACAGTATTGCCTACTGTGGTGAGGCAGACTGGTTGCCATGGCTATTTCCAGTGGCTGACCCTTTGATGTGGTAGCTTTTCCAGTCCACATTTTCTACTTTGGTCAGCCAATCAATTGTGACACTGGTGCTCGAATATTGGATCAGGCCATGTTATTCTCCTTGGATTCAATTATTATTATTGGATTGATACAAGCTTTTCAATCACTACAAACATATGTGTGGCTGAGCAGATTTGTTGTTTATCTAAGAATAATTTGTTTATGTGAAGATAGCTTCCTAAAAAACACATATCAGTTCATTGTCATTCCTACTTGCAATTGTCATTGTCTACTTTTTGTCGGGGAAAAAACTTACAAAGAGCTGATTTATTATGTGTAGTGTTTGCCTTGGCTTTCTCCTTTAACTGCTGGACTGTGGGTGGACCATGGGGGATTGGAGGCAGAAAGAGCTGTTGTGAGTTGATTTGTTGTGTAGATGAATGGTCAGGGTAAGATGAATGGATGGAAGCCATAAAAGTGTCATAGAAAAAAAATTGCATCACTTCTGGATCCATAAGTATTGGTATGAGCTATATGTATTAGTTTTTCTATATTGGCAATCCAACATCTAACACAACATCTCAATTATAAATACTATCACAACTCAAACCTGTACTATTGTTTAATACGTAAATTATCAGAGGAAGTGTAGAAAAGGATGCTGTTTGTTTTCTAATGACTCAGTGATCACAGATGGTCCAATGAACAATGTGAAAGGCAGTGCAATATGAGCAGCCACCAGAGCATGTTTGTTTGTGTGTTCACACAGAATACTTTACTTGCAAGTCAAGGCATGTGGTAAGCCATTTTGATTTCTAAGCACATTGTGCAGTTAATGTAACAGTTCATGTTTCTGATTAGAAACAGATTTTTGTGCTGATGTTCATTAAATTGATTCTTCCCAATCAAACAAACAAATATTTTTTAGGAATACAAAAGGGTTTCACTAAGCATATGCTAGACCAGAAAATGTACAGTAAAACTGAAGGTGAACTTACTTCAGCCATGAAGTTTCTTGTTCACTTTTCCTTTTTACAATGACTCCTGAGTAGAGAGAACTCCCGTGATTCCCCGCTTGCCTCGACGACTTCTTTTGTTATTGTTTTGATTGAGAGCCCCCTGGTGGCGGATTTTACATACTGTGCTTTTAATGCTCTCACAAAATTGCATGCATACTCTTGAGAACTGATTAACTTGCAAAAATACATTTATTGGCAAATAAGTCCATTGCAAGTTAGACAGTGTGCTCAAGTTTTTTCTCAGATATTTTTAGGGAGAAACCAAAGAATGCAAGGTAATCATTTACAAATAAAAGTTCAACCAAAATAAAAAAATTCTACATTAAGGCAAAGAAAACTACCAGGAGCTTTGTAGAAAAGAGCCGGAAAAGTTTATTTCAACTTAAATCTCACCTCTGATTAGGGAAATAGCAAATCATAGATTTGGATTTGGGGTGGCAATTTAGTTTTCAAGGGGGCCACCTTGAAAAGATGCCACCCCTGGTAACCCCTCTGGACATGACGCTGCTCAGTACTAGAAATTTACCCAAAATGGGCCATACTACATACAATGCTGGACTATTTTTATCCAGTATACCCAAGTGGAAACTACACAATAGAGTTTGTTCTGGTAATACAAAAAAACAGAACTGTGTCAAACACCCCACTGGTACTGGGTAAAGTGAATCCTGTATTGTGCTGGGGCTATATTGACCCAGAGTGTAATTACCAACCTCAAACACACACCCACAGTCGTGTACATAAACCACAGCCATGTGAATTACTGTGAAGAAAAAGCAAACCATTTCTGTTATCAAAGAACAACAATAAAAATGTTTAACCAGTCTTCCGTTGTTTGTTTTTCCTACAGTGATGAATGCTGGGGAAGCAATCTGGTGTAGGACAGCAACAAGCCTTGCAGTACCCTTGTACAATTTGAGAGAGGGCAGAAAAAAGTCCCCTAGAGACCCCTTTTTTCATATACAAATTTGATTATTGTCAGAACAGACGCCCAGAGGGATATATTATGAATATTTTGTGTGAATGCTTAGTTGGTTGTAATCACTATTAATGGAAAACATGGTACCCATTATTTTTAGAGGCAGACCTCAAATTCATGCTGATAGACATCTTCTGGTCTGAAAAATGAAGACGCAATGAAAGAGCCTTGAACTCGCATTCTTTCAAATGACCAGAAGGGGGCAACCCAACTGGCCGTAAGACAAGCCTATGTTGTATTGGCGTCCATTCCATTGGGTATTGTTATTATTTTTGTATCATGATTAGCAGCTTCCCCAGTGCAGTAAGTAATCAAACCCAATACATATCTCAAATAAATCAATCAATCCATCTTACTTTAAAAGTTAAGTATACAATTGACTGTAGATTCGTATTTGCGCAAAATCTGGTAATATAATATTTTCCCTGTCAGTCGACATGGGTCTTCTTTGGTTTAACAATGCCACCCCTCTGCTAGTCAACAAATTAACATGCACTGTGTTTTACACCAGTAAACCTCGGTGGGCACCAGGGGGCACCAAACTGATTTCCTACATAATATAAAGTAAGGGCTGCCTTCTACAAGACAATTATATGGTTTTTTTGGCAAGCCAAAATTAGCTTGTCAATAATACAAAACTTTCTTTGAATGGTGGATGCACCTGCTAACCAACTACCGCTACTGTTTGCTGATAAAAAATGCTAACCCTTGCTCTTCTCCAGCTTCATATAATATAATGATATAAATCCAATACTCAAGATGGCAAAGGTCAAAATGGGAAACTCCTACCCTCCGCTCAATAAAGCAGTCAAAAAATAAGTTTGGCACATAACAATGGCTACACCCTTTTTTACACATTCCCTGGTGGTACAGAAGTGGTAAAAAAAGTCATTTTGACTGGATGACCCTGATGAAGGCCACAAGCCAAAACGGTCTAATTTCAGTCTAATTTGTTAATAAAGTTGATCTTCGTACTACAAGTGCTTTTTGACCTCTTCAAGCCTTTCACTCTTCATGCAGCTTGTTAGTTTTGTGAAGTTGTGCCAGAAAATCCTCTGCATTTTCGGTACAGAAGTAACAGCATGTCATTATGTTACAATTCTTTTTAATGGAACAAACTCAGAAACCTCCTTGTTTTGAAAGAAAGAACATCAATGAATTTTGAATGAGAGTTAAAATGACTTGGCCTGGAAAAATTGTGTTAGAAATTACATATTAATCAAACTGCAGCTTGGCAGGCTTTTCCTGAATAATAAACATCCAATTAAACACTAACGAATCAATTACAGTGTAGAGCTGTGTTATTAACTTTACACATGCTAACTAACCAACCAAGCAGCATCATCATCATCCCCAGCATCACATCCAGCTGTAATGGAAACAATTCATGTCCCAGCCTCAGTGATTGTGCTGTCACTGCAACAGCTGTAAATTAACGCTTCTCCGTTCCTCATCCAGTCTCTCAGCAGTTAGCAAACCAGAGCAGCGCTGCAATAAAGCATCTCAGGGACCCTGGGAAAAAAAGCTATTGAACTCATATTGTTAAAGAAGAGAGAGCTCACAAGCTGTGTACTTATGACAGTCTAGGTATCTTTCCACATAATCTCACGTGCCCTCTTTTTGTAGTGATATTTGTACTGTGTATTCGTGCAATGAGGCAAACAAACTTGATTATTTAATAAATATTTTGTGCCTATATGTGTAAAAACTGTAGCTGCAAGGGGAAATTATGTAAAACTGCATTGCCTTCAAAGATGAATAGTTAGACATGTTGGCAGCATGTACTCTAAAGGCAACATGAAAAGATTGGTGCTATTTTTAAGCTAAAGTTTGCAAGCTGTTAGCCTAGCATACAGACTTGAAGCGCTTGACTCTTTCCTGATTATGAAAACTGCAATCATGTCTTTGTGTTAGAAAAAAAAGCAATATTTCCTGTTTGTCTCGACACAGTGTTGTAAAAGAACGATAGACTCTGTTAGAAACTGTAGTATGTTCCCTTGCGAATCTGCCATTTGTAAAAATTCCACAGCAAATTACCTACCCTTTCGCCAATCACAGAGGTTGTGATAATATTACTCCCAATCTCAGTGATTTGGCATCGTTTTATTAAAAGGTTTTATGTGTTCTCCGCGCCTTGTTTCTGCCTTTTTCTCAGTCAAGAATTATGGAGGCTGTGTTGGCAATTATAAATGAAAGTTTTGACAGCTTTTTGCGCCACACGAAACATAGACATGGTGGGGTAATTTCTAAATCACATGAGGTCCCAAGGTAATACTAGTACTATGCGAATAGGGCTTAAGAGTCACCAATTAACAAGCATGTTTTTGGAACTTTGGAGGAAGCGGGAAAAACCTTGAGAAAACCAAAGTACATACACATAAAGTCCTTGTCCCGAGGGGATTTGAGCCTGGAACCTGTTTGCTGTAACGAAACAAAACAATCACGGAATGGAAAGAAAGTTTAACAAAACCCGAAAAGGTTTGGGCTGTGAGAACAAAATCATTGACCAAACTGCTCAATATGAAAACAGCTCAAGAGTCATATTTCAAGATCAATCTTTACAATAGGCTATAAGCTACCCTTCCTATCTAACAATGGCTATTGTTCCATTGTTAACATTAATAAAGTGAATGGTGCAGCTTTATTTATCAGCTTAAGATATATATATTATATTGTAGACACACAGACACTTAGAGGCTGTTTACATACAGTGACCAGGTTTCAACAGGGTGCAAAATTCTGCAACAACTCCTGAGTGCATCATTTATTTAACTAGAATTTATATATAAATCATCAATGATTACATTAATTTTTTGGGGAGGACTGGGACTCCATTGTGTCTTAAACAACAGCAATGCTGCAATTATATACTTTATGAAAAAGGAAAGTTTTAAGTATCCTCTATAATGTTCAGAGGATTTTTCTGCTTCACAGGCCCTGATTATTTGATGATTGCAGAGGAGAGGGGCCTGTTATTTCAAGGCTCTACCTCCCACATTACTTTATGGTTGTTACATCCCACTCTAAGATGGCCCTATGGGGCTAACTATCCACAATTTAACCCAACGAGTGCAGTGCCTGTTTGTGTTTGGTGAGAACTTGGCTGGTGGAAACATGTATTTGTGTTGTCAGTTAAGGTGTTACTGTCCTGTGTCATTGTCAAATTGTACCGTCTACCTCATGCAAATGTTTTCCAATGTGGTTTTCATGCTACAAATGGCAATAAACTTAACTGAACTGAATGAGCATTGAAGCAAGGGATTTCCTCTGACTTTTGTTAACGACGGTTTGATAATGTTTTCCTAAACAACATTGCCTTGGGCGAGTCTCCTTCTGGGCGTGCATGATGTGTCTTATTTTGGCAAAATCACATAAAATGACATGACATGCCTAGTACGGAGTAACGTTCGCTAGCTAGCTAAGTTGCTAAACGTAGGCCATGCTATTTTGTCCTGGATGAGTGATTTTATCCAACTTTTGTTAACGACGGTAAGCTAACGTGTAATAGTCAAACGGAAAGGGGGATCAGATTTGTTACTTAATATAGGCTCTATTGAGAAAAACAAAACGGTAAACTTACATTTCAATGTTGAGGGTGTGTCCCGTCCAGTCCATTCAGCGACCTAAATAACATCGTCTTGGGCCAGTGTTCTTCTGTGTGCCTGCCGTGTGTGTTGTTTCCGCTCGTCTCATGTTTCTGGTAGGTTTTGATTCCATCATATTGCGTCACAGAAAACCTATTTAAAATGTTTTAGCAACAATATGAGCTCATGTAAACTTCACAATCAGCACTGCACTTTCTTGGGGCCACAGCAAGTCCATCGGCTGAATGGTTGTCTAGAAACTTCTCTAAGAAACACACAGATACACAGACACTCACACACAGATTCCTGGATTTATAGAGATAAAGCACATAACAAAATAAGAACTATTGGATTTTAATAAGATAAACAATAGCTAAATAGTTTACAAAAGTCGAAAAAAGACTAAAGCAGCTAAACAACACACAAAATCCCTATCTGAAAGGCAGCAGCAGTCCACATTCTAAAAGCCTCCCTCCATGTGAACTCAGCACTGAGGCCAGGTGCAAATCGTTGAGCAATCAGTAGTCCCACCTGGAGAGAGATGGAGACAAACAGCACAGGAACAACATACAGCTGTATTAATGGCGCTTTCACAGTTGCACAAAACTGCTGAAAAACTGCTGATTGTTTTGGTGTGAGCTGCATATCAACACAAACAGCTAAATCTTTCACTTGGACTTTACTCAGTTTTTTCAGCCAACCCCCTTAGTAACATGAAGTAGGGGTGAGCCTATATGAGGATGCAGCAGGAAATATGTAGGAGCGAGCTGGACGTTTATATCCTGCAATTGGCTCATGCCCACAGAGTATATGCGTTCGACTGGTGCAATCTAAACACATTTAATATAAATGCTTTTTTGAATTTTCTGTTTTTCAGTATGTTCGTCTTCACTCCTTTGTTGATATAGTGAAATATATAAATATATATATAAATATATATAGTGAAATATATAGTGAGTCAAACTAGCATTGGCAATAATTCCCATTAAAGCCACGTAAAGCTGACTCATTAATTGGTCCACCACCTTTGTTTCTTATATGCAGTGTTGTAAAGTAACAAAGTACAAGTACTTCAATATAGTACTTTTTTATAGTACGTTATTTGAGTACATTTTAATAAAATAAATTATTTACTCGGGAATTACATTTATTTGCAACCTCTACTTTTACTCTCTCATCAAAACAAGTCACAGAATATCCAGCCATGTCTTCAGAACGTGACACCATGGCTGACAGCTCATCTCTAACAGCCAACGGCGAGACAGGAGAAGGTGAGGCTGCTCCGCCTCAAACCTCTAACAACAAATACTTTTGATACTCAAGTACATTTATAATTGACTACTTTAAGACTTTGACTGAAGTTATTTTCTTTAAGGTGAATTTACCTTTTAGCTAAGTATAACTTTTAAGTGAGTTTTCTTTCCTTATACTCAAGTATGATTTTCAAGAACTTTTTCTAACACTGTTTACACATGTTTGAACAACCAACTCTGGAACATTGCCAGAAGTTCATATGTGAAAACAGCTTTAGAGACTTTAGGTAACACAAGCTTGAGCAAAGATAGAGCACAAAAAATCTGGCCCGAACCGAGCCTGTGCACGTTTTCTCTGGGCTGGGATATGGCCGTCTCATTAACTGTATTTAAGGTCTAAGCCCAACTAAAACCCAGCTTCTTTTTTAATGTTGGCTTTTATAGTTCAGGTTTTTAGCTCTTTGATTGCCAGAAATCTGTTCAGATGATATCTTAATGAGCGCAACACTGAAGCATGTATTTTATTCGCCTGCTCTCAAGCATGTCTGCCTATTTATTCCCTTGGATACGTTACCGGTACAGACAGGTCTGACAACAATGAGACTTGCTGTTTCATGGACATCGTCCACTGTTAGTTGCTACATGTCACTATTTCCCTGTTGGACTTTAGTGTGTGGGTGTTTGTCTTACTCCCACACGTTTCTGGGTTCGGTCCGCCCAGCTTGGATTATAACAGAGACTCTAAGAGCTTCAATAACCCTTTTATATAACACTTCAAGATCGACCTAGCACGACCCGAGGTGAGGGGGAATGTCCTGGCTCAACCTTGGCCTGAAGCTGGGTCGGGTTCAGGCAGAGAATCTAACCTCTACCACAAGCAGGCCTGCATTCTGGGAGAGATGTTCTATAGGAATAATAGGGCACTGTGAGCTCTATAAAATATGATGATACCCGACCATAAAGAGCTGAGGGGAAAGAGAGAATTTATATTATTTTCTGTTTTTTATAACGAGCCAGGGAAGTGAAGCTAACAGGGGAAATATAATTTCTAGCAGACTTCTTAACCTCTTTGCATATTGCCTTCTCTAACTCTGCTGAAGTGCACAAAAAGCTTAAGAAGAGGCAAGGGTGCACCTTTTATATCTACTGTGGTAGAGCTGTTAAATTCCTACTATCTAATATGGCATACAGTATGATAAGTGCAGATGGATTCTGATAGATTCTGTATAGTGGTCTATTGGGGACAGAACTTAATCATCGTTGGTGTTCTATGACTCTTCAAAGACAGAACTTTTGGTTCTGAATTGAAAAAGACTCACTCCCAGTGAGTTCATAACAACTGACTCGTTAGCTAGGTCCTGACAGAGAGACGATTGTATATTCAGCACCAGCACATAAAAATAAAATCAGAACAAAGCCTTCAGTTCTTGTGATGTGAGAAAAACTCCAAGTCTAATTGGACTCACACAGTGTCTGACTGCCAACAACGACTGCACGGAGATTAAAAGGAAGGCCAGAGTAAAGTGTGGTGTGCTGGAGGCTCTTCATCATCTCCTACCTCACTCCCCCCTGTCTCCATCCAGCCCTCCACTCGTCCTGCCATACGCCCACACAACTAAAGGAGTCACCGTTTCCTGGCAACCCTGGGATGGGAGGTGTGTCAGCGATGAAGGGGCCAAAGGTTTGAATGCATCTGTTTTAAGAAGGGGGGGAGGGGGAGGAGAGCAGGGGGCCTCTGAAGATGAATTCAAGCACTGATTAGACTTTTTAAAGGGTGTCATGGTAACCATGTTGTGTTGTTATGGTCAGGAGGTCAGGTCAGGAGTAAAGTGTCAAGAAAATAAAAGACTGAAACGAGTGACTATTCATTGCCCCTCAACAGGAACACCAGAATTTAAAGATACAATATGTAGATTTTTTGCACTAAAATATCTAAATGTATTAAAAATGTACTAAACCATATTTTATGTTTATCTTCAAATATACCAAATTGTTATCAAAGCCAGAGAAATCTTTAGTTTTATAGTTGTGTCTTGTCCTGATAGCCGCCATGATAGATACAACAGAACCCTTGGATACATCCTCAGTAAACATATCCTCTTCCTCCGGTCGGTTTCGCCCGTTTATCTTGACTACAGTCATCTCAAGTTTAAATTTGTTTTCATCGGGGTGGGGGTGGAGTAGCGGAGAGAATCACTCCCATGATTCCGTGCCAGACTTCATCTTTTGTTCTTGTTTTTGTTTTTGTTTTTATTGAGAGCCCCCTGGTGGCGGAATTGACAGAGAGGATCTGTTTTTATGTGCAGCACTCCTGCTGTCTTCTATTTGTCGTACTGAAACATAAATGGGCTCCTAAGGAATAAACATCAGTTCACCTGAGTACAACAGCTAAGCTCTACAAGGAGTTTGCACAAAGGTGCTCAGCTGATAGTGCTGAAAGACCAAACACACAAGAGATGAACAGAAACTGGATTGAACTAGATAACGAGTGATTATGAGGATAAAGAGCTTAGAGCCACTGAAGGACCAAAAATGGCTCTTTTTGATCATAGTGATAATATTGTAATGTGTGTAATCACAATGTGTGTGTGTGTGTGTGTGTGTGTGTGTGTGTGTGTGTGTGTGTGTGTGATTGCAATGTTTAAGGCAGGTCACGTTCAAGTCCATTGAGTGTATTTTTTTTTTCCTTCTCCATATACCCTTAAGACTCTATTATTGCAGGAGCCTCTATGTAGACACATCAAGGTAACAGTGTTACTGTGTCATGGCTATTTTTAGGTTTTCTTCACGACCGCCTGCCTAATTAACATCTTCTCGTGACATTGTGAATGAAGAAAAAAAGCTGATGATTGGCTAAGGGAGTCTGGAGTGATTTAACATAGCTTTTGAGCCGTTCAAGTAATAGACAGTGGGGGACTGATTGTATTCTGATCACTGGTGTGTAAAAGTGTGTGTGCAGTTGTGTGTTAATTTGTAGACTCAAAGATATATTGGCAGTTAAAATCCCAAAAAATTCATCATCAAAGGTTACAGTTTTTTCCAATTGCTAAAACACAATTTTGAAAACTAGGCTGGTTTTATCAAAATACTTAACACAATTCACAAAACCACACACCCAAACTGCAAAATACCTCATATATCCTGCAAAATGAAGCACTGCAACCAAACTACATATATCATTATCAAAATCAAACTTTTGCACCAAATGGCACACACTTCATTCATATTACCAGAGTTTTGTCTAACCAACTACACACTGTTGGGCGTAATGAAAAGCACTCTGATCTTTAGTATGCTTTGCCATAATACTAAAATAGTTCCAATTGTAGAAAATTCTTCAGATTGTTCACATGCACAGAAATATTTGCAGATACACACACATGCTGTTGAAACATTTTTTTTTTTTTTCACCAAACAAGTCAGTGCAACATATACCAGTACAGTAAAACAGCTCAAGTTGGGCTGCACTCTCTGTCCAGCCTCTTGCATTGTCAGCCCATAGTTGATGACATGATCAACTAAGGTTGCTCTGATTTCATTTGAAAGTTGTTGTCTTCTTTGGCCATGAACTCCTCTACCAGCTCTACCCCTACCTTACACTCTTCCTCCCCCTCTCATTCTCACCCTCCCTCTTCCTCTCTCTGCAATGTCTTCCATTGTTGTTGTAAAAAAAAAGGTGCTCACTTGTGGTTTTTTCATAGTGCTCACTTCCTGATTGAAGTGATAACAATTAACCATTGAGATGTTTGGCCAGGTGGAACATACATTGGCCAATTAGCTCATGTATTGTCATTTTGAATGGCAGTGTTTTGAAATGGCAAACGTGACTTTATGTCAGATTGTTGTGTTTTATGCAGAGAACCGTGTTCAGTGCATTTAAAAAGTTGCCATTTTGAATTGCAAAATGTGTGTAAAGCAGACAATGTGTTTAGACTTTTGGAGACTTGAGAAGAGGTTTTGCTCTCTGTGTGTCAGTTTAAATAACTGTGCTATGCATGTCATTTTAGTGTGTTAGCAATTGGAAAAAACTGTAATAAAAAACACAAGTATTTCTACCAATTCATACATTCACGATACATCACCCGCTTATGGAACGGTCAACCTGGCGGTAAAGAAATGCTTCCAACCAAATACACTAGTGAGTTAAGTTATTGGTTTCATTGCTACGACATGCTTTTATCAGTTTGAAATCAGTTGCTGTTGAATGTGATGCACTAACCGACATAGCGACAAGCCCGGGTGTGCTTCTACAGATTTGTTATTACTTTTGCAAGACAATGGACAATACACTTACAAAACAACACGAGAAACAATTACAACGAGTATAGACCAGAAAAAATGAGGCATATTCATGTTTCCCAAACTCATATTTCACTGTGTGTGTGTGTGTGTGTGTGTGTGTGTGTGTGTGTGTGTGTGTGTGTGTGTGTGTGTGTGTGTGTGTGTGTGTGTGTGTGTGTGCACGTGCGAGTTTGTGTGTTTAACAGGCTTTCTCCTACGGGGATTCTGGATTAAATACAAAGCCACAAAAAATAAATGAATAAATAAATAATTTATAGTTATGATTACAATATTCATCCAGACCTTCATCATCGACGTCATCATCGTCATCATCTACCATCAACAACAAATTAGTAGTATTATGACGTCAATGGAAACAGGGGATGTCCCGCAAAACATCCCGCAGAAAACCTTAATCTAGAGCCTTTCAGAAAGCCGGGGCTCTAATCGCTTCTACAGAATTTAATCTGAGAAAGACAACCCAGAGCAGTAGGAGATTGTGGATTAATGCTGTAAAATGCTCTGCTGTCCCTGAAAATGGAACAAAAGAAACTGACTTCTCCTCATCCTGCAATAAAATATTGTGTTAACTTGATCAAAGAATTCCTGCCCTTAACTCACATTACTGCCCCAGAACACCGACTGACAGTGATACTGATACTATCATTAGTTAACATTTACTAGCTTAATGTTAGCTAATTAGCACTCATTGATGCTTGGATGATGATTGAATCATTTCTTGCCCTTCACTTCCTTAACAGCAGCATTACAGACCCAGCAGGATCAAAAATACACAAAACTGTCCGTACTTTTGTAGACTTCCAGCTCACAGCAGTGTAAGGAGAGGGATTTTCCTCTTATTGTATGCATACATCACTGAAGTGACGTTCTGGTGTTACGGTTAAAAGAGTGACCATGATAATTGACGACTTTTAGACAAACGTGACTGAGTGTCCTAACAGACCCCTCTTTGTTCAGTTTTTGTATTATCATAATGTCAGAAATACAAAGATATGGATGTCATGAAAAGCTACAAACAAAGGGGCATTCATTGGAACCATAGACTGTAGAACACTTTACATTCGACAACCACAGGAGCATTCAGTTAAAAGTCACCAATTAACTCTTTAAACCGTAACACCGGCAAGGACCATTACTTTCCTTTGCTCTTTTTGCCCTCCACACTGGTCACATGACTAAAAGCTATGAATGCTAATGATGGTCTCGGGGGGGCGCTGTTGGGAGATTTTTTGTTTTGGTTCCTTAGTGACTGTAAGTAACTCATAATGTGAAACCAAAGCTGAGAAAAATGTCAAAGGTCAGATTTGCAGCAGGGGGAAATATCACAGTTCATAGAAAAGGGATGAAAATTATCCAATTATTAAGGACAAAAAGGTTCTGTGTGTAGACAGATGTATTGTCTAAAATGGTGCAGTAATTACACTCTGTGAGAAGAAAAGTCTGTCCAATATGCTGACATTAAAAATGAGCTGTGAATAATTTCTATAATACAGAAAAGACTCAAAAAAAGGTTTTTAGCTTTGGAAACCTACAATTCCTTTCTTATCCAAAAGGCCAAATACCAATGCAGAATTTAAGAAATTATAATAGAATAACATTACATATTGTTATCATATAATGCATAGCTTAATAGACACTTGAGTGTTAAGACCAAAGCAGAAAATAAACGAGACAGTCAGATAATGACCATTTCAATACATATGCATATTCTGATGGAGATGAACAAAGCACTCTTGGCTTTTTTTTTTTTTTGCAATAGTTTATTTCAATAAATACATTTGGGGATTAAACCCACTGAAAATATGTGGGCTGAAGCTGTGGCTCATTATGCCCACCCTTTTTTACATAATATACTCTGTAAGGCAACCCTTTAACTACACACCAAAACAAAACAACGTACCACAAGTCACACAAAAAGAAAAACTCAAGTTCCAACATTTCATCCTAAAGCAAGAATCAGAACAAGTCCCAATCATTTCAAAAATGCTAATCATCGGGTATTTTTAAACATTAAATGTATTAAAGTGAATATCACCTTTTTTAACCTTCCACAGGTTTACTCCTTTGACTGATATACAATTCTGCTTTGTATTTCTTCTTCCTTTCCCTTTTGTTTTTGAAGTCACCTGTTCACTGGTTCCCTCTAACTCTGAACAAACTCTGAATATATTTTGGTAAAACATAGTTCTGTGCTTTGTAGATTATGCGTTCTTTTAAGTTTAACAAAATCATGACATTTTGAGGTATGTCGGTTAAAAAAAAACAGTGAGTTGTTGAGTTTATAGTAGTCACATAGATGCACAATTCTTTACATTTCTTCTTTCACGTAAATAGTTTGTGTTGGTTTAGTATCTGTTACCCCATAGCTCCACACAGAAGGTCATATAGTACTGTAAGAGAACATTAAAGTGTGTGTAATGAGTTCTGATTTAGGAAATCCTTTGTTTTATATAATATGGAGATGGATTTTGACATTTTGCTTTTTAACATGATCTATATGTGGCTTCCAACAAAGTGTATGATCAATTATTACCCTAATAATTGTATTTTCATGCATCCTTTCTATTTCAACATTTTTAATCTTGAGTAAAACTTGATTTTTCATGGGCCTTTCTTTTGCCAAACATAAACTTTGTCTTGCTTAAATGAAACGATAACTTGTTACTATCAAACAATTTCTTTATTACATTTAATTAACGTTCCACTGTATTCAGAAGCTGCTCCAAACTGTTCCCAGATCAGTAAAGATTATTTTCATCTGCATTTCATATAGATTTTTAACAGTTTGGACACATTTCAGATATCATTAATGTAAATATATATTCAAATATATGAACATATAGGGCCAAGCACTGACCCTTGTGGAACCCCAACAGTAACCTTCAGCAAATTAGATTTTACATTATTTCATTATTTGATATCTGACATAATTCTTCACTACACGTATGCTAACCTAGTGGCCTAGTGGTTAGTTTGTGCAGCCCACTTACAGAGGTCGTTGTCTTCAAAGCAGGCAGCCCAGGTTTGAATCCGACCTGTGGATCCTGTCCCTCCTGTCATTCCCCACTCTCCCTGATTTCCATCTACACTGTCCTGTGTTTTTAATAAAGGTGCATAAAGCTACCATCTGAGTAGCTGTGACAGTTGGATGTTAATATCTAATATTAAGTCCAATATTTAAGACAGACTTTTTTGATCCTTAAAAGCATTCTCAAAGTTGAAATATAAAACTATTGATGAGATTGTGCTGTTTCAACTGATATTTGACACTTGGATATCTTTTTTTTTTAGCCCAAATGTATAGGCTCCATAATGTGTTCAAAATGCTCAAATGTCAACTCATTACAATTAAAGGTCAAAATACTTTTCTTTGAAAGTTTCTATTTTCTACCAAACTCAGAGATATTAAAAACCCAGCTAGCTCCGCACAAACCTAATGATGACTGTGCAATCAAAGGTCAGAATTGTAAAGTCAAATGTGATACGTCAGTTACCACTTATCAGATTCTGATAAAACCAGACAGGGTGATGCTTTTTGGAACGGTTTCAGAATATTTAATGAACACTTGAGATGAATCCTTGAAGGATTATTTATGTTACTGCTCCAAAGGGAGTCTATGTTTCTAACATGTCTTCAAGATAAGTGGACAGCAAACTTTATCGTTCAAATCAAAACGCAGAGCTTCATTGCAGCACACATGGATGCTCCACCAGCAGTGTATTTGAAGCCCTTGAACTAAAGGATATGAGTAGGACCTCTCTGCCTAGTTATCCTGAGTTAGTCAGAGCATTAGTCAGCTTTATGACAAAGACAGCTGATGATAGTGTAGTACAGCAAAGTGGTACAACACTCTCTAAATTCATCATTGGCAGTCCTGTGGTTTTACTTTGGCAGATACCGATGTACGTATGTATGTACAGATCAACTCATTGTGCCTTGTTTTTTTATTTCTGACAGAAAACAACATAAAGATCTTTAATTCTGTATTTCGCTAATTAAATCTTCAGACAAGCCTAGTCTTTAAGCATTGAGCATAAAAGTACTCATCAACAAAATCATTATGCGGAAAAAAAAAAAAAAAAAGACAACTCTCTGAAGATGCTCTGACTTTTTCTGCTTTGGAATTGTAAAAAAGGACTGCGTTTGCAACAAGTTTGTTGTTAGTGGCAAACTTAGAGATCGTTTTTACATAACTCTGCAGTCTCTTTGGTTGTAATGATTTATTTTGTGGTTTGGTTCAGTGTCTCCACTTCAATCAGTGTTGCTTTTAGACACAGTAGGCAGCTGTTTTCAGCAAATAGGCTTAGCAATGAAACACCCTGCTGGTGAACAAAAGGTGGAACTTATCAATTTTAAAATTATACAATTCATTTAGCAGCATTTTATCCAAAGCAACGTACATCAGAGAGTAAGTAGAATACAAGCAAGGATGTAGAGAGGAAGAAACAACGTCATTAAGTGCAAACGAACAGCCTTAAGTCTGATCGGACACACAGGTGCTGACTGGCACTGTGCATATTGTTCATGAAGGAGCCTGGTCTTTAGCTTTTTCATAAAGCTGCAAAGGGACTCTGCAGATCGAATGGAGTTTGGAAGTTTGCTCCACCACAGTGGGGCGACCGAGGAGAAGAGTCCAGGTAGAGACTTATAGGACCCTGTTGTGAAGGTTGGATCAGACACCTTTTATTGGCAGAGCGTAAAGGGAGAGTAGACCTGTATGAAAGAGTTAAGGGAAGGAGGAGCTGCTTTTTTGTAAGCAGCAGGGTTTTAAACTAGATGCAAGCAGTAACTGGGAGCCAGTGTAGGGAGATGAACAATGGAGTGACATGCTCTTTTAGGTAGGTTGAAGACCAGTCGCACTGCTGGGTTTTGGATCATCTGCAGGGGTTTGATGGTGCATCAGCACTTAAGATCCAGATACTTATAGCTAAGGGCTCTATTGTCTTAAAAATGTATATCTAACAATCTATAATTATTACAATATAAGTCAACATTGTCCTTAGCTTCATTTGGTGGCCTGGATCACAACTACAGTTATTTGTGATGTTGCTGTATATATACTTAGTATAAAAATAGGTGACTGTATCATTGTTACAATGAAATGTAAGTTGTGTGTAGAACTTTTTGTTATCCGCTTGACTTGCAGAGGAACATGTAGCTGTATCTGTAGATAGCATTTATAGCTTAAAAGCACAGTGAATATTAGACATAGGTAGATGACCATGAAATAAGGCTGAAAAAACAAACATTTAATTCACATGAACAACTTCTAATAAATAACCATTCCAACTTATAGGCTGCAGAGTATGTCAATGTTCAGTTTGAAAGTCTCTGCTCCTCCAAAGTGGCCAAAAAGCAGATAATACAGTTTTAAATTCATTTTCACAGACGAGCACCCAGAGGCTTTAACTGCTTTGCAACACTTTGAGTTGTTCCTAATCCTCAACTTTTTAGTGTACCTTTGAAAAAAAGCAAAAATGATAGCATGGTTTTTAAACTTTTGGTTGGTCTTATTTCAATTTCCTTTTTGTTATTATTTCATAAAATTAAATGCAATAGTATGTATCAGTATTCTAACTTTGTAGCCAGCTGAATGCTCAATGTCCATGCTTCAAAACTGATGCAACATTTACACTCAGGCTAATTGCTTCTTTGGGTGCGTGGTGTCTTTGTATATAGGAAACTGTTGTCATCTAGTGGCCAAACGCATGCAGTACACCTTTGTATGATGGCAAATCTCTGGATTTTATTTCCTAATCATCACTAAAATAATACTGTTCTATTATTTGTTATCTCAGCCACATAACTTTCTCACATTATTTTTTAAGACAAGGGAAAACAAGATTTGAATTTGTTTCAATATCTCATGAAAGCTCAGTATTTTATTAAATAGTTTACTTGGCAACTTTTCATTCTTAATCCAGATACCGAAAGTAACATGCCAGGAGGCTGATGGGAAAGTAATACGAAAAGTTTTTTTACATCTATGATAGAGAGTGCCAAAACAAATTTGGTTCCCTGTTACACATTCTGCTTCTTCTTTTTCAAAAAGGGAAAGTAGTTGGTTTAAATCAAATGAAACATGTTGGTTTCTACAGAAGAGGATTAGGGCCACTGAAAAAAAAAAAATCTGGTTCTGACTTTTTTTTTTTTAAATTCATACTTTATGTAATCTTAGAATTCTGAGATTAAAGTCAGAATTCTTCTCAGAATTGCAATTATTGTCATTACATGTTGTACAACAAAACTCTGTTGGAGCAATCCAGTTGCAACACATAAAATATAAAATCTGTACACATACACCAGCACACGCACACAAACACAAGCCAAGCACATCTCACCCATACTCACATATACATTCATACCCTTAAAAATTTGTAAGAGAATAATAAATACTCTAAAGATATAGGGAGCAATGAGGCTAAAATATGTATATAAATAACTTTTGAAACTAGCTCATTTGAAGCTGGTTAAGCCAAAACTGTCAACTACATAGTTTGACAGCTGGACTAACAGACAGGAGAAAGGGTCATAAGCTGCCTTCAATAACAATCACACACACACAGACATTCATACCCTTGCCTGTCAGGTGAAATGACTCTTTTCTTTTCAGCTGTGGACCCCTGTTGTGCTCCTGACCTATGGCTGCAGGAGTCCAGGCCACTTTGCGGTGACAGTCCAAACGGATTGACTCGTCTCAACGACCTTGTCCATCCCCTCTGGTCTTCTGCACGCTCACTCAATGTGGACAATCAATCCTTCGTTTTAAGTGGATTTTTCTGTGCACTCTGCCACCATGAGAGGGCGCTAAGATACTCTTGAATCTCTGAACAAACTTTTGCTGCTCTGAGGGACTCCTCTTTTTTTCTGCTGGTCTTTTTTTGGTCTCTCTCTGTCCTTTCAGTTGCTCTCATGTGTCCAACTTTCTCAGCGTCTCTGTGTGTGTGTCTCTCTGCATGCCTACTCATGTGTGTCTCTGTTAGCTGTGTGCGCACTTGTATGTGTGTTTGCACGTGCTTGTTCAGCTCTCTGTTGTGGAACAAATTACACAGCGGCAGGGGAGCCAAATGACTAATCAGTGGTACACAGATTAAAATCCAATTGCTGCAATTTGAAGCCACACAGGAGTAGTATGAGAAATTAACTACTACAGTGTCTGCGCCGCTGTCTCCACCAGGCATACCTGTTAGATGTTGATCTTTTAATTAGTGTGGCCCAAGGAAACTTTAGATCAAAGATGCTAAAATTGGGCAAAAAGCAATACTTGAGGGAACATTTTAAAATAAAACCCAGCTGAGAAGTGACAGTGCTAGTTTTTTTTTTTACATCCAAATTAAAAAGTGTACATTACACGTTCTTACTGCATCTCAAGGAATACATTTCAGTTTATGTGAGATGTAATCTGTGCATACAACAAAACAAACTTGTGAATCCAATAAGCACAAACCATGGCTGGTTTTTAATTTGTTCGTATTCACCAGGAAGGATGTTAATAAGATGAAGGGTTCATGATTAGTCCGGGAGGATTGGATGTTTTCTGCAGCCACTCAATCGCCATCACTGTATCATCCCTTGCCCACAATAACCACTTATCAACCACGCAGGCTAAAGTGGCTATTGCCAGGGCTTAGAAATGGATTGAAAGCACTGCCTGTTTATTTTAAAGTACAGCCCAGCAGACAATTTATTTCTCCTCACACAGAAAAAACGTTCACAGGGAGATGAATAATGTGAACAATGAGCAAGTCCTGGCCGAGCCCGCTCAGCCCCGTAGGTGATACCAGGCAATTGCCTCTCATTCTTATAATATCAGGAATTTTTTTTTCTTGGGTGTAAAGAAGTGCAATATGCTCTTGAGCAGGGCTGAGACACGACATGAACGCCTGCCTGGAATAATCTCAATAACAAAAAAAATAACCTCATTTTGTCTGGGAGTGTAAAAATCCTGTTTGCATGGCTGTGGCGTGTCTTTGTGCCCGAGTGTCTTATGGCAGGCAGGAGACATGCGTGCAGGCTGTTGCTGAAACCATTACCATCATGCTGGAACGTTTCAATGGGAATGAATTAAAACATACCACTTTCACCTTTTCACTGATGTGACATTTTTAATTTTGGATCATGCACACTTAGGAGAGATTGTTTTTAGGGTTTTAAGTGGTGTGGAAAATGCTGTAAATGCCAAAATGACACTTCATTTGAACGCTTATTGACCTGCAATGGGCTGACGAAGCACACCTGCTCTTTTGCAGCAAAGTCCTGCATATCCTCATGCAGGAGCTGAACTGAACAAACCTCAGAGCTGATGCAGCCCCTGGGGACACTGAGCCCCTCCACTGGAGCGATTCCTAGCCCAGATACCTTGTTCAAGGGTATCTGCAGAGAGAGGAAATGTGTTTGGAGAGTTTTACAACCAGTGAAACCCTCTACTTTGACTTTAATAAGTCCAACAAAGTTAGTGGTGCAGTTTTCCAGCACTTATCCAATATGTAAATGCAATGTTTGATTGTTCTGGATGCTTTGTAAAAGAGTATTTATCTTAACATCTGACCCTCAGAAAGAAAGTAATAAATAGTTAAATAAAATGTCTAAAAACTCTTTAAAAACGCAAAGTTTGTGTTAAAATCGTACTTACTTTTTAAGTGTAAATTGGTTTGCATGCTATGTTAACCCTTTTTTTGTCCAAATCTCACACAGAGAATAAAGATAGTGAGTCACATTAGCAAGCATAAACAACTGACAAAGTTGGTAAGATGGTAAGATGAGACATACATCATCAGGATAAGCACAGGAATGTCTAAACTGACGCAAAAGCAAATCAATGCCAGTTTAAATCGCTAGCTATCTTAATATGAGTGCTTATCCAAGCATGTTGTATGTGTATAATTATTAGAGATTTACTGGACTTTCTGCTGGGTATCGCTTAGTCAGAGGCTACAACGGAGGATTAGGGCCATGTAAATTTGTTTTGCTTTTTTAATTTCGAAATTAAACTCGTAAATTTCCGAGAATAAAGTGGTAAATTTCCAAGAATAAAGTCGTACATTTCTGAGAATAAAGTCGTACATTTCTGAGAATAAAGTCGTACATTTCCGAGAATAAAGTTGTAAATTTAGGAGATTAAACTCGTAAATTTACAACAATAACGAGTTTGAGACCAGCCTGCGCAAAATGATGAAAGTAGAACTCTTAAAGTATTTTCCTCTGCAGACAACTTCCTCCAAGTCAGTGTGGTTCTTTCTTTAGTTTCTTGCAGTATCTTTTCAGGGTGCTGATATTTTATGACAATGTGAAGATGATGATGATGTGCTAAAAAAAAGCATGTGTAGTTTCATATCTGCATAAGTAAAGCCCCAACAAAACTATTTGTGTCTGTTATCAGTCTGCCTTGTTAAAGTGTCTCATGTGCAGAGACAGTTTGTGTCCTGTTCGTCATTTTACAGATAAACAAGGTCTTGCAAGTTGAAGTGAAAACTTCTCTTCAACTGTTTTTACCGACTACACAAGGAAGTAGCCTATTTCCTTATTAGTGAAACCTTTAGGACAAGATGCTCCATGTTTGTCAGAACAGGATGCTGTTGCTCTTCTGATATAGACTAAAATAACGACTTTATTATTTTATTCTTTAAAGACTTTAAGAGTTCTACTTTCATCATTTTCGCGCAGGCTGGTCTTGAACTCGTTAATTTACGAGATTCGTAAATTTCTCATAAATTTCCGAGTTTAATCTCATAAATTTATGACTTTTCGAAATTTATGAGAAGAAAGTCGTAAATTTCCGAGATTAAAGTCTTAAATGTACGACTTTCTTATTAATTTATGACTTTAATCTTGTAAATTTACGAAGAAAAAAAACATTTTTTTTTTTTAATGTGGCCCTAATCCTCCGTCGTAAGAGGCTGAGCTGAGCAACCTCCATGCTTGTAAGTTATGCCTCAATGCTTGTAACGCTAGCTAGCTTCAAGCATGGCGCTAGGGGATGCTATAGACCCATCACAAATCTGTCTAGCCCCGGTTAAGCCCCTTCGCGTATATCTGCTTTTGTTTGGAAAAATAAAAGAGAACTTAAAAAGTAACTATGAATTCATGAAAATCGACTATTCATAGCAACCCAACATATTAGTGAAGCTCCCCCTCAGCACCGGGAGAAAAAAAATCCTGGCACCTCCCTGGGTAGCCTACAGCCAGTGTCAAAACAGTTCATAAATTTGTCTTTTAGAGTGACCCATAATGATCTCCGACTTCTGAACTTGCTGAAAAGGTGACCAAACAGAATTACCCTTGTTTTCAAAACACTGGCTGCACCTGCTCCTGTCACTTTCGGCAAAGATTTTGTATGCTAAGTCTCTGCATTTAATAAGCTAGAAAAAAAGTCAGGCAGGTGAAAAGGAAACATTTACTTTCTCTGACAGACTAAAGTGTCTTTAACATTGATGTAAAACAATTGTGCAGGATGTCAATACTTGCATCGCCCTGTTTATGTGAAATTGGTTTTCAAAGAAATCTGAATCATGTTTGATGGGGCGGCTGTGGCTCAGTTGGTAGAGTCGGTCGTCTCTCAACCAGAAGGTTGGGGGTCCGATACCCAGCTCTTGCAGCAACATGTCCGATGGTCGTTTGGCAAGACACTTAACCCCAAGTTGCTCCCTTCTCCCTCCACCTGACTCACCTCCTCTTTTACCGTTTACATGTGTATGAATGGGTTTAGTTAGTAATATCAGCCTCTGCCATCAGTGTGTGAACGGGTGTCCATTTACCATTTGACTTGGCTTTTATTGACTTGGTTGGAGTACATCTTGTTTTACCATCTTGTGACTCTTTCATTTTCGACTTCCTCCCAGTAAAGAACTTCCTGTTCTCACAAGTACCGTGACATGTATTGTAGTGTTCATTGGGAGTTTTCGTGCCATATTTTCCATCCAAACCACAAACATTTCATGTGCATGAAATTATCATCAGAATGGCATGATTATGAGCTTTTATTTAGTCGTCTAGCCATGAGGCATGCCACTGTCAATAAATCATGAAATCACTGTAGCTGGGGGCTTGGTCCAAGGACCATCCAGAAGCCATTACTCCAGATGGTGCATTAGGATGAATATCATTATGATGATATCATCCCCCATAGGTCCTGCCTTTCTTCTGTCATTTTCATCATATTTTATCATGCGGTTATTGTGCCATGTGGTCTTTCACGTATTGTTCTCATGTGACAACAAGAGGACACAGGGCAGATTTGAGGAAAAGTGTGTGTTTTTTTTGGTCCAGAATAAAACACTTTGAGCAGGTTGTTCTTTTTTAAACCACTTTTCAGCGTATTAGAGAAAAGCTAGAGAAGTTAGAGAAATCCTCAACGAAGAAAAGATTCCTCAGGCTGAAACATTTACTTCCTCCCCTCATCTCTCCTCTCTCTTCTGTTCTCTTTTGACTATATTTCTAAATTTACCCATCCATTAGCGGGAGACACAGAAGAAGACAGAGTTGCTCGAGCTTTTAACAAGGCGACTCCTTCTCTTCAGTGTCATGCTCTACTGGGCTTCAAAACATGCAGCGCTCTTTTGTGTCTTTATTATAGCTGGTGGTGAAAGAGATGAGTTTGAGGTTGTTGAGCTTTTGTGTGTGTGTGTTTGTGAGAAAGGGGGGTTTGCATCAATAGCATTTTAGGGAAGCTGCAGTGGGTGGGAAGTAGTAGGTGTGTGCGTGTGTGTATGGAGTTATGTCCCAGTTATCTGGAACAGATAATTGATGCAGACAAGCTCAACTGAATCTTTGTGACAGCAATCGGCACGCCACACACAATGTTGTTGATGGATGCCCATGTCAATCTTTCAACCCTCCCCAATCCACCCTCCTCATACACACATACACACACTCTTAACACACACTCACAAGCAATGAGTCCTCTTCAGCAGGGCACAAAAGGAGCAGTCTCTTGGCACGCCGTCACCAGCTGAGCTGCAACAGAACAGTGCTCAGAGGGCAAGGAGGGGGATGAGGGAGGAGGACAGCGGAGTAAAGAAAAAAAAAAGAGAAAAAAGGGGAGGAGGTGGAGGAAAGAAAATGATGGGAAGGAGGGGGGAGGGCATGAGGAGATATTAATGAGGTAAAAGGAGCAGGATTTGAGGAGGAGGAAACAGGATTGATGGAGAACGATAAAAGTTGTTGAGATGAGGAGGTGAGTCAGGTGAAGGGAGAAGGTGATTGGCTCGCAGAAAAATATAGAGGGGACATAAAAGAAGAAGAGGACAAGGAGGTGTGTGAGTTTACCTCGTGATGCTAAGAGGAAGCTGCTTAGCATTCTCTCTTTCTCACACACACACACACACACACACACACACACACACACTACAACTTTAGAGCTGGCTCAGCAGAGAACACAGAGACGTTAAAGTGGCGTGATTAATTTGGGATGCAGTGAGCTTTTTTGGCCAGCATGCACAAGTACACACACACACACGCACACACACACACACACACACACACACACACACACACACACACACACACACACACACACACACACACACACATCATCATCACCTGAATGGAAGTTGTAGTTGTACAGATTTAGCTTTTCACAGCTGGGTATTAATGTTACATAATACAAAAAACAACTTCAGTTCAGGCTTATCAAAAGGGCACAGCTGTACAACTCACAATCCTGTTTTCATCAAAATAAATTAAGGATCACAAAATGAATGTGTGTCTGCTTACATGCCAAAGAGCCTCTAGTCTTAAAAATCCCCACATTACATCTTGGTTGTTCAAACCTTGAAACACGGACATGTAAGAATGATTACGTGTGGTTTAACAGGCTGCAGATGATGTCTTCTCTGTGGCCGGTGCTGGGGTCTTGTTGTCATCGTGAGGTTGCCAGGCAACAAGCAGAGATACCAGGAAGTCACTGTGCTTATAGCAAGAAAGTCTGGTATAAGCAATGCAAGCCAGTTAACGTTTCTATGTTTTTAATTACTGGCACTGACCTCAAAGTCAAATTTAGTTTTCTTCTTTCCTCATTTACCATCATTAGAGTATATTTATGGAAAATCAGGCGAGTGAACAGTTTAAGTTTTGTGAAAGGCTGCACCTGTTCACACCGATCAATATGGAATCTGTCCAAGAACAGCTGTGCCATATGTGCGTCGGACATTTATCAACAGTGGTCAGACAAACCTTTCTTGAGAACAGACTCCTTTGTCTGCCTCCTTTTCATTCCTTCTTATTATGCTAAACTCTTGTTTTTATTACCTGGAAAACATTTTTAAGATTACTTCTTTAAAGGATGACTGTCTGGCAAATTGCCTGACGTTTGATATTTCCTGCTTACTATACTTTTGTAGTATTTCAGTCGTTGTCACATCATTGACGGTTTTCACCATATTGTGAAATCAGATGAAGCATTAAGGTCATTCAATGGGATAAAATGCGACATTTGAAACATTACTATAACAGAACTCAAACGTATCCTATATATATGTAAGTGACGCCTTTTTTTAAAGAGTGAAGTCAAACACCCTTTCGGATTGTTGTTCTCAGCTCTGTGTTAATATGGAACCGTACTTCCTTCAGCATGTTTATGTTTCTCTCAAAGGCTCAAACATGTTTCATTTATTTGAACCCTTAATGTAGGGGAAGAGAGACATCCCTGCCCACTCAGGGACGCTGTATGTAGAGGTCTTTATCATCTTTATTGTGATGCTGGAGCATCTCTGCTGGGCTTCATGTTTCATGTTTTATGTACTCATGCACTTGATGTTTGGATTATTTATTAGTGTTGTTTATGTATTTGTATGTCTCCAGCTGCAAACAAATTTCCCTGTGGGGACAATAAAGATTTGACCTTTCATGTTTTATGTACTTAGGTATTAAATGATGTGTTTGTTGATGAGATTTTGAAGTAGTGATGCTTTTGCCCCTGTTTCCAGTCTTAATGCTAAACTAACTTTCCCTTGGCCCATGTATATTAGCCAGACGTGAGAGTGGTATCAAACTTTTCATCCATCAGAAATAAAGTGAACAAGTATATTTACCTTCAAAAAATCCTTCAAAAGTAGCATTAAAAGCCTTCATCTACATGTCAGTCTTGTTATTCTCTCAGCTTCCTTATTATCTTCTGCCTTGCTTTTAATGAAGGAAGATTTGGGCTGAACTAATTGGGCGAACCTAAAGGGGGAAAATCAAGTAAACAGCACTCAAGACACACACCTAATTACACGCATTACAGACTGTCTGCCTTTCTGTCTTCAGTTCTCTGAGCAGAATTGTGCCCACCTGTCGCCGCAGCCTCAATGATGGCTCCACATTCAAATACAACAAATGCACCACCACCTCATCCTAAGAGAGCACAGGAAGTGAATCAAAAACACCCGCTGGTATTCACGGATATGAACCGGTATACGGATGGAGTAGCGCGTGTGAGGTGGTGGTGGGATTGGTGGGCTCTGCGATGAGAATTGGACCACTCTCCTGGCGTGGGTAGATTTCGTGTTTCTGCTGCCACGAGTGCCTGCGGTGCAGTGCGGTGCTGGCTGGCAGGCTCGGGAAAAAGGACCCATCTGTTGTATTAGATTATTTCAGACCAGATACAGCACAGGATGTCACCTGTTCGAAGGGACTCAGGGGAGGTGGGATTATATTGAGTATGAGTGTGTTGGAGGGGGGTATGGAGGGGAAATTATCAAGACAGCATGTGTTCTCTCATCCTACTCATCATGTATGTGTTCAATGTGATCCTGCACATTCGATTATTTGCCAAACAATAAAATCAACACAAAGAGACTCTCTAAGGAGAAGATGCAGCCTCTTTTGAGGTATTACATCTCTGTATAGCCTACTGAAATATCCTCTATAATCTTTATTTGTTCTAGTTTCAATCAATAAATATAATTCAGCATTGCTCACAAAAACACTATTTTACCAAAGATGATGTCCGTGCATATGGAGATGTTTCATATATGCACACCTCTTCTCAGATATTACATTCTCTGGACACTGTGTATCACAGAGCTCTGATATTCACTGTTTGTTGCATGCACATGTTGGATGGTCGTCTTTCCACGTAGACTTACATCAGTCAGAAGAGTACAGGGACTTCTAATCTTCGAACCCAGGAACTTTTCTTGCTGTCTGTTTCAAAAGTCACAACTGAACTTGGGGGAAAAAATAGGGCGTCTAAGTTTGTCCCTCCCTTTACTTGGAATAAATTACAAAAAGAGCTGAGACTTAATGAGCTGCTCTCATTGGATGATTTTAAGAGGATGTTAAATGACTTGGAAGCAGAAACATGTGACGGTAGATATTCTGCCTGATATATTTAGAATTTTGTACGATCTTGACAAATATTTGCCGTTGGAATTTATTATTTAATGTCATTTTCCTTTGTGACCATATCCAGTGGATTCTGTGATTGATGGGGATTTTTTTTATACTAAGGATTGTGTAGGATAGGCAGAAATAAATCTTGGACTTCAGCCTATTTCGGTTTTGGTCATTTATTGAATTTTATTGTGTCAAATGGACCGGTGTAAACATGTAAAGTGATTTTGTTTCTGTAAGTGGAATATTCAAACAAATCTTTGACTCTTCTTGTTCTTTGGTGGATTACCCAAATAAAAGTATACATTCATTCATTCATGGACCTAACATTATGAAGTATTTGACTTAATAATAAACCAGAACAATCTTCACTCCATATTTTTAATACTGTAGTTCATTGCATACACTGCAGTAATGTTGACAGCAACAATTGACATGACTGGAATAAGCCATAGTAAAGGGTTTGCAGTTAATTCAAATGAGACCCTGAGCAAAAAACAGAGAGACAACAGGAGTGCTCCTGATATCCCTCAAACCACTGTTGCTCATGGAAGGGAAAGTGGTGGAAAATGTAAGACCAAGACCAAAACAACCATCGGTATGAATAATCCAGGTCCAGGAACTCCGGATTGTTAAAGAAATATAAAGGCCGTTATTTCTTTGGGCTAGTAACATTAACATACGCATATCGGCTTCTTCAGGGTGCAGTGACACACTGAGACAAAAAGAGATCCTGAGCTATAGAAAAATAAAGGCTGTTTAAAAACTTATAAAAGCAAAGCTTTAAAATAAATTATGTATACAAGCCCAAGTAGCAAATATCATTGCTTTTGATTGATCTGTTTGACTTTCCAATAAGACAATCAAGACATTTAAGTCACCTGAAAGCTCTGAGAAACAGAAGCTCTGGTTTTGAGCCACCTGTACATCTGTAGCTCTGAACCTGTGCCAAGCATACCTGTGCTGTAATCTATCCGTGGTTTAAGATAATCTGGCTAAACTGTTGGCTTGTTGACAAATCTTCTAATCGTTCGCCTTCTCGTGTTTCCTGCTGTGTGAGACTGCAGATCTCTCAGCATGGATCTCAAGCTTTCTCATATGCAGTCTGGATAATTTCTGCAGGTCTGATGGCCTTTCACACCTAAAGAGCAAACCAGGAGAAGACCATTTAAATGTGATTTGATGTATCTGAAACATCAACAAGAGAGTGGAAGAACATGCAGGCAGGTAAGAGTACGAAGCAGCTACTCTAACTCCAAATATCCATATACTCTGTGCGCGCCACGGTCTGTCAGCACTGTGCACTACGCTGTTTGTTGCCACTCTAGTCAAAGCTCCTGTTTCCACAGCTAGCACCACGGTCCAGAATAGAACAACCCGGACAGGAAGTAAGACAAGGAAACACACAGAGCATCCAGTCAAGTTCAAAATAAAACACAATATACGGACTCATAATCATATTTGTCATCACTTTATCAGCATAACGTCAAATCAGGCACCAAATGAACAACAAATCATCCTCAGAAAGACAAAGCAACATGTTGTTTGCACTTTTCTTCTTTTTATTACTGCGTGATCTTGTAGTTCTCCTGTGATGTGTGTACAGCTGCTCATGGCTGCTGTCAGGTTCCAGAAACAGACCCAGTGGGGCAGGGTGCGCGCTGTCCGACGAAAGCAAAACCGTGGTGCTGACAGACTGCAAGCACACGGACCATGTGGAAATTGGAATGTCATCCACATGTTCTTCCATTTGTTTTAAAACCTCAAAAAAAGCACTTTTCATGCCTTTATTGTTGAGATAGGACAGTGGATAGAGTTGGAAATCAGGGAGAGAGAATGGGAAATGACATGCGGAAAGGAAGCCACAGGTCAGATTTGAACTCTGGCCGCCCGCTTGGAGGACTACAGCCTCCATACATGGGGCCGAGCACTAACCACTGCGCCACCAGTGCCCCAGTTTTTTAAACATAGGCTCAGTGGGACCTTGTGCAAACTTTGTCCTGGGTTGCTTTGTCCTACACTTTTTGTGAGCTCAGAGTCCAAATAAACTTCTAAGTCTATAATAAAGTGTCAAAAGAGGTGGACGCATTGCCATGTCAGAACCGCAAAGAGGACAGAGTCCCGCCAATGAAGTGGAACCTTGGGCCAAGGTTAGAGTGATGAACCACCTGCATCCTAATGGCTGTGAAGTAGAATCCCTGCCTGCAGGTGATGAATGAGTGTCATGTCAGGCGGGAAGGAGAGCGGGGGGAGGAGGTGAAATTTGGCTCCAGAGATGTTGCCCACAGTATGCTCAGGCACAGACCTCAGGAAGCCCTAACCCCTTCACTCGACCATCTGTGGCTCAGAGGTGTGTGTAGAATTGTGCATGTGTGTAGGAATGTGTGTAGTTTGGGAGTAAAGGAGAGTTTTGTATAAAATGAGCAGTTGATAAGTACTGAAGTTGGCATGTGCATTCTTCAATAGTTAGCTTACATGGAAATGCATGATTTATACAATGTATTTACAGTGGTTTGTTTTTTGCTGTTTCCTTTCATACCTGGAAACTTTTCATACCTGTGATTTTGTGTCTGTATAACTTTACACACACACACATGCACACACGCTCAGCACCTCTATCACCTCCTGCACCACCACCAAGCAGAACAGATGGGCGAACAGGAGAGAGAGTTCCCACGTCCGCTCCTCCACCTCGTCCAAACTCAGCCCATCGCAGCCCAGCGAGCCTCGACCCTGCCAGAACCACCGTGACTCAGCCAAAACAAACAAACACGCACGACCACACACACAAGTGCACACACACACCTCTGCTGGAAACCGCACACTCCAGAAATAACGGGCCAAACTCATGCACACAAACACAGTTAAATACACATTTCTGCTTAAAACCATAAATTGAAAGGCAAACACACACACACACCGATTACTTTGGCTCTCTGACACACCAGAGTGACATCTGCGAGCCAAATGATGATGAGGTAATCAAACTGTAGTTAGTGTTGAACTAGCTCACATCTATCTCCAAGTTATAAGGGCCTGTCTAATGAAAAGCTGACTGAAAAATCAAAGTTAAAAGACAGGGTCAGCATTTAGTTCAGCTTAATATTCTTCAGTGTTATTTGTGGCTAACCACTTTTGTTTAACAGCGGCCACTGCGGCAACGTGCGCCAAGAACAGGATAAAAATATACTCTTCGATTCTCTTCGGTCGGTTACTGTAAAAAATTGATACCCTGAAAAAGACTTTCCAGGAAGGGTTATACTGTACAAGTGTAAACAATTAAGAAAGAAGAATAAGGTCACCATATAATCTTAAAAGTGGTTATTTGTCAATTTTATATTTTGAACTTATATCTGCTGCCCCCAAGTGGCCAATACAATTATGGCAGGTTGAATAGATGTAGTAGAAGTATTTATACAAAATGTAAATAAATCAATAAAAATATTAAATACAGTGTAAGTCCTACCAAAATAAAAGCACATCCATGAAAGTTTTTTGTCTTTCATGGAATGAAAATGTTCTGATATTTTCCACCTAAAAAATCTATTACAAAAATGGAAAAACATTTAGATGATAAATTTGAAGAACCAATTGTCCAGTTATTTTGTGTAAAAGCCTTTTCCATACTGCCAGGAATAAATGCTTTGTGGAGAAGCCTTCAACACGTTACCTGTTGGCCTTAAATAACACAACTTTATATATTTCAAAATAAAGGAATCAAAAATATCCACTGTAAGGACTTATTATGGACTTAAAGCTGAGGACATGACATCATTGAAGAGTATTTTCTCAGCAGTATTTTTGTCACCTGCATCAGGTTGATTCAAGTCAGACCTCCAAGTCCATTCAGAAATAAATGTCAAGTTCAGCCTCAGGTGAAAATGCCAGTGTTTACCCTGCACCGTCCAGAAGGCACGACAGACGCGACTGGATCACTCGCCAAATCCATTGATTTTCCCAAGACCAATTACCCCGGCGTCAGAGATCTCACTCACAAGTTCCGAACGGCGGGGGGATTCTCTGACTTTAATCACACATCAATGCTCGTGCCTTGGAGCAATCTCCACTGTTTATCCCTCGTCCCAGCCCTTTGCCAACTCTGTATCGATTACTACCCAGCTTTAGCAGGGTCCTGTATTGCCATCCATCGCTATCTGTGTCCATCCGCCAGCCGCCCCTCTGACTCTCTCCCTCCTCATGATGGGAGGAAAAACAGCCAGAGGGGGCTTAGGCATTGGAGAGTGATGATTTCCTCATGAAACTGCCATTGATTTTGTGACATGCTGATGCCATCTCTTTTTTCTGTCAGGAGAGAGTGAATGAATTGTGTGGTCCTGACACATCAGCACTGGTTGTAGTGTAAAACCATACATGAGGTGAGGGGGTGAAGCTCAGGTGGTTGATTAACAGCCGGACAGGTGGACTGTGGCAGGATATGGTGATTCACTCTAATAATGCCGTCTAAATGAGCTTTTTATTCGGTCTGGCGGTAGAGAGAAATATGTCACTGTTGAATTGAGACTATATGTCAGAACAGGAGATTCACAGGTTTTATTAATAACGTTAATTATGGCATTATTCCATACAGCTGCAGCAGTTTGAGTGATCTGATACTGAGCACACTGGCTCACTGCAATGGCTCATTGGGACACCTACATGGAGCCGAGCCATCATTAATGTAATTAGTAACACCTGTGATCTTTCCTGCTAAATTTTGTTCAAAATATTGTACAGCTAAATTCCCTAAATGGGAAGCTGGAACATTTGGAGCTGCTCCTGTTGACTGGCTGTAGCAGAGGTCATAAAGCCCGCCCCCTCCATGTTAACAGATGACACATGAGACAACCTATAAAATCAAAATAGACATTCAATAAATGGATTTTTCTCAAACATGGTTTCTGTCATTGCTGTAAGTTATCATACTGATGTATGCCCAAGTGTTCATTATTCTGAGAAGCTTAGTTTTAATTTGTTATTTAATGTGATAAAAAAAGGGTTATACTTGTCATCATTGTCAGTGCTGTTAACAGATAAGGCTCCTGCTGTGCTGATTAGCAGAGCAGAGGAAGAACAGCAAGTGAAACAAGCACTAACACTGTAGTGTAGAACTTTTCATAACCGTGAGTGTCCGCTTCAAACAGACACAAGAATATCTGTTCTGCTGTGGACTGTACCAACCTGGGGGATCTTTACCATTTTATTGGTAAGTTAAATGTGTGTTTTGTTTAGCAGATGAGGTGAGGCGTCAATACCGCTCCACTCTCAATGTTTTAATGAGAGTAACTTGCCTTGTCTTTTTCCTTCATCTGGAGATGTCATTTTAGCCACCTGGCCAACTCAGAGCCTATGTTCACTCTCTTAATCCTCTATTTTTGGTCTCCACCTATTACTGAAGAAAATATCTATCTCCTTTGCTGGTAAATGTTCCACTTTGTGCAAGAACTGGTCGCTAAGTGTCTGCCAGTTGTTTGTTGCTGTGCAGGGTAGTGTACAGTGGGGGTTTTAAAGCTTCTTTAGCTGAAAGCATCTGGCTGCTGTGGTTGGAAAGGATGTGATGAGAGTGAACCAAAACGGTTCATTTAAACACAGACAGTAAACAAGAAAGAGAAAAAGAAAGGCTCAGTTGAGTTGAGGTGAGCTGCAGAATCATACAATTTACTACAAGTGACCCATTTCCACATTGTGGGATTGTGATTGGTCAGTTTCTGCTTCAGGGCTCAATGCTTGGTAGTGCATCAATGTGTTTGTATGTTTGATCTACTGAATCTACTAAAACTGAATTCAAGCTGAAGTTAAAGGATACAGTTGGTATGGTTATCATTTCTTTAACATCGGAAGAGGTCACTTTGCAGGTGATGCCACAATAGAAAAAGGACTTTTGCCGTTTGCAGGGTACTTCCAAGATTTTGTACTTGTCGGTGTAAGCATGAGGGACCTGAAATCTCAAAACATTACACCATAAGAAGAATGCAACAAACACTAAAAGCACAGGCAAATCAAGAAAACCTCTTAATGAATTTGACTTAACATGTCAGTCTGTAGTCCGGTTTACAGATCGTGGAAAAGGTGGTCTTAAATCAAGCTGGCTGTTTGTATGGAGTGTATCCTCCTTGGTCCGAAGAACCATCATGAGCCGGATCTGGCTCTCAGGTGTCTGCAGCAGCGGGGCTCTCTACAAGCGTGCTGTTGCTTGGGTCAGTACTTTGTTCTTGTAAGAGAAGTTTTTCTTCCTGCACATAGACAACAACTCACTGCTACATTCTTTTATGTATTTTCATGTATTTTAACTCGAGCAGGGGAAAATAACGTCGGTATCCCGGAGACAGAAAACTTCTGGCTGATTGATCACCTGTCTGTGTTTGTTTACAGAGCGCAACATTCTTTCTCCCAGGATGCTACTGTGCTGTTAGCGTGACCTGGCCCGCCGAATCGATGTCATAAAACCTTAATCTGGTGATGTTGTCGGCTTTTTCAGAGAAAGAAACGCAGGCTTTTAAATCCCAGTAATAGTAGCAGCATTATTGAATCTGGAAAGTAACTGGATATCTTACTAGTTACTGCAAATAGTAGTTGCGTTACAGTAATGCGTTGCTAAGTAACCAATAGTCACACCACTGTTCACTGTCAAGTTTAATCTGTAAAATGTTAACAACGTCTGTTTCTGCTT
This sequence comes from Labrus bergylta, assembly GCF_963930695.1. Lineage (NCBI taxonomy): Eukaryota > Metazoa > Chordata > Actinopteri > Labriformes > Labridae > Labrus > Labrus bergylta. The sequence continues at coordinate 21,162,376 of NC_089209.1, read as the reverse complement.
GTTTGACACCTACCCGGCTGCAGGGTTTACACTCATTAAAAACTACTATACTGTATTTAAAGAATCAGTGATGTTACAGATGGTTTGCTTTGCTTTTGTTGGTCATATAGAGGCATCAGTATTAATTTCAGACTATTTCATAACCAGCTAAAAACTCCTCATAGTAGCTTTAAGTTTAATAAATCAACTGAATATCAGTTATTTATTTGACACTACTTATTACATTGTTGAACCGTATTTCTAAGAGAGCACATTCTTTTAAATGACATGTATTTTTTACATTATTAAAATGTATTTGTTTGTATTTTATATGCCATTAGATGAAGTGATTTGAAGATGATCTCAGAAGTAGGACAGATCAGTGTAGGGCTCAAGGCTGCCCCAGAAGACAGACATGGTATTTCAACTCAAACCAAACAGATAGGCACCCTCAGTGGTCCACATGATTTCCTTCACTATTTTGCACGGCTTAAGGAAGGAAAACAGATTACTGTTATATTTCAACAGCAACATTTTGATTAAAATGATAAACCTAAGAACCATTACCAAAGCTTCTTTGACGTTTTTAGGCAAAGCCTTATTCCAACAATGAAGAAAGACAATCCTCTCAGTGCATTCAAATGATGTGTATGAGTCTGCAGAGACAATTTAATCTATTTTAAAATCAATATTATGAATTATTACGCCTGGATGGAATAGTTGTAGTCCTTTGTGGCCTCTTTTAATAAAGAACCGATTAGTCCATGAAAATAAATTGCGATAGCTGGAATCAGGTTAGTAACTTGATTTCTGTTACCCACCCGTCATCTCCTGCTCTGTTCAACATGACAGCTTTCTGTTGGACCGGCCTTCATTTTCAAAAAGGTCATTGATGATGCAGGGACACATCAGCATAAATGTGATGCAGTGACAGCTGTGCCTGGGAGCCATAGCTCTCACATCGCAGACCAATTAGAGGGGGTCTTGTATCAATCAGAAATCAAATAACATCTCATCAAAACGCACATGTGTTTTTGATTCCCCCCTCTCCCTGAAGACGACCATGGTTATCCCCAGATCCCATCCCCATCACCCCACATTTCTTTTGGCGTCTACATATATCTTTTGATTTTTTTTCAAACACCCACTAATGCATACACTCTCACACATGTGCACACACATCTTCACACACAGGAGCACACACTGCCCAGGGCAAAGAGGGACAGTGCAGGTAACCAATCCAATTAACACCTTAATGAGGAGGTCCCCAGTCACAGTCTGACTTCATCTACATGCACAGCAGAGCGCTCGGCTCTCATCTTCCTGGATACAGAGAGCAGGCAGAGCATTTCATGGATCAGCTGATGCAGCTGGTTTCTGTAGGTCAGATCCTCTTAAAGGTTAGATTGTCTTAAAGAAAAGCCAGCTCAGGTGAACACAATGATTTTAGCCCGACAGGGAGGCTTTTATATTTCTATATAACTTAGAATTTTATGTACAGTACAAATAATCTCCCTGCTCTCTTTACAGTGGTATCATGTAAAAGGTTAATTTAGAAAATGAAAGTTTAAGAAGGAAATATGTTTGTTAACTCAACGTGTGTATAAATAAGAGAGTTCATGTCCTACTGCTGCTACAGTAAGATGTGTTCTGAAAGAACAAAACTAATTTTGCTTAATTCTGTTTAAAATGTTTGTCTTAATTTCATGTAGTTAACAAATGTCAATACTTAAGTTAGCTGTAGCTTTGAACTTACATGAAGTTGTGCAATCCTTGATAATTGGGAAGTATCCTTGTTGTGTGACCTCTACAATGAAAAACCTGTGAAAACAATCATGAGTTGTTTTCACACATGCGCTCATGAAAATGTCTCGAAAAAAACTCAAGACAGTCTGCCCCTGAAATCTGAGTTTTGTCCCTAACAGCATGACCTTTACAAGTGTTCCCTATCAAATAAAAGCTAGGGGATGGATCTATAGGTGGCTAACCATGATGTAAATAAGACACTGCAGATATCCAAGATGATATAAATGCTACATGTAATAAGACGCATTCACAGTTTCAACAAACGAGTACAAATATAAAAGACTGGACAAAGATCACACCAGTGGAGCACCAAGTGTGTGGTATAAATGTCATTACCCGCCTGCACACAGTGAACTATCCTAAATATTACTTGATGGTAGAGTCATGGTGAAAAACACATCTGTTTTTTACACTTTTGGCGTCTGTTTGCCGCCCAAAGTGTAAATAAGGCCACATACTGTTTTCTCTTAATAAAGTTCTTTTATTGTGAGTTTTATGAGGAGCAAAAGCAGAATCATTACTGTTTGCAAAGAAATCACTGACGCTTCAGATAAAGGAGTAAGAATGCAGCACCTCGTTTTAACAGAATTAACAACAAAATGCACAAATATCATCTTTACTCTACAGATATTGATTCAAACATGTAAAAGCTTAACCCATGACCTTTCCTGTTAATACTTTCTGGTCAAATAACTGCATCCTCAAATTGTTAAGGAAAAAAATCTTGTGTCTTTATTCATCATGACCTTTGAAACCATGGGCTTTAAGTTGTGCTAAGGTCAGATTAGTTTTATCACTTGAGCGCTTATAAAGCCATGCTTGTGAAAACCAAACACTCAACTCAGATGTAAGTGAAGCCCATTAGAAATCTGCACTATTGTAAGTAAAGTTAAAAAACAGATCATAAGTTTATTTGATATCGAGTTATGCTACATTTTATACAAAGAGAGGAACACTACCCTTCACCTGAATTACCTCCTTAAAATGAAAGCGTACTCTCCTTTCATAGCATGCGAGAAGTGTTGAATTCAGCACAACTTTGCACATCACACAGCTGTGGACAAACAGCACTCTGAAGTACAGGAAGAATTCTCAAGAGCATGGCAAACCACAGAAGTGTGTAATGGAGAGAGCTGTGATGTGCCTTGAGAATTTCCTCAAATATCAAGGAAAGATTAAGTCGAGCAATTTTCAGCAAAGGCACAAACACTGCATGAAGCCTTAATTCAATTTGTTTTTTAATTGATTTTGTACCGAGCCCCTGATGCAATCACATAAGTAAATACAAAGTGCTTTTATTATTGCTTTTATTTGAAGACGTAGCATTAGCGATAGCACTGTATTCATTGCAGCTCATGATTTAGAAGTGAGAAGAAGATTAAGCACAATGAGGAAGACAGACTTTAAGTTTTTAGATCTTGAAGAAACTTTGAATCCTTTGTCTTGTGATCAAAGCAGCACAGTGACTCGACCTGAGTTTCGGTTTAGCCACTTCTCTCCTCGGGGTCGGAACCAGAGTTTGCCTGGAATAATAAAAGCACCTTGATGAGTCTCTGCGCCGCACACCGCAGCATTAGGGCAGACAGTGTGATTCATGGCTCTGACAAAAATCCTCTTGTTTATGATCACACAACATCTGTTGACAGTGAATCACTTCATGTAATCAGCACTCTGCTGCCATTTGATCATTTTATCTGTCAAAACATCGGTGCCTAGGAGAGTAAGTGTTGCATTTAGGCCTTTTTTAGCACAACCCAGTATAAAGGTTCTTTATCTTGTTTTTTGTAAATGTGTGTTTATATACTGGGATCATTTCCAGCATAGGTTCAGCATTAGAGGAATAAAGCCATAATCAGTGTGTGAATGTACACACTCACTGCAGCGGGCCGACAATGGTGGCACTTTTCTCTCATCAAAGCCGATAAACATCAATGAGCTCTTCAAACATTCTCCACCACCATTAATTAGATCGCACCAAATACCAAAGAGGACGGTGTAGCAGCTCGAACAAATAAAGCTGAAAGTCTGACCCTGAAAATCGGAAACCTGACTGTTATCCGTTTGTTTTTGAAGTGGGAGCCTGTGCTGCTGCTGCTGCTGTATCTTCTAATTTCAAACGCTAATTCAAAGAGAAATCGTAGGCATTTTTTCTAGGTCAGACATCACAACTTTGAAAAGCCTTTTTTCTCCACCTCCTACTTCCTTTGCTGTAGTTTGTTTCTGGCATTTTGTCTTTACTAAATAGCGCTTGTGTTGTAAATGACAGCAGTAAGACAAGAGCAGGAGGCCAAACTTTAAACATTACTAAATGAAGTTGAATATATGATGAAAAAAGTGCACAAGTGGGAATACTTTATCCCTGTGCTGCGTGGGTATACTTTCTGATTATTTAGGGGGGTTTTGTATGTGTGTTCAGCCACCAGTGTACATTACACTGAATCGTCTTTGGACTCTCTGTTTAAGCATGTTACCAAACCCAGACTACCTTATCAAGGATTGTATACAAATCATGGATGTAGCCACCATGATGTCATAAATCCTTCTAACAGTATGGATATTAAGCAGCAAAACTGGCAATTTGGTCGCCGCTATGTTGGTCCTCCTGAGCCAGAAGTTACCTCATTGGATCAGAGACTGTTTATTAAATTTCATGTTTATTTGTAGGAGCAAGTTTGGAAGACGTAAACTGATGCCGTGATCACGACTCTTGATGAAGCATTACATCGTGCCCACCTGTCAATCATGTCATCTACTATGACTAACTATGGATAACACATATCAACCCTGTACAGTTTGTGCCAGTGATGACAATAACTGATCAGACCTATTTCGTTATTTTGTACCAGGCTGTAAACATGTTCTTTTATGCTGTAAAAATTGCTTTTTCGCCTCTTGTGCATATGTGACTGTGTGTTCAAGCGGACAATTGGGCAAACTGCAAGAGTTTGCATTTCCGCATTGGTTTCATTTTTCAAGACCGTAGGTTGTCGCTTGATCTTTATACTGTAGATATATTGTGTTTGGATTAAATCTTTTACTGGTTTAAAATGGTGGGGACCCGATTTTGGTGGATTATTATGATCAGAAGAGTTCAGTAAATCTTCAACTGGTGAGTTAAAAGACGTTGTTTGTTTGTTGCTGGTTTGACCCGGGCTGTTAGCGTGTGTTCCTGCTGTATCTCCTCCAGTCTGCTTCATCGTCAGACGACTCAACCAATTACCTGCCTGCCTACGGAACCAGATAAACTCCATAAGTCTCCTCCACGCCGTCACTAACAGCCAGCCAGTCAGCCATCCACCTATACCAAGCCCTGCAATAAAACCTCAAACCCTTAAATTTCGCTGCCGTGTCTGCTTTTGGGTCCAAATACAAACTGTAATACTGTTGGTTTGAAAGGGGTGTAAAGAAGCCATCCATGTTACAGTTGAAAATCCATTCCTTAAATGAGGTGGTGGTCTGAGACACCATCTTTCACCTAACTACAGTGCTGCTTTGAATTATCTCCCAAAATAAATGAAGCCACAGTCCCATCCTGGATCATGTGACTCTAACGACCCACAGATGACCAGGAGTGTTAAGGACTCTGGGTGAAATAGGTCAACGACTCAGCTAACGACTCTGTGAGTCCTCCTTGATTAGCATGCTAATGATCCACTGAGGCTTAAATATTTAGCTCCGTCCACCAGTTACTTTAGAACTTATGAAGCCTTTCAGAAGAGAGGTAAAACGTCTTCAAGATCTTCAAACAGTTCAGTTGCCTTTGGATCAAGCTTCAAAATAATTTTAGGTAGGCTGTGGCTCAGTGGTAAAGTTGGCCGTCTCTAGGTAAGGCTCAGGTTCGATTTCAGGCTCCTGCAGTCCCATGTCCGATGTGTCCAAGATACTTAACCCCAAGTAGCTCCCGCTGCTTCGGCCTAGGAATGTGTATGAATGGATTAGTTAATGCTGATTGACACTTAACATAGCAGCCTCTGCGATCAGTGTGTGCATGGGTAGTCCTGACCTGCGGTGTGAAAAGCACTTTGATTGGTGAGAAGATTAGAAAAGCGCTACACAACCTCAAGTCCATTTACCATGGCATTTCCCATACATTAGTATTGTCCAGTGGATGTGAATTTATGTTTCACATGATGTGTATTGTTGTAGTCATGAGGGGCAAACTATTGTAATAACCTTACCAAAATTAACCTCCCTCAAAAAACGTACAGAGACAGTCAGAACAGTTCAAAGGTATGACACACTTACAAACTGATTATGTAATAAAATTATTTGAATTCACACATACTCCGTGTGCGCCGCGGTCCGTAAGCGCCGCGCACTACGTTGTACTTAGCTGCTACTGTATTCAATCATTGTGTTCACACAGGGCGCGCTGCGGTCCGTCTCCGGCACGTGCCACCGACGGCACTGCGCTCTGCTCCGTTTCAAATACGCAGCAAGTCTATTTTCGCCGGAGTACGCTGCAGGGACGCATCAAGCTGGACAAAATATGACAGCCCGGACAGGAAGTCAGACAAGGAAACGCACAGAGCATCCGGTCAATTTCAAAATAAAACACAATATACGGACTCGCGATCATATTTTTCATCACTTTATCAACATTACGTCAAAACAGGAACCGAAATAACAACAATGCATCCTCAGAAAGACAAAGCAACATGTTGTTTGCATGTTTTTCTCTTTATTCCCGTGGGATCTTGTAGTTCTCCTGTGATGTGTCATGGGTGCACTCCGCTGCGCTGACGTCCCAGAAACGGATCCAGTGTGAATGGGCGCGAGACGTCAGACGGAGCAAAACCGCGGCACTGACGGACCGCGGCGCGGACAGAGTATGTGTGAATTGGGGGTTAGCTGAGAAAAACTGAGTCAAACACAACTGAACAGAATAAACAATGAAATAATTTTATTTCCACCTCTTAAAATATTGAAGCAGTGGTACAGAGTTTAAGTAATGGAGAGATGGCAGATGAGAAATAAGTTGCAGGGGTCAACACTTTGTTTTGCTTTTGGAAATATTTGTATTTCTTCTTCTTTATTTCAAACATAAATGATAATCTGTTAGGACATGAGCTCTGCTAACCTGCATGAAGTCAGACACACTTCATCATCTGCCACATAATGACTTGCCACTTATACTCTGACTTATGAGGCCTGGCTTTTTGTGGCGAAAGAAATAATGCACTATGAGGATGATTCTAAGAAATACCAGTTAGGATAGCTGCAGATATTAACAAACAACAAACTCATGAAAACCCAACACAGCAATCCTCTTTTTTATCTTCCCCAACTTTTCAGTAAATGAGTCTCAAATGACTTTCTACACAAATAACACATTTAATATTAATGCAATTATCATAAGGAAAGTTAGAAACTTTTTTTAATTTAAAGCCTATAGTATTTATTCCTCAGTTCACCTTTGAGCTCTTTTCATCCTCAAAAGCAGCTCTGATTTTCACAGTGTTTGGCACGGGGGCAACTCTTCTGTTAATACGCTCTCTGTTGCTGTTCTTTTACTTGTGCAAGTACTGTTGCTTTGTGTGTTTCGCCAGGTTAGTGTTTTGAAGATATCTGCCCAGTTTAGCTATTAGTTCCAAATAAACATTCTCTTGCTGCTTTCAGAGAACTATCAAATTCATGGATGTAGCCACCATACCTGTGCACCCAGGGGTATTTCTTTGGAAACAATGACCTATTTATCAGTGTTAAGAACAGCAAATAAAACAGAAAAAGACCATAATATATATATATATATATATATATATATATATATATATATATATATATATATAAATGTCATATTGTTGCTTTAATTTTTGGTTTTAAGGCTTGCCTGGGAAACAGACACTGAAGTTACAGTCGAACATTTTAAACTGTTACTAAAGTGCTACCTTGGGAACTCTGCAGTTGATCAGTATAATTCTCTGAGGTCTATGTTTAGACATGAGAAACCCCCGAGGCTAGCAGGTTTGTTTTGTTCAACAGGGACTACAGTTAAACTACAGCCAGATGAAAGTGTGTCACACTCACAGTGTGGTACCCGCCGTGATTAAAGATCATAACTGACGGTTCAGCTTCTGAAGAAAAGCAGCATGCTGACAACCTTGGCGTTTTAATACTATTAGCAAAACATACAAAATGTGAGGGTTGACATTTCCTTTGAATGCCGTTGCCAGGCATTATGTTACAAACATTATGCTACAGCGATCAAGTTCTTTGATCTCCACAAGTTCATTCCTGCGTAACCACAGTAAAGTTTATTGTGGTAGAAATGTTCCAGAGAAAAACAATCTTGTGGTACATTTTGGACAGTTCTAAAAAAAAAAACACATTAAAAAAACATTTTTCATTTTGGAAAAGTAGTCATTTTCCGAATTATGTTTTTATGTTCTGTGTCAATGTTGTTTACTGGTTTGTTTTGTCAGCCCAAACAAGATGTAACTACCACTCACCATGAAAAAATACGACTTGAGATTTTCTTTAGTATAGATGCTGGTTTTCTACACAAGATGTCCAGTGTCAACACAAACCACTGTAACTTTGGCCATTTAGTTGTATCCTTGACCCCCTGACTCAACAGTGAGTATGGGTCATGAAACCTCAGCTCATTGTGAAGGGTTAGATGGTCACTACAAGACAACTTGTCTTCCACTGCCAAACAATAAAAATAATTTTAGAAGGTTTCCAGGTGGTCCATAACTTTCTGATGTGAATTGAATGCAAACTAGCTTGCTAACTTTTTGCCACGAGTTGAGCTCCGCCCACAGAACATGTCATCAATGTGTACAAAGACCACAATGGTCTATAGGAACAGGTGTTAAGACACATTATATAAGCTGCCAGGTACTCCTTAGTGGCTGCCACTGATCCTTGTTGCTGCTGACTTCATACTGTTTTCCTGCCTAATAACTTTTCACTTATGTCTATTGCAAACAAGCATTTCTCAGTAGCAGCAAAAAGCCTGTATTAAGTCTCCGAAGTAACATTCAGTGCACTGTCTAAAAACATCTAATTAGGGCCCGATCACCAACCTCGGAGCGAGGACCCTACTGAAACTGAAGGAGTTATTATTCTCCCTCGCCACAATGAGTTACTTATTTGGGGGCTTTAACATGCACGAAAACTCACCAAACTTCACCCAAAATTCAGCCTTTTGTGAAATTGATATTTGAAAGTGGAAGCCACTACTTCTGAATTAGCACTAGACATTCCTACATGGTTGTTTATAACTCCCTGAATATTGGTGTGGACGATCCTAAGACCTTAGACAAGTATTTGCTTCTGATTTAGCACTAGCCATTCCTACACAGTTGCTCATATCTCCCTCCAAATTGGTGTGGACCATCCTAAGACCTCAGACATACTACCTTTCCGAGCTCGAAAGCCTGCATCAAACGCTGTTGCCATCATACACGTTGTTCGCCATCAAAAAGGGGGCTTAACGTAGTCGTATACACACGAAACTTCATTGACATCATCCCAGTGGAAAGTAAAAATGTTCATGCACATTTACCATGTCAAAAACGTACATAAAAGCCCTGACATGAGTTGCATATGCCACTTGTGTTGCGGCATGTGCCGGCCTGATACAGCACGAGTGAATCAGAACGGCATATCTGCCACTCATGTCTTGTGACATCTGCTACTCATATGCGGCATATGTCACAGCACATAAGTGGACCAGACCGTCATATGCCACTCATTTGCCACTCATGTTTTGCGGCATATACCAATCTTGAGCCACGGCATATTCTGCATGAGTGGCATATGCCGCGGCACATGAATGGACTAGAACGGCATATGCCACTCATGTGTTGCAACATGTGACGGCCTGATACAGCACATGAGTGGACCAGAACGGCATATGTAGCAGCATGTGTCACTCATGTGAAGCGGCATCTGCCACTTTTATGGGTCATGTTGCACTTAACTTTGTATAATACTTCACTTTTCCCATATTCACCAATTCTTTGGATTTTTAAAAAATTACTTTGCAACCCACATCAGGTGGGTCCTTAAGTCCTGTCCTTAAGACAGCAACATCATTAAGTATGCCATTATTACACATGGGCTTGTGTAGTTGTTTCATGTATCACAGAGACTAAAATCACACAACTGTCTGAACAGGAACATGTTTTTTTTCCTTGACATGAGATCCCTTGAAAATCACTCTCTGTCTGTTTCTTCGGCATCTGTCGGAAGTTTTTCTGATGCTGGATCTCTGAGCCTGAGGCGAGACACTGCTTCAAAGATAACAGCTCCTCCAGATGAGTGACAGGCACTGAGGTGTAAACTTGACCAATTGAGAGGGAGGAGATGGGCGGATTTGATGATACACTTCCTGCCCCAAGGCAAGAAGTTACTAAAATAAATGTAATCAAGATATTTTCAAAGCCCATATGAGAAAAGTTCGCTTTGTGTCAATAGAGGTTTTTATGACAAAAAAATATCCCCTGCTGTCTTTTGACATTCAAATGTATCACTCACTGTGAATCTTTTTACATGGAAAATGTTTTTTTGTTTCATTCTGCAGCTTGTTGTTATTGTGTGACACCTAACCCCCGCCAGAGTTTCAGGCATTACAATTAACTACACTGCTCCAACAAATTAAAGGTCACAGTCACAGTGCCACGCCAAGTCAGTAAAACTTCAGAGATATCAATCTGTCCATTTAGGAAGCACAAGTGATTGTGAATCAATTTCACCTAGTTTGGTGCAAATGAAAGTGACGAGAGGTGATATGGAGAAGCAAAAGCAACACAACCACTTAAACGGGAATGGTTTTGCAGTGATGGCCACAGACAATTATACTCTCCTTATCCTCTTACTGACTGATACTTCTTTAGTTTTGCTTTCTGCTAGTTTCCTTGTCACTACTGGTTGCATGAGGCGGTACCTGCAGCCCTATCACATTGCTCAGGTAGTCCAGCTCCTCCAGAATGACACATCCATACTTATGGTTGCAAGGTTTGCTTTCTCCCAGCACACCAAGAGAACGACAGAACACAAGGAGAGCTGGACATGTCCATCGAAAGGCATCACCCCAGCAGCAGGACCAATATCTGCCCCTCTGTACGAGGAGGAACAGGAGGAGCACTGCCAGAGCCCTTTTTTCCACAGAATGACCTCAAATAGGTGATCATTTGGGTTACCGTTGAATGATGTTACATCATTTTGTTTGTAACCAATTATACAATGTACATCTGTAGAGATTTTCAACTTGAATAATTTGTCCATATAGATATTATGTGGGATTTCAGTATCCCCTTATGTGCTTTTGTAGCACATATGGAGTCATCTGTATTAATTTCATTCTGTTTCATAACCATCTATGAACTCCTCACAGGAGCTGAAAGAGGTGGTAGTAACCAGTCATGATATCATGATACTAGCTTGGATTGATAAAGCACTTTAAGTCATAATGTAGTGGTTCTTTTCTAAATTAGCTTGAGAGTTAATCCAAGCACAGCTTTGTAACAAGGTAAAAATAAAAATAAACCTTCTCTGACCCTTTTCAGATGCCAAGGGCTTTATGTCTTTATATGTGCCTATTTATGACCACTTCCTGGGTGCAGCTGGGAGGAGGGGTGGCGAGCGCAGGGTGCCACTGAGGCTCTATCACTCTATTAACAAAGGGAGGACACACAGGCGAGCGGTACATTCATCATCTCGCCAGCAGCCGGCCCTGTGGAAAAACAATACACATTGCTCTGACTTCACATTTGCCTGTGCTGCTGCAGGTGCGTGTGTGTGTGGTTGAGTATGTGTGTGTGTTTATGTGTAGCTGACGGTGTTAGATCCCTATATAGTTGAGGTAAGTGATGGCGAAATCCCACAGATCCTCTCCAGACAGCTGAGAAAACTCTAATGAGCCTGTGAACCTGCTGAGAAGTGTGTGTGTGTGTGTGTGTGTGTGTGTGTGTGTCTGGATGACAAAGGATGTGTGTGTATCACAGAGTTGTGTTGTGAAATCTGAAATTGTTATCCCAAGACTCAATAAAAATGGAACACTTTTAGAGTGATGGATCATCTTATTCCCTAAATATAAACACCGAATAAAATCAACTTTGTCTAAACCACAACAGTGGCTGTCTCCCATGGTAACACAAAATCCTGCCTGCTTCCCGCCAGTCCGTAAAAAAAAAAAACAGTTGGTGATAAACACTTTCTGTGCGGCAGTTTATTGTTAACACAGATTGAATTTGTGTGTGTGTGCTTGTGTGTGTGTGTGTGTGTGTGTGTGTGGCTTAAGTTGTGTGTCATTCATGACAGCCTCCCAGCAGGAGGGGAACACACTCCATCTTGTGACCTTCGCGGGTGCTAACGTCGTTGCCATGGCAGCACGGCTTGATGCTTTCTGACAGGTCTGATTCGCCCTTGACAGAAATACGGCTGCAGGCCTCGCTTCTCCCCTCGTCCTGGTCTCACATAGAGCAGACATACATTGTTGTAGATTCACACACTCACACATATCCATATGCCCACACACATGTTAAATTACATTTGAACTGTATGAGCTCGTGGCAAGCTTCCCGGCTGGGAGGCCCCCCTGCTGGTGCGCTACAGCTCGAGACTAAAGTGAGACGAAGCCATTTGAAGAACAGAGACTTCACACACTCACACAGAGTGCAACACACTTTGTCTACCCGCCCTCCTTTTCTCCCTTCACTTGACTTCCCTGCATGACTCTTTATCTTGGGCTGGTTCACAGGTTAAAGGTCCAATAAGGGCTGCATGGAATCACAGGACGGGAAAAGAAAGAGGGGGGCTGAAGTAGTGAGTCATGAGGAGATATTTCACTATATAATAGATTGTGTTGTAGTGAGATAAGCTGAAATATCTGATGATGGTGCAGGCGCACACACCCCCACACACACATAAACACACACACTCCACTTCCACTATTCTCTCTGCTCTTAATCTCTGTCTGGGCTGCACGGGGACCCTGAGTGCTCCTCCCTGACGTTGACAAAGCGCTCTGAGTGTTTTTGGCAGTCGTCCTCCCCTCACCTCCCCCCTCAGGTACCTGCTCACCACTTCATCAAAACCACGGGAACCAAGATGCCGAGGGATCCATCAACTTCCCACGCTGAGAGATGATGTCATCAACAAGGGACATCTCCCTGGGGATTGTTGCTGATGTCTGACATGGATCAGAACCACAGAGACGGTAAGTAGCCCGCAGTGCTGCAGTGGAAAACAAGAACAACACTGCATCAACCTCAGCTGGAGGTGAAAGAAATAGGCCCTGATTTTTATCTTTTTTCCAAATAAACAAGAAAATCTTTCAATGTGAAACCAACTATTTAATGATCAAATCAAAGACATATCCACGTCTTTGTTTTGATTTGTGGTTGTTTGCTGTTAGTTTTTTAAAATATAAAGTTTTCCCATCCATCGACCAAACAATTTTTCTTTTTTTAAATAGCACATTTGATTTTTTTGGTTGATTTTAAAGGTTCTATATGTAACTTGTTACGTGTATAATTTTTTTTTTATAGCCCATTAATAAGCGAACGGTTAACTGATGTGAAAAAGTAGGTGTTCACTGTCTATCTGTGTTTCCTGTGTAACATTTTTACCCGGGTCGTATTTTCCGCAAAAGCTACAGGAAGTGATGTTATATGCGCGTTCTCGACGTCCTCCTCACTCCGCTCCGCTTACAGAGATCAACAGTACAAACTCATCACAAACTCCTGTATCAGCCAGTGTCTGCAGAGACTGTCGTTTGTAGGATGGAGAATGAATCTAATATGAAATCTGTTAGTACAAATAAACGACCGGTCTCAAGCACTACACAGACTCCTTCACAGACTTTCACGTGTATGACCACCTACCTCCTCTGTAAACATTATGCCGGTAAATATCCAGTGTTTCGCGGCCGATGATGATGCTCCTTTGTGTACGTGCGAACATGCGAGCGAGAGCGAGTAACAGGTTACTGGTGCAGTTCGCCTAACAGCCTGCGGTGTCACTACAAACGCAGTATTTCTGAAAGTTACATATAGCCCATTTAAACAAAAAAAATATTTTAAATGTTTTTAACCCGAAAATGAAACCTACAGTGGCCACTGAGGCCAAAACAGATTTAAAGATAAATGCTCTAGATCTACAGTATATCTACTTATTTCAAAACAGAAGAGTGAAAACAAATTCAATATACATCACAAGTAGACCCACTAGAGCCAAAGAATGAGAGGCCAAAGAACATGAAAAAGATAATTTTGACTTCACCGTTATTTAAAAATGATCAACCATAAAACCTGAAGACATCAGCAGTATAGAACTTTACATTATTCTGCCCAGCCACTTCCAATTTACAAGTTATAATGTTTCCCATTGTTTCTTGTGTATTAACTTTTTTTTTAAAAGTAAAACGTGTTTTGACAACAGCAGTTTAAAGATATTCATTTAATGACTATTAAGCTTAGCTCCAGACGAAGAAACAGCTAAGAAGAAACAACATTTTAGCTTTTTAGCTACTAGAAGGCATATTTCTAGCTCGGGTCAGAAAGTGAACTAGCTTATATATAACTATAAATATCACTGACATAAAACTATTTGTCAATAGGGAAATTGATTCAGAGATGTGTAAATAGATCTACAAATGCATAAATAGATCTGTAAACATCATAAAATGTGTACACAGATCCACAAATCCATACACAGATCTGCAGATGCTACACAGATCCATGATTGCGTAAGATATGCAAATGTGTCGCACAAAGTCACAGCAAACAGACGGATCATTGAGAGGCTGGCCCCAGCTGTAACTCATGACTTGTACTTGTACTTTCAGCTCTTGGAGCAAAAAACATTTTGACCTTTCAGCCGTTTAATAAATATGTAGGCATTTACAATCTACATATTTTCAGATCTGTGGACACCATTCATGGTTTTCACGTGATATCACACACTTATGGAACCGCCCACCTGGCCGACAAGAGAGGCTTCCTACTGCTGCACACTAAGAGAATTTGACACACTCATTTGCCACCTAACCAGTTTAACCAGCATTAACCAGTTTTACTTTTTTAATTCTTAAATGAAAGACAGTCGCTGTTTAATTGGATGCGCTAACCAATGAGGAGACAAGTCGGGTTGTACTTTTTACAGAATCCCATCTGAGAAAGCAAACCCAGAGAGGAGGAGATTGTGGATAAGTGCTATGAGATGCTCTGCTATCCCTGATGTAAGAACAGAAGAACAAACTTCTCCTAATCCTGCAATAAAAATAATATTGTGTTAAGTTGAACAAAATATGACATTAGCTCCAAAGAGTGCCAGTCATATGACTCAAAACTATGAATTGTGGATCTGTGTACACATTCTCTGGACCTATTAACTAGTTTTGTAGGCAAGACCACACTAACCAAGATCAAGACAAGAGACCGAGACATTTAGGGATTGAGACAGAGTCAAGACCAAGGCAGGGTGAGACCGAGAAAAGACAAAGATTATAAACATCACAGAAAAATGATCATCTTGTGTGCGAAATTCCTTCTGCTCACCATAATGACGTGGAAAAATAGCCTGTCAGTGGTGGTCTTGACTGGTCTTCATTTAAAATCCAGAGTCTGCCCAGTCTGACTCCAAGACAAGACCGATTGAAAATTCCTTTGATTCAGAGACAAGACCGTCACCTTCCAAAACTGAATTTTGCATACTACAGCGCTACTATTTACACATTTGTGGATCTATTTATGAACAAGCTACCTGTACCCCAAAGTAATTAAAAAACAAATACTTCCTGAGACAAGTGACTGTCTATAGAATTTTAATCATTATTATACAGTTAGGACTATAAATTATTATCTATGTTTAATGTTTACCAATTGCACTTTAATTGATTGGTACTGTTTACATGTTTATTTATCTTTCAAGGTCAAATAGAACTGTCACAATCCTTTTCAGATGTTTACTTTGACAAATAAGGTGATTGAATGCACCTAAGCATTCTTGTTTGTTTGTTTGTTTGTTGGACCACAGAAAACAACAGTTTGCGGTCTTCCACAATACTCAGGGTTGCACTCAGTGGGTTCTTTTGAAGCTTGGCTGAACATGTTCCTTTTTCTTCTCTTCCCTCGTCTATCCTCAGAAGAACTCGGGCGTCTGTATCAGACTTGGACTGAGCTGTTGCTCCCTGACTAACACTCTAACACCATCTTCAGCTGCTGTTACATGTTTCAGTCATTATTTTACGGCCTTTCAAACAGCCGGCCTGTAAAACAAGAAGCAAACGCTGGTCCTCCACAGGAGTCTGACGTGTACATGATTAGTACATGGCTGTGTACTCTGGTATTGTGTAATCTCTCTCTATAGCTGCTGTAAATCCTATTTGAGGTAATGTACAACACTTTAAGGCTCCCTAAGTACTCTTGCCTGACACTCATCCTGAATTTGCATTTTGCTTTTTTTGTCATTATTCCGGCTGTATCTGGTTTTCTTTGGGTAGCTCTCAGTAAAGCAGCCAACGGTGATTGAACCGTCTCTAACCGATTAACCCTTAACTTATTCTTAACTAGCTGAACATCGATCTCTCCTTCGGTGATGTGCTGTGAACTTTGTCCTGTTTCTGTGTATACCTGTGTGTGTCATTTTTCTTTCCCCCTCTTTACCAGAAGAATTTTGATTCCCTGTCCCATTCTCCAGCCCCTTAATTGACATAATTACAGGATTACAGTGCAAAGCTGCCACTCTGTCACTCCTGGGCTGTAAGCAGCGAGGTGATGGTGCTGAGGCAGGATCCGCACACCGCCTCACGGTTTGACACCAACATCCAGGAGGACAACAAAGATAAGGACGGCAAGAGGGAAAGCCCTTGTTCTGACAAGAGCAAATTAACCTGCTGTGCCCAACAGAGAGCTGCTGCTATCTCCTCCCTTTGCCCCATTCATACTACTTCCTCCTTCCTCTTTCGTTTCCTCCTCTCACCAGGGCCTCCTTATTATTTGTTTTCCCTTTTTTCTCTGTTTTGCTCAGTCTCATTCAAAAGATGGCACATTTTCATCCACTGTGGGCGGGCATCTTTTGTTTCTTCTTATAATATAATCATCTGAAACCTTTTGCTTGTACTTCCACTCTGTCCCTCCCACTCCTACTTAAGTCTCATTTACCAAATTATCCCTCTCATTCTTCTCCTTTAAAGATGCATTTCATTTCCCTGCAAGATGACCTCTCACTCTCTCCCTCTCTTTCCATCTCTCTCCATTGCTCTCTCTCAAGGCATATATCGACGTAGTAGCCTACGGCGTCTCACCTGGTGTGGGTCGTTGCTAATCATGTCCTAGGGCTAAATTGACTAATATGGCATCTTTATCAGGCCTTTGTTGTCCATAATAGGTCTACCTCTGCAGCACCCCAGGCGTGGATTAAATGCATACATTTCGGAAGTCATCTGCTCCTGCCAAAGTGTGTGTGTGTGTGTGTGTGTGTGTGTGTGTGTGTGTGTGTGTGTGTGTGTGTGTGTGTGTGTGTGTTGGGTCCCCTTCACCTCAGGGAGTCCTGGCGAGAGGGTTAAATAGAGCAGCAGGTTGGCAGGAGGAACCTATTTTTTCATACCGAGATCAAGAGATGCTTAAACGCTGTTCTCAGAATGGTAGCATTGTCTGTTAGGACTAAAATTGTCAGGTTTTTGATAAAGGTTTTTGAAGAACTAACTAAAGTCAAATCTGAATTAAATTCCCTGACTGATAAAAAAAAAAAAAAATTCTTCCTATACCAGTTAAAAAGCAAAAACTACGAAATGGGGGAGAAGACAGGCAAAATGCTTGCCCACAGACTTGAGAAAGAAAAAAGCTCCAGAATAATCCCAGCCATAAAGTCAGAGCATAATACTATTATTAAAGACCCCAAATGCATGAACATAAGATACAAAGAATTCTATGAAGAGCTGTAGAAAAATGAAATTACCCCATCAAAACAACATTTAGACACCCTTTTTGATACCGTAAATTTACCTGCATTATCCCTGTTGGAAAGAAATGAACTTGACAAAGAGATAACAAAATCAGAAATTGATTCTTTACCCAGCAATAAAGCCCCCGGTGAAGACAGTTTCTCTGCAAACTTTTAGAAAACCTTTATTGATATTTTGGCTGACAAGCTTCTTCATTTATACAATGAATCCAAATATTACAATACTTCCCCTCATAAATATGAACACATCAGTTATTACCCTATTATGTAAACCTAATAAAGACCCACTTGAATGTGACAACTATAGACCGATCCAACTGCTTAATGTAGACCATAAGATCTAGGCAAAATTATTGAATCGAGAATGGAAAATGTATTACCTCAGCTGATACATAAAGATCATATAGGTTTTGTTTAAAACAGATTAAAACAGATTAGTCAGTGACGATATGAGCAAGCTAATACATGCTTTTTACTATGGAAAAAACCTCTCCAACCCTGCAATTGCTGTGTCTCTAGATGCAAAAAAAACATTGGATTGCATTGACTGGACTTACCTTTTTAGATCTCTAGAAGAATTTGGTCTGGGTCAAAACCTGATTAGATATATATATTTGCTCTACAGTAACCCAGTAGCAAAAGTTTCTACTAATGGTTTACTATCAGAACGAGTCCCCCTACATAGAGGAACTCGACAAGGTTGTCCCTTATTAACCCTTCTATTTATTCTTTCTCTAGAACCACTTGCCTGTCAAATTCGTTCAAATAATAAAATTCAGGGTTACCAATTCTTTGGCAATGGGCTATCAAGATTTAAATGTTGTTTCAATATTAAGATTTCTAAGATCTTTTTAAGATGTTGATTTTTGCCCTACAACTTACAAAAGGGATTTTATTGAAAATTAGGCTATTTATAGGCTATTAAAAAATAGCATAGAGGCCAATGCAAGTTCCCCAGCGCGGAGGACGGTTCGTTTTGAGGAAAATACTGTTTCAGTTATTGATTAGCTAGAGATAGCATTCAGATACTTTCTATTAAACGTGATTCTAGAGATTGCTCAAACTAGACACATGGTGGATGAAACTGAAACAAGTCGAAGAGCACTGACTGTGCTTCCTCTTTTAATCCTTATTTTACTGTCAGTCCTTCTTTTAGACTCTGATGTGGATAGTATAATAATGTCTGCATTTGCATTGTATTATTATATTTCTGTATTTCTTTAAGTCTAATGCTTCTGTTTTAATCCCAAAAGCCTATCAGGGACAGGGGTTGCAAATGAGTCATGGCAAGAAATCTGTATGTATGGATTGTATTTTACACATGAAGCTATTCATTTCATGTTTCCCTTTTGAATAAACAAATAAAAGCATACTGTTTAGTCATACATCAACATTCCTAGTTTAAGGTTTGAATTATGATGTTAGCTGTTATCCAATCCATATGCAGCTATACCTTGAAATCCATTCACTGTTTAGCTGCTGTTCAATCAAAAAGCAATGAAATGGCAAAATGTTGAGCTCCTGAGAACCACAGAGAAATGGATTTAAAAGCAAGACTCAACAAGTGTGCTTAAAAGCAGGAAGAGGGTACATCCCATGTCTCTTAAATGATCTCTCCTAACCCTCCTTGGTCAAACGAAGTACCTAACCACCAGGAGCGTTAGGGAGCGCCCCAAAGCTCTTGAAATGAGGAGAAAGGATTGAGGAGAGAAGAGGGAGATCTAAAGGGAGATGAGCGAGGACACAAGAGAGCAAACTTCAAGGAAGTCTCTTTGCTGACAGACACGCCACCTTATCAGATATCACTCATTGATTGGCACTGCAGTGGATTGGACTTCAATAAAACTTCACGACATCAGCAGAATTCAATAACGGAGAAAAGACAGACAACAAAACAGACACTTTAACAGAGAGACTATAAATATCAATCTGTGGGATTAAAAAATTGCTTGAGATGAAGAATAAGAATGAACTATTAACCATAACTTTATTTTAGATTAGTAAAATGGAGTGTATCACTCTCGATTTGATTTGTTTTCTGATTTACCATCAAACAAAAAGTTGGTTAAATGAAGGTCTTACAAATAAGACAATCACAAACAACTCTGTCATTATCATAATGGAAATGTTCTCTCTTCATGGTCAGTCATTTTTTCCTGTTTGATTTGATTAATTAAAGTCTGAGATAACAGATGTTTGTCCCTCAGTAAGAAAAACTTTTCACGTTGTCAGCTCAGCAGTGATCAGCTGACAGACAGTCGCTTCAAGTGACACTGGGGAGGGGGGAGTCTCATTTTTCTTAAAACACATTTCCTTGTTCCCTCTCTCCTGTGCTTCCTTTCCTTGCGTCTCTCCATGCATCTCTCTGTACCCAAAGTTTACATACAATAAAGCTCCCAAGAACTAATGCTGGCCATGGCAACACAAAGGAATATAGAACAAACTAGCAGCATGAAGGAGGACACATGGGATTAAATACACAGACAATCAAGACATAACGAGAAGCAGGTGAGATCAATCAGGGCAGGGATGACATCCAAGACTAGAAACACAGAGCAGGAGTAAGTATACAAAATAAAGCAGAATATAAATAATAAATAAATATATTAAACTTAAAACTTGACATGAGCGTGGCAGCTCCAAGACATGTACAAAGAGGTATACAATCATAGTTTAACTGCAGGGTTCAATGTTTTCTGCTTGTACTTACACTGCAAACTACCTGAGACTATTACATTCATTATAATGGCAAAGCCGATACTCCGGGAGGCTAGCAAATACGTAACTGCCGTTGTTTGGCACCTGCCTGTCCAACAGAGCACGTCAACTCTGCATCCACAGGTAAGAGCGACCCTCGTTTTGGAACGCGCTGTAGCCGAGTAACGTTTTGCCACATCATTTTCTCTTCTTTACTGCTACTTCCGCAATACTCGCAGGATAGAATTGCGTTCAGTGCTGAATTGTATCCACATCCAAACTCACCTGTGCGCCCTCATTGGCTGAGGGACACACATCCACGCGCCGTCCAGAAACGAGTCTACCAAAACGTCAAAACGCAGGCTGAGGACAGTGTCTCTTCATACATAGTCACCACCTTACATGTATGGAGGCATTACTTCTGTTTAAGTCTATATTTTATTTTTTAAGGAAAAGCTGCTGACTCTATCTTTAACTGTATTTTTTAGCAATGAAGTAAATGATGATGGTAAATGCTAAGGTAACTAGCTGTTGTGTTAGGGACCTAATGAGTTGTCAATATTTGACCTTATCTTAAAATCCATTGTCATTCTGGTCAATACAATGTCAGGAAGCGGTGGAATCAGTTTGTCAGATTCCCTTCTTGGATTCCCAACTCGCATTTTGCAGCAGAACAACATTTTAACAGAATCTGAGCATCCCATCCTAAAGGTGACGTCAGAGGAAATGACCAAGATGTTACGAGGCAACTGGCAAACATACATGTGATGTAGAGCGATTGAGTATGTGTTTGTTTGCCCATGTGCACAGGTAGGATGAAGGGTCTCTTGTCTAATTATGAATTGCATGTCGGTTTTGTATTAACATGTTTTGCCACAAAAGGCTTCACGTTCCCCCCTCTGTGCTGAAGCTACAGGTGGACTCAATCTCTCAGCATGACCTCTGCTGTCAATACAGAGTCAACCTGAGTGACGCGTCGTTCATTTGTCTCTCCCTCCCTCCACCTCTGCACCGCCCGCCCTCCCTTTGTTGTCACTCTCTATCGCTAAAGCTCTCACTCAGCTCCTGCTAATCACAAAGTTACACATCACTTCCGTGTGTGTGAGTGTGTGTGTGAGTGTGCGAGAGAGAGAGAGTGTGTGAGGGGCATACTGGAGCACTGTGCAGTTTACACAGCTTCATGTTGCACTGTGAAACGATGCTGATCACACACACACACAGTTAATTAGAGATTGATGAAAATCCACTGGTGAGGGCTGGTCTCTGTAACACCCGTGTGTGTGTGTGTGTGTGTGTGTGCGTGCGTGCGTGCGTGCGTGCGTGCGTGCGTGCGTGCGTGCGTGCGTGCGTGCGTGCGTGCGTGTGTGTGTGTTGGTCCCATTAAAACAGGATGTGGAAGCTGGACAAAAGATAAGTCGCCTGTCGGGCTCAGCAGACCTCTCACAATAAGAAACTTAGAGGCGTATCAATCGAGCTGCCAATCAGAATGCGTATTACCGCCAGCGTCCAATTGTTGTTGCAGTTTTGGTTCACAGCTGATAAAGATCGGTGCAGGAATAATGAGAAGCAGCAATTTCCATTTATTAAGAATGAATATAAAATTGGATCTCCTGTGTGTGAAAGGAGTAGAGGTTCACATACAGTATCTGAACTTTACTCTTCATGTTGCCTGTGGTCTCTTGCCCTCTATAATCCCATTATGCTCATCATAAGGGCTCCTGCTCCTTAGACTAACTGTGAATATTGATGATTCTCAAGTGTAAATCAATGTAATACTATGGACTGCTAATCCCATTTGATAAGAAAGGGTGCTTGGGACTGTGTGATGGTTTTATTCAGTGTGCTTGAAGAAGTTACCATTGGAAATTCTGAACTGCAGGTTAATACCTAAAAGCATCACATAAAAACAATGTCTATGATACAGCAGTTTGATGTTTATTGTTTAGCGGTTAGTTCACTGTGTAATAGAGTCATCCATGATGAATGTGTGCACAGATGATGTCATTCAAGTCGGAGCATTCACAAAGTGGAAGCGAAGAATTTGTCCTTCTGTGATTCACCATATTTATTGAGTCTGAAGTTCTGGCTCTGCAGTGCTCGTCTGTATCTGTACTGCATTGCATTCTAGGACTTTTGTGTTAATCAAAACCACTCTCAAATGTCAGGAGTTATACATTTTAATGTGATAGGTATACTAAATGTTTCCAATCTTTCTGATAGAGAACTCCACTCATCTAAAACAGCGAGAGATATGGGCTCTTTGGAAGTTCATTTTCTGAGTATAAATATCACTGTTAAGTTATAAATAATGAGAGGAGAACTTTGTTTTTCCCAACAGCTTTTTAACAACAGGTCTTTAAACTGTAGATTCAGGATGAATTCAGAGTTTTTACTTTTGTTGAAATGATGCTGTTAGTAATGCTAATAGAGAAAATGAACAGTGGAAAACAAAACATGTTGAGTTATCCATTGTATTTTATTTACTTGATGCATGTCAAGGCTGCTGACATTTCGCTGAACATTTTTGGGCTGAATAGTGACTTCTCACTAAAGCTCTTTGGATTAATATGGATTTTGTATGTCTAATACAAACACTGTTGTGTCTAAGTTCTTCTTCAGGATATTCACCTGCCTGTCCAAAATGTCATAACAACTGCATCAGTCACCTTTACACCTTTCTCCATATTGTGTGACATCTTTTTTAAGTTGATAAGGAGCACTTGCATACACAATTAGTCTTAAAAAAAAAACTACCAAAAACACCCTCTTATTGTTTTAAAGCGCTGTTGGCTCCAACTTGTAACAAAGAATGTTGGTTTGAGGCCACTGGCAAGTTGGCAGAAACAGGTTGTGCATTTATCCCTTCCTCTCCCTTTTTTCTCCCAGTACTGGTTCCAGTCCAGTTCTGGGAACAAACTGTAAACGTTCAGAAAACTTTCTCAAACACCTCTTTGTGAGACACATGCAGAACATATACTAAATTGGTTAACAAGTTGGTCCTCTGCAGCATTTCTGAGCGTGTCAGCAAGAAATCTGCCACATTTTTCACATTTCCTCTCTGTTCACCTTCTTCCCGTCATTCTTAATTCACTCCCTGCCTCCATTTATGGGGTGGCTGTGGCTCAGTGGTAGAGTCGGTCATCTCTAATTGGAAGGTCAGTGGTTTGATCCCCAGCTCCTTCGGTCACATGTCAAAGTGTCCTTTGGCAAGACACAGAACCCCAAATTGCTCCCACTGCTGCGTCCACATTGTGTAAATGTGACCGGTGTTGAAGTGCTTTGAGTCAGAAGATTAGACACGCTCAAGTCCATAGACTATTTATTCCACTTGCTCTCTGTGTCACCTTCGCTTTCTTCTTATTGACTACATAACAGAACCCGCAGCCTACTTCTCCGCATCTGGGTAAACCATTACAGTCCATCAGTCTGCTTATTTGGCCCACATCTGTAATTGACTGACAGCTGTGAACCACAGCTGGAGCGACATGGATACATGCATGTGTGTCTGTTTATGTGTGTTTTTGCGCGAGTTAGCACACCTACATCCTTACATTAGAATCCAGGAATAGCTCTCGTGACCCCTTTGTGCTCACATATAGAACAACTTAACAAAAAAAACGACATCATCTTAGCATGCTATAAATGTTAACATCTTAGCTACCCAAACCAACCCATTTTCTCCCTCTATTTTCATCTTTGCTTTGTCTCATTTGATCTGGTGCCCTTTTCCTTGCAGACTTTGAACCCCATGCTAAATACTCATCATTATTCTTCCATTCTCTCCCCCCTGTGAGCGTGTGTGTGTGTGTTTGTGTGAGTGTGTCCTCAGTCTGTGCGTGTCATCATGACAGAAGGATGGGCAAGGGTTCAAAGTGACGGAGCGCAGTGGAGGTCAGAGCGCATTGTGTCAACAGTGACAAATAGTCATGTTTGATGACGAAAATAAAGTCAAACAAAAGCACGAGGGAGGCCGAGAGAGAGAGGTCAAAGACAGGCGGAAGGAATAAAAGGAATTTAAAGAGACAGGACGAGAGAAAGGAGAGAGTGACAGTCAGAAACAGTGAGCAAAGAGAGAGAGAGCGGCTCTATCAGGATGAATGCAGGGACTTGTTCAATGCCTGGACAGAGTCTGTCCTGCTTGGAGAATGAAAGCATCTGTATCAGCCCACAGGCATTTGGTTGACATTGCAAAAAGCTGCATGACCACTAGGGACCTGCCTTTACAGTGTTGCCCTCTTTTTCCCAGTTGTTTTCAATGGTAAGAACATGTTTTTGCGCATTCCCAGCAGTATGGGAGAGACCATATTTTTAGTGTGCCATGCAGGTGCTGAAGACAATACAGCTTTCCAAACCGCTTTAAAGCCTGTTAACAGCTAGTCTCTACACTAGCACAGTCATCCGCTGAGTGTTCCCAGCCAAAAAAAAAAGACTTACAATATCCAAAAACACTTAGAATTCAGGCCTTCTTTCTGTTTTCATTTAATAAAAGAATGATCCAGTGATTGTTTGATTTATGCAGCTCAGATTGCAACCAGTAAGGACAGTTTTCTCTTTTTTTTTCTTTTTTTTTCTTCAGCTGGACAATTCAGCAGAAAGAAAAAAAAAATGATGCATGACAAGTTGATGGATGGCGATAATAAAAGGTTTGCATAGGTTACTGCAGCATTCAAATGATCTCCGGTGTAGCCTACATAGGGTGCCATATAAATATATGTCTCAGATCTGCTTGGTGTGCATACTTTAACCCCCATATGGAAACAGGATGAGGAATTCTGGATGCACATGTTGGTGCTGCATGAATCTTCGGCTTGGACCACAAATGTAAAAAAGCTGTTATTTATTCCACTGATAAATAACATGTTTGACTTTGTGCTTGTCAGTAACATAATGGAGTTTTACATGTGTCCAGGGTTTGTTTTGATCCTCTTGTAAGTCTGACGTGTCATTTAGCTTTGAATGGATTTTTGGTTCTATTAAAGTCCAGCCTGTTTGAATAAAGTATGCTAACTGTGGACAGAGTCACAGCTGAAAACTTGTTCTTATAATTTCACTTTGACGAAAACCAGATTCTGCAAGTGGTACCACATGACAGTACCGTTATTATTTATCCCTTTGCTTAACTTATCAATTACATGACCTCATAGACAATGACCAAGAGTTTTTCTGATACATTATTTCTGGTTCAAACTACAGTGGCTGAAATTGACCAATGCGCTGATGGCCCAAAAGGTTTCCATTAGAGGAGAGTTTCAGAATTCATAGAGAACTTGTTTATTATGGACAGACAGCTTTGCTAAAGTAACCCACGCTGCTAGGTGGAGCTGATGTTAGCTTGTTCGCTCAGTTAGCCATGCAGATGGAGGTATAGGCTAACTGCTAAATTCCACCAGATGCGCTCCTTTATGTTAGCGGCGGTTTTTACTTTATTCAATTTGTGTTCTTCCACTGGCTCCGCTGCGCTGCATCTCAGCTCCGTCCTAGTTCAGCCAATCCAAAGCCCTCTGCAGCAGATAAGAAATTCTTCTATTTTTTACCGTGCATCAATTTACCACAAAGCAGATCGAGCGGCACAGGAAGTCAGACACTGAAACAACATTCAAACATCCGGTTTATATTCAGAATAAAAGACTCTGTTTTGATGTTTCAGAGCAATGACCTCGTATGTGTTTGTTGATGTGTTTATAAGGGGTTTCATAAGGTTATACTACTTACATTGCCCTGTCGTGAGTGAATCGACTGAACTACTTTGTCTCGACCCTCCAGCTGTCCGACGATGCTGCTCCGTGCTGTGCTCTGAGAATGCAGCCTATAAGCGTTGACAGACGAGGGACCAAGAGGCCACAACGGAGCGGAGCAGACACGCAATGCACACCTGTCTGGTGGAAGTTCTGGGTAAGCTGGCTCTAATACTTTCCACCGACGTCAAGTTTTGCTGGAGTGCTTCTGTTGTGATTACTGAAAATGCATTAGTTTGACCTATTTTTCAGCATTTCTATCATTGCAGCACGTTTCTATTGTGTTTAATTTGGACTTTTTTATGTATTTTAATTTTTCCATTGTTTTTCCATTTGCAGCCCTTTGTCCTTGTTGGCTAACGTTCAAATTTATAGATACGTTTTATGCCTTTAAGTTAAGAATTAAGAATCTATTTGCTGATTCTAAAAACTACTTGTTCCTGCTTTCAACTCTTAATTAACTATAACGTGTGTCAGAAACACAACTCCTTAGTGTCCATTACCTTGAGTGCTTCACATCTATTTTACTGCAGTATGTAACAATGACCCAATTTCCTTTAGAAACCTTATTGATTGTTCCTGGAAATTGGGTTCATTGAGACATTCCCTTTTGCTCCTTGATGTATTTGTTATCTGACCAGAGTGATTTACACATTTCTCCTGAACAAAAACTCTAATTCATTACTGTTAGAAGTTCTATGCAATCCAATTAATATATTCTCTTCCACTTGTGAAGCATTTCTCCCCGAGCCCGGATCTTGGCTGTACAAGTTAGGAAATGTCTGCATGCAGAGAGTGCTAAAACCTGAGCGTGGTGATGAAGGCCATTGGAAAAGGGATAAGTGATTCAGCAGGCGGATCAATAGAGAAATATCCATGCCTCCCAGCCGGCTCAATGAGACCCCCTGGGGGGTGAGAGAAACATTAGGAGACGGAAAGATGGACACAGTGTGTGTGTGTTTGTGTGTGTGTGTGTGTGTGTGTGTGTGTGAGAGAGAGGAAGAGAGGGAGCGAGAGAGAGAGAGTATGCTTTCATTTAAGACCTGATTAGACCAGCAAAGAGAGAAAAAGAGAGAAAATGTGGATCTTTTGTCTTGATGCTTTGGCATTTCATTCTTGCCTGCCATGCCAATAAACCACAATGTGCTGAAATGAATTATAATAAATTGAACTGAGTTGAAAAGAATTGAGAAATAGGGACTAAGTGCATTGGGATTTGGTCTTTTTATTTCACGATTTGATCTTGAATTTCATTTCGGGAGCTTTGTCGGGGCCTTAAACAAAAATCGGATGCTTGACTCACTGTTTGAGTCAAAGCAATGACACTGTGCCCTTGACCATACGCTGAACTCAAACGTGGGCTCATTGGAGCCTGGTCTTAATGCCCAAATTACTCCATTCCCCTCACAAGATGATTCACTTTTCACAGCAGTATTCTCCAACCATTTGATGTGTGATTGATTAAAACAGAAGCCTGCTCTGCGCCGGTTAGGAAGCCTCATCACGCTGCCGCATCAACGTTAACATCTCTATCTGCTGGTGTGGATTTCAGCTCTGACCTCTGCTGAGACATGTAAGTCAACCTCTCTGTCCTTGTTTGACCGTCACACCAACCCCCCCACCAAGACAGTTCAGTTTAGCCCTGACAAGCAAGCCCACTTCCCATCCGCCCGCACTCACTCTGAGATGTTTTCCTTCCTTGAATAATGTATCAATTTCTACAGAAACGGCAATGTTTGCATTTCTCTCTCCCTCTCTCTCTTCCCCTCTCTGTGGATGGTTCTCCCTTTTCAGTCTGAAAATAGAGTGCAGAAGAAGGCTGTTGCTATGGTGATACATCCACTGGCGTTGCCCGGGACATTTTTAGCCACGCGATGCGCGGGGGGATTTAGCTCGCCTGTAACTTTCTGTAATTTCCATTCTAATTATATCACTCCTGCCTGCGCTGTGTGCCACCGCATGGGGTAAAACAGCAGAGCGTGGCTGGGTGAGGATCCTCGTCGCTGCTCTTCTAGGTTGCCCTCACACCACATTATGCCATGCTATCGTATAATATCACATTCAAAGACATGGGAAAGACAGGGACAGGGTGAGGGAGTTTGTGCGTGCATGCTCACTGCAGCGGTATGTGAATGAGAAAGTGAGACACAGAGAGAGAAAACTGGCAGAGCAAAGAGAGTAATGCTGCTGCTCCTCTGTACATGACAGAAACTGTGGTTTAACAATGTGATATAAGACAGACTGTGTTACCACTCGGTGGACACATCACATAAGAGACAAGCAGAGATTAGTTTGGAGCCGTGGTGATGCTGGCTGGACTTAGCAGTGAGGACCAGCAGGGGGTCTCAGCTATCACTAATCACCAGGCCGACCAACTGTGCTCATAATATTACACCTTTCTAATAGATGATGCAGAACACATCAAAAGGACACATGCATTGTTTTTTTAATTATTCTCCATATTAGTATTTGATACTCACTTAAACAACATATTATAACTTGAAAAACTCTCTTTAAGATGTAAAAGTATGATGTTCCATTTTTGGAAATTATTCTCACTTACTGTGAATTAGGCCTGCTGAAAGTAGAGAAAAACATTATGTTCAAATAAAAAAATGAATTGAAATGATCATTTATAATGGAAATTATTATACAAAATACAATATAATAGTTCACAGTAATCATACAATCCAAACATAAAAAAGTAAAAGCACAAAAAGGTGATATAGAGGCACATGAGAGGCTGTAAGGTGTACAAAACAATTTTAATTTTAATTGTTGCCAGTAATGTTTAAAAAAAAAACAATATAAGATGTTAACTACTCCCTACTTAACTTTATGTTAAATATTTGAAAAATTACAAATGAAAAAAAAAATGTAATTCAACCAATAAATGAAATGAAACATTCAAAGGTTGTATGGGGTACTTTTACACCGCAGGCCACACCTACTCGTTCACACCCTGATGGCAGAGGCTGCTTTGTAAAGTGTCCCTCAGTCTGAACGTATCCATTCATACACAATCATGTGCCACCACCGAAGCAGGGGAAGCAATTTGGGATTAAGTGTCTTGCCCAAGGACACATCCGACATGTGGCTGCAGAAGCTGGGGATTGAACCCCCAACCCTCCAGTTGAGTGACGACCGACTCTAACACTGAGCCAAAGCTGCCCCTTAAGTACATATATGGTGGGGCTGATCAACCAACTGATCTAAACAGACGCCCTGACTTTTTTGTTAATAGATGATAACTCGTAAAACATCTGAATTGTTGAAACAGTCACAGGTACTCTGAGTGAAAGCATTAAAGCATGGAACAAAAGTTCAAAAAACACTTAACCTGGATTTATATCTGTCCAGGTGTCATCATCCCATAAACCCAGATGATAAGAGAGACTTTGTGGGGCAGCACAGGGAAGTATTTACCAGAGTGAGGGATTATTTTAAAAAGTGTTGCCTTTAAATAATTCATGGACATCAAAGGCCTCTCCTCATTGAACCTCATGAATAAACCAAAGGCTCGGTCAAGCTCGGTGTTCCACAGCACAAGTTCACAACAGAAAATCCTGGAAAAATATTGAAAGTTATTAAAATAAAAGAGAAGAAGATGGAGAGGGGGATGGGGAGAGGGGAAGAAGCATAAGAAATAGGACACCTCCGATTTCAGAAGCTGCTT
Organism: Labrus bergylta; assembly: GCF_963930695.1. Classification (NCBI taxonomy): domain Eukaryota; kingdom Metazoa; phylum Chordata; class Actinopteri; order Labriformes; family Labridae; genus Labrus; species Labrus bergylta. The sequence goes on along the minus strand of NC_089209.1, from coordinate 21,132,568 downwards.
CTAAAGTATACAAGTTGTTCGAGCTGTCTAAGAGTGCAGAAAAGTTTGATGAAGCGTGTTCAGATGTTTGAATCTATTCTGCAGCATAATTAGAGAAGTGATGTCAACGCCAGGATAGAAGAAAGGCAGAGATAGATGTTTTACTCATCATTGAGTCATTTTTCTGGACTGAAGCATATGTAAAGGAATGAAGGGCCTGACTGATGTAGCCATTCCCTTGATGACCACGACATCTTGTATTTCCTGGTGTCATTTTACGCTCCATTAGGGCTGCTGATGTTCATTAAAGATGACTGCCCTTCAGCAGATGTGGCACCACAAACTAATTACAACTTTCAGCAGCCGACGCCCCAAACCCTCACTCGCTGTCATGGCGCCTTGAAAGAGACAGAACAAAGAGTTGCCAAATCGGATTGTGTCGCACGGGTAGATCCTTTGTTTCAATGTTAAGAAAATAATCCCAGCACCTGCACTCTAGCAAAAAGTAAAATGGGCTTTCATTCTGAAGTTCAGGGAGTGTCCAGGGTATGGAAACACATCAGTGAAGCAGCCATCTTCAGTCCTTCTGCGTCTTTCATTCCAACATATCATCCTGAAGGTAAAAGGTTTTAGTTTTAATTATTCATTGTTAATTGCCTTTAAGTGAAAGGCTTGCAGGAAAGCTTTCCATCCATTATCTTATTTCCTGCATTATCTCAAACCCTCTCATGGACACTCATTTACCCACATGGGATGGGAAACAATTATTGGAAGCTAAACTACATGTAATTCCAGCAGTATATTATTACCATTACCAATATTATTGGCCATTTTATAACCTTAGGGCAGTGTATGGGAGAGAGACTGCCTGGAATGAGGAAGAATGATCTCCTATCAACCAGGATACCCTTGGTAGATATATTTTGATATGGAGGGTTTAATTAATTTTATTTACAAGGGCTTACTGCAAAACAATTATCCTCATTTTATTTAAGAAAAGCTAAATTATAAATTGGGGTAAATACTGAACCTACGGCTATGCTAGCATGAAGAGCTAAATGCTCTCCTGGGCATGCTAACGTTCTCACAACGACAGTTAGACACGCTGAGGCCTAGAGAGTATAAAGTTAATCACTGTCATGTCAGCTAAGAGCGATAAGCTTCGGATGATAAGAATGTACCCAGGTCTGCAGGTATTTATTCATGGAAAACATTTCGTTTTAATGATTAGGCAGGAGTAAAAGTCTGAGAGAAACCAACATTTTTGTTTTACGCGGGGCATGAATGTTTCACAACCTGGTTCAAGGCTGGAGAAAGGAGTAAAGAGGAGCTGAAACTAGAATGTATTTTTTTTGGTAGAACTAAAAGAAAACTTATTGTAAAGACCGTTCAAAACAAAACCAACAGGTAAACAATTTGTGACTGAAAATAGTTGTTTCAAATTCGATCGAGAATTCAACAGGGAGAATGATTTGTATCCCATGTCCACAGAGCGCCCTAGTTGCCTGTTTTCTGCACTATGTAACTTTGGCTTTCACGCTAGAAGTGCGTGCAGCTCTAAGGCACTTAGACACCAGTCTTCAGCTAAAAAGAAGCCAGTAAGCCTGTCTCTGTACTGTTTGATGCAATGGGAGACAGAAGAGGATGTTGATCTGGGAGAGTATCCCTGTCAGACAGGGGCGGAAAGACATGACGTAAAAACCTATATGGAAGTAGCGGAGGAAAAGACAGAGTCTGCTATAGGCTATAATGAGAATATTTGCCTTTTGTATCAATGCTACGTGTAGTTCAACCGAATCCCACAATCAATAAAAGAGCAATTTACTCAAATTCAGACATGTGTTCAGACATGCACCCTACCCTGACATTTTGAGGAGTGCAGTGCATGTGTGAAATAGGCTAAACTCACTATAAGAGGTTGTTAACAATAACCTTGTACTGTAGGAGAAAACACCAGTAATCAATCTGACACCTTCATAACATCATGGACAAAAAAACTTTTGCTAACAAAGTTTGGACCCAAAACAAAAACCACAAAGGACAAGAATATTACTTCCCCCCTAACAAGAGAAACAATAAAGTATGCATTGTCTGTCGAGAACAAACAAGCCCATCAGGCTCCACAGAGAGCCAACACAAACCCAAATGTCAAGGCAATCCATCAAATTACTGATGAGTGATTTGACTAAAACAATCTCAAACCTCCACCACAAAGTGGCACTACAGGAGAAGCCAGCTTCACCAACATCAGTAGGATTCATCCTCTGGGCACCATGACTGTCTGTGCAGATAACAATAAGTGAGAATGTATCTGAGGCTACAAGAAAAGTCTTGACATCATCAGTCATTTGATTTTTACCTTAACCATGTTGGAACAACTGTGAAAAAGTTTGATGGCAATGCATCGATCCTGTTCATGAGATATTTTCTGCTGATAAAAAAAGGTGGATCAACTTCTCAGTAGTCATATTGTTGTAATTTCTAACAAGGATGAGGCGACTAAACCGATGAATCAAGGGGAAATTTGGCAGTTTAACCAAGCCTCATCATTCAAAAGCACATCTTGTTGTGTCCAAACAGCCCTGTCTGGAAACTTCCTTTCAAATGCACACATGCTGCATCACTTCTGGTACTAATAATATGCTTTAACCACAGTCTGCATGCCAACTTAGACAAAATAACTTTCCTCTGGGGTCAGCGTCTGTCTCTTTCGCTCTCTGTGTTGTAAGCTCTGTACACATTTGCTGTCATGTCTGACCCACTTTTTCCAGCCAGTACAAAAGATATTTAACATGTGTGAGCTTGTGCAAACAAGCTCCTTGAACCCTTAACCACCCTTTGTTTAATTTTAGCGTGGTTTTTTTAGATGCTGGTTTTGCTTTTGACTGATTTTGGTCTGTGATGGACACATTTTATTAATTGAATTAGTCAGCCTACATCTGTTCAGTTACCAAAGAATTAAATTTTTTTATTTGATTTCACTTCTTTTAGCTTTAGCTCTTTTTTTGTCTTTAATTGTGGTTTTGGCAAACGGCCATGTGCCTTTCTCTGAGAGTTAATTCAAGCAGTGATATACAGGACTATAGGCAAGTCTTACTATGAGTGCAGCTGAATGGATTCCCAGAGAAGTTTACTGATGCCTGAAGTTCTTTTTCAGAACAGATTTCTTTTCCATAATAGTCTATATAATATAAAGAAAAGTGGATCTAGATATAATTATACCACATTTTCATCCTCACTTGGCCTCTTGCAGTGTTAAATGGATATTGCATACACAAATGCCCATTGTAAGAATCTGCACACAATAGCAAATAAAGAACACTGCTGCATCTGGATTTAGCACAAAAGTGAAATCAATAGGATTCTGGACCCCCTACCCCCTCTCTCCCATTTTTGCGTGTGTGTCTGTCTAACACACACACACACACACACACACACACACATTTTCTTCTTTGCTCCTCTCCATCTTCCTCAATCCTCCCTCCTCGCCCTCCTGATTGGAGGCAGAGCATGCAGGCAGGCTCAGGTCCATGGGAGGGCCTCTCCACAGCAGATAATGGTCCATTCCACTCATTTTGGCTTCCTTTTATTTGTTCACATCAACATCAAAGCCTGCCCATTTCCCTCTGTTGGGGAGCAGGGCTTTAAGTCTTTGACTGATCCGCCTCGTTCACTTGTAGAGTTGCCCTTGTAGTGTCCATCCCTCATCGCATGTGCAGCTAAAACTCACGTACAGAGGCTTTATGCGTACATATATGGTAAAACACACACACACACACACACACACACACACACACACACACACACACACACACACACACACACACACACACACACTCACAGGAGACGAGGAGCTCTCAGATATACAGAGGACATGCATGAAGGCTTACATACAAAACCCACATAGCTCTTTGAATTTGGTTTTGCAGAATTTTTTATGGAGGCATTGAAGCAATCTGTACTGAATTTACAGCAGTGGCTCCTGAACTTTCTTTAACCATGTACCACTACATAGTGTTTTTTGATCATATGAATATTGTAGTAGTATAAGAATTTTTATATAGTTTTGAGTTTCATAAGTCATTGGATTGTAATTATCTCCTATTTTATTTTGTCATAAGCTCTACGTTCCTGTTTCTGCACTTCATCTTTGTAGTTACAACCTTGGAAATACTATGCACATATACGTTTGTTATGTTGGCCTAAAGATGCCAAAGTTGCCTGATTTGTCTAGAGTATTGTTTGACTTGTCTATGTGTCACGATACACACACACAGTCCAAAACTACATAAAATGTCAACCCCTATGTACCTGTGACCTTGCAACCCACAACTTGGTTCAAGCGGTGTATGCACAGCTTCATTATGTACACACAGAAAGCTGGATATAGGAGCAAGCTAGCTAAAAAATATCAGGAATGTGGTTCAATCCACACAAAAAAACAACAAATAGATCTGTTTAAGCAGAGCATTACTGATAATGATTAAACAGACTTTGAATTTCTAGATTTCTTGTTTCTGTTATCAGCTGTAACAGCCCTAGCAATCTCAATGGCTGCACCAGAACCAGCTAATGTCACTGACTCAACCAGTCTCTTACATTTAAAGGCCCTGACACACCAAGCAGACGGCAAAGAACTAGTGGAGGTGAAAGCCGCCTGTGGCGTCGGCTTCGCCCTTTTGTCTTGGCCAAAAAGTTGCACTAGAACACACCACAAAGACTGCAGCCGACGGCCAACCACCACGTACGTTCTGCACATGCGTGAGAGGCAATAACTCTCCATGCCAGCAGGCGGCGGTAGTCTATAATAGTCATTCCAAAAAGGCAAAACCGGAAAAGGACATGGAAGAACATTGATAAATAAACCGTTTATGTGATACAAGAAGAAACATTTCTCACTGCTGTGTCTTAACACTCGTGATATAGGTTCTTTTAATAGAGAATAATGTCTGATAAGAAGTTTAAAATGGCTCTGGCGTCGTCAGCCCTTAGTCTTTTATCAGTGGAACAAGAATAGAAGAGGCGTTGATTCTGAGCAGAATTTAGCAAATATTTAATTAACTAATTGGTAAAATGTTTTTAGGTTTTAGCTGACATTTTACATTTTGCATGACAACTACGCCCCCTGTAGGTCTGAAATACTTCCGCTGTGATGACGCAATACACAGTATTTTTACTTTGCCTCCTTCATGTATTTTCCATGCCTTTGCTATTATACAGTTGTTTAGAATTCATGCAGCATGTTCTAAAAAAATGAAATGTCGCACATTTCCATTGTGAAATTTGTTTCTGAAGCAGGAAATTCTCATGAAAATATTTTTGGTCTATTGCAGATAAAAATAAATTGTACACGAAGTAAAATAACCAAAACCTCTGAGTTATCAGCCAACATGATGGAAATGGCTCATCCTGATGAAAAATAAAGGACAGTAGTTTTTTTTGTTTTCTATTTTGTGGGGATTTAGGTCTTTAATAACTGAACTAAGCTTCTGTGCAAAATGTTCAATTGAAAACAAGTTCTCCCCGAGTGCTGCCACGATTGTGATTGCTTTAGAGTATTTTTATTTTATTTATTTTTATTTATTTGTAAGGGACAGTGCATATTAATGAACAGCTGTAACAATTACAGCTGTAAAAATGTCAGATTATAGCAGAAGTGCTAGTTTCCATCTGTTGTCCCTAGGCAGGTAACAGAGAAAGACAAATTACAAATAAAATACAAATACAAATACAAAGGCACAATTGACACAAGACAATAATAGAGGTTAAAAGTTAAAGGTGGTCACAGACTTGGTTTTCTTTTATCCACTGTTTGAGGTTTGTTTTGAAGGTTGCATATGTTTGTGAGTCTCTTATTGTGAGTGGGAGAATATTCCAATATTTAGTTCCTTTGACTGACAGAACAGTTTGTCCAAATGTAGTGCGTCTGTATGGGACCTCACAGTCTCCTCGGGCTGTGGCCCTGGTGCCGATCCCACTGGCAGACTTCAGCTTTATAAAGTCCTTCAAAGGAGGAGGAGTAAGTCCGTGCAAAATGTTATATATAAAACAAGCATTTTTAAAATTAACAAAATTATGAAAATTTAGTAAATTATGCTTATCTAAAAACAGTGCAATGGTGAAACAAAAATGGCTTTTAGTCAAAGATTTTTATGGCCTTTTTAAAAAGAGATTGTATTGGTTTAAGTATTGTGCCAGCAGAAAGTGACTATGTGGTTATACAGTATTCAATATGTGAAAAAATCATAGTGTAAAAACATTCAAGCAGCATTGATAGTCATGAAGGATCTTACCTGTCTAAAATTGTTTATATTAAAATTTACCGTCTTTGTTAATTGTTTGATGTGTTTTTTAAATGTTAATGTTGTGTCCAATTTTAGGCCTAAATATTTAAACTCATTAGCTAGACTAAGCTCTACACCTTCCAGGTAAACGCCGGACTGCTGAAGGCTGGTTGGCTGTTTAGTGAACATCATGCAGACCGTTTTCTTTGCGTTTAATTGAAGACATGAGTATTGAATTGAACACCAAGATATTTTTTTCCACATTAGGGCTGTTTCATCAGAACCTTCTTCAGTGGTGCAACAGTGCAGGTCTGGGGAGAGATCTGATGTCTGGCTCTGGAGGTCTTACTTTGAGAGAGTAAGGATAGTGCATGGAAGCTGGCTTTTCCCACTTGAGTACTTTCCATTGCACAGTCTGATTTTAGCTCTTCTGGACAAATTTACAAGTGTTTTTGGAGGTCTATTTATAGTAACAGATATTTCTACTGTTTACTTTGACAGTAAATATTTCTGACTGGTGTGCACAGGGAACACTTTTGTGTTGGAAAGTGTTACTATGGCAACTATGAATTGCTATAAGAAGTCTAAGCTGTGCCATTACAGAGTTGCAAAGTGTTCCTGTGCTTTCTGTGCTCCTACTTTTAAAGCACCCATTCATATTTCCCATTGATAATGATACATGACTCACAGTGGAAGCCCTTGTGGTTGGCTTTGAACCATCAGTGAATCACCAGTAAAGAAGAGTAAGAAATGTGTTAGAAAAATATCTGGCTCTTTGATAAAATGTCAGAGGTACAAGTTTGTTTACTTTAAACGTCAGGGGAGAAGTGAATCACGACTACAAAGATGCACTTTAGTAAAAAAAAAAAAAAAAAAGATAAAAAAAAAAACATCAGATCACAGACCTCCAAAATCTTAAAGCCTGTGAGCCAGAGCTAAATTCTACGTATAATGTTCATCTTCAGCTTCATGTTTTTTTATAAACTTCTGATTTTTTCCCACAAACTGTTGAAAAAGATGGATGACATGAAAGCACCCTCAAAAGCGGAGTCAAAGCATCTGTAGCTCCCCCCCTGCTGGCTGGCTAAAGTACAGGTTTTAAGCTCCGCCTCCTCCCTGTTAACAGATGGGACATGCCTTCAACTAGAAATGAATACAAATACATTTTTCCCAAACATGTTTTTTTATTATAGTTAGTATTCATCATGCTGATTTATGCCTAAGTCGTCACTTTGCTGAAAAGTGCAGTTTCACTGATTCTATAAAAATTATAAAACTATAAAAAAAGTTATTGATACTATAAAAATGGGACGCCATGATTTATTATTATTTTATTATTTAAGTTTTTGCTATTTTTGCTTTATTTCCCCTGTTAACTGTTTTTTGCACCAATACACCAAGACAAATTCCTTGTATGTGTCAATGTACTTGGCAATAAAAAACGATTCTTTGATTTTTTGTCTTTGTCTTTGACAGCTCTGTTGACAGCTGTGTGCAGGATTAGCAGAGGAGAGGAGGTAAAGTAACACACACTAACACAAGAATCATTTAATTTGCCATAAAACTGAGTGCTTTCTTCAAACTGACACAAGAATCTGTTCTGCTGGGGACTAGCAATCTGTGGTATCGTTGCCATTTTATCTGTGAGTTAAATGTGGGTTTTGGTAAGCAGAAGAAGTGGCGTCAATACTGAAACTACAACATCCAATCTCTACTGAGTTATTTTACATGCAATTGTGTGGCGTGGGGTAATTTCGGCCTCACCTATAACAAGAGGAGGTGGAGATGCTGGGTCCTTCGATTTTTGTGCTTCTGAAAGGTTTCTTGTCCATGGAAATGGTTGCTGTGACTCATGGGTATTGTAGTATTTAAACACAACCAGTGGATGAATACGTTAAGTCACAGGTGACCCTGTTTTGAATCATTAAAAAATAACTGTGATAATAAGAAATCTCTATCAAGAACAGAGCTCAGAATAAGAACGCGTCTGCTAAACCTGTTCTTGAGCTTTAAGAAAATGTCTTAAATAGGCTACAGAAATGTTACCAGGAAACAAGTGAATTTCCTGGAGACTTTCCTGGAGACTGTCAGCATAGCGGAATAATTTGACGTAAATTTCAGAGTATGCTTGATAAGCATTAGTAGCAGATAAAAACATGTGCGCCGCTTATCATCGTTGTCCATGCGCTTGTTCAGTTTGCCTCCAGAAAGTGCCGTCCGAGGGCTTAATGGTATGAGAGGTCCATTCTTTGAACACAGCCCCCCGTCTACACACACACACACACACACACACACACACACACACACACATAAAAACACACACGTGCACACACACACACGCACACACACACACACACACACACGCACATGCACACACACACACACAAAAACACACACGTGCACACACACACACACATAAAAACACACACATGCACACACACACACACACACACATAAAAACACACACGTGCACACACACACACACACACACACACACACACACACAGCCCCTCATAAGGATGCAGAAGGCATAATGGCACAAGATCAATTACTGATCAGACGATAGGAGCTTCTTCTTTTGGCTTTCTTTAGAAGTCAACCTCTTCAGTTCTCTCTTAATTGGCCCCTAATCTCTTCTTCTCCGTATTCGCTTTCTTCCTCTCTCCTCCATTGGCTTTATTCTGTCTGTCTGAATATCTGTCCTGTTTCTGTCTTCCTCTCTCGGCCTGTGTCTCTCTGACCCTCGTCTGCCCCATCTCTCCCCCCCCCCACCCCTCGTCTCCTGACACAGCTCCTAATTACAAAACACACAGGGGCCATTAGCGCGGACCTCCAGCTGACGTCTGTCCCTTTATCCATTCATCCCCTCTCCTCCGTCGCTATCTCTCCATCTCTGTCCTCCTTCTTTCTCCGTTGTTGGTCAAAAGTGGCTTTGTGTGGGACCCGTTGGGCGAACAAAGGCAGCGGGCTGCAGCGGTGCTCTGAAAGGTCACAGTGATGTACGGCCCTTGGCGCTGCCGCCGGGGTCAGGCCTGCCTCAATGGGGGCGCACTTAACGCTCACACAGTCGAAAGCATCAGGGCGTTTTGAAGGAAATACATGTTGTCTTGGTGCTGCTTAAAAGGGAAGACCACTCAATGTAAAGATTTCCTCATTGTCAACTCAGAAACATCAACAGCTTCTTTCCAGAGCGCCCAATTAAACTCCTCAAATTGTCACTTTTTGCAGATTTAGTGTGTAAACTTATCAATGAAATGATATTACCTTACAAAAGGTGAAAGAGTATATCAAATTTGAAATGTATCATAAAGAGCTGCGCCAGTCATATTCTCCATACTCTGCTTAGATGTAAAGTGTTTAAAAAGGTACAATAAGAAACTGCAAATTTTTCTTGTCCTCTGCTAATTCCACCTTATTGGAAACTAGGTTTCCTCATACAATGTTAAAATGCATTTTACACAGCATGTCACACCTACACATTCACACCCATTCACACACTGTCAGTAATAAATGATCCATACATACACATTCACACGTCGCCTACAAACAGCAGGTGCAAGTCAGAGTTAAGTGTCTTGCCCAAGGACACATCGACATGTGAGCTGGGGATCGAACCACCGACCTTCCGGTAGAGACAAGCCTACCACTGAGCCACAGCTGCCCCGTACATAATCATAATTAATTTCAGTCTGTTTCATGATCAACCAAAAAGTCCTCACAGGAGCTTGAAGGCAGTTTTTGTTGCTATGTTCAAAATAACAGCAAACAGGCGATGACTATTATCTCTCATATTAAAGTTACTTTCTTTCTTCACCCATTCTTTTACCCTGACCTCCTCCCAGCTGGATTTTGGAGCACAACCAAGGTCAGTGAAGGATCAGAACAATGTTGTAAAGTACATATTTTCATGCATAAAGAAAGGATCCGCTCTAAATATCTAGCTGAGACTAGATCTGTTCTTTCCCTTAAGTTTTTTTTTTTTTGACTGTGAGGGAGCGACCTCAATGAAATGTACGCATACATGAATTCTTAGTTACAACCGATTTGTAGAGAAAATATATTGATGCATTAGTTGGCAGGGAAAACTTTGTAGTAGATATTTCAAAAATTGTAAAAGCTGTTTTGATGTACATCTTCTCTATTGGATATGCCCTAAATGAAATGTAGGATTGCAGGAGTTAACATTTTCAAATACATGCCACATGTTGCCTTATTTATTATACTCTTTCATACTCAGTATATGAAACATTTACATTATATTTGATATTTAGGTCTCCCTTCTTCTATTTGCCTCAATATTTAAACATGATTCATAATCAGACAAAGGCCCATTCTTTTTACTTTGAAATGTACTGGGAGGCAGTCTGAGTTTTTCTCTGATTCTGGTTACAGACAATATGGTAATGGAGCTTTTCTAGTCTTCTGACTACTCTAGGCGCTTTTACACCGCATGTCACACCTACACATTCACACCCATACAAACACTGATGGCAGAGTATGAAGTGAGATCATCACAAGTAAGTAATTCATTCATACGCTGCCGACGAAGCATGGCGGGAGCAATTTGGGGTTAAGTGTCTCGCTCAAAGACACACTGGACATGTTGCTGCAGGAGCTGGGGATCGAACCCTTGAGCCACAGCCGCCCCATGAAAAATAATTTGATTTTTTTTTTTTTAAATGGTGTTACTCATTACAACTGAAACACCTGAAACAACAGAAAAGAAGGGTGGTTTAGAATTTGTCAACAATCATCAAAAACGATATGATTACTAATGGAGCTTAGCTTCTGCTGCTTCAGATGTAACTTGCGCTGCTCATTGAAAATGCAGTTGCAAGTTTTGAAATTCCTTCTTTTCTGACTTACAAGACATACTTTCTCTGAGACACTGCTGGTGTGTAACCGAGCTGTGTTTCTAGGAAATTGAACATCGTGTAGGAAGCTCGAGCTGTTTAAACGGCCTGCATTCATTGTCCTCTCTCTCTTGTGAATGGCTCTCTGTGTTGTGTACTCTGTGAGTGATATTTGTGTTAGGCTGTACGCCTTGTATCAGGGGCTCCGGAGGACCAAGAAAATTGAATCCCATTAGTGTTCTATTCAGCCTGCGTCTCTGCATGTGCACACAGCGCTATCTGAGCTCTGTGGCATGTGTTGTACTCCGCGAGCCCGTGCATGAGTAGCATGTCAAACTAGCCAGCTGTGCTCAAGTGGGCTCAGTTGCATTACCGTGCAGCCTTGACCCCGGGTGCGATGCGTGAGCCGAACATCCGTCGAGCTCCTGTTGCAGATGCTGCGGCTCCCGGTCATTACAGCAATCACAGGCTAGATTGATGCCGCTGCCTGATGTTTCATGGCTTTATTACAGAAGATGAAAGTGGATCCCTGAAAGAGAGAGGGAGGGCGTGATAGAGGAAGAACTAAAAAATAATAAAAGTATAATTCCTTTTTTTATTAAATAAGAGCTTTTCAGGAGCTCAGAATGAAAATCAACAATTACATGTAGCAGCTGAGTGATTCTTCTCCCCCCCCCCCCCCGAAAAAAGACAAAACCATGAACAAATACATTACAAAATACATTTTGAAAATTGGCATGACTTACATCAGGAATAGTTAGAGGCTTAACCAGGACTGACCTCCCCTCCGCCAATCCACATAACACACACACAAACACACAAATCCACACACACAATCCCAATCCTAGCCCCACTTCATTTTACCGTGCTCCGAGCGGCAGATGGAAGGCGTCATTATTGCTGCAGCCCTGGGAATGACACACACGCAATGTGAACACACACACACACACGCACAAACACACTGTGATGCGTCTAAAAATAAAAACATAAAACCTGGGGTCATGCCCTGCACACTGTTCCCACAATTAAATGTATACCTGTACAGGAGAAGAGATATACAGCCTATAATGTAGACAACAATTCTCTTCTGAACACACATACACACACACCTTTGCACACACACACACACACACACGTACACACACACGTATTTACAGTACAAACACACATGTAACCCTTGCGAGACAGCCATCACTATGTCTCTTCAAAACCATAAGCTCGTTGGTTTTGTTTATTGTTTGTCTCCAGGCACTGGGAGGCCTTTTTACACACACATACACACACACACACACACACACACACAACAACACACACACACACACACACACACACACACACACACACACACACACACACACACACACACACACACACACACAAACACACACATTTACGCAGGCGCTCCAAATTGTTCGATTAAGTGGGTCATCCTCTCCTACAGTCTCTTGAAAAGAGAAAAGAGCTTTTTTTTGTGCATTTCTAGCCGAGAGGCAATCGCACCCTTGCATGGTTTTGGCTGCACCTTTTAAGAGTATTTATGGAAATGACAGAACAGCACTCTGGAGGGCTGCACGCTGCTAGCTTGGTTAATGTGTGTTTGTGCGTGTGTGTTGCATGTGTGTCCATGTTTGCACGTGTGAGTGTGTGTGTGTGTTCGTAGGGAGGATTTAAAAGCTCACTTGTGCGAGTGTGAGCCGGTGTCTGCAGCTGCACACAACAAATGATACCTCCACGTGTATGGTTTTTCATGATGGATTTTTTTATTCTTTATTTATTTTTCGGGGGGTGATGAGCCAGGTTTGTATTACTCGAAAATTGGACTGAGATGTGACTCCGCTGCACATTCGGCGAGAGCGTACAGAAACCGACCTGTCACTGCAAATGAAAGCCAAATATCTTCGAGCCGATCCACTTTGGCTGTCTGAGTGAGAGACACTGATAGGGAAGGAGAGAGAGAGAGAGACAGGGCTGAAGAGTCCATCTCTTTCTCCCACGTCTGTCTGTCTCTTTGTGGCAGATCAGACTAACTATCTCTGAGTATTTGGACTGATTCGCCTTCAACAGACACAGCTGCACAGGAACTGAGATACTGCTTGAAAATAAGCAACACTGAATAAAGGTTGATGATGGATATTTAATTCCCCATGTTTGGTCTGTGGTGGATGTGGTGGAATCTGACAAAAAGAGCTTACAACCAATTTATGAGCAAAGAAAGTCATGTGTTACTATGAGAGCGAAAATAAATTAAGTGTTGTAATGAACACAATGTTAAAGTTAATCTATGTCACCTAGACCAGTGTTTCCAAATAGGGGGGTCGGGACCCATATGATTGTATAACACCTCTCTGTTATGGTAGGGGGGAAGCACACACTGAACCACATCTGGACATAAAGCATATTTCAGTTGTACAGCTGTTTGACACTTTAATTACAATATATCAGCAGAACATCCACCTAAAGTATGCACAGACTCCATTCAGACACTGTATTAACTTATCATATAAAGCTGTGCAGCTGTATAACTCAGGTCTCCTCAAACTTGTAAAGTATTCAATGTATTCTCTGACTGAAATTGTATAGGTTTTTCTTATTCTTACTCCTGTACAGTTAATGTAAATGTAATTTGTATAGGTCTGAGGAACTGCAGTTTTCTGCACCATGCTGATTCTTCAGTGCTGGAGGTTGCCACTTGGATATAACATATAAGCTTTTGTGTTACACACACATTAATTGGCCATCATCAGTAAGACAATTGGGAGCAATTGTTCTTGCCAGGTTATAATAAAGTGTAAAATCATTTATGACTCTTTCACCATAGCATACTTAAGTGCATGTTCCTTCTTTTTGCTGGCCCTTTATGACTTTATTTCAGTTTTCTTTACTGTTTCACTTGAAGCCTCACACTTCAAGATAAATGTGTGTACTCTGAACACAAACACAGTCCCAGAAAATGTCACAGAAATCTATGTTTTTAGAGATGTACTAAAGCTCCCGGACGTTTTTACTGGTTAAAGAACAATGCTGAATGAAATACTGATGCCAGTAACAATAAACACAGCCTGTTTGTTTTACATTTTCTGCAGAAAGGATTCTTGATGAGGGATACCTTCTACTTTTAAAGAAGGCAGGGTGAGATCACAGGGGCTTTCAAACTTGTTGTTGCGAGTCATGCTTTGTGCAAAGGTTAGGGTTAGGGGTTATGTGGGCCCCCCACCATAACTTCTCGCGTAGCATTTAATCTTCAAACAGTTACAGGGACCAAATTTTCCTCTGAGGACAGTTTGTGTTTCGAGTTATGAACATATACCACAGGATCTGTTCATTTCGCCAACTTTAACATTCAAAACTCTGTAGCACACCTTTAAAGTTTCAAATAATCTAAATGGATATCTAAATAACATCCGGTCTGAGCGTCACCCCTACGCTTCTATGGTAACATTTGAACATTTGAGCCCCCCCTCACCCCCTACTTGTATCTAACAAAGCAGAGGCCCCCGGGACCCACAAAAAAATAAAAGGGATACATTGATGTCAAAAATTTACCTCAATTAACCTAATTTTCATTGTTTTCATTGATCAATCCAAACAGAATATGCAGACACATGCTTGTTCTTACTTAAAGACTTGCGCCCCCTCCACTCTGCTCTATTGGCTATAATAATAGCTAAATAATACGTGCGTCAAGTGCTGTCCTACTTTGTTGTTTTTAGAGGAAACATAAATAAGTTGGGAAAAAACATTCCCATCAACCATTTATTGGGAAGTTTGAATTCTACATTCTCAGTTGAAAGAGAAGATGTGAATTGATGTGATGATGATGTCTGCTAGTTCGTGATAGCAACTGTATAACCATGTGGGTGACTTTTACAGTTGTCTCTCTATACTAGAAACAAATGTAGGTGGTCACACAGTAGGTGGTTTCATCTCATTATATCAAAATGGTTTTTCACAAAGGTAAGGTTGAACACAAGGATATCACCTGTACCGTGTAACAAGAAGACTTTCATCCAGGCAACATCTCAGTAGAACACGACTTCAGAAATTGTGCATGGAGACACCAGAGGGAAGTTGTGTGGTTGTGTGTGTAGCCTACCTTTGCTGCATATGTCTGCACTCCGGCAGCAAGGTTGACATGAAGCTGAGAGGGAGTGTGAAGGGCACAGCACCTCAAGAGGAATGACACAACACATGCATGCACACACACACAAAAACACAAACACATATACGTACACATGAATACACCTCCTCTCCTCTCCTTTCTTTTCTTCTCTCTCTTCGATGACTCATCCCACCCAGGGACAGCGGGCGAGGGAGAGGGGGGGGCTGGGGGGGTGAGGGAGGGAAGAGAGAGGAGACGGATGGGAGAGTGTGAGGGAGGGCGACAGTGGAGAGGAGAAAGACACTTTATAGATTCACAGAGTAGCCATATGGCATAAAGTGTTTTCCTATTGACCTTTTATTTCAATGCTGTGTTAATCCCATTGTGTGTACCAGTGGAGAAGTTATTCCCAGCCAACATGCTGCAGGATTCTCACCAGTCCCAAAAGATGCCTTGCAGATGATTCCCTATGCGGCGTCTTTATGTTTTAAACTCTTCTCAGTTTTTTTGCATTGCAGCGCCTCAGCTAAAAACAACAGAAACCCTGCGAACCAGCTCTACAACCCGCTGAGCTTAGCTTCAGTCTGCCCGCCGCTCTGCTCTCCTCATTTGATGCTATCTTTAAGAGAGATCCCCAAACTTCCTCTGCGATCCAGGTCTGTATCACTGAGCATCACAGACTGTAGACCCAATTCTTAACTCTCTTCAAATCCCATAGTCTCTAATGTCTTTATCTTATGGTGTGAGGGTATTTGAGGAGGTAGATAGACTCCAGAGGAGCCGGGGATGTTGTCACAAGAGGTGATTATACGGCACTGAAGGAGGCGTGCTATTGAGCTGGGTGTTTTGCAGGGGATAAGGGTGTATTGCTGAGGATATGTCTGTATTGCTGACGGCTGCAAAGCCCACAGATAGTTGAGTGGTCAGGTCCCATGTGCCCGCATGTGGAGCAACATACAGCACAAACCCCACTGCACCATTAGACTATCCTTGAACTCTTTAAGGTTGCTCTTCAGTTAGATAGGTTGTTAGAAGAATGACCAAATCTTGACCTTTAGAATTAGACATTGGACAGACAATTTGTTGGCATGTAAGTCCAGGAGTGATAGCTGATAGGCCATTTTCCAATGACTGTAGGCCTACATAAAGATGGAAGAGACATCTTCAACTCCTCCAACTGGACAAATATGAAGCTGAAAAACCCCTACAACAGGCACTGACATAATGCACATCTGGAGCAGAAACAACATCCAGCCCGTCCAGATGACCAAAGTAAATATTGAATTTACCAATAAAGCTTCAAAGATCCCTCAGGTGAGCACAGTTAACAGCAGAACAGATTCATGTGTCTGTAGCAACACTCACAGTTATAGAAAGTTCAATGACTCTCTTGTGTTAGTGTTTGTTATGTGTTCTTTTGCCCTTCCTCCTCTACCCTGATAATCTGGTGCACACACCACCCCAGGAGCTGCATTTGTCACCGGAGCTGTCAATCATGGCATTTTACCCCTTTACTATAGCGTTAGAAGACTAATTAAAACTAAACTCTTTATAAAAGTGAACAAAGTGAGTTAAATGAAGAAAGCAAAAAGTAACTTTGATGCCAGAAACCATGTTTGAGGAAACATGTATTGACCAGTTATTTAATTATTGTTTTAAACACGGAAGAGGCGGAGCTAATGACCTATACTGCAGCCAATCGGTAGGGACTGATTTTGCGGAGTTCTCAATGAAAACATTTTTACACGCCTTATTGCCAATTTCTGTCCAATTTACCCCCATCCAACAAACAGGAGGTAATCCAGGAGAAATAGACCTTGGTTCTTTACGAATGCTTGTCAACCTTTTTTTAGAAACGTGAGCGCTTAACAAATCCAGTCTTCAACCTGCTGAATGGCTTTTGGAGTGGGATCGCAGTAGCCGACGAGAGAGAAGTATATGAGTAGGCAATGCCATTACGTTAGCTGTTGACAGAAAACTAACAAGTTTAATCTAACATCCAGTTCTCGCTGAAAAGTAGATCATCCTTATAACTGTCTCCCTAGACATGCTAAGCCTTCTCCTTTTTTTCTCTCAGTGCAAGCCAACTGTATGGCTCCTTGTCAGTCTCCTTTATGTTTACACCTGCTCCCCGAGGAGAACGCCTGAGATCAAAGTTTATTTACTTGACTGGACACTTGAGGATAGTTGACAATGCCGACCATTTTCAGAAGCAATTTTGTTAAATAAAATACATGTGGTCCAACATATCAAAATGTGTATCAGCCATCTAGCGTCATATCTGGACTAGAGAGGATCAGCCTCGCTGTTAAAATGTAGCTGTTAAAATGTAGCTGTTAAAATGTAGTGCTATTGTTGTGGTGCGACCTCATATTTAATTGGTTTGGAATTTAAGCCATGTAGTCTGAGCCAGGGCTAATAACACGTGTGATTTTATTATGGTATGTATGTCATAGAATTAAGGTGAAATATCCCAAATGGACCTCAATTTAAACCCTGAACTGCTCCTTCAGTGTTAAAGCATTAAGCACCTTAAATGGGTTCATGTTCGCAAAGATCAATTTCCTCATCAGTGTTTACTGCAGCGTGTCATTCCATGGCATGCAATTTTATGTTGAAAATGACCGTTTTTCAACTTTATGCTCCTTTTCCTGCTTTTGGTCATTTTTACTGCTCTCACTTCGCCCTGTAGAAATGGCAGCAGGATTCAAAGTGCTGCTAGATTGCCTCAGATAATGCAATGCTCTCAGGCGGAGCACAGGTGTGTGTGTGTGTGTGTGTGTGTGTGTGTGTGTGTGTGTGTGTGTGTGTGTGTGTGTGTGGGTGGGGTGTGGGCCTGCCTGGCCACAGCTGAGGGGAACATTTCTGCCCAGAGATTTAAAATGATCCCCCAAAAAGTCAGACAGCAAGTCCAGTCAAGCCCTCACAGCGTGCTGCCAAGCTAACTCTCCAGAGGTTTTTTTCTGTGCTTATTGGACGCCAATACAAATCATTTCCAGCATCCTATCTGTAAATCTAAAAGCCTGTTTTGCACTGATTTTCAAATTATTTGCAGGAAAATGAGGTTCATTGCCAATATTACAACAAGGTCAAAAACCAGTTGTGATGTTCTTCATAACTTGGCACTGATTAGATAACTTGCTTTGAGGCAATTACATCAGCAACTGGCACTAGCTACTGATTTAAAAAGAAAAACTGAAGGCAACAGCTGATACTAACATCTTTCTGTGTATTTTTCGGGGGGCGATCGTTTCACCACCTCTGCAGTTTCTTTTTTCAGGTTAGTGCATCATCCAAGTATTCTTGAAAAGAGACAAAAGAAAACCTCTCCAAACTAACTTGATTTATATATTTTTTTCCCCAACATTAAACAAAAAATAAATTCAAAAAACTAAACTTTTTACTGTTTTTTCACTTGGCCTAAGTCTGATTTATATATATTTTTTAAAGAATCCCTGATTTCCTGGGTAAAGGGGAAAGAAAGTTCCTCTGTGACTGTAGAATTATAAATTCCTGGCAGGACCAGACAGCCAGCGGCTTGGAGTCAACATACAGAGAGTTCCAGCCCAGCCAGCTGCTGAGAGCTGCCATCCCCAGAAACAGAGACCTTGGCAGGGGACAGTGTTGAGACACACTGGGTCCCCTCCTCCAGCCTGGAGCCCTGTGAGTCCTGCTCAGTGGAGGAGAGAAGAGAGCCCAGCCCAACAGGAGGCTTTGCTTGTAAGGCCCTGAGCGTGCTGAGTGTGTACTTGTCAGCGTGTGTAACTTTGTGTGTCAGTTTGTCTGCAACAGTGCATGCGGTGTTGTGCTCAAACGTGTGCGAGCGCAGCAGCAACTCCAGCTGCAGCGGGATTTATAATGTGGCACACATGTGTGAGTGTGAACGTGGATTCTGTCACCCGCCGGGCCTCACACACATTCCAAAATAAACGGCTCCCACCAGGATTACTATCGATCTGTGTGTAACACTCGGCTGCATTGGGAAAGAGAGAGAAAAGGAGAGACCTCACAACTTCCTCTCTTTCTTTTAACCTGACTCCTGAGGAATGTTATGTGTCTGCCTGTCTCCAGAAAAAAAAATGTAAAGGATGATTTGGAAACACAGTCCACTAAACTGTTACAATGACAAACCACTGCTAGCTGTCTTTCTGATATGTGAGACAAAAGTGTGAGAGAGAAAAAGAGGGAATGGTTAAAGTTGACAAGGAGACTCCCTCTCACTTATTTTCCTCCTCTGAAGTAAGTGAAAATCTTTTGCTTGTCAGACTTGAGGGAGAGACGGGGTGGAAAAAAGACAGTGAAAAGCAAAGAAACACACATTGGGAGACAGACTTGTGAGGAGAAATATAGTGGCTGTTTGATTGACAGCCCATAAGTCTGCCTGTTTTCTGACATACTCAGGATTGCTGACCCGCCCCCCTGTCCGGCCGAGGCCTCTGGATAGACAGGCCAAGAAGGCATTCTGTTTAAAGAATGAAGGATCATGAATAGATAGACGCCTTCCAGGCCGATCACCATCTCTGGTCTGTATATGTGTGTGTGTGTCTGTGAAAGTACAATATTGTATGTGTGCATGCCAATGTTACGTTCTGCATTTTATCCCGTTTCACCATGCTACCATTAACCTTAATCTCTAAACCTTAATCCTACCAGAATGACCATTGCATTTTATTGGTTTTATCATGTAATGTCCAGCTTGATCCTGGTGGACTAACTGGAACACAAGACTTTCATCATTTTAATCAAGTGTTATTTTTTCTTGTGAGGTTGTTGGTGTTATACATTGCAGAACACAGCAACAAATAGTTAGTCCTACAGATCCTAAAGCAGATGTTAAATGACAATATCTACTGGTAAATATCACAAAGTGATGTTTTGGTCACTTACCTTTCACATCAATAAATCATTTGGTAAATTCTTTGACCCCATTTACACCAGGTGTTACATTCTGTTTCTGCATGATATAGATAGAGACATTTTTTTGCAGATAAAAAACATAGTTCTCAAACTTCCTCTGGAGGTGTCCAATTGCTGCCATTGGCTGCACATCACCCCAGTAGGTGGCTGTGATCACAGTTTGTTCAAGTGAACAGAACTACATAATCGTCAAAAACGCAAAGGTACAAATTTTCATTTCATTTCATTTCAAACCGTTATTTATTCTCAAAAGGACTCTGAGGTTTCCCTCATTTCCGAATCTGGTATCCTTTTACCGAAATGTCCTTGTACCTTCAGATCCTGTCCATGAACATGACAAATAGAATCCATAGCTGCTTTCACACTTGCAAAAAACTCCTGAACAACTGGCTGAATTTTTTTTTTTTTTTTTTTAGCTACTCCTGCCAGGCCCCTTGTAGAACATTAAGCGAGTGAGCTGATAGTAGAATGCAGCAGGATATAATCAGAAGAATTTACCTCGACCGAGTGTGAGGGGGTGGTGATATTTATTCCCTGTGGTCGCCCATAGATCTCAGTGCACTTAATAAAATTGCTGCATTATGTTTTCTGTTCACCAGTATCTTCTTAACAGGTCTTTGGTTGATATTGTGATTCCGTCAAAATAGATGTGGAATTGAAATAAAGTCACATTTTCTTATTACAGCATCTTATATTGGGCTCAGTTGCTTTTATTGTCACTTCTTTTATGTCATGTCTTGAGACCGTCTGCCCCCCTCCTGTCTAACAGGGATAGTCTCCCACTGTGAGGTGCATACCTGAAAAACCAGATCAGGAGGATTTCATGGGCTGTCATCCTGAAATTCTCTAGAAATTTCCAGGAGTGCGTAAGTAAAATTGTATTGTGGTAAGGGACGACCGAGGCAGAGGCTGACTCTGAAATTAAACAGGTTGGACTTTGTGTCGAGAATAGGGACATCACTTTCACTTGGGTTATTTAAGGACCAGATGGCTCATAGCAATGATCCCAGTGCTAAATATTACCTCGGTCCAGACTGAACGAGCAAGCTCTCGTAACCCCCTCGTAACCTCGCAGTCAACTGTTCCATGCCTGGGAAGGAATCAATCTTGTTCCCATATCAGAGGTCAAACAATAAGTTGTAGCCTCTTCTATGAACCCTGGAGGAAACTTTCACAAGGTAGCTAATCAGTGTGACCCCCTACGATTGGAAGAAACATTCTCATGCCCCTTTTTAAAAAATACATTGGATACCACCATTATGAGCTCCCTTTGAACAGGAACTTTTACATGTGTGTTCATCTGGGTTCACTATGGTCTTCATCCAGATACGGAGTCCATGTTAACACCAGGTGTCAACAGCAAATCATTGATTCAACCAGCCAGAGTGCTCAGCATAAGCATGCAGTGTCAATAATACATTTGTACAACATCAAGTATTAGTGAGCATGTAGCAGATGACGTTGCTCACTGAATCCTAAAGAGACTTAGTCACATGTATACCACAGACTTTTGACTGCGGAGGTTTGCACAGTGAGAGCTAACTGGATCTGGAATTTAGCCAACTCTACAACATCAAAACCAAGCCAAATCTGCTACATCTACACCCATACCTGAGGCGAAACACAGAGAAACTCACTTTGATTGCCATGACAACATGTACACACTTTAAACATGCAGATTACCAGAAGGGGCTCTATTTATTTGAATAATTTGTCCTCTTTTTCAGATTGAAGCACTGACCAGTTCACATATCTTTTGCCACTTGTTGAGTGCAAAACCATGACATTCCGCTTCTTTCTTTTTTAATCACCTCTCTTCACTCCTTTTCTCATCTTTTTTCCTCTCGCCTTCTCCTCTCCTCTGCTGTTTTAAGTCTCAAAGATAAGATCTCTCCCAATCACAAACTTTGGAAGACATCTTTAAGATCCCCACTGTCACTTCAGCTTAATGCAGCCCTCTAGGCTCTCAGTACAAACACACAGAGACGCACTCGTACACACACGGCCTCCCACTAATAACACGGGCAGGGAGAAGCAGCCTTGATTTGAGAACTCGTAAACACGCTTCTTTCTCCCAACAATTCTCTTTGATCTTTGTCAAACACAAAGCTGTTTCCTTGGTGTATGTTGTGCTTCCATCTCTCACCGTGAACATGCACCAATGCACTTTTCCCTCTTCGATCTCTCCTCCCATAAATAAAATGAATTTGGATTTCCTGACTGGAGTCTTTCAGTAGGGCGATCACTGCCACGTCTGTCAGATCCATTAATTCAGTAATGTGCAAGGAAGTTCTGCTTAACTGTTTCTTCAGGCAACATGTTTACATGTAAAAGCATGCGATTATGCATATCCATGTATTTTAAGTGATTAAATGGAGTGCAAGTGCTCATTTTCACCCCAAACAGCACTTCCTCCTGAAAAGTGCTGCACTGGATGTTAAACTAAAAATTAGATCAAGCTTTCCTGTTAAGGATTCCCACTTCCTGTTCACAGCAAAAAAAAAAAAAAAAAAAAAGTCCTGTCCTTCATTTTCTGGATCCCATGGTCCATAATGATCTGATCTCTGTCTCCCATAGGCGGGCCGTTGCTATGGCAACCTGATGACGCTCTGAGGAAGGACGGGAGGGAGAAAAGGGAGGGAGGTGCAGGGAGATGAGGAAGAAGGTAGCTGCACAAAAGATTGATTATGTTAACGAAGATGACTCACTAAGTTGCAAAAATATATACCATCTGTCATATTTTCTGCAATTGCTACAGACAGAAATGAAGTTTTGGTAATAGGCTAATTTGAAAATTTGGGGGATCCTTATGTTAATGTGCTTTTGTGGGGGAATAACTTAAAATAGATTGTCCAACATAATAGGCCTACTATCAAATGTAAAGCACTGCTTTGCAAGACCCTGAACAGACAATGTAAAAATATGATTTAAAATCCAAACAAACAGACTAGATAAAGCTCTGAAGTGATCATATGTAGAGGACATGTCCCCTCCATCCTCCATCTACAATGGCACCTCCACCCTTTCATAGATATCCGCCTCTGCTTCTGCCTTACTGTTGCCATAGCGACCACTCTGGTTAAGACTCAACAACAACTTACTGACAAACCCCCCCCCCTACATTTTACATTTGGATGTTAACCACTCAAAATAAATCCTATATGTTTTGAACAGAACCTTAATATACCATTAAACATTAATGTCTGTTTTTCAATCAAACATTATGTCGGCAAACAGATTTGCATGTTATGCAAATTTTGACCTTGATATATTTTCCAGTTTAAAGTTATGTTTCTGAAATAGGCCTATAACATAGCCTACTACAATTTACTTCTAATTAAAACAATACTTATCATAGCACGATTTTGAGAGTAATTTCAGTCCCTTTCTTTTACAATCCAAACCAACAGATTCAGTCTTTGTTTTTTTTTGTATGATTGTAGGAGGGTGTGTGTGTAGTTGTGTGCATTCAAAAGATTAGTCTTTTATTAATTGCATCTGATTTAATACCATCATGCCTAAACACCAGATTTAGGATATTTTTTATTTTAATTTAGGCTACTCTTAATCTGTAATAATACGCATACTATTTTCATGTTTTTTCCAATTATTTATCATAGACATGTCAATTTAAAAATCTGCATAAATGTTTAAAAAAATGCGGGAGTCGTCTTGTCTAAATCATAGACGATCTTTGACTCTGCCTTCCGTACACAATAGCATTCTTTCAGTGAACTCGGCTAGCGCTAGGACCCGGTTCGGGCATCGGGGGAAGTCCTCTGCTGCTGGCGGGGCAAGGCAGAGCGCACAAACACACTCACACACTTCCACGCACACACGCATGCACAAACACACACGTACACACGCTCACTGAGCTCTCCCCGACAGAGGAGAGAGAGAGAGAGAGCGCAGAGAGGGATAAACCGAGGGAAAGAGAGAGAGACTATAGGAACGCAGCGGCTCGTATGTGTGTGTGTGCGTGTGTGTGTGTGTAGGTACGCTCGCTCGGAGGTAGAAACGACTGGCGGGGCGGATATGGAGGGGCTCGGGAAAAACGTTGGGAACTGACCGAGCACCGAGACGAAGAGAGGGAGAGAAGAAGAGAGAGAACAGAGAGAGAGAGAGAGAGAGAGGAAGGACGGACGGACATCACGGAAGGAAGGAAAGGAGGAGAGGAGGAGAGAAGTGTGACAGAGGAGAGGAAGACTGTGAAGAAGCTGCTCGTCTGGAAAACAGAAGGATCCTAAGGTGACTTTATGGCGCTTTCATGGCTATACAGGTCTGGCAGAGGTGTGTGTGTCTGTGTGTGCGTGTGTGTGTGCGTGTGTGTGTGCGCGCGTGTGTGCATGCGTGTGTGTGTGTGTGTGCGGGGTGTTGACATGTGCTGCATGGCTCTGCACTTAAAGGGAAGAGTGGAGGTGTGTGTGAGGTAGAGAGAGAGGGAGAGTTGAGGTGTGTGTGTAGTCTATATATACATTTGTGTTTGTGTGTGTGAGTTTTTTAGTATTGTTTTTCCACAACCTAAAAAGGGGGCCAAAGTGTGCAAGCGAGCTGAGCTGACCGCTATAAACTGGAGTGAAGGGATCAAAAGGAGTGGATACTTTTTAGGGGAAAGTGTTTTCTTATTTCTACACACAGAGGCACACACACATGCACACACACCTTAGTTAGGCCACTTTATTTTGAGCCAAAGTGGAGAAAAAAAAAGAAGGGGGTCACACTGCCTCAGAAGAAGGCAGTCATGAAACCCCTCTTTCCATCCCTGTGTGTGTGTGTGTGTGTGTTAGCAGAGTTTTTGTGTAGCACGGTAACAACACTGTGTTTGGGTTGGAGACCACAAAC
Organism: Labrus bergylta; assembly: GCF_963930695.1. NCBI lineage: Eukaryota > Metazoa > Chordata > Actinopteri > Labriformes > Labridae > Labrus > Labrus bergylta. Next base: position 21,107,594 of record NC_089209.1, on the reverse strand, counting down.
GCAGCACAGGATGAATTTTCTGTTTTCCAAAAGCTGGGTTTGACACTGAATGTGGCTTGATTTGTAGTAGCAGCTTCTTGTGCGTGTGCGTGTGTGCGTGTGTGTGTGTGTGTGTGTGTGTGTGTCTTTATAGGTGTTCGTGTGTCACAGAGCGTGTGTGTGTGCCATAGACGGCAAACAGGTTGAGGGGAGGCAGATCTGATCAGACGCACAGCAACAGAGGAGAGAGCGTGGCACAGGCAGAGCAGCACATTGGATTACACACAGACGGGTACACACACATGCACACACACATATACACACACACACACACACACACATACAAGCTCAGTGGCCAGCAGAACAGCTGGGAGAATTGTGTGTGTGTGTCAGTGCCTGAGAGCGTTTTCACTTAATGCATGCGTCTGCCTTTGCACGTGCAGGACTGTTTGCCTCTGTGTTATCTTTTGCTACTGTGCGTGTGTGTGTACCCATCTGAGGCTGTGTAAATATGTATGTGCAGGGAAAGAATGTTCTGTCATCTCTTCAGACAGACGGCGTGTGTCTACCCAAAACCCACCCCCCCCCCCCCACCCCCTCCTTCTCATCCTCCTCCTCTTCGTTCCCCTGATCTGGAGTCAGGAGGTGGAGGAGGGTCGAGGAGGAGGAGGAGGAGGAGGACGGTTGGAGTGATCAGATGACTGAGAAAGAGGGAGATGAGGAGATTAATCCGGTGGCGAGAGATGAAACTGAGACAGAGAGGAAGGAAAGGACGGTGGAGGTTTTAGGACAGGAAGAGGAGGAGGAATAGGAGGAGAAAGCAGAGGAGATGGAGTGAAGGAGACGCGGGCTGACATGCTCTCACCGGGAGCGCTCATTCATAATTCACCTCCATGGCAAACGTTCATTCACATATTGACCCCCCATGGCTGCGTTCAATGGAGTTCTCGCCCCTCCACCTCTCGCTGTCTCTCAATGGACACCCCTGTGGAGCGACGTTCAGTTAGCCCGCTTCTTTTTCACTTTGGAGACAGTTGAGACTCTGAAAGAGAGAAAAAAAAGAAACGGCTCTGTTTTTGTCCGTTACGGCTCCTTTGACACTTTTTTTTTTTTCCGTTGGAGGCTCTAATGTGAGATTGTGTAAATTGAATATTGAATCCAGACTCCACCCTAGACGCAGATAATTGGTATGGATGGCTCAGTGGGTTGTTGCTCTCAGTACAACTGTTGTTAGTCGGATTCCCTAAACGCAACTAAAACAGTCCATAATGGATCCATAATTCATGTGTGAACGTGTTCAATAGTCTGTGTTTTGAATAAAAGCATCAGACAGCTTTCTTGTCTGCCAGCACATGATTAATTCAGCGTAAATACTGAAAAATGGTGGTTTTAATATGTCTGATTATATTAGCCGGCCTTGAGCAGGACCGTGACCCACCGCTGTGCACCGGTCAGCGGAGGCCCATCAGCCATATGGCAGAGTGTCTAAAATGCACAGTCAGAAAAAAAAGTGTGCTGCAGAGGTACATTTAGTTCTTAAAGGTGAACAAAACAAAAGAGCAACTTATCTGTGAAAGACTTCCTTGATTTCTGTCGGTATGAAGGGCTCCGGTTGTGTTAGCTCAGACGGGGAAGAGAGAAGAGAAGGAAGTGTTGACAGGACATCTTTGAAAATCAATGTTTTAAGTTTATGGTTTTTGTATATATAATGGTGTACAACAAGTTTTGGGGTGTCCTAAAGCTTAAATTCTATAAAGTGACAAAGTGATGAACTTCTATCTCAGCGCCAAGCCCCGGAGCATCATGTTCCTGACACGTGCTAACTTCTTAATGAGGGTCAACTGGGTCTGATGGTAACCAGCTGCAAGGGGGCATATCGTAGCAGAGTTGGACATTCTTCCATCAATAAATTGATTCTCCCCTGTTGCTTGCACATATAATGGGAAAAGGACAGTGGTCTAATTAAATGGCCAGCTGTGCATGTAAACTAGGGGCGGGAATCACCAGAGGCCCCACGTTACGATATTTTCACGAGTCTTGAGTCACGATTAAATATAATTGCGATTTTAAACATTTTGCGATATGCTGCGATATTCTGAGAATTGCGATACAATAAATTGCGTATGTATATATAAACTGTCAGTCTACTCATCAGTCCGTTTATTTCTATCCAATGGGAGTCAAGTCCACAGACTGACCAACGCTGTGATCAAAGTGAAACCCTGTAAAAGGCTGCATGTACCTCACAATCTGAACTTGTTGGTATTTCAGTCTGATGGAACTTAACTGGACACAAACTTTTAGGGATGTTAATTTTTAACAATGCAACTTACTCAAATTGAATTGTGCAACCACCCCAGAAATAAAAAAATAAAAAAGCACATTTGCTGTTAATATAATAAAAATATCGACATTTGGCGGCCATTAATGTATATAATATCGCCATGCAAAATATCGTGATCCTATGCTGTATCGATTTTTTCCCCCCACCTCTAATGTAAACATACTGAATAAGCTCTGAGGAACTAAGTGACATTGTGCTCAGAGGAGATTTCAGGATAAGGCACTATGACTAGAACAGGGTGTAACTTTAAAGCTATTACTTAACTGTTATTTGCACAAACGCTGATGGAAAGTGTCGTTGGAGTCCCTCCAAAAGGAGCAAGGCAAATGTGCACAACATTGTGTTATTCAACTTTTGGAAGGCATTCCACTTGTTACACCATAAAACGTAGTCGATGCAGGCTGCAGGGTAACTTCATGGACTTCAGAAACAGTTTGTAGCTGTGCCCCTTTCCGTTGTTAGGCTTTTATACCATTTCCAGATCAGTTTTATGAGGAATTTGCAGTCATTGGTTAAGTTCGTGTTCTGATTCATGTGTTAAAACATCTGCAGAGTATGAAGCGTGTTTTAAAACTGCAGTGGAAAGTGGAAACACAGGCAGCCTAAGTGGCCGAGATGGCTGAGAAGAATAATGCTCCTCTGTATCCCCCAGGTTATAATTGTCTTCAATAGGCCTCCTGCTGATTTGAAATGGACTCATTGTCCACAGTGCTGGGCACCTCTGCTCAATTAGCCTCTCTCTACTTAGTCGTGCTGAGCTATTGCTGGTTGCATCCTCACTCGGTGGCACACACCGGCACAAACCGAACAGAGTGAACGAGCACTGAAACACACAGGCATTAGAAAGACGTCAGCGGGAGTAAAAATAGAGCTAATAAATAGAGGAAAAACTGTTTTATGTTTACAAGGGCTGATGTCATGTTTGGTTTAGATCCATAGCGGAGGAATCGTTGGGCAGCTGTGGCAAGTAGCCGCTCCGCTCGCTGCTGTTTTCCTTTGCTGTTTTTTGAAGGAGCAGAGTTCAAGGAGTTTGATTTTGTGTTTTTCTTTGTCTACGTGTTTGTGCTTGTGTGTTGTTTTCATCGGCGGAGGCATGCACACAGTGACGCTGCTGTGGTTGCCAAGCAACACAGGAACGTGGGTGGAAGGATTTCCTGTCCCTAGGAAGCTTTGTTTATAAGTGGAGGGGGGAGAGAGAGTGTGTGTATGTATATGAATGTGTGTAGACTTCAGTGTGCATTTCAGCAGTATGCTTGAGTGCTTGTGTGTTTTTAATGCACTCTTTGCCTAAAGTAAAAGTGCTACAGAAAAGTCACTTAAGACACACACTGCACACACTCACCGAAAAAGGGAAAAAAAAGCCTCTTTCTAGTCTGTTGAGTTGGATTTGTGTTGCATAACTCCTCCAGCCAGGTCTGTTTGCAGCGCTCTGTCTCCTCCTCTTCTCCCCAAACACTCTCCCTCATGTCACAGCCGCCATGCTCACGCCAGGCCGCCTCCCTGCTAATGATGTCATCACCATGCCTCATTTTTATGTCTCCTCTCACACATGAGATTGCAATTATGTGTTCTTGCCCCGCATGCGATTACCAAAAAACACACACACAGCATGCCTGTCCTGCAGGCGTTGGACCCTGTGATTACGTAATTTGACATTGAGTGAATGGGATGACGTCAGCTTTGCTCACTCTGACTCTCCTGTCTTTCTGGCTAGCTACAGTGATGTCATAAGTGGATGCAGCCATACACAGTTAATGTGTGTGTGTGATGTGTTTGTTGGCATGCATAATCGTGTGTGAAGACAAAAATGACCTCAGGAACCATCTGATTTATATAATGTGATTACTCCTCCCCCTCTTTTCCCCTTTTTTTTATCCCTTAAAGTACAAAGACTTCCCAGCTAATAGATAATTTATTGTTCTGTGTGTTTTCTAAGCAGCATGAGGCGTTTAAAGGTCACACATTATGAAAAATGCACTCTATCACATATCCCCCAATTCTAAAAAGTCCATCCTCTCATGTTTTTTGCCTGCTCCACTTTTCAGAAAATGTGTGCTTAAACAGGCTGATTGGCGATGTTCCCTCCATGACATCACAAGGGGGAGTATAGCTAATCCTCGAGATGGTTGACGGTCCCACCATTAGGTGTTTGGTCTGCCCTCTGAGTCCTTTTTTCCACAGCATACAATAAGGCTTGGTGCGAGAAAGCCAAAACCACATCCCCTACCAGAGAGGGGGCGTGGTCAGACATAGCTCACTTTCATTTAAAGCTACAGACACAGAGACAGCCTGTTCTAAACAGGTCTGAAATAGAGGGGTTTAAAGGCATGCTCAAATACAGGATCAGAGTGGACTTTGAGCAAGAAATTTCCAAGACATGTTTTTAGGGACCTTTGAGACTGATTTAAACTGGTTGAAAAGGAGGATAACATGTGACCTTTAAAGGCGTTCATTTAACACATGCACTGCTGCAGCCTGTTGCTTTCCCCAGGAGAGCTACATCTATTTAACTGGTAACTCTATCGCCTTGTTGCCCTCCATCTGCGACTGTCTGACCTTTGTTGATTCTCAGTCTGAGATTCACCAAACTATCGCAGGCAGGCAGTAAATGAAAGGAGAGAAGAGATCACGCCGGGTCGTCTCCACAGATACTGTACGTGCCAGTTCTTATTTTTACAAAAAGAAAAAACGCCGCATCACGGAGAAAGAGAGGGAAGTGATTCGCTGGTTCTTCAGCTCCAGACAAAAATTTCTGTTTTTAGCTCTCTGTTTGAGAAGAAGAGTGCTCTATTTGTGTCTTGAGTTGAATAGGCCGCCTGTTGCTTTTGCGGTTGAAGCTCTGAACATCAGCCAGCCTTGGATGGGAGAACTGGGAGGTTTTTTTTTTTGTTGCAGACCTGAACGCACACACATAAACGTACAAAAACACTTTTCTCTTTTTCGGTCCTCTCCTTCTTTCTCTCTCTAACCTCAAACCGCAACGAAATCACACAACACAGTGACTTTAAACTGAGCACAAACACACATGCACAAGATTTAAACACACACACAATCACACAGGCACATAATATGCAGATTTTCCTTCTAAACTGATTAACATTAGCTCCGCCCCTCTAAGACCAAACCACAAACGCTCTACTGTACATTCCTGTAACCAAACAACGGCTTAACACTCCACTGGACGATTTGACACCACTGCCTAAACACTCTGCACACTCAAACGCAGAAATAAACACAAAGACAGAAGTCACACAAACACGTTACACCGCAAATGAATCATAGATGCAGACCCGATGATATCAGCGTTCAATTTAAGAAGTAACAGTTGGACAGTTTGCTGTATACACGACTAAAGTAGTAACACACATATGTACACATACACACACTCACACAAAACCATCAACACACACACTTACCCCCATCCCCCTAGGAGTCTTAGGGCCTTAGTCAGCGTCTGTGTGTCCATGCGTGGGCCTGTTCCCTGGCAGAGTGAGAGGAAAAAATACCTTCCCATATGATGTAAACACCAATGTCCCTGTGTATGTGTGTATATGTGTGTGTGTGTGTGTGTGTGTGTGTATTTGACTGGCATTCCCTGAGATAGGATTCGCTCTCTGTGACAGCTTTCCAAATTATTCCACAACACTGTGCAGTTTCTTTTTAAAGATAAGTTTCGTTGCCATCTCTGCTTTGTTCCACTGCACACAGTGGAAAGAGCCGGAGCAGACAGAGTGGCGGACATGTGACATCACTGACTTAAGCAAGCAAGGGAGGTAAAAATGAAAAAAACAGGGCTGCTGCTTTTAAGCAAATTTTATCAAATGTCTTTTATTGATTTTATGATGGTTTTGGAGCAAGCAGAACATTGTTTTGAGTTATGCCAAGCAAGTGAACTCTATTATTTCTGCCATTTGATAGAAAATACAATTATTGAGTCTTCAGGAGGCCCAGCTCTCTCTTGAATTGATACATGACTCACATTTCAGATATGTTGGTGTGTGAGAGAAAATGTCTAATTGACTTAACTTATGAAAGGTCTCCAAGCTACAATACAATGAAACCCAGATGTACAGAGGAAAACTAAAGATCTGTTGATGATTGGATAAAAGAAATAATGAAATATTTACAGCTACTATGCATGATATATGAAAATGGACAGCAGTAGCAAACAATATAGCAAAATCCGTATCAGGCGGGACGCAGCAGCCTCCGTATTCTGACTTCTATTTTTTATTAAACGTAAAAGTCCAAAAACAGTAGTTCCTCCTTTTCCCACAATGCAACTCTACAGCATCTTTGCCTTTTACCATCTGTGTTAGGAACTTGGTCATTGTTTTTTTTTAAACTGCAGGACCATAGCTAATGCATACTTTTTGACAGAAATATTGTATATATTTTTAAATTTCAAGACTATATCAGCAAATTCACTTAAACGTACAGTATGGAAATTCCGCCACCAGGGGGCTCTAAATCAAAACAACAACAAAAGATAACATCGAGGCTGGCGGGGAAGCATGGGAGTGATTCTCTCTGCTACGTCATCCCCCACCTCGATGAAAACGAACTCCGAGTTGACCGTAGTCAAGACAAACGGGCGAAACGGACCTGAGGAAGATATATCGACAATGTTTTTACCGACGATGTATCAAAGTGTATCACATCATTTTTTAAATCTCAGAAGCACATACAGCGAAAGTACGGCAGCTCTCAGTAGCTGTTCCCGCTTCCTTTTGCAACGTTCTTTGATGAGAGCAGATATCTGTTGGGAGTTGCTTCCATTTTAAAACACAAGTTGGTGTACAGTATTGTTAGTGTTTGGTGTTGGAGTACAGAATAGGGCTGTAAGGAACTTTTACACTTAAATATTGCTTTTTTTTTCTTTAATAATTGCATTGTTTAAAGTAAGTGCAATAACATAGGAAATGTTAATTCCTTACACAAATGGCAGAAAAAATAGTGCTGTGACTTTAAGTGTTACAGAGACTCTGATAAATAAAAAATACAGATCCAAACTATATAGATGCACGAAACAAGTAAACTTGTTATCACTCAGGTTTTATAAATCTGGAGTTGTGTATTTATACCATGACAGACCTTGTTTACAGTAGCACAACATATCACTGTACGTATTGTATCATGACCTCTGTGTCACGGTTTAAAGCTTTTATCCAGATTCTTGCCAACACACAGCTCTATTCAAACACTGGCTTGCAGAGAGCCAGACTACAAGTTTCTCCCGCGACTTCTGGAAGTTAGTGACCCTTTTTTGATTAGGCAAATTTGGAATATTGCCAGTGAAAGCAACAGTCTGTACAGGCTGAAAATTAGAAGCTGCAAGCTAAATGTTTTAGAAGTTGTCTTTTCTTAATAGGAAAGAGACTGGAAAATAGCAGATTATTTCTAATGGAGTGTAGGGAATCGATTGGATTGAGACAAATTCTGTTTGCACAGACATCAGGATCTGTGTTTAATTGTTCATTTTTCATCAGTAAATCCAGTTTCTAGACCCGGCGCACCAGTTGGTATTTGCAAATGATTGTAGTTTGCAATATTTGTGTTGAGGTATAAATCAGTTGTAGACTTTATTAACCATGTAGCTACGCAGACTGGCAAATAGTATTTGCTTCTTGCAACGATTGTGAAGTGATATAAAAGATGTACCTGGATTGTGTGCATGAATGTACTTAACAGGCAAACCCTGGGGCTTGCAAGGTGAAGTGGAGTTATGCTGCTTGAAAATTTGAGCCTGTTTATACCCTCTTGCTGTAGTAATGTGAGCTGTTTTGATGCAGACCTCTGCATTGGCACCTCTGCTGCACAGATGGACCGGCTCCAATCAAATAAATGAGAGGGCTGCATTTCACGCAGGGCTCAAGTCTGTCTGAACGCAGCCTAAGGCTAGCTGTACAGGTGCACTCTTACCGAAAAATTGGTGAAAACTGAGCTTCTACTGGAGCCAGAGTTTTCTCTACAGCTCTCTGCTTATGTCATGTGCACAAAGATATCGAGTAGACAAAACCTATAAAGAGGTCACTACACAGATGGACTGTGCTCCCTGCAGACCTGATAAAACACACTTTTGTTGGTTGTTTCAATGTCACTTTCCGGGTTCTGTATGCTGTTTGGTTATGTTGTCCGCAGTAATGCATGAGAGTCCAAGGATATGGCAAGACACAAGGGACAAAAGTAATGAAAAATAAAGATCGGCTCCAGTTTTTTTGACGACCCAGTTGAACTAAAGTTTGTTCAAAGTTAGAATGAGATCTGGTGTTGCATGAGTAAATACATGATTCTTCTGGTTTCAAACTACAACAGGACGTAAAACAGCAATGTGCAACTTTTCACTTGATACTTCATTCATCCTGTTAGAAATGAAAATACGAAGAAAAAAAAACATGCTTTCCTAATAATGTGCATGCTGTTACTACTTTAAACCTATGAACACCAAGCGTTGACACATTTGACCTAAAACACAAACCCTGGGCGCACACATTTACTTTGAATGCATCTATCATGACTACATTGAGACCTGGTCATTTAGGGGCACATAGGAGATCACGGTGGCAATTAAATGCACGGTAAGTTTGTTGCTTGGCAACTTTGTCACAATACCCCTGTGACCTTCCGACCCTGCCAAGTCTGGTGTTACTGCCCCCGTCTCACACTCCTGTGTGTGTGTGCGTAAGTGTGTGTCATCTGAGACGATGGTGCGACTGCCGCATAGCAACTGAGAACAGCTGTGATTTCAGTGTGTGTGTGTGTGTGTGTGTGTGTGTGTGTGTGTGTGGCAGTTTTGTCTGTGTGCGTTCGTGTCCGCGTGAAGCCGCCGCCGTCACTGCTCATCTATGCAAACACCCACAACAGCATAATATGGCACACTGTCAATTCCACAGCATGATAGACTCGTAGACTCAATCAGCCAAAATGCACCCCCCCCCCCACCTCCACCACCCCCTACGCACACACACACACACGCTCACACACAAAGCTGAAAATAAAGAGCAGAGGGAGCGACGGAGCAGTCATTTCCCTGAGGATCCATTCATGTAAAATACTGTTATTCAAACCTCCCTCCCCCTTATTCAATAGTCTTATTCATCTCTCTCTTGACTGTAAAACCAAACACGCCTTGTCTTCTGCTTCCCACTAAGAGCCTTTGTGCCTGCATACACACCAGCGCGCGCGCGTGTGTGTGTGTGTTTTCTCCGCTCTTCTCCATAAGAGGAATGTCCTTGGCCTGTCCGACCTGTGTGCTCCCACTGAGCCCTCCGTCAAACACCTGGGGCGGGCTCTCCTGCGCCGCTCCGTCCAATCAGGAGATGCGGCAGCTAATGACATCAGTTAGCGGTGGATCTTTAGGACCGGCCCCTCGAGGTGATTCGTCTGAGAGAGAGAGTGCTCTTATTGTTATGATGATTAAGTGTTATATGAAGGGCTATCAGAGGAGAGCCCCTTAATGAAAGTGGAGCGCAGAGAGCAGGAGCAGCGGCGGCACACAGAGCTACAGAGGAATGCAAGGAAAACATTTCAGCTAGAATGAGAACGACATTGGAGCAAAAGGGAGGAAAAAGAAGGAGAGTTTAAGGTGGGAGAAGAAGACAGAGATGCTGAGAGGAAGGGAGAGGAAGAGGGAGCGCAGGGCTGAATATTCAGCAGCTGTGTCCAGACTTGCTGACTCTGGGTGTTCATGCTCTGAATGTGGCATGAGAGGTAGACGGCGTGCACAGGAAACCGCTGTAAAATAGCAAAAAGGAGAAGAAGGAGAGAGAAAAAGAGAACAAGTGCGTGTGTGGGAAAATGCATCCAAATGTGCATGGTTCTGCCGACTCCTTTTTTTGTTTTTGGTCTTACGTGTTTATCTGTGCAGAAATGCAAGTGTATGAGTTTGTGCGAGTGTGAATGCTGGAGTTTCCCTTGCCATTTGGTGAAAGAGTGGAACGCCCTGCCTCAGATTAAAATTCCATCTTCTCCTACGCTTTAGTAAATCATCAGGCCGGGATGTCCAACGCATTCTGTTGTTTTGTGAATAAGCTGTTGTCATTTTTCCTTCTTGTTGTATCAATTTCCCCTCACACACGCCTACATTTCCCAGAATGCCCCTTTGACATCCCAGCTCCCCACTCTCTCCCCCCCCAACCTGAGAATGTGCCTCAACTTGTTGATTTTCAGCTGCTGGTGTACAGATGTCAGTACAGAGAGTGAACACAGCAATCCTTTTCCAGTCTAGAAACAGCCAGTTTCCCACTTTAAACTGATCGGGGTTTGTGCTTGCATTGCATTACGCTCTACCACGAAAGCTGTCACCGGAAAGTATGCCTAGCTCTGTGATGGATTTCTCCCTCTGTGAATGCATGTCCTTGCAGTCTGGAGGCTCTAGAAAGCAGCTCTCGTATATAAAGGCACTTTTTTTTGTTTTTTTGTATTTGAGTCGCTTCCAGCACACCTAAAAATATATTTCATTTGTATGGGTTCCACTGGAGGGCTGCAGCGTCTGATTCGCTTTCACAGGCTTTTGCACCCGGACAAGAACATGATTATGGTGGAAACACAGGAGGACTTAGTTTTTATTTGCCTGTCTAGGTTCGTCTTCATGCTTTGGTTCAGTTTTTCCTCGGGAGAAGTGACTGATTTGAACTTTTTACTTTCTCACTATGGCCTGTTTCATGAAAAAAATGGACCTGCAGTAATGTTTAATGTGGTCGTTACATCTGTTCTTTTTTTCCAGTTATGTGTTTCAGAACTTGCTTCAAGCCCTTTTAAGTGAATAATGAAGAAAGTATTCATGTAAAACCTGATTAAACCCAAAATGGAATTAAGTAAGCAGGCAAAAAGCCCAGTTTGGAATTTTGAATTATTTCTGATCAGGCCATGAGTCAAATTCTGTATCGCAAATTGAATCCATCTCTGAACCAGTGAGTAGATTTGTATGCTCGTGAAGATGCCTTCTTTTTGTTTTTGCACATAATGAAAAAGATATTGTGTGTAAATGTTTTATGAAATCTGTCTATTTAATATTCTTCTGCTCAATTTTCTTGCACCATCCGATGTATGTATATATATATATATATATACAGTACATATACACACACGAGTACAAAACAGGCAAGGCTCTCCTGTTGTTTTTTAAAATATCTTTGGACACACGTTCCTCACCTTGTTTGACATCTATTAAGCCTTTAACCCCCTGGATTTATTGCTCCTACTCAAAATCACGAAACAACATGTCCCCCATGATGCGGTCCCATGCATGTTCGTAACACAGGGCTTATATCAATCAATCGATTTATCCATATTTATTTGAACAGCAACAAATCACAGAGAAAGCCATCTCAGGACACTTTACGCATCGAGGAGGTCAAGACCTTTCTCTCTGTAGTATTATTTTCTGAAAGCCAACTAAATCCAAATGCAAACACTTAACAACAACTGGCAGAAACCTTGAGCTGAACAGAACTCAAAGGGCTTCAGGCATCTACAGCGACCTGTTGGGTTCAGAGTGAGATTGATAAAAGATGTTGTCAGTGAGCTATTCATGAATGCAAAGCTGCTTGTTTATTTTAAGCTTTTCTAATTTCGTTACCTCATGATTGGCATGACAAAAGATTTAATCCGCTAAAATTCAGTTTAGTCCTGCTTCATTGACCTTGTTCACTAGCAGCCATTTTCCGGTGACATCACGCTCAGGGTGTGATGTTTGAACAGAGTCTGGTGAAGTCTTAAGGAAATGGCTAAATGAACAAGAAAACTTACTTTTGTACAAGCACTTTCTTCAAATATATCAACTAATGTGCTGATACATATGCTGAGTCCTTAAGAGCATAAAGAAACTTGATTTAGGCCTATATCCATAAACCACCAGTGGCTGTTAACACCGTATTTTTGGCAAGCTAACATCAAGTAAAAATAACAAACATTGATGTTTGAGTGACTGAAGTATAGTCAGCTAATACAATAATCAATTAGCTGGCTCAACCGTTAGAAAACTCCTGTAATGTGTCACTGCACAGCCCTATATGGTAACGAGAAAGTAAAAGTAGGGCTTGATGGTAGAGCTACACAGCTAACGTTACATTGTTGGCTTAAAATACATCCATTAAGTTTAATTTCAGATGAATGTGATCAAGATGACTGTCAATATAAGTAGCATTACAACACACCTGTTCCGTATGTTAGCTTCGAAGTGGCTGAATTCTAACTTTCTGCTATCGTTAGCTAAAGGATTATAAAATGGGTTTTTTAATGTGAAATGTGGTTCAATATCTCACTGGATTTAAGTTTCTTATCGATTGTGTACAACCTGGAACACACCTGTAGACATGAAGACAATATTTGGGCTTCCAACCCTGAGCATTACATCAGAAAAACATGGCCGCTATCTGAATATGGTCTATAGTACTGAGGTACCAATCAGACGTTTTAGTATCTGATAGTTTATGGCTCTAATTCCCCTTGATTGTATTTCCTTGTCTCAGCAATACCTGAGGTAGCACACACACCACCATGTAGCCCCTTTTGTTGGCAACGCCTTCTTAGGTAAACATGATCATGTCTTTGAGTGGGCATGGTGTGTAGGGTGAATGTTGGAGTGGGCGTGCCTTTGAGTTAGTCTGTAGCCAACAGATGGACCCTTCTCAGTTTATCCAACAAGCACTACTATCGCTGGCATTCATTTGGCACAGAGCAGATGGAAACTTCAGACTTTGCTGCGGAGTCAGTGTCAGGCAGGAATGAGAAAAGAAGCCGTAAGATGAACTCTTGAGTACACAACAAGAGGTTTGAAGAAACCTCTTCAAGCTAAAAGGATATTCAAGTGTTGCATTGAAGCTCAAGCATGGTTATGCTGTAGTAATGGGCTGAAGACGTCGGGGCAGATAAAGTATCAGTTGCCCTTGACTTTCCCCTAGAAATCTCAAGCCTAACAAGGAAGCCCTTACCACATATTTAGTGCTGGCAGAGGCGATGCCAGCCCCTCCTCCCCCTCCTCCCCCTCACATCACCCCTGGCTAAAGGAATGTGGCGGAAAAACGAGGGACTCGAGATAGAAGATCAGAGGCCTTAATACGAACCACATTGTGTGTTGTTCTCCTGTTCCCCATCTCCTGTGTTCGCTGCATCAGGAGTGAAACGGCCTTTGATTAATATCTACAAGGAGATTTGAGACTTATAAAGAGCGGCAATTTAGCCAGGTATGTTATCTTAAGCCTGGTAATTTGGGAATTCAATTCACTCGTAGGGGGAGTCGGGGGAGCCTGTAGTGTTTATCAGGCCGACCAGCATCCGGCCTGTTCCACTGAAATAGAGAGTTTCAGAGCTATCTAATCAATGACTGACCACATCTTAAGACCGGGGTTATCTCTTATCCCCGTTCTTTTTCTACATTATCCTCTGCTTTCTACTGCACTTATGAATGTGAGTGTGAGTGTGAGTGTACTGTAACCATGGATCAGGTCCTGTCTTTCCCCTGAGTTACACATCTAATCACGGCACCATCATCCCTCAACCCTAATTCTGTTGGCAGGGCCTGTCAAACAGCATACGCCGAAAGACGGGGTGACTTTGAAATGCTGCTAATGACCGTAGGATATAACTACCCTCTCTCTTTTACTCCCCCTCACTCTTTCTTTCTTGTCCACTCCTGTCATTTGCACTCGCGGTCATCTTTTTCCTTGTTAGCTGCTATTCTCTGCATCCGCTCAATGCGAGGCCGACGGCGTTTCGGGGCTTGGATGAATCCAACCAGTTGTGGAGAGGCTGGAAAGCAAAGTCGTTTAAGACGAGCCGCTATCCAAATGTTATTTAACTTTTATTTAAACCGGGCAGCCCCACAGATTACAAATCTCCTCCATCAAGGGAGGCCGGCCAAGACGCAGCATCCAGACAAACATTAAAGCCTCAGACAGAGGAAAAACACACAAAAGCGAAAACAAAAATCAAAAGACGAGGTTCTGCTTTATAAGCACTCCAATAAGCAACACTTCAGCGTCAAACCAGCAGGCTGCTTGCCAAACCTATTTAAATCTCGCCTCAACAAAGCAAAGACAGCTCCTTATTGAGTCTGCCACAAGAACCTTCATTAACCACAGAAACTCACCAAGAGAGCCTTCAGCTTAAAATCCCTTTGCCGCCACTTCCATGAAGAGGGAGCCGAGCACATAAAGGCACTTCTGCCTCGTTCAGCTCTGACCTCAGGGACAGTTAACAAAAACAAATCCTGGGACTGCAAACAGTCTTTTTCCACCTACTTATTTTTAGAAATGTAAGAAAACAGAATTAGTCGACCCAGATTGGACTTACATACTAAGTTGAGTGGTGGACGGGGTGGCTGTCAGCTGGAGCACAGAAGGTGACACTGATGAGAGACAAAGGTTCAGTCAGTTATACAGCTCAGTGCTACAGCGGCTATGACGAGAATGAGGTGATGCATGTGGTTATAAAACGACTTAATCAAGTGCTGGCATGGTAATAGGAGATAGCAGCAATCATTCTGCCTCGGCAAAGGGGAAAATTGTTTTAGTCTGCTTGCTCCTTAAGCAAAAGCTTTTCCTGCTTTCCACGCTGCCATTTTTCCCTTTCAGTTTCAACAGCGACAAAATCAAATTTGAAAGTCGCTTGAGATAGGCAATACATCACAGTGAGCCTCCTGCAGAGGTTTATTTTTGTCGAACTTTATCTTTCACTGTTCATTTAAGTGGGATGCACATCATCTTCTAGTGAACTCCCAAGTCAACATTTAAAGATTGAAAGAAAAACTCAGGGAATCAAATCAAAATTGTCCTGGTGCACAGTAAGTCTGAGACTCATACTGAGGATTTTGAAGTGCGCTGACCCTCTGTGACCCTGGCTTCAGTAGTGCTGGGTAAGGTCAGGGTGGTGAACTGCAAATTTCAGTAGCTGTTTTGGAGTTTCTTAAACCCAGGTTAACTAAAGACGCTGACGTCTTACGTCTAAAATATTTATTGAAACTTGATCAAGATGAATTTACATGTCAGATAAGAACAATTAAATTCTGAAGATTTTCCTTTCATGCTTAGTTATTTCTTTTAAACCCCTTTAATACATGAGCTCCAGAAATGTTACAGTAAATTTCAGAACAATCAGGCCCTGATATTTTCTGTGAATTTACTTTCACAGATGCACCGCATAGTTGGAGATTATCTTTCAGACACTCTTTAAAAACTGGGAATACTCTGTTAGGTGAGAGGGCGGCTGGGTTTTAGGCTTGGGGGGGAGTCATGGCGAATGTTTTTATGTTAATATCACAACGTCATGTATGAGTATGTTTCCTCAACACAAATTCATCAGTGGAAAACGATTCACTAACAACTGAGGCGAGCTGTAAAGAGTATAGTGCAGCAAAACTTGGCTCAACATGAATGACATCATCACTGCGCCTACTCGCTCGGGTGAATGGTTTTCACGATTAACATCTGCGTTCACACATCGGCTCATCAGGACTTGACACAGAAATTATACTAGAGGCTGGCTGGAAAAAGTCCAGATAAAGTCAGGTGGCCATAGTCAGTCGTTTGCATTAACACACAAATGTGAAAGGGGTTCAACAGTCTGCTGTATGTGTAAAAGTTCATCTTAAACATAATGTTTGGCTGATCATTTTGCCAACAGCTCACAGTATAGTCATCTGCACCTCTCAAACCTTGGCTCTCTTAAATCTATAGTTTCCATCACTAAGCAACCCTACCCCCAATGACCTTGAGACTAGATGTGTCTTGACCATTTTCATCAACAGTTTTCAGTTTCTAGCTCTGTCAGGAGTCGACAGATGGTACAAAACATCACAAAGACAAGGCTTAGCAAAGAGTGGATACAGGGCCAGAGAGCTCTAGTGTTTTCTTGAAATCCTAATCAGTAGCAAGGACAGCCTTATCTAAAAAAAAACTTTGGTGTTTTTCCTGAACTGTCATCAAAGTGAGGAGTGAAGCTCTGTTTCCAAAGAAGCCAAGGTCAGAGAGGTGTAGAACACTACGGTCGCATGTTGAACAGAGCCACATACAGAATACTGCTGATGAAAATGGTCAGCCACACATCCTGGCTCAAGGTCATTGGAGATAGGGTTGCCTAGTGATGGAAACTTTACCCGTTGCACATTCTTAATGTTGATGTCTGAGCATGAGAGGAAAATCTTCATGCAGAGAATCATTTGCTGTTTAACATCAGAATTCTCCTTGATGGAGCGTCAATAAATATTTAAGTGTGAGACATCAGTGTCTCCCGAGCATCCCTCTTCCAATGATGAGTTAACCTGAGGACTCAACAATGCAGAACATGTAACCACAATGTTTCATTTGCATTTCTTCACAACCCCCCCCCCCCCCCCTTCAGTGCTGTCACACTGCCATATAAAGGCAAAACTGTTGTACATGTCAATGTCAGAAATGTCAAAGAAGACTGCTGCCATCCTCGTGGCTCTTCGAGGCACAGTGGTGCTTTGAGCTAATTGCTAATGGCAGCATGCTAACATGCGCAGCAATGTCAAACACATGTATGGGTTCACTATGTTCACCATGTTTAGTTTAGCATACCAAAAAGCTTATTTAGATACATCCATACTAGTGTGATTTCTCATATCATTTATCTTCTTTTTGGCCCGTTTGTGAGTTTATAAACGGCCAGAATTGTGTTTTGTCAGCATCCAGAACACGTTTCAGTTGACATAAGGTATCTTGTGTGGTGTTAAAAACAGCTTGTAGGAGTGGGAGGGAGGAGTGAAGGATGTAAGCAGAGTTGTATCATCAGCAGAAGCGTTGTAAGTATCGTCAGCAAAGGCAGGCCGGAGAGGACTCTATAGGCTCTTGACAAACTGCTGCCTCACTCCTTTGTCCTTCACTTTTCACTCTTTTGTTTTTTTTTTCAAATTCCTCTTTCTCTTCTTATAAGATCACATTCTTCTTTTGCTACAGACGTCTTTCTCTGCCAAAGGTGGCGTAACAGACTCTACGATCTTGATATGCCTCTCCATCAAGCATGTGGCTGTGCCCTATCACCAAGTTTGAGCTTATTTGCGTATTGATTCCAATCTTCCATTTCAGCCAAATTTGCAAAAGGCTCCAAGAGCAGAGCTAGCTCCATGAGCCAGAAAGGGCGGACCTTTGGAACCGGACGGGCTCTTCCAGTGGTTGTTGCCATGGTTTTTTGTTGTCGGGACAAACTGTCGGCCAGTGGCTGAGAGCCTGAGCTGCTGTTTGTTAAAGATAAGTGGAAAAGCCAGAGGGGGGGGAGAGAAAAAGAGAGACAGACAGACACAGAGAGGAGGGCCCGATTATTATTTTTTTCTTGTTTTTTTTTTGACTGCAGGACATCCAGCTAAAAAACACTCACCACCTCAAAGCTTCATGCACCCCTCTCTCCCCTCAATGTGGGGTTCCCGATAGATCGCACTTCCCTCTTTAAAGAGTTCACCCAGCTTTTTTCCTAAGGTTTTTCTGACCCACACCCCTCCCTGCCCACTATCAAAGCCCTGTTGGCTGTTCACTGGACGCTTTGATATTGTATAGTGTTCCTGGCAGTCTCCCCCTTGCTCTCTCTCTCTCGCTCCCTCTTTCTGTCTGTCTCACTCCTTTCCCACAATATTGTAAAAGAGCACAGAGCGCCAGCAGGGACCTGCTCACTGTCAGAGAGAAAAGACAGGAGAGCCTTAGAGGGAGAGAGGGAGGAGAGAAGAGGAGGGAAAGGGGGTAAGAGTAAGTGAGGGAGTGCTGTATATTATTTAACTCTTACTGTTGACATCAGTGGTTCATTTAATCTGTTATTATATCAGAAGCATTTCAAATCACTTCAGTTTATTTAGGTTCAGCTTTCAACATTTGTTTTTGTTTCTTTTGTCCATATTGTGAAGAACCCATGGTCCCAATGTAAAACATATTCACTATAAGTCAATTTAAGCTCTGAATTTTTCAACATGTAGACTCCATCTACATACATGAAAATAACTCTGTAAGTTTGTTATTCCACTGATGAGACCGTCCTGAAGGACTATTTTACATTTCGGGGAAAGTGGACCTCATTTCAAGAGTTAAATCGATCTAAATATTACATTTCTGTCAAGTATGGAGCTCAAACTGGGAGGTGATCTTAGCATTAAAACCTGAAGAAAGGGAAAAGGGATAGCCTGGCTGTCTATTGGAGTCAAACGTTATAAACCACCCACTTCAGGGATGTGATTCTTGCACGAGACTTTACAGAATTTATCCACAACTGTGTTTCCCACAAATAGACTTATTATAGCTGGGTATACGTCACCAAGGTACATCTAAGTGTTTTCCACTAGCATTACTTCAATATTATTTGTAATTGTGTAGGCTCACCATTAGAGATTGTCAAACTAGCAGATGAACTGCTCTCGCTGCCTCATGCTCCTGTACATGTCGCAAGCAGTGTCTGCATGCTCTGCAAACTATCAGTCCGATGTTGCGCTTATGCTAAGCTAACCTAATTGCATGCTGGCTCCAGTCCAGCACTGAACATATAATTATCAAATTGTTTGAATTTTTCCTCCTAAAATCAAGCTGCAGACAAAAACCTTAAACGCTTTAAGAGAGTTCTGTGTCTTTATAACAAATGATCCTGAGAGCTAGAGTACATTAACTGCCAAAGGGTTTTGTTTGGACCTTTTAGCTTAATTTCTTTGATTTTAACCGACAAACAAATGGTGTTTAATGCCAGGGGCAAATGAGAAGCATGGGATTGGCACTTTTGCTACATAGATGTCTGTGCTGATAAAAACTAAAGCAGGGATAAAGAAACAAATCCATAATATAACTTTTTTCCTCTGAGCTAATTAAATTCTGGGTAACTTAGCACTGTGGGGGTAAAAAACTGAAACCAGCCTTATAAAAGATAATTTTCGCGAACACACAGCGCCTGTTGAATGCCACGCCATGAGAAAACCTTTTACTTGACCTGAACGGGATGACTGACAAAAGATTGGACCGACTCTATGAGCAAACAAACGAGCAAGGAACAGAGTGAGTGAGCGTGCACAGACGTGCGATTGCACACGGCCCCCTCGGTGTGTCATGATCATTACCGTAAAGTCTGGAGCCCTGGGCCCGGGCTGTTTTTAAGCTTGACCTGACGGTTGCAGTCAATCCACCACAAATACACACACATACACACACTCACACACACACTCACACACACACACACACACACACACACACACACACACACACACACACACACACACACACACACACACACTCACTATCTCTTTATTCCACTAAAGGACCTGCAGGCTGCACACACACATACAAGTCACCTTCAAGTGTCCACAGTTACAACCTCAGTGTGTGTGTGTGTGTGTGTGTGTGTGTGTGTGTGTGTGTGTGTGTGTGTGTGTGTGTGTGTGTGTGTGTGTGTGTGTGTGTGTGTGTGTGTGTGTGTGTGTGTGTGTGTGTGTGTGTGTGTGTGTGTGTGTGTGTGTGTGTGTGTGTGTGTGTGTGTGTGTGTGTGTGTGTGTGTGTGTGTGTGATTTGTGATTCTGATTGTTGGGCATCCTCAGAGAGCGAGTCTGAGCGTGACTTCATGATCACCGGCTGCTGATGAATCATACCAAACTTACTCTGTGTTTGCCTGATGCAAATGTCTGTTTGCTTTGTCGGTTAGCCTATTTTGAACGGATGGAGGCTGTGTATGTCGAGTGTGTGATGTTTTGAATTATTCACTGGCAATATTTGATTTTCCTTGCACACATTACTCCTCATGTCTTTTCTGAGTATTCTGCTTCTCACAAAGCAAGTGTGTGTGTACTGCTTTTTTTTTTTTTTTTTTTCAGTAACAATACTGTTCTTCTTACAGCATAGGTAGGCAGTGGCTGCATTGATGTGTTTTGTGCTCTCATTTTTCACAGTGAAAGTTCTGGGTCTCAGCTCTCTAAATACACTGTGTATTATGTGCTTATTATCTGCTTAGTTGGTTTGCCGATAGAGAGTGAGTGGGTGATGTTTAATCCTGCAGCAGGACACGCTGTGAACTTAAATGTATAAAGTTAAAGATGCAAGAACCGGCTCTGACCTAATTTACGATCTACAACCAAAACATCACTTGAACCACAAACATGGCAGCCATTTCCCCTCTCAGAAAATATAAATGACCACAGAGATGTCACTAACCTGTAACTAATCCATCAGACACCCAACCTTGATGGATAGATTCATTGGACTGTGATTTGTTTTTGCAAATACAGACACAGAAATTTCAATGCTAATTATTCCAGAGCCAAACGTGACATTGCAGATAGTTTGTTTTGTCACATCAACTCCAGATTTTTTTTAAATTTACAACAGCATAAAACAGAGGAGGGTTGCAAATCCTCCCACTTCAGAGACTGAAACTAAAGCCATGGTGCCAGGGATAATAATGTTGGCAGACAACTTTGGTCCAGACTGAAATCCTGCAGATGGTTGTGATCAATATTGAGGACTCATTTTAAAGAATCGATCATGCGTTATCAGAGAATGAATTTTAAGAACTTTGGTTTCTTTTGATTGTTTGATTAGAATTCCAACACGACACAGCATTCATATTTGAATGGCATTTTTCAACATGTAATGGATAAAGGCTTATGCATGGTGCCCAGAGGATAAATCCAGACTGTCCCCTGTATTTCCTCCTGCAGGTCAAAGTTCATACTCTGTTCGTCCCTATCCTTCTTCCTGCATCTCCCTCTGTTCCACTCAGCCTCCCAGTTTCAGCAGGTGGCTGTTCATCTTGAGTTTGGTTTTGCTCGAGGTTTCTGCCTCCCAAAAAAAATGTTTTCTCTTCAACTGGAACTTTGCTAAATGTTGCTTTGTGCTCATGATGGATTCATGTTGGGTCTTTGTAGATAATATAACGATGAGTAAGGTCCTTTACCTGCTCTTTTTTAAAACATTTATTATAATTGGTGATATCATATTAAGTTTGATTGATTGTAAGTTGTTACGTATCAAGTGAAACTTTTCACATAATTCTGTAGATGACATTGAATAAAATTTGACCTGGCATTCATGGAATCATGATAAGATTTGAATCGAACCCCATCATTAGAAGTCAAACTCAAATCTGTTCAATCTGAAAACCCTCAAAACATCCATTATGTGAACCAAGATTACTATGTCCTTACTACCATACGAGTCATCCTCTCCTTCTTTACAATATGATGCCCTACAATCTTTTGTGAATATATTTTTCAACAAGACTTTTACAAAAATGTTCCACTGTCTGCTTTTCAAGTAAAAACAAGTCCAGTGTTCCTCTGCTGAATCGCAGTCCCCTGCAGAGACTAAATCAAATCTCGGAGGGAAAGGCAAAAAAGCCTGTGTGTGTTTCTGTGTCTGTCTGTGTGTGTAAGTGATTGTAGGAGTCGCCAGGCAGTCAAGAGCAGCAGCCGGGACCGAGGGGTCAGGAGCAGTCCTCTGGGACACCCTGACCCCTGACCTCTATCCCATAACTCTTTGCTGCTGTGGCTGACATAAAAGGAAGACACAGTCAGACCTTATAGGATGTGATTGGTCCTGCTCTGCTTCCTCAAAGCCCTCTGGATTGCTGATATTTGCCATCAGGGAAAAGCAGGAAATGCAGAAACTGTGGGGGGGGGGGACGATTTCATGGGCTGAAAATGGAGAACATCACAAGGCTTCCTTCAGCCAGTGTTGACATATATGTAGCAGAAGTTATTATTTTCCAGTCTCTGAGAGAGTTCCCATTTTCCTCTTCTCCCTGTTGATCTTCCTTTCCCGCCTTCCACCCATCCAGCATATGTGGAGCAGGGATAAAGGTCGTCCTTTTGTCATCAAAACTCCAGATTAGTTTTGCCTCGGTGCATCTGACTCTCTGCTTTATCACTGTGGCCAGAGGAACCACAAGGTTCAGCTCGCCCTTCTGCAAAGTAATAACTCCTACCAGCTTCTATTCCATTCTTTGCCACTATCTCCTGCATTACTATTACTACTCCTTTCTGGGGTTGGGGGGGATTATTTTCAAGGCACTGACTTTATTGGGCTGTATAGTGAAGACTGACAGGGAAGCGAGCAGCAGGAGGATGTGACATGCAACGTGTGTCATGAGCTGCGATCAAACTGACAAAGTTGTAATAGTCGTTTCAGTCCGCCGAGGCCCAGCGCAGAGCATAAATGCGCTGCTGACAGCATGTCATGAGCCTATCATGGTTTTATTTTAATATTTCTACACTGATGTGGTTTTGGGGGGTTCTGTTACTTGATGACTTGGGGATTTCTCTGGAAGTCAGCATTGGCTAATATTGCAGCAGATTCCATTACAAGGCACAGAAATGAAGTGCATTATTGAAATGTTTCTTCTGGCCTCGGCACGGAAAGTGTCTGCGAGTCAGACAGAAAAAGCCGCCAACAGGGAACATAGATCTACTGAGGATTACGTAAATGTGGCATGTGATTTAGACAAGTATCAGCACGAGCATGAATGCAGCGTTAGATGATTACGCTGTCAATTAAGGCAAATGAATTAGCTTCCAGTCTTTCTAGTCTCAGAGGAGTTTGTTAACCTTCTCCCTTCCATGTAAACACGTGTGGCCTCTTTTTCCACACAGTTATCTCTCACACATTTAGCTTTTCTCCGATCTATCTTTTAAACAGAGCCTTCCTGTCAGTTTATTAAATTTGTGATGGTTGGTTTCTGAAGAGGTATCTCCTACATACTTGTAATCAGCGTTTGGATCATGGCATTGTGTTATGCACTCTTGTTGTTTTTGCAGACTCCAACAAAGTGAATTGATCAATTGATTTGAAAAACGCTTGTTGTAGTGTTGCACCATTGTTAGCTGAGGCTCAATACGGCTGGGACCAAGCAGCACATTGACAGGGGACTATCAATATTTGTTATGCACATTGTCACAAGTTGAGCTCTTCACAGATAAAGCTCAGACCAGTGATGGTTTGTTAGCAGGAGGTCCCAGGGCACCGTACCCTTTTAAACAAGGAGAGAAGAAAGTCGACTTCTGTTTAACATACATGATTCAGAAATGTTAGATAATAATCCATTTATCTTCATTTTCTCTGTAAAATAATAATTTGACAACACTGCAAACTACATCACAAAGTGTTCATCCTCTGATTGGTTGTTAACTTAAGCTGATTGGCTAAAATCAATTAAAGGAATTGTTAGGCTTTCAGGAAATGTACTTAATTATTTATTTTGCTGAGGGTTTGATGGTCAGATCCATACCAGTTGAATGTCTGTATGCTAAAATTTAAGCTTGAGCACAAAAAAAAACCTCACTTAATACCATTTATTACCTTTACATTTAATCATACATTTAATCTGTATGAAAGCCAAAGTGTTAATTTGACAAATGTTTAACTCATAGGGGTTTTTTTACAAGATGATTTCATGGTCAGGTACTTGACACCTCAGATTTTGTTCTCACTTTGAGGTTGCCACACACCCAGTAAATACTTAGCTAAGCTAACTAGCTGCTGTAGGAAGCTCCATACAGTACAACATTTCCTGATTATGATGGGACTGTTATGTCGCTGTCACTCTGTAAATTTTCATGATGCAGTAACGGTTGGGCAAAGTCCTTCTGACACTTTCTGTCGTTCCATCGAAGGTGGTAACAAGTGTAACAGATGGCACTTACTGACTGCCATTTGAAGACAGAATACTGACGTCCCCGTTACGCTTCACAAACAATGTACAGCGCACGTTTGCAGAATGGTTGGGGATATGCTGCATTCATGTGCTGCTCGGCTGGTCCAAGTTTGGAAGTCGTTCTTCTGACTTGTGATTTCAGTTCGGAAAGTCAGAATGTTGATGCTTTGAAGAAGATCAGTGAAATGTCAGTGTTAAAAGTTATATTTGAGCAAACAGTTTATGTGCAATACGTGAATTAATAAAAAATTTGGTAAGATTAACAAAACATATTTTGAATCGTGATGACAATTCTGACATCAAGTCGGGAAGTCCGGCACCTCATTCTTTCCCGGGTTTCCGACTTGTTGTTCCGACTTGAGCAGGTGTTCATGTGCATTTTATAACTTGTTTTTCCGATGTGTCCGATCCATCCATTCAGTTCATCCATCGGTGGAAGTGAAAGAGTTGTAATGGGGAGGACAGCACTGTGTGCGTGTGTGTGTGTGTGCGCATGCCTCAGTGTGTGTTCATGTGGAGCTGGGTGCTCACATGCTGTGCCACTTTGTGTTCCGCAACACCAAAATGCATTGTGAATTAAAACACTGGGACACAAATATTAGCCCGTTACAGATGCAGTCATGAGGTGTAGTGATCACAGAACATCCTTATCTGTAGGGGCTAGAGGCGTAACAGAGGCCAAACAATGTCACTGTAAATATTAGAGCAAGCACCTGCAAAACAGTGCTGTGTGCGTGTGTGTGTGTGGCTTATACTGTCTGTTTAAACTGCGGTGTCTATATTACGCCTATGGAGGGTTTGAAGTAAAAGTACAGAGGAGGTGTGATGGCGGAGCATCGTTGCACGACGGGACAGATTCTCAGTGAAAAGAGGGGTGATGTCTTCTTCTCGCTCTTAGCAATAAAGTGACGGCTGGTATTTCCAAAAATGGGAACATACTGAAACTTTTGAGTGAAGGAAATGTGATAAGAAATCAATCTCAATAAAAAAACGGTGCAAACTCAAATTTGCTGAGTCCATGCACTTTTGTAGACGGCTCTGTAACAAAGGAGACAGTGGACCCTTAATGAGACATTATCTCCTCAAATTGATAGAATTGTTTGAACAAAGTACAATAATACTTTTAATAATTAATATGGACAAAAAAGAGGGAAATGCTCCCATTGAGATGTTAAAACCTAAAAACCTGCCATGATTTTCTTACATTTTTAAGCCACTTATCATTTAAGCTTTCCATTATTTGAGACGACTGTTTCACTTTGAGGGAAGCCTGAATGTTCAGCTCAGTCGCTACGGTGATTTTCAGCCTTTGTTACCTGTCTGAGCGTTATGGAACCTGTATTCATGGCAGCATGATAATAGAAACAATCTGACTAAAGTGTACCACCAACCTCTCAGCATTCAAGTGTGCTGTTTAAACTGGAGAAATACATTTATTCTAATTGAACGTTGTCTTTAAAGTCCATGTTATCACGGTGCAGAGTGCACACAGAAGCAGTGTGATACCAGGGTCACAGCAGGCACAGAGACACACCGTGCAGATTACAGCTGCTTTAAATCGCATTGGTATGCACAGACACTTGGATAGAGAATGTAATTACAGTCGGGTGCACACACATACACACTTGTGCACAAACACAAACACGGTGGGGGGAAATAAAACACATGCACACACTAAGCCAAATGTGGACATGCCAAACAGAGATGAACACAAATCAAAACAAAGCATGCAAACACAAAAGAGATCCAGAGAACGAAGAAGACAGAGAGAATAGCACAGTCCCATCTGTCAAACAAATGTGCGGATGCCTCTCACACACATTCAAACACACACTCAAGCACATTCGCGCACACACGCAGCAGGCATCATTTAGTCTGAACTAGAGCGATATCTGCCTTTGTCCTTTAGCAGTGGGTCCTGAGGGGCGGCAGTAGAAGTTGCATGAAAGTTTGTTTAGAGCTGAGCGAGTGTGTTAAGCTTTATGAGAGCCCACGGGAGACATGGTGGCACACACAAACACACACACACATATATTCACACACACATGCATCTCCTCATACACACACACACACACACACACACACACACACACACACACACACACACACACACACACACACACACACACACACAGGCACGTGGCTTGGGCGGCAGCTCGCACTGGCCCCAACCAACAGTGAGGAGTTTGTTGTCATAGCAACAGTAAAATGAGATGACTTTACTGTCAGCCGTAATGTTTCATGGCCCCCTCGCCGCTATGGCAACATAACAAGGAGGAGGAAGAGGAGATGGAGAGAAAGAGAGCATCAGAGCCATCGCTGCCTTCCAGAGGACTCCTACCAGGAACAATGTCACTATGATGCACTATGACTTCCTTTCCTAAGACATGCACACACACACCATGACAAACCTGTCAAACACATACACTGATACACACGCACACACGCACACACACACACACACACACACACACACACACACACACACACACACACACTTTGAAAAGCCTGTCAAACACCGTCTCCACCTTGCCCATCCCTTTGATTATGCACTGACTATTTTCAGCTGCATGTTGTCGTAGCCGGAGCAATTTGAATTCATTACGCTCAATGTCAATATTGATGCAACAACGCTGTAGCTCAGACAGGTACAGCTTGTTGAATGAGCATGCACGCTGTCAGGAAATGTGAGGAGAGAAGAAGAAGAAGAAGAAGAAGCAGCAGAACTGGAGAGCAGATCAAAGACATCCAGCTCCATCCGCTGCGTGTTTTCCTGCATGAAGCAGCGGTGGATGAAGCAGCGGGGTGACTGTAGACTGGCCCACTATGCATGGAGCAACAGCGTAACAGCTATGCATCTCATATCTATATTTAGCTCTGTCCTTCTACTACAGCACATCGCCACTGTTAAGCAGAGTTATCAGCGCTGTTGGAGAAAGTGAGAAAAAAAGGAGCAGTAGAAAGGAAAGGTGGAAGAGTGACAGACACGGAGAAGAAGAAGAAGAGAAGAAGAGTGGAGCTGAGTTGTTTTGCTCTGTTGCCATGGCGACACAGCGGCTGGAGCTGTAGCAAAGTGACAGTTGTCACGCCACAGCGGGTTGCCATGGGTGACAGCTGTCAGTCAATCGTGCAGAGTGCGGGGACAGATCGGCAGATGATCACCTTGGATTAGAGAGCGATCACACTACACAGGGGCCAGCCAGAACATATCTGGACTTAATCCCCATGTCCTAATGGTACTCTGATGAGTGAGTGAGTGTGTGTGTGTGTGTGTGTGTGTGTGTGTGTGTGTGTGTGTGTGGGGGTGTGTGGGTGCTTTCATAAGTGAATGTGCATGCAAATTTTTTTCCGTCCTCTCTTGCATCTG
This sequence comes from Labrus bergylta, assembly GCF_963930695.1. NCBI lineage: Eukaryota > Metazoa > Chordata > Actinopteri > Labriformes > Labridae > Labrus > Labrus bergylta. The sequence goes on along the minus strand of NC_089209.1, from coordinate 21,080,280 downwards.
TCTGACTGTGTGTGTGTGTGTGTGTGTGTAAGAGAGAGGATGCTGTATTTGTGTGCAGACTCTGAAGCGTGTTCACAGGGTGAGTGCAGCAGATTACATTTAGCTGCTTCCCACAGCTGTCTGCGCGAGAGGACAATCAAAGGCCCACATGTGAGTCCTTCTGATTGTGGTGTGTGATACTCCGCCACAGTCCCCTACAATTACACACACTCTGCCTGCGTCTAACGAGCACAGCATTGCTCTTATTTCAGGGGAGTAATGGTCTGATTAGAATAGGGGCGGATTTGAACTCACACTCTTAATTTGTTTTCTCTCCCCCCCCCCCCCCCCTCCCTTGGCGAATGTCCCAATCTTGATCAGCTGCGGCGGTTCCAGATATCCTGCTGTGGAATAAAGTCTGATCATCGGACACTTAATTGTTTGTTCCGTTGTAAATCCAGCAGTTAAAAGTTTATTCCGCTGTAATCCATTCCTCCGTGCTTGACAATGAAATTTCCTCCTGTGGTTGAGATCACAGCTCTCTGACCCGACTGTTAGACCTTTAACAGCGTTCAGTATTTTATGACAGCAACCCCGTGTAATGTCAATACTCTGCTGGTACACTAGTAATTAGAGGGTGGTTGTACAAGACAAGATTTCCTCAGCCAATGAAGCACTAAATTTGCCATCCCAGTCAGGATTGGATAGAGAACCCCAGAGCAAAATGATGGTGTACTTCTCCCCTCTGATGTAACGGTCTGATTGGGAATGTGGTTAAAATCTTGTTGCGTGTCTCCACCCTTTGGCTTTTAAAACATTTAAGCTTTATGTGAAAAGCCAACTGAATTTTTGTCTTGTTTCTTTTTTTCTTCTTCTCCTCTCCCTCCTCTTCTGTCCTTTCCCTCTTTAGGAGTGAGCCCTGGGCTGGATGGGACCCACCATGCCCCCCAGTAAGAAGGCCCAGAGCCCCAGTAGTGGAGCCAGTGCCTCGCAGGGTATGAGCCCACTTTACAGACAGGGAGACGCCGCAACAGCAGCATCTGAGGCAGAGGCTGCTGACCTTTCCCTGTCCCTGTCTGCCTCCTTCTCCAAGGCCGAGGATGAAGAGCTCACCAGCCTCTCGTGGCTGCACGAGAGCACCGACCTCCTCAACAGCTTCAGCCACTCGGGGCTGCGTAGCGTCTCCCCCCTGCAGGACCCTGACGGTCAGCACCCTCGCTCGCCCTCTTCCTCGTCGCCCTCCCCCGACGACCCCTTGCTTGGGGATGCACACTCAGCGTACGACTTGGCCGCAGGGGCCAACAGAAAACCGCCGTACTCGTTCAGCTGTCTGATCTTCATGGCCATCGAGGATGCGCCAAACAAACGGCTGCCTGTGAAGGATATCTACGGCTGGATTCTGGAGCATTTCCCTTACTTTGCAAGCGCCCCAACAGGCTGGAAGAACTCTGTGCGCCACAATCTGTCGCTCAACAAGTGCTTCAAGAAGGTGGATAAAGACCGGAGCCAGGTAAAGACCTCAACAACTATTCTGAGAAGTGATGAATAATAATGACTTTGTCTCATACTTGTTTACAATTTGAATTCACTGAAGTATTCACATTTGACCTGCTTAACCGGTTTGGAACCCCTCCTCCTTTTTTATTCATTCTGCACCGCAGGAACGATGAACTCTTTTAGTTCCTAGAGCCCCGTTTAGAAACCTCCTGTTTCAGAGAAGGTACCATGGCGGTGTGAAAGCAGACAGAAAAAAGTCTCCATGGTGTGTAGTTCTCTCACTTAATATTTTAATATATTGGATTGACTTGAGTAACATTTAGAGTTGAAGAGCGGCTTGTTGTGGGAGGGATTCATTCCCTGTTTACCTGGAATGTAGTTTTTGAATACAATATTTGTAATGCTATAGAAATATAATATTAGATTGATTGATTGATTGATTGGACTATAAGGCGAGCTAACATCCTGCAATGATCTGCTTTATTCCAAGTCACTAGCCTGCTATTTTATACAATGTGTTCATCTGGCAAAGTGGAGGAAATGTGGTTTCTTCCACTATTAGGGCTTTCACACTTTGCAGAAATCTCCTGAAAAACTCATATTTCCAGGAGGAGCTGTATATGTGAACGCAAACAGCCGACACGCCGACACAAACACTTGAAGGAATCTTGGTGTTCATGCGTTACTTTTTATGACAGCTATCCTTTTCTATCGGAAAGGTATCCTTAAATGACTTCTTTCCCTGATTTCCGACTCTATCCACTATCCTATCTCTACAATGAAGGCACAAAAAGCCCAAAAAATAAATCTTTGAAAAAAAAACTTAAAAAAACTTAACTACTTGACTTTTCAAGGGAAACGGGGGGCCGTTGGGGGGCCCCCCCTAATATAATGGGAGGGGAAACACTGCATGCGACTGTCTCGATCTCTGTGCACATAATTAAATGGCTGCATTGTGTTTTCTGTTCGTCAGTATGTTGACGTTGTCATTCCATTGGACTACACATAGCATTGATAGAAAGGGAAATATTCTTATTATAGCGTTAATGGAGTAAAGCGGTCTCTTTTGCCTCGTCCTCTATTTCTGCGTTGTTTTTTTGTCACATCTTACCTCAGGAGACCCCCGCCCCTCTCGCGTCTGACAGGTTTAATCTCTCTCGATGTGAGGAGCTTGTGTGAACAGCCAGGTCAGGAGAATCTTCGGAGCAGTCCTCCTGAAATGATCGTAATTTCAGTGCATTATGTGAAAACGGCTTATGTGACATTAGCATGTTACGATTTTAAGTCTGTAGTCACATTTAAGACAGACTTGGAATCAACACTAAAAATGAAGCTACTTTTGATACGAAAGACATTTTTTGAAAATAATGATGAAGCTTTTATTTAAGTCATTTGTCTGTGATTATTTTTGAGAACCATTATTTGGCTAATTTAATCATTCCAGTAATAAGCACAGTGATATTTGAGTTTATTTATTTCAACACTTGAATAATTTAAATTCACTTCAAAGTGAAATTCAAAAAGAAATTCTTGTTAAAAACAGGTCATTGGTAAAATTAAACCAAGGTCAACAGAGGGTGTTCTCGTCTAATAGATTGCTTCCTATAATTTCCTCCCAGACAATCTCTCCTCGAACACAGTCTCAGGAATTGCCCCAGCCCCAATCTATCCATCCATGCAGGTTGTTTTTTTAAAATCACTTCTCATAAATAATATTCTGAATACCCACAGTCCAAAATAACTGCAGCTACAAGGTAAATACTCAGTCCATTATCCTTTCTATCATGTGTTGTTATAACTTATTTCACAGCCAGGCAGTTATCAGCGGTTTGCAGGCATATCCAACTTGAAGTCAAACATATTCTCTATTTTGTCTACAGCTGTACCAGATTCGGCCTTATCAATAGTTGATGATCTCTGCTTTCATAGTTCTCTTTCACTCAGACGCTCTGTGCTACCCCAGTGGGAAGAGCGTTTCGCTTTTGATTTAAGTCTTGATACAGTCTTTTATGCCGGCTTTCCTATCCACATTTCACTCCATTAAAGACTCTGGGTAAACGGGGAATGAATCCCTCACTCAATTAGTGCTAAATTAATACTGGAGGATTTAATAACACAGATGCCAGCAGACTTTAGATTTCATCTCGCCCCAGGGTGTTGGGGGTGGGGGACAAACAGCGAGGATCAATGCTAGCTTTGCGTGTGTTTAGCTGCTTGAGATTATACTGGAGGATATCGGATTTCTTTATGATTTCCTTGACCAGAGTGTGAACCTGAACCGCTGCTTTTGAGTCAGCCTTCAGTGTGTGTGTGTGTGTGTGTGTGTGTGTGTGTGTGTGTGTGTGTGTGTGTGTGTGTGTGTGTGTGTGTGTGTGTGTGTGTGTGTGTGTGTGTGTGTGTGTGTGTGTGTGTGTGTGTGTGTGTGTGTGTGTGTGTGTGTGTATTTGTGTTGGGGAACAAAATGGATGAAGGATGAAGAGGACATGTTTTGTGTGTGTGTGTGTGTGTGTGTGTGTGTGTGTGTGTGTGTGTGTGCACACACCCTCACGCTATGTTGTCATCTGGCCCTTGACTACAACAGCGCAGAGTTTTTCTTGTATACATATCTCCATAGTAACTAGGTTGCAGTTGACATAAAACTATGCTGTTGCTGTAGCAACGAGAAAACTGATTTGGCTTTACTGACTTAGGCATTTGTGTGTGTGTGTGCATGAAATTATGGGTATGAGCGTCAGATGGGCACTGAGGTGCTGAGTGGGGGAGAATGAGTGTATGTCTTCGTCTAGTGTTAAATGCACGTAGTGTGTGTGTGTGTGTGTGTGTGTGTGTGTGTGTGTGTGTGTGCGCGTGCGCGTGTGTGTGTGGAGCAGCATGTGTAGAGGTGATTTTGGCAAGGACAGCCTGTCTTGTCTTCCTGTCGCTGCACACCGTTTAAGACAGCGCACTAATTAACCCTTCAAACCTATTCCCCTCTCTCTCGTGCACACACACACACACACACACACACACACACACATCTTCTAACACACCCAGGGCATGTCTGACACACCAACAAACAAGCACACGCACACACACACACTCTCAAGAACGCATGAATGCATAAAAGGACACACACACACACACACACACACACACACACACACACAGGCAAGCGCAGTGTCTGTGTAGAAATGAGGGCACATCTCTGCAGACTCCTACTCTACCTGCCAAGTGCCGAGCTTTATCTGAAGCTGCAATTACACAATCTCTGTAATTTTAGTCCGACATCGCCATTCAAAGCCTCTCACTGAGAATATCTACATGTGAATTCTCCTTTTTTCTCTCCCGGCTTTGCCTTTTTCTTCACCTGTTTATGTCTTTTTGAATGGCGCTTGCAATTACAGGGCTTGAGATATTTTCCTCTTTTATGTTGCATTATGTTTTACTCACTGCTCGCTGTGGAGAGAGAAGAAAGGGATTTGGTAAAGGGGAGGTCAGGCTAACGCTGTGAGGGATCGTAGATGCACACACGGAGGGGAAGAGAGAGGAAGCAGGGAGACATGGCTTACTGGGAACGCACCAAATCATATTTCCATCAATTTACAGAGGTGGAGATTAATATGACAGTGGCCTATTTGTTCCAGTGACTGTATTTCTGGGTCATATCCAGGCAGATGATAAGATGGGGGCTAGTATAGAGTAAGCCTACTGCTCCATGTGTGTCTGTATGTGCATGTGTGGTGTATGTGAGTGAGTGCAAACTCGTGAGAGAGAGAGCGAGAGAGAGCGTGAGACAGTACCACGGTTGCCATGGCATTGTTTACAAACAGGATTCCTCACTGTGCTGAATGACATGCCTTAATAACAAGTGTTGTTGCCCTCAGACTTGTGGATCAGCGCTGGAGATCAGTGTTGTAACAGCACAACACACACACACACACACACACACACACACACACACACACACACACTCAGAGCGATATATTTCTCAAAGCCTCTTATGAAATCACAGCAGAGACAACAGGCAGTTTTGTCATCCAAGACTCTCGATGAAATCCCTCTGTGTTGCACTTAAGTGTGTCACCTCTACCTTAACCTCACCCTGTTCACATGAGAGCACCCTGATTCTTATACGGTTTCATTTGAAGCATCGAGAGCGAGCTTACAGTAGATTGTCTGCTCACGGGGCTTTTTGATGTTTGTATAGCAGGAGGTAACGCCGCCGCTGATCTCAACTTAGATACATTTTACAGAGTTTTCTCTCAAATCATAAACATTGTCCAAACATATTTTGAGTCTCAATTTCCTGTTTTAAGTACGCTAACAACTCAAAGACCCAACCTCTCAGCTAAGACACAAAATGAAATGAAGGTGTTCAAGAAAGTAAGCTTTGCACGTAGAAATGAATGATTACTTTAATTTCTTCTCTGGCAATTTTACACAAACCAATCCATCAGTGAGTCTTACCACAACGATTAATTTGTGATGAAACAGTAAAAACATTCAAGACACCCCGTCATGTCATTAAATGTTCTTCACTGCTTTATAATGGTTTAATTTTTGGGGGTTTTGTATTCTTTTATTAAAGAGACAGGAGAGGGGTAGAGTCAGAAATGACATGCAGGAAAGGAGCTGCCCGCTTCCAGGACAACACCCTCTGTACATGGCGGACACAAACTAACCACTTAACCACCGGCGCCCCCTTAACTACTTTTTAGAACTGCACTTATCAATACTGTGACAATTATAATGGTTCAATTTGCTAACTGTAACATAAAACGGGCTCAATCATATTGGCTAAAATAAAACATTGCTATCTGATTTAGGGTTTCATCCTCATCTTCATATGAAGCATTCAACACCTTTCTTCAAGTTTTCAACTAAAGCAGGGATTTCTTTGGAGAATAAGCTATGATAAAAAAGCACAAAAAAGCAGACAGAGAAAGTTAGCTTGTATCTGGTAAATGTAGCGAAGCACTCAGGACTCACATATTTACTTAAGAAGTTGATAGCGCCTGAAACAGACCCTACAAGTTAGACGCATGACTCCGATAAACTGCTTTGAATGTATCATGCCTGTGGACGTTTGAACAGTAAATTGTATGCTGAACATGTCAGCCATATCAACTTAATAAGATGATAAGAGATGATAATGGCATGTCAGTCATTGTGATTCATGAGTAACAGGACAAGCCTTCTTGTCTTTTTTCATCAGATTACATTTATTCAGATCAGCCTAAGGGAAGCAGTTTGAACATCCATGACATTGGGTCTTGGTTTTTGTCCTCGGAGAGCTTTCATGGATGTCAAAATTTTGCCTCTATGACAAGGAGTCAGACCAGAAAGCCGGATGACCTCACTGAAAATGAATTGTTCAGTGATGACATATCAAAGGTGGGCTGGACGTTTAACTCTGAAGGAGGTCGCTTGCATGGGACAAGACAGTTTTTGCTGTTCAAGCAATTCTCGTATTTGGAGATGCTTTGGGAGCATTTATTATCATAAGCACAAGTTTAAATTGGGTTAAGGGTCCCGTGTTACAAATTGTGAAATCAGTTTATTGAACTACATCCAGATCTACACTCCCGCCTGCGGACTACGCTCTGCTAATGAAAGGCGTCTTATCCAACCTTCAAAACAGGGCCCTAAGTCTCTAACTAGACTCTTCTCCTCTGTCGCCCCCTGGTGGTGGAACAAACTTCCAAACTCCATTGGATCTGCAGTCCCTTTGCACCTTTAAGAGAAAGCTAAAGACCCAGCTCTTTGATGAACACCTATGCACTTAATGATGGTGATGAGGATGATGATAATGATGTCATTGGTTTTGTTTGATAATGACAATATTAAGGATGGTTTTGATTAGAACTCTCTAGAACAGCTGTCCATGTTGTGCTTTGCCTCTGTGCATTGCCTGCCAGCACCTGCAGATTGGACTTTCAGCTGCTCATTTAGACTAACTGATGTTGTTTCTTCCTTTCTAGATCCTTGTTTGTGTTGTTCTTACTCTCTGATGTACGTCGCTTTTGACAAAAGCGTCTGCTAAATGAATTGTAGAATTGTAGAACTGAATGGGATACCCTTACACCAGGAGAATTAAGTATTTCTGGAATCTGAAAATGTGATCTGTAATTGCAAATAGCCTGCAAAGTTTCTGAAAAAATTAGATTGTTATTTTAAACATCTGCATTTGTATCAGCCCTGATTTTCACAATCAAGTCGATTGCCAATCCTAATGGTTATTTTTTTCATTACTACAAATGGTCTAGGACTCCCCCACCTCACATTTTCTTTCACGACCATCTAACAGGTGACTTCTTCTGCCAACTATATAGAACCTCTTCTGTGAATTAGCACTCAGGTATACTACCTTGCTAGCATTAAATGGATGCAACACAAGAGCTATGCATCAGTTACTGACAACATATGTCACATTATTTGCTGATTGGCCGATGTTTTTCAACTGGATCAATATCGACCAGGGATACATTGGCCGGTGCACCCCTAAAAAATGTCTTCCTAGTATTTATCTCTGAGGAGGTGCAAAGAGAATTCTGTCTTTGACTGGATGGGAAGAGTCAATAGTCATTTCCACAGCATGCATTGTAAAAAGACATACAAGAGATCCACAAACCAGGCTAAGCTTTGGCTTAAATCAAAACCACATGTGAAGCAGGTTTGGTTGCTTCATAAGAAATTTCCCTAAATTACCCTGCTCTGTTTTTCTATGTAGCATGTCTAACCAACATGAGACTTTTACACCCAACAGGGCCTCTTTGTCCCGTATGGTCTCTTTGTTGTCCAGTGGCCTTCAACAAGAACAAAAAATGGCCTGTATCAAGAGTCTTCATCAATTGAGAAATCCCCCTCTTCCTCCTCTTTTCCCTTTTTCTGCCTCTGTCTTCCTCAAAAGCTCTGTGTTCCTCTCAGTGTTCCAACATTGGCTGCCTCTGCTTCATTTCTGAAGAACAGACCTCATATTGTTTTTCTTCAACTGTGCTGAATATCTTAATCAGTGTTCAGGCGTGAACGTGGTCCACGTTGTACTTGTCCTACACTGTTTATCTGTGTATGTACAGTAAGTAAAGATAGATCCATGTGTCACAGTTTAATCAGGCTTAAATACATCCAGGGTTAATGCTTGTACTCTGGCTGTGGATGTCCATCAAAAAATGTTTGCAGTCCTAATGCTTTAGATATGTGCCAAAGGTTAAGTCATATTGCACATAAAAAATGCACTGGACTGCAAAGCCTCTTACTGATGGCTTGCATGTATCTCTGCACAGAGAGTGTCAGCTCTGTGCTCTCTGTCCATCATACGACTTTGTTTTAATCTAATTCAGTAACTGAGTTGAAAAGAAAATCTTCTTTCTCCTCTCGTGATAGCCGTTACGCACTGTTGGAAGACATTCCTACAGTATAAGATTGCCACGGTGAACATGTTTTATAAAAAACGGCTGTAAAGATGGAAAAAACACCACTCCCAATGATTCTTTCTGAAAATGTAAAAATAGTTTTTAAGGAAAGGGTCACAAATGAGAAGTTTGTTATTTTTAAAAATGAGGCTAAATTCGTTCCCAAGACTTTGCGTTAGTTTTTTTGCAGACCTTGTTCAAACAGAAGGACGTTATGTGTTTGTTGGGACTATTTCCAGCTGTGGGTCCAATAGTATTTTCAGTACCACGGCAGTGTGTGTCAGGTTGACTAAAAAAACAAACTACATTGACCAACTTAGTAAAAAGAAGATCATGCCACACATCGAAACAGTGACTCCCATTGATATGTTTTAATATTTTTTGTGCCAACTATTGAGCTCTGTGTGACAGAGGAATCAGATATAAAAATGTATAAGGCCATTATGCACACAGGCAACACTTGTTTATAGCGATGGTTCTCAACTGGTTTAGCCTTTGGACCCACCACCTCCTCCTTAATGCAAAATCCAGAAATATGTTCAATTTTATCCTCAGACGGTAAAAAAAAAACATGTGACAGAACAAAGAAAGTGGACAAATCAAACATAAGCACGTCACAGACTTTTTTTTCCCAGGCACACATTCCCGACCCACTGAAAACTGGCCCGTGACCCACTTTTTGGGTCCCGACCCACCAGTTGAGAACCACTATGTAAAATGAAGGAAACAGGCACAAGTAAGAAAGAAAAGTGTAGAACTTTAAGGATTGTCTTCTTTATATTTTGTTGTATAAAAGAAAGTGAACAATCTAGGTGCTTTTCAGGTCCTGGTATGCACTATAAATCTTGTGTTATGTGCTGCAGTTGAATGTGTGTGTGTGTGTGTGGAGATGATAGTGCAGATAGGAATGCAGTAGCAGTGGTATAGTGTTACTAGCGGGGTCATAGGCAGCACGGCTTTTTAATATCTCCTATTTCCAAAGGAGACCAGCCCCCACAGCTTATATAACACAGGAAACAGATGTTGGCAACACACAATCATCTCTCTCTCTCTCTCTCTCTCTCTCTCTCTCTCACTCTCTCTCTCACTCACGCACACACTCTTTCTCTCCTGCCTTTGTCTCCTCTCTCTTCCCCTTTTGTCTTTTACTCACACCATGACGTGTTTCAGGCATGTTCTAGTCCGTATGTTTTCTCCATCATGAACATACCTGTGCACGGCTCAGTGCTGTGCAGCGTTTCAACACAGAGGCGTAAAAAAAATAAAAAAATAAAAAAGCTGCTGCCTTCCCTTATTAAAACTACTGAAAACTGCAGTAGTGACACAGATACATATAATTAAATCTGTTTCTTCTCAGAGTAATGTTGCTTAAAGTTGCTCTTTAAAATCTAAATCAGAGCCTCGCCTGTTTTCCCTCACTGGATGAGGTGTTTTCAAAAGCATGGGTTAACCGTTTAGAGCTGTGGATTATTTGTTGTGTAATCCTGCAAACACTTCAGTAATGTGAATATTTGTGCATGCAGAAAACTAAACTCATAATCATGCAGAAAATAGTGCTCATTTGAGAGTTGTGTGACCAGGTGGGATCAAAGGATGGAGAGAGGAGGTAATATAAATGGAGATCACAAACACTGTTTCAGGTGAATGTCAGGGCTACACTCCTCTGTTTTACTTTTTTTTTTCAGATCCAGCCGTGTAAAGGAATGCTATTTTTAAAATCTCTATCAAAGTTGAACCTCAGTGAGAACTTAAAGCCAATCTTTGACCTGCAACACTTTTTGTGATAATCGATTTTGAGACACGCTGACTTTTTTTTTTTTTTTTTTACTTTTTGAATTTGTCAGAAAATGAAAAGTCCATTTCACCTCCTCTGGATTCCAAGCTCAGATGATGCCTGTTGCCAAGGCGACCGCTATAACCCAGGTGACAGACCCTTCCTGTGAGCTGAGCCCTGTGATTGGCCTATCGACCGGGGGGGTCTGGAGATTGAGCGTTTTGATTGGCTGGCTGCTTGGCAGAAGCAGGAGCCCAGGCAGACAGAGATTCTGTGGGGAGCATTGATTTAATCGGCTGGCAAGCGGGCAGACAGTAGGCGCACACTTACACACACACACACGCACACACACACACATATACAAACGGCTGGCGGGCTAGAGGTGCAAGGGGAAATTTGGCCCAGTGGGGGTCACCTCTGTGGGAGCGAGCGTATGTGTGTGTAATATCATGCTCTCCAGGAGAGGCGTTGCTGGCAGTAATAGAAGCACTCCCAGGAGCAGACCATGCTGGGTAATATCACACTCCCCAGGGAACTCGACATACACACACTCAGTCCCAAACACACACACACACACTCAGAGCAAAACATGGCACATATGGCCTGAGTTCAACACGACTTCCATACTGATGCAAAGATCCAGTCAGGAGGGACTGGAATCAACAGTGCACACACATCCTATTAGCTTCTTGCATTCTTACAAGGTCAGACTGTGTAGTGATGGCAGCAGAGATTCTGACAGATACACTGGACATGCTGGGAGCAGGAGACACACAGGGCTTCCAAAGAGGCTCTGCAGGGTCTTCACTCATTAGAAAAGACAGCTTGCATTGTTAAACAGTTTATCAAGAAAGTTCTTGAACAAATCAGACATGAGGGTGAGGGTGAGTTTGAGGCTAGATTTGATGCTTGTTGCTAGGGACATAACGAACAGACGGACAGTTGAAACTCAGGAAGGATTCAAAATGATAAAATGAAAAATAAATTGTGATTCACATTTGTAAACAGCAATGAATGGTGCATTTGAATTCTATTGTCCATCTCTCTCTCTCTCTCTCTCCCTCTCACTCTTTCTCTTGCTTCCTCTTAGTAGTGTCTCCGCACCAAGAGACCTAACAGACAATGTTGCAACAACCTAAAAGCTTATGCGTCTTCAGAGAGTGCAGATGCATCAAACATTTTCTACTGCTGTTGATCCTTGTCGGATGTCTTTAATTACTCCTGTAACTTTGAAATTAGCAGATGGACCTTTTGTGTCTTTTCAAAACGATAAAAACAAGAAGTAAAGCAGCCTAGGTGAATGGCAGCACAAAAGGCTCCGTAAAAGCATCACAAATAACAGTTAGGCAATGAGGCCACCTGAACATAAACTGGGCTACTTGCATCAATGCAGAAGTTGCCACAAAATCGTATTGTGAACCGAGCATCGCAAATGTTAATATATCATGAGTGGAGTATATTGTGACATCTCTACTAGCAGCTGGATTTATGTTTCTGGACGTCAGATGTGCATGCTTCAGTTGAAGTTTAGGATGTGTCCTACTTTTGCAGTGACATTTAAAGTTATGTACTCAACATATTTTAACAGGTTTTCATATTTAAGTTTTGTTGGTTTATGCTTGGTTTGTCCCGACTGCAGAACTTAAATACAACTCAAAATCAAACAATCAACATACCCTCTTTGATAAAGAAGAAGCAACATTAGAAGTCCTTAGCACTAGCATTGGGGAATTTCTTGTTTTGTACTAAACAAAAACTGCAGATGAACTCCTGCACACTGTCTAAACTGCACATTGTCTAAAATCCCACGTTTCAAATGTTGCCAATGTATTGGTTCAATTTAGACTGTGCTCTGTCTCTTTCTTAGAAAATGTAAGATGTAAGTCCTTGTCTCTGATTGGCTGATTCTTAGAGCATACTTTATCAATCATTTCATCACTTCAGAACAGGTCTTCAATGTTATTCTTACTTTTCGCTGTGTGCAGGAGCAAAACAACTTTGTACCCCTGAGTTGACTCTTTTGCTCATTAAATTTCTAAGAAGTTTGCAAAGTATAAAATATATAAATAAGATAGATCTGAGTGGTCACAGGATGATAAACATGATACGAACGGGAAGCATAATTTCAGTTTCTTTTTGCAGAAGTTGCAGCAAAGTATTCATAAATAACTGAATTATTTACCAGAAAAACAGCCACTTGTCCTCCCAGAAATACTGACACTCTTGGAGAGATGGTTTTTTTTTTGGAAGAGGACGCTCCAAAGACTATGGCGCTGTAATATCCAGAGAAGTTATGATGAACATTCAACTTGCCCGTGGAGTCATAAAGTGTGTATTTCTTATCTTTTTCAATACAAACTGCTCCTCAGGTTTTAGAATTTGTCTCCAATTAATGCTAACATGCTCTGGCATATCTGACATTTCCCTTTTTAATAGATTCCTTGTGGTATTTGCAGAAATCAGAAGCCCGCAGTCTTGACATCTCCCCTCCCTGTAGCCTGTACCTGTATCACATCGCAGAGCACTACAAAGTGAGCTGAACACGGCGCAGGATGTTTTTTTTTTTTATTTAACATTTATTTTCCTCTTCTTGTTCTCTGTCTGTCGTACACAAACTCCCGATTTTGCCACCTTCAGATGACGAGGAAGATGAAAGCAGGGAGAAGGCGGTGAGAGATAAAGACGGAGACTGTTTTCTGTATTTTCATGGCCAGATCCCTCCCTCCTCTATAATCTATAGGCTGCTTTCACTCAGATTGGGAGCCGACAGCTTCATTAGGTGAGGGGGGGAGGGGAATGCTTTGATCTAAAAATACACACGATCATCGCCTCTGGAGTGGAAAAAGTTAAAGAGTCTCCCTGTGTCTTAATCAGTAAAAAGCCTCAAGAATTTTCTTCCAATTCAGAGCAAGGAGGCAATGAAGATGTTTTAAATCGTGTTCCTCGCGGGGGAATATGGGAGTCATTCTGTGTGCACAGGTGGTTTGGTAAATACAAACCCGGAACCAGGTCTGGACTTGTCGATCGGCTCATGTGAGTTTGCTGTGTTGTGTTTGTGTGTGCTTCTCACTGACGTCTTTGTTTCTTCTTTGTTTTTCAGAGCATAGGTAAAGGCTCTCTGTGGTCCATAGATCCGGAGTACCGGCACAACCTGATCCAGGCGCTAAAGAAGACGCCGTACCATCCCTACTCACCCGGCTTGGCCACCCCCTCCACCTCCCCACCCACCCTGCCTCAGACATTTCACCACAGGTGAGCGAAAAGAGCTGATTGGCTGATTAATTGCTGGTGACATGTCTCTTGAATGATTGGTTAATTCCTTTATAAACCCTGATAGGATTGTTATTTTCATTAAAAGTGGGTACAGATGGACACGCACATATGTGGCGTATGTTGATTCACACATACTGTAGATGTTACAGCACATGGCCGGATTTGTTTTGACTCCAACTGATGAGGCACATCTGAGCTGAAACATTGAGCCGTGGTACATACAAATGATTTCACACCTTTTTGGACTCAAAATATTTAAAGACACAGACGTGATACACAAGCGGTCTGAATGTGTCTTCTGTGTCATGTACTGATGCGACTGTAAAACAGGTAAAAACATGTATCTTTATATTTAGTAAAAGCAGTTGTTTTCCTCCAGGGGTCATCTCTTTTGCACCTGATGGTTTTAAAATAAATGTTGAAGTGTCGGTTTTCTTTGGCTAATCATTACTTTGATAATGCCAAGTAAGCTGTACCAAAGACTTTATATTAAGATGGATGGAGCAACAGCCGCCTGGGGGCTGAAGCCAAAATATGTAGAGCTCCTCCTGCTGGCCGACTGCAGTATAGGTCATAAACCATGTCTCCTATATGTTAAGAGAGCGGACATGGGTCAAACTAAAAAGTTTAAACACACGTTGAATACATTTTTTGGACATGGATTCTGTTGTGAGAAGAAGTAATGATCATGCTGATTTTAGTCTAGTTTGGTGTTCATTTTTCTGATTAGGCACTTTAGCGGGTCCACCAGCCAGCTCACTTCTGCGCATGAATTAGCTCCATACTGTGTCACCAACGCAATATGACAGAGGTGGAGCTATTTTGGCTTCAATTTTGTATAAATGACGGGGATGGAGAAGCATTGTCCATATTGATATACAGTCAATGGTCTTTAGCAACTTTAACACGGCTCAAGGTGTTTTGTTTTCATCAGCTGACTGTCATTGAAAGGAGTTTTTCTTACTCTTCTTTGACCTACTTGATTTGTCTCTTTGTTTTTGTAACTGGCCTGTGTTACATCGTGTAGGAGAGCTGCAGATAAACAGAGGCCTCTGTTTCTTTACATTGAATTGTTCTCCTCCAACTGACCTACTAGGCACTCTTTCTTTTCAAGTGTGTTGATTTTACTAAGGTCCCATAAAACACACACCTTCCTACAAGTATGATGCAGGTAGAAATGAATGTTTTTGCAGCTTCGACAGTTTAGCAGATCAAACTTGGAGTTGTAGTACAAACATGTGTCATGGAAATATTCTGAGATATTTACATTTAATTAGCACTGAAAAAAAAATTAATGTCCATGATCTATATTATGTGTCTTGTTAAGTAAAACATGGACTCTTTTTCTAGTAAAAGCTTTTAAAATTGGAAAATTATTTTCTCTTTCTATTTATGGCTGAACTCTTAATGCAAAGATAGGCCTTTTAATTATGTGCACGGAGATCGTAGTGGTCGCGTGCAGACACTCTATGCACCGTGCAGCAGTCACAGTATATAAACGTCACTCTCCCTCCTATTGGATCGAGGTGAATTCTACGGAGAATATCCTGCTTTGTTCTCAGATCAGCCCACTCGGACTTCCTGCAGAAAAAATACTAGAGGTCTTGGCAGGAAAAACTCCGGGTGAAGTCCGAGTGAAAAAGTCTGCTGCGTGCGTTCACATACACAGCTCCTCCTGGAAATATCAGGAGTTTTTCTGGAGTTTTCTGCAAGTGTTTAAGCACTATAAATCTGCATCCTTTCACAGAAAAAAAACAAAACATTTGGTCTGCATTTGTACAGAAAGTGTAGGCCTGTGGTTATTTTTTAAGAGTGGTGTTTTTGTGTATTCTGACTTGCTTTTTTAGGTCCACAGTTAAAAAGGAGGGAAATAATTTTGCTCTTGAAGCAACTTAATACTTTAAAGAAAACAGTGTTGTTTACATGTGGAGCAAAAGAAAAGAAGTTCCAAGAATAGATGCTTTTGTACTGTATTCATGCAATAGCTGTACTTAAGTGGACGAGAATCAAATCAATTCACATCAAAGCAGGTCTTTGTGAATCTAAATGTAATCAACTTGAGAAATCAGTGCTATTAACCCATCCTACAGACCATTGTAAGTGAATTATCTTTGGGTTTTAGCCTGTTTCTGACCAAAGAAGTGGGTTGACGACGTCACCCTCGGCTCTGGGAAAGCCTTTTGCTCTCCTCTCTGATGTTTTATAGACTAAACGATTAATGAAAAAGATTATTAATACATAAAATGATAAAAAAGAATTGGTAGTTGCAGCCCTGAGGCTCATACAACATAAAACATATACACTCCTCCACCTCTTTTCTCTCTCTCTCTTTCCATCTGTCTCTCCCTCTCCGCCCACCTGGCCCCCGGCATTCTACAGCTGACCCGCCCCATCCTTTCCTTGAATCTTTTTGCCCGCTGTTTTCACTCCCATCCCTCCTCCCACCTCCTTCCTCCCTAAGGCGCAGCGCAGGTAAAAGTGCTGGTTTTCATTCCCTCCGTCCATCCCCCTGCTCTGCCTCTCCTGCAGCTCCTCTGTTCCGCTCCTTTCTCCCTCTCTTGTCTCCTCTTTTAATGTCCCACACCCCCTCCCGCTCATCCTCAGGCATACATTACAACCACTGCCCCCCCCCCTTGTACTCCGTCTTCTTTATTTATCCCTGCTGTGATTTATCCTCTCTTTTCACTCTCTCTCCAGCGCTTTATCATTCAATTAAATCCTCCTTTGTCTACATTCACTTCATTCTCCGACCCCTTGCGGCATCCACACACACACCTCCACAGCATCCACCTATGTTGTTTCCTCCACCACTCTCCTCTCCTGACCTCTCCTCCACACTTCATCCTCTCCCTCTGCTAACTTCTCAGTTTCCAGCTCTTTCTGTCCATCCCTGTGGAGGTGTCAGCGAGAGCTACTATTAGTCGTCTCTTTTCCCTTGTTCTCCTTCTCCCTCCCTTTTCGAATACCCGACCACCATCACCACCACCACCACCACCACCACCAGCCACCCCAACCCACCGCACCACGCTCCCCAGTTGATCCGGGCAGGTTGGCTTGCAGAGCCAGCGGACTGTGTAAGACAGAATAATTGGTTCACCATAAAATGTAAAAGTGTCATTTTGAACAATGAGGTATGGGGAAGTGGAACAAATTGGAGGCCGGATTCGGAACACGAGGAGGACGGGGAGGCGGGGTGGTGTGAGGAGAAGGTTGGAGTATGGGAGGAGGGGGAGGAGAGCGAGGTAGGGGAGGGTGATCATTTTGCATTGTGACACACAGTGGGGAATGGGAGCGCTCCTGAGGAGAGTCCATGCAGCAGCAAGAGAGCAAGCATGGTGCTAGTGGTGTGTGTGTGTGTGTGTGTGTGTGTGTGTGTGTGTGTGTGTGTGTGTTATTTTACCTGACCCAGCAGACACCTGTATCCATCAGGACTGCAAATCAAGACACTTTTTTTTAGAGTACATATACAAGTTGTTTTCTGACCAAAAGTCCAAAACAAAGATATATAAATATTTGGAATCAGAGAAAATCTACATGAACAAGAATATTTTACCAGATCATGAACATGGTCATGATCGTGTTTGCTTAAATAAAAAAAGGAAAATATTTACTTTCAAATAGTTGCAGATGAATGTTTTTCTCCATCTGAAGCAGTTTGTTCATGGACTTATTATCTCTTTAAAATTGAAAATGATCTTGACATAAAAATAAAATCAATAACAAGCAGAGTGAGCTACTGAACAAGAAACTTTTAACATTTACATTTGCCTTTTCATCGCCTTTTTGCTTCTTTTTTTATCCCTTTGGAAAAAAAAATCCCACTCACTGATGTACAGTAAGAGCATCCTTGAACATCCTTGAAGAGGAAAGCTTTCAAAAAGTCACTTCTTTCAACCACAACTTTGTCAAAACGTGAAAAGGCTCGTTAACGCTACCTCAGATTGGACAGCATGGCTTCTTTCAGATCTCTGTAGTTTCTGTGGCATACATAGATTAATGGAAACCAGCAGCTGCCTGGAAAGTACAAAATCAATCTAAGAATTTATGGTGTGCTTTAGAAATTGGCCAGCAGCGATGCAGAGCGCAGGCACAGCATGTACAGTATGCCCAATTTGTAGCTAATGTTCTAAAACATGAACACCACTTATATGCTTTTTTAACTCCTTCAGCAGTCAGCGGCTGCTCTGTCACAAACTGGAGCAGCTAGATTTAAAGTTTTCACAGATATTTAACATGTAAGGCTGAGAAAGTAAAAGATAATTCACGAGATGCTGTGAAACCCCGTCTGATATAATGGAATATCAATAAAACTTTGATCTAAGTCGTTTATAATTCATGAAATCCTATTTTGGGGTTTTTAGAGCCCAACAGAAGCAGGAGGAGGGAAACACGAGCTGTTCTAATTCCTCAGCAGCTTTTAAATGTTAAAGTGAAGGCACAAATGTAAAGTTCAGTCAAGTAAGTAACTTGTGACAATCGTGCTGCTAGATAGAACTGAACAGAAAACAGATTTGTACAGCTTGGAGCTTGCAGATCACAGTTAATCAAAATGCGCATAGGGAATGGAACATGTGTTCACTTTGAACTGCTGTGAATAGAGATCCATACTAAACTCAGTGTCCACTTATCTTTGACACTGTTCATCTTTTTGCGTAGCTTTCTACCTGTGTCACACATTAACATCTGTTGAAATGCAGATGTTGAAAAAATGTCATTTAAAACTATTTCCATGTCAAGAGAATAACGAGGATCATGTGAAACAGCTGAAAACTACACGGGGGTAAAACTGTAAGGGGGACCTTGAGTTAGGACGGCTTTGTCAGAGGACATGTTCCTGATCATTTGTCCTCGTTGTGAAATTATTCATCACTTTCAATTATGCTCGCTTATTATATTCATAAAACTTCTGGTTGGCAGACTTTACGTCTTAATAACAAAACGAATACCTTGTTACTCAAAAACACACACCTGAAGTGTTTCAGTTTGTTGCCACAGTTGAAACTCTGGTGTCAGACCAATCGATTAACAGCACGCTGTCAAGGCAGCCTTTTTTATTTTTTTCCTACGTCAGAGATTCATCATGAGTTGCATTTTTGACGGGGAAAAATAAAAACGTATTTGATTTTTTTGTCAGAAAACACTACAGTATACGACAGGATCTGCAAAGCTCCACTTTGTCAACAGGGGGAGCCAAAGTCAACACAACACTCATAGGAGCTTTAACAGTAACATTGAAAATAGAAATAGTCATAATGAAATATGGTTTATTAAATGTCATTGAAATGTCATTGTTTTAATTGTATTTTCACAGGGCAAATATCCCCTGCAGTTCCCTTAAGTACCCCTAGGGGGTAATTGTAATCTTAATGGAGAAACACTCCATTTAAATTAGAGTTAGCATGGAAAGCTTAACTATATTAATAAGTCGTTTTCACATATGAACTCACAGAGAATTAAAGCCACCACCCTCTACAACTCGTCCGAGGTAAATTCTTCAGATTACATCTTGTCGCTTCTCACATCAGCTCGCTGGGACTTTCTGCGAGGATGCTGGCAGGAGAAACTCTGGATAAAGAGCGGGGGAATAATTTGGATGTTTGCGTTCGCACATAAAACTCACCCTGAAAATTTCAGGTTTTTGCAAGAGTGAGACGTACTCTATAAATCTTGTAAAATCCTGTTCAAAAATGTAACATTGTAAAAAAAAAAAGTCATGAATATTTAAGCTTTGCCACTGTTGGAAGATGTGCATGTTTTTTGTGCGTTGTAGGTTCGGAATATGAATCTTAATTAAACCTTGTCAGGCGAACATTAATTTAATCTAGTCTATTCCAGAATATGTGATGAGGTATTAACTGTTTCTTTTATACATATCTATGAACTCCGGGGCTCCAATCAATATAACACAATATCTCTCTCAAGAGCACTCACTCTGAAGAATATTATGTTATGAAGCGTAATGACTGAGAATGGCTGCACAGCATGTCTATTATGTGGAGGTCAAGGACTGTCTCGAGCAGCTCCACACAAGTCGGAAGTGGGAGAAAAAATGAGGGGATGGAGATGTAGGTGGGAGAGAGATATTGGGTGGAGTGGAGAGATGGAGAAAAGAGGGGCGAGAGAGAGACAGAGATGGAGAGAGAGCCTCGATGCTTCTTTGTCCTCTACTCTTTGTCGCTCACACCTCTTGGTTTTTCATGGACCGTAATAACTCACAGCGCTACAGTCCACCCCCACCTGCCGAGTGTGTGCATATGTGTGACTGTATCTGCATGTGTGTGTGTGTGTGTGTGTGTGTGTGTGTGTGTGTGTGTGTGTGTGTGTGTGTGTGTGTGTGTGTGTGTGTGTGTGTGTGTGTGTGTGTGTGTGTGTGTGTGTGTGTGTGTGTGTGTGTGTGTGTGTGTGTGTGTGTGTGTGTGTGTGTGTGTGTGTGTGTGAGAGAGAAAGGCAGTGCAGTTGTGTGTTTCAATACAACTGTGTGTGTATGTGAATGTTTGTATCCTATGCATGCGTTAACAAATGTGTGAGTGGATGACATATGCATATGTGTGTGCGCGTGTGTGTTTGTGCAGGAGAGAAGAGAAGGAGGAGGAGAGAGAGAGAGAGAGCATGCTGGGTAGGAGGTCAGCGCCATGGTGCATTCCTTCACACCCCATCAGCATCTGGATGAGAAGGGCGGGGGGGTTGGGGGGGGGGGGGTAGAATGGATGGAAGGAGGGAAGGGTGTCTCAAGGGGGTTGGGGAGGAGCCCGTTCTCCCTCTTTTTCTTTCTCTCCCTCCAGCTCCGCTCCCTCCCTCAGAGAAAAAGAGCTGAGGTAAAATGTTGGGGTGGAGGTGTGGGGTGGGGGCTGCTTTTGAGATGCAGAACGAGCGTCTGCCACGAGTTTAGCCCCTCGCCCACTACATTAAATGCACAGGGTCTCCTTGGCAACGGGAACGCCGCCATGGCAACACATGTAGTATAAGGCAGGTGCTGTCGCCCTGTGAAGCCATTTGTTGAGAGAGTGAAAGAGAGAGACAGAGGGGAGAGTAAGAAAGGGAGAGAGAGCACGAGAAAGGGAAGAGAGAATAAGAAAGAAAGAAAGAGGAGAGTAAGAAAGGGAGAGAGAAAGATAGTAATGGAGAAAGAGAGAAGAGCGTAAGAACGGGAGACAAAAAAGGTAGTGAAAGATAAAGATGGAAAAAAAGAGGAAAGAGAAGAGAGTTAGAAATGGAGAGAGAGAATGAGAGAGAGAGAGTGTGAAGGGAATCAGAAAAAGCTTGAAAAAAGAGTTTAAAAAAAGAGAGAAGAGAAGGGGGGATGAGATGGGCAGAGGGGGGGTTGGTAGGGAAAACAGACAGGCTGTTAGCGCAGGAAAATATGTTATCGCCGTGGCAACGCAATGTGGCAACTCTCCATGGCAACAGCAGGTGGCTCAGGGCTGAAATTTGCGTTTGCTGCTTTTGCTTTTTTTCGTATTGCTGTGTTCGTGTGTGTGCGTGTGCGTGTGCGTGTGCGTGTGCGTGTGTGTGTGTGTGTGTGCGCGTTTGTGTGTGCGTGCATCTGTTGAGGTGAGAGCCACATCACAAGTGCAGACGTCCAAATCCTCTCATTGAGCAGCACATAAAACAGGACTCACATTACAAAGGAAACTCTCCTGATGAGTGGGAACGAGTGTGCTGCTTTTCTCAAGAGTTCACAGCGTCTCCAGGTGTTTTCTTTCCTGTGTGTGTGTGTGTGTGTGTGTGTGTGTGTGTGTGTGTGTGTGTGTGTGTGTGTGTGTGTGTGTGTGTGTGTGTGTGTGTGTGTGTGTGTGTGTGTGTGTGTGTGTGTGTGTGTGTGTGTGTGTGTGTGTGTGTGTGTGTGTGTGTGTGTGTGTGTGTGTGTGTGTGTGTGTATATGACCAAGATCCATGTTGTCAGACACACAGTGACTGTGTTTGAGAACAGCCTGTCTGGCTTCAGAGAGAGAGCAGAGAGCAGTCAGACGTGTTGCCTAATGGGGAGCTAAAGACCACTCAACCTGGAAAAACTCTTTCAGCCTCTCACTCTCTCTTTCTCTCTCTCTTTTTCCCCTCTTTCCCCATCCCTCCATCCTTCCCTTTCTGCCTTAAAATGATGGCTTCACCCGCAGCGCTGTCTCTATTGTCCTCCTGTGTGTGCATATGAGTGAAGATGTCTCCATCTCTGTGAGAAATGCCGTCATTACCTCCCTCATTAGTGGTGCAATGATCACCTAAACTGAGTCCCCGGTTTTGTGTGTTCATCTTTGTGTGTGTGTGTGTGTGTGTGTGTGTGTGTGTGTGTGCAGTACAAGTGTAAGTGTGTGTTTTAATGCGCCACACTGTACGCAAATCAGTCTGTCTTAAACATTTCCCTGTGACAAGAGTGCGTGTTAAAAGTGTGTGCGTTGATGATTTTTTTTTTTTCCTTTTAAATGTGTGTAAATGGACTAGTGGCGGGCAGCGATGGGGGGTTGTCATGAGAAATTACCCCCATGGACTACAGCGGCGAGGCTGTAATTCTCCGAGGTAATCACAGGGAATAATGGCAACAGTGGGACACCCGGGAATCTAATCACTATAATCAGAAGCGCCGGCTTATGGGCTCAAATTCCTGCCTTGCTATCTGCCTTGTGATGAAGCCTGCTGGGTTGGTTTGGCTGCTGCAACATGATCAAATGATTGACCAGTTTTCTCTTCTTCCTTTTCTTCTTCTTCTCTCCTTTTTTTAGTCCTCCATTGTGGTCGGGGAGTCCCTTCTTCAGAAAGAACGGAGGAGTTCTCCTACAAGGTACCACTTCACCTCCGCTAGTGATGTACTGTACAGTATGTATGTGATCCCCCACCTCTTTTCTTTCTTTCTTTCTTTCTTTCTGTCTCTGTCTCACCCTCTTACTCTCCCTCCGCCCTCTCCGATGTGCCAACTCCAATCATCTCAATTCCAAATCCCTCTTTTTAGAAGCGCACCTTGAGAATACCGAGCGCTGAGTTCTGACACTTGGCTCGCTGCCAGAGGAGGGATGCTTTTCCTACGGAGGCGTATTTGAAAGTTTGAGGATAAAAAATAAAAAAAGAAAAAGTGATGGAGACACAGCAAGAGAGAGAGAGGGAGAGCGAGAAAGATTGAGGGAGAGGAAATCTCAGCTTCAAAATCCCTGGCTGGGGAGCAATCCCCCTTGCCTCCTTTTCTCCATTCAACACAACATGCAGTTTCTCTCTTTAACTCTTACACACCTCCTTTTCCAAGTATCTCCCATTATCCCTCTCATCTCCTCCCCTTCCTCTCCTCCCCCAACCTCCTCGACCTCCTCCCTGGTGGCTGGACAGCAGTTTAAATGGACATTCAATCCCAATCAGGGAGCACTCCGGTAGCTCGCTGGGCCGCCGAGTCCTAAATGGAGGGGGAAATGGATACATTAGGCGTCTGCGGCGCGCCCTCCATCGCTGCTGATAATGGAGTGGTAATGGTCAAGGAGCCGGGGCTGGAGAGAGTGTCTGAAAACCTGGACTCCCCCTAGACGCACACAGTCAGAGAGTGATGTGTCTGAATGGCTGGACAGGCAGACTGAAGGATAGACAGACAACCCCTCTGCGCACATTTTCCGTGGATGTCATGCTCAGAGTGGGAGGCCCAAATGCTGCGATGAAGTCGAACTGCTGTGTTCAAAGTTGTGAGTTTGAAAACTGAAGTTTATCTCAAAAATTATAATCATTTTTCTGCTTCTCGATTAATCAGCTGCTGAAAAGACAGTGGAAATCTGGAGGTCTTTTTGAACGTTTGGACAACATATTTGATAACCCATAACATTTAGCCAATAAATATTTAGAACTAGCATTAGTTTAAAAGTAGCTAAAAGCTCATTGACTTGATAATAATGCTATAAATACAATAGGAAAGTTGTCGATGCAGTTTATAGCGAACATTACATTAGCAAGGAATTTACCTTCAAGCCATGCATTAGCTATTAGCCATATTTCAACTGTGCTAGCTTAATAGCTAATGTAATGCTAAATTAGTGTAGCCTACAGTACACTAGGTAGTAATTTACTTGGTAGAAAGTGTTAACATGCTAAAACTGGCCGTTGGTGGTTCAAAAACAATGTTGTTTGACCTTGAAATAAGGCCTAACATCCCTCCAGATTATCTGTCAAACTCCCTCTAGGCTTGTTGTTCTCCCTCTAGCTCTGGAAAGTGCTTCTTTAGCTTGTCTATGTTTCGCTCAGAGGCTCAAACATGTTTCAATCACGTGAACCAATCCCAGTCCAAGAGAGACGGCCCCGCCCACTCAGGTACCTTGTTAGTAGAGGCATAATCGCAGTTTTGTCGCAAGAGAACCATGCAAGAAGAACCGACAGACTTTCCAAACAGGAGATAAGACTACATTTTTGGTAGGCTAATACTTCCAAGAAATACGTACCAAATCATCTTTGGGTAACGAATGTTAGTGGAGATGAGTCGTAGAAACATCTGCACTTGGTCAAAACTCAAAAGGAAGGAGGAGTGATGAATAGAACTGGTGCACTGAAGGACCAGCTTTGTTTTGGTTTGAGAGACTGGTGCTAAAGTGCGACACCTACTGGACAAATACTCTGAAAGTCACATAGTAAACCTTAGTTTTTAGACACCCTGCATTTTCACCACCTGGAATACAGCGATCCTATCACCAGAGCTGGGCATATGTTTGTAAATCGTTTATTATCAGCTCTAATTTTATTAGTCATTTTTAGACTGAGCATTGATTTTGAAAACTGATTATTTATTATTATTTTCGTTAACATTCAAACCCTGCTCTTACAAGGTAAGACTGATCCTGAAAAAAAAACCTGAGCAAGCACATTCTGCCTCCTATACTTTAAAGAGCTTATTGAATAACAAGCCAAAATGCCTGTCTCTGATCTGATGCTTTCATTATGAAATGCTGCTTGACCAACATAAATGTACGGAGCTCCACTAGAGTAAAGACAGTTGTGATCTATCAAAAATATTTCTGTTACATTCAAATTTTTAAACACAGACACTTGTCTAATTTTGAGTTTTCCAAGTCATCATGGCCTCTTAAAGTATCAACTTTGTACAAACAAATTAACAAAGTTACATGTAACGATTAACTACGGCCATCTCTGACTTTCACAGCATTTGAGCGACTCATTCAAAGCATGACATCAGAGGAAAATGGTTACGGTGTGTACACGGTGAATAGAGGAAGACAGCCAGGAGGGCTGACTTGTGACAGGGAGAGACAGGAAAAGGAAACTTTTTAAATGTGTAATGTGTTTCTGAAAGGAGGAAGAGTGCCCAATGGTCAGGCGTGACATCAGGCAGAAAAAAAGGGAAAAAGTTGTGACAGACAGCCAGAGGCAAAGACAAGGAAAAGAGAAAGAGGGATTGGACTGCCAGAGAGAGTGAGTTTGGGGCTGTTAGTGCCCTCCGTTATTACTTCCATCTCCCATTCCCAGAGCTTTCAGAAATGCTCCGCTCTGAGCTGATGTGGGCTGAAATCTGCCGCTCCCAGTGGCCCGGCACCGGCTCAGGATCAACACAAGGACAATGCCTGGCAGCTGTGTCCTTAATCCAACCCACTGCCCAAAAGTTCATCATTTAATAGCTAAATTATACAGGATGTGCTCTGTCTAAGTGTTCTTATTTCATTTAAGTGCTTAGGTCACCTGATATCATTAATAAAATAACCTTATTTTTAGATGCAGTAATTTAAAAACCTGCTCCAAGGCTTTATTTATCTGTCAGCTGCAAAGACAGTGTTTCCCAGATAACAGAAAAACGTTTCTATGTTCAATTTTAAATACAAAGATGTTGCAATGGACTAGTGTCATATTTATCATATGACATCTTATCCTTACTGAAGAACATTTTCTGATTACCTCTGAGAACTTGTACAGTTAGCGAAAAGATAGTGAGAAAAATATTCATCTATTTTTGAGTTGTTTATGCCTTTATCCGTTGGCAGGACAGTGGATACAGAAGAAAATGGAGAGAATAGTTTGACATGTAGAAAAGTAGTCAAGGGTCAGAGTAGAACCTGGGCCGTCTGTAGACAGGCCGGGCAACCTGTCCACTAGGCCAACCGGCACACTTTGAAAACGCTTTATTTATGTGACGAGCTCCTTTCAGAGTCACAGACGATGTTTAATAAACTGTTTTCATTCAGATAGACATTATTTTTAAAATTGATGAACCCCATCAAGTTTTGATTTGATTTGATCTTTTTTATGTCATACATACAGAAATATACTTCACCAGAGGAAATGTGAAAAAATGTAGGCATTGACAGAAAAAAAAAAAAGATTGACTCAAAGCTTAAAGTGCAAAGTTTATGTCCTGGTTAACCTTCAGCCTGATGTGACCTGTGTTTGTCGCTGTGTTTAAACAGCTGATTAAGTTACAGTAATTAAGTGTTGCTGTTATTTTTCCTTCCCCCCCCTTCCTGTAAGTCATAGCACGTCAGTCAGCCAGCCACTTAGACTCTCAGCTGGAGTGTCGGATAGACAAGCTGATTAGCCATCAAGTTAAACTGCCAGCATACTCAGCCCACCAGCAACCCAGCCAGCCAGTCAGTCAGTCAGTCAGCCAGTCAGTCAGTCAGTCAGTCAGTCAGTCAGACAACATTAGTATGCATCCTGCCCTCAAACTCTGTACTCAGTTCAACACACGGCAGCCAAGAAGGCACATAACCAGGAGTGTGTGGGTTTGTGTGTGTGTGAGGAGGGGGGTGTTTTGACTGAGCGAGAGGCCACTTTCAAACAGTTGCGTTCTCAAGGTCTGCCGGGCTTGACCTTTGGACCTTTGGACTGCTTGTGGGACTTGGAGGGGTGTGTGTGTGTGTGTGTGTGTGTGTGTGTGTGTGTGTGTGTGTGTGTGTGTGTGTGTGTGTGTGTGTGTATGTGTGTGTGTGTGTTTATGTGTGTACTCGGTGTGTCTATGTACTATGTACTATGTGTGTCTGCCAGCCGTGCAGAGAGTGCAGCCTGCAGGGCCATGTGGAACTCATTTAACAGGAGAGCAGAGGAGTGCGTGTACGGCACATGAGAGCATAGGAGAGGGGAGGGAGGCTGAGGGCTCTGCTTTGCCCTGGAAAACAGGCAGGCGGGCGGGCGAAGACGTAGGAAGCAGACAGAAAAGGCAGAGCAGCTGAGCAGACAGAGGCAAAAAAAAGGCAGACTAGAGGATATTTTCTCTCCAGGAAAAAGGCTGAGATTCCGACAGACACCTTTTCTTTTTTCTATTTACATTTTTTCCTGAGCTCGTTCTGCTTTCTGCTACCAATCTGAGTTTTTTTTTTTTTTTTTTTTTTTTTACTGCTTTCAGCTTGTAAAATGTATTGCTCAATCTTGGTGAGAGAGGACAGACCTTAGAAGATTTGCTGCCTGTTTTTTTTCCCCCTGTTTAGTTTGTCACACCATCTCCTTAGCATATGTTCCTTGTTCTTTTTACCTGCACAGACAGCATGCATGCTCAGTTGGTGATATGAGTCACCACTATACATAGAACAACAGCGAGATCAATAGAGAGGAGAAGAAATCAACAAGAGGGGACGGAATTAGAAAGACAAAGAGAAAGGTTTTGCTGAGACATTCAAACCAAAAAAACAAGAAGAAAAAAATGGTGTGTGTGTGTGTGTGTCGGGTAAACAGTGTTGGTCAGGAGTGTGCCGCTGAGCTATGAGAGGCCTTGTCAAACAGAGCTCAGTATTTCCTTTCACCCTTCCCTCTCTCTCTCTCTCTCTCTCTCTCTCTCTATCTCTCTCTCTCTCTCTCTCTATCACTTTCTCTGCTGATGCATGATCTACCACTCTGTGGCATGTGGAAGGGGAGGCGTTGCTATGGCAACCCAAAGCCTGACTGGAGCGAGGTTGGGAAGGAGGGAGGGAGAGTTGGGTGCACTGCACATCAACCCGGGGAGACCTAATGCACTGCCCACTCACACACACACACACACACACACACACACACACACACACACATACACACACACACACACACACACATACACACACACACACACACACACACACACACACACACACACACACACACACACACACACACACACACACACATACACACACACACACACACACACATACACACACACACACACACACACACACACACACACACACACACACACACACACACACACACACACACACACACACGAGCATGCAGCGAGTGATCAAGATTATAAAAGAGACTCTGTACAGGGACCTACTTATAAGGTTATGGAGAGCAGAGCTGGAGATATCAGGGGCAGAGCCGCACTAACTGGAGTCAATAAGATTACTGTGGACACAGCCGGACTGGGAGAGGCTACAGAAACACTCCAACAATGACAAACAACAAAAAAAACATAATTCATCTTTTTGTGTTACAACATGAAGCAAATAAATGTTCTGGGTTGTTTTTCTGGGGGGTCTGGCCATGAAAACTTGTGGAACCCAGGGCGAGTTCAATTTCTCCTCATAACATTAATCATACATTTATTGGGATTACAAACAAGATTTAAACAACAACTTCAGTATACTGATGCTATGGTGAATAGTAACTGGGATTCACTCCTTAACAAATGCTTCTGTGGCAGATAAAGCAAACAGCAGGTCATCATTTGCAAAATGCAAACTGACCCTGGAGATGAGAATGACAGCTGTTTTCGTGGGATGGCTGTGCTGAGCAGCGTTCCTTGAGTAATGAGAGCTTTTGGCTCAGATGTATACATACACTCTGCTGTTATCTCTCTGTGTCTTCAACACAAAGAATAAAGATGTAGATCCACAGCTGTTGCAGAGATGGAGCAAATACGTACTATAGATTTTCCTTTTTCAGTCCATTCAGTAATTGTCAGCTTGTTAAACAAGGAGGAACTCATACAAGGCTGTAGCCTTGATGAAAACTTGGGCTACAATAGAAAAAAATATATTTGTTTGGGTGTTCTTTAGTTTGGTTTTACACCAAAGTATCTTTGTACTGAGATATTGTTAGTTCTGAACCAGAAAATGTTCCAGTATTTTCAGAAAGCCTGTGGACACAGTGATGCATTAAATGGATTCCTTTCATTCAATGTCATCACACTTAATTCTTAAAGCCCCTTTTTCCACTGGTCAACTCTTAAACCTAGATCATTATTACAAAGTAAA
Organism: Labrus bergylta; assembly: GCF_963930695.1. NCBI lineage: Eukaryota > Metazoa > Chordata > Actinopteri > Labriformes > Labridae > Labrus > Labrus bergylta. The sequence continues at coordinate 21,051,236 of NC_089209.1, read as the reverse complement.
AAATAGACCTATTCACTGTCTTGTTGAGAGGTAGTCAAGAAGAATGACACCACTCATGCCAGTGCTGCACATATAAGGCTTTAGCTAGCAGCCTGTTAGCTTAGCTTAAGATAAAGATTAGTTTACAGGGATAAAAAGCTAGCTGGCTATATCCTGCACTTTAAAAGTCCTTGTATCAACATATTATCTATTTTTTGTTTAATCAATCAAACAAAAGAGGAGTAAAAATGACACTTTGTATCACTTTTTACAGTGGTAACCCTAAGCTAAGCTAACAAGCTGCTATTTCCTACACAGATGAGAGCTGTAGGGATTTTTTTGTCTAAATCTCATAAAACTCAAGAAAACATTCTAAAACAATTCCTTTGATGGATTGCATTTAAAATAGAAAGCTAAAACATTTACACAGTAGGTTGAAGATGCGTTGACATGGACCAAAGCTTTGAGATTGGAATATGAGCAGAGGTAAACCATGATCTTTAGTTCTCCCCTCAGATTTTCAAATGGTTTAAAGTCCAGGCTTTCTTTTGGCCTCTCGGGGACATCAAGGGATTTGTTCTAAAGCCAGTCCATTACGCTGGAAGTGGGGGGGTTCAGGGTGTCGCGTTGCTTGAAGGGGGAATCTTTGCACCTGTTTGGCTCATTTTGTATAAAGGTGCTCAAAATCCTGCTTCAGAGCAGGGACACCAGGTGATAGCCAGGTGATAAGCAGCACCTGGTTATTGCCAGTTGAATTGCCTGGCTTTCAGACTCGAGAATTCAATTTCTGTCTCATTAGATCAGAGAAAGCACTATTTGCTAAACTCCAGGTGGGTTGCCATATGCCTGTTTATTCAGCAGAGTAAATGGCACTTAGATGGAACGCCATAGAATATTTCTGATAGGTTCTCAAGTTTCATTTCAAAATTGGTTAGCATGGTTATATGGCTTCTTTCTCCACCCTGGCCATCGTCATCCCCGTTTGTTGTTGACATGATTGACAACTTCTAGGGAAGTCTTCGTCATTCTAAACTTCTTACCCCTGAAGGTTGGAGCCCATTATTCTGCTGCAGCTTTGAAAACTTTGGCAATTTTTCTGCACTCAAATCAGTGTCCTTGAAGGTTCACTGAGCGTTTTCTCTTTGGTTTGATTCTTAACGGTGGGTCATAATTGAGACAGATGTGGGATTGTAGAATTTATCTTTAGCTCACCTACAAGTTTGAGTGGGAAAAGATTGAGGTCAAAGAAGAATAAATCTGATTTTAGTGGAGCTAAATCGATTCTTTCATTTCTTTTTCTTTTTTTTTTTTCTTTTTCATTGTTTTATTTCTTTACCAAATATGCAAATGAATACAAAAAATTGTTACAATCCTTGTTACTAAATTGTAAACAATAAGAATATGTCATAAAATCGCACATTTCTAAAATTGGTGGCATCTCCTCTTCAGGCCCAGCTGCCTGCTGTTCAGCCCTCAGCATCAAACAGGCTGGATTTAGCCGAGCCCAGCGGTCGTTGGTAATTGAATGATTCACAGCGGCCTTAACTCATTTATGACGCTTTCCCGCTCAATTTAACCTTGCCTTGCTCATCAATATTGCCCTGTTGGCCTCCTCAGACGGTCAGTGAAGTCTTATCGAGCTGCTCCCATGTCTTACTGAGGTTTTGAAAATCTTCCTCTGTCTTTGCTTTGTGCTATGAAACTGATGTGTGGACTGTTTGTGACTAAAAAAAAAAAAAAACTTGGATATTCCATGTTTAAGTTCTTGTGTCCTCTGTTTTCTCTCATTTAGTTCCTCGGGGTGTGATCCAAAATGGCGCCCGTGTCAGGAGCCAGGCACTCTTCCCTGTCATCAGACCCCTACCTGTAAGCCCTGTGGGGAGCAGAACCTCTGCCATCAGGTGGGTTAACGCTGCTCCTGTCCCTTTACCTTCAATCAATATCAGCCAGGACTCAGTTCATACACAAAACACTTTCCCTCACATACACTGTCACACCCTCATGCACACATACGGTAGCCTTGAAACAAACACAAAAAGCACACACACTAAAAAGGCCTCGCACCGAATTTTCCACTACGAGTTTACATAATAACATCTTTATTGTGTCCAAAAGTCAGAGGCATTCACACGCTCCCCGCTGCTCAGAACATTTTATCCAGGTGTGTTTATATAATGGTCTTACAAACACACCAGCACACATACACATACACACACATACACACAAACAGGTTTATTAGAGGGAGAGGCCTCATGATTCTTAGAACATTCGAAGCATGTATGGACATGCACATCCATCACAGCAGAGTAAGAGTATGATGGCCTGCTCTGCATAATGAATTAAACATATCCAAAGTCTTTCTAAAGGTATGCAGTGAATATTTGATCACTGTAAGAGGTGCATGTTTTTCTTATAAGATATTAATATGCTAACCCTCTCATCTAAGGGGGGTGGGGGGGGGCTGCTGAAGCTGTCTTTGATTTATTGGTTATCAGAATACACCTCTGCTCTTTCATGCCTAGCAGAGAATAGCGTCTGCAAACTAATGGAGCCAAATTTGTGTCGCAACAAACTGCAGAAGCTGACGTATAGTGGACAGCGGTTAAAAGGCTTTGTTGCAGAATCCGAGTCGTTCACAGGCGTTTTGACTTTAAAGCTCGCAAGGACCTTTATGTGCTGAGCAAGTTTCACAACCTCAGGGAGCATTAGAGCTGCTCAAAATGCAATGTGTCATTTGAAAAAAAATGCAAAGGTGGCAGTGTGAAAATGAGTGTGCTCATTTCTGAAAGTAAAGGCTGACTTTTTCTGGAGATACGAGCTTTTAATCGGAGCGGAGAAATGTGCACATTAGGCCCTGCAGGGAGTGTTCAGGGTGATAGATGATCATGTTTTTGTTTTCTTTTGGCTTTCAAGACCAATGCAGATGTGCTAATGCTGCTGCAGTGGACACCTCATATCAAGTTAACACAATTCTTATTTGTGTCACCTTTAATAGAGGCATGCAGCTGAAAGTGGCTCACATAGCAACAAACAGACAGAAAAGAAAAGAAATGACATCAAGAGATGAAATTTTGCAAGACTGAAAAAATCACAACAATGAAAAACAAAATGTTATAAATCAATAAAAAATAATAAAAAAGAAATACTATTGGCAGTGTGACAGCAGAGTACTTTATTCTCTCTCTGTCTTCTCACAGATCATCCCTGGGAGATTTTCTAAGCCGAGGACCGGTAAGCCCATCTTGCTACTCTCCTCCGCCCTGCAGTGAGGACCTCCAAGAGGACCATAACTACAGCACCGCCAAATCCCCCAGCAGGTTATGTTCATCCCAGGACGACGACGCTTCCTCCGCCCTGGACGACGACGACATCATAGCCGTGGAGATCGAATCAGACGTCAAACCCGAGCCAAGGGAGATCCCGCTGGATTCTCACGTCACCACTGCCGCCGCTACCTACATTTCACAGCAGCCCCTGCGCGGACAGAGACGCAGTTCAGGGGCGGGAGCTGGGACTCTGGCAGGAAGCAGTCTGCCTTGGACCAAAAACCGAGCGAGGGGCATCAGCGACACGCTGCCGCTGAAGAAGCGGCGCGCAGCGACAGTAGAAAAGCCACCGGAGAGCGACGACGAGGAGATGAAGGAGGCGGCGGGGTCGCTGCTTCACCTGGCTGGCGTCAGAGCCTGCCTCAACAACATCACAAACCGCACCGCCAAGGGCCAGAAGGAGCAGAAAGAAGCCCTGAGAAACTAAAAAGACACACGTAGAACAAGTACATAGTCATGCAAACACACACAGACGGTATACAGCTAAAAGCACGCACACACACATTAACACACACTCGCATATACGACACACAAATAGGTCAACAGGTATCGTTACTACAGCATAAGTCTCAACGGACATGTCTCATCTCCCTCTATCTATCTGCAGGGCATTAGGTGAATCCTACTTATTTGTGGCAATATCAAAAATCTATGTTTTCCTACATGTTCAGCAACACTAACATCAATGGGTATTTCTCATGTGTCTTTGTTGTTTTTGTTGTTTAAAAAGGGGATGAAAGCCATAAAAAAAGCATGTTTTGTCACTAATTTGAACAAGTTGAACCACGACAAAACTGAATCACATTGAGGAGCGTACAGTACCTGAACACAGAGGATGGCTGTTTGTCTTACCTGTTTGTTTCTATGTGAATCTGTAGCAATCTAGCGGTGATGTCAGCATAGGCGGCGGGCGGAGGCGGCGAAAGAGAGGGGCACTATTTAACGAGACTTAGCGCTCTCTCTTGGGCCCCCTCGCTGGCATCACTCGCCTACATCCACGAGCACAAATGTGAGACTGTGCCAAAGACAAGCGACCAGGTTGCTTCATGTAGCCGATACGACAGCTGACAAAAAAAAAAAAAACAGGAAAAAAAAAACGAGAAGGCATAGTAGTAAAGAGGAGAACGACCTTAAGTGTCAAAATAATTGTAAAACCCAATGTGATATATATTCATGCACTTAAGATTATTTAACGCCACTTATAATAGAAGCATCATGGGTAAAGACATGGTTTTATTTCAAGAGCACTCATAGTATTTAAGAATAGATATTTTAAAATAAAAAAAAAGGTCATGTTTATCACCATAGAGATGGATAGTGTGCCGGGTCTGAGGCAATATCTCCTTCATTTTGTTGTTGTTGTTGCATAATGTAAACGTCCCTAAAAACCTCCCCAGTACTTCTGTCCATAGACGTAGACACCTGGTATAGATATCATAGCTACCAGCAGCTACCACACCTTCCGTAACATTTGACAACGTCAAAGAACTATATACATGAACTGTGGGTTTAGTTTTCTGTTTGTGTCTGTTTACCCTCACTCTACCCTCACTCTACCCTCATAAAGATATAAGCAATTTGTCCCGTGTGGACAACTCTGTAAAAAGGTTAGAAAATATTTTATTTTTTTCCTTTCTTAATTGAAGCAATTTGACCTGCAGGACTTTCTCAGTTATATTGCATGGGTGCTTGTAAATAAGATAAAAAGCAAATCTTTTTTATTCAAAGATCATGTAAGATAAACGATGTATTTAGCATGAAGCATGACTTATTTTCATATAAACCTTGATCCTAGAGGAAAGAAAAAAAGTTTTGCCGCCAATTCTTATACCCGTGATTATATCGGAATTGTTTTTTTTTTTGTTTGTTTCTTTGAATCTTTTGGGTTCCTTTGTTTTTTTCTGAGTGGGCTTTCAAAGACACGTCTTCAGGGAGGAATGTGGGAGATCACTCTGCAATTAGAGGCCCTAGGGTACCACCCCTGGGCTTTCGGGTTCAGGCTGGGTAGGCCAGCCGAATCTCCTCTTAGGGGTGGGCTTCCGTCTTCTTCTGCCTGTACAGTGATTTTTGGGTGTTCATTGTTAACCTCCGTGTTATTTCCGAACACATGTGTAGAGTGTGTGAGTTTGTGTGCCCAGGAACACACACCCTTTAACATTGTGCCTGCCTGCCTGCCCTAAGTACCTCTGTCGTCATGTCTCTGACATGCTTACCTGTCTTTATTTATAACAGTATTGTTTATTTTCTCTCCTGTGTGTAAATGTACATGTGTCCTTACTTTCCATCAGCATCGTTTTGTGTATTTGTGTGGATCAGACGGCATGGAAAACTTTGTAGGTGTCCTGAAAGAACCTCATATCTCCAAAAAAAAAAGGCTACTTGGGAGTTGAATTGAAAAGAGAGGAATGTAGGTGAGGGGCTTTAATGATGAAAAAAAGTTTGTTTATTGATTTACACTCAGTATTGTTTACCCTTTCTTTAAAGGAATTACCTGCCAATATGGATGTCATATTTTTCTCAAAAGCCCAATCTGGAGATCAGAGGTTATTCTTTTTGATTTTGCCTATGAGGTATATGTGTATCTCACTTAGGGTCATGAAAACACTGACTTGATGAAATTCACAGAGTTTTGACATCTTTGCATTAAAAGTGATATAAACACTGCACTGCCATGATTCGGCATGCCTTTGCTGAAACTAAGAATGCATTCAAGTATTAATTTCCCTACATCGCTCTGCAGAGTTGCAAGGTATTTAAAAGCAGCTTTTTGGGGGGAAACATAGGCCGGGGTTTGTTTGTAGCAGCAGAGTCGGGCACGAGTTTGAGTTCAAAGCTGTTGTCAGAGAGCCACGCGGGCAAACAAATGCATGTCCCATCCACTGGTACAGTCCTTTGCCACCTGTAGCATGCATCACTGGCTTCGCATTTTGTATGGTATCCATGCCGACTTATAAAAAAGGCTAAAGGAGAAGCTGTCAGTGTTCTTGTTGTGTGCCATCCGTCTCTCGTCTGATATCTGTCTGAGTGCCCCCGCGGCCCCGGGTCAAGCACTCTGCTGTATTTGCGGTAACAATCCACTGTTGTGGTGACTAATAACGTGTTCAGCTGGCAAGAGGCATGTCGAGAGGGGGGGGATGTGTTGCCTTTGTAACCACCTTTTTTTCCCCTTCTGACTCACTCAGTGACATGCAGGAGAGATGAACTCCTGACCTACGAGTCGTGGAAAAACAGAGCAGCACATAACATGAACCTGGGACATTTTATAGCAAAAGAAGTATACTCCACTGCCTGAGCAGCCCCTAAAACAAGTGTTTCTTCACACCTGCCAAACATACAGCGGAAAAAAAATGTCGCCATTTTTTTATTTATTTTTTTGCTGATGTTTTAATGCGCATTTTCATTTTTTGTTTTGTTTTCTCTCTGACAAAAACTATCTACAATACTGCCATTTTCTTTCTCTCTTCAGTGACTGTCTGAGCTAAATATTGGAAAGCCATAGGTTAGAGATGTCAAAATGCAAAACTGTTATTGATCTGTGAGATGTGATGCAGAGTACACCCAGGTGTTGGTTTTGTTTTTTGTTTTTCCAGTAAATGTTCAACTCTCCTCTTTATTGTGCAATCATATTGCCAAAGAATGATTTCAAGACCTATTTCATCACTACATGTAAATATCAACGTTGTCCAATAACGTGGCAAAAAATATATAAATGTTGTTTTATTTTGTTTTCCATTTTCTGAAAAACTGCAATGATGTTTATGTGATGTATTGTCTTCCAGTTGGTTGCAATAATAAAAAATACAAGTTGCAGAAGAGTAGCACGGCTCTTCCTTTTAGACTGAGCTCAAACATGAAGGCTGTAATCAAAGACAATAGAACCCACATTGACTACTATGACACATTTAATAACAGCATCACTGATAGGGAGTGCATGTGGGCTAACCGAAGCAGCAATTTAACAATTTTTTTTCCCTCTCAGAAATTATGGTTAAATTTAGTAAAGGCTTACAAGAAAGCACAACACCCTTTCTATGCCCCCTCATTTTCACCACTTCAGCCTACAACACTAACCCCCCATTTGCTGGTAAAGTGGCTGCTTTGTGAGACTGGAGACTCTTTAATTTGCTCTCAAGGCTGACCCCAATCATTAACCTCGCATATTCCCATCAACAAGGGTCTTATCATAACCGTGCTTCTTCCGCCAGTTAATTATTCATTTACTTATTCTAATCATTTAAGTTCAATACTTCTGATTAAAGTCAAACTCAGCTCCCCTCCTCGGGGGAAAGACGTAAAAGTGTACCAAAGAGTTCCTCCATGCCTTATCAATCTGAGTGGTGCCATTTTGGAGCCGTGTGGCAGTGGAAGCCCATTCATAATTGAAGCCGAGACAGGCTTAATCTGGAGCCAGTGCCTCCCTGTGCAGCTCGCTCCCACCACCAACACAACTGGAGCTAGCAGCTCCTCTGTTGCTATGCAACTACAGCAAAGAAAGATGGTGGGGGGGTGCTTTCTCTAGATCTTTAGAGGGCATCATACCACTCAGTTACAGAGAGTGAGACTCAAAGGTAGCGACGACACGCCTCGGATAACAAAGCTTTGTGTTTGATCACATCTCTTACTCTGACAGATACCTATCAGACATGAGACACCAAAGAATATCTCACAACACTTGGTTATATTTGTCAAACAACAAGGTTACAAGTGAATTCAAATGCATATTCTCATCTTGTTGAAGTGGGCCTTTAATTTCAACTAAATTAAAATAAGGATGAATTAAATCAGTTTCCATCTTGGAGAAGACACACTGAAGTGTTAAGTGGATTGATGCACACAGAGCGGGGTGTGTTTCCTGGACTATATCATCCATATCCATGGAATGACCACTGAGCAAGTTTCCATGGAGACAGAAGTGGAGGTAACATTCTCTTGTCAGCTCTCGTTTTCTGCAAAACTTTATTGTTTTAGGAAATGTACCCCTGCTGCTCTAGAAAGGTCTGTTTTGGATTAAATAGATATAACCTATAGATTTGGTTCATTCAAAAATTGACTCAAATCCCCACCCCGCCTTTACTGAATGACCACCACAGCAGTTGCGCGCGTGTGTGTGTGTGTGTGTGTGTGTGTGTGTGTGTGTGTGTGTGTGTGTGTCATGAGACAGAATAACAGAGCTTGTTTTCTGGAGTTCAGAGATGAGGTGTGATCACACTCTTGTGGTGGTTAGAGGTTACTACATGAAAAGTGCCACTGAAACGTAAACAAAGGCACCAAATATTTCCAGATAAAAAAAATACATAACAATAAGTTCAGTTTGAAAAGAAATAGATGATTCATGGCATAAAAAGCCATGTGTGCTCATGGTTACTCCATCATGAGGCAAACAGCTAAAGCTTTGGTCAGTAGAGTTTCAACTCTCCAACTTCAGGCAGTGATGCCCGTGCAGCTTTTTAAAACATGTTACTTATAAACATCCTGTATCAGGTGTTTCATTACACATAAACATCCTGCATTCATCCTGCAGATATTTCAGCAAAGCTATGTACAAATGATGTTCCAAAAGAAAGTATTCACCATGCAGATGAATGGCTGTTATCATTTAATATATTACCAATACATTTGCATTATACTGCAAGATATATGTGTACGAGGCTTTTCAATTACATTGGGTTTTTTTGTTGAGCTCTTTTTAACATCTTCATAATACCACATGTTTATACTATTTAACAGTTGTCTTGTCTCATTCGAAATAAAAGATTATATTTTAAACTCAAGAAATAGCAGCCGTCAATTGACTGTAGATTTATAAACAAGAATAGTACAAAACACCACATTACAATGAACGGAGCCCATAAGAAAATACTATACAGAAATAGGCCTACTATTATAAAAAAAAAAAAGAGAACTGCTTCCCAAGTGTGATCACCAACATTCAGCACAGACCAAGAAAATGATGAAACCCTTGAAGAAATGTGTAAAGTACAGAAACGTTAATGTGTGGCCTATGTGTCTTAAATATTTAATATAGCCTATATATGTCCTTTTGTTTGTTTGTTTTGTAATGTGGTGCTATAGGCTAATTATTAGGCGTAATTTTATAATCTAACAAATCTTTGAACACGTCACAATCCCATGTCACAAATCACATTTTGTAAATTACGACCATTTTAATACAAATAAAAACAAAAAATGTTCTTTTTCTTCTTCAATGAAAAACCAGTATACTCTATGAAGCCCATGGAAGACCAATTACCAACGAATGTGTGGGAATTCAATTCAATTCAAAAAAAATTATTTGTCCCCGGGGGGCAATTCAAAGGCACTCAGAGCAGTAAATTAACAACAGTGCAAGTAGACGAAACATTTTAACCTAAATATAAAGTGTCAATTTAAATACAACTTGAAGCTTAAAGTAAGCATGGCTCACGGAGCTTTGAGTTAAATCATTTAAATGGTTCGTAATATTTACATTTGGTCCAATTCAGCAAACAAGATCACCGAGCATTATGAAGCTAATGCGATCTGTTCACATTTATTTACCAGTCAGCTTACCATATTTAAACTTCATTTCCCAGCAGCAGGCAAATTGATTGGTCATCATACTCCGCTCGAAATCTCGCGATATGTGCGGTTTGACCCTGCCCTATGTCTCGCGCACTCGCAGCTCCATCGCTCAGTATATAAAGCAGGACAACGACGGAAGAAGGACGGCTGGGGAGTCGCAGCCCGGGATTGTAAATAAGACCGTATAAACTGTGTTTTATTTACAAAAGTAATGCCGGCTGTTTTAGAATACCGTTCCCAGTTGTTTTAAGTCGTTTTTCGTAATTTTTGGCTCTATTTCTCGCCTATTTCCGTGTGGTTTTACACTACGCGTATAATGGCGAGCTCGGCAAACTCGAACCCAGTGGTAAGGATCAATCTCTAAGGATTGTCAGCGGGGGAAATGGGGTAAAGATAATGGGAGCTGTCGACGAGCTGATTTTTATTTATTTCAGTACAAAGAATCTGCTTTAACAATCACTTCACTGACATTTGAAATAAAACACTTAAGTTCAGTCAATCGGCCATTTTCATGAGTTTTAGAAACTAGATGGTTCTCTGAGAGAGAGAACCGTCTGGTTGGAGGGATTGCTAAAGGACGAGGAGCAGGTTTTGTGATAAAGCAAAGAGAGCTTGGAAATGACAGAGTAGGGATGAGAAATGCATTTTAATGGTGTTAATTAATTGGCTCTTTTCGTTATTGAAGCTTACATCAGCTTGGTTGGTTCATGATAGTGTTTCTTTGACTTATGGATTTGATTTTGAAGTCATGGGTGAGTTGGTTATAAAATGGATTTTCGGTCTTTGCGTTGCTTTTCGATTACAAAATGAGAAAAGATAACAATAAGCTTACATTGGTTTGAATTTAAAATGGACTTTCAAACGCATATGTACGCCAAGCACCTTCGCATCAACGAGTTGCGCTTTATTTTATTAAAAGTAAAACAAAAATGATCCGATAGTCGTCAACGCTGAGTTTGAACGCCTCATCATTGTCCACCATTTCCACGACCTGAAGGCACCACCACTTTACCCATATCATACCGACTCTACCCCTTCTCCCCACCGACTATTTACCACGTATAGCCTACAAAGCAGAGCACTTCTTCGATAAAAACACCGAAATATCCTTTACATTCCGGCACATGAAGCATTAAAAAACAGGGCCGTCGAGCGCGCAGTTTGCCGCTCCGTAAAATGGCCTCCACGTCGCCCCTCGCTCCGGTTCTGGCCCTCCTCCTCGCTGCTGCCTCGTTTTATACAGCCATATTGGCTCTCTAATATAGACTAGCCCGGGATGGGAAGGTGCTACTCGACGCTACGTCACTGGCTCTACATATAAACACCAGACTGAGCTTTAAATAGTGGAGGAGCAGATAGGCCGAGGGGGAGGAAAGGAGAGACCGAGGTCCGTGCTGCGGACATTTGGGACAATGCAACGCAGTGCGACAGGCCGACGTGTCTGTCGCTTTTAGGTGTACGTTGTATCGTATTTTCCGGTTGTGAATGCGACTATTGTGTCGTTTGTAGACATTTTGTATTATTTGTTGTTATGCGCCATAGCCTACATGACAGGGGACCCCGAGGGATATACACTGTTTACCTAGTTTAGACAGACAGACAGACCTGCTTCATATGGATTAGTGTTACACCACACTGTGTCGGGCATACTTTATAGCTAAATCCCAGGGATTATTTACCAAGGACTTGTTGATATTTCAAAGTACAAAAGCTATTCGCCAGATATTATAACATAACACTATTTCATGCTTATTTGGCAGAGGGAAATTAAAAGTTTCATAATATATCCTGTTTTACATGCTGTTCAGCATAATTAGTAAGTTAACTAATGATTTCCTATTAAACACTTTTTACAAATTTTATGTAAACGCCAGGATGAATTGGTAAACATTAATAATACCAGTCTTTTTTTTCTTCTGTTTTTATTTTATTATTTTGCAGAAGGGTGAAGGTACCCACCACATAATGAAATGTGTTCTCTGTCTGCCTTCTTTGTAGCCTAAACTTTATAGGTCTGTGATAGAGGATGTGATCAGCGAGGTGCGAGAGCTGTTCCTGGACGAAGGAGTGGATGAGCAAGTGCTTTTGGAACTGAAAACGGTAACAGTACCCAGCACGCTTGTTCTTATGTACAATCACTTAATTAGAAATATCACTATTACAGATGTGTGTGTGTGAGGTGTGTTTCAGCCCCATGTTCATTCATTTTCAATATGATTTTCAATAATATACTATGCATATCTGGATAGGGATAATATTTGTATATTTGTATGTATGTATATGTTTATATATGTATGTGGCAGATCCCCCCCCCCCCCCACACATCTTTTCACTGTATTGCGGCTACATTTCAACCATACATGAATTAATGTCCAAATCAAGATGTAAATCACAAAACTAAATTTCAGATGATTGACTTCTTTGCTGTGACTGTGAACATTTTACAGCAGTAAATTAACAAAAAATTATGCCAGTTATAGAATAGATTGTACATGTGCACCTGTGTTTACAAACTTATCATAGTATGCTTGTATCAGGAATTGTGCATGACTGAAATCTTTAGTAAGATTAAAAATATCTCAAGTACCCTCTGCAGTTCTCCAAAGTACCCTTAGGGGTTCTAGTACTCCCATTTCAGAAACACTGCTGTACTTCACTGTATTGTAGGAACCAGATGATTTTTACATTTCAGGATATCCTCAGTACAGCAAAGGTTGGATTGATCTGAAGAAAGTTAGGACGTGTTAAAATAATATTTAAACTGGAGGCACATATTTGGAACAATATTTCAACATGTCTCTCGAACGTCTTCACTGTTGATTACTTATTGCATCACTCCTTCTTAATAACTAAAGTTGCCTCTCTATCCCTCCTTTCCTCTGCCGGGATGCTTCAGCTATGGGAAAACAAACTGTTGCAGTCGAAGGCAGTGGAGGGCTTCCATACAGAAGAACAGGCAGCCCTGCAGGCCGCTCAGCAGCAGCAGCAGCAGCAGCAGCAGCAACAACAACAACAACAACAGCAGCAGCAGCAACAACAACAACAGCAGCAGCAGCACGTTCAGCAGATCCAACAGGTCCAGCAGGTCGCCCAGCCAGCACAGACCCAGCAAGTCCTCATGCCTCCTCAGCAGCAGCAAGGTGTGTCACACTTCGGTAGTAGAGAAAGTGTCCTGCACATTACAAACATGTAAATATGTCTCACACAGCCTTCACATCTTCTCCCACTGAAGAGATCAAGTGTAGAAGAACAAGGCGGGGCTTGTTTGAATTAATAACAAACAGCCTCTTCGTTATTTATAGATTACAATTAAAAGCCCAAACTGGATTAAATGTATCAATTAAATCAAGTATTCATTGGAGCTGTTTACTGGTTTGACTCGAACGTGTTTCTCCCCACAGCTCCCCAGCAGCAAGTCATTGTTCAGGATTCAAAGATTCTACAGCACATGAGTGCAACAGGGATGGTGAGTGGATATCATATCAAATCAATATCAAGTAACAGTTTGGACGTACACAACTCCACAGTTAGTTTTACGGTATGTACATATAAACATATAAGTGAGAGGGCTAGTTAGTTATAAACAACACTGTGCTCATACAGAGACATACAAAATTAAAATGAAATGTTTGTTTGTTAATGACAGAGCTAGCACCGGTGGAAGAATAGTTTCTAAATGTATCAGAACAACCGCCAATTAGTCTGAACGTATACTAGAGACGTGTTTTGGTGCAGTGAACAAAATACATTAAACTATTTAAACTCTGGAAACCCTCTGTTAAATACTTCAGCTCTACAACCCTGTCTGTGGTACATCCTCGGACATTTCTTTAATTTATTGACAAAAGGCGAGTCACTCATGGATACACACATGGTCCCTGCACACACTGCTCAGGGCAAAGTGTTTTCCTGTTTGGCCAGAACTCTGCCATTTGGCCTGTGTGGAGATGTCAAATTTAGATGACTCTATTATTGTTTTTATTGTAAGATAAACTTCCCGGACTTTCCTTCTCGCCGATGTTGAAATATTTGTATTGAGGGAAACGGCAAAAACCGGAGTCTAAACAGGAAGAATAGGATCTGTATGTGTCTGCAGGTGTTTCACAGAACAGGATGACAGAGGAAGGGACTTCGAATGCTAGAATAGATAGAGGAAGGACCTTCAGACAGTTGTCTGGAGGTTTGGATTACAGTTCAGATCAAGCCGGGTAAAATCATCTTCCTGTGACACACACACACACACACACACACACACACACACACACACACACACACACACACACACACACACACACACACACACACACACACACACACACACACTCTCACCCTCTCCTCCCTTTTCCTTTTAAAATGTCTCCGCATCTCCCTTCCTTTACCAACACGCTTTTCATCTGCACTATTGCAAGTTTTATTTTCTTAATTCTTAAACGCCTTTTTACCCTTAACCTTTTTTCACCGAGCCTTGCTGATGAAAACGAGTCAATGCAAATACTTTTATCAGGACAACAGAGAGAAAATGAAAATTAGAACTTAAGTTATGATGAGGATGTTCTGTATTTCATAAATATTAAAATCTCTCTAGAGAAATGTTCTTAACAACTGAGTCAAACATATCTGTGCTGTGCCTAGTGTGTGTTTGTAATAACCATAAAGGGCTTTCAAAACCACTTTCAAGCTTGTTTTCCAAGTTCTTGAATAACACAACTGTGGACTCAAGCTTTGCCTGAAGATTAATACCTCACTGCCTGGTTTCATCAACTGGTGTGTTCTCCTTCTGTCCTCTAGAGTGCAGCAGCTACTGCAGCAACCCTCGCTCTGCCCACAGGGGTCACCCCATACCAACAGCTCATCACCAGCCAAGGTGAAAGACTCACACAAGAGATTATCTGTGCATCATGTTATCGAGAAACAATACTATACGTTTTTATACATGCTTTAGTGCTTCAACTTCCCATCAGCTGTTGCAATCAAGTGATGCATGTCCTTTCACAGCACTCATGCCTCCTCTGTTTCCTGGTCTCTCAGGTCAGATTCTGCAGGTGGTGCGTGCTCCCAATGGGGCTCAGTACATCATCCAGCAGCCTCAGCAGCAGATCCTCCTGCAGCAGCAGATGCAGCCTGGCGGCGTACAGGCTCCGGTCATACAGCAGGTACGCCCCATTACACAGGTAGGAACACCCTGACCCGATGAACTGAATGCCTTTTTGAATACACCACAAACATGTCTAAATATTTCTTGTTATATTTTTGGTAGTGAATGATTCATAACAGCTTGTGTATTTAACCCTTGACATCCTGTTTTGGTCCATAACATGTTATGGTCACTGAAGCCGTTTTCACATATGCGCTCCTGAAAATATCTAGATAATTTCAGGAGGACTGCTCCGGAGATTCTCCTGACCTTTGCTGTTCACATATGCTCCTCACAGCGGGAGACTATCCCTGTCAGACGGGGTGGGTGGGGGGTCTCCTGTGGTAAGAAGTAACGTAAAAATACAAAGTGGAAGTAGTGGGTGAAGCAACAGAGACCACTATAATAAGAATATTTGCCTTTATATCAATGCTATGTGTTGTTCAATGGAATGACAACATCCACAAAAGAGAGGAGAACAACATACTGATGAACAGAAAACAAAATGCAGCCGATTAATTACGTGCAGAGAGATCGTAGTGGTCGCGTGGAGACACTCTGTGCATCAGTCACAGTATATAACCGTCACTCCCCCTCCTATTGACTCGAGCTGAAGTCTCTTGAGAAAATCCTGCGGCGTTCTGACATCAGCTCGCTCGGACTTGCAGAAAAAACACGAGGGGTCTGGCAGGAGAAACTCCGAGCGAAACATTTTGCTTTTTGCGTTCACGTATACAGATCCTCCGGGAAATACCAGGAGTTTTTCAGGAGATTTCTGCGAAGTGTGAAAGCCGCATCAGTTTCATAAATAACAATAATGACCTATAATGTTTGCCAATAACATAGTTCTTTAAATGAATGAGAAATTAAGATGTCATTCTGTTAGAGGGAAACACCAGCGTCCTTTAGTAAAATGTGAGCTCTTCCTGTTTCCTCTCTCTCTCTCTCTCTCTCTCTAGGTTCTGACTCCTCTGCAGGGAGGCCTGCCACAGCAAACAGGAGTCATCATCCAGCCGCAGCAGATTGTGTTAGCTTCAGGAAAACAAGTCCAAAGCAATGCACAGGTCAGCTCTTCTTCTTCAGTTACTTCATAACTCATTTGATCGCTCTTCTCAGGAAGTTTGCTGTGCACTTGTTAGCATTTGCTGTAATGGTTGTTTTGTTGTTGCAAATAGTTCTAGCATTGATAGACATTGATATCAACGATCTACTGGGACTGATATTTTTCTCTCTTTTGGGACCCTTTCCCCGTCCAGGTGATGCAGGCAGCAGGTATGGCGCAGCAGCCTGGTCAGGCAGCTTTAGTGCAGCAGCTTCAGCAGGCCCAGGGTGCAGCTGCACCACAGGCCCAAGCTCTGCCCCAGGCCCAGCAGCAAGCTCAGGCTCAACAGCAGCCGCAGACCCAGCAGCCTCCCATGATGCTGCAGGTGGACGGTGCCGGAGACACCTCCTCGGAAGAGGACGAGGATGAGGAAGAGGAGTACGACG
Source organism: Labrus bergylta (assembly GCF_963930695.1). Classification (NCBI taxonomy): domain Eukaryota; kingdom Metazoa; phylum Chordata; class Actinopteri; order Labriformes; family Labridae; genus Labrus; species Labrus bergylta. Next base: position 21,034,748 of record NC_089209.1, on the reverse strand, counting down.
AAGATGACGAGGAGGAGAAGGACAAGGACGGGGGCGAGGACGGGCAGGTTGAAGAGGTAGGCTAAGGATGAAGCAAACATATGACCTAAACATTTAGATTTTCCCTTAGTGGATCAGGGTTCTGGACAGTGAGCAGTGCAATCTAAGATGTTGTACTGTTACATCCCACCCTGAGGTGGCCCTGTAGAGCGGCAACCCACAAACTGACCAAACAAATCACGGAAAACCCCTGAAAACACTCAGACCATGGGATTTATTTTAACAAAAAAAAATAACATCCAAATAATGGACAAAGGCTTAAATGATCAAACACAACACACACAATCCTCGTCCTCGAGGCACAAGACACCGCCAGCAATTTCTTTTAAAAGCCTCGGACCAGGTGAACCTCATTCACATTAATTAACCTGCATGTTGAAACACAGCAGAAGGCTTAAAGGGACACATACACATAAAGCCAAAACAATACTGTATTATCACATTGTGTATTCTTAAGATAATAAATAGAAGTCCTTTTACAAGATGAGCTCTCCACAATCAGCCATGCTGTGTGTGTAAATGCTACATAGGACAGAAATCCTGAGACAGACTTTTGAATCATTATGTAGACCTGCACAAATGAAACTTGTTGGTTTGCTGTCGTCACCAGGAGCCACTGAACAGCGGGGATGATGTCAGTGATGAGGAGGACCAGGAGCTGTTTGATACAGAGAATGTAGTGGTGTGCCAGTATGACAAGGTAAGAAGATCTTATTTCAGGGAAAACTTAACAGCCACTTCTGACCAACTTAAGCTGACTACGCACTGGATGATTTCAGGCCCCATTATGGGCCCCATAGTTATTTTACAGCCTCTGTACACGTGGCACCCAACATAATCGCTAGGCTACCGGTGCTCCCAGGAGTTAGGCAGAAAGTTTGCTAACAGTTTTTGAATTAAATGTCCTACGAGCCATCCCTGTAGAAAATACTGGACCTTATCTATTTGCAGATTTTTTTCTGTGCCTTTTTTAAAACAAAAAAAAATAAGTTTAATATATCACTCATGAGGAAGAAGTTGGTTGGGAAAAGAAGGCTGTTACACCTACCCTGCAGCGGTAGCTTCAGCCATTAAAATGAACAGTATAGAAATAGTCAATCTCTATGCTGATGTTCTCGATAGCTTTTGAAGGACATAACGAGGCGCCAGTATTGATTTCAGTCTGTTTCATATCCGGCTAAAAACTCCCCACAGTAGCTTTTAAATACAAAGGAATTAGTTTTTCAGGAACTACATTTTGTTGCGATAACCAGTGAGACAGTATAAACAAAAGTCATGGCATAGTAGTTTTAGTCTAGATCCGTGTAGTTTAATCCTATGTGGTACTAATTCAGAATTTATAAAGAGCTGTCTGCAAAATTTGGCAATGCATGCGTCTGGCTGAGTTCTCTGCATGCATGGGTTAAAGACATTAGAGACTACATCCACTGTAAGATGAAACAGTGTCCATCTGTCCCCGACGCCCACACCATTCATTTCCTCTCTTTATTGTGCAGATTCACAGAAGTAAGAACAAATGGAAATTCCACCTGAAGGACGGGATTATGAATCTTAACGGGAGAGACTATGTCTTCTCCAAAGCCATTGGTGATGCTGAATGGTGAAGAAGAAAAAAAAAAAACAGCTACAGCAGGAGCAGGAACTCTGTAACTCCCTTCGATCCAGTCAACAGACACTTCAATATCCTTCCATATCCTGTGACTGGACTCATTTCAGGAAATCTTTTTTCTGAGACTTTGAGAACTCTGGTAAACCCAAAGGACTGTGAGGTACAGTCAAAATCTGGGTGTCATCAAAAACACTCCACTAGCCTTGCAGGATGAGAAACCTACGGGGGGGGGGGGGTGGAAGGGGGTGGAAGGGAAGTCCTGTGAGCAGAGCGTTCTTGTGATCTCTTTTTTTTTTTTTTTTTTTTTTTTCTCCCAGGCTTCTCTTACCTTTTTTTCCCTGAGAATTCACTTTTGGAAAGTAAGCATTTCACATCGTACAGGTGTAGTGGACCAGGGTGACCTGACCTGCTTCAGGAGGTCGGACGTCATTCATTTGAACCCTGTAGATGAGTAACACCTTCACGATGCACTGTAGTTGCTTGACTGGATTGGCATGCGTCTACATTTAAGCCCAAAACTAGTGCCACCAGTCGAGATCGCTGCCTTTAGAACGGCCTGAATCACCTTTTTGGCTTCTCAATTTTTCGTTCTTGGATCATCATTCTGTCACGATTCATGTTCATGACATCGGTGCTCCAGAATGTTTTATGTAGTTAACGACATTGTCTTGTTTTAAACATTTTTTTAAACGTGTTTGATATAGGGTTAAGACAAAGAAGGTATCGTTACATTTATCCTAAAAAATTACTAATAGTTGTTTGAAGGCATTTTTTTAATCTTCTAAGGAGCGCTAAATCCCCCAAAAAATAAATATATACTGATAATTTCCTCACCGGCTTCTCTGGAGCTTCATTCCATCTGATTCCCGAAATGTAACGAAAAAAAGGAAGATCCAACTCTGAACTCATTTATGAATTGTACAAAATGTTTGAAAGTGTGTCCTGTTGGTGTATCTTCTTCGCTCTTATTTTAGTTCTCTGCAGCCGTCTGAAGATTTGCACTGTCAGTTTATCAATGTGTTGTGAATTCAGTCAGTTGCGTTGATAGCCACAGTGTGCTCTGTTCTGAGTGTGTGTGTGTGTGTATGTGTGTGAGGGATTGTTCATGTATGTATGTTGAGGTGTGTTGTCACAGCTTTTTTCATATGTTTTAGTTTAATTACTTGCACACCCCATAATCTCAAAAGTAGAGATTTCATTTTCTTTTTTTTTGGAGGGGGGGTGATTGGGAGGGAAAGATGAAATCCCCCCCTCTTTTTTTTTTATTTTTTATTTTATTTATACCTGAAATTTAACGTCATGTTTTCTTTCTTTTTTCGGAGAAGTTGGAAAGCCGCACCAAACTGTGCTCTTATAATCAAATAAGTGTTCCTTTTCTTCTGTTGGCTGGACAAAGCTGCTCTCTGCTGAGTTCCAAATCATTTCGTCCACCATATGTTCTCCTGTGCTTTCATTTTATTCATAACTTTTAAATGAAAATATTTTCTATCCAAGTGAGTTGAACTCGGGGCCCCGTGTGTTTCTCTGCAGTTTGTTTTTAGTGCCCCTGTTGCAGCAATTTGAAATAAAGTCCGTGTTTTTTGACTGTTGTGTTGACTTGTTTGATGGTTGGATCTCAAGTTCTGTTTTTTACAATAGAAATCCATACACACACATAGGGACAAATATAAAATGTGTCTCATATTGTTATATATTTGATGTAACTTGAATCAAATGATCATTTCAGATTTTGTACTCTGGCTTAAAGCAATTGTATAAATCTTTGTTTGTTGAATTTTCTTTATAATAGCTGCCCCCATTAGATTTTAAAATAAGACACTAAATAAATAAAGTGCCAGGAGGAATGTTTTCCACACAAATAAAGTAAAACATGCGTGCTAGATTATCTCCGCAAAAATCCAGTAGCGCTAAATTAATATTCATCACATAAATTCAGCTCCTAGAAACCATTTTCTGTTGAGTTAAACTGTCATTGAATGTTGCGTGTGCCTTTTGAACTCTATTTCAGGATATTCACAAATGATGGATGAGTTAAATGACAAGGATGTTTATTAAAAAAAAATGTATCCCTGTGTTCAAACACTTGGTTGTGTTCTAGCTGCTTTTCAGATCATGAAGTAATTTAATGTAATTATACATTTAATTGTATTAATCAGAACAAGTTTGGAGGAAATCACAGAATTGTAATGCATTGTATTTTATTTTTGAATAAAAAAAGAATAAATTAGCACATTTAACAGCATGAATTTAATCGGTGGGACCTCTCTTTTAGCAACTATTAAAAGTCTTCATCCACTTTCTCTATCACCTTACATCATTCACATCCTTTCATTGTAACAGTTGTCAGCTCTCATATTAGGACTAGTTTGACTAACACCACCACAAACACAATACTTTTTTTTTTACATTTTTGAAGAGTGGATGAAATTTAACAATGGGCATGTTAAAACTGTTATTGTTATTTATTTCACACAAAGAACAGCCAATGTATCAGCGGATACAAGGGGATTTTTGATGTCAACTTAAGAGAGAGGCTGAACATTTTATCAATGTTTGTGAGACTCTATTTCAACTGTTTGATTTTTTGATTTTCTTCTTGGGAAGAAGAAAAGATTTTAGTCAATTCAGCCATCCTTTATTTTTGTTAGCAAGTTAAACCACTTCGCTATAAGATAACTATTTCAACTGTTTTTTCCATTACTTGTAGCTAATCATCAAACTTCTCAGGCGTATCCAATGCTCTTAGCAAACCATTTTAATCAGTAACATTTTGTGAAGTACCAGCTGTTCATTAATTCAACTACTTTAGGCTAACGTTGGCTAGGCTAACCTTTGTTAGCCAACCAATTGTTTAGTATAAATCATTATTATTCATATTACAACCATTTGGTGTTTCATTTGTTAATCCCTTAGCTTATCCAAACTAAATCTGTTTAGCATTTCTACAGCGTATAGCAATTCCAACTCTTCATTTTAATCCTCAACTAACATTCGTAACATTTTAGCTATTGCTTAGCTATTAAAACCACTTTAGCTTTTGCAACTGTATATATTTGATAACTTTTAAACCATTTACTACTTTTCTTTTTCTTAATATTTGAACTGTCGATCCATCAATTGTAGCTAGTGTATTTTTTATTTATATTTATTAATCCAAGCTTAATTATTCTGCTTTCTAATTTATTGGCCTAAAAAGGCAATAATTGACTTTATTACAATAAAGTTTTATAGCTGACCTTACAAATGTTATAATGGAATTTTTATTTTATTTTTAGCTTTTTGTGCCATTATTGTAGAGATGGAACAGTGGCTAGAGCTTGAAAATCAGGTAGATACAGAGAGGGGAACCACATGCAGTCAAGAACCACAGGCCGGATTCGAACCTGGGCCGCCTGCTTGGAGCACCATAGCTTGTGTACATGGGGCGCACAAACCTACCGCTGCTTCACCAATGCCCCTTAAATTACTATGTTTTTTTAAGATTAACTATGAAATTCCTAGGTCAAAATATCTGGCTAAGTGCTAAAGCAAAAGTACCTCCTAGGGTACACAATTTGAGCTCTAGTTTTTAAACACTGCCTCACTACATATAATGCAACATGGACATGTGAGACATAAAAACTCCACTATTCTAGCCATGTAATCTAGCGTCTGGATGGCTGTCAGGGTATTCACAGCATGGGCGTTCTCCCTGTCTTTCCTCTAATTCCTACTCAAACTGATACAATCCCTGTGTATTTCCTTGCAGGTAATTATGAGATAAAGGTGTGGTGCTGTCTGGGATTAAAGCTGAACCAGAAACTACATGGAGATTTTTGCCCCTGATTGTAAATGGATTTGAGGCGGGCTGTCACTTCAACAACATATCAGGCTTCACAAAGACTTATTCAGCCCTGAACAGACCTAGTAGAGGAAGAATGTATTCCTGGCTGCTTCTGATGAAATGGGCCCTGTTGCTACTTCTGGGCACTCAGACATAAGAGTCTGAGCTGCTGGAGAATGAGGCTTATAATGAGGCCCTGGAGATGTTGAGCTAAGACTATATAGCTTTCTCTACTTACCAGCTAACTGATGGTGGCTGCCAATCAGCTGCATGGTCAAACAGAGTCTGGAGGCTTCATTGGATCGTGGTAGCCAGGCCTGTTGGCTATAAGGCAAGTTACCATACACTCTGAAAATGTCAAGCACTATTGGACAAAGAGTCTCTATTCAATTTAATGGAGATTCCTCCTTTTCTGGTTTCCCTTCATTGTCTCACGGCTTTTATCATGTCCAATAATAAATATAGTCAGTACAGACATGGGAGAAGGATGGTTTTTTTGTCTGTCTGCTGGTATGCTTTGCCAAACACACCTTTCCTTTCAGCTTGGCCTTCTGTACGCAATTTGAAGTGGAGTTCAGATGTAGGTGATAAAGTGAGTGATTAATGAATTCTATGCATCTGCTACTGTTTCAAGCTTCTGGTATTATGTATGCTGGTCCAGGTACAGCATCCTGATTGATTGAAAGTATATCCATCATTATAAGTGTAGAGCTCATTCACTAACGACGATCTTACAATAGATTTGTCTTTTTTGGTTTTAGGAAGATTACTTTTAAGTCAAATGGCAAACATCTGAGTAATATCATTTGTGTTCTCATTAAAGTAGATTTGCTTATAATTCGGTCCAGTCCAAATGTAGATGTGTTCCAGCTGAAGTGCTTGCTGGAAAGCCAAATAGAATCTGAATCGTCCTTTCCAAACCATTGGAAAAGGATGCAAACTAAACTGATGTACTGGTTCGTTTGAGGTGAGCCACTAAGCACGCTTAACCTCTGCTACTTTTTGAATGTAGAAATGAAACAGCACTATGTATGCTTTAAACACTCTAAAAAGTGTGTACACTTTTCTTTGTATTATGAGTTGTATTATAAGTTGCACATGTCTACATTGTTGTGATTTGAGCCCACACTCCTGCTGATAGGTCACAGGTGCTGTAGGAAAAAGATGATGTGCAGAAATCTGGATGTGAGTGGGTATCTTTTGCAAAGATCAACAGTTCAAACAGTACAAATATTGAGATGCAAAGTAAACAAATACTTAGCACTTCTCAGTTGCTTGAGGCAGAAACATCTTTTGCTTACTATTTGGAAGTTGTAGCAAGAACAGTGCTTTGCAAGCATCAGTGCCCAAGTAATTAGCCACTAATTGCGACTGGGAAAGTTGGCACACTTAAGTGACTGAAATACTTTAGTTTTAGGCCTTCGGCCAGGTTTTCCTCCAATGCCTATTTAATGAACAATATGGCATTCTGATTAAGTCGTTTTGGTTGCATGAATGCACTACACCTGGGCAATACCAATGAGCTGGCCCAGAAATATATATATATATATATATGAAACTTGGAACATGAAACATTTTTAAATCCAATACATCTTGCTCTTTTGATAATGAATCAGCTATGTTGTAGTGAAATGGTTGGTGACAGTTGGAAATAAAATATTCTCATCCTTAATTTTAGGAGTTGAACCACCCTAACACTAACCCTTTCGGAACAGGGAGTACAGTTTTCATTGACATGGACACTGATTTGCTCTAGTCGTCATTAAAGAGTTTTCTGCATAAGAGAAAACCTTGACTCTTGAAGAGGACCATCCATGCCTATTGGTCCATGCAGTACCGCAAGTAGTGATGTCATAAATGCAGGGATTTTTTTATTTCCAACAAGAAGACCTGACTGGATACTCGTTGACTTTGAGCTCCTCTGAGCAGCAGAGGCTCTTTCAATTTTCCTAATGGAAACTCTGTTCAGTCATTCTCATGATTCCTTTCCCACCATATTTGACTCGAGCAACCTTATCTGGTGTTAGCGAGGTGAGGTGCATTATCTGGCCCTGCCCTGCTTATTTGAGGAATGGCTCAGGGATGGGTTTATTTGAAATACCGGGAAAGGAATGATCAGGCAGTCCTGAGAATCAGCTACATAATGAATGTGAAAATAAATCCTGTCCTTGTCTCTATCAGTTTGTTCGGCCTTTTCTGACTATTGGTTAGATTGAAAACCTATGTGCTTTTAACCTTTAAATATTGATATTCGGTTTGATAATGCTGTTGGCTTTGAAATAACCTTTGATCATTTCATGAATTCTAAATGGAGTATCAGTCTTGGACGCCTCTACCAGTATGTCACGACTCCCAATGTTCTCTTTGTATTTACCAAGTATCCCACGTAAGTGTGCAGTGATTTTGATTTTTATCAACCTTGACATACAAACACTTGTGAAACAAGCATGAACTTTGAGTTAAGACTAACTGGCAGTAGAAGTGGAGGGGCCCTTACAAATGCAGCCAGCCACATCATACTCCAAGTCTGTGTGCTTAGCATCTGAAGGGTCACCACTGGATTGTTGTAAATGCGTGATTGGAGGAGATAGACATAAAGCTGTGGAAAACATTCAGCTGAAAATAATGTCCTGTTAGTCTGTTAAGAATTTACAGAGTGAGTCAAGTCTGGAACACAGCGAGAAGGTGCCATTTTTAATATTTTCAACTTTAAAGTTATTTAAGTTCTTCCATTCTTGAGGTTTGCCCCATTCCAAATTTGCTGATGCTTTGAGAGTGCATTATTGTGATATGGATTTGGGAATATTGTACCCCTTCTTAACACCAAGTCAAACTCTCTTGCAGTCTGGTCAAATATCTTCTTGACAGATTTGGAAGAAAAATTAAAAAAGGTCTGAAATTATCCCTTTTTCCTGGAAAGTCCCTCCAGTTCATCTGTATGTTGCCTTGAAAAATGTCACCCAGAAGATGAAATGCTAACCAGATGTTAAGCTGCCATTGGAAGAGGGTGTCCTTTAACTCATAATAGCTCAATATTGCATAAGTCAAAGTGGTGCTACTCAAACGTGCCTCAGTTGTATTTGCTTTAAGCTCCCCCAGTGCAGGCAAAGCTATCTCTGCTGATTGTATAAGTCACATGTTTCCGTGAGAGGATGGAAAAATATCACGACCATGCAAGAAAAACAACCATGACATTCCAGAGGAGAGACACAGCTTTTTTGGTATATATTTGAGATTATCATGCCTGTCAGTAATTTGTAGAAAATTGCTAATAATCCAAATATTTCTTGTGTTTACTTTTGTTGCTCTCTGGAGATGAGTACGTAGCTCTTTAAACTGTTTTTTTTAAATCAATGTGAACATTTAAAGTAATGGCATTTGGTTCCATAAAAAAAATCGCAATATAAAAACAAACTCAAGTACACGTTTTTTATATAGCCAAGAAGGTTTACATCAATATGGTGAAGGTATACACAACATAATTTGCACCATAATAACACAGTTTCTCAACATCACATACCCTGCTATATTGTTTATAAATCAAAAAGAAAACTACAAACGAACCATAACCCTACAAAGAATAGTACCATTTTTGTCCATAAACCACCAAACACTACTGTGTATTTATAAAGCATAAAGACTATGGAAGTGCAGTGTTTTTATCCATCCATATATTTGATAAAGTTTCCACTATGAACGCACTGAGCCAGCAGGCTGTCCTTAAACACAATGACCAAGTATAAATATGGCTCCTCACTATAGCCATAAAAAGTCTGTTATATTTCCTTTTCTATCAATGCAATATTGTGTGGCCATAATTAAAGATAAAGTTAAGCATATAATTAAAGATGCTGAAAAGATTGATGTTATTCATACTTATGTTCCTATATCTGAGTTTTTATCTTGAGAATTTGTCCTCTAAATAGCTTTGTTCTAGCCAGACCCTTCAAATAGAAAGGCTCATAAGTTAGATGAAGTTCGGCTCATATTTCAGAAAACTGGACAACTGGAATCATAAAATCGTCACAGCCGAAATTGTAAAAACAGCTGAACTTGGCCTGAGAGTTGAAGCAGATACAGAATACTGGACGTCCCTGTTAAATATCCTAGCAGGTCTGTCCACAAACACTTCAAGGCCTCTCCTCTCCCACCTGAACTTGTCTTGCTTCAGCTACCTCCAGCTGGTGTTTGGCTCACGTGTTCAGCCTCTGGTTCCCTTCATGACTCGTATTCTGGCAGACGGGTTGGTGGTAGGTATGTCCACAGCACTTCTTCAGGTTGATGGGCACCTCTTCCTGTCTTCCTCTTCCACTTTTTCTAAACTTATCCTTGTCTCTGCGGACCTGAGATGTCCCGCTGCTGCCCTTCGAGGACACTGTCTGGCCTCTGAACAGCTGTGCTCGCTGCTGACAAAGACCGATCTTACTGAGGAGGATGAATATGTCCCCCCTGAAAGCCTTGGTGAAGATGGCGTAGAGGAACGGGTTGGCACAGGAATTTAGCGGGTAGAAGAGCACCAGTAATATCTTGGAGTTGGACACGGTGATTAGCGGCCGGTCCAGAACAGCTGACATGGCGTAAAAGGAGATAGGAGCCATACACAGGAAGTCAGTAAATATGAGGACAGCCATGCGCTTGGCGATGTTGGTATCCTTGGATCCAGATCGGTAGTGAGGGTTGTGCACTGCACAATAGATCTTGATGTAACAAGCACAGATCACCAGAAAGGCAAGGATGTTGAGGACCAGAACTGACAAGATGTAAACCTGGGCCACTGTGGACTGAGTGTCCATTGGGAGACAGATGCTAACCCTCTGGTAACTGCTCACCCCGACCAAAGGGAACAAAGCCAGGAGTAGGCAGAAGATCCAGCCGCCAAGCATCACTGCTGCCGCATGGTGCAGACGTAGCTTACGGTCCAGTCGCATAGCAAAGGTGATTGCGTACCACCTCTCCACAGTGATCACCGTCAATGTGTAGACTGAAAGCTCACTGGCAAACACCGTGAAAAACCCAGCAAGTCCACAGCCAGGACCCGTCTGCCAGTCTATAGCGTGGTTGAAGTACTCAGATCGTGTGTGGAGGTCTACAGAGGCGATAAGCAGCAGATAAATGCCCATGCACAGGTCCGCAAAGGCCAAGTGACACATAAGGAAGCGGGAGACTGAGAGCTTGTAGTGGCTGGTGAGCAGCACCAACAGCACCACAACATTTCCCAGAACAGCCAGCAGACTCACAAACCACACAGAAACTCGCAGGAAGCCAAAACCCATTATGTCCTCACAAGGATTGAACTCATCGGGGACTGGTGCACACGCCACCTCCTCTCCCTCATCACACACCACATAATCGAGTAAGCGACTGTTAAAATCTTGGCTGGTGTCCTCCTGGGGGTTCTTGAGGGTCTCTCCAAAACCCACATCCTCATCTGGCAGGCCCCCGAAGTAAGCCTGGTAATGGAGGCTGCCATGGTAGTCGCCTCTCCTCCAGTTTTGCTGGGACTCTTTGTGGCCTTCATCGTTTTGCTCATCGTCTGGGACGGTTTCCAGCATGCTGTCCCCTTGGAGGGAAGGCAAGCTGAGGGGTCCCACAGAGCGCTTGTGATGCTGGTCTTGGAAAACGGACAGGTTACACACCTTGTAATCCCAAAAGCTGAAAACACACACACAAGAATACACAGAAGATTGAGTCCATCTATTCTACTTTATTATACAAAAACACACCTGGCTTCTTCCTCGCCGGTGCTTAATGTCAAAGCAAATAAATTATACATCCAGTTGAGGAAAAGAGATTTCTGTTTTGAGAGTCATTATTAGTGGGGCTCAACCTTCTTCCTAAAATAACAGCAATGACTGACACTAATTATGGCAGCACTGAAAGGAGTTATAGGTAAACAGGGCAAATAGTTAATCCAATCCTTGCCAAAATCCACATCATACAAGTGTAGCTATTCGGTCACTTAGGTAGTTTGTTCAAATATAATGAAAACACAGACTACCAGAGCTTTCTATTTGACTCTGTTTGACTTTTACTCACTTTCTTCCTCTTGACATTTACGAGTCTCTTAAGTACCTGTAATGAATACATAATGCAGAATTACATTTGAAAAAAGCTCACCTTCGTTTCTTCTTGAGGTTTTTGAAGCCACAGCAGTGACTTGGATAGGTGAGGTTGGCGGTAGTCAGGTGTTTGAATGTTTTGATGGGAGGCAGTTTCTTGAGGGCCCAAGCATTGCGCGCCTTCAGCTCTCTGAGAGAGTTCATGCCTGTGGTTGGCAGGGAGGTGACCCCTGTGACGGACACGTCTCTAAGACAGAAAGGGAATACATTCATCTCAGAGGATATAATAAGTAAACATAAAATGGCTCCAGATTGACGCCCCTGATTTAATGACTCTCAAGTCTACTCTAAGACTTTTTGACTTAGTCTTTAATAAGCATGTTTTTCTCCTGTTGTCCATCAGCATGTTGCTTTCTTTGTGTTCTGCCAGATAAAAAAATATCTGAACTAATTATGAAATGTAATACTTTCGCAGACTGCATTGCTTCACTCTTCTTGGGGCAGCTGAGGCTCAGAGGTAGATGCTCCTGTGTATTCAGCAACCCTAAATTAAACTCCTGTCAACCCTAAATTGCTCCTGAAGGCATTGGTGTGTTTAGGTCCCGATCAGCACTTTCACTTTGTGAATGTTGACAAGAACAGTAAAAATGTCTTGAGATGTCTAAAGTACCATAGCACCAAGCTACCATGCATTCATCACTCACCTTTTTACTCCATTGTCCCCGGGTAACAAGTTATTTCCTGTTGATTTTCTCAAGATCTCGACTTATTGCTCTCATTATCTCCAGATAACATAACAAAGCTGGTTTTCCCATTATAACATATTTATTTATTGTGTTATCTCAAGATAACAAAGCCTTTCGTCTTATGATAACGGGCTAATTTTGGGCCATCTAGAAAACAAAACAACAGGCTTGTTGGTCGGACAAAGACATGCATTGCCCACACTAATGAGGTAAGTCAATTCTGTACCCTGGAGGTACAAGATAATTAAGTTAAGAAAATAACTGGAAATGACTCATTATCCCTGGGAAGATTGAGTAAATATATTGTCTGTACAAAAGCCAGAAAAGTGCTGTATAAACACAGACCATTTGCCTCTTACATTTCTTCATCATTGCAGCAATGAATGTTAAGTCCACTGCAGGCCTAGGCACAGGTCAGTGTAGTTTGTTAAATGTTGAATTGTAACCTTGGTGCTGCCCCTTGTGAACATTTTATCTTTCATGGCAGACAGATAAGGTCTATGTGATGCTGAGAGTACCGTTCATGGTTTTGTCTTGATGTAAGGAATGTAATGTGACTAATTGTTATGTGTATGGAGTGCTGAGGCCATGTACAAATCTAAATGAGGTCCCTGAAACAGCTGATCTTCAGCAGATTCTTTTTACTTTACACTACTAATTATACTGAATGATTTTGTTTTCATCCAGCTACCTGAAGAAGTAAACCAACATTTTTTTAAGACTCTTGAACAAGTGGCAACCTCTGGTGTTGAAACATGAAGCCAATGCTGAGCTGCAAAACGCTGCAGTTCCTCAAGTTTTGCCACATTTTTACAGCAGAAATCAACATTTAAAAACTTGTTCAAACAAACGCATATATATCTTATCTCTTTATTGGTCAAAGCTGTAGGAGGGTCTGATAGAGGTTTTTAGTATTGGTGTCAATACCTGGCTATCTCGCATAAATGGAGCCTGGGTCTTATGAAGGTGGTGTGCTGTTCAGGTTGCCCTGTTAACTAAGGGCAGCTGTGGCTCAGTTGGTAGAGTCGTCGCCTGTCAGCTGGAAGGTTAAGGGGTCAATCCCCTGCTGAGCAACATGTCTGATGTGTCCTTGGGCAAGACACTTAACCCTGAATTTCTCCCACTGCTTCAGTGGCGGTGTATGAATGGCATTAGTTGCTTCTGATGGATGATACTACATAGCAATCATCTGTGCGTGAAAGGGTGTGAATGGGTGGGTGTCACATGTGGTGTAGAAGCACTTTGAGTAGTTGGAAGTCCATTTACCATTTACCATGTGATACAGAGGCAGACTCAAGGTTTTTTTTCATTAAGCACTTATCCTTCGATTATGGCACAAGTATCTTTTGTTTATTTCAAATAAATAAAGTAAGATAGAGTTATTACCAATATGGCGACTGTCATCATAGGGCTTCATAACACCGCTTCAGAAAACCAATGGTTGATACCACTGAGACTATGTCCATGTGTTACATACAGTTGTACGCTCTGCAATAAACATCAGCAAACCTTTTTGCAGAGCTATGACATGATGAGACCTGAGAGTTCATAGATGGATTAAATAACACCCTCCATCTGTTTCTTACAGTGAGATCCTCACTCTTCCTTCATCTTTAAACAATTACACGTGGTATTTCTTGCATTAGGCTGTCATGCGAAAGCCAGTTCAACCTCATCGGGACAAAGATATGCAGGGAATCGACAATCTCACCAACATCCTGTGTGATTCTGTTTTTAGGACATTGTGTCGATCCCCCCTTCCAGGGGCCAAGCAGAGGTCAAGTATTCTCTTTCTTTCTTTAGTTTTCTAACCCATTAAAACTCTTAGTCATAGCATCTGCAGATTAATTTGATTAAATAAAAGAAACACAAGCTGAACCATCCAAAATTTGCCAAGAGCTCCAATTGTTCTTTTTTAGTCCCATTTGCTTTCCTCACTTCTCTGTCCTCTGCCCTTTTCCCCTCTCACGGGGCACATTGTGTAAGGCAGTTTAAAAAAAAAAAAAAACAGCTGAAAGTCTGAGTGTGAGTCTGATTTAGTAATTCGCAGATGTTTAGCCCATGACCTCATGGAGGTGACCTAACTCAGGACAGGTTGCTCAGAGGAAGAAGTCCTACACACACACATTTACTAAACCTGACACTTAATGGCTACATCAGAGTCCTCACAGCAACTAGATAGCCGTGGTAGAGGGTTTCAGCATCAGACACCTGTAAAAACGGGAAGTCAGCTTTGAAATCCTTCAGAGCATTAAAGAAAAACGACAGTATCAAAGAAATGTCCCTCACACGCTTGCACACAATGTGTTTCAGGTTTCCTGGCCGAAGACACAGCTGCGGAGGAATGATTTCAGCCCTTTCATGATATACAATCCACCTTTGCATACAAGTTATGCGGTCTGCACTTTTGTAATGACAGCATTTTTGAAGCTTATTATCAAACTAGGTTTTTTTTTTTTTTTTTTTAAATAAATAGGCTTTGAGTTTTTAAATTAGAATTAAACCTATCGTACTTTGCTTTCTTGCTTGGAGTAAGATAAGAATATTGATACCACTTTAATTTGTGTTTGGTAAAGAAAAGCAACAGTAAGCCCACTAATAAGCTTAACATGGATAACACAAAGACCCGAAACAAATACTATTTTGACAACAAATTCCAGTTTTCCGTAGATGTATTAAATCTGATAAGAACCACAAAGCTTCACATTAATGAATGCAGCTCAGTTAAAACCCTTAGTCTCACTAGGAGAAAAGGAAGTTAGTGTCAGTCTTTAGTCTGTTGGGGTTCCCTTCCCAATAACCACCTGCTGAATATATTGCCCCGTGTATTGCACGGCTACTTAAAGGAAGAATGTTCGACATTTGACACATAAATACAGCAGAAATGTAAGTATATCCTATGTAAATGTCTCTCTGAGTCATGACTGTCTATAATGAGTGAGATGCAAGCGTCCCGGCAGTTTTACATCATGTTTAAATGGACGGGACGGCCTTGAGTATAAAGCTGTTTTAGTCAAGGACTAGAGAAAAGAAGAATAGTTTTCTCACTGCTTATATGGATGCCATGGAAGTGTTTTCAGATCACGCTCATTCCGTGTACATTTATGTGGAATATGAAGCTATGAGTTAACCAAAGTGTGTTAGCATTAGCCTGCTAACACAACAATACAGGCCACAGGCAATTGCAGCTCGAGCAAAGGACAATTTTGTCTGCCGCTTGCGCTTAACGGTGCTTAATTATGGTGCGTTCGTTCTAATTCATTCGAGTGGAGATGGGTTGGAAAAAATGCTCATAAAATGAGCTAAAATAGATTTTATTACTCACATAA
Source organism: Labrus bergylta (assembly GCF_963930695.1). Lineage (NCBI taxonomy): Eukaryota > Metazoa > Chordata > Actinopteri > Labriformes > Labridae > Labrus > Labrus bergylta. The sequence goes on along the minus strand of NC_089209.1, from coordinate 21,019,143 downwards.
AACTTAAAATTTCCACAGATTGGGAAGTGATAATGTGGACAAGATCTTGAATCAGCGAAGCACCTGACTGAGTTTTTCTGCCTCATCATGGTTGAAGTCGGTTCATTTTCTTTATTCACCAGTCTGTAAAAACATCGCTGTGACCCAAAGCATGTTCTGTTGCCTGTTAACTTCATGTGCCATCTTCAGTTTTGTGGAGTTTTCTGTCATGGCCTGCAGCTTTAGCATCTATAAACCTCTCTCCTCTGTTATTATCCTTTCCTTTGTCTTTTTCCATCAGTGAACAGACTCATGTCAAATTAACCGGACTTCTTTCTATGGATTGATATGATATCAGTTAGTCCTCAAGAGTTTACGATAAGAGCTGTGTCCCTAGCAACCATCTGGTTTTCGTAGTAACAGTTTGTTCTTAACAACGGTGATCTATCGAGGGACAGCAGACCGTTGCTTTGCATAACTGGCCAATCAGAATCAAGTATTCAACACAGCCGTGTAATGGATATGTTTAAGGCAGCCTGTGTGTGAGTAATAAATGAATTTAATTGCAAACGCAGTTGATAACAGAGGCTCAAATTTTAAACCCTCTATGTACTTACAGAAGCAGAGGGCCGCTGATGGTGTCTGCAAAAGCCCTGTCATCCATCTTGGTAAGATATTTATTCCTGTGAAGGTAACTGGAGAAGAAAAAAGTTAAGTTTGTTGAGAGGGAAGCTATTCTTCATATTTCAGTCTGACTGACAGAGGTGAGGCATGATATTCTGCCGACCCCTCATCACTGCACATTTCTCTGTTTATTTGTTCTCATTTCAGGGGTGAAACATGACAGAAAAGGTCTCAACCAGGTTGTTGATTTAAATTAGACGGTGTACGACGTGGTGGCCTACTCCTTTAACACACTGCTCCCTCACTACACATCTCCCCCAATCCCTTAAATCTAATAAGGATAATAGACCTGTAAGGGGTGTGTTTTTCTTGGTCAGGCTGAACTGGGATCAGTTCTCTCCTCAGAGCAGAGCAGGAGCCAGCATAAACAACAACGTGCAAAGTCTCACTAGTCACAGAGCAATGGCTAAATTAGACTCTTATAACGATGTGTGTAGGTGTTGCAAAAGAATAAAAGTAATACCATTAATATCTCATATCCTGAATATGTAGGATACTGGACCAGGACCAGACAAGAAAAAGGAAAACATGTTGCATCAAAAGAGGGAAGGCAAGACATTCTTACCCTTGTCTCATAATTTATCCCACTGAGGTAATTGAATATGAGTGTGAAATTGATTTCTTCAAGTCTGACACAGATTGAGGGTCCAGTGTCACTGAGTGTAGAGTCAAACTCATAATGCAGACTTCCTCATACCCACTATCGGAAACATTTTTCCCATGAGAATTCCGGCTTACTAATCAAGAGTTGGGCTCGAGCCGTTTTAGAGAACATATGAGACGGCATAGACCCAACAGTGTTCCTGCTTCTTTTGTAGAGCAACTTGGGGCAAAGAAAAACACATGCCAGATGTCAGAAACGATTTAATCCAGCCTTTACACAGAGCAGCCTAATTTTTGGAGAAATGTACGACCTCTTAATCAACTGATTTTGGTGACCTTGTGAAATATTGGATACACTGGATAAAAAATAAATGCTCTTTAAAAAAATGATTTCCAAAGAAAGAAAGCTACAGAAGGGGAAACAAATCAAATGAAAAATATTCACATAACGCTGCCATAACACGGCTAATATTATACAGTATGGCAGATTTTTTAATTAGTCAGTGCGTAGTGAACAGAATTGTTCAGAAAATGCTTCTACATATTAGCTTTCTTCCCGAGGTTTAGATGATGCTAGGTGTATGCTAAATATGAAGCTACAGCATGCAGCATGTTAGCCTAGCTTGATTAGAAGACTAGGGAAAAGTGATAGGCTACCTGGTAAAAAAAACGTAATTATATAAAAAGTACATGTGGTTCGATGCCTTAGTAAGTCAGCATAAGAGGTGCTGTTAGGTAGTTTTTTCTTGGATTGAGAAAGGCTTGCTGTTTCCTGCTGTTTTTCTTTAAGCTAGGCTAAGCTTAATATGGCATATTTAGCAAAACAGACAAAATCAGACAAAACTGTGGTATCAGTCCTTTCATCAAACCCTTAACTAGACAGCAAAAATAATATTTTAAAATGTCTTAACAGGTACCAAATCAATTAATCAAGGTGCTACTGTTGTCCATATAACAAAAACTACTTACACTTGATCGAGCCTTGTCCCATTAAAGGCATGATGGTGGATTTCTCTGAAACCGTTACCGTACAACATCCTGGAACAAAATGTAAATGTTTGATATAAGAAAACATCACTGATTAGCATCACTCGAAAAGGGTTTCCTAAGGTTTATAAACCAATCCGCTGATATTTCTCCATGAGCCTCATCCATTTCAGCCTAATGACAGAAATAAAGACCTCCTTATTTCCCATTCTAAAATGAGGTTTTATCTGTCTGTGTAATTTTGCGGTCTATAACCCAATATTTCCTTTAACATGCCGTTTTAGGGATTAAAATGGCAATCCCTCTTCCCTCAAACCCAAACCTAAATGCAACACATGATTGCATGTTGTGTATGACCGTCTCTGTGAACTTGTTTTTTTTTGCTATCTCTGGCAGATTCAAGTGAGTTCAGAGTGAGGACATACTTTTAAAGTGAGGTCATCTTGGCCAATGCCCATTTGGCTATTTTAGGCTTTGGGTTCAATTTAGGGATAAGGGACATTCAATCGTAATGTAGAAATATACGTGTCTGTATGTAGATGAATGTGGATGCTTTGCAGATTACTTACACCGTCAGCACGTCGCTCGTGATGCCACGGAATGAGTTGGCTGGAATCTCAGTGATGTACGGATGGTCTGCAATTTCCCTGCAAAAAAACACACCACACATAGCATATATATTAAATGAAGTGGTTTTGTATATAAATAAGATGGCCTACATTAAGGGGATGATACAAAGATGTGACAATGGAGGAAGTTATACAAGGAAGATGCTAACTGACCCAAAGATAAAAACACAAGAAGACACACAAAGTACAAACTTGCTGATGTGACATGTTGAAGACAAGTTAGACAATTTAAAAAGGGAAGTAGTTGTTAGCGGTGGTATTTCTTAAAATTGAGATTACTTTCCCCCAAATCAATGTTGTGTCCCTCTTTAATAAATCCCTTTTTATTCTTTTTGACATTTGCAAAAAAAGATAAAAACCTCAAATCTCTTTTTGGCATCGAACACCCATCTATCTCTCTGTTCCTTAAACAGTATACAATGTAGATCATGAAAATCATGGCTCATCGTCTTACTGACAGTCTCTCTGGTTTATGATGGTCAGAGTAATGGCTCTGAATTAATATGGCGATTCATTGCTGACATTAAACTGCTACAAGTTGTGTCTTCAGCAAGGATGAAAACTGATTTATGTGCTCAGATTAAAAAGTTACAGCAACTCACAGCATGAAGTTCTGGTCATTAGAGCGGATGTTGCTCAAGTCAGGGAAGAAAGTGAGGCCGGTATTGAAAATTCCCCTGAAAATAAGAGTATATTAACAGTCAGTGCATCTGTGAAACAAAAAGGAAGGCTTTTCAAGCTTCTTTACACATGTTCGGAAAAATTATGGATTTTTTTATGTTGTAGTGAATTTTTGGGATCATATCGAAAATGCAAAAATAACTTTACATTTCTGCAGATGACATCATTTAAAGTATCTCCATTCGTTTATTGGCATATTTATTTGTGATTCCAAACAAGCAAGTTGTCTTCCAAGCCTCAGATTCTTTTAAGGACTTTTTAGTAACTATGAGATCGGGCTATAGTACACAGCTGTGGCCTACATTAAGGAAACAACAACCTATAATTTTGTAGCAGAGAGTCAAATATTTACAGATGACTGACAACTTCCCTTCTCAGGCCAAGCACGTCAAATTTCTTCTAAGTCATAATGAGTGTGCAGTCAGTTTTCTGAAGTTAACCTGTATCACTGCATTAAACTCAAATGAAGCACAGCTCAGTCCTTCCTGCACAATGCTACGAGAATATCGCAATGTCTAAATTATTGCCAGACTAAAGCATTTTAAGCATAAACCACTCATCTTTTTGGATTACTATAATGGTGTCAGTATGTGGAATTCAATGAGAGAAAAAAATACTCACAGGTATTTGAGGTTTGGGAGATTTTTAAAGGCTTCTGGGTCAACGTAGGTCAGACTTTTTGCATTGCGTAGCTCTCTGAAAGAAGAGACGAGGAAAGATTGACTAAAGATGCAAATTAACAAAAACTAATTAGGAGCACATGTAAAAGACTCATTTAGAAACACACACTGTCTTGAAACCTGCTGACAGCACAGGACAAGGTGCATGCCAGCGAGCAAGAGGGGAAACTCGGTGTAGACGGCCAGGGCCGGAAGTACAGTCCAATTAGTGTTTCATTAGTGTGTTTACTCTGGTCCGCCCTGGGCTGAACACCTCTCTCTGCTGTCTGAAGACATGTGGTTCTCTGAAACGTGTGTTGGCACTTCTTCACACACCTGGCAAACCACACTGAGCCCAGCAGACGGACGTCAATATAAGTCTCTGAGTGGGAGATGTTCATCATCCTCGAGCTGCTGTAAAAAGGCTAGAGCTACACTAAAATGTCAAGAGCTAAATTTATATTTGCTAATAAAACCATTACATAGTCTGTCAAGCAAACTGCACTTCTGAGTGGCAGCACATGAGGTAAGGCAAATAGTTTACATCTTTGTCACAACTCTAAAGTTTTAAAGTCTTAAAGGTTTTTTAGAGTGATAGGTGGTCATTTTATTCTTTAGCAAAGGTGTCTTTGGCTGCTCATTTAAATTAATCTATCTAAAGACGTTTGGATTCTTGAGTCTTGTCTTTTTGAAATGCTAAAGTCATTGAGGTAAATGGCAAGAAAAAACTATTTTGTCATCAAGTCTAGCAGCATCTGGGTTCTAAGAAATTGGAAAGTGCCATAGGCTGCAGTTCCTTGACTGGCCACTTGAGGCTGGCTCCAAAATTAGTCAATTCCCAATTAAACCCGTGTGAAATGCATAGACTTTGCATAGAACCTTTTCTGTGAATCCTACCACACTGCCACCACATCTACTCTCTGGAAAACTGCTACCATAATCCCTAACCCAAAAAACCTCGGCCCAATAAACCCAACCACCCCATTGCTCTCACATCCTTAATAATGAAGTACATGGAGAAGCTGCTGCTGAATCCCATTCTGCCATTTTTTTTGCCTCAGAAATGGATCCCCCTCCAATTTGCATACAAGACTGAGAGGGGCACATAGGACCCTTTGGCCTGTCTCGTGCACCTCCTTCTTCAGCACCTGGACTTCCCATGTCACTTTGTCATGATCCTCTTTGTGGACTTCAGCTCTGCTTTAAACCAATTCCAGAGGCTTCTGATGATCCATGGTACATCAGGCCATCACCTCCTCCTGCCTGATACACCTCATTCACATGTTCCTCAGTGCAGCTCGGCACAACCAAATCACCTGTTCTAGCCACTAACACTGGAGCACCACAGGGATGTGTATTGAGCACATTCTTGTACACACACTACACCAATTACTGCATCAGCCCATTACCCATATCCTTTACCTCAAATAGTCAGATGACAAAGCCCACTAGCATACCAGTGGCATCCAAAAAGGAGCCATCAAAGACTGTCAGCCATCCGCAAACTGAAGGGTCTTTATGTTGCCCCCCACTTTCTCCTGCTGATATACATGATTCAGCCCATCCTACTGTCCTGACCCACCTGCTTCTTCCACATGTCATCTGTTCGAAACAGGGCCAAACTCAAACCCATCACAACCACAGCTATATAATATTTAGATATCTAGATATTAATTAATTCTGTTGCTGCTGCTGTTAATATAAAACACACAAAAATGTATTTTCCCCACATGATCAATTATGAAAATAAATCTTTGTCTATTGATGATTCCATAACTACATGATAAAGATTCATAATTATTGCATCTATTTGTATGCCAAAATATTACCAAAACTTAGATTAAGCTAGTAAAACTGTCAGTTTTTGCTTCCCAGTAAAAAGAAAGACCAGAACTCCTGACATTGGTGGTTTCTCTTGATGCTGGCATGATCCAACCTTCACCCAGCCCCCTCTGAATTCTGCTCCCACTGCAGTCCCTGAACCACAGCTGCTGTCGGCCTCAAGCAGCCAACAGGAAGCCCAGCATTAATTTGTGTCTGACCCTGAAGGAAACCTGAGAGATGCCATTATCTGCTGTATGGCACTGCACCACACCAATCAGAAGCAAATGGGCCCCGGAGATCCAAAATACACCACCAAGACAAAGATAAAACCCTCCGCGAGCAGTCTGAATGATTGTTTCTGTCTGTATTTGGATGTCTGGAATTCAGCAGCTAATAAGAAAAGACTTACAGGAAGCATAATTTCAATTAAAAAAACGGCCAAATGATGTGCACACATTCATTAAGTCATGTCAAATTAATTCTTAAAGATGTAAATTATAGCTACTGTCTCAAACTGTTGCTCGCTCCCACATTTAATGCTGTAATAAATGTGGAAACAAACCGCTAACACACAAACTGCTACATTACAAGAAGCTGAAACAAATCTTTCACATAGTCATGTAGCTTTGCAGTAATATATGAAGTGCTAGAAGGTTCTCTGCTGGAAAGTGTGTGGTCCACCCGGAACCTCAGCCATAAATCTCTATCCCATAATTGAGAATAGAGTGCACCTTGCTCGAATTTTTCCCCTGAGCTGCTTCAACGAGAGCTGCAACATAAAAAGTCGAGGAGAAAGGCCAAATACTGACTCATTCTGACTGTCTGATTAACCCAGGCGTAGTAATAATGTGCCAGATAAATAAGTTATATCTTGAATGGAAGTGTTTCTAATCTAATTTGAATGTTCTAATCTCACAACAGGGTGGTTTTTCTTCTTTCTTTTTTTGGAATTGTCAGTGAGGTCAAACTTCTTTGAACCCTTTTGAAGAGGAGCAGTGAGCTGAGGTGAGCGTGGGAGAGAAATAAGTTTCTAATGTGTTTCTCCTTCCCTTTCATTCGCTTTGTTCAAGGTTTAAAACATAAGCTTCTTTTTCTTTCTCCAGGGGGCAAATGGAACAGCCTAATCAATAATGATCGATAGAGAGCGTGCCCTTCTCCTTGAGTTACTTACATGTTGGTGATTTTCTTCAGGCTGTAGAACGAGTGCCTCTCAAGCCTCTGCAGCGTCACATCCACCGATATATGGCTGCAAGAAACACACACACAGCTTATTCAGAATCTAATGTACAAACTGCCTTTTTATATCAAATATCTGGCTTTTTTTTAACCATGTGCAAACAAAACATTCCATTTTTTTTTTTTAAAGTTTCTTTAAAAATGTTCCTAAGCCTGCAACCATTTCCTGAATTTATCAACCCACCTTGTTCTTAAGCCTCCGAAGTCGCGGGTTATTTTACAGGTACGCACCCCGCATCTACATTACACAGTCATCAGTCACTCTGCTCTCATTTATTTTTACTTGGTAAGAAGTACGCTCTTTAAATAAACCATGATCATAGCTCTCTCCAGCAAAGTTAAAAAAGACTTACTCATATCTTTATCATCGTAGCTGTTACTCACCGTTTAATAAAGTCGACTCAATGTTCCCCCACACGAACTATCAGCCTCTGATATTTTGTTAGTTTTCAACCATGCAGTCTATCATTTTATCTGGAAAACTAACATTAAGAGTAATAGGAAATATTTTGTCTGTGCACTTGTGGCTGTTTGAGGCTTACAGGCAACTTCTAATCCACCTCCGTCCCCCTTCATGCATGACTTGGACGCAGACGTCCGACTCAGTAGCCCCGGATCAAGTGTTTATTTTACCTCTACACAGAGACTTCACCTCTACTGTGAATCTAAAACCACACACCCAAAAAGCTCTGCTCGGATACCTAGTCGATGTCCAAGCCCCGCTGCGGTTAAATGACCAACATTCCTATTGAAGGAATGTATTTAGTGCTTCCAGCTGTGATTAGGAGCTGGTGGTGATCCTAAACAGAGAGTAAATCATCTGCTTGGGTGGGAGACAGAAAGGAAAGGGTGGGCAGTTTGAAAACGTTCTACTTTCTGGCAAAGCGATTGAAAGAAAGCAGGTGGATTTAAGAAAATTTGTGGATTTGTGTTTAAAAACCTGACCTTGTGTACTGAGCTTGAGTTGATTAATACCAATGTATACATTGCTACTCACATCCTTGAAATGTTGACCATGTTGGCAAAGGCATCTGCAGGCACTGACGAGAGGCGAGTCTCCAAAAGCCACCTGGTTCGAAAAAAAGGCAGTTAAGTCTTAACGAAGACATTTTTACGCTTATTAGCTGCTTTGGCTCTTTGTTATTAGAAGGTTGCTCAAAACTTTTTGAGCATTGGCTGGATGTTTTCGGACCTGGGAGGTGAATATGTTCACTTTTTTTGCCAAGAGTTAGATAAGCACCGATACCACTCTCAAGTCTGCATATATCTGGAGCCAGCAGTCGGCTACATAGCTTATCTTACTGGAAACAGTTGAGTATGAAGCTAACAATTTTCCGCTAACAGCTCTGTTATCAAAACTAGTAGATCTTGTTTGTAAGATAATAACAAATTGTGCTGTTTTTAAGGGTTGTGTAAGAGACTATTTCCTGATTGGGAGTAATATCTGGAGTCACTGCTGGTTCCCTTGCATTTGATCTCCAGAAACAGTCTGTCACATAACCCCCCTTTGAAATATAAATTGTTGTTCTTGCACTTAACCTAACCGATGTCAGGTTACCTGTTACTAATTGACTAAACAAATAAGAAATCATGTCATTATATATTGATTTACAGGTGCTGGTTTCTAGATGTGGTGCTTTCTCCACACTTTCTCCTCCTGTTTGAAGGGGTTTATGCTAAGCTAACCGTCCTATGTCTGTGATGTCTAAAACAATGTTTAGGTTATGTCACATGGAATACATCTTCTGTTCTGTCAGCCAAGAAGTCTTTAAAGATAGATATATAACACTCAAATTTTACACTACTGTAGAAATGTTTTTGAATAAATTTACTTTTATTGTGAAAATGCTGAAGATTATCCTCGCATTTCAAGACTGTAATCAAAATATAGATTTCACATATCTACTGTATATATTTATAATATTAGCCTTTTGAATGTTCCAATTATTACAGACAGATCCAAATGGAGAGAGGAGGACAAAGAGAAGGTCAAAAAAGAGAAAAAGGGGGAAGAGATAAAAGCACCACTGTTCAATCTCAGCAAGATGAAAGTTGTTTTTTCTAAATGAGATTGGTAAAACAGACCACCCCCCGTTCTAGAATTGAGGGGAAAGAAACAAAGACTTGGATCAGACTGGACCTGTGCAGGCAGCCAAGAACAACAAGGTCTGTGTCTATTTAGGACAATGGTCCAGATAGTAAAGTTAGGACATAAGCATGGGATACACACACAAATACACACACACACACACACACACACACACAAACACACAAACACACACGCGAGCACACACACACACACACACACACACACACACACACACACAAACACACACACACACACACACACATCCCCAAAGTTAAGGGAAAAGTATTACCCACTGTCACATATTCACTGTAAATACCACAGGTTTTGTTGCCATGGAGATAACCTTTTTAATCAGGTATTCTGACTCTCTACCCCCTTATAGCCTGTTGTAAAAATATAAGAGGTTCAAAGATACTGAAAGTGGTTTGTCACTGAGAAGGTAAAGAGGGAAATACATCTTGCTGATTAAAATATTGTTTTTCTTTGTGTAATCAATATATGAACAAGTCAAACCTCTGTGTTTGAGTTCAAACAAGAAAAAGTGTTTCAGAATAAAACAAAAGCGTGCTTTAAAACATTTCGTTTTTTTATTCAGGGGAATTTAGAGGTCTTTTTTTTATCTTCCAGAGAAGAAGAGCAATAGGTCAACAGAGAGCTATAGCCAGGAGCAAGTTAGCTTAACTTAGCATAAATATCCTAAAAAAGCAGAGGAGAGATGTTAACCTGAACCTGTCCAAGGTACAAAATTCATACCCACTCTTTATAAAAGGAACAATGTGAAGTTGTATGTTGATAGGTTAATCTTTAAAATGAAAATAAAATAAAAACATCAGGAAAACACCTTTTAGCAGACTGCAATTTTTTCGGGGGAAGGAAGCTGAAAATTATTTATTTATTATCATTTGCTAAAAAATGAAATTTAAATAATAAAAAAATAGTTTGTTACTCTTTTCCTTCTTGCTAAGCCTTTAGCAAAAGTCTAGAAACATGTGGAAAAAACTAGCCTGTCACCGTCCAAAGGTGAAATATTACTTCTTCCAACACTTTTATCACTAATTAATTATCACATAGGCCTATATTATTTCAAGAATCCCTAAAACATCAAATTGTTGTTTTACGCAGGTTAGTGTTTGACACTCTTGGTCAGAGGCAGAATGTTTTTATTGAGTCCACGCTGACCGCCTGGCAGTTGTTGTTTTTACCCATGAAGACATGAATTATTTGACCAAACAAGATCAAACATGCTGATAAGTTTATTAATTTATTTGAATCAGGGACAGTGTACAAAAAAAAACATTAGTCTCAGAAGAGAAGAGATACTTTGTACCAGATTTAGCTAGCTAGCTAATTTCCATATGTTGTCAGTTTTATTCATTTTTAACTCAAGCTAACAGGCTAATGACTGTTTATTTATATTTAGTGAGTGACATGATTAGTGATATTTATCTTCTTGTCTAACTCGCATCAACAAAAGAGAATAAGAGTATCTAAAAAATCTGCCTTTATTTTAAATGGTCAATGTTGGCTCTGGAACCTCAAAATTAAAATGTGGTATTCCTGTTATCATGTTTCAGATTTTGTTGTGGTGGATTTATGAATCCCAGCATAATGATAGTGTGGAGATTAAGATGAGAGCCACAAGGGTTTCATGTAGAATTCTAGGGCCACCCTGCAGCAGGATGCACAACCAGAGTTTGTTCCACTGCATCTTTTCTCAACTCACAACAGCATCTGTATCATGTGTAAAAAAGTGATAGAAGAGTGACTTAGCTACCATCCTCATGCACCATCCGTTTCTCAGGGGAACAACAGACTAATTCAGAGGCTGAGATCTGACCCCTTGAGTCTAAATCTCACTCATATGTGGGGGGTCAGTCGGGAGACACAGGAGCACGGGACCCTGCATACACTTTGACAAAGTCAAACAAACACAGGGAGACAGAGCAGACCTCGACACCAAACACCCTCTGTAAGAACTGCCGCATTTCGCCGCCACGCTCAAACCCAAATAACCAGCATGCATTTTCCCTCTGGAGCGTGTGGAGAAGACCAATGAGCCGATCTCAGAGGTTTGAAGAGAAAAGTACTCCTCCAATTTGTCATTTTGGAAAGAAACCTTTGAAAACAAACAGGTTGGATATTGAGTTTGAAGTGGGTAGAAACCACATAATTCATAATATTCATTGTCAGCACAACGTAACTGTGTTTACTACGGGCTCGGTCGCATTTTGATTTGTAATGGTCTGTGGTGACTAGTAGAGAGGGTCGCTTACATATTCTGCAGCACGTTTCAACTTTCTCCAGTATGATTCTGTGTGGCATGAAGAAATAATGTTAAAAAATCATATATGTCTGCAGGATGCTTGGATATGCATGACACCGTTCCTTTTTTTCTTCATTTTTGTGTTCTGATCTCATATTCTATAAAACAAAATGACGAAAAAACAAAGTGGTATAACAAGTGTATGCACAATGCCTTATCTTTAATTTTTTTTTATCATAGGTAATATGTCAAATCAGATCGTTTTCTCATAAGAGGTACTTATTGCAGAGTGTCAAGTAACAGTAATAATTTCCATTACACGAGCCATCGGTACAAATTATTAGCTGGACAACTGTCAGTACTTCCAGTAATCTCAGCTTCATCTCATGATGTCCAACGTCCCCATTTCTTTTTGTACAATTAATCCCAGTCCTCATCTGTAACCAATCAGAAAACAGCATGAGAATTTCACTCATCAGTCAGTTTTATGAGACGTGAGGTCAGGGGAGAGCAAATATCACGACTTATCACATGTTTAAGCATCGGTCCAAGAACTCTGAGGTTTTTTTTAAAAGACTGGAACCGCTGTATATTTTCCCTCCTTCCCTTGAAGTCTTTTTTCCCCTCTTAATTATTCTCAAATGGAACTCTCCGGGTGTTTGAGAAATGTGCTGTAAAAGGTAAATATTGTATTTGAATGCAACGTCCAGACGCAGTCACGAGTCACGCTACGCAGGCTTTTTAAGCGTGTCTGTGCTTTCCTTTCCACCTCCCTGACTCCCAGTGACACATGGAGTAACCTGCACAAGTATACACACACACACACACACACACACACACACACACACACACACACGCACACAAAGAACTCCAAATGCTAAGTGTCCACATATGTACACTCACACACAGACACGCACACATGTCTGCTTTGCATTCACTTTTTATTGAACCATATTTTTACTACAAAAAGGTCACTTGTGCACATTATCTTTCTCCAATAACAAAATTAGATTTGTTACATTTTTTCCCGTAATATAAAAATTTGTAAACTATTGTATCGAAAAAAAAAAAGAAAAATCAAAAAGCACAAAAAGAAGCTCCACGAGCAACACTTCTGAAAACTGCACTGAATGACTTTCAGGCAGAGAGTTAAGAATGAAATCACTTACTGTGTATCTGAGAGAGGTATGGATCTTGCTGTAGAAGTTAGATTATATTTCTAGAAACGTAGAACTTTTCTCATGCCTTTTTGACCGTAAGACAAAGTCCCAATCAGGTGGATTTTGAGTCCAGTTTGGCCTTTTTCAAAAATATCTATTTCTCCTTGTATGGTTACTAAATCAGTCGATTACCAGTTATTGTCCCTGCTTAAACTTCATGGATGTTTTATTTGTCCAGTTCATGGAATTCTGTAATGAGAAAAAAATGAGCTGATATTCAAATAACACAAATGAGCCCTCAGCAAGACCTGTCAGGAATAAAGTTGCTCTGCACCAGCCTGGTGAGGGCAGGAGGGTCATCCATTCCTCTGTGTGTGTGTGTTCAGCACAATCCTAACCTCCTCATGCCTCGTCTGACCTGACATCTCACTCAATACAAAGTCTATTTCGGGTTTATTGGGCAGATTTTTTTTTTTCCGGGAGGGATGACAACCCAGTGCTTGGTGGCATGCTTTCATGTCTCTGTATCCTCCTGCAGGGCTTTAGGTAAACTTTGGGCAGGAATGTGAGTTCATATTTTAGAGCACAGAATCGGAGCAGTGATCGGGAGATAATTTCATGTGATGGGTGCTGTTGGAGGTGATGCAAAGAGGTGTTTGATGAAAGGGTGATCCAATAAATTCTAAGACAGAAATGAAAAATATCATTACATTGCTTGTGACCTTCAACTTCTCCTTAATATTTAATTAATACGCCAAACAGCAGTGCAAGTGAAGAGGTCTGTGAAAGAGTAACAAGTGTCAATATTGTAATCCACTTGATAATTTGGGAATTCCACGTTTACTATTACACAAACACTCCCTCTTAACAAGATAGCCCTGCTACAGCAAAGCAAATATCAGCATCCTGAAAAGCTTGCAGGAACTCACTTAAAGCACATTCCTTTTTGGATTCTTAGCTTACTAGCATCCTAAAATGTGTAAACTTAAAAAAAAAAAAAAAAAAAAAAATTCAAACTAGGATTAAGCGGCACAGTAAATGATGTTAAAAAGAAGAAGTATGGTATAGACCTGCTCGTAATGTTAACTGTCATGAGAAAAGTTTTGATTTGTTTTGGCACTTAATAAGTAAGAATCTATTGACTCATAAATATTGAACTAGAACTAAACACAGTGTGAAGCTGAGGCTGATGGGAATATTATTTGTGAAACCGAAGTATTGGACAAATTGAAATGTTGATGTGATGATGTCAAGACCTTTAATAAAGGAATCTATTTGACATTAGTCAAGCCCCCCCGTCCTGGAACATTTGTTGTTGTTGCCCAGCAGATGAACAAACGTATATCTTTAGATTTAAGGTGGAAAAAGAACAATGTGCAATGCAATACATCTGGCTCTCCCTTTATGACAAACTGCTACATCTTTAGGGTAAAATGCTCAATAAGTGTGATTAAGGAAAGCCCTATTATTTCTCCAATAACCTCACCCAAGGTTCAGGTTCTACAATGACACTGTCTGAGTTACTATCCAAGAATGAAGGATTTGATGAAATGCCCGTTCTAACTCTTCCACTTCTATGTTTTGACACAAGCCTCGGAGTCCCTCTGAAGGGCATGTGTTTCCATCACTCAAGGCCGTAGCAAACTGGTCGCACTCTGTTGCATAATTTTCGCGCCGTACTTAAGCAATTTAGGATGTGTAAAAGCGCCGCTACATTTTTCAGACGTGACCCTGACATATTACATCATGTCGGCTCCCAGGATTCTTCACAGATTCTTTGGGGCCTCAAGATAACAAGACGGCAGATGCACACAGATCACCCCCTCTTTTTAAACATATCTGTTTGTTTAAGTTCCCTAAGCTTAAGGATTCAAAAACACAATAGCCTGTACTGCACTCTAATGGTATTAACAATGTTTTTATCTTTGAGCCACAATATATCATCTATACTGTACATGAGAGAAAGAAGAAGTAACGTCCTGCTGCTCTTTCCACTTTATTCTGCATTTTACTGTAGGTTTCATCTTTGAATTTTTGGGGTTTGTCAGAGAAGATTAGACACTTAAAGATGTCACCTTGAGCTCTCAGAAATCATTAGGAAATTTGTTCACAATATTCTGACATTTTATAGACTAAGCAGTTATTTGAAAAATACTGAGTGTCCAGTTAATCCTAAAAATAATCACTGGTGCAGCCTTGATTGTAGTATTATACAGTTATATGACTGTTGCTGGAAAAAAATGTTAAGGCAAGTGAAGCTTATGCATTAGAATAAAAATAAGGTAATCTAATTATTTATCTTGGATTGTTTAAAATATCTCCTGTCTCCATAGTGCATATTCATAATAATGGGCACTGGCATAAATACCCTGCAGCCTTTTCAGAGTTTTCAAACTGGAGGTCTGTTTTCTAAGTATTTCCTCTATCTTCCCTGTAGCTGTCTTTCCATCATCCTGGTATCTTCAGTACACTAATTCTGTTGCATGAAATGGTGACAATTAATAGGCTACTTTAACTCTTAGGCAATGTTGTGTAAATGTGTATTGGTGAAGGACAGGTAGGCCTGAAGATTAAAAAATGATTATCATAAATGTTATGTTTGAAAAAAGTTTTTCCTCTGTTTAGTCAGGCCTACATACGTTTGCATAATGATGGATATATTGTTCAACTCATCTTTTACCAAATGGCAATAATAAGTCATTATGTCATTAAAACAACATGTCAATATTAACGATTATTTGTAAATGTGTGCCTATATCCTCACACTTCATCTGGGATACAAGTCGCACTGACAACTGGGACACAGCTTGTTAGTAATACTATAATAGACGAAAAAGAATACCTTCAAATGGAATAACTACTTAACATCACAGACAGCCTTGGTCCCCCTGGGAGCACTTTGAAGTAATATTCATGAGATTATAATGATTTTTCCTCGGGGTTAAGAGCCATTTTACATTCAAAATGCATGAAAAACACCCAGCAGAATCGTTTTTACAGATGCGTTCTGTACGCCTACTTACAGTGTCTCCATGCTTGCTGGAAACCTGGGGAGAATATCAATATCCATGCAGAAGATCGTGAGAGTCGTCCATTCGCACTTGCAGCCCTTGGGGCAGAAGTCAGCCTCCGACTCGGCGCTGATAGAGAGGAAGAGGAGCGTAAACAACGCACATGCGATCACCTGCATGCTGGAGAGCTGCTCGCTGTCAGGGTCGGCTCTGTCCCCTAATACCTCAGTCTCAACTCTTAATAGTAAAACAAAACAAAACAGTAGTTTCCCCTTCACAATCAGGATGCCTGGGCTCAGATCATTGTTTGTGGTTTGTAATCCGCAGGTAGATGCAGTGAGGCAGCACTACAGTGTTGAGCTAAGTTTCCTCTGCAGGGCCTCAGAAGTCTGTGAGAGGTTGTGAAGGTGTGGATGCTGTGTGTAGGACGGACAGCTGCAGCTCTGTGGTGGGTTTGGAGGTGGTCTTCAACTCGAAGGGAGGGTTGACTTCTGAGGCACTCTTGTGTTAGACTTGAGAACAGTTTCTCTCCTTTCCAATCATAAACCATGTTTTTCAATTTAGCGACACGTAGTGCATTGTACGTTGTAAACTACAGGTCTCACAAGCAACATTTAAGGCCCACTATTTTAATCATTTAATATTATAATGTAGGCTATTAAGCTATGAAGAAAATTATTATTTTTCCAGAAAATAATGTAAATGATAGGTGAACACAACATAATGTTGTCATTACTACTCTTATACCTCACTTACTTTAACTGCACTTTCTTCCCCCCCCCCTTTCTTGTTAACATTTATGTTGTTCTTTCTTTCCCCTCCACTTTGTTGCATTAGTTTACTTACTGAAGAGCGGCAGCACTGGCGCAAACACATCACTTTGGACAATGTAGTTCACAAACAACACATTCCAACGCTGCATGTTTATCGGGAGCATACACTTCCCGGCATGCTTTGCGGGCTCTGTGAGCCGTTGTTTTCCTGCTCAGACGCGGCGAGTTTGAGTTGCCATAGCGCGGTGCAGCTGACGGCGGTGACTCGTTACGCGAATAACAAACTTCTGTTGCTCACAGTATACACACCCAGTGTTGTTTTATTTCCTCTGTTCCCGTTGGATTTTTACACCATTTTCCCGTTTCTGTCGGTAATGTCACGGGGTTAAAATAGTTGGCTAACCTTTTGGTTAGCTAGCTAACGTGAACAGTAGTTTCCACTTGTTGCTAGCTGGGAGAGCATCACAGCAATGAGCCGCACTGTGATTTACAGGGAAGAGGAGAGTCTGGACTGTTGTGTTGTGATGGGCAGGTAGCTGTCTTTCCCACGGCTTGTAAAGGTAACAATGAAACTTTTTCGATCTCTCTTAACTATGACTAAAACATCCATCGACATAACTGTTCAGAAGCAGCTGATGGTTAATCTGATTAACTTTTCAGCCTTTTGTCGTCGTTAAACCCGCCCTGTCCAAAACTATGGATACATCCAGCGAGTCGGATTCGTACGACCTGACGTACGAGGGGCACAGACCCCGGGGGCGTGAAGCCCACCGCAGACCTGGTCGGGACAGGGGCAGTGGGAGTGATGGTAGAGCAGTAGACATCAGCGAGAAGATCAGCACACTGGCAAATACTTTACAGGTACTTGACTCTGTTTTATAAGACAGACACTCAGCCTATATGAGCACAGATTATTTATGCAAATACACAATATACATCTGTTTTGTTTTCCTATGTATCAACATGTCTTGTGCTCTGGCTTGTATAATATTTTTGAGTGCCATTCATTGTCATCTTACATGTGCATTTCTTTGGCAGGACACCAGCAGGAACTTGACCAAAGTGGACCGGATGCTGGGTCAGTACAGGGACCATACAGACGATCAAGCTGAAGCCATGGCAGTGGTTAGACACAGTTTCTACTAATCAGTCATAAACTTTTCCCATAACTACTGATGCAGACCTGTGACATGTGTCTTTTCACTACATATATGGCCACGTTCTGGTGTCACCTTGCTGCCATATGCGTGCTGTTGGAGCAACAAGGTTTCATAAAATATCTGAAAAGATGTATTTTTGCCCCTAATGTTGCAGTGGAAACACTGGACAATGTGATGCTTTAACATCTGTTTCATAAAATCCCCATCATCAATGTACCCATAACAGTTAAAGGACAAAAATATACAAACGTGGGTGCTTTGTAATAGCATAAAGTCATCCCCTTATTTCTCTTTCTCCAGATCTTTCAGGGATGTGTGAATATTTATTTCTTCCTCTTCTCCAACAGTTTTTGTTTCTTTCTCTTTAATTGTCTTTTCCTTTTTGTGTTCTGCTGCACCAGCTCAGGGACAACCTGGAGGAGTCAATAAGTCAACTGCAGACACAGAGGCTGAGCAGATCCAATGGGGCCCGAAGTGCTTCTGCTTCTGCTTCAGCCTCCACCCTGCAAACAAGTGACCTGGAGGCCTGCTCGGGATCAGGTTGGAAAGCATAGAAAGATACTATAATTATTTTTCTGTCAGTTGCCTCTAATTGTAGGCTTATTTCTTGATAGTTTTTCAAAGAGATGAAACACAGAGACACTGCTGACATTTTTGCATATTATATCTGTGATAACACAAAAAGTACCCTTACATCTTAAAATGCCATGCAATCACCCTACAGAAGCTCTGGCTCTCTAGTAAAACTTTATAACAACTTGTTAATCTGTTATTCTAGAGGGCCAGCGTTTCTATCCTACTTCTCCTCTGAGGGACTATACAAGCACTCCAAGAAGAACGAGGCGGTCACAGTCTGCCAGTGTGCGCTTCAGAGAAGCCAACCGGACAGGAGAGGATGTAAGGAAAGGAGATAGACCTACTTCCAATCAGTGCTATTTGTTTTTCTTAAGTAGTTACACAAAGTTTCCACAAGAGGGCATAATGAGTCAGCACCATACAGTGCTTAGGAAGTTATTTGCGCTAATCTTGATAAGATTGAACTCACATCAGATATTGTCTGTGTATTAATATAAATGCAGTGTGTACAGGAGTCCGTATTTCTTTTTGACTTTACTCTGTGGTGGCTTCAATAATAATACTCATCTTTGTAGAAGAAGAGAGCTAAATGTATGTGTGTTGTGCTTGTATATACTGCTATGGATTCTGTATCCATCCTTGGCTGTCACTTATAGATTCACACAATGCACCAATCCTTGAGGGATCTGCGCAGTGACCAGCAGAGACTGTCTGAAGACCTGGATCGAGAAATCCTCCAGAGAAATAGGTACCTGAAGTGGGGGGAGGGGCAAAGTCTGAAAATCCAAACCTTATGACTGAATACACGGGTTGATCCATATTCTATTTTGAAAGATGTTTTTAGAGATGAACTGAATCTCCAAATGATGTCTCGTAACATGTTTCCCTAACACATAGCATACACAGCCATAGAAATAATAAACCATTATGAATGTAAATTATATGCAAAAAATCTGCCAGATTTGCAAAGCTTGATAATAATAAGTTATACAAATCATCACAACAGGTGTACACAGACACCAATGTTTGTCATATAATTTTGTTCAACTGCCCAAAAGTCTGAAATGAAAACTCATTGGAAAAGTCTCTTTATTTAATTTAATCAGCATAGTGAGCGGTGTCTGAAAGCCATTGGACTCCAGAGATTTATTAATGTATTTCTCAGTTTTAAATAAGTCTGTCTTTATTTTTTATTCAGAAGTATTTCAGGCACTGCTGTGAATGTCTTCTGCATACAGCGTTAGTAAAATGGCTCATTCTGATTTAGTATCCTTTCTACTTTGTTTTCTGCAACAAACTTTCCTAAAGGGTCTGACTGCAGGATGTTGATCATCATTTTTTCTTAACTTTAAAAGAATACTTAAGGTCTCTGAAATATTGTTTATGAGAACGTGATTAAGGTGTTCTTTCAAACTTAAAGAGACAGCGCCGTGAATTGGACTCAAAAGACAGATGGCCTTTCTTTCCGAGTAAATTAGAAGCTGATATTTACACGTTATTAAAAATTCCCTCCTTCCTGGGTTTACTGACGAGACTGAGTTCACCCCCCCCCCCCCACACACACACACACACACACACACACACACACACGCGCACCGTATTTTAACATCTGAAGCTGCATTATCATTCTTACTGACTTCACATTTTGATCAATGATGTCCTTGAATAAGAAGGCGAAGAACTCTGCTGAATAAATGTTTTCAATCCACTGCATTTTCTTTATTTTTAAAGGTCTGATATTGACACCAGGCGAGCGATGGAGGGCCTCACAGGGCACTTGACAACATCCCAGAGACAGGCCTCAGTAAGTAATAGCTGAGTGTTTCTCCATCAATACTAAAGTGGGCCTTCCAGCTCTGTGGGTTTCAGAAAAGAAGTGAATGCATCCTGAATTTAAAGACATCAAATCACTGTTATAGATAAATCAAAGCAGTCTTACAAGGCATGGGAAATGCAATTTTTTTTCCTTCAGAGAGCAGCTACAGATAGGTGGTATCCACTTTCTTTGAATTTTACTTATCTGAAGTCTAACTTCAGCAAATAATTTAGCATACTTCTCGGGCACATGACTCTTCACTGCACCGTCACTGCCGTGATAAATATGCAGCTCCAAAAGACGGCCGGCATGTTTAATATTTTTTATCTTGTCATGTCTGTGGACGCGACGAGATAAAGGTATTAGCTGTCTCCCACAGGTAGATGTGATACTTCCTGATTAGTTTGGGAAGTCTTGCATCCTAAATGTAATACTTCCTGTCAGTTCTAAAAGATATTTTTGTCATCCACCCTTTTAATTTCCTGGTGTCTCCATTTATCATATCTCACTACCAATTCCTGCACCGGTGATGTTTGCGTGACCTCGGGCGTTCGCTGTCTCCCTGTCTGCAGGTGATGTCTCGTGTGGAGCGGCGTCTGCAGGAGCTGGATAGAGGGATGCACACTGAGGAGAGAGAGAGGAGGAACGACCACCGGGCGGCCGTGCCTGATGAGGTGCAGCAGGTGACACTCCTCCCCAAACGTTCATCTGCTGTGATAACACCATCCAACACCTCCCCGTTTTCACTCTTGTGCTCTCTAACTAAAGGACACTAAAAAAAGACACACAAGTTTGATATAGAGATGATGATGAAGAGACATGATGGAACCTTGAAATACCAAACATTTTACTCACCGGTGACAGCACATTGAATCATATCAACATGATATAAACGTGACAACTTAAATCCACAAGATGATATTCATAATCAGTCCCTGAGCGAGTTAATGTTACACTTGGAGCATAAAAAAGGCGTAAAAAAGAAAGAAGACAGATCAACAGAGAAGCATAAGGAAGAGTCAATAATATAAGCTAAATCAAATTTATTAAAAGAAATGCCCAAAAGTACATAATCAGAACTTAAAGGAAGAATGTTCCAACTGTTTCCACAGAAATAGAGCTTAATTGTGTTTTAATTATTATGCGTTCTAATTCATAACTCCTTTGTGGGAATGCGAGTGCAGAGGGTTTGGTGTTGTGCCGCTTGAGGAAAGGGTTAGAGGCTTCAGAGTAGCCGAGGTGTCGCCAAACAGCAGCTTGTTTTGGTTTCATGCTGGTGCGCAACAGCAACGTCAACTGGATCAAAAAGTGGCACATTTTTCCTTTAATAACACGACTAAAAAGACATCTTACAAACAAGTGTGAATAAAGCATGACACTCACATACAATCCAAAAAGAGTACATGAAAAACATGTTTGCACTTTTTCTAAAGGCTTCATTTTCAACATTGATGCCAAAATATAAGGATTAAGTGCTCCAAAGTGCAATAAAAGGAAAATGAAAAGGCTTAGGGAAAACTTCCATGCTGGTCTGAAGCAGACACCTCCTCGTGCTGCTCTATGCTGGAGAATAACTGCTCAATCTACCAGCAGTCTACTGGGCTATTTGGGTTGTTACCCCCTCCATTAGAAATCATGTTCTTGTCAAATGTAGCAGAACAAAACAGCAATTGGCTCTGTATTATAAGGATAGAAAAAACTGCTGAGCTGAAAAGATGAAAAAGAGGATATAGAGTCAAAGAAGGTGAACCAGCGATAACTGCTGAGCTCCCTGGAGATGTTGAGGGTTTATCCATGAAACATCACAGAAGGAGGATGCACACCTGATGATTTGGACGATGTACCTTCCCTCCTTTTTTACTCAAAAGTGCATATGTACCACAGGCAGGGTCCGAAATTAACACCCGCCAACCGCCAAATGCGGGTAGATTTTCCGTTTGGCGAGTACTTTTCAGAGGGCTATCCGCCACAGGGCGGGTAAATGTTTTATCAAAACGTCATAAAAAGTATTCAGCACGTTTGATGTAGCCTAGCTGCAGCTACTTTTCCCTGCTCCTCTCTCTGATGTAATGTCTGTGAGCGTCACGGGGCACGAGACACACCAACATACATTGTAGCGCAAACGTACGCAAACACACGCACACACACACCGGAGCGCCGAGTAGGGAACACGTGATCCGGACTACTGCCTACAAATAATACATTAAGAAAAAAACAAAGGCCAGCAAATATTTTTTTTTTTTTTACAATTTCTCAATTTCCTGATCTGTGACTTAAATTTGTTATTGATTAAACAGAACATGATGCCTTCTCAATTAAATGCACTGTAACAGATGTGTATAGGACACAAAAACAAAATTTGTTATTTTAGCCGGTAAAATTCTTTGATCTAAAAAGTTAATTTAGGACCCTGACCACAGGGATTTGCAGCAACAAATTTCTGTTGGCTGTTGACATTTAAACATGAACTCATCTATGAATGCTCATTTAAAAAAAAAAAAAAAGTCATACGCATAACTTGTTGACAGCTGTGAAGAAGATGGTGTTGAAAAATGAAAGCTGAGACATTAAGTGATCTCTGCTAAATAATTATCGTTCACCTTTATAAAAAAGAATTCAGGAAAGACAGAAAACCGCTATCTGTAATTGGTGTGATTAGTTATCTTCCACATAATTACATACCAGCGACTATTTGCATTTATCAAAGTGCTGACAAGTGATGTCCATCAAAGGTTTTTGCAAATAACAACTTTACTTGTTGAAGGGTTTTTCTCTTCAGAGTGCACACCTTTTTTTTGTTTTGGTAAAGTGCTGTGTTCCTTCCGTGTCTCCTTGCCCATCTGCTCTGCTTTTATGAGGCTATTAAAATGCTCGGCAGTCACTTTTATGCTGTGAAAATGGTCGCTAAGCAAGTAATTACTACTTTTCTGTTCTTAATGCCAATCATTTTCTCCCCCGTTTTTTATTCATGCATTTGTGTTAAAGTACTAATATGCTGTGAGAGCTTTCATTTGGTGCACTTTAGTGTTGCAGACTCATCACTAGATACATGAGCTGTAGTACTCAAGAAATCAGACTTGAGATCAAGACCGGTCTGGAGACCCCTTTTTGAAGGTCTTGGTCTCGTCTCGGAATCAAAGCATTTTTACTCGACCTTGTCTCAGACTGGGCGGACTCTAGTTTTTAAATCAAGACCGGTCAAGACAACCTCTGATTGGCTATTATTTCACGTCATTACAGTGACTACAAGGAAAACACCCTTTGCTAAATGAACGAATAACTTCAATTCATTCATAATTAGATTTTTATTCCACTGGTTATGTCCACAACCTATCAGTTGTTGTGGCCTAAGTGAGTGACACACTAAGTTGATGATTTTTCATTGATATTTATGGTCTTGGTCTTATCTCGGTCTCACCCTGCTCTGGTCTTGGTCTTGACTCTGTCTCCACCCCTAAATGTCTTGTCTTGGTTTCAGAGCCCTCTGGTCTCGGGCATGTCTTGGTCTTGGTTAGTGTGGTCCTGACTACATCACTACTAGATACACTCATGCTCACTGAGAAGAAGATATTGCTCCCTTACTTTTATGTTTACAATTTAGACACTCTGTATGTCACTGTAGCACCAATGTTTCTGTCGGTTCATCTTTGGAATAGCTGCAGTGATAACTCTTAACGGGCTTGAAGATCTGGCTTTGTATGAGCTGATCAGTGTCATGACATCAGTCCCTTTAAAATCAGCAGTTCATAAGAAGACCACAAAGGGGCACTGTGTAGCTGCATCCAGACTGATCATGTGTTTTTTTTTTTTCATCACACTGTGTAATGATAGTAGCTACCCATTCATTTGCATCCCTCTCTTCCGTAGTGCCCTAATGGGACACCAGCAGGGCCCGGGGCGATGGGAAATAACGCATTTGTCCAAAAATTAAGGGTAAATAAACAAGCATAAGGAAATGAAGAGGAAAATAATCTCTTTTACTACTAAAGAGCAGGAGAGGAGTGAGAGCAGAGGGCACATTTATTCCCCACCGATGGGCCCTCTGTGATCTGAATCAAATAGATGATGAGTCACTTGGGTAGATGTTATTGCTAGCAGCCGGTAATTCATCACCACAGTCTGCCCGGAATGAGTGGGATCTAAGCTCCTGAGCAAAATCCAGCACTATGCCACCATGCCCGTAACTTGTTCTGAGAAGAGGGGATGGCAGATGCTGTGATGTAATGGCACCTCTCCTGCACTACTTTCATATGTGTGCTCCTATAGTGATGGAGGCTGAAGCCGGTTTATTGTGTTCTTTTACTTTCAGACTTCAGGAAGACGTAAAGTTCAAGGCCATGAGAGAGAGGAGGTCATGACGGATAGGTTCCTAAAGACAGAGAGGGAGAAGTTCAAGGTAATGATATGAAGTCTTGAAGTAATGTTTTGTATTTAAAAAGTTGTACGTTTGGTTCATTATTGTACAGATAGTGAAATAAAAGTTTACCTGTCTCCTTTTTCTGCATTATTTTACACATATAGTTGTCTATAGTAGTTGGCATTCAATTTAGTAAAGGTTGTAAGTATAAAAAAAAAAAACTTCTACATACACATTAAATAGTGCCACTTCCTTACACTGTTGTAGTTTTCAAATCAAAGTGTAGATGTTGAAAACTTTCAAACCCCTTTCAAAAAGTCTGGATTTGGCCCTGCTTGTGCTTTCAAGCACGTCATGTTTGTCCAGCAGTAGGACAGAGGGCTCTGTTAACAGGACAGAGTGGGTAGCAAGTGCGGGATAGGGATTCAACTTTCACCCGCAGGTGAAAGTCAGACAACTTCTAAAGGATTACAATATCTCCTTCATGGATCTCATCCACAGTGACTGCCCCAAATTCAGATCCTGACACTGAGTCTAACACAAACCATAAAGGATGTATGTCAGTCAGTGTGATTGTGTCTGAGTGAGTGTGTATTAATGAGGTAAATTCCAGAAATAAAGTACTCCATGCTGTTCTCTTGGAGTGGTTAAAGGTGGCATTGAGGGGAAGGGCTTCCACCCTAAATAAATGCTAGGGGAAACACTGAAGATGGACAGTTAACGTAAATAACGATATGAGCATTTGTCCATGAGATTAGCAGTACTTTCGGTACTGACCAATTACGTATGGGTACCAAAAAATACCCGTTCTCGTTACCAATTCTTAGTGCCAGGTTCCTGTAAAACATGTGTGACACTGTGAGATTGGTACTAGAGAAACATGAAGTTTTTTTGCAGCCATTAACGAGTTCAGTGTGAGACTCCTTTGAAAAATAAGGTTGAGCGGTCAAACCACTTTATCACAAGTTTTCAACAACTATACAATCTGTTGAGGCACCCAGTAGATAGTACTTCCACAGAACATCTGTGCTATGAAGTAAGTTTATTAGAAGTTCATCCACCATTATTTTATCCATGTTTTCCAGGGGGCTCTGTGGTACACACTTTGGCTAAAAATAAAACAGGACTGTTTCCTATTTCTCTTCTTATTTGTCAGTGTGTTTGCACGCTTGTGGAGGGGGAAGTCTTCAAATAATCATCAAATAGTACCTTATATAGTTCATCATGTATTGTCTATGCGTTTGACTCTTCTTAGATGGATCAGGAACTGGAGAGGGCTAGACGACTTCTTGAACAGTCGGAGGAGAGCAGAGAGTCCCTTGTTCAACAGGTGTGTTTGTGTCTGTACAGAATTTACCCAATTGTATATTTAGATGTTCAGTTAACCTCAGGAGACAAAGCAATAATCAGCGCAGCCACTTCTAAGAGCACTTCAGAGCCATTTTGCCCGCCCTCAGACAGTGTGATGTCTTTCTTTGTGTCTGCTTACTCGGCTGATGGTCCCCAGGTGGAGGATATGCACGGTGAGCTGCTGAGGACAAGGAAGGAGAAGAATGAGCTGCAGAGGGCTCGGCTGGAGACGTTTCAGCCCGCTGCTCGGCCACATGGCAGCCACACTGACAGGGAGGAGGGAAGAGGTGGACAGGGAGGCTCAGGTACAGAATATAGTTCTAGAGATAAACAGGTGCGGAGAAGGCAGAGAGGATTTTGATGCAGGTCAAATGGATGGGTTAAAAGTTTGCTCTGCCAACTCTGTAACCATAGATAAAAAGCTGATACTCTTAGCTATTTTTGTGTATCAATTCCTGCTCAAAGAAAATCTCCAGACAGCACACTTTCTCGCCAAATGCTGGATCGAATTTCCTTTAAGGGCAGGAGAATGGGTGAATACAGAGGGGGGGAACCTTGAGATCAGCTGCAGGGCCAACTGGAGTCAAGACAAAACAAGTGAAATGTTTTAGAGACCAGATCATTGATTGAGCTATAGCAGAGAGAGTGAGAGGAGAAGTATAATGTCAAATATGTGAACCCAAAAGGAGAAAGAAGTGAGTGTTACTAGGAGTAAAGTATTGAACATTGTACCTAGAAGTGATCTTCTGTTCTTTTGTTATGGTATTGACATGCAGTGAAAGTTTTGAAGTCGACAGATTCTTATGAAAGTCTCTGATCCGGTCTAATGTAGGTTCATGTAGAATATGTGATAGAACTGATCTAGATTATTTGTAAAAATGTGAATGTCTCTGAGATTGGGTAAAATCTGGTGGAATGCTACATGAAGACATCGACATCACCAATAGTGCCTCGTGTATATCAGCATCTTTCTTTATGCTTCATTCGCATCACTTCATTCATATTCTGTTCACGTCGATCAACTCTTGGTCTGCCCCAAGTGACAAAGTGGAGATTGACAGTGAGCCGTGCATATGAGCTTTAACATAGTCTGTAAAGAGGTAAACAGAATTTCAGAGTAAGCAGGTATAAAAAATGTCCTCTCCTCTCCTCTCCTCACTATTGGTACCAGGTATTTCTCCTAATTTAATTTCCCCAATACAGATTCTACCTCGTCAATGTTGGCAGGTGTCCTGGCCGACCATCCTAGGAAATCTGACACATCTGCAGCCTGTCAGATAACCACAGTGATGTTTTTCATACTGTCATTGTTTGACATTTGAATTGAGTCAATAAAAAAGGTTTCTTCTGGTCAATCAGTGGTCTGCAGTGTTTACCTCTACCTCCTCATATCAGACTACCTTTCTTGGAAACTAAGCTTAGATCTTAGGAAAAAAAAAAAGGTCCAGGTACGATTCACAACTGTTCAAAAGGGAAAAACAGAGAGTTGAGTTAAGCTCTACCATGTTGTCGCTATTTACTTTCTTCATTCAACACGTGAAAATCAATCCTTACAACTAGTTTATTACTTGCCTGCATGTTTTCATGTGTACAGATCGTCTGAGCCTGGAAAAGGAAGTAGCAGAGCTGAGAGTCCAGCTCAGCAAGGCCTCAGTCCTCAGTGAGGTTGAAGAACTGAAAAGGGCTCTGGATCGCAATG
The DNA here is from genome assembly GCF_963930695.1 of Labrus bergylta. NCBI lineage: Eukaryota > Metazoa > Chordata > Actinopteri > Labriformes > Labridae > Labrus > Labrus bergylta. The sequence continues at coordinate 20,991,607 of NC_089209.1, read as the reverse complement.
AGAGGGAGAGAGTCCAACTAAGCTCACAGGTGGAGGTGTGTATCAAAACATTGTAGCAGTGGTTATTTATGTAAGAGGAAAGGTGCTTATTAGACCCAATGGTACAGAGAAGGCTTTGCATGTCATTCCTTAGCCATCTAGTCGGCTGTCTTTCCAGTGCGCTCTCAAGATTGAATAGGAAACATTAAGGATCTCTGCTCAGAAACTGACCCCTTTTTTTACTTTGAACCGCTTTACAGATGTTCACCCTGAGCGTGGTTATTTCAGTTTGTCGGCCCCCTCTCATGCGTGGTTGTATTCTCCGCCAACTCTACAGCACTTGATCCTCTTAAAATTGAGGTGACAGTTGTAATAGGAGATCAGCAGTCAACCAGCAGTCCTTTATGTTTGTCAAACTGGTGCGATATGTCACTTCCATCAGTGTAACGAGACATGAAAATGAGAAAGAAAAACTTGCTCGATTCTCTAAGTTTACCAGGGGAATTTAAGGCTCTGGTGGTATCAATAAAACGTTAGTAGAAATAGCTGCACTTAAAGCATTGGCACATTCCTCTAATCCCTGATGTTTCTTTCACCGACTGGTTTTGAAACTCCCACGCTTCCCTCATTGCAGAGTAGGTGTGAAGCGATGAAGTCGGTGTTTGCGTGTATTACCTGGGGCACCTCTTATGGTTTTCATGTCAAGATCAAACCAGGCGTCGGAAATGTTTCTTTTTTTAACAGTAAACGAGCAAAGATGAAGTATAATGAGGAGAAAAGGCCGGAAGATTCAATTTCTCAGTGACTGAATTTATATAGAGCGTAATAGGTCTATGACTAATCAGTCTATGTCTAATTACTGCTGACTGACAGCCGTATTCAGTATAAATACCCTAACTGCAGCAGGCTCACCTTACATACCCTTTCTTTCGACTTCAATCAAACTTGAAACTTCAGAGTGATTGTGATTTTGCTGTGGTATGAAGCTAATCCAGTGGAACTCTCCTTTCAGACTGCTTTTCCAGACCAGCCTTGCAGATAATCCAATCGAAGGGGGCTTGTAAACCATGTCTCAACCTTCTTTGACCTTTCTGTCTTTACTTTTTGTCCTCATCTTTGTTTGCTACACCTGCCCTTTTTTTCTGAAAATCTGCTCTTTTCCCTCTTTTTTTTTTTGTCTGTCTTGCTTTCCCATACCTTTACATTCACCCCTCCCTCTCACTCTGTCTCTTCCATTAGCAGTAGAAGCAACTCAAAAACACACACACACGTCCTTGACCTTTCTCTGTTTTATACACCAGGAATTGTCGTCAGACCTGGCGCGGCGGGAGCAACAGCAGCAACGAATGCTTGAACAGTTGAGGGACATACAGGTATTGTATTATTGGTTATTACATCCCACTGTTATTCACCCGTTGTAATTTCCCTTCAAGGACTCAGGACAGGGGGGTGCTTTTTCAATTTCAATTTAATTTGAGAGCACATTGTGTGTGAGTTCACAATAATACTGTGTTAAGACTCGAGAAGGATGCAGTAATGATAATCCACAGAATAAGGTCTGCAAGACATTTAAGGATCCATCCTGTGGTTTTAAAAGCACTGATTCAGATTATGAAGAATGAAACTCTGACTCACTTGTATACTCACTCATCCTCTCAGAGCCGAGGGCAGGCGGAGAGGAGGGAGACAGAGGCATTACTACAGGAAAGCACGAGGAGCAGAGATGAGTTGAAGACCAGAGCCCAAGAGGCTGTGCGCCAGTGGAGGGCAAAGTGCAGGAGACTGCAGAAGGAGCTGGAGGAGGAGAGAGCCCAGGCTCAATTTCATACTGACAAGGCCTCGCAGGTCAGTTAACGCACATGCATTAATTACACATCTTTTAACACCACAGCCCAGGGATAGCTTGTCTGTATTTCATGCACTGGGTTGCACCAGCTATGTGAAGTTCAAACGTAGCCTCTTTTAAATATCATTTCTAATTTAAAGGTCACATATTATCCTCCTTTTCAACAAGTTTAAATAAGTCTGTGGGAGGGCTTGTGTGGCTTAGTCTTTCTCACTCCATGCTCCATGTCCAGTGTTTCCCCTAGGTTTAGAGCTCTGGGGGGGCGGGGGTCCTGCGAGTTGTTCCTGCAACTCCGGTTTCTGAGCGCACCTGAGTGCATCTTTCATTGTCTGAGCACCCCTGAATGCAGCATGCTAACAGCGCATCCCCTGAGTAACGGCAGAGAGAGAGAGACATGCCCAGAAAAGTCCGAAGTCAACTAAGCCGACTACTTTATATTCTGATGCTTCTTACGGACTTTTTATTATTGTGTGTGCGTCCGTCAGACACAACCACACACACACCCAGGCCTCCGCTGGTGAGAGTGTGCTCACTTGTGTGCGCGCAAGTGTATGTGTGCGAACGTGTCTGTGTGTGTATGTATGTCCATCGGGGCGAAACTCCGCCGTGCACGACACAGAGAGCAGAGGAGAATTGTAAAAGTGTGACCATGTAGAGACAGAAATGAGATGCCGTTGTGTAAATAAGATAAATAACATAAGGCTATTAGTTTGTTTAATAAAAGGAGGAGGTAAAGACCTGTTCTATAGAAAAGGTATCCTTATGACTTCTGTTGTGATCTGGCGCTATATAGAAAATAAAATGAACTTGACCATCGGGGGCGGGGGGTGCCATTGGGGGGGCGGGCCGCCCCCCTAATATAATGGTAGGGAAAACACTGCTATTGTTTACGATGAGAAGGCAGACACAGAGGCAGAACAAACACCTAGCTGTGGGAGTGTCTCCCACTTGGGGGAGGGGTTATTGTCCTTTGTGATGTCACGAAGGGTACATCTCGAAACAGCCAGTTTGAGCACACATTTTCTGAAAACTGGAGAAGACGAAAGATGGAGAGGATGGACTTTTCTCATAATTGGGAGGGTTATAGACAGGTTAGGGACACATATTAGTGTTAGAAAAACATGGTCAAGTGTATTTTGCATAATATGTGACCTTTAAGTCGGAGTGGTAGTTCTAATGATAATTAAGGTGTTGCTCCAGCTGAGATACTGAGATATACAACGAAGGTCTGAGTTAGAACTTCAGTCTTACACCTAGCTCTCCTAGTAGGTGTAAATCGTGGTGCATCATAATTTGGTGGAATTACTTGAAGGATGAGGAGGAGCAAAGAGGTGACACAGCTACAAACACTGCATTAAGAAAAGCACTTTTCACTGATTTGCAACAGGAAGTGAAATTGTCATATCTGCTTACACTCCACTAATGAGGAAAAATATAACGACTCCATGGTAAAACCAAATCCTGACACAATTGAAGTTACATTCCGACTTGTGCCAATGGATGGGTTAGTGTGGACTTTACACCGCACCCTAAAACAGAACTTAAACATAGCTGGTGCAACAGGTGGCTGTGCTGTGTTGTCAGCAGCCAAAAAACACATTCTTTACCAGCCATTGTCTGACCTGGTTATTTCTGTTTAATTTCAACATATGGCAAAATGTACAAACACAATAAGCATTCGACCCACAGAATAATTATATAAAGAACATATTGTTGTGTTTTTTTACATTAGACTATAAACGGCTTTGTGTCTCTGCCAGTATACCAATCAAACCGCTCAGAACTTTGCTATTTTCTTGTTTCTGTTGGCAGTGCTAGTGATTTCGGCTTATCTAGTTTTACAAAGTAAAAGTTCTCAGTTGTTGCAAAAAATCCAGCAAAACTAAAACAGACATTGTTGGGTAACAGTGGAGCTTATTGAGAAGTTATCAGCTGGCACTGTTTGGTACCTGAAGCTCAAATACATGTCAACTCTACTCATTGGCTCCTTGCTAGCCTGTCTCAAACAATCTGTGTGCCGCTGTTGGGCTGGGCTAGTGGCCAGCCAGCTGGCATCACTGTTAACAACAGCTGACTATTTTTGTTGAGTTTTTTGAATCATGCTTTGCTGCTTTGACTTTGACAGTTTGTTCTAAAAAGTAATCAATAATAATGTCTGAAATTGAAATGTATTTCTCAATTCCAGTAATGGAATGATTTGTAGGCACGCCTAAGGCAGCAGGAGAACTAAACTCTCCCTGTATGTCTGCAACACACCGACTTGAATGAGTGGGAACCAACTAGATTTCCACAGCTTTCTACAAACCAGACACACAGTATTGGAAGAGTTGAGCACACACATCATTAAAAAAAAAATGTACTCTGTTACTCAGATGTTATACTATGCAGTGGTCCTTCCTCTATGTTACACTGACTAGAGTATGGAGCATCCTCATGATGACAGAACAAAAGGATTGGATACTAAAGCATTCTTTACTCTGGACATTTTAACCAATACTTAATTGTATGAAAACAGCACAGAGTTTTTCATACCATTCATATCAAAACTCTAAACGAGTTTTTTTTAATTAACTTTTTAATAATGTAACTTAATATGAAGCCAAGTACCTCTTTTGCAAGGTATGTTACAGCACTTATTCTTAGTCAAATACCGACTATTATCATCTGCTTGAAAGTCACCTCCCTGTCATTTCCATCCATTTGAACTGAGTGAGTCACCTCCAAACTCACAGTCAGCAGCCTCCCTCCTCACACACACAGAGGCAGACCCACTCCCACCTGGCATACTCGACGTGACGCGAATTAATTACAAAATCATTTCTGCCCCCTTAATGAATTAGGGGAGAGAATCAAGTGCTCAATTAAATGATTAGGTTCTGAGCTACAGCAAAGTCTTTGCAAATTCCAGTCAAAGCCAGAGTATTAGAAGCAATCTGCCTTGAACAGACCTGACCATTGTCCCTTATCAGAGAGCTGAGTGCCAGCATTTTCCTATCAGTGCGAGAGCTGGTTCTGCATATGTTTCTCTCCCTCTGTCTCTCTGTCACTCTTTCTCTTGCTCTCATCGTTATTGTTACAGCTCCTTTTTTTACACCATCTTCCGCCTCCTCTTCATTTGTCATTCTTCATTTCCCCTTCTCTTTTCCCTCTCTTTACTAACCCCCCCCCCTTCCACTCCTCCCTCCAGGCAACCAGAGAAAAGGAGAGCTCTCAGGCCCAGCTCAAGGCGCTGAGCCAGCAGACTGAGGCGGCCCACAGGGAGCTCGCTGAAATCTTAGGCCGTTTGGCTCAGAGAGAAGAAGAACACCACCGCAAGGACGTAGAGCTGTCTGAGACCCACCAGCGCCAGTTGTCACTGGAGCAGGAAATTCGGGAGGTGAGGGGGGTCAACTATCCAGAAATAGAAAAGTGTCTTTCAAATCAGCAGGGACAAAAATGATATGTTTTAATTCAATCAATTAGAATCCATCAGGCCTTATGCGAGACAAGTTCGAGAGTAAAGACCAGTTCATAGGCCTTTTCATAAAGAATGTCTGTCAGCATTAATGTTGAATAACATATTTTTATGACAATAACAGCTTAAAGTTTTATGTTTGAGTATGATGTAATCGTTGAAGTTTAACAGGTTGTGAGATGCTTTTTAGTGGTTAAAACATTTAAGCATTCTTGTTAAAATCCCAGCTTATCTTCAGCCATGTTCAACTGTTTATTTTAAATAATTTTGTTTTTAAAGCAAAAAGGTCTAACCATAACCACAAAAAGGGGCTTTGATTATCATCTGATAGCGCTCTTGTCCCTAGGTGAGGGAGGCCTCAGCTGCCCTGGAGGAGGAGACTCGTCGCCAGGCTGTGGTCCAGTCCAGACTGAAAGAAGAGAACCAGAGGCTGGAAGAAAGAGCTGACACACAAGCCCGTCGTTGTCAAAGAGACCAGGACGCACACGCCGAGCTCCAGGCCGCCCTTAAGCAGATGACCTCAGCCCATGCACAGCTAGCACAGCGGCTAGCAGAGGGAGAAAGTGTCAAGAAGGAGCTCCAGAAGAGTGCTTTAGAGCTACAGGCCAAGCTGAAGGCAATACAAGAGGAGCGCGCTGCTCTGGGTCAGCAGCTGCATCTCGAGAGAGATGTGCATCAGAAAGAACTGGACAGTGTGAAGAAGATGATGGAGGACAGCAGGATGAAGAAGGACAGAGAGGTGCAGGACTTACTCAAACTCTGCCATCAGGAGCGTGAAGAAATGCAAGCACATCTAGATGAGGTTAAGGTAAGGCCTTTTCTACATTTAGGAAATGTAAAGTATTTGAACGAGTTTGACATATTGCAGCACTTACTCATCATACGGTACAACTCATGTCTGGAGTCGACAACTGGTTAGCTTAGTTTAGAAAAAAGGTTTAAAAGAGCTAGCTCACCAAAGTAACCAGTAACTTCTTGAGAGTCTTTACTGTTCTCCTTGCAGCTGGTCCCTGGCAGGAAATAATCTAGCAAATAAACACTTGAATTGTCACAGTCTGAACAAAACAACATATACTGTAACTCGTTAAAAGATGGGCTTTAGGTCTGCTGCTAAGTGTCCTCCCTAGGGATTTTCCTAGAGACTTGTTTTACTGGAGCAGCGAACACAGAAAAACCATATTAGCCTATTTCAAACCATTCATCACATTTTGTTTCTTAAAAAACAAAATTGACGGCTATTTCAAATGCTTCTTAAATGTGTGACACTGTGAGAAGTGCATTACTCTGCCGGTAAACAACATCAAATTGGTTTGCCTAGTGTGCCTAAAGTTAACATTGCGTGAAGAACCAGCCGTCAGTCCTCCTTGAGGCTTGACATCCATAAAAGGGGGGGCCTTGTTGAGCGGCCGGACACAAAAATAAAGAGTCATTCATTTTTTTGTTCGTTCATGCTTATGCTGCTGAATGTGGTTACTCATCGTTATATGCCAGTTTACCTGAACTGCTCCTGGATATGCCATCTGTCTCTTTTTGCTGATTTAAATCATAGCAGCAGAGCTAGGACACAAGGTTTAAGTGGCCTACATTATTACAAAATCAAAATAACTAGTATAACTGAGTAGTAATTCTGCTGAAGACAGACGTTTAATTGCTCACATCCCTGGTCCTGTCATCTCTAATGTCCAAGGTGTGCAAATTTTCTTTTGGTTGGGTAGTATAATGAAACAGAGAAAATCTTAATTTAGTAATGCTGAGTAATCCTTCCTTTATTGCATTTTTTTTTGCATGTAAAATGTGTTTGTATGCATTATGACTTGTGGTCTGCTTCATATTGTTTTATACAGCTATATACTAAAAGAGACCCCCAGAAAGCCACTGTGTGTTTTCAGTACTGGGATAGTATTTCCTTTGTACAGAGCTAGTTAAGCAATTTCCTCCACTCTTGAAACTAAGCTAACGCTAACAGGATGTTGCCTTTAGCTACATATTCATCATACAGATTTGAGTTGATATAAATCATTTAGTGGTACACATGACAAGAAAGCAAACCGATCCAATAATCTTTAAGTGTTCCTTTAAATGTACCTCCAGGCCCCTTTTTTATACAGATGAGCTGAGCCTTGGATTATGTATCAGATGTGACAAATGTGTCAAATCTTCGGAGATGTCAAGGTCATAAACCAACCAAGGAGATTTGGTTTTCTTTGCACACCAGCATGGATCACAGAGTGCCTCACTCTAATTGACATTTAGACTATTATTGGCACAGACTTAAAATTCAGCATGGAGTAACATGCCTCAGCCACTAAACATCTGGCATATTTCCGACTCAGCGAGACACAGACAAAAGTCTCATTTAGACTCATTTTCTTCATTGGCCGGGGCTGTGTCCTCTGAGTGTGGGTGAATTGAGGATAGCTGCGCTCTTAATGGTGTGTGGTGCCCCGTGGTTCCTCATGGCCATTCCCGAGCTCAAAGCGTGAATATTTAAAAACCCCTGATATCAGACCTCAGAAGTCTCATCAAGGAGTGCTGGAGATAGGGGACTCCTCTTGACTTATTCTCTGGGCGCCCTGCTCCCCCTCCCTCCCTTCAATATCTCCAATGATGAGCCCTCTTGGGAACATTGTTTCTTAAGGGGCATGGTCCTCCCTGATATGGTTGAGTTTAGCCCATTAGCTGTGCTGAATGGCATTAATATCTGACATAGCTCATTGTAATGGTGTCATTTCCGAGCGCGGTGAGGACAAGGGCGTTTGCTGGAATGTTTTTAAGTAGTAGCCTACGGGTACCGCAGATGTCCCTAAGAAGCCCACCCAATATTCACACAGCATAGCCGGAAGCATGTATTACTGGTTTGATACAGTCAACTGTCTGAAAAAGCTTAAAATATTCTGATTTCTTGTCCTTGTCCTCTCACTCGTGATTTCTCCTCCACTCTATCTTCCCTCTTTCTGTCTCTCTCTGCCTTAATCCCTTTCTCACTGCCTCCCTCCAGTTCTAATTTTGCATTCCCCATCTGTTTTTCCCTCTCTTCTCACTTCCAGCGCTTCTGCTTTTCCATTTTTTTCTTTGTATGTGTCACTACTGTTAATCCAAGTCATCAGTCAATTGCTGTTTTCGACTCAAGTATATCTTACGCTATGTTAAATGATGTTATCAGTATAGATCAGAGGCTAATTTGTGAGGCACGATTTGCTTTTGCAATCTTCAGCTGGACTGTAGACATGATATTAGAGCCTTGTCAGAGGGATTTACCCAGTCTCTTGACCTTTCATGTTCTCTGTTTGCACAGAATGTCAGACCTTACCTCTACCTACCTGTAGTGAATTAAGATCCTTTACAAAGCGTTAGGGTCATGTTTCAAACGTAGCTTGCTGTGTATAAGATTCACAAAGCTGTATTTAGGTCAGAGAAATTACAATTTGATATCTAAGTTACATAATCAGCTCATACTCTTAGTCATTTTAATGACTTAATCAAATAAATAAAAATGGCCTTTAGTTTGTTTTTTTACAGCAAATAAATAAATCATCAGACCTCCATATATCTGAATGTATTATCTGTGTGTCATTCCTTAAACAAATCCACTCTCTACTAGGCAGATGCAGCGTCAGACAAGGAGCTGTGTCGAGCACTGCGCATCAACTTGGACAGGATGAAGGATGAGTGTGATAAGCTGGCAGCTCAGCTGAGCACAAAAGACGAGGCACATGCACTTCTCCAGAGAAAGTACCAGCTACTCAAACAGGAACTGGATGACAAAGTAAGCCCTGCGTCCTCTGCCATGGTTTCCCAACAGAGAGACTAATATTGAATGACGTGATGCTTCCAATAAGGGCGGCGCATCCGCACAGCATATTACAAGTTAGATATCTCTCCGCAGTGGAAGTTTTCAAATTGTGCTGATTCTTTTAATTAACAGATAGACGTAGTTCAAGGACAATTAAGAGAAACAGACATGAGTGCTATCGGCTGCTGCTCTAGTTCAGTTTGAAATGACGCATGTTCCTGACTCAATGTGCAGGTATAGAACTGAAGACTCATTTGATAACTTTTAATTGGTTACTTGAAAGGGATGGATATCGTTAGAATTTTATCGATACTGAAATGCTGATTCATGATTTGGTACAACAATAATAGCATGACATTGCAGATGTCTAAATCTAACAGACATGAAACATATAACTCTAGATTTCAGCACAATAAGGAGATGATTTTATGTTTGCGTCTCAAGGACACATTTGTAATTTAAAATAACTTTATTTGAAGCTGATACACTCTGACAGTTGCGCGCCAACTCTTATGGTTAAACCTTACTATTGATGCAACATGAAAAAAACATTGAGCCATTTAATCCTGAAGCCTGATGTAAATCCGTAGGTATTAACCCTCAGTTATATAACCGCAGTTAATAAGCAACATCTCTCTGTTAATAGTGACAGAGTAACAGCCGTCTCGTTTGAACGATGCTCCGCAGGTTGAAGAGGTATCGGTTAATCCCCCGTATTATTAGTAGCAGAAATAAGCCTAATTCTTTTATAGTAATAATCCCCTTTTTATTTTACCCAGACAGATGTGATGTGATGTATAAAGTTAAATTACTGATTTGTTCATTAAGCCTATACACGTCTGGTTAGCTTATAAGTACAACTTTTAAATACTTACTCAGTGTTTCCTGAAGCAGGCCGTGATAAACATGAGTCCTCTGAGTCACATGCAATTCTTCTTTCTTTCCTTCAATTCTTTTGCTATTTATCGAACACCGAGGTCTGCTTTTAGCTGAGACTCTGCACACAAACACACACACACACACACACACACACACACACACACACACACACACACACACACACACACACACACACACACACACACACACACACACACACACACACACACACACACACACACACTGAGGGTCGTGGTTGACACACACACTCGCACAGACAGATATCTTTCTTATGCTCGTGAATTGATTTAAAACAGAGGTGCATACTTCTGTAAACGAGCCACAACTTGATAATCCAAACTATTTTGACTGTTAAAGTAAATACATTATGAGCACAGTTTGTCCATGAGCTCAACAGTACTTTCGGTCCTGACCAATCATGCACCAGTACCAAATTATTCTATTAGAGCAGTCAGAAATTTTTATCTACTGATAACCCTATATGACCTACAAACACATTATTGTCCAGGGTTCATTTTTTTAAATCTGTAACCACTATGGAGTGGTATTACAATAAATACATTTAACTGTTTAAAGAAAGCAGGAGGAGATGTTTCATCAATCAACCAGTCTTTGTTTGAATAGCACCAGTTCATAGCAAATGTTGTCTTCAGACACTTAACAAAAAGAGCATTTATTCAACATTTATTCAAAATGAGCACAGAGTTTGGGAACATTTAGCAAAATAACAGTGACAAAGAAAAGGCAGAAACCATCAAGCAGAACCAGAGCCGTGTTTAAAAGCCATCTGCCACAACTGTGTGGGATAAAAGGGAGATAACAGGTAATTTGATAAAAAAAAAATATGGCTACAAAAGGAAGAAGCAATATCATACATGACACTGTACCACAATAACATGACTCTCTCTTCCTTCCCATACATAGCTAAGATATCTCTTCTGGTCTTGTGATCATATGAACATAAGAGTGGTTCGTAAGGTTAAGTGGTGCAACATCGGCACTATTTTTAGAGGGGCCTTATCAATATGCCCTCAGGGTTTTTTTTACAGCAGCAGATGGAATTATTGAACCTTTATTCACCTCTCTGACAGGAGCCTGATAAGTTGTTAGGGCTCTTTGGGGGGGATCCATGTATTGATTTGAAATTGGGTGAAGGGAGAAAGGGGGCTTTTATTAATGTAACATGGTGGCGTATTATCCCAGGGACAGGATAATGATCCACGGCCCCTGGGCAGCACTGATCAGATGGTTCCTGTGCCTCGGACATATTGATTGTGCGTGTGTCCTGTTAGGGACCCTGAAACTATTGACAGTGCAGGCCAGAGAAGGAAACTTAACTCTGTGTGTTTGTGTGAGAGGAACCTTCATGGCTCTATGATGCCCAAGGTCCATCTCTTCACATATGTGTAACTGAATAAACTGTAACAACTACTGGCATGAACTGGATCTCTCTTCTACCTGGATTTTTCTATCCATCTTCAGATAATCTCCTGCCATTACTGTCCTTATAGTGTCTTGCAATATTTCAATTATATATTTATAAACACAGTAATGGCTTTTAATATGCATCTTCATGACTCCCACTCTGCTCTCTCCACTCCTCCACAGGTCAGGTCAGGTGAGCGCAGACGGGCTTCAGAGTCCGAGCTTGTTAAGGTGGAGGAGAAGGTGTTGCAGTTGGAGGCAGAGAGAGAAGCAGTCCTTACCTCTCTGGGGATGGAGCTCGATACGGCTTGCCGCAACCTGGCAAGGAACGGTGAAGACAAACTACAGGTATTTCAATTATTATTATTAGTTATATAACACTTCATATATAAAGAGAGTTTTTGTTGGCTGGTATTGTCGGTCTGTGTATGTGTGTCTGAGTGTGTGTGTGTGCATTAAGAGTTTCATTATGAAACAAAAAACAAACCACTGATATTCCATCCCAAACCAACCCAAGAGTTGGTTCAACAACTTGTTGTTATTAAGTTGTTATTATGTTCAATGCTTGTACCATTTTTTTTATTTCAGTTATTTCATATGTAATACCCATAAGTCACCCTAAAGTGGACTGTTTTTTTAGATAAAATTCCTAATAATATGCATACATTCTGATTAAAGTACATTGGGCCTCACCAACTGATCATAGAAGAAATATCTTCATAAAATCCTCGAACAGGACAGCAGATACAGTGAGAAATCAGGGACAGAGAGAGTGGAGAGTATCAGATTTGAACCCGGGCTGTCCGCTTTCAGGGACTGCACCCTCTACAGGGGGCGTGCAAACTATCCACTAGGCCACTGGTGTGCCCATCAATGTTGTACTATCTTGGATTTGATAATAGATAAGAAAGAAATCTACCAACACTCAGAGCACTCATACAAACATTTGAGTGCTGAGATGTCAGGGCAAAATGATCGAGTATTATGTTTTTCTTAATTTTGCACCTAATTATTATAAAGAAATGACGTGTGATTAAATATAGTCAATATTTAAGTCAATAATGCAATCTCTGGTCTAAACTACAAAATGGTAAATCACAAGTATAAACTCCGCACATAGGTAACTACTTTTAAAAATAAGTGTTTGCAAGAAAAAACACATTTACAACAACATAACCAACGATTGAGATGAAATGGATCGTAAAACTGTTTGAAAAATCCATCATAATTCCTGATCATATCTTTCCGAGACTGAGGTGACAGTTGATGGTCAGTCCAAGTCACAAAACATTTACGGTAGTCATAATTTAAACATTCTGTCCGATGAATGTACCCACACACTTGTACGGTTCATCCACACACTCCTCCCTGCTTGAAGCTGCTTTCCTCTGCTGCTCCAAGATAATGAACCCCGCCAGCTCTTATCTGTTTATATAGATTCCCCAATCTGGTCCAGCAGTGCAGCAGCCAGACATGAGAGCCAACGCCTCATCTGTAATCTGTCATGTTGAAAAGAAGTCAAACTCACTAGTGATCGGCCTAATGAGGGGAATCATTAACAGTAAAGGGTATATTAGGTTTCAGTTACCTCCTGGTAGCCTCCTTCCTTTTCTTTAGAAGCAATAATTCATGAAATTTGACGACAGTGTTTAGCTGCATGAGGAGTTAAGGATAACCATAGGGCTACAGGCGGTGTCCTGAGAGTTTGCTTTATGTTAAAATTAATAGATCAGCTCCAAAGAATGATTTTAAACGAGTGGAAATATCTTAACAAAATACAGAATGTTGATATGTATACACATCTGGATAACAGTCTGAGGATAGGAGAGGGAATCACAGGGTAAATTATGATTTGATGCGATGCATGGTCCTCGATAATGATAATATCATGATACAGAGACTATGATAACTGATATATTGCCAGACAATCATATAATGAAAAGCATTGTGAGGTGTGAACAGAAGACCCGTGAGGTGTGAACAGAAGAGCGGTGAAGTGCAGACAGCAGCAGCTTCACCTCCTGCAAAATGATCAACTACTATTTAATTGTCTGTAAGTTTTTATTATGTTGAGTTATTATGTGTAGGATGGCAAAATGTAAGTTTTTAAGCTGTTGCCAGTTGATTTAAATACATTGATAGCTAGCAGAGCTGTAAGCTAGCAGCATGACTAAGCACGTTTGTGTTAGCAAACTGTCGTTTCGCCTGTGCCTTGTTTTCTGTCTTCTTTCTTTCTAATGTACTATGCAACTTGAGCCTTGTTGCAGTTTTTACTAAAGAAAGGAAAGCTACACCTTGTGATAACTGAAGGGATTACATTTGTTAGCTAATTGCTACATCATGTGGGAAACCATGTGTTGGATTACTTCCCTGGGTTTTTTCTCTCTTCTCTCACTTTTGACCTGTTTCGTGTCCTCTTTTTTTCTAGCTCTACTGGCTCAGTTGAGTTCTCACCATGTAATTGCAAAATGTTGGTGTGTGAACCTAGCCTGGGACATTTGTCAATTGTTGTCCTCTCCTCAATATATCTCATCTCCCTTTTCTTAAAGGTGTTCTACACAGTGCTTATCTCTATGAAAACATCTTGCTGGTTCTTCCCAGGTGCTGGTAGTCTACAAATCTCCACCATGTGCTTCACTCTATAAGTTTGCATCTTTGCCATTTTCTAAGCAGGAGGGGAAACAAACAAAACTGTAACCAAAGACACACAGTCACAGATTTACTCGCTGTCTGTAAAAGGCATGCAAACCATGTAGTCGTGCGTTTAAATTACCAGTGGCAGACACTTGGGTTCCTTACTTGTGCTACTGAGAAAATAGTGGCATTTCTTTCACTTCAACCCCACAGACAGCACTTTGAACTCCCAGCCTACTTGTTCAGTTTTTCAACAGTTTCACCTCCTTTTTGTCTGCTGCTGTGCGGAGCTGCTTTGATGGTTCAGCAAAAAGTAAAGAGAGCGAGAGGCACAGAGGCATGTTTTATCCTCCCACACAGTCACACGCTCTGCCGTGCGGTTGTAAAACTCCCTGAGACGGGGACCTCTGCACAGCAGCACGCCGTCGCTGTTCTTTGAGCTGTCGGAGCAACAACTTGGGAAATTCGGTTTGCTTGGATCTGGTATTGAGTGACAGCTTGAAAAAGTTGCTTGACACCTGTGCAGTGACAATGTTGTTTGCAGAGACTCGGGACTGAATAGGTCCAAAAAAAATCCTGCTGTGTGCTTTCCATGTCTGTTGATCATGCGTAAACATCATGCCACAAGGGTGCACTTGAAGAAACACTTGCACTTTTTTGTTGACTTTGTTCACAGCTGTTTTTGTGTGCATGAATTTACTGTTTGTTATGCTTTCTGGCTTTTTATTTTATTTTTACTCGTATAGCTGGATTGGAATTGTGGATTTTGCACTCTGTTCATGATTTATTGAGGTTCCAGGATGCCTCCCTATGAAAGATGTGCACAATCCTTTATGTAAAGTTTGGTCATCATGGGACAGAGAGGCAATTATTTAATTAAGCAAGGCAGATTTTGAGTTTCTGTATTCCATATTAGTTGCACTGTATTACACTCATTTTTCAAATACTTGATTCTCATAGGCCAGCTAGCTTAAGAATAACAAATAGTTTCTATAAACAGCGGACAATTGCTGGGGACCTGACTCTAATCTTTGACTTTAGAGGACCGACTGTCTTCATATAAATCAGCTGAAAGAATTCTTGGCAATTTGAGGTTGGTCTGTTTACTGTGGGAAAAGGAGAAAGAAGACCTAGTAAAAGCAGTGCTCAGGAAGTGAACTGGCACCTCTCCAGTTACTAGCCCAATTTCAAGATTTGTTCTGCACTTGAACCCTCCGGGTCCCAACCCAAGTCCCTATAGACTGAGCTACTGCTGCCCCCAAGAAGAAAGCGTTAGATTCAGGTGACACAACTGTAGCGTTACAGACTGTGGAGATGCTAAGAAACTAACTAGCATCTCTTTTTTTCTAACTAACTAATCCTAAATTCAAACTGTTTCATTGATAAAGAAGATTCAAGAGAATGTTAAGATTCACTCAGTATTTGTATTAGTGGATCATTCTAACCCTGTGTTCAGACGAACCAGTCCCCCAATATATTGATATTCAGTAAAGACTTTGAACCTGGCTCAACTTTTGTCATTGTACTGCAGTGAGCACTTTGTAACATGAACGGAGTATTCCTTTGTTCAACCTGACAGATAAAAGAATGAAGAGCATGACAAGTTTCCAAGGCACATTGTTCTGGTACCTGAAGCAGCACACCCACAGCTGTTTTTCTTCTCTCTTTGAAAGTCTGTAAATGCACTCCTAGTCTTATGTGAGCAATTAGTAAACAATGAAAGAAAGCCACCATTATTGGCCAAACCTGACAAAGAGCCTTTTTTCTTTCCCTGTTTTAGATTCAACCCCTCTTTTAGTTTGTGGTGCTGCATGCCCAGTGGTCCTTTGTTGCAAATTCACAGTCATTCCCCATTATTTACCCAGATTTCTTCATTTCAACCATAGACTGTACAAAACATGGACGTATAGTCTCAATGAAGTCACCAATTGGTTACTAAAGGCGGATTTTAAAGCTCAGTGATGAGGGTCGCCATATTGAAAATGCTGTCTCAACCTAAATTTCAGCCAAGCTTGTAACAAACAGAGACGAGGAGCTGAGCCAGGCCTGAAGCGTCCTTGCAAACAGCTCCAACGCACCTGCTTGCAGTCATATCAGTCACACCTCTATTTGTGCAAAACTCTTTCCCTTCATAAAACCAAATGGATGTGTTATTAAAAATAATTCACCTTATAAAGTGTCTGTGAATAATGACATGAGCTTTTCAGACCACAGTTGTTTTTTACAGGTTTATTTCTGCTGTCAAAACATGTATTTTAACCTTCCAGGGTTTTTGCAGACAGCCACAAGTGGACACTCTTCGCATTGGCTTTATTTTTTTAATACCAGAAGTTGCTGCTTGGTTTCAACAGTGTCACTCTCTGAAAGAATAGGAAATAATGACCTGCTGCTCAATGCTGCAGTAGTTAAAGTGCAATCCTAATGGCCTCTGAACAGACAGAGACCTGATTGGCTGCATTGTGTGACTGTTTGTTGACTTTTAGGTAGTGGCAACCACATGTTTATCTCTTCATGTGAACAGAGCTGGTAATGATGCATAGAATACTTGATTAACCTTTGGCGTATGTTCGATACATGGAGCTGACATATATGTCAACAGTGAATTATTGCTAAGGTGTGCTTTCAGCAGATTGCCATCTAGTTATCTGACTGTTTATCTGTGTATCCTAGTGTTCTTTTGTCTTAAGAGTGTTTATGGTGTGTGTATGTGTCTGTGTGCGTCAGCAGTCATTAGGAGTTGGCAGACAGTCAGTTTGTATTGCTGATGCTGACAAGCTTGTCTGGGAAGGATGGAACATACTCCCTGAGCTCATTTTTATGACACACACATAAAACTTCCGCGTGCGAGTGTGTGCGCACACACCAGTGTGTGTACTGTCACAGGCAGTTTAACAAACATGCAAGTCAATTTAAGTTGGCAGAGGCACTTCTTCACAAAAGTTAAGGGTTTGACAAGAGGCTGTTTTTCTCATTTTCATCCTGTTGTTTGTCCATCCATATTTCGATCACTTTTTTTTCTTTTTACTTTTGATAGCACCTTCTGTCTCACCTCTTATAAATCTTTTGGGGTATTTTAAGACAAAGAACTGTACACTCTGAGATCCTCTACTAGAAAATCTCTTAAGATTTGCACTTCTTATTGTGGATTTGTTTAAGGAGTTGAAGTAAGAACTGAATTTTGACTACGCATGCTAACAAAGACTCCAATCTGTATGAATCTCTGTTCTGTTTCTAACAGGCCATCTCCCAGAAACCTGGATTAGTGAAAGACCCTCACCGCTGGCTGGCTGAGACAAAGGTACAGTATGATGAGAACATGCTGTAGTGCTGGGATTTGTCTACATAATTCACTATATAAATGAGAAAACCCGAGATAAGCATATCACACTTTATCCTGAACATCATGCTCACTCACTGGCCAACAATGTATAGAAGATGAATGAATCACTATTTTTAATACTGTACCCGGTATCACAATCATCATCATTGTTGTCAACTTTGAATTATACGTGAGATCATTTAGGGGTGACCCTCAATACACAAAAGGAAAGAATATGTAAACGCAACAACAGATATTAGAAACAGAACAGACAATAAGTGGCCATAAATAAGATTATAAAACTCTTCTCATATTTAAAGTAATAATAAAGGGTATGGCTTTTTCCAGATATACGCTGATATTTCTAGATGTATTCACCAGTCAAATAGCATTTCATTTGAGTATCATTATATTACACTAGCAGTTCTCTCTCAGGCTGTCACCAGCGGAGTGTGCTGTATAGATTATAACGAGCATTATCACTCTGACCATCTTGTCTTCATTGTATATATTTCCACAAGTGTTTGATAACTGCATTTGAGGAATCAACACACTAAATGTGTTTATCTATATCTATCAATCTTTAAAGATCGAAGATAGATCTAAGAAAGTTATCGACCGATACATCAAGATTGGATTTTTTCTCTGGATGTAAAAACTTTGACCAATGTCATGATACGAGGAACCAATTTGATGAACCAATCAGGCCTCCCTGTCTCCCTGCTCGTTCTCTACCTCTTACGTGCACTAGTCAACACTAAAAGCGCGTCACAGATGAAGGAGTTTATACTGTGAGTTTGTGTGAAGTGAAATAGACACTTTTTTTTAAACATGTATTATGATCAAGTTTAGTGTTTACTTGTCGCTGAATGACACAATGTCGTTTCTACACAATGTGGTGCAGAGGGAAGGGGCTGGGTGTAGACGGAGCACTGAGGGAATGCTACTTTCAAAATCATGCTAGTTTTTTTGAAAAATGACCAACCCTGCCTTTAAATATGAATCAACGAGTTTTTAATGCAAACTTAAAACGATTGTGCGATGGGTGCCATGTTGTATTGTTGCTTGTTTGAACACAGTGGCTGATGACCTCTCAGAAAGGAGCACTAACTACTGAATAAATCCCTTTGTACATCTAAGCACTGATGTGTGAGAGCCAGCAGTGTTCATCATGAGGTTCAGGGATTTGCAGTAAAATGTCTTTTCATAATGGTCATAAGGGAAAGGGCTATTTTAGATCTGACTACATCATTTCACATGTTGTCATTCATGTAAGCCAGCATCATGGAGGTTGTGATGCTCCAGTGAGGCTCTTTAATTGATGGGACTTTGTGAAGCTGTTTTCTCTTAATGCGTTCTCGTGTCTTATTTCCTCTTCAACAATAATGGTTCTTTCTTCTATCACAGACACATCAGCACCCATTTAGTATAGTAATGATGTTTTGTGTAAAAGAAACATGTGATTATAGCTGTGGCGATGATCCATGATACTGTGTTAAACTGTGTTTGCACAGTTCCTGGTGTTTATCAGCCTAATATATATCTGCTGTCATAACTGCATTCAGAGCACAAAGCATTCCCAGGAATAAAACACGAGAGAACAAGAGCAATAATTAGCTCCCATGTAAGCAGTTTGTTGGTAAATTCGAGATGATGTACAGACTTAAGGAGCACGTTTAACTCCCATTTAGTCAATCATTTTAATGACTTTTACAAGCCTTTGAATACAACACTGTAAGCATATTTACATTACTGGTTTAATTAACACTGTTCTCCACACTTCTTAAGTTGTGTTGCTGTATTTGTCTTTTTCTAAACTTAAGCTTCATACCACGGACAAGGTCAGAGTCCCCAAATACTCATTTTAAAAAAAGTAATGGTGAGAATATTTTATGTTCAAAAGGATTTAAAGAGGATTTTAACTTGCAGTTTCAGCCGTACTAGAGGAGAAAGCCCAGCAGAGGAATTCAGATGTAAATTGTTTCATGCAATGATTTCCCTTTAAAAAGGAAATTCCATTATGATTTTCTTGTACCAGATAGTTTTTAGTATATATTCAAAATCCTGTTTGATCCCTCCGCACCTTTAAGCATCCAGATATTAGTGATGTGTAGTTTGTGAATGATTCGTTCAAAACGAACGAATCATCTGGGTGAACGAACTGAACTGAATCACTTACTGAAAAGAGTCATTCATTTCTCAACTTCTCTCCTCTCTCCCGTCTCGTGTCTCTCTCACCAGACCGTAAGAGTCGCTCAAATCCCGCCCTCCCTCTCTCTTTCATGTCAGTGATACGTACTGACTGAACCAACAGGACGGAGTCGGTTGGTAGCTCTGTGTCGCTAAAGCCCGCCCCTACTTCTCCCTCTCGTCTCGAAAATTGAGGAAGTAGCAAATATATTATTTAACATTTAGGTGTCGCGAAAATGTTTCTGCTTTTTATAGCTGCTGTCAGTTTGCAACGGCTTTTATATCCAACTTAATTTCACTCAGCTGACTGTTTTAACATCTACTAACAATCGTGTTTCAGTCAGTACAGTGTGTGTGTGACTGAAGCTGGTGACTCGCAGTCTCGCTCTCACGTTCAGTCAGTGTTTCATTCCCTGAACGAACTGAGAGGAAGAGCGGAGCTCTCGTTCACTGAACGGGTCACTCTTCCTCTTCTTGTACTGAACGTATTGAACAGAACGGTCGGGGAAAATATATGTAATTGTTTTAGCAGCTTTCAGTTTGCAAACTGTAGCTTTATCCAACTAAATTCTCAGCTCATTGGTTTATTATTCACCACCGGCTGTTCTCAGTACGATCGCGAGCAGAACTAAACGTTCAGCCATGTTTTAGCTTATTAAATTCTGATTCACAGACAGAGCTGCAGAGAAGTACTGAACGATTCAGTGAACGAATCTTTTGAACAAATCACTTTACTGAACTGATTCTACTGATTAAGTACTCTGAAAAGAACTGCTTTTCCCATCACTACCAGATATGAGAGAAACCAGATTGGAGTGCATTGCTGTATGTACGGTTAGAAATGTCAAAGAAACTAGTCTGAACTTAAAAGTATCATGATAGGATTTGAGGCCTTCGTCTTTAAAACCCACAAAGTTGATCGCCCTGCATACTTCCCTAAAATTGGAATAAAACCTTTTCTATTCAAAGTGGCACAACCCAGGCTGAGTGAGCTGGACAAACAGGGATACCACACAGTTTTATTTATTTTCATTTATTGAAAACTAAGTTAAAACATCCTAATAGAAGAATCTGCAGTCTGTAAATCAGTGGTGACCGCAATGGTGAATGTGTGTGGTGTTGTGGAGGCAAAACAAAGACCATGAACTAAAGAGAGAGAGAGAGAGAGAACAACCAACAAAGCAACACAACCACTGCCAAAAACTACTAAACCCTAAACTACCGTAACTAACAATTTAGCATTGATTGTGATTTAATCTACTCAACCAGACAAAGCTACGCTGGCTGTGTGAGGAGGTGCGCGAGTGCAACACCAGAGAACAGCGCCAAAGGAAGCAGCATCAGCAGACCAGGGATCAGTTCAAGGCCCTGAGGCAGAGCCGGGACTCGGAGCAGGCGGCTCTCCAGCTGCGCCTGGACCAACAGGAGAAGCTGCTGCACTCCCTCAGCACTGAAAAGAGAGGTACAATAACCCTGTTTGATTAGAGAAAGACCTTTCATCCTTATTTTACCCACACCGAGGAAGCAAGTGGGAAGGCAGCGTAGGATTTGTGGGTAAGGATGTGTGTGGTGTTTTCCGCTTAAACAACTGTGCTGATGTCATCAAAGGAGGCCAGTTAGTCACATTCCCGCTCCATAATAAATGCTATAGCACAGAATCATGTGAGACTAATCAGACTGTGTGATCTTTATGAGGCAGCTAGTAATACCTGATATGAAAACACATCGGACAAGAAATCCTTCTGTTGAATTGACCATGTTAAAATCAGTGTGAACGTAAATCACAGTCGCTGACAGTTGCTCTTTAAAGTAATTTAAATGTATTCACAGAGTTGTTAAGAGCAAGAACTAGCACAATGACTTAATATCGGTGTGAGTGTTCTTTGTCCAGTTTGTGCCTGAGTATCGGAGTCATTTTCTTATAGACCGTACGCTGTCTGGTAATGGTTACATATATTTAAGTAAGTCTTAATGTGGGTGATATTTAAGACTTCTTTAGAAAATGGACTTATTTTACTGTCTCAGGTCCCTTTCTTAACAGTGTCTCCTAATGCGCTGTAACCGCCGGAGGCAGAACAACTTGTTTTGAGCTCATCTCTTGAACAATACAAGAAAATGAGCCTAATTTGTGTTCCATTAACGGAGAGATAAGAGGGTGTAAAGAAGCAGTGAGACAAAAGAGGGAGAGAAGGGAGACATGGAAATGTAAGACCCCTATACACAAAGGAAGTTATCTAACTGTAGTGATACATTGTTTTATTTTGACCTGATCATTTTAGAGCCAGAGCGCCCAGACAGAGCCTCTGTTAGACACTTATCTTGTGTAATGCTACAATGTATTTACAGATATAAATGTAATAACTTTAACAATTCATTGCAAATATGAATAATGTGAATAATGTAGTTGCCTACCGAACCAAACAGAATCTGGTTTTGAGTTGTTGTTTTTCTTTTTTCCTAGAGTCCCTGTATTTTTTATTTATTCATCATTGTTTAAATATTTATTATGGGGGCTTGTTGTGCCTTTATTGGAGAGATAGGACAGTGGATAGAGTCAAAAATCAGGGAGATATAGAGAGAGTGGAATGACATGCGGGAAAGGAGCCACAAGTTGGATTTGAACCGCAAAACTTACCACTAGGCCTGTACCCCCAGCAGTCCCTGTTTTGTGAGAGATTTCATTTCATGTGTAGTTACTTAGTACCGGTACTCTCTACTGCCTCTCTCTAAACTGCATGTGTAGATATCAGTATGTCTATTTGGATGTGAATCAGTGAAGAGAACAGCAGTGGACTGCTAGCCTAAAAGATAACAACCTGAAATTATGTTTTTTAAAGAATTTCAATCATGTGTATTAGTCACTGTGATCAGATGTTTGTTTAAATGAAAAAGTGGTATTAGTATGATACTGTGATTATGTGACTGTGAAACCGATGTGTTATGGAAGTGAGGGTCTTTATGTTATTAGTAATACTGAGCCATCTTCAAAGCCTTCTTATATGGTCCAGCAGTTATTTTAAAACACACACTCATCTAAAATCAACACATGAACATTCATTATTGGAAGAATATTACATCGTGACCATTTTTCATTATGATACATTAAAATGAAACGTTTCTTTAAGACTTTCCTTTTTTCTTATACTCATCACTGTTCTATTCAAAGTTTGATCACAGTTTTCTTTGCTCAGTTTAAAGCCAAAGAGAATATAATAATGTAGGTAGGTACTGTGGCATTAAGCCAACAAAACTCTAATGCTCAATCAATTCTTTCCTCTAAATGAATAAACCTCATTACACAAACAATCAGTGATTGGAACAGTTTGTTGTTCCTATGAACAATAAACACAATCAGAGTTTGTCTTTTCTTTAACTGTTTCTATACAAATAACCAACAAGCAGCAAACTGTTTGAACGGGTCCAACATGTGACAAACATTCCTCACATGATTAATACACTTCTCCGGTGTGCTGGTGTTACTTTGTAGTTGATTTAGCTCCTGGGCACCATCTACTTCACTAGCACGTCATTATCTCATAATAATACAGATGTACAGTGCAGGCTTTGTAAACACGCTCTGTCACTATAACTCTGCTGATAAGAAATCATTTGGTGCTGCTGTAGCTTCACCTTTAAACTCTCTTATGTGGGGTTGTGGGTTTTGGTATCGATCTATCTTTGGTAAAAAAAAAGATATTCATGCACCTTAAAATCCACTGTATAAGGGGAACTTTTTCATATGAAATGGGTTGGGAACTGGAGGGTCACTCAATGAGGACCAAATATGGAAAGTTGTCTGGTAGCTGGAGAGGTGCCACTTTACTTGCTTAGCACTGCTGATATGCCCTTGAGCAAGGCTCCCAACGCCGCCACTCCCCCCCCATTAGCTCAGGAGCGCTCACTGTGGGCATCCCCGTCATTCTGACATCTCTCTATTAGTGCATGTCCATGTCCTGTTTGTGCATGTGTGTGTATTTCAGCCTGTGTTTTAATTTCCCCTCTCAGGATTAATGATATATGATATCATCAGGTTTATCAGGTTTTTCCATATTCATATCAGGTTTGAATATGGAACTCTGATTAAATGCTTTTCTTTCAGAGCTGTTAGTGAGGAGTCGCAGGAAGGAGGAAGACATGAGAAGCCTTCAGGTAAGCATTTCAAGTCTTTACTCATCTTTGTCTCATCACTTGGGTCTGTAAATCTGCTGCATAAATAGTTGATTTAAAAAAAAAATCCAGACACCCTTATTTTAACTTTTTTAGCCTTTAAGTTATTTCTGCTTGTTTGCATATCTGTTGTTTGTTTTTGTTGGAGCTGGCCTTCAGTCATCGAAGTTCTGTGATGCACTGTAACA
Organism: Labrus bergylta; assembly: GCF_963930695.1. Classification (NCBI taxonomy): domain Eukaryota; kingdom Metazoa; phylum Chordata; class Actinopteri; order Labriformes; family Labridae; genus Labrus; species Labrus bergylta. The sequence continues at coordinate 20,967,712 of NC_089209.1, read as the reverse complement.
AACAGCAGCACACGGTCGCCGGCCTGACACACTCCTTGCAGCCTTGCTTGGACAAGTAGCTAATTACTGCAGACACGAGGCCTTGGAGTTTAAAAGCCACCGGAGGCCTTGTTACTGTCTTTCTGTACCGCAGCATCTACACTTGGCAGGCCACCAACTCACCTTGTCTGGATTGGACTGGCCCCCAGCGCCTCTCTGGCCTTTTACTCGCCATTAAAAAGCGAAACGCACACTCTGGCTCACACACTAGAACGTCGGCGAATCATTTGTTCTTTCCCAACGTGTGCTTGTACCTCTGAACGTGCGTGTGTTTGTGTTGGATACCAGGGTCCCATCTGTGGCTGCATGACAGCACCTGCCAGAGCTCCTGTGCAATTAATCAGCCCTCTCAGACCCAGTCGAGCTTTTAATTATGAACGATGAGGAGAGAGAGAAAGACGGAGTGAGGGATGTATACAAGTGAAGAATAAAAACGGTTGGGAGGATGGGCTGAAGAAAAAGAAAGTACTCTTGTTACAAATCAGCAGCAATACATTACAGTCGGAGAGGGGGAGGCATCTGTTTTGGTGAGGAGAGCAGGTGTTTGTTTGAGTGGCAGATAAGAGGCATAGCATCACTTATGCATCGTTAGAGAGGGAACATCAGTCAGGAGCTGGATGAGACGTGAAAGCAGTTTGTCTTTGTGTATGTGTGTGTGTGGGAGTGTAAGTGTTGGTGTGTGTGATAAGAAGCCTGTTGTGTGCTATAGACTCTCCCTAGCCTCTGCATTCCCCTCCCTTGTTACATATTTGAAAAGCTCTGTCACTGCTCTCCCACACACACCGGTTTTTTGTCATCTAATCTAAAAGCAGTTACTTGAACTCACCTGCTGCATCATTTTCATTCAACCTTTTTTTGTTATTGATATCTTTAAGTTCACATATTATGCACAACACACTTTATCAGGTTTGTCTAACAATAATATGTGTCCCTAGTATTTGTCCTAGTTTTTGAAAAGTCCATCCTCTCAGTCTTTTGCCTGCTCCACTTATCGGAGAATGTGTGCTCAAACAGGCCATTTGGAGATTTTCCCTTTGTGACATCACAAAGGGCAGTAACCCCTTCCCCCTGGTGGGTGACACTCCCACAACTAGGTGTTTCTTCTGCCCTCTGAGTCTGCCTTCTCACTGTAAAAAAATGTTTCATGGTGCAAGAAAGCCCGAGCATTCCCGTCCTGTGGGGTGTTGTTGTACACAGCTCATTTACATTTAAAGCTACAGGCACAGAAACAGTCTGTTCTGAACAGAGCTGAAATAGAGGGGTTTATTGGCATGCTGAAATACAAGATCAGAGTGGATTTATAAAAAAACTTCACAGACATGTCTTGGGGTGCTCTGAGACTTATTTAAACTTGTGACCTGTAATATACATTCTATGCATATAAAGTAATATTGCTGTTTGTGTCTTTGCAGGATCGTGTTTTGGATCTGGAGTCGGTAAGGTTTTATTTCTTTGATAAGAGTAATTACTCGAGGTAAATAAGTCATGTATTTATATTCAGGTTTAAAAGGCCAAGAATTTTAAAGTGCCCTGCAGTTGTTAAATGATTAGAAACCATGTTGACTCTCAGCATGATTTGATGCAGGCGTGTAGGCAGGTTCACCTCAGGCTATGTTTATTTAGCAACCCATAGAGGCCAACACAGGGTTAGAAATGATTACTTTAGTCAAGGCTCACAGCTCTGTTAAATCATCATACGTCTTGCTGATGGGGTTAATAGCCAAGCTGTACTGACAATACATTATTGACCTCACCATCCAAACAGTTAACATTCAGCTTTGAGATGTCAGGCTGAAATTACTGAGCACTACTGAAAGGTTATATTGACCCAAGCCCCTTTTTCACGCTCTTGAAAAGCATTGAATAAATGAAGCCTTCTAATGCGTGCTGTGCATCCATCACAATTATGCGGCATGCTTGTCCACATCAACCTTCAATTATCTGCTGTGATAAAAGAAGAGGAAATACCTCGGACCACTTTCAGGTCAGATATTTTCTGCTTTGTGCAACAACACAGCTGCAGACTGCATCGACCCACCCCTCCTCTCAGCCTGGGTGGTGGCGATCAAACACACAGTCTTACTTGTGTGTCAGCGTGCTCTTCAGTGTGGCAATCAGTGTGACGCTTCATAACAACCAGTTCTTGTGATGCCTAAATGCTTGGTATGAATGGGCATGGTAAATCTGTTGAAACACACAGTGGAGGGATGAATCGATTGGAGAGCAACCAAAGTAGCTACTGAATCACAGATAAGACTGACATCATCATTTCATTTTCAAATCATCGGGCACTATGACATCATGTTTGGTCACATCTGGGCTTTAGCATAGCAGTTTTCATTCACACTACATCTTTCATTAATAGTTTAAAATGTTTGTTACAATTCAAAGATAGGGACATATTGGGAACAGACAGATGTTTTGCTATTTAAAAGAAATGCTCCACTTATCAGTGTTTCAGTTTCCAGGGGATAAAGGTGGATACTTTAGATTTAAAATATGATTCTCATGATGGACCCGGTCTTTCTCTATATATATTTTCAGTCTATCGCTCCTGTAGTTACTGTCCTATGAAGCAAACATGCCACAATGATCATATAGGATTCCAGTATCACATACTGGGCTGTAGGCTACAGTGTATCTTTCACCTGCTGCTGAGGGTTGCAGCTCTAATAAGCATACCTTCCTAACAGTTCAATGAAATGTCCAAATCCTCATACAACATTCTCATGATCCCTGCAGCACAGTAATCTTCTCCACAGTTAATCCATGTCTTCAGTATATTCCAATTAGTCTGCAATTCATCACCTAATCATTGTGGTGAAGCCTCAGAGCTGACAGGAGACACAAGTGTGTTTTTAAAGACTAAACTTTTAACTTTGTTGGTTCGTTCATAGTTTTCTGTTTAATTACTTAAACTAACAGCACAACATGAGCATCCTCATGCACAACAAAAACAAAACAGACATACATGAAATACATTCAAACTAATATGTAAGTCTCTTTGTATTTTACTGAATTAAGCAGCCAAATAAATGTTGTTGTTTTTTTTTTAAACTAGATGATAGGGATGTTAGGGATAAACTATACAGTCAGCCCACGGTTCAATACGTACTTCCATTTTTAAATCACGGTTTTCAGCCCAGGTTGTTGGAGGGTTTTTCTTGTTTGTTTGATTGTTTTTGAATCAATATATACACATTTCTGGTCTATAGTCTCAGCCTGTCCTAACCCCAGGATTCTATTGTTTCCTATTGGAGTGTTCTAACTGCCCGCGAGCAACACAACACGCTGTGTTTACCCTGACGCCCTGTGCTGTTAGGACACGGAGTCAGTCTCAGTGAATTGAAGGCAGCATTTAAGTAGTGCCATGTAAATGTACAAATAGGAAGACATTTCGGATTTAGCATTACTAAGTAGTAGTACATTTTCATGGACACAGAAACAGGTTGTAAAGCGTGGATATTTCTTTGTGTGTGGTACCTTCGTTTCAAACGCTGCTTCTCCGTTCGCTCTCACGCCCTCTGCTTTCTTGCTGGTGGCTGTGTGACAGGCTGCTAACATTACAGCCTGCTTTAGTCTGTTTCTGTAAACTTTTATCTGTAAATGCTTCTAAGCTTTATTTTAAGGGACATTACATTTGATATGCACTTTTAAATTTCACTGCCTGTACTGTCAAATTGGAAGACATTAATAATACATGGCTGAACTCTTAGTGGTAACTTATCACCTTTGTTTTTCTGGATTCTACATCCTCCATTATCTCAGCGAAAACAAAGGCATCACTAGGCGCCTCAGAGCAGTTAAAGTCCCACAGACAGCTGATACAGCTGTGAGCCGTCATTAGTAATCAGCTCTTAAGTCGACCCTTGACTGAGACAGATGTCTCATTTCACTGACTGTACGTTTCATTGACTGTTCCTAACTCTCTCCTCTGCCTTTTATCTTTTCCTCGCTCTTTAGTGAGAAGTGTTCAAAAACATAGTAAAGACCCAAGAGGGAAAGGGCGAGACAATTAAGGGAACTGAGATTCAGCCCCAGTATTTATTTTGGGATTTATGTGGTTTCTTCATCGTCATGCTTTCTTCTCTTCCACAGTCCATTGTAATGAATGATTTGTGGATCTTAACTTGATTTGTATGTTTGTTTTTTAAAGAAACAGAAGACATTTCAAATGAAACTCATGATCTAAAACCACATCCATGGTCTTTGTGCTTTGGGCGACCACTTCCTGCTAGTCTTTCTTACACAATATTTTACTATTTTACAATTTTCAGATTATTCTGTTGTTGTTTTTTTTAACACAACACCCTTTATGGTAAAGATTTATCAGTTAACTCTCTGGACAGTTTGTCATGTTTGTTCTGTAAGGAAGTTTAAGCTCCACTTGGAGAAGAAGTCCTAAAATGAAAGTCAGAAATAACAATAAGAGAATAATCTCTGTGAAGAAGAAAACAAAACTAACCTTGTGTATCTTTGTGGTTTCCAGAACACAAGAGTAGCCCTGGATCACTTGGAGTCACTTCCAGAGAAACCATGTCTGATGGAGAACTTCAAAGATTTGGAGGTGGGTTTATTAAAGACCTTATAAATGAGAAAATACATTAATGACTAAATACAGGGGTTAAGATGTCCTCGGATTAACCCTTCATTACCACCTGGTGGTGCAGCAAAGCTCAAAAAGCATCTAGAATAGTTGTTCTCAACTGGATAGCCTCAGGATCCACCACCATCACCTTAAAAAGAAATTGCGACCTAAATGTCTGATATTTGTCAATCTAAATGGTAGTTTGAATCTCAGACGGTACAAAACATCTGACAGAACAAAGAGAAAGAGCAAAACAAACAAACAAGAGAGCACTTTTTAGACCTTTTGACACAATTCTTTTCCCCAGGCAGACATTTGTGACCCTTTGAATACGGCTTCACGACCCACTTTTGAGTCCCGACCCACCACTTCGGAACAACTGATCCAGAAAACCACCAGACAATACGATGACATTGGCATGTCGATACAGCCGTACTGTATATATACTGTATATATTGGTAGGTCAATATGATCAGGCCATTGTGTGTCTATCAGGATAATATCACATCTTGGTACAGGATTTTCAATATGCAGTGATGTCAGAATGTATTTCACAGAACATGTGGTGCAGAATATAATGCTTGGGTTGATTTAGAAAGTTTCATCACATAGTTATGGAGAAACACTGTTCTGTGTGCAGCACATGACGTTAATGCATCTCAGCTGAGCAGACAGTGGTCAGGGCTAACCTTTGATCACAATGTATGATAATGTTGATCATCTTTTAGTGTGATTAAGAAAGCAGCCTTTCTAGTCCTTTGAACTGTCATATCTTTACACAGTCCACTGTAAAAAATACACAATATTGTCTCCTGTATTGGTTAGTATGGTAATGTTTCTCCTCAAATGTTATCCATCATCTCTACTTGTGATAGCACAGGTCAGTGTTCCAGCCATGCATTATCAGAACTATCCAATAAATCAATGCTATTTCACTTTTGTTGTTCTCTCTCTTAAATGTGACTATTAATGGTTAAGTCAGAGATCATTGAGTGTTCTATTTTGTTAGAAATGATAACACAGCATTCATTTTGTGTCTTCAGGAGTCACAGCGACAGAGGGAGATCGTTGAGGAGCGCCACACCAAATACAGAGAGATCGTGTGGGACCTTCAGCACCAGCTGGACGAGTCCAAAAGAAGAATCCAGGACTACAGAGTACGACACACAAAGACAGACAGATGCAGTGCTCGAGAAAAAAATGGCTTTATAGTGCTGTGCAGAGGCCTGTACGCCCAAACAGCAACCCACACTTTTTCTATTTCAGTCACTAATTGCGCTGCTTTGTTCAAACAGTCGTCGTTTGGATCAGGGTAGCCTGACTTTGAGAGCCATTTAGGAGTCTAGCTCGCCCACACCGCTGCCAATGTGTGCAGAGCTCCTAATTTGCAACTTGTATGAATAAATGAATAATTTCACATGATGGTAATGCATCATGGATGGACAGAGTGGATTAAGTGCAAGCAACGACACTCAAACAAAACCTGAATTTTACCACTCACTGTTAATTGCTACAGTCTCCTTCTGTGTTATAAAGCAGCCGAGGGAGCCATACACACATCATTGTTGACAGCTGATTGCCATCTGCAGTTTGCGACCTCCCCTAAACAGCAATACAGTCACTTTTTAAATGGTTTTAATCTGCCAGATTACCCCGTTGGTTTGCCAAATGACTCCCATGTTGAGCGATAAGTGGTGATTGCATTAATTTAATAGCTGCTGCCCACCCGGGGTTTGTTTAAGAGAAAGACTGGATGCAGTGTCTTTACAAGACTTCCATCTTGATCAGAGCCAGCAAAGCCAAAACAACAACAAACAGCTCTTACACTAAATGTTCTTGTGGCTCTACGCTTAAGACACCACTTCTTGGAGCTCTGTTCAGACACAAATATAATTTGGGTCAGTGCTCATCCTGACTTCATGTCACCTGTAATGTTTATGATAAAGGAGATCTGTTTTATGTGTCTATGAGACTTCAGACGACAGTAGAGACTTGGCGACTCCTGCAACAGAATCAGAAAATATGAAGAGACCTGTTCACACTGGGATACTTTGGCTTTAATGTTTACAGACAAATAAATGTCTGTAGAAGAAACTTTTATCAAACAAGTGCATACAGTTCATAGAGGAACTCAAATCACTCACTGCCCAAACAGAATGCTGTGGCACTCAGTAGAGCACTTAGGATGTCCAAGCAACCAAATCTGTCTGACAACTCTCATTTAAAGTGTTTCGAATATGATTTTGTGTAGTTGGTGTGTGCTCTAAAAAATGCATTACCATATGTGTGTTCACACACCTGCTGGTGCTGCTATTTTACCTGAAAAACATGTAGCCATTTTAGGGAAATGGCTATTTTGATGAGACTTTTCTCTCAGTTGGCCTGATGCTGGGATGGACATTTTCTTTCATCTCCTGTTTCAACATTCATTTTGTTGATGTTTCAACACATCATGAGTAGAGTTCTATCAGGCAGCTTAACATGGTGACTGTCGATGGCACTTAATGAGTGTAGTGTAGCAGAGGCTGTTTGTTACTTTGCCCTGAATCATGGATGCACCACCATGAGAAGTCATGAAGGAGCGACACAGCCAGTCAAATTGCCAAGGAAATCAAATTAGCGCACACGTTTTGTTTTTTTAATTGCAATTTTCCATATTTGACATCAGCGATCACACAAGTCAGGATAAGGATATATTGCTGAATGGATATTTTGTCCATTCCCTATTCATCATACATGTATAGCATGATAAGATCTGCTAGTTACCACAAAACACAAAGTACAGCTGCGACTCATCTTAGTGACCTTTGTTTTGAAAGTCAAAGCCAAAGCAAGGTGACAATGAAAATGATAGATTCATGATGGAGAACCAATGAATGAATGGCTGAATGGCCGACCCCCCCCCCCCCCCCCCCAACAGTTAAGATACTTCACTAGAAAACTAAAGATGACTTGTCCTACAATGTTCTCACTTTTTTATTTTGATGTATACTGACACCAACCTTAAGCTTCACTCACTATTTCAAAAGCTCTCAAACAATAACTTTTTCTCAGCAGGCATGACATCTCCACATTGATGCTAGCGGAGCTGTAGGCCCTCAGCCCTGTCAGTTACTGTGTCCTCCTGTCTTTCAGGACGAGAAGCTTGACGCCACCTCCAGGAGCCTGAGACTGGCTGCTCTTTCTTCCTCCATCAAAGACCCCAGCACATTCCTGAGCAGCACCCTGACATCTGACACACGGTGTGAGTATTTCCACACTGAAGCTACAAAACCTGCAGCCTGACAGCCTATTGCTGCTTTTGACGGTCGCCATGTTTTTCTGCATTGCTAAAACATTTGAAAAAGAGTGCAGAGACTTTCATGAAATATTTCTCAACAGAATCACAAGTCCAAACAATGGCTGCTAAAATTATAATCCAGGGTATATGTATTATTAATGAATATACTGTCTCTTTCTTAACATGTTTCTGTCTATGTGGATTGATCGGGGAAATGGATAATGTTGCTGTCTGTGTTTCAGCACTGCTTAATTCCAGAGTGCAGTTCCTAAAGCTATAGTTGTGGTATACAGAATAATGATTTATACTGTGGCAGCCTTACAGCACAGTTGTTTTTTTCATGCAGTATTTCAACATGGCTCCCAGAGCTGAAAGTTTCCATCAGTGCTCTGGAAGTGTGTCTGTATCACTGCCAGTGGCTCGCAGCCAGAATCACTTGTAGCACTTTCCTAAGCTGCTTACTGATATTTGGCACAGTGTGAGAGGAGAATACTTTCTGTGGCTCTGTGTCTGTTGTACCTCCAAGAATGACTATGGCCAAAAGATATCTATGGCTATTTAACACCAGTGTTAATATACAATTCAATTTGGCAGTAACAGTTGGTTCTAATCTTTAAGCTACTATTTGTCATATAATTACACTAAAGGGACTGTTGTGATTGACTTGTCTACTTTTGATTCACATCAGAAATGTGTAAAGATTAAGGTTCAAAAGTAAGTGGCTGGTCACGCTTATGTGAGATACTTGTCATCTATTGGCTGATGTGGTTAGAGGGGTAAGGTGTGCGTGTGCTTGTGTGTGTGTGTGTGTGTGTGTGTGTGTGTGTGTGTGTGTGTGTGTGTGTGTGTGTGTGTGTGTGTGTGTGTGTGTGTGTGTGTGTGTGTGTGTGTGTGTGTGTGTGTGTGTGTGTGTGTGTGTGTGTGTGTGTGTGTGTGTGTGTGTGCGCGGCTAGAGGCATCAGGAAAATGAAATAACATCTGGATCTGATGCCAAAGCTTTTTCAAAGTATGATTTTGTATTAAGTCATTTTCAGGTCTGTATAACAAAAGAACAAATGAAGGACAGTTAAAGTAAAATCCATTCTACAACTGATAACTGTGACAGAAACATTAAGTGAGAATCACAAAATATTTGTTAAGGGATGTTGACTCATCAGTGACAGGGCTTGACTATCCAGTATAAGGTCTTGCAATATAACATCACACATTAGCTGTTTTCACACTTGCACAAAACTCCTGAAAAAGCCCAACATTTATGGGGGTGAGCTGCATGTGTGAATGCAAACTCGGGATTTTTTACCTTGACTTCACTCAGACTTTTTCCTGCCACCTCCCCTAGTAAAATTTCTGTATGAAGTAGAGATGAGCCGATAGGTGAGTGCAGCAGGAAATACTCACCAGGAGTTCGTTTCTTTGGATCCCCATTGGCTTCAGCATAGCGAGAAGTTATTCTTCCTGGGGTCTGCAAACAGTGGTCAGTTACATGCCGCGACCAATGTGCGACCAGAGCGATGATCATGCACACGGTGAAGCTGCTTCTTTCTCTTTTCTACTTGCTCGTAGTTGTTTTCCACTCGTTTGTTGATAATGTAAATACATCCAATAACACATAGCATTGATAGAAAGGTAATGCAGGCAGAGGCAGTAGTCTAGCTATTTGTTCTTTGATGTCAAATTAGGTTTAATCCACTTCAAATTGAGAGTTTTGAGATGACGTTTTTAAATTTGCAGGAACCTTGCCTATAGGAAATGTTTGCTGGTTTGGGTTTGCTCTGTAGGAATCATTGCAGCTCTGGCAAGCCCATACACCCACTTCTCTGTTTGGTCAAGCCAATTTCCTACTTACTGCCTGCACCACCATCTCTTTTTGTAGGTCCAGTCTGGGCATGTAACAGGGGGAATATAATGCACCACATTTTAGGTTGTGACTGGGTAATGCATAGACAGGGAATATGATTGTGTTTCTCATTTTCCTCCCTCTCTCTGCCACAGCTCCTCACAAACACCTTACCAGTTCAGACCTGGATGATTCCTTTGTCACTGGGGCCAAATCCCTCACAGATTAAATCAACCTGGAGTGAACCTTTTTATCTGTTTCTCTACAAACACACGGTGCTAACAGCTGAATCAACCTGCCTGGTGCTGATACAGAACAAAGAACAAGCTGACTGTACCCTTAAGTCCTCACACTTAAATCCTCCTTGACTACCTCGACCAGGAAGTCACTTCAAACTTTGAGCAATACAAGTGTGGACACTGTGAAGGATGTTATTGTTTATTTAAAGTTACTTTAATTGAATGTATTTAATAGATTTGAAAACTGTTCAAACCAAAAGTTTTCGTGTTACATTTCTTGCCATTGTTCCAACATTTTAAAGTTCTTTGTTGCAGCAGCTCTTTGAAACATTGTTTACCCAATAACATGCCTGTATTTTTATTATCATGTCAATGTGCTAAGAGGATTCAAAACAACTCCACACTTAACAAAACACTGGTGCCTTTTTAACAATATGCAATTTCATCATGAAGATGTGACAAATCGGGTTTTTTTCCATGTTTTACAACCTCTTTTACATGTACCGACTGATTTTCTAAATGACTTTTTCTGGTTTTTGTTCCATGCAGTATATATTTGTACAAAGAAATAACCACAAATAGTCTATTTTTATGAAATGCAGAGGAAGTATATGCACTATGAATAAACCTCCATGCATCTAAATGTCTGGTTTTTATGAGCACACTTGATGTCTCCCTCATTTCAGAGTGAAGTGTTGGTTTTTGCAGCAGCTGTGGGACTCTAGCTACTCCCACTGGTAAATCTTTTGCTTTCCCCTTAAATCCTACATCGGGGAGAAAAACCTGAAGCCACATGAGAGAAACTTCCTCTTTTAATTTACCACCAAGCTTCAAAGTATAAACACAGTACCTGCTGTGTAAACACACTTCTCAAAGTTGTACATAATCTGTCTGGAGACTCTCTGTTTGAGACTTTGCAAAGCTGTGGAAAAGTCTTGAAAGGTGGTGTTCAATTTAAACCTGACCAGTGATCACCCTCAATCATGGAGCAAGGAATTGACTCAATGGTTATCAGAGGTAAAAGAGAATAAATAATCCATATTTTGGAGAGAGAAAAAACATTCAGAAAATATATTCTTTAGGAATACAATTGAAAAAAGCTTTTTATTTATTGAAATGTCTTTATCATCACTCAGGTGATAAATCTAATTTGAGTTGAAATCATTTGATAAATATATACAATTATTTTTTTTTTTATAAAGGATCCTAAAAAACGATAAGAATGGCCCACTATGGGATGTCCCATGTTTATTTGAATGATGTAAATGACCCAGATTATTAAAAGGGTTACATGATACAGCACAGTATTGTAATTGGCAAAGGGTTATGTGTGTGTTTTATCAGAGGAGAAACACCAGAGCAAAATAGGCTACTTTGTAATTAGCTAGCTTAATGAAACATTAGCTATATGATGAACCAGCCTAGTAAACCAGACACATTATGCTATAGCTTACTGGATATTTCCGAGTCATCAGGTTAGGAAAAGTGCTCTTTTATAGAAGTTGAAGCATTGTAGCTTTTAAGCTAGCATTACATACAATCAGCTAGATAATGTTTTTAATACAGTTTGTATGATATTATGAAGAGGGAGGCATGAAATACAACAAATACAAATTGAAGTCCCTATGAGGAAAAGAGACACTTTTAAGATAATATTACTAACAAATAAATGAGCTTCCTTTGAACTTGCAAGAAGTTGACTTTGTTAGCATTAGCTTGTCAGTGAAAATGCTGTAGCTTTGGTTAAGAGTGATGCCACAGCAGCACGAACTGTAGTGCAGTGGTGAGTCACTTTATTTGCACTTTTATTTAATTTACCGCTGTAGTTGTGCTTTTGTTAGTACAGTAGCTAGCTGATTAGCCGGGTGGTTCTTTTATTTTATTTTTTATTTTTTTTAGCTAAGCACCCACAACCTAAGCCCATCATCTTCCTGGGCATGCATGAACAGAGCCTCCAATAATCACACACCAGTAGGCTATGAAGAAAAATGGAAATGTTGCCTGTGAAATAGGGAAGTGAATAAATGTGTGCCTAGACCAGAAACAGACAACGTTGAGTAAGTTCAAATAGAAACAACCAAATAGGAAATAAATAGATCTGATTTTCGATCCCAAAAAAGTCCATCGCACTACAAAACGAGCAGATTCAAGCTTTACATAAAGACTATAGGCTATAGCCTACATCATTTACAGAGATTTAAGATTTATAGCGCAACGCTTTGAAAACATTCAGCAGTGTGGCAAGGAAAATGTCCTTTGAACAGGCAGAAAGTTTGTACCACACTCATGTTGAACTGCCATCTGCTGCAACTGTGTCACTACGTTTGCTGAATTTCAGGGCCTAATAATAAACAGTCAGCTGTGATTTTAAACCATGTGGTGCTGTGTTCCTCACCTCAGTGATATTCTCCAAGGAAGTGTGGCGCATTCAATCTGAAAGAAGACATAGGCTACATGTATGAGCTTTATGACATACAAAACATACAAGTCTAAATGTATGAAATTGAACTCCTTAAAGAAAACCTAAATCTTTACTGAATTCAAGCCTCTTTTTTTTTCTTTTTTCTTTTTTTAGCATTAGGCTCTACCAGCTGTACAAAACAAATCCTGCTTTAAAAGTATTTGCAGGTGTCTGTTGTACAGCAGCCTGTAAGTTAATTGACAGCTAAGTAGTCCTTTGCTTGAATAAAAATCAAAGCTTATGAGAGTGTGGATATTTTGAACACTTTTGAACACACGACAGTGCTAATGTACCGTCTCATCCTCTGAACAAACAGCCATGCTATCTCTCAAAAATCACTTCAAAAAGAAAGAGAAAGTCTTGTAAAGCACTGTATTAAGAAGAGGCAAAGTTTGTGTAAGACTTAATAACAAAGTAAAAAATGTTCCACATTGTCCAGGCGATTACAAGTCCAGTCTAAAAAAAAAAGGAGTCTGTGTTTTATGAAGCAACATCCAGAGGAAAGCAAAGCTTAGCCAAGCTTAGAGGAAAAATGAGCTGTGAAGCTGTACTAAGCCTTCGCTCAATCCCTGTTTCCCCTCTTAAGTTCTGAGCACATTTAGAAAGCCAAAGTCCAGAGAAAATATTGAACACTTCTAGGAGCACATTTTTCAGCAAACATTGACTCTGCACTAATGTGGGGACTTCTTAAATACTCTACTATTGACTTGTGGTTTCTGATGATTTCTTTTATTATTAAATGTCTTGGAGTCTTTATTAGAGTTTAAGAAACTTCAAATGACTTGAATTAAAGTTAGTGAATGGGTTGTTATTGTTGTATTATCTTTGTATTGGTTATAAGGAGACTCTGGCCAGACATAGAGGAGGGGGAGGGTTTGTGCTGACGGTATTTCTTAGCTAACAGGCTAGTGTAAACTCACACACTATTTTACTTATGTGTCCAAATTAGAACCTGAGAGTAGTGGTGCAACGGATCACACTGTGTGATCAATAGAAAATGTATCATCATAGTGTGACATACATTTACTGTAAATATATTCTTGAGCAATGCATCCTTTCTGATCTCCCTTCTATCCTGTCAATGTCCAGCCATTCAATTCCTTTTGATTTGATATCACGATGCGTAATGATGGGTTGTGTCCTCAATTTTCTATATTACTGCACATGGATCATTAAAGACAATCAGTCAAATAAATATGAACTCATTAGAAAGTGCTTTAGAAATCAATGTCAACATAAATGTTTTTAAATTGTAAAACAAACGCAACGTCAGTATGCAAAAATCCATTTTAAGTTCTGTCACTGCATCGATGTACAATCCTCCACACCCACACCGCGATGCATCGTAGAAACAATTTGTTTCAACAGGCCTATGCATCCACCATGTCTACAATTATGAAGCCAGTCCAGTGACACAAATCCCTGATCCAATTGACAACCGAGAGATTTGTGATTCATTGCACCCCTACCTGAGAGTGTGATAGTAAAATAAAATGAATACTCTAAGGAACATGATATGTGAAAAGTGATAGGCGACATATTAAAAACCTTTAACGTTTTACCCTTACAGTGGAGACATAAGCTGGCTATGTGGGGGGCATTTGGCTGGCAATGATTTGTTGTTCCACCATTCAAGTGAGAGCTGAAGCTTTTGTTTGTCCACCATTTTTCCTTTCACCTGCCACAGTAAGTTTTCATGGACCGTCTACGAATGGACCAGAATGCTGCTGAAAGACTGTCGACAACATCCAGCAAAACAAGTCACTATCATATCCTAAATGTTCTTACAAGAAAGTTTAAGGAAGATTAACTTCCTGTAAGCACTAGCTTCCTATTAAATAAAATAGTTTATTTCAAGCTTTTTGTTTTTTATGTGTAGAGCCCAGTATAACCAGGCTCTATATTTATTTCTGATCTGCCACAACCGCCCATTAGGAAAAAAGGTTTCCCTCCCTCCATCAGAGTTCAACCATCTTGAAAAATGAATGCTACGATGCATTGAAGCTGCTCTGGTGGCAAAACGTGGCCAAAAACCTTGACACTGTTTTTAGTTTTATCATCTGTTAGTCTGTACAACTTTTACTGGCGCAGGTACTTTAAGGTAGACACTTGAATGGTAGTTAACGTCAACAAGAGCTACACGGGCCATATCCAGACTTCGCTTTTTCACCTCCTCTTAGTCTTGTTATGGAAAATATTTTCACATGTCTAGAATAAATATTAATAGCCGCTCAGACACACTCACAGACAACCCTGGCTCCCGAATGTGCTCTTTTTTTTTTACTCTAACTACATCCATAGAAAAGCATCTGTTTATTAGAGTTATATTGAGCAGCTAAACAACATGCAGACTCATAGATCAGACGTGCTGCTCCAGACAGACTTGTTTTCATTTCCACTCTGCCCCATCATTAGTCCAGCTCTGCTCCACTTTGTCAGGTGGAGAGATGTTAATGAATACATTCAGAGCTAATCTCTGGTTTCTCTGGTTTGTGTTTATTTTCTGTTTTTGTTCAGACAAAAAATTCCGTACCCCAAAAAAATAGTTTGCAATCTGCATTTGCACATGCATGAGAAATGTAACACACATCTGTCTGAGCGTGTCAGAATAAATTGCAGCATGACAGTCAAAGTTATTTATAATGTGAAAGCAGTATTCAGATGTATTCAGAGGGACTCAGCTTCTGTCTCTCTGTATAGATGCAGAAAGAATGAACAAGTTAAGAGGTGTACTATATAGCGAGAGTAATGGGTAAGCAGGACATTTCTGAAACAAGGAGATCCTCTTCAAACCAGGCTATATTTCTGAGAAAACTAATGCTGATCACAAACCTGATGCAGAGGAGGTTATGTTCTGAGTTGTAAAGAGGGCTGCACTAATTCTGTCTTCATGATTGTCTCAGTGGGTGATTCCAACTATTAAATAAAAAATTAAAAAGCCCTTCAGTGTATCACAAAACTACTGTTTACATCTGTATGCTGCTTTTTTTTGCCATTTGAACCTACATACTGTACATTGGGTTGAAGATGCTTTTCCCATCATCCCCCCTCCAGTCATCTTCCTCTCAGATTATACTGAAGAACAATGAAGACACAGAGAGAGTAGGAGATGGCATGGAGAGAGTAGGGGATGACATGGAGAGAGTAGGAGATGACATGGAGAGAGTAGGGATGACATGGAGAGAGTAGGAGATGACATGGAGAGAGTAGGGGATGACATGGAGAGAGTAGGAGATGACATGGAGAGAGTAGGGGATGACATGGAGAGAGTAGGGGATGACATGGAGAGAGTAGATGATATGGAGAGAGTAGGAGATGACATGGAGAGAGTAGGGGATGACATGGAGAGAGTAGGAGATGACATGGAGAGAGTAGGAGATGACATGGAGAGAGTAGGGGATGACATGGAGAGAGTAGATGATATGGAGAGAGTAGGAGATGACATGGAGAGAGTAGGGGATGACATGGAGAGAGTAGGAGATGACATGGAGAGAGTAGGGGATGACATGGAGAGAGTAGGAGATGACATGGAGAGAGTAGGGGATGACATGGAGAGAGTAGGAGATGACATGGAGAGAGTAGGGATGACATGGAGAGAGTAGGAGATGACATGGAGAGAGTAGGGGATGACATGGAGAGAGTAGGAGATGACATGGAGAGAGTAGGAGATGATATGGAGAGAGTAGGAGATGACATGGAGAGAGTAGGGGATGATATGGAGAGAGTAGGAGATGATATGGAGAGAGTAGGAGATGATATGGAGAGAGTAGGAGATGATATGGAGAGAGTAGGAGATGACATGGAGAGAGTAGGAGATGATATGGAGAGAGTAGGAGATGATATGGAGAGAGTAGGAGATGACATGGAGAGAGTAGGAGATGACATGGAGAGAGTAGGGGATGACATGGAGAGAGTAGGGGATGACATGGAGAGAGTAGATGATATGGAGAGAGTAGGAGATGACATGGAGAGAGTAGGGGATGACATGGAGAGAGTAGGAGATGACATGGAGAGAGTAGGAGATGACATGGAGAGAGTAGGGGATGACATGGAGAGAGTAGATGATATGGAGAGAGTAGGAGATGACATGCAGCAAAGGGTCAAGGTCAGCTTGAACCTACCGGCGCCTGAGAAGAGGACCACAGCCCCCCCCCACCGGTCAAATACACAAGTATTTAAACTATTCAACTACTAAATTCAACTATATTGTATTTTCAAAAAGCACAAGCATCACAGACAGTGGGACTCGGGTGTTACACTCATAGTAAACAGTCATGACTCACAGAGTTATTTTCAGAGGATGTACTTGATTTCTGCTACATTTAAGTGTGAAAAATCGCATATTCTTCCTTTAAGATAATTTAGGCCACTTATGTAGAGATCATGTTGAGCAGATAATGCAAGTAATTTTTAAAAATAGAATTAAAACTATTAATTCTAAAGGAAATTCAGAAATTGGTTTTGTCATTAAAAAAGTCTTTATGAATAAAAAAGACAAAACTAAAAGGCTGCTAAGTGTTGTAGTGTATGGTTGGCAGTAAGTGCTGCACTGTTGTTTTATAATGGAAGAGAAAAGCCTGCTGTTTATGGTAGCATCATGTTGGCTTTAATGCTGGCGACCATTCTATTTTTAAATACATGCAAACACAACTGGCAACACTGACCTCATAAAAAAAGATCAAGTCTGTGTTAACGTATTAAATGAGAAGTCAGTCTGTGGTTATAAATGCTTTAAAAGACTCCTCACTTGTCCTTTAAATTCCCTGACAAAACACCAAAGTTCAATGGAGGCCTAAAGGCAAAACCAAAACTTGTCACAGTCTTATCTTAACATTTATTGTTTCTTCACTACCTTACACTGAATATTAATAGTGATAATTTAGCTATCTTGGTTCCCACTCCACATTTTTGGGTCAGCTATATAACAGTCTCTACAGTTATTCAGGCTCCAGCGAGTGTTTTCGCTCGAGGACATAAATGCAGGACGTCTCATTTAAATGCTGTCACAGTGGAGCAGCTTTGGACTTTATGAAGTTGTAAAAACACCTGAGTCAGTTCAGCTTTTAACACCACATGTATAACATAGAAGGCCTTCCTGACAAATACAGCGATTGCCAAAGTTCAGGCTCATTGAATATTAGCCCACTAAAACAGCCATTAGTAAACACAGCAACCTCTTAGTGTTGCTTCTGCCTCTCAGAGCCAATCAAAGCGTGCTGGGGTGTCTGCCACCGCTGCTTACTGCTGTTATAGTGCTAGCGTAAGCCTCTGCAGCAGCCACAGAGGCTGATTCCCATTAGAACAAACCTATTTGGCTTACATTACAAACCCATTCAATCAGGCAGCCATGCTCTGCTTTTTCGTTTAAGCCTGGAGGCTGAGAGTGTATCCAGACGCCGTCGCTCAATAAGCGAATGGGTTATTGCAGCCGAGTCTCTGTATCAACCTCATTTTCTTGCGTGCTTAGATAAAAAAAAAAATCATGTTTTTTTGTGCTATTGTTGTGCAACAGTATGTATTTATAACCCATTTCAAAAGAAAATGAAGTGCTGCACACAGTATTTGCTCATAGAATATGCAACAGTCAAGGATGAGTGCAGAGATTTCCATGTTTGATGGCAGGCAGGTGTGAGACACCAGCCGTCCAATCGTGATGCCAGAATGACCTCTCCTGGCACAGCGAGCGGGCGCCTCTAGTTCTTTATGCCACGCTCGAGTGTCATCACTGTAAGGACCTGTGCTGAATCACATATAGCAGCTCTGCACAGGCTCACAGCAAACAGACTGTGACTGTTACAGCCCAGGTGTGACCTAGCTTGACTGACATGGCTGTAATAGTGACAGATTTAGTGCCATTAGTTTATCGCTTATCATTCACTGTATCTCATGAATGTGTGATTAGCCTGCAAGGAGAGGGATAAGGCACTGACTCTAGCCCCCACAGGGTCGAACACTGGGAGTCTTATCCTACTGTGCACATTTCTAAATGGATCATTATCCTTTTATTTCATACTGCACTGATTTTGAACAGGTTTGGATAAAATCTACAAAAACAACCTGCTCTCTGTATGCTGTATTATCAGTGACCAACTGGAACAAGCAGAAATTAAATCCTGTCTGGCTCAGTCAGATTTGAACAGCTGTTAGAAAAATATGGTAGCTGTGAGCTGTAAATAAAAGTGTGTTATAAATAATGATGAAGTGAGAAGGTATGAGTAAGGTATATAAGGTAAGGGGTGAACTGAGTTGAAACTTAGATTCAATACAATGTAAGGTATGTTTTATATTTCACTATATAAAAATGACAAAACACAAGACGCACTACAAACTGACATGTTGACCTGTTGAGTAGCTTCTTGAATTAAGCAAGAAAACCGATTGGCAACCTTTGTAGTTAGAAAATGAAGTCAACAGGGAAATACCAACATTTGTTCCATTACTGCTCATACCTCTTTTACCGCTCATACAGTTCATCCTGTTTGGGTGGCAGTGAGCTTTGAGACAATCTCAGCTGTCAGAGAGGTGGGTATACCCTGGAGCAGTCGACAGTCAATCATATGGCCGACATAGAGAGACAAACAACCACTCACACTCACACCTTTGGGCTTATTAATCTAGCGAGCTTGTCTTTGGACTGTGGGAGGACGACGGAGATTAGTCGTTTCTTTATTAAGATCCCAATTAGCCTCTTGCTAGTGGTTGTTTTCAGAGAAAGGCGGGTACTGCTGTTCATGTTTTGTCATGTCTGTTAGTACTGTAATGTTATGTGTTAGGATGTAAGCTGTTTAAGTTGTAAGACGACACAGTCACATTGTAATGGTTGGAAGAGTAACTGCCAAATGGGATCCTAATAAACAAAACAAAACAAAACAAAAAACAAAACAAAACTGCTAACGGTCTGCATCAAATCTACTAATTTAAAGACTAAGATTGATGTTTGGGCTATGTTTAGGTTGTTGGAACTTTATGAATTGAACTTTTTAGAGAATTTTCATTAAAGTACCAGATAACTTAGATACTTTTTAAATATATATGTAAGCGTTAGTTTGATGGCATCTTGGTCTGCCCTCACCATACCTGCTTTGTTAGCTTAGCACATTGTCAAGCTAATTAGCCAGCTAATGTTGTAGCCTTGGGCATAGACTGTAAAACTGTTAGACTTTGATAACATGCTAACCTGTAGCTCCTCGGCAGCTCCAACTCTTACTGAAAGAAAAAAAAACAAATGTTCTGAGGGATGTCAAAAATAACTTTAGCATGTAAACTTTAATCCATACCATAAAATAATCTCAATAACAGAACTTTATGACGATAAAGTTTGTCAGCTAACTTGAATATTTGCAGATAAATTACAAATGAATTAAATTACTAGCTAGTCTTACAGAGAGTAGTCAGTCAGATGTTTGTATTTTTCTCTCCCTAAAAGTCTAACGCAAGTTAAAGATGTCAACAACTTATTATATCAAGTACTTCTATGCGATGATTTTTAGCTTTAAATAAAGCAACAGAGTAAATTATATATCACTATTTTTAAACTAGCTTGGAGTTCCTTGGAAGGACTTAAAGCCCTGACGTATTAACAGATTCCTGTTTCTCCTGCCAGAGCAGAGCTTAGTCTCATCCAAATAAACCAGATGGCAATCTAAATGTTTTATTTAACAAAGCAACTCAATTAAAAACAGATTGTTATTTGCTATGACTGGCTTGCTAGAGGCAAAAGCCCTCGTGTGGAATTCAATATTGACTTTAGAGTCACCTCCACAAGCAACACTGAATGTTGTTCACATGGTGTTTTTTTTTTTTTTTACAAACTTGATGAAAATGTTTCACTTATCGCTGGAATTTTCTGCTTTTGATCCTTATCAGTTAATATATCCAAACTTTTTCAATCCCAGGTGGGCTTTTTATGAATTCAAACCTGACACATCAGATTGGAGCAGCATGCAGACGCCCCTGACAGACACCCTCGACAATTATCTGCCACCTTCACTTCTTCTGATCACATCAGATTTTACAGCTGCTTTTGCCGCAGTCACCTTCACAGCAACAGAAATGGTTTGAAGTTCACCAGTCCTCTTTATGCTTCCCAGAACCCATCCCGCCTCACTCTCCATCTGGTCTGACTGTTGAGGGTCGGGGTCGGCCTGTGGGCTGCGAGGGGGCCTCTGGGAGTGGAGCTGCCGCTGAGGTACTCATTGCTTCTTTGGGATTCTCCCTGGATCCAATCACACTGTCAGGCTCGGATAGGAGGCCTGTCTCCCTCGGTAGTTCATTCATCACACACACACACACACATGCACACAGTTTTGTACATCACTCACTGACACATACAGATGGAGACAGAGACATACAGTATAAATGAGCGCCAGGCTTCATACACGCTCCTCACACGCCTGTTGATGCTCCTGACTGCAGAGCAACAGTGGAGCTTGTTTTGATGTGCAGCTCAGGTTCTCTCCTCTCTATCCCGCTCCTGAATTTTGCAGCCCAGCCTCCTCCAGGGAAACTTAAGCTACCTGCTTGAATTCTGTTCCACTTCAGTGATAATCAATTCAAAAGGTACAGTAATATTCCTCTAATGTGAGTAATATTAAAAACACCCAAGGATGCACAACAATGCTCCAATTTAAAAAAAGATTTTGGTGTCAAGGGAGGTTTTCTAGACAGAAGCATGAATGGTATGTGAATCATCCTTAATTTGCTTTAACGTCAGTTTTAAAAACATTTTAAAGTAATTCAAATTGTACACTGATGTTGGCTATAAAAGTATGAAATTCTAAACATATTCCATTTTAAATGGATGTTGGAATAAGCATCCCAGCATCTGAGCCACATGTTTTGTTCATCATCTCATCACTTTTTTGACTTTCATTTTGAGATTTATATGAATTTTGGTTTTACATGCTGTAGTCAAACATAGAGATTTACAGATTTATATTAACCTCTGAAAAGTAAAGGATGTAAGATACTGATATAAAGTTGAAAACTCCTGCACTATCATGCATTGTGTATGAAAAGCACTACACACCCTGAAGTGTACAAAACCCAAAGCTGCCAGACGTGGTCCCTAGATGGCACTGTGTCCTCTGGGCGAGGAAGCAGCCCTGCTGTTTATCATGCAGCCGTGACAGCCTGTAAAAGCTTTTGTCAGAGGAACTGAAGATTTAGAGTCCAGATTAGTGCATTCATATCTTGGCAGTTAATTAGGACTGAGGAGCTAACTGAAAGCTGCTGAGTGATGGAGTGGAAGAATAAGAGGAGGTGTGCTCCCTGCAGCGAGACACAAAGTGCATATATACGCACCTGACTATTCTGCTAATGTATCACTGTGAGCGCCCACTGAAACGTACAAATATGAATGTTTAACTCCCACATGTGACCACTTAGCGCCTTTTTTCCTGTGTGTGAGTGAACATTAATGTAGTTCCAGTGTATGCCAAGCAGACACACACACACACACACACACACACACACACACACACACACACTCCTTTTTGAGGTGTGTGTGTGTGTGTGTCCTTCATAATGCTGGAGTTAAGGTCAGCAGGCTCATATTTTACCTGTCAGGACTGATCACCATCGCCTTCACAGCTGCTTTGCTTCTGTCCATGGAGGATACAGCATCTCTCCTGAATCTTTACGGGGGGGGGGGGTGAAGCTGCACATCTTCAATCTATACAGTAAAGCTGTAAAATGCTCCAGCTGCGGACGCTCCCAGAGCTCAAGGTGTTTTACAGCATCAACGCAGAGGGCAACAAAAACAGGTTGAATCTGTTATTACTGCCAGAGCTGATGTATAGCTCCAACAGAGCCGCTGTTTATTTGAAGGCAAAAACAGGCCATAAAGCGTTTGAGTGGAATTAACCAGTTCATTAGTTGAAGTAAAATTTCATGACAGGTCAACTGTCAGCCTGTAAATGCCTGAAGGGGAGCCTTGTTGACGTTCTGCAGACCCTATACAAGGCGCAGGCAGAGCTAATGCACGCAGAAATCCATTTGGAAAAGCCATTAGCAAATGTAAATAGTTTTTTCTGTCAATTAGGATATGAATTATCCTGCCGACATCAGCGGGATTGATATAATCTACTTCTACTAATTTGACTAAAAGGAAAAGTAGTTGCTACACATAAAATCCAATCAATACACTTTGTCAGGCAACAACTGTGTGAGCAAATGGGACGTGCATATCAAGTGAGTACGTTTCCTCTGCAGGCACCCTGCTGCTGTAAATGTGAAAGTGATGAATGGTTGTGTAAACAGCAATACCTCACTGTTTGAGGGTTTCTGTCTCTCAGCCTTAAAGATGCAAATGTAGACTTCTTTTCTCTCCGTTAGTCAATCGTATTTATTCTCTTGAGCTCATTATGATTGTAACATTACTTGCCAATATATAATAATAAGTTATTTGGGGGAAATATTTGGCTGAACTGTTGTGCTCCTCGTGTATTTTCTATTTCCTTCTGTGCTGATTTATCCCATAATTACCTTCTCTGGTGCTTGTGTTTGTTCTCGGTTCTTTTGATGTCATTGTTGTGTGTCTCGCAAAAAATTTGCTTTGTTAATCTCTGCACCCTGCACAGTGGAAAAAGTCTTCTTTTTAACCAAGATGTCATTTAACAACATTCTTCTTAAAATAAGACACCGTCTTTGTGGATTATATGATTTCAAATGGTTTGGCTGCTGTCTGACAATCTCCCGTCTCTCTCTCTCTCTGTAGGATCTAAAGATTAGACTGAAATTCATATCCTTTAAAAAAAAAAAAAAAAAAAAAAGCTAATTTTATTTTTCAGATTAAAGTTGGGTATGAGATTAATTGTCTGTGACAGATGCTCCTGATCTTGAGCAAATCAGTTCTGACAGTTGAGAGAAAAAGGTAAAGCACTTCTACCAGCTGGAAGCTCAATTTACACCAGAGCAGATAAACATCGGGTGATTTCAAAATGGCCATATGCTTTAAAAGAAACTAATCATTTATAACAAAACAGCTTCACAGCCATACATTGCTCATCACTTATATATGTTAAATATGAGTGGGTAACAAAGGTGAAATAGAACTGTTCAAAGCTGATTCTGACTCTTTGGCATCTATTTTATGAAATAAAAAGTAGAATAACAGAGAAATTCTAATTTAAATTTGCATTTAAAAACTAATCCTTTTAGATTTCAAAGTCGGCCTGGCCTGAGCCCTACCAGCCATACTGGTTAACGCGGTCCATGTGAGTATCTACACATGTTCAAGAGCTGGACACAAACTTCCTGTGGGTGCTGTTTGGTACCGTTTGGGTAACGTTTATTGGGTTTAGGAGGTCATTTCTGAATTGGCAGTTGGCAGCCTGAGTGATGAGAATGAACCAAAACAATCTGCAACAATACTCTGGACGTCACCTTGTAGTGTGAAGAAAAAGAGTAAAGTATTAATCCTCTATATCATGACATGTCACCCTTTCACATCAGAATTTATAGTGAAGTGTATTTCAGTCCGATGAAGCGCTGATTAGATGTCATTTCTGGCTGAAATCCATGTTGTTTTCTCACATATTAACTTTTTATTATGTTGACTCATACAGAACACATTTCTTCACATTCCGCTGAAGACAAAAAAAAAGAAGGAATATTGAAATGTGGCTCTGCCTAAGTTGTAAAAAATAGTCCCTCAGTGGCAGAAATCCCTGTTGGCCTCCTTGTTCCCATTGCCCGTGGCAGGATGAATGAGTTAATATGTAGTCATAGTCGAGCTGGATATACTCACACACTCCGCTCTGATATCCTACATCAATGGGCTATTGCAAGTTAATGACCGGCTCTGTGAAGGCCCATTTGCGCGAAATATGGACGGTGTAAAGAGGGGCTGGGAGAGCAGGTGCTGCTGCCATTGAGTGGCTCATAACCCGGCCATATGGTGGAGGAGAATCTCATTTGGCTGTGCGCTCGCACAAAAGCCTGACTTTAAAGGAACCCAAAGCCATTTCTGTGCTGTTGTGACGACTCGGACCCTCTAATAACCCTTTTCTCCACCCACTTCCTCTTTCTCTCGCTGCATCGATGAACAGTGTATGAATTTGCATATTCATCTATAGGTGAATGATAAGTGTTGAGCTGCACTGCCTGGGACTTCATCTGAATGGAAATGATAGCACTTTTTGGTCTAAAAAGGAAATCAGTGAAGTGACAGCAAAGGGATGAGGAGAATCTGTGTGGTTTGGGTGAATAGTCTTCAGTGTAGATGGTATCTATCGCCATCTCTCTTGGCGCTCTTGGTCTCTAAAACCACAACACATGATGAGTAAGTGACACGCCGACCCCGCAGTCTCACGTACAAGAAGTTTGGGAACAACATTTTTTATTTCTGGGAATTGTTTGGAGTCAAAGGAGCAGAAGACAATAATAATTAACTGGTTTGAAAAAAGCCAAGTACCAACACAAAAAAAATCAAAGTGAACATACACACTGACTGATTCGGCATGAAAACGAATGAGAACAAATGAGTTCAGTTATAAATAATGACATAAAAAAAACCCAACAGATTGCCGGAAGAGAATGTCATAAAAATGAGACATGAAATTAGCTACACGATTACAAAAACAAAAAAAACAAAAACAAAAAAGACGAGCTTAGCAGACGAAAACATTGATGTCAGATAAAAAAAAAAAAAAAAAGTAAGAAAAAAATCACCTGTTAGTCAGTTAGGTGCTACCAAAAGATCTCCAAATCCATCAAAATTCTTATTTATTCTTTTGTTCTGTTTTTAAATTTCCAATAAAAAAATAAATAACATGATGAAAGTAATTTCTGAATAGGGAGGAGTCCCTGATATGAGATCAGAGGGAGGTGTTTTCTATTTGACTGACAGCTTCCCTTGGTCAAATATTCATGCGACTGAAGAGAAACACCATCCAGAGAGACTAGACGTCTAATCTAACAACGTTTGCTCCACGCCTTAAAACAAACCATCCTGTGTGTGCACATCATCATTTTTTATCTCCAGGCGTCCCCGGCCAAACAATAACAATGATGTTTTTTTATGTCATGTTGCTACAGCAGGGAAAATCAAATGATGTCTCTATACAAGAAAGAGGGTTTGACAAAAAATCAACAGAAACTGGAGTTTTCTGTACAATATTGACCTGCAAAGCACGACGGCTATGATGTAATAAAATATGTAAACATATTTGCTGATTTTGACACAGTCATAGAATCACACTTGATCACATTTAAATGAGTCTTCAGCCTGGATTTTCTTCCTTTTTTTTAAAGATTGGAACCATAAAGACATAAAATATGACAATGCATTTTTTTTGCAACAGCATCTCTGGAAATGTGAGAAAAACTGGACGGAAAAAAATGATCTGAAAGGAAAGAAAACAAATTCAGAGAAATTACAATGTATTGTGCACTTTTGCCTGGCGGATCCACGTTTGCACGCTTGAAGAACTATTTAGACTTTGGATGCCATTAATAGCAGTCCAATCAGAGATGTGGGGGGGGGGGGGGGTGAGAGAGAGAGAGAAAAACATGAAGATACATGACTGTATCACATCCTGCTGAGCCGTCACTGAGCACTGCCTGGTCAACCCTGACTGGACATCATCCTTCAATATTTTTTTTTAACCTAAATTCAATAAATAAATAAATAACTGCCTAAATGAATAAATAAAAAAACAAACAAATACAGAAATAAAAAGACAGCTAAAAGTACACATATACTTTAGCTCACATCGCGTCCATGAAAGCTACATTGAACGAAACCATTTGAAATGTGAACTCATGTTTTGACTTCCAACTTTCCCCGACAATCATAGTTTCTTGAGGTCCCTCACTTACACAGATGCCAGCACCACATCACATACACCTCACATGCATGCTCAGAATGGCCGAAATGACAGTGAGCGTATTTTACAGGGTTACAATGGACAAGGTCGTCAGAACTCCAAGGATCACACACCTCTTGACAGTCACTTTGGGGGTCGTGTGGATGTTCCAGTGATGTTATTCACACTGCCAAAAGTCTCCAGTAGGGACTCTTGAAAAAGATCCACACTGAGTCCTGCTGAAGTCAAACTGCATTGTCTCTCAGTAATGCTTACAATAGTAAGTGGGCTGCCTTAGCCAAAGTTCTTTTGTAAATGTTTCAGGACTCAGAAGAGTTCTCAGGAGATTTTATCCTTTTTAAATCACAGTTGCCAATATGGTACTGTCAAAATGTTTATAACTTTGTTCCAAACAGTTTTTTTCTATGTGTTGGGAAATGATCTGATTTCTTTCTATACATAATATTCCTTGTCCTTGTCTTTCGGTCTCTTGCTACTAGCGCTGCCTTTGGCGCTGCCGCTGGGCGTTTTATCTTTCACCACAGCGCCATTGGTTTGTGCCGAGTTGCTGATGTAGTTGCGCGTCTCGTCCACCTGGTAGGAACCCTCGTCCCTGTTCCTGTACTTGTACATGGCGTAGAGGAGGATGAGGATGCAGAGGGCGGCCGCTGAGACGATGCCCACCACCATGCCCGTTGTACTGCTGGATTCCCGGATAACCTCTGAGGCCCCCGGGGGAACCCGCCGAACCACTCCAGGCACGGTGGGCAAGGCGGCGGGCACCGTGCGCAGCATGGGCGAGGTGATGAAGGGACCCCGCGGCTTGGTGCCGTCCAGGTCGAAGGACGTGGGCAGGGGCAGCAGGACTATGTCCGGCTGTAGGGGTTTTACCTCGCGGTTGTTCATTTTCCCGGCGGGCAGCTTGGGTGGCGTGTCCGAGGGGACCGCCGCCGGCGGCGTGCCCCGGGGGTCGGGCAGAGGCGAGGTGGGTGTAGTCCTACCTGCCTCAGAGGCTTTGCTAGGCCTCAAGTCCTTGGCCTCCCACTTGGGCGCGAGGGCTTTGTAGCCGCCTTCATAGGCCGATGTGGTCAAGATCTTATCTGTTACCAGGGAGAAGGTGGTGTAAAAATCTTCATCGTCAGTCGGGGGCAGGCTAGAGTCGAAAGCTTCGCCAGAGCCAAACCCCGATATCACCATGCCATCATCATCATCATCATCACCATCATCACCACCATCACCATCATCACAATCATCGCTGCCTCGGTCCGACAAGCAAGGTACCCCCGCCTCAGTGGCCATGGCCAAGGACTCTTTGGTGGTCTCAATAATGGTGAGGACGGGGCGGAGGGTGGGGGGGAGGGGGATGAAGGGAGAACGGGTGGATACAGAGGGGATGTCTATGGGGTCCTCGACTAGTATGGGGATGACTAGCTCCCCTCCTGAAAGTGAAAGAGAGAAAAAAAAGCACCAATCAGAGGGCAGAACAACATGAAGAAGCAGCCAAACACCAAAAAAAACAAAAAAAAAAGACCAACCAATAACCAGAGAACGAATAAAGCAAAGCTCAACAAAAAAAGAAATGAACTGAAAGAAAGGAAAGAAAGAACGGAAATACTGTACCAGTGCAAAAACAATGAAACTCAGAACCAAACAAGACCCAAACTGAAAGAAAACAACAGCCATAAAGAAGGTTACATTGCATCAAAAGGCTTTGAGGGATGCACAGGGTGAGCCACGTTAAAAAGACTCCTACATGTTCTGTTCACATAGAAGTATGCTTCATTTATACCGCTGTCGACACTATTCTGCTATATATGCTGCAATCATAATTTACCATGAACATTTAGAATAAGATGCGAGTTACGCTAAGTGTCACATATATTTCGGCCCTATCTTTAGAGCTATGTGATACCACTGCTCATTTCTCCACATTAAATACTCGCTCAGGCTTTTAAGAGGCTTGTTTTGTTTATATTGGAGTCTAAATCCTTATGAGTTTGTTCAAAAACTGAGCAGCAGAAGATGCACTCTGTGGACAAAAAGAAGCAGAGGGTATTAGCATTTGTCTGCGAGCCAGTGGGCCTGAAAGCAAGCTAACTAAGTCTGAAATGAGAAACTGTTTTGTAAAGTGTGTCATAAAGCGAGTCGGAGAGGTTCTGTTTAACCATTTTGACCGACAGGTGCTAACAGACACTAACAGCTGCTGAAACACAAAAGCTGAAATAGTTTCAGAAAAGTAAAGAAAAAAAAAGGAGAGGCACATGTTTGTCTGTGTGTGACTAAACATGACCTCAAGCCTCTTAAGAACCCTGATTCGCACTCTAAGTCTATCGGAGGGTCACACGGTTAACTTCAAACGAAGACCGAAGCAGCAAAAAGTTACCTCTCTCAAGTCATGGAAGAAAAGGAGGGAACTTCTTGCCTCAGCGTTAGTGGGCTCCCCCTATTTGCCCTAGCCTCTTGCCTTTTGACCCCTACAGTCACCACAATGGCACAAAGTCACCTGGCAGTTCACTGACACCTGAATGTTTGCTGATTAGTACGTTTCATCAGAGAATCTGGCCTGTAGCAGCTCATGTTCTCCAATTTATAATATTAGATTTTTCATTACAGTGTGCTCAAAACATTTTTTACACATGCATTAATTGGAATAAACCCACTGATGAACACTTGATCCTTTAATAGTACAAACCTGTCGTTTACTACAAAGAGTGTGAAACATTCAGATGGCCATTGAAGCTGCTTATCCTCTTGCCAAAGTGGCTTGTTTGTACATTGCAAAGGCTCACAAACAGGGCACTATAAAGAGATGCAAACCTTTGGAACAATAAAGAATAGAAGACAACGGAAACAAAGGAAAAAATAAAGAAAGTAAAAGAAAATAATAAGAATTATAATAATAAGGCATTGCAAAAAGAGTCCAGAGTTAGAGCAAACATTGTAAATAAAAGAAAACATTCACAAAGTAAAGACACAGATAGAGCTTTCCAGAGAGGGATTAGTAATAGGTAAGTAGAAAAAACAGGTAAAAAAAACA
This sequence comes from Labrus bergylta, assembly GCF_963930695.1. Taxonomy (NCBI): domain Eukaryota; kingdom Metazoa; phylum Chordata; class Actinopteri; order Labriformes; family Labridae; genus Labrus; species Labrus bergylta. Next base: position 20,938,423 of record NC_089209.1, on the reverse strand, counting down.
AAGTCAGCTCGGAAAATCATAAAAGCCTACCAAAAAAAGAAAAGAACGTTTTCAAAGGAAGAAAGCATACCATCAGTTTCGTCAACTTACATCAACAAATTGCCCGCATGATTTTGGCAGGAAGAAAAAAAAAATTTACAAAAGAAAGTTGTGTAAGAATGCCTTTGGACAAGTTAGGTTAGTTTCTTTTTTTAAGCAGTTTCTGATTAAGTAGTATATATTTCTCTTTTTAGACAGGATGGCACAGGGAGGCAACAACACATACATCCACACATCATGACATGAAAAATAATCTTCACCATTCTGTTCAGGATAACTTTTTTATCGTCTTTTTTTTAAATGTAATTTTGTATCAAAAGAAAACTGTATATTTATAGCTCTTGCTTATAGATAAGTCTCTCCATAAATATCTACAGCCATATTAGATGACTCTTTTCTTTTTTTTTTTTTCTTTTTTGCTCGACTTAAGCTTCATCAGTGATGAACAAATGGATGACTGTACATATCTTAGAGTCTTAAAGGGTTCGGGAGGAGGGGGTGTGAGACGGGGGTGGGGGGGGGGGTGGGACCTATGAACATACTAGGAAGGAAATGACATAGATGGGGGTGAACGTGTACATCAGTTGCCATGTCCATGTAAAGGCGGCACGAAGCGGTCGGGCGGCATTAGAGCTTTTGGCTGTAAGGAAGGGATGGGGATATACAAACAATGAGCATATACATGCCCATCTACAAAAGAGAACAGCACTCTCAACACTGACAGTTTTACAAACCCTAAGCTGCAACTTCTTTGCCATGCACAAAATTAATCGACTTGTTGATTTAATCCAAATTTCAGATAAAGCTATGACAGTAAAATTATGAGAGATCAGCAGAGAAACAGTCTGGAACAGTTTTCACAGATAGGGTTTACTTTGGAGGAGTCTTCTCTTTTTTCTCTATGAGGATGTGATTTTGCAATCCCAATAGTTTAAACCTGATCTTTGAAATGTTTGTGAATTTGTTACTAAGTCATAGAGAAAAGAGGAAGTTTTATTCTAATTAGGGTTAAAAAAAAGTCCTTCAAACATTTGCAAAAGTGATTCTTATCAAATTAGCAGATAGTTAAAATTTAAACATTTTCAGAAAAGAAAGAGAGATACACATATATGTGTGCTTTAACATATATGTACAAAAAGAAAAAGACAAAAATAAAAAAACAGATTAGCAAGCAAGAAAGAAAGGCACTCAATTTGTCACACTATCAAAGATGAACAACCAGAAAGCACACACTGAGGCAGACAAAGAGAGGGGGGGACAGTTTATAGGCAAAGTGTCACCACCTTCATTTAACTAATAATAAAAGCTTTATTATTAGTTACTTCAATACATTTCTCTTGTTAGTATTTAAAACACAGGACAGGGCGTGCAATCTGGATGTACGTCAGAGAGAGAGAGAGAGGTCAATCAGACATGGTTTTATTTTGGATTTTAGTTCCACTTGAATACGTTGGGTTAATGCATGCTTAAGTAAGTTGCATTTAGGGAGAGTAATATACAAGAACATATACAGCAAGCCATGGGGACAGGAAGAGGAGGGGCTTAGGAAAGGGGTCAGTAAAAAGTCACTGCCACCGAGGGCTGTGGGATATTTCCGTCAGGCAAAGAAACCATTCATCAAGGGGGAGCAGGTGCATTATGGGTGATGTATAACCAACATTAAGTGCCGTTTAGGCCCACAGCATTCGCTAATTAATCAAGAGGGGAGGTGGAGAGATAATTAATGAGCTACTTCTTTTTATTATTAAATGTTCAGATGCTTTGTGTTATGTGCATAACCAACAGCCTTCGTTTGACGGAGAAACAGCGTGTCTGGGGAGGAGTTCCACAAGAGTGCACAGGACAGCAAGTTTATTTGTGAGTGTGAAGAGTGAAAGGAGACGTGAGGGGTTCGTTTGTCTTCAGGTATCAGGTTTTGGGTTCCTTGTTTTCAGGATGGTAACAGAAATGTCATTACTTAAGTGAAAGTGGGTTTAGAATCGAAGCATTATTGAGGAAACATACTGTATCGACTCTGTTATCAACTCGGATGTCTTTAATGTGGTTACCCTGATGTGTCTGACTGTGCACCAGAGAAGGAACTAACGTCTAAAAGGCGACTGTATATCCTACTGCTCATGTTGCATGACAAGCTTGATTTTCTAATAACGGATGAAGAGTCTTGTTCAACAAACAAATCCAGCACAGAGTAATTTATTCCGAGCCTTTATTTACTCATCTCTGCCCTTGTTGTCTTGGCCTTGTTTGCATCCTTCCGCTCTGTTCTTGGCTAACAGCTCTCTGCAACTGTTAGCTTAGTGCTAAATCAACAAAACACTTGGATGGGAGGGGAATCGCTGCAGCAAAGGGTCTCTGGTAAAGTCAGTGCAGAGGACCTTGATGTTTTGGTAAACACTTTAATCCTGTGTAAGCTCTTGCACAAGCGTTGCACATCTTGCTGCATTTCTGAGGCAGACAAACACCGCGCTTTCTAATGGGTTTGCTTAACCAGACTGCGTTTGTTTTCTGCACTCGTAAAGATGGATGGGGATTTCATTCTAAGCCTCACTGGCAAATAATTCTCCACTGTGCCAGACCTACAGGAAGATACTTTGTTTTCTTTCTTTTCAAGCAACAGGAAGTCAGGACTTTAGATTAACAAGTGTCTCATCGCACCAGTGCCTATTGGATAGCTTTTGGATCAATGGGAAAAAACAATCCTATCTGTATGAATCACATAAATGAGAGTGAAAACAAACTCAATATCTTAAGGATTCTGCTTTTCATCATTCCACGAGAAAGACACTTTCTGCAGCATGCCCACGCTTTTCAAGAGGTATTAAGTGAGTGTAGTTACTTCTAAACGGCTGATTGACTGACTACCTCAGCAGCTGTGAGGATACAGATGCAGAAATCTCAGTGCAGCACTTTCTCTTCTCTTTCCCCTCACTCTCTTTTCTCTCTCTTCTTCCTCCTGGCCTGATCCCCGTGTCCATCCAGCGATTGCTGAGGCTTCCGAATGGAGATGAAACCCGACGGTGTGTTGGGGATTTGACGACGCCACGCCATAAAAGCGGAAAGTCGGTGCACCAGCACCAACCAAGGAACTGAGTCAAGGGGATTTCAACGCAGCAAATTGTAGGTGAGTCAGTGGTTTGGGGGCCTAAAATCCCATTGTTGCTTTGCACATTGTTCACAGAGACCTGCTTTAGCAGATTCATTTAACTGTACCCTACCTACAGGTAGGGAGCTGATCACTGGGGAGCCAGCAAAACATGGAGTCTTAGTGTGGACACACTTAAAGGGACATGCCAGGGATTATATTGGTGCCATGTTGTATAGTACAACTTTCTGGGAACATGTACCGTAACTCACGCTCTGCACTTTACCCCACTTTTAAATTATCTTATCTTGCCTGTACAGACCCCTGCCAAGAGAGCTCTAATTTCTCTCTGATGGACATTTAAGAGTTGAAATATGTTCGGTTTAAAACTGGAGAAAAGCCGCGAGGTCTGCCCTGTAAGGATGCAGGCGCTCCCTCTGGTTGGAGGAGCTCTATGCCCGGGGCGTCCTGAAGCCACAGCGCATGGCAGATAGCTCTTAATCTGTCATCATGAGGCTAGGCGCAGTCTGGCGTATTAAATTGGCATCTCCAGCAGGCGTGGCGACTCGCCCCTGTCAGCCGGTCGATTTGCTGTACAGCCATTAGGCAGCACCTCTGCACTCAGTGGACATGTGTCAGCTGAATAACCTTTAAATCTGATCTGAGGCCTGTGTTGAAGTGACAGCGAGCCTGTTGGGGCTTGACGGAAGCCATAGCTGACGCCATGAGAAAACGCAGTGATCCGTCCCTATCATACCTCATTCTGCACCCTACGTGAGTAGGGACTCTTCATATACAGCAATGAAGAACTCAGCCAACATTACATCCATGCTTCCTATCTACAGAATCTCCACTTTACCCAGCAAGGCCAATGAGATGAAGAGACATCGATAAATGTTACATCTGTTTGCCCTGTGCTTCACTTCATCAAAGGCTGAAAGGGTAATGGCGCATGCAGGACCATTTATGGCCCATTTATTAAATACACAATCCTTTTTACGATCTACTTGACTGGCACATAGCGGGCAACAGTCGGCCCCGCTTGCAGAGATTTGTGGGGGGCTGACATCCCTAGAAAAATGACAGCGCATGTCATTGGTTTAAACAGATTGACAGGACCTACCTGTTAATGCCCTGTAGCAACACCGGAAAAAGGTTTAACATTTTCAAAGTGCAGGAAAAAGTGTGGAGACGCAGTGATGGATGGCTTCCCTTCTACTGAGTATTTGGTAATTTGGTAGCTGTGCAACACACTGTTTACTAAACGTTGAAATCTTAAGAGTTGACAATTGTATAAGCAAACTGTTGCTTGATTACACGTCCAGCATACACATAGCAACATTAGCATTCATTTGGAGTTGTCTCTGTTGGTCTTGAACTTGTGAAAATGAGAGCATTCTCTCATTTTGGTTCTTTTGGGTCTCTACCTGATGCTGAAGGAATTACTGAAATACCATCAGTTAGTTAGCTTGTGCTGGTGGGGAGGGTGGTGTGGTTGGACCTAAAACAGTACGGTTGATTTTTGCTCAAAAACCAAAACGAAGCTGAAAGAGGCTAAAATGCTCTTTACAGCTAAGGGGAGGTACAGATGCTTGATCATTTACAGTGAACTTGTCACTTTCAGTGACTTCTATTATAGTACTGTAATATCACTGTTCATCATTTGATCCATTGTTATCATTTAATAAAAACCCTTCTTATTACTCATTTAGGAAGCCCGTTACCAACAACCTATTATGTCACTGTCGTATAAGGACTTGTTTTCTGTATATTTAACTGATAATAACACATTGAAGCTACTGCAATGCTGCTCTGTTGAGGAAAAAGTACCAGATTACTGCTGCAGGAATGAGGACAAGTGTAACTGCCCGGTGGCTGTCACAGTCATAGAGCTTTCCAGCAACACATGAGCAGACAGTAGAGCAATGAGGCACCGTTTGATGACCCTGGTGTTCTGGCTCTTGCTGCCACTCTCTCTCCCATCTTTATATTTGGGTTTTGAGGGACCTATAGGGGCCATGTTGAAGGGTAGGTATTATCAGTGTTATTAATACCTGAAGCTAACATGAATGGAGCCTGGGTCTGTACAGGGTGTAAAGCTGTTTTAAAGGTGGTGGACATTCAAGACGTGTGAATGCATCAGTGTACAGGGTTCAAGGTCCCACCTAGGGGTTCAAAAACCAATAAAATATAATGTGTACTGTAAAAGGAGATTAGGCTCAATTAGTGGTAATTACCTATGGGGTTTGAGGCCCTACACAAACTGAAAAGTGCAACTGATGAGCTGACTTAAGATGAGCTGGGTTGTTTGCATTCAACGATTTAAAGGGGCAAAATCAATGGTTGTTGAACGTATATTTTTATATATTCTGTATTTTTAGGTCATGTTTTTGCTTAATTTCCATAACTGTGTAAATCACTTTGAGTTGTTTTTTGCTTGAATGGTGCTCTATGGATGAATTGTCTAGTCTTTGGGTTGTGGTGTTCCTTAATGAACATGTGGTAGGTTATTTTACTTTCCAGTAGGGCACCAGTAAAGGGAGGAGGGTACTATGGGAGGGGTTTCATCACTGAGCTCTAATCTTTTTTTATTAGGGCACAAGTATCTTGTTTCTATTCTTAAAATGTAATTGAATTATTTCCTTTGGTCTAACTCACATTATGTCCCCTCGGATTATTAGTAACTTCAAAGCAGTGCATGTTCCGACCAAGTACTCTGATTAGCACTCGAATTCATCGAAATCATTTGCATCAATTACCAAAACATAATTACATATTAATCACACAATTGCTCTGATTACATGGTAATGACGAGCTGCAGCACTTTTAATCAGTTAATCACTGTGAAATTAAATCATAAATTGACTTATTTGCTGTTATATAAATGTAGCATTGCTTATTTATTTTTGCGTGAGTGATTCTCAGATTGTAGTCCTAACCTGCTACTGAACTCCTGTACAAAAGTTAGTTGTTTGGTTTAACTTTTTTGTGACGCTGCACAGGTTCTTATGTGTTTTCGGGATTTCACTGCACAATCCTTCTGTGCTCTCTTGTGGAACTCACAGGGGACAGAAGGGAGAAGGTAAGGTTTAACACTTTATTAAACACAGAGACAAACACGAGCACGAGACGAGCACGTACAGCAGACAGGACAGACTGTTTGGCAGACACAGACAGAGCACTGACACAGACAACAGGCACAAGCACAAACACGAGACGCCTCTGAGGGAGGGGCTGCTGCGGCGGGGAACAGCAGCGGTGCAGGACCACCGCTGTAGCCCCGAACACACACACACACACACACACACACACACACACACACACACACACACACACACACACACACACACTGACATGTAGTAGAAGCCAGCTGGGGGTTCGCCTGAGACTTATGGGTGGAGAAGAAGCAGCACACAAAATGGATGCCAATCATATGCATGCAGAAGCCAGGGGAGTTTGGGGGAGAGGATAATCGGTTAGTCTATAGAGCTGCGGTACAGTCCAGTACACTGTGCATGCCACAAATGCCTTCTACTTGGAGCAACAGATAGAATAGAAAAACAGATATACTTTGTGGCAATAAAAGTCTTTTTATGCCATCTGCATTCAAACAGACATGTATATGCAGAAAGGCTAAAAGAAAGAAGGTGGGTGAGTCGGAGGATGGATGGGGGAGGGGTCGGGGGGAAGGGTAACGCTCGGAAAGGGCAGACAGGGAGTCATTCTTTCACACACAACTTTCTTGAGACAGAATGGGGTTGCCTGCACAAGGCCCAAAAAAAGGATGATGGCAAGAAAAGATTTTGTTGCCGTTCATTTCCCTATGTTGTATCGAAAAATGAGGGGAGGATGTTTTCTTTAGAAGCCCATGTGGCACCAAAAATATAAACACAAAACTTGATGAGGAGGAGGAGAACTTTGAAATTTTCCAACCACCAAAAGTTCATGCGGCACAAGATGAGGCAAAAACGGGAGGAGTGGCTCTTATCCTTGCTTGGAGGATGGGCGACGGATGATGAGGAGGACACCAAAGGAAAAAAAAAAAAAAGAAAAGAAAAGAAATAAAAACCCCTCAACCACGACAAACCAAGAAAAATAAAACTACCCCACTCAACCCACCCCTTTGCATCCCAAAGGAAAGGCAAAAACAAAAACAAAAAAGCTCAAATCTTAAGCAACCCAGCAGCTGGGTCCAAATCGATACAGAGGACAGATGTTCATATGTGCATCACAGGAGAAAGGAAAACAAATGCAACAGAAAAGAAACCAACACCATGTCATGCAACTGTTCATACGACTGGAAGCGGGGCAGGAATGAGGATATGAATTTCTGTGTCCACATGGTGAAATGTACGGTATGTATGAGTGTGTATGACTACATATGTGGCCACTATATGAGGGGAGGGTACCATGTTCCCTCACAGTAAAAAAAAAACAAACGTCTGACTCTTCCACTTTTGAGAACACTTGGGTTTGAGGCTTTAAAAGACGACAGAGAGGAAAATAAATTGAGAAAATAAAATAAAATATATGAGGTGTGAAAATTTGCCCGTTCAATTCCAATTATCTCCGAAAGAGAAAGCAACTCGTGCTTGTAGATAACGAACCTAAATGCTGCACGGAGGGACGGAGAAAATTGCTTTCTATTCACATCAAAAAAGCCGTAAGCTCAAGGACCTAAATGTGGTCATAATTTCAACGAAACAAACGCTAATACAGTGCGATAAGGCTTTGGAGTTCCTTTTCCCCGATTGGAGGGAACGGTAGAATTAAAAGAAGAATATCTACCTTAATGCGCAGAAAGACCTCATTTCCCCAGAGGAATATAGAAATGCTTGATTATCTGTTTCATTCTATGAGCACTGATAACAAAGGGCAACGCATTGTTTCAATTTGGGTTTATTATTAAGAGTGAAAAGTGGACATATGCTCGGTGCTAAGCCGAGCATATTTAGCCAGATTAACGTGGCATCAATTAGCCGGCTATGACGACACGCTGAAGGACAGTAAAGCCATTAAAATATCCTGAGCTGGTAATGATTTCCAGAGTGCCTAAGGGGCGACGCTTCTCAAATACTAAGCCAGTTCGGGTAGAGCTCACACTCTCCTGGTTTACTCCACACTACTCAGATATATATGCCAACCGCTCCCGGGCACGAGTGTGATTGACAGCTGCATGTTCAGAAGTCGACCAAACCCAAGTTGCCTCAAAATAACCACTCCTTTAACAATCTGCAGTTTTATTTCCAGCTTTTGGTCTTATTTTCAAGCTCCACTCTGTGTCTTATCACTTTGATATTATCACAAAGTGATTCGTGGATGTGTTTGTGTATGTTTCTGTGTGTGTGTGTGTGTGTGTGTGTGTGTGTGTTGAGGGAGGAGGGAAAAGAGACGATGCGCACAGAAATTCGAGGATATCTGTTCTCTATTAGAATGTTTCAGGTAAGGCAAGCCTCCGACGAAGGAAACAGAGGTACAAACAAGAGAAGAAGAAGAGAGGAGGAAGAGGCTCTGTTGCAGTTAGTCTGCTACATATCACAGTATCTATGCTGGAAGCATCTTTGTTCTCGAAAGAATCTCAAAATGTATCCTCTGTCAAGAGAGACGCACACACACGCACAGCAAGAGGAGATCAACCATGTACAGGACAGATACATTTTGAAGCATCAGTGCGGGCGACATGGGGCTTGATACTAATTTCGTACTTTTTGGAGTAAAGTTTTGCTCTCGACTGAATGCTGAGAGAACAAAATTAGTATCAACGCTTCATCATGTCTGCAGCCAGAGGCCCCATAGCTAAGTGTAACTTGTTTTTTGAGATGAAAGGTACGAGCTTTAACTACAGCAGCTGTCTATAGAAGAGGTTAGCATTAACTTATTTACAGTTAAGAGTTAAAACTGTAACTTCCTGCAGAAGGCATGCTAAGGATGTAGCGACTTGATTCTTACTGCTTTCATCCATCTCCAAAGAGTTGTTAAAACTTTGGATATACACTGAGAACCCCTCCCACTAGTGTATATTTCTCACAGCGGCTACTTTTCGGAGGGCTTTTTGAAGTTACACTTGAAGCTCCCATGGGACATGATGCTAAGAGGAGAGGCTCCTCGGTAGCAAATCAAAGAAAAGAGAAGGAGAAATAGACCAGGGTCAGAGCAAGCACAACTTGACACACCCATCCCACCTGCATGTCCGGAGTCGCACTCTTCCAGGTCCTCGTCGTCGCTGGAGCACTCGGCCGATGACACAATGTCATCCGTCGTCTGTGGAGAAAGAGACACAAGCAGAGGAGAATGTGAGTGAGGCCTCCAGTGGCAGAGTGAGTCCTCAGCTAAACCGCCCCACAGCCGCTCCATTCAAGGATATCTCAGCGCACACAGACCTCTCCGCCTGTCCTTCGGCATCCATATATCACTTGGAGTCAATCATATTTCACAGTGTTTATCATTCTTCACTTTATGTGCTTTCCACCTCCGCAGATAATTGTTTTCCTTCACCCTCCGTACTCTGCCTCCCATTATTTATCGCCCGTCTCCTCCTCTGTCGTCCACAATCAATGGCCCCACCAAGCCCTCACAGATCAACACTGTCCCGGCTTCTGATTTGTGCTAAAGGGTGCAGAGGGAAGGAGGGATGGGGGGCGGCCGACTTCAAGCTTCACCCGGACCAGCGATGGATTATCTGCACCTTCCAGTTCCCACAATTCTGATTTATCCCCTCCCCCCGATCCCAACCCCTCTCTTCTTTGGGGTCGACCCATGGAGGACAGGGTGGGGGGGGGGGGGGGTTGGGGGGGGTGTGTGTGGTTGTATTTCAGTGACGGTGCGCTGGGCAGCCGGCTTTTATTAGAATGAATCAGCGGGGCGATAAAATAAACCCTGTCACCGAGCAGGGTTATGAAATCAGAGTGCTGATTGAGTTTTCCAGTCCTGGCCGAGGGTGTGGGGCCCTAAATATCATTGAGTTTGACAGACTAATGAAACGCGCCCCCGTGCTTGCGCTGCTGCTTTTGACAGGGCCTGGAGAAAGCTGTCTACCTCCAGCGTATGCATACACATGCACGCTGATGTTCAACATGTATCTCCACCAAACCTCAGAGTGAAAAAGGGGATTTTTCACAGCACAATGTGTGGTTTGATTATGCAGGATGGTCTGTGTTACTCTCTGTGTCGGTACATTTGATAATGTGTTAATGCCTGTTTGTGCTGGTGTGCATAATGCAACACATTATGTACCGTACTCCAGCAAGAGGGGGCAAAAAAAAAAAAAAAAACGAAGCAAGAGGGGAAGCTCTAAACTAAATTGCTGTAAAATATGGCCCCTTGGTAAACATGACTATTTATTGAAGCCACATTACGGGCGTAAAAGTCTTGGTTATTGCCGAAAGAGGGTTATTGCTTGTTATTATGATGGCGGCAGATGTGGGAGGCAGGGACACAGTGAGCGAGATGAGAAAGCCGAGCCACTTCAAAGTCTGTTCCAGCAATTTCAGCAGCAGACCATCACGCCATAACCCAGTATCAGCTGAAAACACTGTCTTTCTCTTGTCCGTTCATGCTGCATTTCTCTGCAGGCCGTACTGACAGCATCTCAGCACTGAGCAAATATGTTCCCAGCCTTAGATATAAAGCTTAGCAGTCTTAAACACTGATCTATATGTTCTTAATACAAGATAAAGCTTTAAAATATGATATTTTATTATACTTTCAGAAGGCCTGCTTTGAAATAATACTTTGGAGCAGCAGATCCGTTTACAATGCATCCACAATGAATACGTTATCATATATGTCATTCTCCTGTCTGTATCAAGAGAGGTGGAAAAGCTCTTTAGATGTGACTACAACAGGTCCGATCTGAGTTTAATGACAACAAATTGAGTGCAGTTTATTGGTCAACAGTTCAACAGTGACTCTCATCAAACAGATTAGAGGTGGAGAAAAAAATCGATACAGAATAGACACCATATTTTGCGTGGCGATAAAATATCAATTGATGGCCACCAAGTATCGATATTTTTATTATATTAATAGCAAATGTGCTTTTTCAATTTTTAATTGCTGAAGGGGTTGCACAATTATTTTTGTTGAAAGAAGTTGAATTGAACACATGTTTATGTCCAGTTAAGTTCTCTCCCATTGGATAGAAATAAAAAGACTGAAGTGAGATTTTCTTCTTATTTGGAAAAAACAGTTCTTGAGTTTGTTTAATTTTGTGGACACAATACAGAGTTAAAAAGTTAAATCCCAATATATTGTATCGCAATTCTCAGCATATCGCAAAATCTTTAAAACAGCAATAATATCCAATTGTGACTTAAGTATCGTGATAATATCCTATCGTTGGGTCTCTGGTGATTCCCACCCCAATAAAAGATGGTGCTCTAAGCCTGATATAAACAAAGATCCTGGTTCTGTTATCAGGGAGAGGGGAATTCCCAAGACTTCATCTTCAAAAAAGGAATTTCTTTAACACCAGAAGGGAGTGCTTCTTTGTTCAAATGTAAAACTCTAGATAAAAAAGTCATTACATCGTGCAATGCATTCTTATATTTCTAAATACTACATAGTTGAATTAAAAATTAATAATATAATATCGAAGTCTGATTACTCCTTTGAGTGTTTGAGTACATGTGAAATTTAGACAGAGTCGTACTCCAACAACACTAAGTCAGGATCAATGTTTGTATCACTTATTCAAACAAAATGAAGGAAGGGGTTTGAAAAGTGGCTTTGTAATTGATTTCCAAGAACGAGTATGAGTTCCTTTCATTAAAGCATAAGGATATCTGAAAAGGCTGCAGCAACACACAGATCACGGAGACAGAAACATCACAAGACATCTTGTTCCGTCTTCTTAAGAGCTCTGTAATAATTTCTAATGCATAAAGAAAATAACATCTCTTTAATAAACCATGAAATACTGTAATGATATTTAACTAAGTTGTAGAGGACATTCTTCTCGTGTCAGATCATATGTAAGGATTCCTTCTACTCTACAGTGCAGCAAAAAAAGAGGAACATTAGACTGTTCCTCTTTGTGCATTTTCAAATAGTAAGGCTGGCAGAACAGACAAACCGTACATTTTGTTAGAACTGTTAATGGGCACTTTGAGATTGTACGCTAAAAATGAGCAGCACGATTTTATATTCCATAAAACAATGATGAGAACATGTTTTTCTGACCTTTTCCTCTGTCTGAAGTCACCCCACAGCCCTTTTCAAATGAGCTGGAGGACCCTCCTTATCATGTTCCAGATGTTCCCTTGAAATGATTTGTAAAATGGACGTTACTTAATGGTAATTATTCAAAAGCCGATTAAGTGTGTGCCTCTGCAGATTAGGAGCTTTTTTATGAGTCAAATCAAGTCCACATGAGCAGTGAGTCGACGGATCAAATGTCCCTCATGTGATCTGACGTTACTAATTAAAACATATAGATTATACTATAATATACACTGATTAACTCAGTGTGGCTCACAGCAGTGTTTCCACGGAGATGGAAATTAAGTTTAATGTATCACCAGAGCTCAATGTGAGTGCCAAATCTGACTGTGAAGTGATTTAACCACTTGTGTCTTTCATTTATAATCACTCATATGTTGATATCTGGCAATAAAGTGACACAAATAATAGTTTTGTAGATGATTTTTACTTGTGTTTTGAATTTGGCGATTCCTGGAAAAAACGTTTGTAACCTATTGTGCATTCTGGGAATAATTTGGCAGCCAATGAAATGCTTTCTCAATTTTTTTTCACTCCTTTTAATGCAACAAATGATACCACTTAAGTGTCTGTAATATGCTCGCCCACCTGCTGTTGGCGCCAAAAGTCTGCAGAATGGTTTCCTGTTTGAATTTTTTACGCTATTTTTTTTTTTTTTTTTGAAGCGAGACGGAAAAACCATGCAGCAAAGGGCCAGCGTTGAAATCAAACTGGGTTGTTGTGATAAAGACTTAGCCCTACAACATGGTGTGCACTTCACAGGTGAGCTGGCAGTGAGCTTCTATGATGTCCAAACTGTCTGATATTGCAGTTAACATGTAAATATTCGCAAATCAAATAGCAACTGGCTAACTGTTTAATGGGCTCAGATAAAATCAGCAAATGTATTTATAATTAACTGTAGCATTATTTTCCAGCAGTAGTGAACCCCACCTGGTACTTCAGGCTTCTGGCTTCTCTTTGATTCTCTTTTTATACCACATCTAACCCAATCTTTTCTAGTTAACCTCCTCATCTGTGAGATGTTCCACCAAGTGTTTTCTTTAAGTATGTCAACTTCCTCATTCTTGCCGCTGTGTCAGCCTCTTAGAGGTATTGCTGGCATCAATTTAAAAATGGCCATATGTTTTTCTGAAAACAACGACATTTCCCAATTTCAACATTTGATATGTTGTCCAAACCTTTAAGGAAATGGGGTAGTAAAGGAACGAGCTCAAGCAGCATTCCTACAAGGACTGATATGGCTCTAACGATCCTCAGAAGGTTTGTGGTATGTTAATTCATTAAATAAGTTGAAAATTGCACAGTTTCTAACCCCAAGGTAATCCTCATTAAACATGTTTATATCCTCAGTGCTCCCTCGACTTGTTGGCTCGCCGAGGCCGAGGCCCTGGAAAGCACTGCAGAACTTCTGCCTCCAAAAAAATCATTAAGCACTTCATCGCTGAGCCCATCCACATGAAAGAGGAGGACTGGCTGCCTCACCTCGTCTATCGCAAAGGTTGCATTTGAATGGTAGAAGGATACATTCTCAGTCAATGTATTCACTCTCCCACTTGATTGAAAATCATCTGTGACTCCGAGTAAGAGACCTTCTCATTTCAGCGACTTTGATTCCACTCGGAGAAATTGAAGAGGGCTTTTGAAGTGTGATGTTTGACATTTGTAGATCCACTAGATTGTGCTGCCTGATTCATTTTTCATAAACACATGATGTATCTCTGCCAGTCACAGCGGTTCAGGCTGAAGTGCTTCTCATGAAAGGCTTACGGGTGCCATTTCTACGCATTTGGGCTAATGCAAAACCAATGAAGTGACACACAGAGCTTACAGTCTTCTCTCAGTCGACCTGAGACGTCGATAATAACATATAGCATGAGGCTAGATGCTGTAAATGCAAAGGGAGCTCATGGAGCGGAAAAGGCAAAAACTGCATGTGTATGCCGCGGTGGGAGAGTACAGCGTGGTATGGCAGAATGATGCGGTTGGCCAGCAGGACTACAAAAACTGATTTCACAGCTGGGGAAATCCAATTCTACGTCTAAATCTCCATAACATAGAGTGGGTTATGTTTTGGCAGCAAAGTGATTTCTTTTTTGGTGTAATTATTCTCAACAAATCGTCATTTTTTTTTTAGATGGTTATGGACGGATGGATTTACAGGCTGGTTTGTTGTGAGTGTTTGAAGCTCTGATCTGTACATGCATTCTTTGTACTTCCTGTGTGTTAAGTAAGCGTATCATACACGATGATTTCAGGACATAATTCACACGCTATGTGCATCATGCCTGATTATCCTGATTACCCCGCCTACAAGTGTTGCTAAAATTCTTAACTCCACGAGCAAACAGTACAGCCAAATCAATAGGCAGACTTCATTAAAACAGCATTTACCTCTGACCACTTCAGCACATCAACTACCAGGATCACACCAGGGATCGATAAAGATAGACAGCCTCCTTGAGAGACGAGTCTCAAAATACCAAGCTTTTAGTTTCACAGCTGATGGCTCTGGCGTAGACAGAGTGGAGAATGTGCAAAGACGTGTCCACGAAGCTTCTGCGGTGTTTAATCAGGAAGTCTGGACTGACGACTGTGTATCAGCCAGCAGCAATGCAGACACCATTAACAGGCCGAGCTGCAATTACCTCAGCAGCAGAATGGAGTGCATGCTACATCACCAGTCAGGCCTGACCTCAGAGTGAACAAAGAGGCTGCACGATTGATTAACCATAAACCTGGAGCCCTGGAAACCAACACGTCTTTTATTAAAATCTTTGAACCACAGGGAAATTAACCTGTGCATGTCCAGTAGAGAGAAGTATTTCTGCAATAAGATGGAACTGTGAGGAATATAAGCCTCGTGAATAAATCTGTCTTTTTAGCAAGAATCACTCTAATTTATAGCACCCAACGATGCCTTTATGTAATCCAAGAACATTTTGGGTAATCCCATATTATTGTTTGTCGTGTCTGTAATAACCCTGAGATTCTAAGCATATTTTTACACCTGCTAAAGGCAATGGATACACACACTATACTGCGCATGAATGCAGCTTGTATAGACACTGATGGAGGACTGAAGCTGCTGCTGCTGCTCTTCTACTTATGTGCTGCAATTCCCACAGGGGCTGTATAGACACTGTGTTAGAAAATTACTTCTTTGTGTCTCTATCCCTTTGCTGCAACGGAGCCAGAGAAAAAGTCGCAGAGGAAATTTGACTCTAAGAAGGGAATAAACCCACTTTGAAAAAAAAAACAAAACTTTGAAACATCATATTAAGCTTAAACTGAACCTTTGGAAGACATTTCCCCCCCACAAAGACAGCTGTTGGTTTAGCTCGCTTAAAGCTCCTGTGAGGAACTTATGGTTGAGTAGGTTTTAGCGACCCCTGTGGATAAAACAGGACCTTTTATATTAATTAATTAATTAATTAATTAATTAATTAAGTTAAATGTATTACTTATTGAGAATTTGGATGGAAAGTAAAGAAAGGCTACTGCAGAGAAGATTGAACTTACATTGAATTACAAATACCAACAGATGCATTTATAGTGGCACAGGGGTAGCAGTGGAGCCGTCTGTAGAGACTTGGATTGGGAACACAAGTCTTGGCAGGGGTCACCGGTTCTAGTCTCTGTATGGACCAAAGTATAGAATTTGCGACTGGTTGCTGGAAGAGGCTAGTTCGCTTTCAGTGCACTGGAGAGGTCCCTATTGCTCTTTTGTGTTTAGCCCCTCACTCTGACACCTCTCCATTAGTGCTCGTCCATTGGACCCTGTTTGTGCATGTTTGTGTATTATGCTTTGTACAATAATGCAATGCTTAGCAGGAAGAGAGTCAGATGGGGCCCCTTACGGAGATTTCCTACTGTCATTGCACTACATATTTTGGGCCACTGCTTTGGTTTAAGTTTGCTAGTCCTCAGGGGCCCCCTTCTTGTCTGGGGCCCCAAGCAGTCGCCCGCCAAATCTGTTGACAAGCATCTCCTCTGCCTCAGGGATTAATAAAGTTTATCTTCTTCTTTTTCTAACCCTTTCAGTATAGAGGGATGATAAAGTAACCTTTAACTCCTTCATTGTACATATTAATCTAAATGTATTGATTTCATAATATTTTGTGTCATGAGAGCAGGAGATGTCTCATAAAAAGAAGCCAGTGACAAATACAAACTGTAAACTTCTGCCCTTGTTCCCTTCTGGCTATATTAATAGCAGAAGCAGCAGCACTGCAGGCTGCCACGCTCCGCTACATCGAGCAGATAAATGCAACCGGTGTCTGACAGATTTCTTGCACAGCCAAATAAAATCCACTATTCAATATAGCCGGGGCCACACTTTTCACACTTTACAGGTTTCCCAGCAAAGCAGAGCTAACGTGGCTCAAACACGAGTCAAACAAACTGAGGGCGAAAAAAAAAAAAAAGGTGTGATGCATTTTTTCCCTTCCGTGTAAATTCTGTATTTCAGATTATCTTTATTTTTGTGCTTAACTACGGAGGCATAGCTAATAAGGATCCTGCAGGAGCGAGAGTACATTCACACCATCACTTTACACCTCAGACTAAGAATACACGTGACTGAACTCAGAACATTTGCGTGCTAAAACATGACTACTTTCCATAAAAAGCATATGTCCTGACTCAGAAGAGGAGCACAACAAGCTGCAGCAGACTGCACCTATGAAGAAGATAAATACATATAATCACCTTGTGTGCAACAGAAGAACACAATATGGAGTCATATCAGACATCTCAATCTACAATGTTGCACTTCACCTTTGGAAGAAATTGAAATAAGGCTAGTTTGTTTGAAACATCTTCTTGATTAAATCTACTGATGACCAACTAGCTGTCAGGTTTTCCATTATCTTAATATGTGTTGACAGCTATTATCCAACATTCATACTAATCACACAGAGAATGTTTCAACTCGGCATAAAACTCATTAAACACATGGATGGCAACAGGAGCAGCTGCTGCAGCTGCGGCCGTGGATGCAGTTGAATATTCTGTTGAGCGTGATGGTGATTTGATGGGGCACATCAAAGCAGCCGCTTGTGCTCGGCAGGGGGAAAAGAAAGACATAATGTACTCGACCACTGTCTGTAGTTTTCCCCTGGGTCAGTAGAAGCAGTGTAAAGGCTAAAAAGCAGCCATGGCCCCCGGGTTACAAACATGACATGAAATATGAGCGCCAACAGTGCTGTATCTTGGAGAGGCGAGGGAGAAAAATAAGCACACACGCTTAAGTACAACACACTGAGTCATATCATAAGGGAGGGAGGGGGCTGGAGGTTGCTCCTGAACGCACCATGGTCTTATCATAACAAATGACCTTCACATGTTTTTGTGCCCAGAGGGTGAAGGAAACACTGAGAAACGAAGCCTTTTGAGAATAAGGGAAGAGACACAAAGTTATAGATCCACATTATAGCCTCACGCTCAAACCCAGTCTGGTTTATTTACAATGCCAGAAAGCCCAATGGCAAAAGCAGATTTTTTTTTTCAACTGAAGGGAATAGACCCCAAACAAATCAATTTTCCTCCAGCGCCCCATCCTGGCAGTCAGTTGCCATGGATATCCAATGTGGTTGCATGTTCAGAGATCAAAGTGACATCGCTGAGGCAAGGGCGAATCAGAGACGCACCATTCAATGCAACTTCTTACCTCAGGTGCTTCTCCACCACCTCGGACATATACCTATATATTTCACACGTGTTAGATGAGGATACACACTGCACACTATTTTTCCGTGTGAGAAAATTTTTCAAAGAGCGACAGACATCAGAGGTCAGACTAACTCCCACTCCCATCTCCTCTTTCTTCTTCTCAATAATTCCCATTCCTCCACTCCAGCAGCCCTCGTCCCAAAATAAGATAGTCATCTCCGCGGCGGAAGCTTCGCCTTTCTATTGACGGCCGTCTGATGTGCGCGTTATCATGTCCGATCTGGGCTCTGACAGGCTGACAAGAGAGAAGCTTGTATTACAAGGGGAATCAATGGCGCTAGGCCATATCCCTATCAATAGGCTGCCACAATTCTTTTTGCTCATGCTCCCTGCTCTGTGACAGATAAGACGCTTTATCAGAGAAAAAAAAAAGGTGGGGAATGAAAACGGCAGCACAGAGGTATCCTAAAAAGAACATAGAGGGGAACTTCAATAAAACATTTGAGCATGATGTTTAATCTTTATAAACTGTGCTGTTGAACGATCAAAAGCAAACACAGGTCGTGAAAAAAGGTTGAGAGTCTTTCTGTCAACCTTCTCTGTCAAAATGGAGGATGAATTCCAACAAAATGAGCTCCAGAATCAACTTGTAAGGCCAAAGACACACGCTTAATCATTCCCTAGATCAAATATTGATATTTCAAAATGAGCACCCTCGGTGGGCCTTTCTTTGCCGCCTCCTGTAGTCAGCACTTTTTTTCTTCTATCCACATTTAATAAAGAAATAGAATAAGGTTGGCGAGGAGAGCAGCAGGCAAAACAGCTGGGAAGGTGAAAAAACAGAAAACGCATTTAATTTGTTCACCATCAGCGTGCCGTGTTGGTTTCAGCAGAATGGGTTATGTGCCGAGTATTTCTCTTTTTCTCAAGGACCTGCCTTTGTACACAGCAGCAAGGGTTGCTGGCTCACAGCAAACTCTAATTGCCCTGAGGCCAGAGGCAGCCACTTTCAAACAGGGTCATTCATCTTCCCATGGAAAAAGAAATGGTCTTTGGCCCTGATCCTTAATCACCCCCCTGCCGCAGTGTACAAGGTCATCAGGGAAGCCCTGTGACAAACACACTCACACACAAACACGTACTGTACGTGAACACGCAGACAGACAGAGTGGATAAAAGACTGAAGGTGGTGTTGGGGAGAGACAGGCGGAGAGGTACATGTGAGGTAAGCAGACGAGAAATGGAAGGAAATGTCTCCTCTCTATGCGAGTCCATGCCGTCCTCAAGTGAAATTGGAGCAGCGATTACAGCTCCGAGTTAAGGTTTGCGTTACCGTTTGTGGTCCTTCTCCCTTCAAAGAGGAAGTGCAGAATTCATGTGGATGTGGCGGTGAGCTGCGCTGAAAGCTGTGACCAAAGGAGAGGCAGAGAGGAGATGAGAGCGCGTGGAGGGGGTAATAGGAGGTAGGGGGGGAGTCAGGACAGGAATGGAAATAGTTCCATTTTACTGCAGATCACAAGACATTGGCAGAGACCGGTCCTCACAACAAGGTAACAGTGTTTCTGCACGGACTCCAGTATGTTTCATAAAGAAAGACTTCCAGTCCAACCAGGACTTTTGAAGTAAATAGGTTTTTTTTTTCTCAGGACATTTGGATTCATAAAGCAGGATCAAAATTGTATAACTTTCACAGTAATACTGAAAAGTTATTTTCAAGAGAGCTATCATTTAAAATAATTATGACGCTAAAAAAATGATTGCAGATTAATGGCACTCTGACGTCATACATCACTGATCATACATAGTCCACAGTGCCTTTTCAAGCTTGATGCAAACAGATGGAAAAACATTCGCTGGACTTTTAATTTGTATAATTATTTTCCAGATAGCGAGTGATCAACACCATCCAGGATCGATTATTAAGTGGACAATCTGCCCTCCTCTCTCCTTCCCCTGTCTGCCTTTCTCCATTAAATACTCACAAGCACCCATACACACACATGCTGAGGTACATCCAAACCACAAACACATCGAAACGTGCAATATTTTGATAAATCTTCTCCTGTCACTGTTTTGGAAGCTTGTAAAGAATTCCGATGACATCCAGAGCCACTTTTATTTCGATCGTTTGGTTATGTCATTTACAAGAATCCTCTTTGATACATGCGGTTCCGCTTGCTGTGAAGTTTATTTTAAAAATAAACATCGGCTACTGACATCAGTTCATGCCACATTATTTGCAGGTATGCTGATCTGTCTGTTAACCGGACCAATATCGGCCAATACCGATGTTGTACCGATGCATCTGTGCATCCCTAATTAAGATCAAAGCAGGTGATAGCAGAGAAGTACATGTTCACTTTTTAAGGGGCTACAACCAGTTTAGACATTTAAAAACACGTGCACTGTACTGGGCTTGACTGCATATGATAAGAAAAGGATTTTGCTCCATATTAACTAACAGAAGAAACAAACAAGGAACACAGAAAAACACATGTATTGGTGTCAGATTCAATGCGGTGGCCTTTAAAGTGCTGCCAAATAAACTCTTTCTTCACATTCACCATTCGGCCTGTTTTCTTCTTCTTGTCTATAATTCCTCAGATACCTCCTTATGTTTAATATTTGCTGCTCTGTGGCTGTAAACTCCATAGGTTTCCTCTGATGTCTCTTTCTTTGATTCAGTGCTTGATGCCGTCTTGAGATCGGGGTTATAAAGTCATGAATACATATATTCTAACAAAGCTTGAGGTAATTTGGTCTCTTTAGTTCTGAGTTTGGATATTTAGAAATAATTAGATTATGATTTAGCTTGCTAGGCTTATTTATGCAAGATTTATTTTCTAATCCCTGCCGTCCCAAAAATCAGTGTGTCCAATAGTACATCTAAGATATTGTGATTGTGGTGGTTTTCTGTTACAAATACTCTAATCCACATACAATTGCTGTTTAGCGGCTTACTCTTGGTATGTGCTCGTTTGCATGTTGTCGGGAAAGCCTTTATGCGCAAAGGGCTTCAAGAATAAACCTGAGTGACCTCACTAATTGCAACAATACAATCAATAAGTAAAACGATATGTCCAATTTGAAAAGCTTATTGGCTTTCTATTGAGAATGTGTGAAGTCTCAAACAAGCAGATGAAATTAGACCTTGCACTCTCTCCTTGTGGACCACATTTTGATCTCCCTCTTCAATCCATTTCAATATTGCTGCATTCCTCACAGTCAAAGGCTATTATGACTTCAAGGCTTTAATACCAAATCAATGTAGGCGTTCTGTAATGGCTGTGGCTGGCAGCCTCACGTCTCCCAAATTAGCCGGAGGTCCCATTAGGCTTCAGTTCCTAATGAGCACAAACCAAATTAAGCATTCAATTTAGTCTCTTTTTAGAAGATGAAAGTTGAATCGTAATCACTAACCAATAGAGAAATTATTCAAGTGTATTGTACGTCCGGGGCCTCCCACAGTACCACAACATGCTAACACACATACTGGGATGACTCACCATGCACGCACAGTCACATAGATTCATGCAATTATCTTTCACTTAATGCTGTTAAGAGCAACAGGTTGCATTGTAGTTTGCAGCATGTCTCTGTGGACACAGATGAGAAACATTACTGGGCCTTGCTAACAGCTCAGCTGAGCAATGAAACAGAACGCATTATAGCCGGGAAACATCAAAGGCTGCGTCTGTGTGATACATATTTAATTAAATCCTATTGACTCTGCTAGACGCATGGTGCGTTCTGTGCACACAGAGACAGTTATGAATATATAGATCTGTGAATATTCTCAAAAGAATATTGTCACTCTCTGTTTCGCGCTTGTATACAGGCATAAATTCAAGCGCATTGCAAAGGCATGGCAGCACATCTATTCACAATACAGCCATGTGCAGAGATTCATTACTATTACTGTGGAATAATTCAGCGGGTCTGTGCGCCCTGCTGTGGCTCGAGACCCAAACACACCTGAAGTTTTGATTTATCATCGCATGTAGCACACAGCTCAGGGAGAGAGCCATGTGACAGTTCTGTGTTGTGTTCAATATGTTATCTCTGAGACATATTTAGCCTCGCCTGACACAAAGTCAGACGGCACCAGAAAGCAGCTAGCATTTGAAAAACAAAAATACCTTTCTCAGCCCCATCTCCTTTTCACTTTGTGTTAGCTTGTTAGCTAATGACGACCACATCTATGAGTCAGCTATGTTGTTCTTCAGAGTTACTTAAGTTTGCCAGTCTGGTCTCTTAATGAGGAGGACTTCTTGTTGCTGTGAGCAGTAACTGTGCCCAGCTATTGTTGGTCTACTTTAACCACAATGTGTCACTTTATATTACCAAGAATCTCGACTAAACAGAGACAACATAGAGTGTGTGAAACCTTATGAGAGCTGTGTGAATGTTTCTTTGACACATTTAAGCTAAATGTTTGCTGTAGTTAGGGTGTTAAAGCTGTTTCCGTGTTATCAACATGTTAAAATGTGTTGACATAATTAATGAATGAATATCATACTTTTGCTTACTTGTTTATTTTTTTATTATCATGTATTCCTTTTATAACAGCATTTACAAACATGTTGGAATATCAATGTAAGAATTAGAACTAGAAAAGTGTTTTTGTAAACAACAGACACATTTTCTGGAGCAATAAATGAGGAGTCACTCCTTCTTAGTCAAGTACTTACATTATTTCTCATATTTCTAATAGTTATAAAAGCCAGATAAATCTCTAATTTTATAGTTGTAACGTCCCGTGTCTTTCATGGCAGCAGCCGCTATTACAGAGCCGCCATGATGGACACAGAATGTTTATCATTGTCATGGAAACATTCCCACAAGTGTTCTCTCCTGAAGGTCAACAGGGAAACAGTTTCAGGCAGCCCCTTCATACAGACATACCTAAAGATATTTGGTGCATAAAGCATGGTGCACTGGATTTGAGTCAAATGTTTGAACTTCTTATGGAAAGGCACTAACTTCCTGAGTTTGTTATAAAGTAACTTGCAAGAGTGCCGAAGAAAAAAAAAAATGCTGGCAGTAGAAGTTTAACTTTTATAATAGTTTTACTCCCAGAACCGTTGTGCTGGAAAAAAAAGCTAATTAAACACTACCAAGAGTCTGGGCTCTCACAGCAACCTTGCCACTTCTTAAAATGGCTTGGCACAGGATTTAATACCGACTGTTCCACTTTGATAATCCATGCAAGTCTACTGGCATGTGCTTGGGGATAGATGACATCTGTATGGAAAGCGGAGGAATCTGGATGTGTCATGTAACACTTTGAATGCCATCTGGGATGTTTTTTTTAAGTGTTTGAATCCACAATTGTTCAAGTTAAAGTAAAAGACAAATGCTGCAATTCAAACATCTGCACTAAATTGATCTGTTTAATTGCATTTGCAGAGAGAGAACAGGTCCTCCTAAGCACTATGATTGTCTTTGAGCTGGAAGTGGTTAACTCTGTTGCCTCAGTTGTAGGTTTGAGTTATAAGTCGGACTTGTGTACTGTATGGTTTTATAAACAGTCAGCCGTCTCTGGTGGCATCGCAGCAGGAGGTTCAGCCTGTGAGCGTGTGCTGATGTCCTGCCGTCCAGCACAGAAACAAACTGCTGCATAGTGTGTGTGTGTGTGTTTTCCTGTTTGTGTTACTGATGTGTGTTTGCTTGCCCCTTGGTGTGTGGGTGCCCCGCCGTGACAGTGGAGGCTGACAAGACAGCGGGTTTGCACAAACACACATTCACACTCACACACACACATACACACAAGAGCTTTCCCGGAGGATCTATATAAACTGTGTTGTGAGGCATGGGGGACATCCATTACAAAAACCCCTGTGGTTCAAAACCCCTGGAGCCTGCTGCTGGTTCTCACACACTGTGAGACAAAACTAGCCTGAACACACACACACACACACACACACACACACACACACACACACACACACACACACACACACACACACACACACATGACCATACAGATAGAGAAAAGTGAACATCTAGAAGCAGCTTCACACAGAGAAGTCTAATGGAAATATCTTCTCGTACATAGTCTTCTTCACACCAAGTGACATGAAAAATTCATTCAGACATTCACAATGTTGAGAACACACTTGGTCGACAGAGACAGACAGTCCATGACAGTCCTGGAATGAGTTTGTCATGTTGATGGTGGTGGTGGTGGTGGGGTGGGGGGGACTAGACAGTGAAAATCCTTTGATTTTGTTCTTCTGTTCTCTGACACTGTGAGGGGCTGCAGCTGCAACACGACTGACAGATTTTTGTGTTTCTGTTTATGTGTGTGTGTGTGTGAGTGTGTGTGTGTGTGTGTGTGTGTGTGTGTGTGTGCGCGCACTAGAATATATGCAAGTAACAGTAGCCTAATTTAGCTCTGCATGTATGCAGACGTGTGAGACAATGATTAAGAGATCCCTGTACAAACTGCAAGTGTGTGTGCGTGTTTCCCTTTAATGAGCCACACACAGCAGCAGGCTCCTCATCAGTCGCTGTCTCCTAATTGGACCTACAGAGCAAATAGTGGACCACCAGCATTCATCTCCCAGAATTCACTAGGAGGAAGGGTGTCTTGCACAGAGTAAAAGCTGGATATTGGCAAAAAAAAAACCAAAAACCAGAGAAAGGAAGTAAGGAAGAAATAAGAGAAGCAAACGAAGGTATTCCTGCAAACTAGTTTGACCTTTACACAATTACCGACAGGTCTGGGCGGCTTCCGCAAGGAAGGTGATCACAGAGACTGACTAACTAAAAAGAAAAGACGACTGACAGCAGGTGGAGAAGAGGAGCGGAGCTGCCTACAGTCACTGACACACACCTGTACGCATACTCACACACACACACACACACACGGGCAGATGAACACACTCATCAAACATCATCTGGCAGACTACCACGTGGAGACGCGCAGCAGGCTGAACAGCGCCTTCCTCACCACCTCTTGAAGAGAGAATAAATCAGTGATTATCATATATCCCCAGGCGTTAAGCAACATCCTTGATGTGCTTGAGATAGACGGCGTAAAAGAAGCGAGTCGAGGAAAACAGTGAGGAGAAAATGGAGGGCGAGTGAGCATCGCGGGAGCTTAGTGTGCAAAATATTATCTTTGCAGCTGTGTGAATTGATTCTGGTTCATGACCTTCTTCCTGCAGCTTGCCCTCCCTCTAAACTTTCCTGTAACTGCCTACCTCATGCTATCTATCCTAACAGCTTGAAATAATCTAAAATTACTGAAATTACACTGTGCCAGAGAAGAATCCATGTCAATTCAACCTAATCATATTGTCATCATGCAATGCATATCCAAACGCCTCGATGTGGCCTTATTTCCCAACTCTCAGCTGAAAAAAGAGACCAATTAAACCGCAAACAATTTACCTCTCATTTTCCCGTCTCCTGAGCACCAGGCCAGTTGAAGATGATGGACGCGAGCAATTTCTTTAACACGGCAACCATGCAAATCACTTTCAGTGCCTTTCCCTCAGCGGTTTCTCCCCCCATGGTACTCTAGATTGCAGCCTCCTTTCCTAATTGTTCTCAAACATCTCAGGCCAACAGCGCGAGCTAATTGAGAACGAGAGACGTTGATCTCCCATGATAGAGAGCCTTGCATAAATGAGTGTTCCCTAACCGACTATCCACAGCAAACCAGCGAGCGTAAAATACAGTATTTGGTTCAACAAGATTTATGCAGAAATTCAGAGATTAGAGGGCCATTTATCAAGCTGTACCTGTTTTGATTTATTGTAAATGAAGTTCAAGATTGTTGGAACTACTCATCAGGAGCGTCCAAACCTTCTAGGTTATGAGAATAACATAAAAGACATAAAAACACCTGGATACATATCCAACAGGATCTGAAGAGCAACATCAGCTTTATGAGTACATACAGGAATTAGGAACTTCTGTGATGCAACAACAGCATTTCTACACAAAGGTGAACAAAAAGATTAGGCCTCTAAAAATCATGAATTTTTTAAAACCACAGGTGGAACTGCCAACACCTCACTGTCATAATGAGGGAAAATGTGGGCGTGAGGCTTTTCTTTTCTAAAGGTCATTAAAGAAAAATGCTGGAACACAATGTTCTGTTTCTGCACAACAACATCAGTCATCTTTTCTTTTCTTAAGATCAAGGTGCAGTTAGTAGTTTCTCTGCTTTTTATGACTTGCTAAAGACAGTTGAAAGTATACAAACTGAGGCAGCAGATTTAAAGATATCATCTTCTAACTCCACTTAAAATTCCTCGTGTCCCAATGTGTCTACATCACCCACAAAGCAACTTGATTACCAAGAGCTCCGTGGATATTTTTGGTGCTAGGGTTACCTTACCACCATATTAAAGTCAAAGTTTAAAGGTCAAATTTAATTCCTGACTCGCGCTGACTAAAGACTCGAAGAGAAATCTAAAATAAAAAAGTTTAAAGAACAGAAAAGAGAATACTGTGGACAGGTGAGTTGTTATAGGCTCCTCCTCCGGTCCGTCCAGGTGTGTCACACCTTTTTTTCACAATGTCTAAAGCTCATTGTGGAACTTTACATGATATGTTTACATACAATATGCTGTACAATTCCACAATACTTGAATGTGTAATAGTGTTGGTGATCACCTTTAAAGCTGCAATCCATGATTGGACTTTTAATTGAATGTTGTGTAACTTCCTTAATGATTCTCAAGAGCTGATGTCAAACTGTTTATTCTTCAAGAGGGAACAAGTCGCTTGATAAAAGCAGGTTGCCGTCTGAGTGAAGCTAAAACACAGCTTTACGTAAACAGGTTTATACAAGGTCAATATTTACTCCATTATTCCTCTTCATGTATATTGACTGTTGCATATTTTTATAAGACCTTATTTGCTTGTCTTGTGAGGTCAATAAAGAACTAATTACAGTTTATGATGATCTTATGGGAAAAAGTCAACAGCTTTTGCGTAGTGTGAGACTTGTTAAGGGTAAAACTTTTCAGTTTTAACAACGTCCATTGTGCAAAGAGTAACTATCTGATTACTAGAATATCAGCATTTCCATGTGCCATGCCCAAATACAGGGTTTGCAAAGAGTCAAGTGCATGAAGCTAAAGCTAACATGGTTAGCATTAGTCACCAGCCTCTGATTAACAGCTTGAAAAGAAGTGCTCCAACTGTTAAATGGATGATATTGTGACTAATGACTAAGGTTTAATCTTCAAAGTTAGCCAAGCACTGGAGTAAAGGCCAGTGAGTGGATTTCAGAATGAGACAGCTCATTGACAAATCTACTGCCAAGTCCCAGACCATTTATAATATTCATTAGGATATGGATGAGACAGAAGTCAATGATATCTTTCAAATACTCTCCAGCTTCAGGCAGGTATGGACCCTTTTATTTTGGAAAATACAGACAGAGAAGCCAACAGAAAATATCAAACTAAAAATGAAATAAAGGTGCACCTATCTCAACTGCAAAAGAAAAAAAACCTCAAAATGATATAATTTGTGATGTCTGTGCTCTTTTTTGCTTGCTTAAATGGGATCACCTGACCTACAGAGAGGCTGAATAACCCGTTGACAGAGAGAGAGAGAGAGAAAGAGAGAGTAAAAGAAAATGAAACATGTCTGTCTCGGTCGTCCCAGTGGAGCTATCATTAATTAAGCGTGAGATTGGCTCTCTCCACTTCCCATCCCTGTCTCTCATTCTGTTGATCCTGGGATGTCAGGGGATTCGTCACTTCTCACCTCTGAAACGGAAAGAGGTAGAGGACCAAAGAATAGACACGCGAGAAAATACCAAAGCACACTTACTTTAGTCTACTTACTGTGTACTCACACACACACACACACACACACACACACACACACACACAGCACTCCAGCTCCAGTCCTGCACTGTGTCACACACCTATAGCTCTTTTTCAGCACTGCAGTACATCACTAATGATAGCTCAAACTCCCTCTGCTCCCCTAAACTACCCTGAGGGGTGGAGAAATCTGCCATACGGGTACAGGTCCTCTCCTTACCTCTCGCGCCACAATTTTTGACAGTCGGCTGGGGAACGGCAAAATTAAAGGCCTTGGCAAATGAAATTCGGTGACACGGTGGTGTGAATCAAAGCAGACGCTGCCATGGGAAGTTGTGGGAGACGGATGAGTAAGGTTTGCTCTCAGAAGGCAAACAAAAGTAAAGTGAAAAGTTAGGGGGAGCAAAAAGCTACATTTTTATTGTTAAGTTACCAAAGTGCATCATCCAACAAGCCGCATCCTGGGTATTGACAAAAGAGGGATAGCTTCATCTTTTCACCTTGAAACAGAGAGCGCTTTGTATAAAAGCTCTTTTAAAGCGTGCAGGACTATATTGACTTCCTTTGATATTAATAGCATATGTGACACAAAATGCCATTTTCCCGGCGCTGCCATGTTGTTCTTATCCGATGTGACCTTGATATGATGCCGGAGATGGTGGTGTAATGTATCTCAGCTCGGTCATCATCATGGCAAATTTACTGACACAATGGATATGCACTGCTTTTTCTTTTGCTCCGGACCTTCAAACCTCACATATAACGTGTGACACTTTTAGTCAGTTCTGTCCAAATCACAGGGTATTTAGACGCTTCCTAACAGCTCTGACTCGGGTCTCCCCCCACACTCGCACAGATAGAGAAATACAAGTGTCAGCAGTACTGACATGAAGGGCCATCATCACAAAACACGCCAGGCAATCAGTTGGTGAGGTGAAGAGGCAGATAACGGCGGTCCCTGTCTGTCGTCCACCAACAAACCTGGCCTGGCTCTCTCCTCATGGAGAGTTATTGCTTTAATATGAACAGTCAATGGTTGAATTTGTCCTCTGGGTGTCAAATGCGTGATTACTTTCTTAACAGGGCGTTGACAGTCATTGGCTTGGATTCAGGATATATTGGAGAAAGGCCTCTGTTGGGCTGGATTGCAGGAGTGACAGACAGAGATGGACAGGGACAGAAAGAAGGACTCAAAGAAGAGGTTGGGAGAAGCGTGGAGAAAGGGAGCGGTGATAATGACTGCTTCACATACGTCAATGAACAGCAGCGCTTCAATTGAACGAGTAATACAGTACCCCGACCCTGACCGATCAAGCAAGGAGAAAGGCAGCGTGGCTACAATCCACCCACGCACAGTCACAATAACACAAACTAGTGTAGGAGGAACAAGAGGACTTCTTCCATTTGTCACATACTTAATGTGATTATCGAGAAAAAAACCCCATCTGACACACAGATTGAGGTTGGTTTGAAGATAACTCAGAAAGGATGTATCAATTTTACTACAAAGACTAATGCAATTGAATACCACAACATACTGCAATGACTGTCTGTGAAGTATTTTGACATTTTGGGGACTACAGGCTTTTGCTTACTGGTACCAGTGTCAGGTCTGTACAGTAATTATCCTGCTAAATCCAGGAAGCGGTTGCCTTATCTTTGCACACCAGGACCTTCAGGCGGACCTTTCAAAGTGAGTAACGGGCCTGAATTTGTTTATTATCTTTCCCTCCTGGCTTGCAAAAACAGGTGTGAAAATGTGGGTTTAATGTTAATGTTAGCATCAGACACATTCAGAGGGATACACATGTCTTTTCTGTGTCCCATCAGTCCTACCTGAATAGTTGGTGGTGAGCGCTGCTTGCGGGTGGTCGTGGTGGAGAGCGTGGTGGTGGTCTCAATGAAGGTGGTGGACATCTCCGGTGGCACCGAGGTGGTGGTGCGTGCCGCGCCCCTGCTGGCCGGCACATCTCCCACCAGCCTCACGCTGCCGTTCACCTTGATGTTGACGTGGCCCTCTGCGGCCATGTTGAGGACTTTCAGGCCGTTGTAGTAGAGCCCGGAGAGCTGACCCTGGTAGGGCCGCTTCCGGTCATTTCCACCGATGGAGATGGTGGCCTGGGTGTTGAAGATTGTCAGCTGCCGGCCTGGCGCAGGAGGGACGGGAGTAAGTGTTATATGTTTATAATGAAAAAAAGAATGAGAATCTAATAAAAAGCTCTAGTTCTCTCATGCATAGCCTTCATGATTAACAACACCTTCATTGCCAAATGGATGCATTAACGGAAAGCTGTAATAATGACTAAATATGTGTCTTAACACTATTGGTTTACTGCTTGATTAAATGAGTTTAGATGGAGTTGAAATGTTGATGCAACGTGCTTTCACTGTGAAAAGTAATTACAGTGTCAGTTTTAAACAACCCCACCTCTATGTTCATAAAAGTCTGCAGCTATTTGCAATGTTATCTACAGTGAAAAGGCTTTTTCCCCTTTTAATAAACGAGAAAAACACCCCTGAAAGACACACGCTGCAGCTACAACAGCATTATCAGAAAGGTGCCAAACATGCAGGTGTATCAGATAAATCTCTATTTGTAAATAGAAACATGTTCCACAAGCACTCTTAATATTCTCTGGACTCGCGCACTAAAATAATGAATAAATATGTAAACAAGCTTTGGCACAGTATGATAAAGTACAGGCAACACACACTCACTACATGTCATGATGAATTTCATTAGGAAAGCCTAAATATTGTTGTCAAAACACACAGCTCATGCATTAATAATGAAATGGAAAAGACACCAAACGTTCACGATACAGGAATCATAATTAAAAATCTCACTGGTATAATTTACAGAAGCATAGCATTGCAGGCTTGTTATGTTGCGGTATTGGCACAATAAGGATATGTCAGGCATGGAATGACAGGGACAAGACGTTCATATCACAGAAGCGAAAATGAAACAGCATGTGTGGAGTCATGCATGCAGCAGTAATGACATTTCTCACACCTGCCTGTGCTTTAGCGGTTGTTAAAGGGACTTTATGAGCAAGGTTTAGATGTTTATGTGCAAATTTTGACTTTTAAAAAAAAGTTTATGATGATATTATGTTGAGTAAAAAAAAAGAAAAAAAAGAAAAGTCATTAAAGAGGGGGAGGAGACTTTTTATTCTCCGCACATGTTGGTAAACATAAACGAGGTGCTGATTTGATCATCTCAGTGAATGAGACAACTCTATGAGGGAGTAGTGCACCTTGGCAGGCTCGCTGATACTTCACTGTCAAATAGGCTCCAATTAGCTCTCCATCACCAAACAAGTGAGGATTTCATCATGTGTAATGTGCATAACTACAATCAGATGAATTACAGCAGGGAGAGGCACCTGCTGTTTGGAAAGTTTTCAGGCGGGGGGGGGGACGGGACATACCCGCTGATTAGTTTGTTCTCAAACATTGCTGAGGATTTGAGCCAATGGAGATAATTCTCCTCTC
The DNA here is from genome assembly GCF_963930695.1 of Labrus bergylta. Classification (NCBI taxonomy): domain Eukaryota; kingdom Metazoa; phylum Chordata; class Actinopteri; order Labriformes; family Labridae; genus Labrus; species Labrus bergylta. The sequence goes on along the minus strand of NC_089209.1, from coordinate 20,907,115 downwards.
AAAACAATTGGCTGACTGTTGCAGCATTGATAATGCCTTCTCCCAGTCAATTTAGCAAAAAAAAGGAGTACTTGATACTTACAATCGTATTGTTTCACTGTTTATAAAAGATTTTCCCAGTCCCTTTAACTGGACACCATGATTCAACAAAATAAAATAAAAAAGATGACAATGACAAAAACGGAAAAGAAAAAGAAGTATCAGACAACGTTTGGTTTTACTTGATTTTTAAAGGGTTTAAGGGGTGGTTTTTCATTCTCAGAGGTTGAAAGGGAACAAGCCGATGGAATGACAGAAAATAAAAAAGATTTAAAAAAAAAAAAAAAAACATTCTAGAAGTTCGATAAAGATTTACCTTTCTCCTGAAGCCAATCTTCTACTGGCCGGGTATATTTGAACGGGATTTTCTTATTTGCCATTTGATAGCGCTCAATGTCGCTGTTGCCTTTAAAATTTGAAAGTTTAACAAACAACTTGAAACAGTCGGCAACAGCAACAGACATCACACATTTATACAGTGGTTTATGAAGAGTTTTATATCGGTTTAGAAATATTTATAAAAGCTTTATGAGGATTCTTTTTTTTTTTCAACAAGCTTTAGTTCAGTTTTTAAAAATATTAAATTGATATTTTACAGCACCTCCACACCTATATTTAACCAAATATCCATTCATTAAAGCACAACACATATCAGTAGCAGTCATAGAAAAGACAACAACCTGCAGAGAAAGGTTAAAAACACAGATCATACATTCAAACTAAGTAGGTTCAACATAAGAAATAATAAAGACACAGTAATACAGTTTTTAAACATGACTGCCTCTCTTTGAAGTTAATCTAGGGTAATTAATGCGACTATTTCACCAACTGGACACCACCTGCTTCTTCATTTGAAGGGCAGACTTGTTTGGAGCCTATTTGGAGGTAAGGAGCATAATGTGTAGCAGGTTTGCAGGGAGAGCTGGGTAAAGGTGGAGGAGGAAGTGGTAATTTGAATCACTGCAGACCTATTGGGAGCATAGTACCACAGTGGCACCGATTTGAGGAGGACAATGCATACAAATGAGATCATTACTGACATGGTGGGAGGCCTTTTGGGTTAAAAAAAGAAAAAAAAAAAAAGGCACTACTCCCCACCTGCCACATTCTCCTCTTCTGAGACCGTGGCTAACACGTTCCAGGTATACGGGAATTACAGATAATAGAGCGCCTTTTACAGGGAGTGTTGTGTGTGTACTCAGTATTATTTCTGGCGGGATACGATTTGTGGCTGTGTATGTGCCAGGGTGCCATTTCTGTCTGACAATCATAGAAGCATTCCCTGTGAAATGCACCACGAGTCTGTCAACACTGAGAATTGAGATGTTCAGCTCGCTCTTCAAAGACTGTAAAGGTATGACAGAAGACTGTGACCCCTGTGTGGAATTATGAATGACAAACATGATGTCACTTGGTATTCGAGTGGGAGGAATTTATAAGGAAAAGAAAACACTCAAGTATATGTCGTCTTTTATAACTGGAGTTAAAGAGCATGACTTGGTAATTGTTAAAAAAAAAAAAAAAAGGCGTCCTGGAAAAGTGTCTAACACAGAATTCTCTCAGGTGATTCATCTTTTGATGACATCATGCACACGTACACAAACACACTTGTGTGGCTCCACCAGGCTAAGGTTGAAAACAGGGTTACAGGCTATGATGTCATGCTTATCCTTTAGTCCATAAATCTTTTAGAGCTTCCTACTGTTTTTTCTGTCCAGGTTCAGTTTCTTCCTTCCAGAGGGGGCAAAGGCATACACAGTTGACTCAAGAAGTATAGATACTGTGTGAAAACAGAAGATGGTAAAAGAAAAGGTAACTATTCAACTTCTTTCCTGCAGTAAAATATCTGAAATAAACTCATAGTAGGAAAACGAATAGGAGGCTTTCAAAGGATATTTCTACCCACTGTTTCTGTGTCAAGCTAACTGAACCTGATGTCATCACTTGGTATGTGTTTTTTTAAGATCTTCTGGTCATGTATTCTCTCTTATATGAAATGCAATGGCTGAAGGGTCTTTTCTATGTTTTAATGCCCCATCCATTTAGGCTGAAACTAGTCTTAATGTTTGGAAGCCAGCGAGCAATAATTCATAATCATAATCAGTAATCCCCACTTAAAAAAGTTCAAGTAGAACAGCCAGTTTTGAGGAATAAAAGTAGAAATACAAGTAGATTTTTTGTGTTTTACGTAGGTTTTAAAAGCAAGTTACTGTCTCTGGTGTTGATAAATGAAAGTGGAAGTAGAAAAAACTGCAGTTCATTAAGTGTCCACTTAAGGAGCTGGCTACAAAAGCCAAGAAATCCCCATTCAGTCCTATCTACAATTCCCATTTTTTACAGAAGAATTTAACATGTTTTTAAATGACGCATCTGTTTGAATGCATACAGCATTATTATGGAAGTGGTTGAGTTGACTGACAGGTGGGCGTGTTGTAGCTGTTAACCAGGAGGCTGAAGGCCCGCCTCAACTTCACCTCTACTGGTTTTTAGACTGATCGAAAGTAATGTGGTGATAACATTTCCAATATGGAGACTGCCATCGTCGAGCTTCATTAGCCTCTTCAGAAACCAAAGGGTGACGTCACTAAGACTACATTCATTTCTTATATTGAAGTAAAAGTACCTATCATTCATAACCAATTAAAACCTCCTCACAGAACATTTATGTAAAGCTGCTGATTATAAAATTGTGCAGAAGGACTTAACACACCACAATTATATTAAACCAATCATTACGACACTCAAACTTTCAGCTTGTTTCGTTTTTCCTCAGTGTTATTTTTCTATCGTTTCTTTCAACCCTCAGTGTTTAGAGAACAAGCAGCCCAGAGCTCAGTTTCCAGCCAGCTGGGATGCAGTGAGGATATGGCTGTGAGGGAGCCCAAGGAGCTAAAGGACTGAGTCTGCAGCATGCCAGCAGGTTAATCAGCTACTAGCAGGACTCCCTCCCCCATTCCTTTGATCTCCAGCAGGTTTCAGGTGGCAGCCAAATACACTCTCCTCTGGACGAGGGCCACAGAGGCAGGCATGAGGGTTGTATGTGAAACGTAACGGGAAAGAGTTTAGTAGTTCGGGGGAGTAGGTGGAGGGCCGGGGCGGGAAGAACAAGGGAGGAAGCATTATGCTGCATCTACAAAGTCACTTTCTCACTTCACGCTGGAGTGAAACGACACCTGAATCGGAGAGAAGGATGCAGAATCTCGCCGTGCATTGCTAATGGCATGATCTCAGGTATAGCTCTTACATTGTTCCAGGTGATTAATGAGGTGACAGCCTCCTTGTAATGAATACACCGCAAGCTAATTGTTGGACTAATGAGAAAAATCTCTCTAGTTTGTCAATTTGATATTCAGTTTATAAAAGGTGACTCCTGAATGGACGACCTTGCCGATAAAAGCACTATTGTTTATAATAAAACCACTCTGGCTCTAAGATTTTGTTTTTTTCAAAGCGGGTTTGGATGGATATATTCTGAAAGATTTTTCATCAAACAGTCCTGGACAACAAAGAGAAAAGCCCCATTATGTGTTTGATGTTTTGTCACAGACAGAGAGCCAATTTCTGTGTCATTTAAAATGTATTTTATGTTTTTAGAGTAACATATACTGTTGAATTTAGATCACTCCATTTGACAAAAATAATATTCCCCGTTTTTTTTGTATGATTCATGCTCAGACTGCATTGAATTGTTTTCTATTATTGTCTTTGTTATAAATCTCAGGCACTGAAAACCAGACTTCTTTCTTCTTCACATTGAGTCATAAGTACTAATAAAGAAAACCCAAACAAATAAGCTCATACAAAATGATTTTTGAAATTGGTATGTTTACTTCATTAAGTATTTGTTGAGCTGCACGGTGGCACAGTGGTTAGCACTGTTGCCTCACTACAAGGTTGCAATCTTAGTCCAAAGACATGCTCATTAGGTTATTGTTGATTCTAAATTGCCCTTGTAGGTGTGATTGTAATGGTTGTTTGTCTCTGTATGTCAGCTCTGTGATTGACTGGGGAACTATTCAAGATGTACCCCGCCTCTCGCCCACTGACAGCTGGAATCAGCTCCAGCCCCCGTTCAATCCTGAATTAGAAACCTGGAATAAATAATGGTGGATGGACATATTGTTGGGACAGAGTTTTAAATCACAGAGATATAAATCTTAAAACAAGACAATGTGACTTACCGTTAAATTATTATTAATATTTATCAAACAAAGCTAAAAATACACTCAGGAATTCACAGCCAAATCTTTACAGGGGCTGGTATGACCAGCAGATAACGATGGCCTCTTTTTGTTAATGCTAACATTATTGTTTGCAGCTTTTAGCCATGTATTATAGTGAAGTGCTATCAAGTTAGAAGATAGATAGGCCACTCGTTTAGCTCAGTTGAAATAACCGGTGCCCCATATGCAGACGCTACAGTCATCCCACACTCTCCCCATATTTCCTGTCTGTCTTCAGCTCTCCCTTTCCTGAGGCTAAAAGGACAAAACAATTATCTTTAAAAAATAAGAAATAGATTGAGGGCATGTTTTTATTATAACATGAGAGATTTCTGTATTTGTTGGTAAAGGATTATGTAGAGAAAGACCACATCGTGGTAATGTAAGGATTGAGCAAAATACTAACAAAAAGTTGTCAAAGAAGATGCATGGAGTCAGTCACTTATGCAGACTGTAATAAAATATAATTTGTAAGAAAGCTTTTATTTCTTCGAGTAAACATCAACGTGCAAAAACATTTCTGGAAAGCAGCTACGTTATTCATTAACAAGCTGTGTTTCAGAATCAGTAACAGAGCATATTTCACATTAAACTGTGTGAATCTGCAGAACTGAGTGGATAAATTAAGACCTGTTCAATGCTGTAACAGATCTTTATTTTTATGATATGCTGCGGTTTTCCGGCACAGTTTTGTGTTTATGTGTCTCTCTCTTAGCTCCAGTGAATGGCGTCCCCATTTAATTCCTCCCAGCCAAAACAACGTCTAAATGTTTCCCCTTCGGTGGCAGCTTTTCAGTCAACACAAACACTGGCACGCCGGCAGTCATCTGCTGGTAGCTCGGCGCGTTCTATTCAGTTTGCTTGCCAGACTAATCTCGCCGGGGTTCCATCACAGGGCCGGTGCTGAGAGCCCATCAAAACTGTGAAAATGGCTACCGTGACAGGCTCCTGGCTTTCTCTCCATTTGGGGATGATGAGTACATTTGATATACTGCAGCCCTGTCCAAAAATCATCACTCCTCAGCTCCAGTCCATAGCTAGCTGCTGCAGTCGCTGGTTGTGAATAACCTGCACCACCCACCTGCTTTCCAATCTACACCTAGCTTTCATCTCTGTCCCACCTGCTCTAGTCATCTTTCTGACCGAGACTCTTTCCCTTCTCTCTTTCTCCTCTGCTCCCTCATCTGCTCCCTGCTACTCTCTGTCTCTCTAAAATGTAATCTGCCCTCCTTGCTCTTCTTGGCTGAATCAGACCTCTTAAGCTACAGCCACAATTTTGGTATCAATTTATCTACTTTTCACTCGCCCTTTATTCTTTTTCTCTTCTGCTAAACCAATCTATCGCTCTATATGTCAGCGTTCCAACCTTAAGTCAACTTATTCCTGTCATCTAGTCAATTAAATACTCCTGTATTCCTTTTTCTATTCATCCCTGTCCTTCTGTTTCTTCAGCTCGCTTTACCTCCGTCCAATTCTCTCCTCGACGTCAGACAAAGCGAAGGAGTAAATTCATCATTTATCAGGTCACTCTGAAATTTATGGTGTTGAAAGGATGAATTAGACCGGCGGCTCCTACACTCGGCTTAGTCTGGGGTTCTGAGAGCGACAGAGATTGTGTCTATGATAGAGCTAATCGTGTTTGGCCTTGGGGACGCGCGCGGGATTTATCTTGCTCCCGAGGAATTGTTTTGTCTGTATTTCAAGACCAAGATTGGCAGATATATTGAAACGGTGCTGATCATTGTGTCCGTTTCAGGTGGTGGGCGTTTATGACATTGTGTGCATCGGAGCATAGATGAAGGTCTTTGTGTGTTTGGGCGCATCTGAAAAAGAACACAAGGCCGTCCTTGTTATGACCGACCCTCTTGTGCCCACCACAAATGATGGAACACACAAAGACACAGTTTCCCCGAGGCCCGAGCAGAGTAGTTAGGCCAATGGTCATTCATCTGAGACAACGCTTGAACCTCAGCCAGCTCCGGCAAAAGTGTGATGCACAATTTCAGCCGCGCTCGGTCTTGTAATTCTTGGATTCAAAGATTAAAACTGGCGCAAAAAAGATCATGTAATCCAAAATCAAAGAGTGCAGGGATTCAGAGTGTTATATAAGGAAATTGGAACCCTCTCGCAAAACAAAGACAAGCCCCTGCAGTAATGTGGGTTGTCACAAAAGTGCACATGATTGCAGGAGAGATGCACAGCTCTGATGTAGAACGAAAGGAAAAAGGATGAGAATTGCAGATAAAGAGGAATTTGAGGACAGAAAAAGATTGGAGATCTGAGAGGGCACTGTTAGAGTGAGGGGATAATTAGAGAAAAGGGAGAGACAAAGCAATCAAAACACACACTTACACATTCAAGGCCCACACACAAACACAAACACACACACACACACACACACACACACACACACACACACACACACACACACACAGAACACGTGTAAGCTGCAGGAAAAATACTGCTCTATGGGATCAGTGTGGTTTATTGTTGAATGGAAGAATGGGATTCAGAAACACATAATTCCTTCTTATTTCTCTATATTTATCAGCATTACAATCTGCACTTTTTTATCTGGTAAACCTGTTTGGATTAGGTGAATTGTGTGTAGATTAGACATTAGTTGAAAACAATATTTGTGTTTCTAATATCCTGTCGGCTTATGTTTGTAAAAGGGATTGGCAGTAGTGAAACTTCAATACCCTGCAGTGTAGAACTACTGCAAACTCGAGAAATGGTTTAAATAACAACTCTTGACAGGGTAAGCATTATTTTCTTAGTCGATGTGTTGGGTGTATACAGTTCATTCAGGTGTTCTTAAAGATGTAGTCAGTAGCTTTTTTTCCAAAGCTGCCAAAATAAATTATGAAAACAAAGACAGGGTTTAGACAGGTTAATAAACCATACCAGTCGAAGAAAATTATTCTTTAAACTGTGATCAATGTTTTAAGTTCAACTTACGTTTTGTTTAAACATTCGTGATCGTCTGACTGCTTGTTTTCTTGCAGCGAGAACATTCAGTGTATAAAAAACGATGCCAAAACGAAGTACAGAAAGAATGCTGTTCCTCAAATGTCCACTTGAGGTTGGCTGCAAAAGCCAAAGAAACTCCTTAAGGACCCATATTAAAAATGCCAATTTTAACAGCAGATAAAAACAAGTTAACAGCTTGGTTAAAAAAAAACTAATTCACTTGCCTTGTCTTTACTGGTACACACTGTAGCCGTAGCTGTTTTTATGAGTTATCCATTATGATCTTTGTGTGCCTAAGAATTATTCATAAACTTGCATAATTAAATGCATGATTGATTAGTTGATGACATGCAGGCTTGTTTTAGCGCTTTGCCTAGAGACTTAAGACCCGCGTCATCTTCACCTCTTTGCCTGTTGTTAGAATTATTCTATAGTTTCTTGTCAATCTTAAGCACCACCCCCATATTACTGCAGATGTCGGTCATTAAATCAGTAAGTGGTAAATGGACTTGAGCTTGTAAAGTGCTTTTCTAGCCTTCTGACTACTCAAAGTGTTTTTACACCGCAGGTCACACCTACACATTAACACACTGATGGCAGAGGCTGCTATGTAAAGTGACCATCAGAAACTGCCGCCGAAGCAGCGAGAGCAATTGGGGTTAAGTGTCTTGCCCAAGGACACATCAGACATGTGGCTGCAGGAGCTGGGGATGAACTAACCAACCTTCCGGTTGAGAGACGACCGACTCTACCACTGAGCCACAGCCGCCCCCAGTGTATGCAATGTTATAAGAACTTTTAGATATGGTTGATTAAAAAACAAAACAAGACCCAAGTAACAGGTAAATCTTATAAATCTGACCCAACATTTCTCTGTGAATACATTTAAGCAGGTCGGGCTGTAAAAACCTTCTGCCACTATTTAAAATAGATCCTAATGCCTCGAGGCTTTGGCGAGACAACTTTTCAAACACTGCTGTTAAGATGTCCAATTTGCACAACCCAGCTATTTTGCAGGCATCTTTGAATGACAAGCAATCCAGCAACACCTTTGTCTTCACCTATTCCTCAACACAGAGAGAGAGAGAGAGAGAAAGAGGGCATGCCCAGATCCGGTAACTGTTTATCGAACGCCCTGAGAGTCCTGTGGCGGCTGCTGCCTTCAAGGTAAGCATGGGGAGTGTGAGAAAGCAGTCGATGAGTCTGCACCCCAACATGTAATTACTCATGAGATGACAACGCCTTTACACAGAAGGGAGGGTGAAAAAAAAAATCAATCATCGTTGAATTACTATCACTGAGTGCTCTGCAAATTACCTGTGCAGAAGAGAAAAAGAAATTACCACACATTCGTTCCCCCCCCCCCCCCCTCCGACCTCAACTCCTCTCCAAGACAATGGCAGGCGGACAGAAAAGAGAATGAACCTCGAAGGTATCACTTGGAAGGAATCCAACTCTGAAAAGACCTGATTTTCATCTGTTGCGCATTGTTTAAACTGAGACGTAAACCTGACAAGTATTTAGCAGGGATTTCTAAATGGAGGCCTTCTTTGGATCATAGATATTAACCAACATACTGATAGAAGGCTGAGAAAACAAACACTGACCTCTCATGGAGAAGTCAATTCAAGATGATTATCATGTTGAAAGACTGGCCATTAAAAATGGAAAAGGCTGGAATTCAGTTTAATAATCAATAGGGATTCAAAGAACCGTTACAAAAAGCATGTCTGAGCCACGTCACGGTTGCGTTTGTCTGATTATATCAATTTCGTCAATTGGTGCACATGAGTGTGAATGTGAACGTGAGGGAGAAGTCGTTTTCATGCCGTGCTGTGAGCAGCTTTGGAGTCTCTCAGTATTTTCCAGTTGCAAATGTGGCTGAAATGCAGTTATGAAACCCGTCTAACTTTATCTTTTCAAAGAAAAAGCGAAAGACAGCCGACGGCAAAAGAAAGCCAGAGACAGAAGAGATTAGCATCACCTGTGCTGGCATTGAACCAAACCAAAACAGCGTGCCAGGTCACGCCAGGAGAGGCTGCTGCCCTGTCCTCGGTGAAGGCATGCGACTCGGAGCACGCTGTAGGGCTGCTGAGACATAGGGCTGAGAAGTGAAAGAGATCAACTCTTATTTGTATGCTTCTTACCAATGGGTAGCATCAGCATTTTTTCATTCCAGCATTGGAAAGAAGCTATTCTAGCAAGCGACGACGGTTCTTTTTCCCGACATGTCTCCGTTCACATCAGCGTCACATCCGGTAATGTAACACTATTTAATCTTCAACATCGTCTTATTTGTTTTACATCTGTTTCTGTCCTATTATGTCTGCTGCTTTGGCACAATTTCACCTTAGAGAACAATAAAGTTTCAAATAATCTTTTGTTATTCCAACCTCTCCTTTCCTCAACAGCCACTTTGCACCTGTGTTGCTTCCCTGTGCGTCTGCTCTCTTCGGTAAGTGAAAAGAGAAGAGTAAGTAAGAGGGAACAAGGAAACAAAGGTGTCCTCTCCTAAGCTGGCTGCCGTAAAGACACAGATATCAAAGAGCAGGAGAGCCAACCTAATTTAATTGACTGTTATGTAGAAGCGGGAGAAGATTTTTTTCCCTTCCTTCCTTCCTTCCTTTCTACCTCTCTCACCTTTTCACTCGCTCTCTCACCTAGCTAGCTGAGTGAGCGGCACATTTCGCTGCCAAATGAAGGGAGCGCCTGAGCCTCCAAATGGAGCGAGCTCTGTTTGATGACCCTATTTGTATTCTGCTGCTGTGCTGCTTCTGCTGACCTGGGAATGAGAGATACAGGCAGGCTGCAGCTTTATCTGGCCAGCAGGCCACCCCTGCTTTCTGCCTCCATCCTCTCCTTACCTGCCCAACAACCAAAAGCCTCTTGGAGCGTTCAAATCCCCTTTCCTGAAATCAGCTGGCCAGATGTTGCACGGTAAATGCCTCTTGTTAAACAAAGGGTTCAAGCTTGGTGTGCTGCTATCCTGTGGAGTCAGGTGTGAGGGCAAGAAAGTGGAGTTTTTCGGAGAAAGTGTCTGCCACAGGGGGAAAAGTGTGCCCAAGCAAACACAATGGAAGCCTCTAGCTGCTCTTCCAACATACAGCTAGTGAGCAAACTCTTGCAGATGGAGTCTGAATAACTGCTGAGACACACAATGAGTGAGGTCAAAGTGCAAAAAAGGAAGAGATTCTTTTTTTGCGGGTGGCAGTTTGGATTTCTCCCTGCACAATGAGTAATGTCAAAGTCATTTTTCACACCTTTTTGTCATTTTCCGAAGGTTTTAATCATTCATTTATTTCTCGAATGATTCAGTCATGTGATTTGTACATCGTGCTTTAATCTTATCAAGGCTATAATAAAGAGAGATATTGATTTCAGTTTCTGCTAAAACAGCTGAATTTTCGTACACTGTTGAAAAATAGGTCGCTGTAGACCACAGGACATGATTCACTGTTTGTCAACCAATCAGACTCTTTTCCAAGACTTTTCCTTGTCAAATTGATTGGAAACATTCATGATGTCAGCACCATTTTTGACAGTGGAAATAGGTTGTCCCAGTGTCTCAACACTGGGACAGAAACAGGATTTTATTTTCTTTTAACTAGCCATGTATTGAGTAGCCTGTTGGCTGATGCACAAACTATTTCAGGACATCTTCAACTGGGGAAACACTTTTGATGTTTTTGCTCGTACACTTGGTATCTTAGAAATCTGGTATTCTGAGATAAGATAAAAATAAACATTTTCTGTATGAGCTTTTGTATTATGGGTGGCGCCCTTCACTCAGGTGGTGTCCAGTGGTTTATAATTAGTCCGTAGTTTTACTCTATATCTTGCAGGCATTAACCAGACAAAGACATAAAAGGGGCGGTACCTGTTGGAAAGTGTTCATTGACTGGCCAGTTGTCCACCTGCAAAGTGGCGTTGCCCCCGTTCCTGGTGAACCGGACCAAATGGTATTTGCCGTCGTTCACTGCCGTGGTCAACTCTTTCACGCTGATGTCCACTGTGCCAATGTTAAATGTCACACCCACTTTTCCTTGTTCCTGTAAAACACACAAATAAAAGAGAAGCAGAATGAGTAAGTGGTCAGATTGAAGCATCGCATGAATCCAAATATTTACAGTAAATACAGTTGTTTTCCATCCTGGTCATCAAATGCAGTTAGCTTGACTTCTCAAGTTTTGCAAAAAGAGGTTCTGCCTATTGTTGTGTACTGATTAATTAACTATACATAAACTAACTGTAAAAAATTCAATAAAGCTTGGATGAATAACCTCGGCTAGTGCTAATGGTGAACTGCACAGAGAACCTGAGGACGCTAGACTCGCTACGCTTCATTATACCACTGTAATGTGATGAAAACAGGCTGCCAGCGGAGATTGTAATGATGAGTAATGCTCCCTGCAGCCTGTCACTGCAAAAACTGGCAGGCCAGATGCCTTTTATCTGCAGTGGTCCTTACAAACTGGATGAATACCATATGTTTTGTTTAGCTATTAATGCTAAATCAGTTTTACTGTGACTATAAATCGTGATCCCACCCAATCATTCCCTGACTCGTCTCCCCTTGAACCCCACTAATTTTCATGAGCTGCCTGTGTGTTTTATTGTGACTGTTTGCGTATTCATGGGCATGTAGGCGTTACAGGCAAACAGGTTTTTTAGCGCAGAGGCAGGGCTTGAGTGAGTGGCAATGAGGAAGGGCTGTGTTGTCTGTGTCATTTGTTTTAATCCCCCGCAGGGAATCTCTCAGTGTAATTACCTACTTTAGAAGCCACGAGCGGAGGGACCGTTTCTCATAACAAAACCAAAATTAAGAAGGCATGCACATGGGGGCAGACACATATTGTTAACTGATCATCAGAGACACTGGCCCGGGCTAACAGTTACAATGCAGAGCTTGATAATGTCAAGTCGGATTTAACAGTGCTCGTCGGCAGGAGTGCGCTCCATGACTGGCACAACTCAAATAAACCTGCAGATTAATGTTATGGGCTCTTTATTCCATATCTGAGCACTTAATAAGGCCAACCTATTCTTTACTTACTCCCCCGTGCTTTTACATAGAATTTCACACTTGCTCTACTATACCACCAGATTTTTATGGAAACCTGCAGAGTACAGTTATAAATGTAGCTTGACATTTCATGGGAGCTGACAGGCCATTAGACTTAGTTTAGGAACACATTTTGCCGATCGCTTTACATTGAATTTTGCTATATTTTCAAAAAGAAGACAAATTGGAACTGGTTTACATTTAAGAGGTAGAAGTGTAGCTGTATGTGTATTCGTCCCGGACATTAACGGTTCAGTGAATGCAATCATACGACGAATATGAGCACATGGCAGTATCCAAACCCCAACCATGGTGGGGGTAATGCTTGTAACTGTAACTTGTAACAACAAATGTGGAAGAAGAAGGAGATGCAACGAAAGAAAAGAAGAAGAACAGTTACATAGCAAGATGACAGCTGAGCGAAAAGACCAGGCTGCTTCTTTAAATCAGTCGTGTGTGAGAAATGTTAGGTAGGCAGTATGGTATGTTACTATAAGTGACTATTAGACGGTATCACCCAGATGTGCCAATCACCGGCTAGGCAAAGGATAAAAGGTGTGAAAGCAAAGAGGGTCAATGACATTAATGAAGCTGAAACATTTTTCAGGTTCTTCATGTATATGCAGTAGTAGAGGACACCAGTATCAAGTAAAGTGCTCGAGCCTTGATGATGTCCCATCACAGAGCATAGATGCACCCACTGTAACAACAGTAAGATGGACTTCCCCTGCCTCTTAAAGCTCGCTCTTGGGGACCGCACCCTTCATCATCTTGGAGTGACCGTTATGCATTAAAACCTCCAAGACTCACAAGTTAATCACAATCATAATACACTTGATATTGCTCTGAAATGCACATATTCGATGTGGTCTTATATTTGGCATCCATATAAGGAGATGTTGTGTTTATCTGTGTTTCTTTTATTTAGAATCATTTTGTTTTTTTCCCACCTCTCCTTTTTGTTAAACGCTTCATACACTACAGGCTGCGCTGGCTATCACAAGTAGCTCTAAATGACACGAGATGGAACAAACTGTAACTTAGGAGAAACCTAGATATTTTGTGTTTAGGACTTTTTTGTTGCATGACCCCAAAACCGAGGTACGAACCAAGCCGTGACCTCTACCTACTTTTACACCCAAATATGAACTTAGAAATCAAGAGTGCGGCTTAATGTCTGCTCTTTAAGTACAGCACCAGGTACACCTAGGAGGAGAGCAGACATTTATTTTTAATTGGAGGTAAAAAACATTTTTTTTTATGCATTTTTGTGCATTATTTGCACTTATGATTATCATAAGATAATCTCCCTGTTACTTTAAACTTTAAAGTTGTTCAGGTGTGCAGTGAAATGCCTTTGTGTGCATGGAGACCCTTACAGAGACACTGCACACTCTGGTTACCTCAACAAGTCCTTTTATCTGCCAAGCCAGTCTGAGGACCTGCACTGTACTTGATGACTTGTACTTGGAGTCAAAACATCCTTTGTCTTTTCACAGAAGAAGCCTTACAGTCTGCTCGAGACCATAATGCGAGCAACGACGGAGTGGCTGTCCTCTGTAACAATCTCTCGCTCGACTAATAATGGAAAAAGAATGTCACCGAAAGACATGAGAAAGCCATCTCCTAAAAGCCAAGGTAGGGCTCAGAGTGGGAGCTAGACAAGCAGAATATCTGAATGTGCACTTACCATCCCCGTCAGAGAGGCTGTAAATGGGTTCTTAATTTAACTAGTTGTCATTAAAACTTAGAGCAGCGGACATATGCATACAATAAAAGTGTGTGTGCACAAATGTACGGCTTGCATGCAAATACACATCATCTGTGCACCTAGATGGGCTCAAGTAAGCATGCACATGGATATGTTGATAATTTAATGTGACAAGATGATGTTCAGTGTGTGTGTGTTGTACCGTAAAAAATACTACCAAAGCTTCCTGGCTCTCCTGACTAATGATAGGACCTTTCCCTCGTACAAAAAAAGCACACACTATTTCTGACGGCCCGAGCGTACACAAAGCATAGACAGACACATCAGCACAAGTACATCCACAGTGACCTTCAGAGGCTGTGGCAGCCCCAGCTCTCTTGTGTAGTCGCATCAAAGCCACATCACCGACCCACTAATACCTACAAACAAAGACAGATCGTCACCCCCTGGCCCTGGTACAAACAAACAACAAAACACAACAATTGTACAACCCTGTAACGGTTGCTGAGTGCCTCCGGGCAGTGTGCAGAGAGGGAAACGTGTGTGTGTGTGTGTGTGGTAGTTCCTCGCAATGCCACAGCTCTCCCCCTTCTTCTCTTTCCTGTCTATTTTCTCTCTGCACTACTCCTGTTGTCCGGCTCTGCCACCCACCTGCCAGCACAACCCCCCGCGCTGCAGCAATGTGTGATTGACAGATCCAATTACGTTTTTTATTGGCCTGTCGCTCGCGAGGCGGGAAGGCACTTCATTGTCTCCTGAGCAAAGGGGAAAAATGGCTATTGTTCTTTTAGTGGAAAAGATGATGGCCACAATTCCAGGCGTAAACAAATGATGCGCGGAGAATCACTTCCACTCTTTTACGCACACAACAGGCACTGAAACACACACACACACAAAGTCAAAGGGTTGTAACCTTGTGCTATAGAATCTTTGTTTCAGTAAGCTCCACAGGGTGAAAAATGAAGTGCAGCATCCCAACATTCAATCACTGTCAAAGCAAACACTCTGAATGTGACATTAAAGTATGGAAAGTGCTAATCAACTGGTATGATATGCTAAAGCTCTTTTATAGCCTAACATGCACCCACACTCTATTTAATGCCAATCACCAACGCTGGCTGTGTCACCGCTATAGGAATAGAATGAGATTATGTTGGCGTTTTGTTGTGTGTCACATACGTGAACAGTGTGTGTGGGCATGTTGTGTTCACTTCCTCTGTGTAACAAAGACTGATAAATGTAATTCCACAGAGAACCACCAATCCCCCCCCACCTCCCTGCCTCCTTGGTTGCGCACTGGCCCGGTCTTGGCACGAGGAGCTCCAGCAGTCCCACGTGACCCGGCAAACACTGACATCAGTAATCAGGCCCGCCGCAATCCAATTCAACGCCGATCAATGCCTCCAACACAAGCAGAGCCGCGGGCAGATTGAAAGAGAGAGAATCACTCAAAGCAGCAGAGGGCGATCCTGCAGACAGCTATCACAGACAGCTGCTGTACAGGGGATGGGCCGCCGACAATAGACGCCATCCCAAACTGGCTGAATGGTCATTCTGCAGCGCCAGCTGAGAGGTATTTTATGGAGTTGAGATGGGTAGAATTAGAACATGAAGTTCTAATGGGGGAGCAAGAAGATAACAGAAGATTGAAGATGTGGTGATTTGATAGATTTTGTCTAGAAAGATAAAAGTTTAAAGTAGGGGTTGGATTTACAGGTTAACTCTAATACGATGCCGTCTGATCCAATATAATACGATACTTGATATGTCGATAATATCATGATGCAACGTCTCTGAGATATGTGACATATTGCAAGACAATCTTGTAATGATACATCATGATATCTGATTCTGTTTTTATTCACCGCAGTTTGTTGTCAGTTCCAGTTCTTGTCATTATCGCCTGACTGATACAGGATTTTTAGAGCCGATATCGATATTGGGGAGAAAAAAATTCCCATGCTGATATTTCGGCCGATGTCTTTCTTAGATCTATGAAATCTGTAGCTATAGATACAGATTTACACATTCATTTCACTGATCACTTAAATGCAGTTATCAAACACTTAAAACACTAAGATATATAACGAAGACAAGATGGTCACTCAACTGGAAAGTCACCGCACATCACCGCTTGACTCTCTGGAGAGTGATAATGCTTGTTGTAATCAATATAGCACACTCTGCTATTGCTAGTGTAATACAGTGAAATTCTAAATAAATGCTGTTTGACTAGTGAATAAATTTAGTAACATGAACTAACTGAAACCGATAGTCACTGGATAAGCTAATATCGGCCGATATTATCGGCTGGCCCATAAATCGGTCGGGCTCTACTTATCATGTTTCTTCTTTTAACGTCTTTTCAAAGCTGACACTATTCTGCTGTCTTTTTCTTCTTTAGCCATTTAACTTCCGTTCACGTTACCCTCATTCCTGTCATAAGTACCAGTGTGAGGAGTCCTGAAATAGTGACGCAGTGACTCAGGTTGCCAAGGAAATCTGTTTCGAATTCACATTATTTTGAATTAGACGTCAGTATTTGACACCAGCTGTTCGATTACTGTATCACATTAGTCAGGATGACGATATATTGCCTTATCTGTGTTTTGTCCCACGCCTAATCGAAAGCTTATCAGGGAAAGTTTTAAAAGTGGGAGTTGTCCCCCTATGAATGGTATTTATTTCAATCAAGCCTTTATTGAAGTCCCGTAGGATCACAGAGCAGTTGTAGTGGGATAATTCCTGCGGATCTATATTGCGTCTCGATGGGAGAGAGGAAGATCTGATATCAAGAATGTGAACATGTCCCAGGGCGGGAGTTTGGGTTACATATCCACTCTTTTATCTGACATCAGCGCTCAAGTTAGCTTTTGTGGTCGGGGGCCATCAAAACTGGATCATGGAAGCGGTGAAAGCAGAATCAATATAGTGGAGAAGCGAGGACAACGTGAGACGCAGTGGATTGATGCACCTGGCCTTCACACTGCCAAAGTCATTTATTGTCAGTAATTGACAGAGATAACTCATAGACAGCGCAGTGATTTGTAGCTGTCTGCTCCTGTGCGCATCAGGCTCGCCACTCTCAAATTTGCAGAAGAGTCTGACTATAGAGGCTGCTGAGGAGAGGTTTGTGTTCATACAAGTCGTTCCATCACGTACATGATACACTGAAAGCCTGATGGGCCCTCGACGAGCAAAGTCATATTCGTTGCAATCTTAAAATTGTGTCTCTGTATTGGAGAAATTGAAAGCCCCAGTGAGAGACAGAATGCCCACAATAAATTAAATGGAAAAGTCATAGAAAACATTGAGTGGGATCAAACTCATATAAAGTCTACAAAAAAAAAACAGAGTGAAGTTTGGTTCAGAGACCCAGCAGAAGGCAAGCCTCAGTCTGAAAAGTATGACCTTGAAATAAAAAGTATTTCTTTGAGTGGTTAAGGGTTTAACGAAGCAAAAATTCTATTTTGTCAGCAACCTCTTCAAGACCATCCTGCCAAGCACCTTGCTTCATCTATTTAGTTTTTGCAGTGTATGTCACTGTGACTATTGCTACCTGATAGTATATATTTCTAATTGTTAAGAAATTACATGAACATACTAAAACTAAATATCCACCATACAATAACTAATTTTTTTTCCTTTAAACACATTAATTTTACGTTTGTGAGAAATGTTCAACACTGGAAAATTGTATTTAAAACAAAAAAGTTAGCCACTAAGTTTCAATCCCGTATTTACAACCTGATCGTATAAAAACACTTTGAGAGAAAACGTTTGTATCAATCCACCAACAACTTCACCATTTACTCCAATCTCATTGGTGTTTTGGGAAACATGCAGTGCCTCAGCTGTAATCACTGAACATTTTCAAATATGATAATAAAAATAATTCTCCCTTATATAAAACCTACATCTTCACTAGAACTAATGGGTACTCTAGGGTTTGGAAGATGATTACGTTTGAAGGATGGACTAATATGCTGCTGATTTGAGTCTTTTTGGATTTGTAGAAAAGTTCATGTAGAAGCAGTCTTCTGCTTAATGTTGGTGTTAAAGACATTCAAAAGGTTAAATGAAGAACTTGAACAGCAATGTGTCTTCTTTAAAACTCTGTCCGCCTTACTCGGGATTATCAAGAGAACACACCGTCAGGAGGTTTCTTTCTTTGATAGAGAGCATTTCCTGTGACAGCCTGGTACAGAGAGTTCTGAGGATTACACAGAGTAACAAGGACAATGATTCAAGTAGAATGTGCACAGTTTAAATGCATTTCCCCCATAAAAACTCAGGCAAATAAACCAAACTCTCAGCATGGTTGGATAGAACATATCATTAAAGCTCCTGAGGAAAATTTAGGTTGTATCAATTATGGACAAAGTGGTACTTTATCTATTTGCTAACATTGTCTTACACTTGAGTTAGAAGGTTTTTTTAAAACCAAAACTGTCATTGTGCTTTCTTTTAACAGTCAAATTTAGAATATTTACCGTGGAAAATGTGAGAAAGGCTTCTTCGGCAGTGTGAAGTTAATCACTGTGTGCCGCCTACCCACCCTGTGGTCGTTTGAGGCCTTCATAGTGACTATTTCACAGTTGTTTATAGTGTTGATGATGATCTAACCTGCTTTTGTAGGTCAGAAAGAGACATCAGTATCTATTTCAGTTTGTTTCTTAACAAGTTAGAAACTCCTCACAGGAGCTTTAAAGTAAACAGAGGCTTTTTCTTTTAAAACGTCACCTGACTTCTAAATAAGACAGGTATACTGTGACTCATGGGCGAGTCTTTGAGCGGTCCTTAATGGAAGGGAATGGGACGTTAAGTCCCGAAAGAGAATGGACATGTTGCTGCTTGTTGAGTGGGACAAAGTCCAAAAGGAGGCTCTAACTTTGGAAGCATATACTCTCCACAGCGGGATGAATTAAACACTGCAGACACGGTTTTACTTTCTGGTATAAGAAGTACAGCCTGCTGGGTTCGGGGGCTCCTGCTTTAGTACAAGGACAGTCTTAATGCACTATTCAAATAAACATTCCTCTGAAAACTGTGAAATGTCATAAATCTTTAAAGGGCTCAACGGTTCATTCAGACATTCATAATCGGCTGCAGAGCTGTTGTGAGAGCGGATGTGGGAGGATACAAGCTGAGCGGCCTGGTGCCTCTGAAATATTGATCACACCTAAAAGAACCCAGAGGTCTAACACAGGCTATATTTCACACCTGAGAGAGTCAGGAACAGCTTCATTGAATGGACAGGCACAAAATGGCTGCCACCTTCCTTTACTTGTGCTTAAGCTGCTTCTATTGTAGGTAATTGCGAGGATAATACCAGTGAGTCCATTAGCTAGTTGGTTAATGCCCAGGAGTGCCAGCTAGTGTTAGCAGCACAGACTGTAGAAGAAGAGTCGGTGCATTTTTGAATACCAACACAAGCAGCAGCAGCAGCAGCGTTGCAGAGGGAGGTAATGGCTTTGACTCCTGTGCTCGGGCTCAATGTCAAACTCGGAGCCTCGCTCTTTGATCCTCTGCCGCAGAATATGAATCGCGCAGGGTCAGCCTTATCAATTATTTACACCCACTCTTTCTCTGTTTCCTGTTTGTCCGCTCTTGTGGCTGTAACTTGCCCTGACACTAATGGCCGATGGCTTGGTGAAAACATTTATCAATGTTACAGCGGAGTCCTCTCCAGCTCTATACTATCACTTTCAGCCTTTTGGAACTGAGAGTACTGACACTGCACTGATCCTAATCATCACTACTATACTTTACAGAACGTGTCTTGGCTGCGTTGTCTCAGCAAACTCACTGTCCCTGAAAGAACCTTTACTTGCTGCATGCTGTACAAACAATGAAAAACTACAGAACAAAGTTCACAATATGCTCTTCCTGAATACATTTTGATAGTTTTGAAAGTCTTTTAAAAAGGACAACATGCTCCTTGTTCCCAAACTGTAATCTGTGAAACATCTTCTCAACATTGCCATGCACATGTTTCATTGTAAAGAAGCCTTATGAGTTCAGAGGTTAAATCACACCTGATTAACTGAGGCTTTAGCTTTGAAAATGGCAGGCTCGGGTTCAATTCCCGAACCTTGGCCATTCACTGCATGTCATCCCCTGCTCTCTTATCCTGCTTTCTGACTCTACTTGCTGTCCTGTCCTCTTAATAAAGGCATGACAAGCCCAAAAAGTAATCTTGAGAAAAAGGGGAACCATCAAAAAGCATGATGTGTTTTTTTTTTCTTTACATTTTTATACACCGAATACAAAAACCACAGCCCCATACACACCAGGACAAGACACATGTTCATGCTTTTTGACTGAATGAATAAGTATCATTAACACTCTTAAAAAAAAAAAAAAAGAAAGAAAAGCTTTTGTCAACATCATCCTAATGTGTGTTATTTACTGACCTTTCGAAGCACCTTAGAGAGTGTAAAGGACAAATTTAACTGCTCATACCTGTATTAAAAACCAGGATTCACATGTTTAAAAAACGATTGTTGGATAAGTTGAATTTTTGAGTTTTAAACTGAAGTTGATAGTTGATTTGTTGTTAAAACCAGATAAATGTTTTTTTTTTTTTATCATTACAAACATCCATCCCCCGTATTAATCCACTTTATTGTGGTTCTAGACACAAAAAAATCCCAGCTGATGAACACGACAAGCACTACCTTTCTATTTCTCATTGAAGGAATACATAAGTAAGGAGCTTTAGAAAGTACATCTTAACATGTTATGTTATCTAATGTATTCTAAATAAACACAGAACTCCTTTCCTGGAGAGCAGATCCTTTAAAAGGAAGTGAGTAATGCTCTCTCTCTCTGTTTATGGTCAGAATACTTCTCAGCCGAAGTCATTATAATGCACACTGCATAATTACAAGCTTGCTAAACCACTGAAGCGTGTTGAAACTTAAAACAACCATGAATTTTCATATGTCTGACCTGCTGCTACAGTCCTTCATTTGCACCATTACAATGCAGAGTTCAGCAGCCGGCAGCAACGAACGTGCAATCAGACAGTGCACACAAAAGAACACACACTCTCCACAACGCCGTGATCGTACTAATACTCAGCTTGGACCGATGTTCTGCAACAGCTGTTAAGAAGGTGCCGGGCATAAATCTTTAGCTTGATTGCATTTAGCGCTGCACTGGCGTCCATACAGAGAAAAGGGCCGGTTTTATGTGACCTCACGCAGCACCACGTTGGGCCACACGGTCCCTGAGCACCGGGGGGCTCATTTAGAAAAAAAGAAGGAGCCAATGAATGAGGATTTGTGCTAGATGGAATAATATGCTGTGAAAGTCCATTAGGGACCAGGCTAATGAAATTGAAACAGCTTGGTGATCAAATTAGAATCTGTTCGGCAGATATTTAATTTAATGTGCCGCTGAATTTGAGCACTTTCTATTCGGTGGCTCCAGAATGAAACCAGTGCACAATAAATCAGGCGGGGACACAATCTATCCAACATTCTCTCCTCTGCTCATTTTTCTGAAATGAACAACTTTTCTAATGTCTGTATTTGCACAAAGCCTAACCGCTTTGTCAACAAAGAAACAGAATCAAACATAATAACTGGAAAAAAATAATAGTTCAAACATGCGGTATCTGTGTACAACACAGAGACTTTATCTTTGACCTTTTGGAGCGTTTCCCGGTGAGAATACCTTCAGTCACAATGGCATGCATGGCTGCAGCTGCTCGGTTAAGAGTCACGATTTGAAATGATTTGAATAGGCACACAACAGATTCCTGCTTGTTTGAAGAGCTGCCCTCTGTCTTTTGCACGCTCTCCTTAGCATGTCTGGCGTAGTATGCAAAGCGAAACCACATGGGGAGAAAGAGAAAAGAAAACAAAAAAACTCAACAGTTGCTATTTTAGTTAGAAAGCTGCATCATCCCAATTATCAAAACTGATGGTAATTATTGGTGCAAGAGGAGAACATTCTCAAACAGGGGGAAGCTGTGTCATGGAGAGTCTTTCTAATAAAATGGGATGGACAGACATGCTCTCCTTTTATTTGTGGGGCCACCATAAAGACGTCTTTGAGCGTACAGCAAAGCTCGGACCCACAGTTCATTGAGTGAGACAAAAAAAAAAGAGACAGACAGACAGACAGAGGGATGACAAAAGAGAGAGATGCATCTCCTCATCCATCTGTTTTTGTACACATACTATTCTGGGCACGCACGTCCAGGCACAAACAGACGGGCGGATGAATGTAAACACACAACCATGCACATGACCACACACATACATACACAGCAGGTTGTTTTTTTTAATTTGTCACATCCCCTTGTTTGCCCAATGTTGTCGCTGCACGCTGCATTAAAATTAAAAGTGCTAACACTCACACGCGTGCGGGAACAGGTGTAATGCTAATGGCTGCCTTCTACAGTAGACAGCGTTCTGATCCCTCGCCGGCTATGTCAGGATGAGATAGCGGAGGGTGAAGGGGAGTTAAAAGAGGGAAGGGACCCTTGTTTGGAAAATAAAGGAGATGATGAAGCAGAAAAAAAAGGGCCTCCTCTGTTCTCCGCCAACCGGGGGGGGGGGGGGGGGGGGGCGCGGAGGTGGTTGCCAACGTAGGCGCTAAAGCTAGCTGGATCACCCCAAAACACACTGGCAGCTGAAGGGTGGGTGGTCTGTTGCCATGGGTAACCTGCCTGGGATCAAGACGGTGCCCTCCACCTTGCCTGCTGAGGTGTCAGAGATGAAGGTGGAGGGGGGTTGAAAAGAAAGAGAAAAGACTCAGAGGATGAAAGTGGACGGGTAAAAAAAAAAAAAAGAAGACACCAGCCGAGAGGCTATGAGGTGAGGTGGAGAGTGCTGCACAAAAATGATTAACTGAGAATGGAGTGCATTAGGCACCCTGGTCCCATCCACTCTCCTCTTTTTCTTCTTCTTCTCCTTTCCATTTCTCTCTGTCTTCGATAGTCCACTGAAGAGGAGATTCATTTTATTTTGATTTGAGATTCATTTTGTTTCAAATCCTCAAAGTCTTTCGGAGATAATATCAATTCGTGAGTCGCTCCCTCCCACTAAGCACCCGAGATACAGATTGCTGCTGTTTAAATTTGCACCATTCACAGTGTAATTGCTTCAGCTAGGAGAGATTATGATTGGGTAAAAAGATAAAGTTGCAATAAGCACAGTTATAATGGGGATATATCAGCAGGGCTTGTGAAATGTGTACAGAACAATACCTCTACAGGGAACCAAACATCTCGTGTTTACATCACTGCCATCTGTGAAGCTTCAACAGTGGTGGAGAACCGCTTAGTATATCCCCTCGAGTATTGTTGAGTTTGAAGTACCTGTACTTTTCTTGAGTATTTCTAATTTATTGTGCTTCACATAAAGACAAATTATAAGCTTATTAAACCGCATTACAGAAGCATAAAGGAATTGTTCCTTTCAATTTTGCCTGTCTACTTTAAAGCCCCCGTCATGTTTCAGATGTCTCTCTGTTATTAGCAATTCCTTCAAAGACCTGTTTCCTCCACTAAACCTCTCAGAGGGATTCATTTAAGTATCGGATCAGAACGTAGGAAGTTCCAATTATCTACCATTTCTTTTCTTTTTTTAAAAAAAGGGTTCTCAGAAAAGTCAAAATTGATTAATGTAAATGTGTGCAACAGAACATTGGGGTTTTCTTTCTTTATAACGCATAAGTCATAACAAAGAATCCGCCTGTAAAATCTTTAACCCCTTCAGGATGTGCACAATCTGAATCAGGAATATGGAAAAACAGTTCTAAGATTTGTTTTTGTGCTTGCTGCCTTCAGTTAGATCGGACAGTGGATAGAGTGGGAAATCTGGGTCGCCTGCTTAGAGGACTAGAGTCTCAGAACATGGTATGCGAACTAACAGCTAGGCCATCAGCGCCCAATATGTTTATATCAATACTGTAGAACAATAATTTTAAATGAACGTTTGTACGATTTTTTTTTTTTTAACCAACAAAAGTATCTCAACTGCAAAATTAAACAAAGAACATTTTGGAAAAGAAGGAGAAAAAAGTTAATCCGACCTGTTGTTCACTACTCAACAACTAAGTCCTATTTAAAGTTAATGGACAATTGACCTATGGCTAAGCCTCGCCCCCCTCCACTCACTCGGACAAACAATCAACATTCAGTGACAGGCGCTATGGCAGGTGTCACAGTAGGAGACATTTCGCAGGAGGCCATTGATGGTTGATGAGACAGAAAGATCAGATATCATCTAGAAGTCACCAAAAGGGTCTAAACTACGCACTGGAGGGAAATCATTTTATTGTTGAGAAGGTCAATAAAAAGCTTCAGTTACAAGCCAAAATGTACAGGTCCGAGTGCAAACGTGATGAACCGCATCTCATTGCCATCATCATCTCCGACAACAAGATAGAGGATCAGCATTGCTCATGCACTGCAGGGCAAGAAGTGTAATTTACCTTCAATTAATTAGCCTAACTTGACGTGACTTGTAAAATAGGCTACGCTAATTGCTAAGTGCCTTTAAGACCAATTTTATTGTTATCGCGATATGAGCATTTGCAATTAACTTCACAGAAGTCTGAATTTACTGCGATACAAAAAAGGTAATGTATTTAATGTAAACAAGCAATGCTTTGTCATTCAGCATTTGTACATTTTACTTATTGGATGGAGGCCTGAGGATAATGTTTTCACACCATTCTGAGGCAGACAGTGGAGCTCCAGTTAGCTATCTATCTACAACCCCCTTGGTTAAACATGAAGAAGATTATATAGACATTAATGTGAGTTACAGTTAATACCATATGCATCCTTTACTTTTGTTCACTGAAATGTTCGTTTTTGTTTTCGCAATACTGAACAAAGTTGTCACATCGCATATTTCATATCGTGCAGGCATAGATGAAAATGTGTTAATAAGGATTGACATGTTTTTGCAAAAGTAACACGTTTTTCCTGGAAACTTCACAGACTTCTACTTGAAACAAATCCAATCTTATTCATTTTCCTCCAGTAAAAGACGGGGACACTTCCTCCATCACTGGCTTTCAGTGCATGCACATATCTTTGCCTGCAGGTGTACACTGCGCCGTGACCTCGGGCAGATATAATCCATCTAATGTATGAAAGAATACCTGCGCGGACATAATGCAGCGGCAGAGTCAAAACCCTCCTGCGGCGATGTTTCAGATGCCACACTGGGCAGCATATGCCATCTCTGTGTGCATGGCTGTCAAGTCAGCTTGATACTGGTCAACAGTCCAAGTCTCGCTTTGCATTCTCTCATTTCCAATTCATGACCACATCCGGTGCATTAGAGCTGCGTTAAATCAACCAGAACGGCACCCAACTCCCTGGAATGCATAAAAAGATGATGAGCTGTGATGACGGATTAAAGATGTTTTTGAAGGAATTGTTTGACTGATTGTTCGGCTTTACCCTACATTATGGAGCGACACTGTATTCAAGTCATCAGCAGGGGATGCATTCACACTTTTTTTCTGTTGATAAAATGATTGTTTTCAGCAAAAAAAAGTGAAATATAAGAGTGGGTTACACCAGGTTTTTCAAGATAAGACGAGCTATCAGACCCCCTGCTGCTAAGCAGCGTGGGTTATCTCAGCAGCTGTCTAAATGTGTCACAGCCGTTTAGAGCTACTTTCATGTATGTTTTGATGCTGAGAGGTGATATGGACTGAGGGCACAGGGGAGAAAGAAAGACGGCGAGATAGAACCAAGAAACAAACTTGAGTAGCTGTGTGGAGGAGTTAAAAAAAAAAAACACAAGGAGACAGATAAAGAGGAGCGCTGAAATGGAGACATGAATAGCCAGCACCTAAAATGGCTGAATAAACAGGAGGATATCTAGGTCGGTCCGTCTCTCCCACTTCAAGGAACATTGAGGCAACTGCCCTACTTCTTTGAATGCTTTGGACACTTTCAGGGCGAGCTGTCGTCAGACTGAGTCTCCACTACATCTCTGGATACATTAAAACAATGAGGCCTGTCTTAAAACAAAAAGAGACAGAAAGTCTTATTTATGAGCTACAAAATAATAGCACATTTGCATTCACCTCTACTCACATCCTCCCTGCGTGCTTGTCCCTCCTTGTCAATTATCCTACATAATTATTTCTCCCGTGCTATTCCAAAAAAGGCATTATTTTTCATTAAATTAATTGGCCCAAAAGTAATAAAGCACCAGTCATCTTTAAAGGCAATTTTCTTTCCCATAATGTGAAACTGCTAAAAGATAAGTGCATATCAAAGGCTCAGCAGATAGCACTCATTGCGCCTCTCCTCTCTCACAATTAACAGGGCTGCCTGCAGAGAGGAGCCATGAAATCTAGGTGATTGGAATGCAACGAGATGCCAATGAAATTCGGAGAAAAAGCCATTAATGTTAATCACGGGCTCCGAATGATCAACGACGCTGACGCTTTTCCTGCATGTCGGGAGCCGTGCATGCATGCTGATGCCTGTTGTACGCATGTCAAGAGTGCACGATCAAAGAAGCTGATGCGTTTATCTCGGCGGCTTTCATCCGACTTTTAAGGCGTCTAATTGCACAGGGTGGGAAGAGTGTGATGGTTGCTGATAAATGCAACATACTGGCATGTGTGCAAACGTGACTGATGTGGTGACAGACCTGGTGAACACATGCATGCATTTTCCCACGTACCCCCACAGCCTGAAAGTGTCAGAGAGACCGATATGGATAGGTGTGTTTGCTCATATATATATATCTTTATCTCTTTCTCTCCTCAGAGATGTCTATATAGAGGTTCACAGAGAGAGCAGGGAATAGGGGAGCCAGGGAAAGTGACAAATATATTGTCTATCTTGTGAGACAGTGGGAGGTTGTTTTTAAATGTCAGAGGGTCTCTGAAGGTCTGTTCCAGGTCGACCAGTGTCGATGCTCTGAATAAAAGAGGACAGGAGAGTCATTGCTGCATCACACACACACACACACAGAAGCACCAATAAATACTATGAATCTGCCCTAACTGCTCGAAAATCTCCAGAAGCATTGATTTCATACGGAAAACAAGTACAAGCATGCTTAGATCTCAATTTCACTGTGTGACAAAAGGTTAACTAAAAGAGAGAGCTTCTCCAATGTGAAAATGGTTTTCCTTTTAAATATAAAGTTACTTTTTCTATCCTTCCCTTTATGTGTGCCTTCACAGTCTGACCAAAGGTTGCTTTATTTTTTAAACACTAAGCTGCAGAAAAAGAGACAAAGAGCGGTGCAGCCTGACGATCACATAGAACCGCAGAGGCTTTCAGAGGCAATTTTTACCCTTGCTTATGTCGAGCGAGCGAGCGCGCGAGCCGCACTCCAAAGGAATTAGGGGAGATAGAGAGATTGTTCATGCATGGTCTCCCGTCGTGCATAATCTGAAACAAAAGCCAAATAATGAAAGGGTGACGAGAAGTTCAGATGGCTTTAAGACTTTTAAGATCTTCATCGGAGTGAGAGCAGAAGTGGTTGAGAAAACAAGTGAATGAAAACAACACCTCCTGCTGGTTCACTCTCCATCTGTGTTCATCACAGTGGAGCAAACAGATCTCTACTCACACTTTTCTTATCACCTCCCCAGCTCAACCTGCAGTGCTAACAAAGCCGCCCACTCAACACCATTTTCTTCTTCTTTCACCAAAAGCTGAATGGAAACTTGACGCTGCCTCCTTCCCCCTGCAAGATTGTCTGGGTCACGTTGGGTAAAGTCGACGGAGTCAGTGCGTACAACTATGAATCACCTTAAAGTACCGATAACACAGTAGAGAGATATCCTACGACATGACAAAGTGACAAAGTAAGTAACTCTAGATTCATATAATCATCATCAAAAGTAAAAGTCGGGGCCAAGCCCTTCCTTTCTTATATGAGAAAATGTTTCTTCAAATTACTCACAACAGATTGTTTTACATTATGCTGGAACCTAGAGTAGCGACCAAACTTAATAGTTACAGCCGATGCACTGCAGCATCCTCCTCCATTCACTTCACTGTAAACGAGTGGCATGTTTCATGGCACGAGCTCGCTTCAGCTGATGATCATTTAAATTAATTCAGCCCATATGCCACTGATTATGACCAGTGGGCTAATCACACAACTGTAGCGTTACACACGTGGAGATGCTTAATAGAACCCAACCAGTCATTTCACTTTACATTGCAGATTGTTTCTGCAGTTAAATGACCACCATTTAGATGCTTAACCCGTTAGTCCATCAATGGCAATTTATGTTATATGTTAGCATCAAGCTAACAAACTTATATGTCCATCACGGACCATATTTGAGAAACTGCCCTTTCTCCATGTGAGTAATGCACCAGCTGCCTCTCCTTGTTGCAAAGAATCGAATAGAGACGTTTTAAATTGTTTTATCAATATCCTAGTTCTAAAGTCGTACACAGTTAAATATATTTGATGGTGTACATTTACAATTTTAAAGTCTTCACTGTCTTTGCTCTCTGCACATGTTTTGTTTGAAAGTAATTAACAGCCTGTCTCGTAGTGACGTCTGTCCCAAATAAAGGCAGGATCATTCCATAGACTGAAGCAAAGGAGAGCCCAGGCTAGTTGTACGGTAAGTACAGTATTAGAGTACGTGAGCGTGGTTACTTTCCAGCACTGGTGGGTGTCTGTCTTCTCGCTGTTGGCTGAGTTTGAGTTCGTCTGTCAGAGAAACCGTCCTCACAGCACCGGCCCTGAAGGGGAGATCAGACACACTGCACTGACTCTCTCTACCTCTCTCTAGCTCTCTCTAGCTCTGTTTTTCCTCTCTCTCTCTCTCTCCCCATATCTGAGGCCCTTGTCTGCCCTCTCTCTTCCTCCCGCCCATCAACATTCCCCCTTCTCTCTTGCCGTCATCCTCCCTGTCCTCTCTAT
This sequence comes from Labrus bergylta, assembly GCF_963930695.1. NCBI lineage: Eukaryota > Metazoa > Chordata > Actinopteri > Labriformes > Labridae > Labrus > Labrus bergylta. The sequence goes on along the minus strand of NC_089209.1, from coordinate 20,878,213 downwards.
CTCATTCTCCCTCCCCTTCCCTCCCTCCCTCTATTTGCCAGCGTGCGCTCCACTGAGCCAGGACTGCGAACAGGTTACAGTAGTCGAGAGGGGAGGTCCACCAGGATCAGCCATGCGAGGCGCAGATGGGCCTCCTTGTCCATTCAGCAAGCCTGGTGACACAGGTTATAGCATCGGAATGCACAGCATATTTCAAACCCCTCCGCTCGGCTGTAGTTGACAGCCGAGTCAGTGGAATAATGTCAGATAATGCTTTGTAAAATGTCAAAAAATACAAGGCTGTCACTGTCAGAGTCGATTGTTTTTTTCCTCCTCGGTTGCTGGTAGGTTTCAGGGCGGATATCTGCAGAATGTTTATAAGATAAAACTTGACTTTTTTTAAGTTTACTGCCAAAAAGAATTCCTCTGCGATGAGAACCAACCTTCCTTATAAACATCAAAATGGTCAGATTTTAATTTGAAAAGAGTTGAAAAACTTACTTCAAGCTGTTAGACTTCAATTATACAAGATGACAAAACTCTACAGGACCCACACAGTAATAGAGTCTATGGGCAAAAGAAGCTCAAATAAACTCAAAACAAGGCTTAATCTCATCCCTGCCAGCTTTGCAGAAGACATTCTTCATAGCGTATTTTATAATTATAGTGTTATCCAACTTATGCCATCCCCAAGTGGCAGCACTGGCACACTAGAGGAGAAGGCCCCTTAGAGGCTTTTCTGAGAAAAAAAGGCATATGTAATGAGTCATGAGGTCCCTCTTCGCTCCAAATGACATTAATTGCTGTCCAGGCTGAAGCCTGCTGGAGAAGAGCCAACACATGTGCAGGTCAGGGCAATTCAAGACTGAAGAAAACCCACGTCTTCTTTTTTCAAATCTGGGCAATAGCATCATGGCTACGTCAAGAATGGTCACGATCAAAGATTGATGAGTCTTAGTAGAAAGTAGAAAGAAAATCTGATGAATGTTGTATTTATGAGTGATTAAAAACACCAAGGAGTGAATGAGCTGGTTAAACCACAAAAAGAATGAAGTCTTTTCTTTTCTTTGGTTCGTCGGTCGGCCTGACATGTTGGAGCGGGATATGAATAAATCACAGCTGATGTGGGAAGAATGAATTAACCATGTGCCTTCATCCTTTAAACCAACTTAATCAGAGGGATGTTAAGAAATTTAGAGGGCGAGTTCTGGTGGGTCAAGATGTCCATCGTCTTCATGCCTGTCAACTTCGTGCTGACTCAGCTGTCATGGCCGTATAGCCTTAGATGTGCCACAGGGCAGAAGGAGCAATAATGTACACACAACACTCAGTGACTACACCTACTTTATGAGCCCTGACCCTAAGCGTCCTCCTTCTGTGATTCACTGTGTGTGATATTATGAAACACCCTCACCTGACAAGAATCATTAACCTTTGCCTTGTGATGGAATAATTCTTGTGTAACTCTTTTTTTAAATTAGTTTAATACGTGATTCAGTCCTGCACTTCAATGGGTTTGTAAAAAAAGCAAAAAGAAGACGAAAGTAGAGATACTGTGACTTTTGTTTTTTTCTTCTAGGCGCTGCTGCCCGGTACACGCCCACATTTCCTTCAAAGAGCAGAATATGTGATATAAGTTAAAGATGACCGGTGATGTCTCGATGACATCATCACTTTTTTTTTCAGACTCCTTCAGAGCCACATGAGACCTCATACATCTTTTTCACCAACCAATGTAGTTTCCAAAAATCTGCCTTTATAATATTCTTCTGTGTAAAATATGTTTTCTGCTCCTAGGAGGGTTTTTGAAAGAACTGCGTTAGTACTACTTGGAAACAGAGACACTTCTCTTAAACATTGTAAGTTCGCTCTGGCAGGAAGTAAAGTGGGGACTCTAAAATCAGTTTCAGGAATCTGTTTTTAGATTGTGATTAGGAAACTGATACATAAAAAGACAAAAGCCTCAGAATATTTCTGGTAAAGTCTCCTGCAGAAAACAATAACTATGAGGCAGTTAAGATTAAATATTGATTAAATATGAAAGTTCAGAGAATTGCAATTTATTCCTTCTTCCATTTCACTTTAGTTTAACCACAAATCTCTAACCTGAAGACGACCCCTTACAGAAAACTATGCCCCTCTAAAATACGCCAGGTCAAATCCATATTAGTCCACTTGGGCGCCCAACTAAACTGGATTCTATCGGGGCCGTGGCCTCTTCGGGGCCATCTTTGACCTGACAGGAAATGTGCTGCGTCTGTGTGTCTGTGCGTTCTGTGGCACAGAAGGAGTGCTTAGCAGAACTGGAGCTCAAACCAAAAATAGAAAATTACTATTTTTTTCCCACTGAAGAGAGAGAGAGAGAGGAAATGGCTGAGGGAACCAGAGGAGAAGAACAAGAGATGTGGAGATGGAGGACTCGGCTGTCATGTCCTTGGCCGTTTGCCCCGCCGCCTGCCCAGAACGCCTGAGGATCAATAAAACGCAGAGCTACACTCCATAACCTTCACAGATTCAGAGCTTATAATAATTCTATATATAAGGGACGTCCAGAAGGAAATATCTTTTATCCCTATAGATTGCTTTTCTGATGACCCCAGCTTAAAAAAATAGTGATATAGTCCTTTTTGTCTCCTTGTCAATAGAGCTTTGTCATGGTGAGAGTCAATAATGGGAGGATTAAATAAATACACACTCGCACTCGGTAAAATGCACAGGTACTCACTTTCACATTTTCACTCCATCTGTGAAGGAGCTTCGCACTCAAATTTGATCCCCCTCTTTCTTTATCAGCGAGGTAGAGCGAGGGGGGGGGGGGGGAGGACTTCTTGCTTAATCCTCCATGAATACATTTGCAGTGTGTACGTATGTGTAAGTGCGCGTGTGCGTTTGTGAGGGAGCCAATCTGCCACGCCGCCGCAGATATTAAAGGCAGAAGTGTTTTTTTTTGTTTGGTTTTTTTTTGCCGTCTTTCTGCTAGATTTATTCTCTAATGTTGATGTTTATCACTTGAGCAGGATCGCAATCCATCATCCCCCCCCATGTCCTGTCGATAATTCGAAAGGGAGTCAATTTGCTAAAATGTGAATCTCATTCTTTAATTTGGTTTAACTCCCCTCCTCCCTCTCCTCTTTACTCCATCTCTGTCTTTTTGTCCTGTGGCGGCTCAGGTGAGAGACAGCAGACGAGCGCAGAGTGGCTGTAACAGGGTGACGCGCAGCCTTTGCGAGAGGATTTAGGAGTGTCTTTGGAGCCGAGATGGCACCTCGCCTTGTCTGCGAGTTGCACCTCAATCGATTCAAAATCCCTCTGATCTTTCATTAGGTGCTCGTCACAAGCTGTCCCGCTCATCACTCAGCACACACAGCAGAGTGTCTGGAGCTATGGGTAAATAGAGGAAATTATGAAATGACTTTCTGCTGACTGAAGTGAGGGGCTTTTTTTTATCTCAGAGAACATCTGTCCCTATGGAAAAAGTGCAGCCACTTAAAGATGGAGGTGTGTGCTGAGCAGTAACAGCTTATTGTGACACTCACACGTTCTATCTGTTGATGTTCACAGTAAATAAATATGATAGAACTGCAAACAGAATAACAACTGTGATCATGATTTAAATACTTTCAGACCAGACAATGATTTGTAAATCAATAATTAAAAATGAAATTTCATCCTAATCTCATGAATGCTCCATTGCTTTACTGAATGTAGTGTATTAAGTGATTTATGAAGCTAAATCATGACATGTTAGCTTGGTGCAGGAGCTGCCGGCTGTAGGAAGTAGCAAGTGAAAAAGCTCTGGCGGGAAGCTTTTGGTTTATGTTGATTTTGGCGCCCCCTGTGGACAAAGCAGTACTTTTAGCATTGTTGATTTTTATCCAGTACTTGAATATTGGAGGAGGAATAAAACACAAACAGGTAGGGTGCAGTTTGGTGACTACTTGGAGACCCACCATGCTGCAACAATTACAGGTATGAGTTATTATTACACAGAAGTAACCAATCTTGTCATGATGGTGTTGTTTTAATAAGTAGCTCATATAGAAGCATCTATATTAATTTCAGTCTGTTTCATTACCAGCTAACAATTCTTCACAGGAGCTTTAAGTTTTCACTTCTTTTCTTTATTTGCCTCCCGAAAACTCAAAGCTAGCTAGTTAACCTCTGGCTAACACATGTATGTGTCAGTCAGGTTCGTCTCTGACTTAAAGGGTTAATCTATCCAACAGCTCTGTGTCGTGTGGCTCTGTGTGCAGTCATAGAGAAGATACTGATGCTCAGTAAATTGTATCGTTTCTACAGTTGGTAAATACAGGAGATGCAATCTGTACGTTGTTGATATTGAGTTTAAGAAAGCACTTTAGTTTAAAAGTGTGTGTGTTGTTTCTCATTGAAATATAAAGGAAATGCAGCTCTTTCTTAAGTGGGGATTAATGATAAAGTAATTAATTAGCAATAGAATAAACTTAGATTTCTTGTGACAAAACAAATCGATGGTTTAAGAACAGAGCTCACTGAGTCCACACCTCTGTTTGTTTAACCTTGGCCTCGACCGGGAGCTTTGGCAGAGGCTTTTTTCGCACTGCAGCTGAATTCAAACAGACTGACTGACCTGCTACCAGCCACAAATCCTACCTTTAGTGTGAAAACAGTGTAGCAGTAAAAAAAAAAAGAAAGAAAGAAAGAGAGAGATAAGAAATGGTCAAAGATAAGAGGGGGAAAGGGAATCCGGCTGGGGTGGACTTAGGTTTACACAACACGTCATTTGGAATTCACAGCCACTGTGCCGAGACCGATCGGAGCCAAGTTTTGTCTCTGATCCTGCTCTGAATTATAGAAAAAAAAAATTCCCAGATCTCTCTATCTCTCCTTTCTTCGCACCTCTGCTTATTCCTTTTTTTCTCCTCTTTTTTTTTTTTTCAGCCGTTTGTATTTGTTCTACTTTTGGATGAACATGACACTCTACACCCCGTCTCTTTCATCTCCTCCTTCTGTCTCTTCATCACTGTGAGAATAGGATTCATGTCCTACCATGAAGCTGTGAAAACACGAGCATCCCCCAGAGGGGCGGCTGTCAGAGAGCAAAGTAAGGAGAGGGAGGCGCTCTGTTTGTATTTCTCATTGAATTTTTCATCCTCACCCATGAAATATACATCGCCGGGGCCGGGGCTCAGGCCTCCGACCACACGAGTACATTGTAATAATGTGGCTCTGTTTGTCCGGCGCGAGCAGTTATTGCTGTCATAAAACAGTACAAGGAGGGATGATGTGTGTGTGTGTCAGAGCTACATAAACTGTTTCCCCCCAAGTGCCTTTTCGTTGACGTGGATGACTGACAGCCAGAGATGTCCCTGAAGAGCCCTCGTATCATGTTTGGAGTGTCAGTGCCAGTGGTGTGAGAATTTGTTGAAGGAGCCTTTGGAGGAGTGTGTGTTTAAGTGTGTGTTTGTGTATATGTGTGTATTCAGATATGTGCAAGGCCATAGCTGACAGTCAGACAATAAGTGATAAAAGGAGCGTGTGGGCGGGTGTTGAGAGAGTGATAAATAAAAAGTGCGAGAGCGCGTGTTACATATGTTTTTGTGTATTCAAGCATGGGCGGTTTGAGAAATTACAAGACCCAAAAAGGATTTCTGTGTAATGTTCATTAGAGTGTGTTTGCCTCTTTTTTCTGTGTTTCTACTTAAAGCGAAGACGCCTGTCAAAGTTGTTCATTATTAATGACTCCGGGCGCTAAACTCTCAACCTCCACTCGTGATAATTCAGTGTCAACTCACAAACATCAGTGCAAATAGATCACAAGCAGACTTTTTTTTTTGCTCAGCCCTATCTGCCAAGACATGACATTTTCCATTACTGATCATATTAGACAAAGTTATCACCAGAACATTATATAAATGAGTGACATAGTCGTAATTAATAAGTAAAAAAGGAACACATTCATTGCATTCCATCTATATTTTTATAAAAGTGCCATCAATTTAGTGGACTAGGTCCTAAAACAGTTACACTTCAAAAAATAAAATAGCTCTGCTCGAGCCACACACTAATCTAGATAACCAAAAAAAAGAAAACCAGACTCAAAAATGGCCCATTTGGTTGAAGTTCTTAAGCATATACATTCAGTTTTTTTGGGGTCGCTGGTAGCCAAGTGGTTAGTGCGCCCCCCGATGTGAAGAGGTTATAGTCCACTAAGTGGGTGGCCCGGGTTCAAATTCAACCTGTGGCACTGGCTTCTTTCCCGCATGTCATTCCCCACTCTCTCTCTCCCTGATTTCTGAATCCACTGTCTTCTCTCTAAAATAAAGACATAAATTTTTTTATTGTTAATTCTTTGATCTGATTGTATTTCATTCTACATTTAAAAAAGTGTTGTGAAAATAGCCAGCACAAACTCGTCACTTCTCTTGAGGCAAGGTAGCATCATTTAATCTGAACAGTGTTCTAATGCATGAAACTAAGTATCACCTCAGTGAATAACCAAGTAAGTGTACTGGCCAGAAGTTGTTGCAAATAAAAAAGAAGCATTTTAAAAGTGTCACTATTAAATGTAGCGTCAGCAGTTTTTTTGTAACACTGTCTTAGGTTGCAGACTTAAAGCGATTATGGGCCCAAAGTTTTAGATTCCAATTCTGATAAGCCTTTTTTTTCAAAGCAGACATTTTCACTCAGTCCTGACTGACGTTTTCATTCCAGTAGGGACAGGTGTTACTAAAACAATAATGATGCCTCTGTTCTGTTCAGCAGTGATTGGGACTGAAGTGGAGGTAATGGACTTGTTATCAGCTGAGTTAAAGTTGGACTGGTGCGTCTCTTACAGTTTCTGGACATGTTTGAACTCTGTATAGTGGAAACCTGGAAAAAAAAAACTCTTTGTTGCTGAGGCTTTCTAAAAGGTTACTATAGCAACTATCACAAGAACACTTGCTTTCACTGTTTAAGAACACATGGTCTGAGTTTTTAATTATTCCAAATTTGCCAATCATACCTTCAGATTAGCAATCATAAACACATTATATTAAGTTATACAACATGTCTGTGTCATGAATTAACATTTTCTAGTCAATTTAAGGTCCTGAAATGACACGGATCACACGGTGGGAGATTGTCTGATTGAAACGTTCTCACACTTCTTAATACTCCTAATGTATGAAGAAACAACCAGGGTGTACCCCGCCTCTCGGGCAATGACAGCTGGGATCAGCTACAGCTCCCCACAACCCCGAATGGGTAAAGCGGTGTTGATAATGGATGGATGGATGGAAGTGCTGATCCCCAGTCATTATATTCACCTGGAGCTGGGTGTGGATCCACACACCTTGCCACCAGTCAAGCCTGCAAACCAGCTGCTCATCTGCAATCAAGCTACCTACACTGCACAGTATAAAAACCGGCTCAGTCTTTCACTCAATGCCGGATTGTCCAATTCAGGCTTTTTGTAAGCATTTTTTCTGCATTAACCTTTTCATTTCCTGTGTGCTGATTTCTGTGCTAAGAGACTTCATTATTCCAACACCCAGCTTCAAGACCTTACCTCTGCAACCTTGCCTCTGACTCTGAAGACTTGAGAAACTGAAGAACCCGACACCGGAACCCTGCTCTCATATCTCAGACCTGCCAGCCAGTATCCAATGTAACAGACGTACAATAAATCACTTCTCAACTTCTGTCCATATTGTGGGTGTTTCTGTTTTCTTTACAAAACTGTACTTTATTTCTCTTCAACAGGTTTAAGGACATTTACGCTCTTTAAACTCAGAAGTAGAAAAAATTATACTGGCACTTGAGATGCGCAGTTAAGAGTGTAAAGCTAAGCTCAACGAGATTGAATGGTGAAAGTTTTTTTTTCCTGAGTATTATCCACATTCACAAATCTGCTCGTCCAAAACTTTGCAGAGACTTCTTACAATGGGGACTGGCAGGAACAAGTCTGCTTAAAATTAATTGGAAACAGTCATGTGTTGAAGAGGCTTATGAAAACAGCTTGATTGTCAAACGCTGACTGTCTTTAACAGCAAACTTAAATGATTCCTTAACCCCTCACACATCAAACCTTGAATCCCAGATTTGAAAAGAAAGCACAACTGGTTCACTGTGATCATTCAGGGTTTTACATCTTCTCATGTGAGTACCTTCTGTCGCATATAAAGGTTTTCCTTCCCACACATGTGCACTCACCATCTGGTAGCTGGTGTGCCGGTTAAGCTCAGCCTGCTGTGGAAAGTCAGTATGTTAACTGTGTCAGCCTCTAGGACGGTGCAGAGTCAACAATCTGCTTTATGGAAATCATAGGAAGTAACCTATGCTACAGTGGGAAATATTCTTGTATATTAATGTAGGCTTGTGTAAATAACAGTAGCAAGGTCAAATGATGCAATCTTGTTCTATTCTGCCTTACAGAAAGACTCATTTATCAACAGTTGCAATAATGCTGACTCTATGCACTGCAAACAACGAGTGGTGGAAACAGCAGTGAGATGTATTTTCCCAACTCTTTATTTCCGAGGGGGGAATCAAATGTGGGTGGTAAGGAAATACAAACTCAAATAAGAAGCTGTAATGCTATCAGAGTCCGTGAGCCACAACCGCGATAATATCTGTCTTTCCCTGCCGAGGTAGGGTAACTTGATAGAGGCAATACATTGCTGGCCTTATACGTGCTGATGCACACAGGTACACATCAAACATCCTATATTAGGTCTGTCAGAGAGAGAGAGAGCGAGAGAGAGAGAGAGAGAGAGAGAGAGAGAGAGAGAGAGAGAGAGAGAGAGAGAGAGAGAGAGAGAGAGAGAGAGAGAGGGGGCTGTAGGAGCAGACCGTGTTAGACATAAACACAAACAGACAGAGACGAGGCTGATGGATGGATGTGGGAAGACAGCAGTGGTTGAGGATCTGAATGAATTATGCATCTTTTCTCTGGCATTAATTCAGTAAAATGTACATGCAGCAGTGTACGTATGCATGTAGCATATGTGCGAGGATGATGAAAATGAAAACAGCATGGTTGGTGCAATATAGCGTTCACCTTCCAAGGCCTTTCATCTCATTCCACACAACTTGTGTCGGAGTGTCCGCACTTCGGCTTTCAATTATCCAGCAGCTGCATCTTTTCTCCATGTGAATCAGTACAGGAGAAAATATCTGTTGAGCGATGGCAGTCTAAGTGTCAGTCTTTTGTTGATGTATGATTTTGAGAAGGAATGATTTAAAACCTGACAATTGAGGTGTAAATGATCGCACTTACATCTTCTGAGTGAGATTTGACATGAAACCATCAACTATTGTCTGACTTTGATAAATGCCTCTGGGAAGAAAGACACATTTTCAGTAATGCCAGAGTAACCAGTGGTTAGCATCAGATGACTTTCTGTTAAGCTCAACAGCAAAGCAAAATTCTTCCCTCTGGCACCATCATTTCTCTGCAGAGTGTCTCAATCATTCGTTTCTGTTGAGTCTCAGGTAAACTGAAAATCTTAAGTCACACAGAGGCTTCCCTCTGGCTGACTTCAGCAGCATGACTTTTTGATTACAACCATAAAAGGGTATTTAAATGTGATATTATAAATATATATATATTGCAACCATAAAAAGATGGGACAATTGATAGCCAAATGGTTATGTTGCACACTCCATGTACTGAGGCTATAGTCCTCATTGCAGCGGCCATGGGTTCGAATCCGACCTCGGTCCTTTGCTGCTTGTCATCCCTCACTCTCTCCTCCGAAAATTTCCTGTCTCTCTTCAGCTGTCCTGTCTAAAAGAAAAAAGGCAAGCTGCTCTGTTTTAGCAGTTTAGCAAGTTTAAATGCCACGTTCATACATACATTTGCAGTTAAAGTTTTCTTTGTGACGGCTCAGCATGGAGAGTGGCATATATTCAAGCTACCTGTAACAGAGAATGGGTTGCAGTGCTCACAGGGTCCTTATCTTCAGCTGTCCTGTTGTGATTTTCACCCCTAATTGGAAACCAAAAGAGCTGCCAGACATGAAACCTGACGGAGCGTTCCCCTTCCCAGCCTCGCCTGACTCCGACTTGTCACCTACGGAGTCTCAGCAGAGTTGAGTTTATCTGGGCTCACTGGAGCTATGATGAGCCAGAATTCAACACCCCCCCCCCCCCCCCCAAACGATGTTAAAGACAAAAGACAGGTCTTTCTGGTGGCTGGTGTGGTATGCACTATGTTCCTGTCATGACCTGTGATCTTACCCAGACTAGGACTTCCGCATCATGTCATCCTCCTCTCTCTCTCTCTCTCTCTGTCTTTGCATCTTTTCTGTCTCTAAATTTAACAACTCTGAATTTCCTCACCCTCTCAACAGACGAGTGCTTTGAAGTACAGGATGCATATTGGTTACACTTGCTGCATCCATAATATCTCTCTTTTATTTACCTTCACATTTTCCCAGCCTTCAGTGATTAAAATTGATGATACATCTTGCACGAAGCCGTGTCTTCAAAGAAATAGAGGGTACTGATTTTCCTTGTTTACACAGACAATGCTGTGGCAGTTTCAGAAATTCAACCCTTAATAAAATTTACCACCAGCAGCACATTTATCACTGGAATGAGGTTACGTCAAAGTCTTCCAAACAGCACAGTTCCTTAAAGTTTGGGCTCTTAATTGTCATGTGTTGTTGTATTGAAGCTACTATTCCTTTAATAACAATAAAAAAATAACTTTTTCTAACTGAATGATGTTGCGGGGATGAGATTCTGAAGGCTTTCTTAATGTGTGTGTGTGTGTGTGTGTGTGTGTGTGTGTGTGTGTGTGTCTTGTGTAATCTTTAACCTGCAGTCGTGTGCACTCCCCGGTGAGAGACTGTGCGAGTCATTACTGGCACATCTAGCCCACGGATTAGTCTTTCCTGTCATGGATTTAATCTGACACACACACACCTCACACCTGAACATACCCAACATACACTTCTACAAATCCCAGCAGTAATGCAATAAGCCTTCCCTTTGACTCACCTTACACTGAAGTGTCACCTGTAATATAAACGTCTCTGTGGATTCAGATTATCTGCGACTATCTGCGACGTAAAAAACAAGAGATTCCATCCCACAAGGCTCCTCGTCCGCTCCACGCCGCCGTATGAGAACTCGAGATGTAAATGAACATGCAAATGGAACACCAGAGGTTGCGAAATGTCGTGCTCACCTCGGCAAATTACCCCAAATTGCCCCTCGGATTTCCAACCAAGCATGCAGTTGTTCTTAGCAGTTTAAATGTAAACACTACAATCAGCATTTTAATTCATGATTGCCAAACAAGCCGTAAGCTAATCACGGCGAGGAGATAATGAAGAAAGCGAGAGAGAAAAAGAGAGAGAGAGACTTAGGAGGGAGTCAGTGATTAGGTCTTGCCACAAAATGTCTGTTTCTCTCGGCGCTCTGGGCTCTGCATGTTTATGTACGCCTTTTTGCAGTCAGAATAATCTGCAAGCATGAGGTACTTAGGTAAAGTTCAAGGCTATCCACAGACATTCATGCTTCTCTGCATGAATTTTACTTAAAAAGGAAGCGAAAAACGTGCATGATTATACGACTGCAGAAGTTATTTTGTTCCCTTTCTGTTGACTCTACCTTGTCACATATTGAGCAGTCAAAGCTCTTATAGCGTGCAATAAGAGCATTAATGCATCACGACTTAGGTGTGCTGATTCTAAAGTGGTGACCAAATGATGGCAAAGGCTAAGGTAATGTCCCTGGGCATGTGGAGACCTTTGGTTAGAGATATATCAGGAATGGACAGGCGTAATGCCTTTAACCTTTTCCTCCTAGATTCATTACCGAAAGCAAAATGCTGACAGCGATGACCTGACGACTGTCATTAGGAGTTGTTATCTGATGACATTTTCAGGTAAGTTCGAAATATCGGCTAATTCAACGGCATTTATGCCACACATAAAACTCACAGAGGCAGATGAGTTGTTTTAGCATCGGGTTAAACTCCATCACATTGCGGGTTTCCTCCAAGAAATCCGATATTCCCACTGCTTCCGAGTCAAAATGTCACTATTCACATTTGTAAGAAGTGAGATCGAGTAGTGGTTTATTTTACTCAAGATGTAGCTTAACCCGCCAGCCTTCCCCGTTAAATAATCACTCAAGGATTGATCAATTATTCACTTCTCACCTGTGGCAAAGAGCTCGGCTCTCTTCATTTGTTCAAAAGAAGCGTAACTTTTGGATAAAAGTGTGACTTGTAGAAGCAGAAGTTTTGATAGTTTAAAGCAGACAATAACCACGGATAATATTCAATAAAACCCACATTGTTTTCACACCCCTGACTGTCAGTACAATGTTAGAAATATTCAAACAAAACAGACAAAAAAAAGTCCTCTTTATAGAACATGCAGCTTCTTTAAATGGATTAGAGAAATGTCCTGTTGCTTTTTTTTTTCCTTTCTATTAATATATTCATTAGCACCAGGAGACTGGTGGAATGAAGACGTCTGCTGCCCCACGTCTCGCAGCCAAATTATAAGAGAAACCCTGCTTGGCTAGCTGTGCTGTGATATCAAAAAAGCTAAATTAAAAATGCATTCCTTTTCCCTCCTTTAGGGGTTCGTGCAATTACTGAGTCAGTTAGCGACGCGGGGAGGCGTTTCCTACAGCCTCCTCGCAAGCTACTGTACATCTTTATGACTTTCTCTCTATGCATGGATTCCCGCTTTTTCCCTCACCTTCACACACACACGTACTTCCACACACTCTCTCTCTCTCTCTACTGTAAAGGCAGCTCAGAAATGCTTCTTGTTGGCCCTCATCCTTGCAGAGCAGATGGCTGCTTTTCTGCACCACATGGCCGGCACTCAGGAGATGAGGGGAGCTCTTTAAGAAGAAAAAGACTTTCAATCTGCTTTAGCAACTGTAGCTCCTCCTCCTCATCATCACATTTTTTTTTTTTTTTTTTTTTTGCAAGGCATCAGCAGCAATCTCTTCCACAGCCCCTCTCCAACCACCGCCTTCTCAACATATCTCCATCCCTCTGTCTTGTCACTCCACATTCATCTAGCTGCTATTGATGGTTATGTAAATAGTTGATGCTTATGTAAAAGAGTCAAACACAAGGTCGCAAAGTGGGATTATTAAGATGCTGCACGGATGCTCAGTACACGAGCCAAGAACTCCAACCCCCCCCCCATATCATGTAGCTCCAACATGTGGGAAACACTCCATATGTATGGAGAGCCGCATTCATTATTCATGCTGGGAGTCAGCTGGAATGGTGGAGAAGAGGAGTTATTCTGGAAGGCGATGGCGAGCAGAAACTTAGAGAAGGAGAGTAAGCACTGTTTGTATAATTCAGTTTGAGCATGATGGGCTGAACTCAGCCTGCAGGCGGCAATAAGAAAACCTAAAGGATTGATTTGCATGTTTGTTTTCTGGTCATCATCTTGTGGTTGTAATTCTAGAGAGACGAGTCCTTGTGTCAATAAACATGCTCAGATTCATTGATTGTGATAGCATGGCGCTAGAAAAGGCTAGCAAACAGATCGTAATTAGCTCCTACCAGATGTTTAGCCTCAATCTTAATTAATAACTTAACTACCTTCGGCTGAGGGTATTTGATGTTGAACATGTTCAGTATGGCTGATTTGCTAATGGAAACAGTAGTACTCACGATGTGGAGCATGATGTAGTCACCCAGACGAGGGGCGCTGTCGATGCGGACCAGGATGCCATCTTTGATTGTAGTGCTGAAGCCCACCGCCAGCCGGTCCGTCCGTGTGCTGGGCCTCTCATTATTGGGCCACGTGTACGTGATCAGACCCCCTCCTTTCCCAAAGATATACGTGGTGCCAGCTGTTGAAACACAAGAAGTAATAAAGAGCAGCTGTTAGATTTGTTCAGGAGAAAATAGAGCCAGATAAAAAAGGGATAGAGAAGATTAAAATTTTGTGATGTATAAACACACAGTAACAAGACACTAGAGAGCCAAGTGTCTGCACCGAGACGCTTTTCAGATAAAACCAGCTCCAAACTACCTCCATTAAGGTCTAACTCGACTGTAATTCCTTTACAGCTACCTTGCCACTGCTGCAATGTAATTATGTGGAGTTCTATTTTTGGTTTTTAATGGTATTCAGCCAACACCACCTTTTGGGTAGAAGTCAGCAGCTCCCCTGACGCCATTCCTGACCTATCCCCGCTTAAATATAGCCGCTTTCCAGGGAATAAGAGCCAGTATGGCCAGAACGGGATAAGTCTCCCAATCCTCATGTATTATATATGAGACCTGCAACCAAAGAACAAAGGCTGGCATGAAGAAAGGAGAGAAGGGGAGCGAAAAAAAATCGAAGAACCCTGGTTGAGTTTAATTTGACAAATGCAGTGTAGAAAAACAGGGACTCTGCACCAGTGATAGTGGAGAAGCTCGGTAAAATAACATTGTTTGTGATTACATCAGCCACGATGAAGATTTGTGTCAGATAAGAAGCTCTGCTTGGGTTACGCTCGGCCCTCAGACACTGAATCTGTGAAAGATGTTTGTTGATTCATTTTTCTTTCGAATCCAGTGGAACAGAAAAAAAGGGAAACGTTTCATGATATGGTTGCAGGGTTGGATCAAATCCCAAAATTGAAACATCCCCTAAAGTGCGTCAGAATTAAAGCACTGAATCCTTGAGCTTCTTTGCCATCTTGTCCACATTCAGGCAGAGATAATCAAGAGATCAAAGGCAATAGACCTACAGCAGATAGACGTGTGGGTGGATCAATATGGAAGACCAAACAGGCTCTTGTGGCCTCAGGTAAGTGGGAAGCATTTGGCCCACCTCGGAGACTGACAGGGGATTGCTAATGAAGTCCCAGAGTTCTTGAATGAATTTATGTATTCATTTCTTAAGCCTCTGCATTCTTCTCTTCCACATCACTTCCCCCCCCCCCCCACCCCGCTCTTTTCAAATCACTTCCTCTCCAAGTCACCTGAACATCTGTTTGGCCTTGTGATGGGTGCCCAGCTGTCTCGCTGTTTCCCCCTATGAAGCGGCCAACAATCTGCTCCGCGGTCCACAATCCCCTGGAGACTGCGGGAACATATGGATGCGAAGGGAATAAAAGAGAGAGGGAGAGACTCCATCCACCAGATGAGCATCTCTATTTGCCTTCAGGCCCACAAACGGGGCTGCATTTCAGACACCTCAGGTGCCAGCAATGCAAACCACCGGCTAAGGTCGTTCCATGTGACAGGAAAAATATCTAAACAAGTGAAGCATTCCACGCCTCAAACAACTGCTTTCACTGCTTGTAACTGATAACCCAACATGGCTGGTTTAACACAGACGCCTCCCTCTGAGATTTCTTCTTTTTCTTTTTTTTATCCTGGTAGAAACAATAAAATCTCAATTGCTCTCAATGACATTGCAGCTGATGTTTGCATCATGTATCACCTGCCTCAAATAGCTCATATCCTCCATTGCATCTCGACCGGCTGCAACCGAGGCCCTGATGCCATAAAGATGGCAGATAGCAGCCTGCAGCCAGGTTGTACCGGATCTGGCCCCGCTGTCTCATTGCCTCAAAGTTTCTTCTTGCCAAAAGAGTTTGTGCAGACTTGGGATCAGTTTCCCCGGCAAATGAGTAAACTTCGCCTATCTCATCTCACACACACACACTCCTTTTTTTTTTTCCTGGAGGGGATGACGATGATGAGCAGAAAAGATACAGGCACCCCGGGGAGCCAATTATCACATTGAAGAGATTTGCTTAGTGTTTCAAGAAGACAATGTTCAGCATGAAACACACACAGGCAGCCACGTGCACGGCATCTGACACACACACACACACAGGCAGGAAGCACAGATGCACAAAGTGAGTATAACAGTCTGCAAACACGTCTGCACACACATATACCACCCGAACGCGATGCCTTCTCACATACAATCACACAAGTGGGTGATTATATGCACAAGTACAGAGAAGAGAGAGGACGCCCAAATGTTGCACATTTCTCCAAGAACCCGCCGGGCCCAGACTGCACCGGCTGTATCTCCACACAGAGAGGAAGTCCGCTGCATATCAATTTATGCATTCAGTGTGTGAAAACTATCAAGTGTGGCATCATTTCAGATACTCATCTCAAGATTTCAACAGAGAAAAAGAACTTTCATGGATGGTTAGCAACTGAGAGGAAATGCAGAAATGTGGCTGCAAGGCTAAACTCCCAAGGTCAAGAGTTCTATCTGAATAACTTCACTTGCGAGCGAGCTACTCGAGTGTGGATATGAGGAGCTGCAAGAGAATGCATATCCACGCTTTTGTAGGGAGACTAATTAGATGAAAGTGAGGGTAAGCAATGGCATATCTTAACTTTTCCAGCATATTTTAGCGCACATACTCTAAATTAGTTCAACTAGCACCTCCTCAGGTGTTAACCTGGCCCCAAACTGTTAATAAACAATGACATGTTCAAGGTTTAGTTTTTCTTTATCTGATATTAAAAAATAAGCTTCACAAAAGCAGGAAAGAAGAAGAAAGAGAAAAAAAAGGTTTTCTATGTTAAAATGAAATGAATGCGCTCAGTGGTTTCACTGTTCAGCATCTGTTTGTAGTCTACATTAGCAAAACTATTTCACAACACTCAAGCAAAAACCTTTCAAACGTGCAAGTACTGGTGAAAAGGATCACGCTTGATCCGCGGTCTGTCCTGTTCGGGCCGCACGTGATCCACGAATCGATGGAAAGTTTTAAAACATGGTGTACCCCCTAAAAATTGGTCTTAAAGTTTACTGTTTGTTGCTTTAGATTTTCTTGTTATGACTTTTCTTGTTTTTTGGTGGTTTTCCTGTGCATTGTTTAACAGATGGACAACTTACTGCCATCGTTACTGACAAAGTTGAACGTATGACGAGCAGAATTGAAAGCATCCAACATATGTGGTTCTCACAGTCATGACGCCCTTGTGAAATGCTCAACCACAAGGAAAATATCATCAAAGGAATCAAATCTACAAACAGATTACTGCACAAGATGTTATTTTGGTGGATCAGAGGGGACTTTCATCTCCATCTTTGAATAATGCAATCTTGCAATGGCCAGTGGGCATTAGAGGGGAGCCATTTGAAATCTAATTGCAGCATATGGGTGCTCCATTGATTTGTAAGTGCAGTGATGGGAGATATGAAGCCCCATGGAAAAAGCAAGGACCAAAAGTGTCTTATCTTTCATTACTCTTACATCTTGGATGCATTGGCTAACATTTAACGACAACGTAGCTTCTGGGAGTGATGGACAAGTCCTGGGGCTTCCAGTGTAGCCAGCGGTTAGCCATATAGGACTTCCTGTCAAGACTTGCTTTTTTAATTTTTCCAGTCCAACTAGCAACTTGACTAGAATGAAGCTGGAGCTTTGAGGAGATGTCTCAGAGCAGACTGTGAGCTGTGCTTTCATGCAGATGTCAGTTTATTGTGCTGGGTAAAAAGCAAAATCATCCTCAGATGATTGCTGAAGGCTTCTCAAATGGCATTACAACCAATTATTTTAATAACCCTAACCCTACACTGAGAAAACATCTCTTAACATCATCTTAGCATTCTGAAAAGCTATAGTAAAAAATTTACCTCGGACTACAAACAAAAACATGGTAGATCAAAATCACTATTTATCTTTTGCATTTTTTATTACACAGACTCTGTGAATAGTTAAGTTCATCTTTGAAAGTGATTAATACGATGATGTGAAATTATTTACATGAGCTTTAAAAATATACGCTGTTAGTTAAAAATACTGACATTACTCTCCAGTGTTTCTGGTGATTCATTGCATCTGCAGTGCTCCTCCGTTTAGAGACAAACTGTAGATGAGAGACTGGGTCAAAGCCTTGGCCTCTATTTCGTGAAGGTCCCCCGAGGCGTGGGAGTGCAGACAGAAGGTCAGGACACCTGTCTGCAAAGCAGAACTATGTCCTGTCCTTCAGGCTCCCCCACGTGATATCAAAGAAGAAGAAAAAAAAGGAGAGGTTTTTTTCTCACGGGGAGCCAGGACTGGCTGAAGGTCAGTCGTTTCAATACGTTTGACCAGCAGGACAATTCTTCACTGAGATAACTTCAACAGAACTCTAAGACAAAGAAACCCCAAAAGATTTTACCCACAATATTTACAAGCATGTTTTCCCCGCTCTCCTCAAACACACATTAAAACTGTACATTGCTACAATGCTATGAACACAAGATCAAACATAGCACAGAAGCTACCATGGTGCGCATGTTGTAACTGGGTAATTAGTTGTATTCAGGCTTCGCACCATGCTGTGATAAAACTCTCTGTTTACAGGCAGCTGGAAAAGACTGCAACTGTCTGTCTACCCGCACAGCCTGCAGGGAGGCAACGGTGGAGAGTGTGTTCTTTTTAACTTTTGTGGGGTGGTGCGTGTGAACGTGTGTTTGGGTGGCCACAAAGAAACAGGTGTCACTGTCTGCAACTCCAAGAAAACAAAGCTGCAGAGGGTAAATGTTTTAAACTGTAACTCTCCGTGTGAGTATGCACGCACACGCTCGCACTCAAAGTAATCTGCATAGACACGTACGAGTGTGAACTCATGCACACATCAACGAGCGCATACACACTTCCTCTGCTTTCTCCTTGGCGTGTGTTGTTTATGTGCTTTCATGTCTTTCCCCTTGTTATCTCTTGGGCTTTCTGCAGCACTGGCACCCCAGGGGGGTTGAAGAAGAAGACAAACACGGTTTGATGTGGTCGAATTTTCTGCCATCGGAGAATGAGGTGGGGAAAAAAAGGAAAGAGGAGCCTGAAAAAAGAATTCCTGAAAGTGAGATGCAAAAAAAAAAAAAAGAAAACGTAATTGCCTCCTCAATCACGTTCAAAAGAAGTGTATCATCACAATGCATTTTCCCTGCCGCGCTTCCTACATGGGGAATTATTAGGCCTGCTGTCCTTTACACAGCCACAATGAGGAATCATTGTCGGAGGAATCAAATTTTCAGATAGCAAGCTGTGTAATCACCGGGATTTATCTCAATTTTACAACCTTTTATCATTTCATAATTCATATTTCCAACTGTTGCCTCTCCCCTCTGGGACAATGTGAGGGACGAGATCTATGATTGAACACTCTCTCTCTCTCTCTCTCTCTCTCTCTCTCTCTCTCTCTCTCTCTCTCTCTCTCCTCAATCAGATGTCAGGAGCAAGTTTACAGCAAAATGCTAAAACACTATAGATGTTTATGTGTGCAGCTGGACTTTTACATGACATACACACATTGCACATCGTACGTATGTCTCATGTCTGCATTGCGGCCTCACATGGCGGCCATGTGTTCCCATCTCTCATCATCGACACTGAACAAAATGCAGACTATGATTGATGACGGGCGGTGTTATGTGTAAAAACGGCTGTGTAAAGAAAACAGCCAGCCTTGAATGATTTACACTGTCTGTTTTTCTCTTATAATAAGCTGTAGCATTATCACACTATATGGATTCACGCGCCAAAAAGCAGGGTAATAGAAGTGGCAGAAAAACAGAGTGAAAACAGAGACGGAATGGACAGAGCGTGCACAGGGAGAAGTGGAAGAAGTATGCAGTCAGCCTGGGTGGAATTATGATGTATGTGCTGAAACCAGGCGGTAAAATACATACAGAGTTGGATTGAAACCCACATTGGTTTATGGTTTTCTACCATGTTTTGCCCTTAGCAAAATTGCTATTTTACACTCTAATATTTTCAGCCTAATTAAAATTTATATGTATGTCAGTATATTATATCAGGCTTGACTGCTGGAAGGGAACTTTTATGCTGAAACCTAAAGGGAACTTGATTTATATCAAAAGGTGGCAGAAAGCTTCCCGGCAATTACCCAACACAGTCAATTCCATCTTAAAAAGTGATTCCCCAGTCTCTACAGCACGTACAGAGAATTGTATGGATTATTCTATATTGTATAACATTTTATCAGAGTCATATTCTAACTTTATGAGTCAGTGCCCACTAGCAAAAGCAACAAAAAAAAACAGCGATTCAGAGGCTCTGCCAGCCTGCTTTGGTTGCAGAGCAGCTCCAGTGACCAGGATGATAAAGTCTGAGCCGCTGGGCAGCAGCTCCACTCGCTGGGATTGAGCAGTCAGATACAACAGAGGTTGTATTAGTGCTACTGTCATCCAGCTATGCCGGGAGAAGCTAAGGCCCTTTTTTTCTTTGCTGCAGTGAGATCTAGGTCTGACGGTTCTGTTGCAGTTGGCTGTCGGTGCTGTGCAGAGGAGGTGCAGAGGGAGTGCAGGTGACAGGATCCAAAAAAATGTCGAGAAAGAGAGCTCAATGAACATTTTGTGCAACTGCAACTTTTGTATTATTGGTCAATCTACCAAATAGTCTCCTCATTTATTCATCATTTTTTTGGACTGTGTAATGTATAAAAGGGACGGAAGTGCACATGCTTGAGTTGCCTCTATTGTCTGAAAGACCACAATTTTCAGTTTACTATGAAATAGAACAAAGAAATGTTTTGCTCTTTTGTGTGAAAATCAACTTCAAAAAGTATGAATTATTAATAGTTAGAAATGAATACCAATCGATTTGGTTTATTTAATTCTCTGAGTTTTCTCTGTGATGGTGTAACACTCTGGTCACTCAGTTGCCACGTTATCAGGCACAACTAGCTTAAAGTCATGCAGTAGTCAGGGCAGTGGTGACATAAAATCTGCCACCATGATGGTTTAAGTTAACTCTCTTTATTTATTGTTGATGCTGTAGAACTGTGTTGCTAGATGTTATTGTAATACCTTGTCCACAACATTTTTATGAGTCTGTGTAGAACAAATTTTTTTGTCTTATTAAAAACTCTTATCTTGAACTATTGCTTTTTGTTGATTTTGGCGCACCCCGCGGACAAAAGGGTTCCCTTTTTATTTATTTGCTAAGTTTGTCCTGTACATGCCTACATAGACAGCGTATCATCCGGTTTTCTTTCAACTGACAAAATGTATCACTTATTAAGAATCTGTACTGTCGAAATTAATAAAATATCTCTTTCTGCATGTTTTTCACCTCTTCTGACACTTACCCTGCAGCAGCGGTTTACAGGCATTACACATTTTTCACATACAAATAATCAATGTTTATGTCCCTGGTCTGGTTTGCTTTGTAGATCATAAAGGGGCATCAGTAGTAATTTCAGTCTTTTTATAACCAGCTGAAGAATCCTCAAAGGAGCTTTAATTTAGATGCCAAGAAGAGATCGATACTTTTATTTACACAGATTTGTTGACATCAAATATAATTTGGCAACATGTTTTATTGAAAGTTAACTCTCTTCAAGTTAAATACCTACTCAAATTAACCTCTCATGGTATTCTTTGATTCAAGGGTTTTTAACTTTTAATCTGTCATGTGGTAAATTGAGATTTCTGTTTCAGAAGCTGTCCTTAGAGCAGTTTTTCAAATGACATATTAAGATATTAAGACCCTGCAAGTAACAGAGCTGTTTTTATTCACTCTGATTTATTAGACAACAGCTCTGATTTAAATTAAGCAGATTATGATGGGAACTATATCATCAGCAAACTGGGGGTAATCAATCCATATCTCCCCTCGATGGAAACATAAAATGTATTACTTACATTTCAATGATATTCCTTAGACTCCTGTTTAAGCATAATGAAACAGCTAAAAAACTCAAGCATGATCATACATCTTTCATAAACGGGTTATTTTTTTCCCCTGTACTTGAAAATCTAAGTTTAATGTATGTTATTGGATTGTTTATGGATTAACTTTCAACCATGAGACACACGGTAGGCTAGCTCAGTCAAAAAAGTTCCTCTCTTTTTCATCACCCTTCGTGGGCGAGGGGACGTACTTGACATATTTCCATGGCGAACAGCTTGATTTACCATCTGTATCGTGTTGTTCAGGCACAAGTCGGGAGATGTGTTGAGGTAGTGCAGGGGGAGAGTTGTGAAGGAGCCTTTCTTTGCAGGAAGAAGGAGGACAGACATGGTGAATAGAGACACACAGACGCAGAGAGAGAGAGAGAGAGAGAGAGAGAGAGAGAGAGAGTGGGAGATAAGCCTGATATGTTGAGCTGGAAAAAGAATGGGTTCCTTCCTCACAGGCATGTCAAGTCCTCCTCAGATCACTGCAGAAGAACAGGAGGATCGACTCACAGACACCCATTAACCAAACAGTCATGTATCCTCACTTCATGTAGCACTGCGAAGGCACGAACGTGAGTACACAGAAGTGAAAATACCCCCACATACACTCACAGACTTGAACGGCAGAAGGTGAGCCATAACAACTCTCCCCTCATTACTGCGAAAACTCAGATAGCAAGTCTTCGCCCTCGCCTCCCTGTCTCCCCCCCTCCTGCTGCATTTACTGACACTGTTCTCTGTTGTAGCAGTGAGCGGACAGAGAGGAAGGGCTTTAAATGATTTTTTTTCCCCTCTCGCTTCTCTGGAGATGTCAGCTCCTATTCTCTCTGGAAAAAAAAAGGAGGAGGATGAGGAAGAGGGAAGGGGGTCTGAAGAGGATTTCAGAGGCTGTAAGGAAGGGAGGAAGGGGTGAGGGTGGCGGTGGTTGCAGCTGAGATCCACGCAGCACTCTAGGCTACAAAAGAAGACCTGTCTGCTGACTTTAATGCTGAACGCCGCCACCAGTAGATTTCTTTTTAGAAAGGGCGAGAGAGACGCCGCAGAGATGAAAGGAAAGAAGGTAAAAGAGATGCAGAAGGATGCTGGGTAAAAAAAAAAAAACGAGACAGGCGAACAAAGACGGGAGGCAAAGGTGGAGAGGCTTGAGCTGACGTAAATTGATGATTGCAAATAAATAGTCGGGACACTTGCACGTTAAAGCTGTGTAAAACCTGACTCAATCCTGCTCCTTTCTATGGCGAAGAAAATTAGCATTCTGTCAGCTCTAGTGTTGATGTTCACACTGCTCTCAGCGAAATTAGGACATGAGTGTCTCCTTCCCATCATTCATAATGCATGACACACAATGTGTGCGAGGCATATCACTTCAGAGACGGGCCACACCAAACCCTGCTGAGGATTAGGTGAAGAAGATCTCCTAAAGAATAAGGGATTCCAAGATGGCTCCGAGTGGAAGCATCATTTATAATTGAATCTTCCCCAGAGGATAGTGCAGCCTGTCTGCCTTTGCCAAGACTTCGCAGAGAGCCCAGAACTCCTCTCCTCCTCCTCCTCACTCTCTCCCAGTCTGTCTCAGTCTGTCTCCCCCCCCCCTCTTCTCTCTGCAATGACTGAAAGGCCCTCGTACACAAGCAACAACACAGCAACCTCAGCTACTGATCTTATCCCAAGGCCTTTATGACTCAAACCCCAGTTGGTCACATTTACTCATTCTGAACTTTTTACAAACTTGATTTTTTTTTCTCGTCCAAGAAGAGGTTAGAAGTTTAGATTGTGCAAACAGTGCTTTCCAAAAGGATTTGAGCTTTTATTTAAAAGTAACACCCACATAAGCCCGACTCCTCTCTGGTCATCCTGTTCGGTTGTGTCATATACAAACACTTAGGCATGGCCAGCCAAACAAATAGTCCCTGCCACCTAAATCAAACTTTTCTGCTGTATAGCAGTGCTTAAAAATTCTGATTATTTAATTATTATAAATTAAGTTTTATCAGAGAGAAAAACTTGCTTATTATGCTTGCATGACCTAAAGCATATCAATTATGTAATCAGCGAGTGTTGATAAAGAATGTAAACTTTTCATTGTGAGAAGTGCTTATTGCATGAGTAACATGTGAACTCAGTAAAATATGTTGATTGCAACCTAGCCTCTAAAAACGACCCAAGGCACATTGGTCCAATAAACGATCCTACTGGATAAAAGTAAGGAAGTGATTCACCCTTGATGAAGATAAACCACCTTTAAGTAATTGGACTTGAGCATGTACGGAACCTTTTCTAGTCTTCTGACTGCTCAAGGTGCATTTTAAACCGCAGGTCACACCCACACATTTGCACACTGCTGGGAGTGGGCTGCTAAGTAGCATCCATCAGTATTAACTAATCCACTCATACACATTCACACGTCACTGATGCATAGGGGTTAAGTTTCTTGTCCAAGGACACTTTGAGTAGGCGACTACAGGAACTGGAGATTGAACCCAGGACCATCTGGGTGATAGACAACCAACTCCACCACTGATCCACAGCCACCCTACTCCGCTTACTTCAAAGATCCTGCAGTGCTTCCACTCCATTATACTCCATTGTCTTCTAGAAAATGCAACTTTGCTTGGTCTTTTCCTTAAAATACTCTCCTTCTTTCTTGGATTTTTTGGGTGATGGTGTTTTAGTTTAAGCCACTGATCATCCTGCACCTCTGCTGTTTCAAGTGTGTCATTCTTTAAAAACTAAATGTTCACTTTATTTGGCGATGGTCAATGAAGGATGTAGCCCTCTTGTATTTCGCAGGTATACACAGGCTGTTTATTTAAGGCGCTGTGTTGAAACACATTGGCTGAATAAAGATCATGCTCTTCCAGCAAGGCAGCTACTGTTGCAGTGTTAGTTTTCACAAAATGTCAACAAGCCACAGCAGCAAATGGATTTTGGTAGTTTGGTTTGTTTGCCTCAGACTAGTTATGCATGGAAAGTAATAAGTCAAGATGGATTGACTATCTGTCAAACCAGCTAATGCATTTGCTACACCTAGAAACCAGCTCTAGTGTTTGCTGAACAGTTGATGCCTGTATTTTTTTTTACTTCAAGCACTGATGTCAAAGAAAGCTACGTAACTTCTTTGCCTCTGTCCTCCTCCGCTGGACTAGACTGACAATGTGTGAAGTGATAATCGAGGCGGCATTCTTCATGTAGGTCCTTCTCTTAAAAAGTAATTGAAGTTTTAAGTGGAAGCTGGCATCCACAAACAAAATGTGACAGGTTGAAGGAGAGAACAAGCCTTAGCTTAATATGACAGCCCTGTCAAATCATCCATCTTTCTAAAATGCCGGCTGTGTATTTCAATTACAGGTAGTCATTATTTATTAAACTATTTGAGTATCTCTGTCTCAGATACCCACCTGCCTTTGAAGAAAATGGATTAGAGAGCTGGACGGATAGATGCTAAAAGGAATCAGCGTCTATTTTGAAGTAGGGCTAATCTTCCCTTTGATACTGACAACATCAAATAGAAAAGTACTACTTGAACCTAAAATGCGATTCACAGTAATGGCTCTTCCTGGCAGGGGAAAACAAACAAGCAGACAATACAGATCTTTGTTTTTGAGATCAAAATCAAACTTTGGATGAAAAACATACCTGATAACCTTTTATGTATGCTCGGTGCCTTCCTTTAGTCTGAAGTTGATGATTGCCAGCTGAAACACTGCTTCATTGTCAACTCCAAAGATAAAACAGCTGTGCCTTATGTTGGCATGGCAACCCTTCATTCTAGCTACCAATGTCTGTGCCGATTCTGACAACTTTTCGACCATACCTTCATCAAAAACACCTTTACAGCTCACTGATTAACCCACGAGCAGTTCCTTCCCACGACTAATTAACAGAAATAATAAATGTGCAAGAAATGAACCTCCCACACCTACTGCACTCTCTCCATCATTTACTGACAGGAAATACACGTGAAAAAAGAAAATGCAGGTTGGAGTGTGAAACAGAAGAAAAATATATTTCAATCAAGTTTTTACTTTTCAAAAGTTCACTTAGCTGCCTCCCAGCGAGCCAAGGACTTCAATCCTACAGTAACATTAAAGGTGGCATTCACTGTGGCCCTGCTTTTCTCACCAAACAACTCTCCAATTTAAGCTGACATCAATAGCAACCTTGATGAAGTGATTGGTTCTGACATGTAGCTCTTATTTCAGTGTGACATGCATTGCAACCTGTAAGGTACATGGGATCCACAGTTAAGTGCACCAGTCTGCCATACTTTAATGGAAGCAATCAGTCCAGGGTAATGGTCATTCATCATAGTGAATCAGAATCCATCTCTCTGTGGGGCTTCACCTTTGTGCATTGATATTTTTTTGTCCATGCAGTTGTAGGTGAGAGTTTTAGTGATCAGGTCTTTCATAGTTGACTTTCAGTGAGAGTTGGATGTGCTTGTGGAAGTTGGTATCGGTTAAGTCGACAATGACAATAACTCTGAACTCGTGAAACGTAATGTTTGTACAATTAAGAAAAACTCTGCAAAGATACAGGTTTAGGGTTATGTATAGTTGATAACACAGTCAGCACTGGTGAAAATGATAGGAAAAAAAACAAACAAGTCCAGAAAATACTATAATGAATTCAGAATCCTTCATATGAGGCAAGAAGCACCACTGATTTTGGACTAAAGTGTTCAAAGTAAGTGGCAAATGCATCAAACATACAGCAGAGCTTCAAAAAAATGTCAAAGTCTTATTTATTCTTTATACTATAATGATAATAAGGGGAGCAGGCAGCATTTTGCTGCTCATGATCACTTAAAAAACACCAACCAAGCTTTATATTTTTGTAGCATTTACCATCAATTGTTAATCCCCTATGGTATCAAGATGCAGCCTGTAGGGTTTGATGCAGCCTGTAGGGTTTGATCAACTTCTTTTGGTAATTCCATCCAGTTCAGTCAAACTTTACAGTTTGGTGTAGTCAACTTTGTTTACTGATAGGATTTTAAGGCAAGGGTTCCAAAGTACAGCCAGGCCTAGGCTTCCCTCCATTTATTTTATGGTTATAACCAGCTTAAAATCATTTATCTAGTGTGCAGGTTGGGGGTGAGAGTCAGAGGGTGGGAGTGAGAGTCTTTTTCACTGCAACTGGGTTCTGATATTGGAAGGTTTTTTAGTAGCCGTGGTTTTCCAATTCCCTCCGGCAGGTAGTTTGACTTTAGCCCTGTATTGAATGTGTCAACCTTATAATTAATGCCCTCCCACTCTTCAATTCACCTCCACTCTCCCCCCTCCATTCTTCTCTTCCCGACTGTTCTTCCTCCACCATTGAACAGCTATACTTGGACCAAGACTTGCTGGTAGTTCTTCCAATTGCTCCAAGGACATTGAGACCAAGACAAAACAAAACAGTGACTGAATCCATGGGAGGAAAATGTGGCGGCGGAGCTACAATCCATCTCCTTTTAGTCATTTGGCCACAAAGCCGTAGAGAGGTCGGTCCTGCACCACCTCCTCTGTTATCGGTTTCCAATCCTTTATCAAAAAGGGGAGAATAGGTTTAGGAGAAGGGGACGGGATGGAGCTACAGAGATAGATGCTTAAAAGGCCACTGCCACACAGCCTATCTACAAATAAACAAGAGGAGCTGAAATCGATGAGAGAGGGGAGGAAGGGACAGATGTGGGGTAAAGGGTACTTCTTGAAAGCTGTAATTAACGGAATACTTAAGCGCCGGTTATGGATTGGCAATAGGCAAGAGGGCAAATGCCAGTCTCATGAGGACAAGGCAAAGACTCCAAGTGAGCACGTGTTCCTGGAGATTGCCCACATCTGCATGCACATGAGAGCTTGGCAGTATGAAGTGGGCTTGTGTGGAATTGCATGCGGATGTGTATGCTGATCAGTGGCCAAGGCTTAGCTGAATTTGCTTGGGGTGAGGTTGAGAGGGCCTGGGGGAGTTAGGAGGGCAGCGGGATGGAACATACTGGCCTCTCACAGTGTCTTAGTGTCGGCCTAATTAAAAGCTAAGCCAAAAAGCTCTCCAAGTTGTTGTTGCTTCTGTTCTGTGTGTGTCAGCATGTTGATGGGCTTGCAATTGAAAGTGTGTTTATGGATGTTCGAGTGCTTGAAAGCCTGTGCTTACATTTAATTTTGTTCCTACATACACTTTGGTGAGTCTCCCAAAATACTCATTATGCTGCATGAAAGAGTTGCTAAATTTGAATTTGAATTTGGGTCTAGCCTACTTATTCAAAAGAAAAGTAGGCTAGAACACCTTAAAATTGATTAAATGGTTACTATACCCTGAGGAGAGACAAAGTTCTAAAAATGTGTTGAATATAAACATCACAATTTTGTCTGTTTGAGAGATCAAGATGTTTTTCTGAAAGTTTTGTGATTCCATATTTCCAGGGATTTTTGTACATCATCAATAACATGAAGCCAGCTCAGGGGTGATTTTAAGAATTATAACATAGTTTGTTCAAACCCAATTCCTTTCTCAAATGTATAACTATATACCTGTTTTAAAAACTGTCTGTTACCGTATTAATGTCTGAAGTGACCAGAGTTGGAGTTCCTAATCCAAAGTTTGGGTTTTCAATGAGGGTCTGTATGAACAGAAGAAAAACTACCAAGTGTTTTTATCCCGTCTTTCCCTCTCTTCTTATACCATCCCTCTTTTTCTTATTCTTCTATCAACCTTTCATTCAAATACCTAGACTCTACCCATACCAGGCAGCCCAGTTGCTTCCTTTGAAGCTGCACTTAGCTGAACTGACGAGAAATTTAAAGCGAGCGACAGCGGCTTTAAACAGCTCATGAAAGGCAAAAGAAATCTGCCACTCTGTGTGAGTCAAATGGATGTGGGAATTGTCGCAGTGGCATGGATAGCAGGGACAGAGACTATAGGCAAAACTGTACAAAGCTTACTTCAATCCCTCAGCCTGGGCGTGCACACATCTCGGCTCTTATGGCACGCATGGAAATGAGCAAATGCAAAGGAAAGACAAAAAAAAGCCTCAGATGGTAGAAGCCTTGAGCTACCTCTGACAAAATGGTTACCAAAAAATGCATCATTCAAATATAGTTTGGCATATCATAATTCAATTTTTTCCCTACTTGCCCTGGGACAATAAATTGGCACAAAGCAGAAACCACAATTTTTACTCTCAGTCCAAATTGAGAAATTAATTCCACTGCCCTTGGGAGCCAAGCTCATTAAAACATATTACCACTCCTGTCATATGGAGACCCACCTATAGGCACACAATCTGTTTCTGTT
Organism: Labrus bergylta; assembly: GCF_963930695.1. Taxonomy (NCBI): domain Eukaryota; kingdom Metazoa; phylum Chordata; class Actinopteri; order Labriformes; family Labridae; genus Labrus; species Labrus bergylta. Next base: position 20,849,345 of record NC_089209.1, on the reverse strand, counting down.
GAAAAAAAAAATGTAGATGTTCAATGACCTACACACTTTAAATATGTAGCAGTCGATAGGCAAGGTGACAGAGCCCATTGCATAGTCTAGACATGAGCTCTTGTTTCATCAAAGGGAAGACATCAATCTGCAGGCTGAGCCAATAGGGCAACAGGTGCCTCAGTCACACAGCGCCTATCAGGATCTGACTTCATTTTACTGCAGCGTTGGATATGAATACTGATAGGCATGTGTTTGACTGTGCCAAGGGAGGCATACATAGCAGCACAGACGATGAGAGAGGTGCAATAACTATCTTACAACTTTTATGTTGTAGCTTAATGCATGTTCAGTATACACACAAACAAGATTACTTGTAGAGCGTTACATGCGAGGACTCTTAACAGGAGGCTCAAGAGAGTAATAGTTTCCTGCATGTTGTTGTGGACAAAAGGTATATGTTCTGTATTATAACTGATGGTAGGGCTGTTCACCTTGAGCTAACAAAACAGGCTGCTGGAGTAGAATAACAAGACATTGAGGGCCTGATTCACTAAAGGACTGTGCAGCTTTAGCGCCCGCTTAACCTCTGCAAATGAGGGAAGCTGAATCGCCTCATCTTGACACTCCTCAGTTTCAATTAATACCAGGATTATATACCGTCCAATACACACGTTAAAAGCACCTCTAACTGTGCTGCAAATCAAACAGCGTATCTGTGCGCTGGTGCTATTTGTGCGTATTTTAATGATCCATTATGCAGAGATTTGGGAAAAAAATTGCCCCTTTCTATGCAAATGAGCCTCACTGCAAAAAGTGTGTAATTCACAAACACTGGCGCTAATAGCCACGCGTATTTAAAGTGAAAAATTACCGTCTGCTGAGACTGGGTGGTAACTGCGCCGCAGTATTTGTAAGAGATGTCTCTGGAAACGTTCCTGTTTTCATGACAACAATTCTTCTTCTGAGTTACTTAAAAATAAATGAATTTGAGTCTGCAAATAGCACTTTGTCATTTCTGTTATTAAAATGTAAAACACTTCAACCATATGTGTGTAGACGGTCTGGAGCAGTTATGCATGATGAGGATGAAGGTGTTGTTTCTATCTTAACTTGTTCTTTGAAAGAAATAATCTGATCCTACATGGATTAAATATTACTCAGTCAGCATGAGAGCCAAGTGCTGCACAAAGTAAAGGTGCACAACATGAAGTTGCAAAGGATGAGCCAACTGCATGAAGCAGGACAACTTTAAGAGAGATATGCTTTGTGAAATAGACCTTAAGATGGAGCAGATAGCACGATAAAAGAAGGCAAAATTATTGGAGCTATTAGCAGACGCAATCCATCCTTATTGGATCAGACACTGGATGTAATCTGATACCATTTATTTGAAGTAAATACTCAAAATAGTTAGTAAGTAGTCAACTCAAGTCAATTCTCTGTTCCTACAGGAACCCACAGTATGATGTACCTACAAAGAATTCTCATTAAAGCTTTTCTTTTTTCCCGAGTGCACAACCAAGACGCCCCAAGTAGCATTGCCACACTTGACCTTACGCTCTGTCAAGCAGGTAGCAGATCCTCAGTTAAGAAGTCTGAGTCAGAGACTGGGTACTACAACCTGAAGAGCAACCACTACAACTGCATTCAGCAAAGGTTCGCTAATGCACAGTGGTCAGGACAACAGTACAGAGGTGTTTATAATACTGTGAGGCAGCTATAGCTGTTCAATGTATCAGTCAAATTCAAATTTTGCCACATACAATGAAAGACGTCGTATCCTATTGTATTGCATCGTATCATATTATAACATTTCTAACTAAACCTATAAAATCCTATATTGAAAGAGGACACTCTGTTGTTTTGGGGGGATTTGAATCATTTACTTGTTATCACAGTAGTCGTAAGAGGGTGATGAGCCAGACTTCCAAATAGACTCAGAGCAACGTTGCCTTTTTTTTTTTTTATAGAAGAGCTTAAATGCACAGCACTTCAAATGTATTCATTATTTCAAAACACAGGATTACACATTCTCCGAAAAGAAGAACAGGATATGAAAATAATGGAATTCTAAATGAAAAAGATGCCAAGGAGAGAGAGAGAGAGGATGAAAGATGAGACTAGAAGGCATAACTGCCATAACAGAGCATGTGTACATCTACTCAACGAGCAACCCTGACATCAAACATTGAAACAAACCGAAAAACATCAAAGCTGTCTCGGGGAGAACGTTTTGCTCTGTCAAAATTCTGCATTACCTTGATCAATTTAAACTTTTATTTTGTTCCATCAAGACCACCACAAGCACCCTGCCAGCAAGTACAATAGAGCTTCCTCAAACTGGGGGCATTTCTATACAGGCAGAGTGGCATTCATGAGGTTTAGATGCAGAAAGGAATTGCTCCATTTGGTGAATGGCATTGACTTAGCTCCATGTGTGCATGGCTGTGTCTGTTACTAGAGGTGAAACTGTGTGCATGGGTGCAAGAGCATGTTTGCATATTCAGACTGCAAGCATAAATTTCATACAGACTCTTTGTTTATTCAGTTGGATACAGGTCCCATGCAATAGCCTCAGGCAAATATTTACATTACAGTATGCTGATTGGTTCACTAATGGCCGGAGTGGAGAGCTCTATAGCTGAAAGATGAAGGGGCCGCTGAGGCAAGATATCTGGTTCGGCGTCGTAACTTAGGGTGGCAGGAGTGAAAGGGTTATTGTTGGGAAATAACCTGTTAATGTGTATAGCTGAAACTGGAAAAAAAAAGAAAAGAGAGAAATGGAAATATATGAAGCCTCACATCCCATTACCCATCGCAATATTCTCACACAAACGTTCTCCACACAGACCTCCCGTGACTATCTGTCCTGTTCATTCTGGCCAGCTGTGTTTGCATGTTAAAATGGGAGAAAAACTCTATTACTCAAGGGGGGTAATTTGTATCAACGTTACTGTTAGAAAAAGAACAGTTGAATGCTAAATATCCCCCATTTTATTCCATCAAGACTGTGGTTGTTCTAGCCTGATCTGAATCTAATAAAAGATTTAGACAGCTATCTGAGCTTGCAAAACCAAGTGGGAGAGATTAGACAAACAAGCTCCAAAGAAAAACTCTACTCTCTTTATGTCAGTTTGTTTTGCAGAATATTTGCACAGAGCATGATCAGGCCAAACTGAAAATTAGAGATGACTTCTAAAATGCTGCTTCTAAATATTTCTCTTTCCCTCTCTCGCTAGTTTGACTACCACATGACACTTAAGTAATCCTGTTTAGTCTTTGAGGGCGGGAGGAGGGCAGAAGAGTCAAGGAGCTGTGGATGGAGCCAAAGTTAATGGCTGTCTGTAGCCTCAGGTAGCACTCACCGGCAATTTCCACATAGCCAGTTAGCGCCCTGCTCGCCATTCGCTCCCACTCTAGTTTATGATCGTGTTTCCACAGCACGCACCGCTCTCCGTCTCTGGAGCGTGCCAGCAGCGCCATTCCGCTCTGCTCAGTTTCAAATATGCACCAAGTCTATTTCTGATAGACCCCCTAGGCAAATAGCGTCAAGCTGAAGAGAATACATTGAACTGGACAGTCAGGCAAGAAAATGCGCATGGCACTCTGTAAATTTCAAAATTAAAGACAATACAGAGACTGCCAATCAGATATACCTTCACTCTATCAACATTTAGTTAAAACAGGAAACAAATGGACAGCAAATCAACTATGAAAAAACAAAGTCACATGTTGTTAGGGCATCTTTTCTATTTCTATTTCCTGTGGTCCCTTGTTCACAGCTTATCATGGCTGCGCTCTGCTGAACTCACGCTCCAGAAACAGACCCGGGGGGGGGGGGGGGGGGGGGGGGCGCAGGACGTGCATCGTCAAGACGGTTCAAATGACTCAATTGCCGAACACAAAGACTATGTGGAAATGGGGGATAGGGGTAATTCCTTATCATGAACTTTCATCACTATCATCACTATCAAGATGCAAGATTGGCTGCAAGATACACTATATATATATATATATATATATATATATATATATCAGAGAGGAGAACCAACATGCTCTGGAGCTTCTCTCTCACCAAATACTTTAATTGGATCTTTAAGCACTAATCTGCTGTCCCCAAAACACTGCCAGGGTTTTAATTAATCAAATGTCATATTTGATTTCACTAAGAGCTCCTTGAAATGCCACAACTAACGGACCCTTTTCAGCACTGCAGGTAATTCAGGTAAAGCATGGCTTCTGTGAAAACCCCGGTGCTACTGGCAAAGTTGCCTCATTTGGACACCACCTCTACCACTCTACCTCAAACAGCTGAATCGCCTCATCTTGACACTCCTCGGTTTGGACTAATACCAGGATTATTCAGCCAGAACACGTCAACAACGCTCATATTTCTCTCTGAGACAGGGATAAATGGATCATTCTCACGCTGCTGATAAATCAATAAAACATTACACTGATGCAAAAAGAGCTCCTGCGAGATAACCAATTGTGCTGTCTTGTTTAGACTATTTGTCTTTATTTTTCTTGCTTTTATCAGGAGAAGAAGCATTTGACAGCGGATGGGACAGAGGAAAGACATGAAAGGAGGAGGAGGAACGTTTTTTGTGTCTTCGCTTTGTTCCATCGTTGTGATGGAAGATTTGATCTTGACTAAAACATGAAGTGATTTGTAACACTCAGATAAGCTGAGCACTGGAAAGACCAATTAAAACTTGAAGTGGGCTATCAAATACCAATTAATGAAGGAAGACCTTGTAGACTTGGAGGTAAAAACCTTCTACACTGCACTCTTACCAATTTACAGGTCACATCTAACTAGAAAGACGGAGGGATCCACTTATGCACCTTTGGGTGTAGAAAAGAACCTGTGTTTGGACCTTGTGCTTACAGTCCATTAACTTGTGTAAGCCTAAGAGAGCTATCTCCAAGTCAAGGCCAATGAGAGCTGGACTATTTCCTCACTTACAACCACTTACAGCAGTCACATTGAATCAATGCCTGTGGATAGTTTGATGGGCCAACATCCCCCTCCCTCCCCAAAGCAAGGCTTGTCTTGTAGTCTATATCTTTAGCCCACTTTTCCCTCGGTGATGCCTTCTACCCCACAACTTTTACTTCACTGCTCAAGGGTGCTTTTATACTTCTGTTTAACTTCTGATTTAAATTCTGTTTGATGATAGGCATCTATCACATTGCCCTTAACCCTAATCGCTCTCGCTCTCTTCCCTCTACGCTCTTTAGCTTTGACGTTGAGGCGCTTATTATTATGCATGACATGATCATTAATTTGTAGGTCGCTGTAGTCAAGTAGGTGTCTTTCTACTGGACCATTTCTATATGTACTTCTGCATGCATAAGCAGGATGTAATGGTATGCAGACGTCCCTTAAGCCACAAAAGTCAATATTTGGCAACACACCTGAGACATAAGTGTGCTGGAGGTGGTGGTAGTCATGACTTTTGGTTCGTGAAACTCACTATAAAGCTTTTATTGCCGCTCATTGTCGATGCAAATGAGCACAGCTAAAGCTATCAATGCCACCTGAGCAGCGCCAGAAGGAACAGCAGGTGCCGAAACATCCCAGCAAGTCTTTGATAAAACAATTGTGTAATGGATGAAAAAGGATAATTCGGTAAATGATGCATCATCCCCTTTTTTTCGAGGATTGATTCTATCCAAAAGCACACACATTAGGATTTTTTGCTGGCTGGTTATTGCACCATTCAAGGTTATTGGTATTCTGTTGGAACTGTCTTTCCTGAAGTCTGTGGACACTCCAGGGAAGAGGAGGCAAGAAAGAAAGACTTGACTGCATTAAAGTTTCGTTGACGGCTGTGAAATATTGCTGAGAGAAGAATCTAAAAAAAAAAAATTGATTTGGATATGAAAAGAATTGAAGAGTTTTCGTTGGGAGAGAGGGAGGGAATGTGACAAGTGAGACAAAAAAATAAGAGAGAGAGATAGCAAACGGCTTGCAGTAGGGATCTCCAGGAGTTGCAGAGGAGTAGGAAAACAAAGGTGACGGATAAAGAACTGAACAATCTTTGTCAAGACTTTTACACATCTCTCTCCAGTGGCTCCAATTCCCTCAGTAAGCTTTGCTTTCCCCTCCAGCTACATCAGGCCACTATCTCCTGTGTGTTGGACTGGCTCTCTACCTAGCCAATTATGTCCTTGTGCTAGAGCCTTCTACCCGTCCCTGACCTTTACCGCCCATCTCCCAACAGACCGCCCTCCCCCCCAACACTTTGTCGGAATGTCTGTCCCGATATCGCTCTCCGCTGGCCCACTAAAAAGAAGAGAGGGGGAATGTGCTTCTTTTTTCTCTTAATTTTTTTTTCAGAAAAGCTGTGCGCCAACGTCCTAAAATCCCCCCTTTTTTGTTTGTATTTTGTCCTTGTGAGGGTTTAGTTTTATGATTTTGGGAATATATATGCACGTTTTTTTTGGTACACTGAAGTCTACCACTTTGTCACTGTGATCAAAGCTATTAACAGCTGTGAATATTTTGTGGTTCTGTCGGTGAATTTCTATCTAGGTTAAAGACCAAATCTGAATAAAATAATAAAACTAGATGTGCCCATTACTTCCTGATGGCATTCCTCAGCAGGGCTCCACAATCCAATCAAATAGCAGATAATGAAAGCAAGGAAGCAATTTAAAACCTTGAGGGTCCTTTGAAAGCATAAAGAAAGCAAATCAAGCAGATAAGCCAGCATTATGGCACAGAATCTATATCATTTGTATCCCCCCCTTTTTGTCTTGTCCTTTCATTTCCCTCTTACAGTAAATCTCTCTCTCTCTCTCTCTCTCTCTCTCTCTCCCCCCCCCCCCCCCCCAGAAAAAAAAAAAAACACCACAGCTCCATAACTTTGTCACTCTCACTGCAAGGCGGGATAATTAAAGTTCTTTGATGCTCTACCTCCTGAACTACTTCACAGGGATGGAGTTAATGGAAGTCACTGGCTTCCACCAGACCTTAGACTTAAAATTGAATGACTCCACTCCATTTGAGAGCTGTAAGAAAGATAAAAGGGCAAAGTGATAGTCTCTTTGCTTCCTGTTCATAGAACTCTAACCAGACAACTGGAGGCACTTGAATGGTCACTGCTCTGCATCATATTCAGTAGAAATGAACATCAGTTGTAAGTGAGCACCAATTCAATTGGTGATTGACCTACGCTCTGCAACACAAGTTCACATGTATGTGTGGGCATAAGTAGACTGCAGAGCATGGAAATTGCTGCTTTGAGATTTAAGAGTCTGGTGGTTTTGGCAGGAAAGGCATCAGCCCTTTTTTAGTTTGTCGCTTTTCTCTGGCTCATAACTCAAAGAAACATTTTTAAAGTTACAAGGTTTCCAAAAGGACATCCAAAAGGAAGGAAATGTCCTGGTAGTTAAAGAGTGGTACTTTTTGTAACACTCTTAAAACTCTTGTGTTTTGTTGATTGAGGCTGTCTCCCATGTTAAAGGAAAAAAACTGTCATTTTCAACAACACTACATTTTCACTACTCATGAAGAACTGGGCATGAATCCTGGGCATATATGTGCAAGTAAATTTACTGTGCATACCGACGTAAACTAACCCTCGATTCTCACACCTCTGAATGTTTTTTTAGACCCACAATTGGAAACCAAATGGACTTGGCTGTGCCAAAGCATGAAGCTTTGATGTATCCTTCAGCTCAGGGTGGAAATGCATACACACACACACAACCTTCCTCGCACAAACACATATATACACTCATCAATTTATTCACCCACACACTTCAGTTGTAGGTACCATCAAAGCAGCTGGCTTCTCTGCATGGATACCTCATAGCTGATTAGTAAAGCTTGTTTTTTGTCTGTTAGAGTAGGAGGTGTCCAGAGTGAAAAATGTACATTCAATAAATTGTCGCTTTTCTTGAGGTTTGAATGACAGTCCTAATAAGCACCACTCTTAGTTCAACTCTAATTTTGCTGTGATGTTCAGGTTTCTGATTAATTGGTGCCCCTATGCCCTTGCTGTCAGTGCATACAGGATTGTGCTGTTGGAAAATACTCACTTCAAAATCAACCTCCTGACTTGTTTGCCCTCATTTCTCAAACTGATGTCACAACAAAGATGAGGGTTAAGATTTTGGTTTGGTACTGAGGTGTATTTGACTCGAGAGTATTGTCTACATATCACTGCATGCAAGAGGGTCCTTCTTTGTTCAGGTACAAGTTCTGTGTTGTAAGTGAAGGATGCAAATGGTAATGTCCAAGGCGTAAGACTTTTTCATACATCCATACTGCCTGAGTCTGTGTGTATCCTGGTAGATGTGTATGTAGAGAGGCTTTGAAGTGAATCTAGCTGTGGTGCAGCCGCATGGCGGGGGAATTGCTCCCGGCGATACCACGAATACGCTGCACGGTTCCAAAACACACACAAACCCACAAAGGAAACACAAGTTAAGACACATACAGTATACATGTGGACACACACAGTTGGAGGCAGTCAAACACGGAGAGCAATGTATTGCATGAGACAGTGGAGTGGGCCGCAAAGCCCCGTACCTGCCAGCTCCTATCTAGTCGGAAGCATCCTCAGAAGCAGACCTAACCAGACTCGCCAAGTTTGGTCTGTGAAAAAGCGTGGCATTTTGGATTCAGCATGCGTGCACTCCTCTCTCTGCTGTGCCTTTCTTTTGCATTTAGCAATGTTACAGTGAGAACTATTGGATAGGCTCGTTTTGTTGTTTGCAGCAAATGTGAGACTGCGAATTGAGCGATTTCAATTTTTAAGGAGCTAACAGCAACATTCTGATTCTGTGACAAGATGAACCCATGGAAGTAGAATTGGTCCTTCTGTGCCTGAGTTGGTATTATTGTATTCAGTAATTTAAAATGCCTGAAGTTGTGACATAGATGGAAAAACAAATACCAAATTCAGTCATGGTCAATCAAATACAAAACAAATGAGGAAATGTTGCTGCATACTCTTCCAGTAATTTAAACACTGTTTACTTGTCATTTTAGTTATGCTAACATTTTTGAGCATATTGCAAAGGTTACACCGTGCCTACATATTTTTTCTTGTTATTTTTGGATATAGTGATGTCATTTCTTGAGGTTTCTTCAAATGATTCTCTGCCTGAAAACCTTTTGACCTACATTTAATGTAAGTTTTGTCAGATATAGTCCACAACAATTTGTTTAAGACAGATGTTAAAATAATAGGTAGTATCAAAAACCTATTCATAAGTAACATGATCAGTACAGTCACATTTCAGATCAATAATCAGTCAATGCTATAATACTAGGAAAAGGATCTTGACCATAACCCAACAACCTATCTCTGAACTTTAACAAAGCTCTCTGGACAGCAGCCTTAACCCCTCAATAAAAATCCATCTGCTCAGTGAATCGTCGTCCTGCACTCATCTCCCAGTTGGCTCAACGAGCCCCTCCACTTCATCAACAACAGCCATAAGGATCAATACAGCACTTCTGTATTGATTCTGCATTCTGTGTGCAATGCCAACTCCAATAATCACCTTTGTACACTCATCAATCACGCCTGTTCCACTGATAAAGGATAGATAAGATCATGTTTCTTCACCAAGAATCACAAGCCAGGACTGAAAACCATAACTAAGATGATCCTAGATAGGAGGTTTTGAACATGTGGCATATAATCATGTATAATATTGCCTTTGTGTCATTGCAGTTTTTCAAACAAATCCTGATTGGTGGTGAATATTGGCAGAATAAGTTTTGTCAAACAGAAACACTGTTTCCAATAATTTCATACAGGATCATATATATCACAATCTGGAGCCAGGAAATGCTTCTTAATTTGTCCTCGCATTTACAAAGACATATTCTGCTTTGTGAAAGGTCTGGAAGTCAGTGGAGCGGAGCAGCCGTCTACACCAAGAACACTAAGGTCAGACTACACATTAATTCACTAGAGCTTTAAAATCAAACACAGCGAACACACATACACACATACATGAGCATTTGACATTTGAAAACTGCGACTATGTTGCCTGTACCAGCACTGATATGTACACTATGGCACTGCAATGGGGGTAAATATCCGCTTCTCTTTCCTCTCTTCCAGTACAGCCTGATAAGCTCTGCTCTGGCTTGGCCAGATAGACAGAATGGGCAATTTTTTTTTTCTTCAATTTTTTTTTCTCTGCTGCATGTCCTAGATGTCTGCACACAGTGGCAGAACTGCGTTAATTCGCTCAGACGCTGTCACGAAGGCAGCTCAACGTAGCTTGAGCCTGCAACTTGGCATGAGGGTTAGGGAGAGAGAGGACAAAAAGAGAGAAAGAGCTTGGACGGAGGGCTGCATAGAGAGAACAGCGGAGATAAAACCAGAGAATTAGACAAGAGATAAAAGAGAAGAAAAACAACAACAAGATGGATAGACAAGGGATAGAGATAAAAACCAAACAGGGGCTATTTATGAAACTGAATGGCTTGGGATGTTGGTTTGTGGAATTAACGTTGGTGACAAATCATGCGTGGGCATCCGTTTTTTGAGTTTCATTCAGGCGACACGTGGCCGCGTGCTCATGCCTATGGATTTGGGAGAGTGATACTGTATCAGGATAAGCCTGTCTCTCTGAGCTGCATTCAAAGATGTAATCTGTACTTCACACTGCCAATTCTGAGGCCAGGTCCTTTTCATGTGAGCCACTTCAATGGAGAAATAGAACATGGAAAAAAAGAGTGATCCCTCTACTTCAAACACAGAAACAAAGAGCAGTACTGTTACTTTCTAGCTGGGAAGAGATTCATAGTTTGATAGACAGCTACACAATAAGATATCTAGGTAGAAGGCAGCCTATGCAGACATTAATGTATCCAATTATGTATCCATCTATGTATTCGGGGGCAGCTGTGGATGAGTGGTAGAGTCTGTCATCGTTACCAGAATGTCAGGGGTTCAATCCCCAGCTCCAGCAGCCACATGTTGAAGTGACCTTAGCCAAGAGGACCAAGAGTAGTAGTATATACATATACATGGTAGTAGGTAATGTGGATGGGCGGATCAACATAGTTTACACTGCCATCAGCGTGGAGTCAGTTCAGCTTTGAGTAGTTCAGAAGACTAGAAAAAGGCTATTGAAGCCCATTTACCTATCTACCCATCTACAGTATACATCTATGTATGTATTCATGTATCCATCCATCGTTTCCAATCTAAATCCTAATTTTGTCCTTAACTTCAATTATTAACTGGGATAACTGGGATAACTGGGATAACTGGGATTGAGACAGGATGTAGACGTTGATAGAGTCAAGACACAAAGCAAGGAAGGGGGATGCAAAGACAGCACCAAGACCACCACTTGTCTGGTGGTGTACCCTCCCACTGAACCATGTTTACACTGAATTAATCACATCCTTCAAAATAACATCATGTTAACTTGTAAATTAGCTTACCATTGACACCACCACCAACAACGACACATTTTAGCTGGAAATGAGTCAAGTCATAGATGGCATGTGATGCATGACTTTTTTGTATCCATTCACTACAGTGCATGAATAACTTTATGATGTTGGTCAATGGACAGTTAATCAGGTGTGATTCTGATCCTAATAAGTCTAGGTCTTCTTTGTCTGACACATAGACAAGACAGAGTACAATCTCAGAACTTTAAAAATGCTTTAAGAATAAGGACCAATCTTAAGGTGATTATTTAGTTTCTGTATATTTTATGAATAGTTAATACCAATAGACAAACTTAGGCACATGTAGTAATGTCTTCTAATTCAATTTACCCATTCCTCTTTTTAACATTTTGGCAATTTATACATTAAAAATAAGATTCATATCAGAAACCTTTTCTCAACGCAGCAGTGAACAATTCAAAATCTCCGGTCTGCTGCTTCATTTATTTGCTTTATAAATGCCCATGTTATTCCCAAGTAACTTTCAATTACTTCTGCTTTGAGGTTTTCTGAAGTCTTGGTTAAACCTTAAATAACACTCTTCATTTCCTGTGGAGATGTTTCACATTAAAAGCTCTTCAGCTTTTCAAAGGGCATAACTCTCCTCCTTTTCAACGGCTGGCTTTTGAAGTGACATTAAGTGCCATGTTTCAATGACTTTAGTATAAATCACATTTATTCAAGAGTTTACAGTGGATAAGAAGCGACATAGTTGGCTAAATAGCTTGATGTGTAAACTCATTTACTTTGTTACAAGTAAGTGGGAACAATCTGCTTAATCTAAATCCCACTCTATAGTTAGAGCTGGAAAGGGCAGGGAAGGTAAAGGAGGAGTCGGGATCAAATGTGGTGGATAGAGGACGATGTAGAGAGGAGAAAATCAATTAGAAGAGAGGCATGTGTGTGTGAGATATCATCAAGTTCGCAGCACTGAGTGTGGAGTGGAGTGATTTTAGGAGCGATGGAGGGGAGAGGAGGAAGGTGGAAGAGGAGTGACTCATTTCCTGGTGCAGATAGAGTGCCAGCAGTACAGCAGCAGCCTGTTTGTTTGCATCGTGTAAGGACCACACAAAAGACCTCTCTTCTTGGGTACACACTTCAAACTGCATCTCATAAGTGGATTAAAAGCATAACAGGCAAGCGAAAGCATACACACATATAAATATTAAATGAAAAAAATAAGTCACTTCTGCCAAAAACACCATCTGCTCCTCACAAGAAAGGTAGCACAGGTACGTCAGACATAAAGGGAGATGTACACACAGTGTATGGGCTGCAGTAATCTCTTCTGCAATTCACACGACACACATTCAGTAACAAGTAAGAGTCAGCATCTTCAGATAAAGTGTTGTAGATAATAGCCTGGCATGGCATCATCTCTGTGATTAATCCTTCGGCCTGCTTTTGAGCACTTGATAAATCAAATCAAGGAAACACCCACTCCCACCCACGCATACACTGATGCCGGCGTGCATGGAGTAATGAGCGTCTAATCAATCTTGCTCACACGGGGCGGCTGCAGTTTCATCCTCGCTGTAGTCAGACTGAACTGCTCCTTGCACTCTTCATTCTGGCAAATATGGGACATATATTGTTTACATCTACGATACCCTGGGGAGCTTTTTGGATCCATGTGAATTATCCATATCCACTAAGTGCCCTGTAAAACAGGATGAATCACAGGTTAAGGATTGCTTTAAAGTCTCCAGCGGTTATTGTAAGACGCCTATAAGGAAGAGGCCTGCCTCCTTCTTCCTCTCATATATTTGCTTGTTAATTTATCAGTTTCATTTTACACCCAGGACTGCAGCAAAAAAAACAAAAACGTATACTGCCTACAGTTATATGAGCAGGTTTGGATTCTGAACTGTAAGCGTAGTTAGAGAGATGCAGCCTGAAGTTGTCCAGGAAAGTCAGTTCTCGGCACAATAACAAGAGGTCAAGGAGCGGGATGAGTAACACTCATGCCCTCTGACCGCCTCATAAACTTGTGACCCACCTTGGCACAGTATTGCCCTTCACAGTGTGCTAACGATTCTCGAGAGAGTGCTCTGGTGTTGTTCGGGGGATGTGTGCAGTGTCCTGTGGGTGCCAGTGATGTGTAGCATGTGCTGGGACAAATGTGCATGTCCCCTCAAAGAGCGTCAGTGTTAGACTTCTTTGTTTGCATGTGTGCATGTTCTGAACTAATTTCCAAACATTTTTGGGCAAACTAAAATGCTAATCAGCGTGTTTCCATCAAATACTTTTATGCAAAAATAATTAGGAGGCTCTGACAAGATTACATAATTTATTTAGCATCACTAACTGGTGTTTTTAATCAGCCGCTGCGGTGATTAAAGAGGGGTGACATGCAACAAGGGTCTCCATCTGGACCACGAACAAGGAGATTGTTGTTCTGTACAGCCCCCTCAAGACACCTTTGCTCTTTTTCATCATTTCTATTTTATGCTTGAAGTTGAGACCAGCAACGCGGCTGTAAGCGCTGATTTTAATGCTTTGTCTAATGTTTAACAAGAACTGTAGAAGAAACAAGAGCACAGAAAGAGGAAAGCAATATTCATGAGTGATTTTAGTTTTATTTTACATAGTTCTGCTCTACCGGTCTATGGTTATTTTTTAGTGTTGGAAATGGCAGGCACAATTTCAAATATTTCATCTTGAATTTTGCCTCTGTATGCATAACCGTCAGTAGAAAAGAAGCATGAAGCGAAGGTTCACGGTTTCGACAATTCACTGAGGATTTTCCGGTGTCTGAGCTGACCATGAATTCAATGTTCTCCCAGCAGCACACGAGGCATAGCACACATTCTTAAACAGAGAGAGGAATGGCTGAATGGAAAACAGTGTGTGTTTTATTATTGTGTGTTCCCATTGTCCATATGTGTGTGGTCTGCTAGTTTTTTGTTGTTGTAATTCCTCGAACACAGCACTGTCCTATTTCTCATTGTTTTAGAGGCTGTATATGTCAGGATACGTCACCTGCAGTAGCAGCTTCATTGACCCGTCAGCCTGGCCAATCAATCCCCCCTACAGGTGTTCCTTTACAGCTTCTGTCAAAACGAGGTTCCCGTCGGCTCGGCCAGCCTGCCTGTCTCTCTCTTTTTCTTTCTCAATCTGACCAGCTGTGGGTCCATAATATTGGTGCTTGCAAGATGATATCATGTTTCCGGCTGGCCAGGGAGCCTCTTAGCAAACCTGGCTGCCTGTTTGCTAAGGGACTGTAGGAAGTCCCAATGCAATATCCACTCAGTGTGTCTGGGCAAGCCCATTAGCTACTTTAGCCTGGACTAGAGTGGATTGGAGAGGCTATCCCAATCTCTCTTTCTGTGCCTGCCTCTCTGCTGCACCTCACATGTACACTCTCTCCATCTTCTTCGCACTTTATCTGCCACCTCTCTGTTATCTCCCTCTCCCTCTACACAGTTCTCTATCTCTCTCTCTCTCTCTCTCTCTCTTGCTTATTCACTCTTTATGTCACTGTGCTTTCTTCTCCCAGTGCAATTTCTCCTCCACCTTTCCGCCCTGATAAAACGCAATGAAAGGGGAAATACTGCGTTAGAAAACTCGGCAGAGCAGGAGATATTCATCCGGTTCTTGCAGGAGTAAGATGGAGGGGATTACACATTTGTTATTATATTTGCTTGGCTGTAAACATATTTATCAGGGGATGAATTATCTATTGGTTAGGTATGTGTTTGCAAAAAACATGTTTGTCTAGACGCTCGGTCCCAGCTCTGGAGCTCAGAGCAATAACAAAAATCACCTTTGACATGGTGGGACTGTCTAAGCTTGCAAAGTGCATTTACTTCCACCTATTGTTTTACTCATTCAAATGCGGAGCAAACAAAGGTTAATTGACTCTGGTACACTTAGGAAGTCATTCATTTTGTTTCTTCTTAAATAATTCACTTTTACCATGGCGATAAACCATCAAGGGCGCCCATTAACCCTGCAGTGAATATGAAAATAGCCGACATTATGAGTAACTGTCTATAACGGTGCTCCATCTAGCTGCCAATGGCATAAATAGGCTGTCTAAGAGAATCAAGAATCTATCACAGCAGTGCTAATTATTGCAATAAGACAAGTCCTAGAGGAAGGTGCATATGAATCATTCAGCTCCGCTCCTCAAGGTCACCGTCTCCAGTGCAACAGTATCTAATAATATCCCAGTGGCTTCCATGAGGTGAACCAACTACTGCCTGTATATAAATGGAAGACATGTCTTCACCTTCCCCCAATGTACAACACTGAGCCAAGGTACCACCTGCCATGGCCGCTGACATATTTCACATTCGGCAGACAGAATTGGTGGAGCCGTAGTATCTGACGTCCTGAACCTTTCACCAACCAAAACACATTTAAGTTACTGATTAAACAGCATCGCTCAAATCAGTTCAGTATGGCAGAGCAGACTCTTGTGACAGTTTGAATCACACTCACGGTTACATGACACTTGTGTAAGTGTTTGTTACGTTTCCTCTTGCCGTTCCTTCACTACCTTGTTATTTGTCAAAGCCATCAATAATGTCATTATACCTCTTTTGATAGCATGGAATAACTAATTAAACCTAAACTTAAACACTTGGAAATGAATTAGCATGACACGCTGTCATGTTGTCCATCTTTTTAAAACGGTGTATAAAACTAGCCTGCAGGTAATTGAGTCCAAAAGAGTCACATGATGAAAAGACAAAGAGGGCTTGTTCTCACGTCTAGCCACCTGCTTTGATGGAGACTCTAACGAGCTCAGAGTGAAGTCACTTAAAGGTGTCGTCAGCCGCTGAGCAACGCATTAGTTAACCTTATGATGCCACTGTAGGTCACATCCAATATGATTTACGACCTCTGTGGGAAATCCTGGTTCTTCTGTCTAATCTCTGGAGGTTCTGACACTGTCGCCATGGAGACAGACGTGACATGAAAGGCACAGGTGTTCAAAATAATAGGCTTCGACATCGAAACGAGAAAGAGGACACTACTCTTTTAGCATGTAAAGAATTGTAAAAAAAAAAAAAAAAAAGGAACGAGGGTTTAAAAAAGATCATAAATAATGAAACAAAAGGCATTTAAAAATGAGTTAACTATAAAATATCTATAAGCTTGGCTCAAATCCTGCTCATCAGATCGCTCATTTGAATCTAAGATGGAGCTCCAATCAGTAGGGGGTTTGTTCAAATGAATAACCATTTGATGGATAATTATGAGACGTGTTAAACTACTTCCTGTTGAAACCACAGTAATAATTATGAGAGCTAGAGAGCATAAATATAATTAATAAGCCAAGGCTGGAGTGACCGGGGAAGAGGCGGAGGGGTGTGGGGAGCAAGCAAGTGATTTTCTGGAGTTTGAGTTTGCGAGGACAGACTTTGCTGCCTTATTTGCAGAGCAAGCAGAATTTAAGGGGGGGGGGGGGGGGGGGGATGTTTATCTTTATGATGTGAGAGGAAAGAAATATGAACAAAGAGTATAAAAGTCAGGGAGAGAGGAGAGGAAGGTAGAAGTGAGGCTGTGAGCTGAGCAGGCAGAAAAAAAAAGGAGATAAAGGTCAGGATGAGAAGGAAAAAAGAGCCAAGGAGGTATTGGTATGTCACTGTCACCTCATTAACGCTAACCCAAACTTTTTGTTTCCCTTTTTGTTTTATTTTACTCTGTCTGTGCTTCCTGTCTCCTTTCCTCTCTTCTTCCTCTACGCCCTTGCCTTCTTTCCTTCCTCACTGGCAGGCTTGAAAAAACAAACCAACAAACAGCCTCCAAGATAAATGATGGAGTTGTGAGGGCAAAAAGAGGGGCAGAGAAGGCAAAAACCTAAAATAACCACGTAATTAAGCCCCCACAACGGCCCTTCCTATTGATTTGCTGTCCAGAGCATAAACAGGGAGCGGTGCTGAAGTAAAAAGAGGGCGAGAAGTCAAGCAAGGAGGAAGAGGTTGAAGGGAGAAGAAAGACAAACGAGGAAATGTTCTCAAACCAGAATACAGCGTTCTGTTGTCCACAGAAAGCTCTCCATCATCGTGCACCCCACTCACTCTTTTATTTCATTTAATTCTGCCACCATCATGAATACCCAGCGGGGAATATCATTTAAGTCTACAGTGTGCTGTATAATGCCCACACACACTCACACACCCACCCACACACACACACAAACACGAGCCTCATCAAGGTAGACAGCAGCACAAAGCGCACAACGCTCCCCGGTTCATTGGAATAATTCATATACGTGCTACACGTGGGATAAGTTATTATGCAGCCCCCGCACCTGGACCAATACATTTTACAGAAGGCTGTGGGGTCAATACATTTTTCATAACTTCAGCTGTGACAACAAAACGTGTTCCAGTATGTTGCCATACTATCTCCACCAATTACTGAACCCACTGAGAAGGGAAAGAAATACTATGGCATTTTGAATTTGCAGTCATTCCTTTTGTCCTTGTCACAATATGAAAAATACATTTTTGCTTTTGCACTGTGTATCGAGGTTAAGAGCAGTCACTTGTGGCTAATAGCAGTTCTTCTCAATGGAAAAACATTCAAAGAGGTCAAGTAAGAAGGACAAAATAATGAGAAAAAAAACAAACTGTAAATATAAATAAAGTGACGGTGAAAAAATGATTAAAGGCTCTGCTTTAATCGTGCAAGCGCAACGACAAATGCAAAACAGTGGGTCTCTGCTGCATGCACTGTGTGGGCGTCTACATGTGCAGCTGCTGTCGTGGTTTATGTATGTGCAGCTGTGCAAAAAGGCTGGGTGAATACAGATGGGAGGGGTATGGGGACTAATAAATATGCTCCGAACTATTCCAATCACTGTATTTATCGCTCTGAAACAGCAAAGCCAATCACAGCAAGGCATTAACACAACAGTTCAAAGAAAGAAATAGCCTCTAATAAATCATATTGTTGGACGGTGCCAAGCAGCCAAAAAAAATAAAATAAAATGGATCAACACAAATCTGCAGCTTGAGGCAGATGGTGGTGCAAAGAGATAATAAAAAATCATTTGGCGAGGCCAATATCTCAATATTTGGTTTTCAGTTTTGTCTTGGTGATAAGGCCACAGAGATAGCAGCAGATTGATGCTGACCAGAAACAGACAAAGGTTTTTTTTTTTGGTTTTTTTTATCAGAACATGTTCCAACAAAATACCTACAGCTAAATCTGCACTGCCTCATTTGAATGATTTTCCCAGCTGTTTGTGACTCTCCCACACCTGTAAATCTCCAAATTGCACATTGTTTTTTTACTTAATATTGACTTTTGCAAACCAACATCATGAGGCTATAGTCATGGCTCTGTGGGGCTGTATAAAGGTCTTACATGCTTAGTTTTCATATCTTTCGATTCAAGTTTAAGAATAAATTCCGAACACAATTTTTCTAGGTTTTCATCAACTATTTCACAATTGATCCAAGTATCTTGGTTATGAAAAATACTGCTGTACTTGCTTTCTGTTTTGAAATATATTTCTGTTTTCAATGATTGCACCACAACACTGAGACAAATTCCCTGAACACAGATTTTTTAGCAAATTTGCATGCTAACAATTGTCCATAGTCCATTATCTATAACCGATCCCAGCTGCCATTGGTTAAGAGGTTACACCCTGGACTAATCGCCAGTCAATCACATGGCTGACGTATAGAGATAGACAACCAGCCTCACTCACATACACACCTACAGAGAATTCAGGGTCATCAATTAACCTACCAAGCATGTCCATGGACTGTGGGAGGAAGCTGAAGTACCAGGAGGGAACCCACTAATGCACACTCCACACAGAAAGGCTACTCCAACGGGGGATTCAAACCTGAATCTGTTAGGAAACAGCGCTAAACACTGTACCACCGTGCACCTATCAACTGGCCAAATTAAAATTATAACTGAAACTCTCACTAAACTGTTTCAGTTCATCCTGATAGATACATGAATTTATGAACCAAAGTCATGACGCAGTCAATAGTTGTTGAAATATTTCAATCTAGATGAGTGTGCTGGACTGTAAGCCACAACAAACATGTCGGCCTGTGTATTAATGCTGCTGTTATGGCTAAGAATCTAATGGTACAGAAAATATGGCTCCAACATGAATGAGTCAACATGTCTTCAGTGCACATTACTGATGGTGAAGAAGTACTTTCATCGTACATGAGATAACTGCAGTGAGTACATGATATATTTACCACAGACTCTGAATACACTTGGATCCCAAAGGCTTCACTCGATTCTTTTTTTTTTTTTTTTTTTTTTTTGCATTAGAGTTTGTCTTTGTCGCCTTCTTTTCAATTATTCCTCCAGCTGTGAAGAAGAAGCCATTCTTCAGTTTAACTGAGTGCCAATACTGCCACTTCCCTTCACACTGTGTCAAGAGCCCCGAGGAAGAAAGTCAGCACACTCCAACTCAAAATGTCAATCCTTTGATAATTTGTGAAAGAAAAAGACGGATTTGACGCAGACTTTATTCAAATCACAGAACTGGCGCGTACCTCAGAGGAAAATACGACACTTTCTTTGCTTTCTTTCTTCCTCCATTTTAACCTTCTCTTAACTTACACACTGCAGCACAGGTCCATTCTATAAGAAGATGGTGTTGCCAAAGCCTCTCTTCAAGGTGATCCCGCATCAAACGAATGCCACACACACACACACACACACACACGCACACACACACACACACACACACACACACACACACACACAAACACACACACACACACACACACACACTCGCTCTTTTATTCTCCGTAAGTGCTAAGGGCAAAGCTTCGATGCAGGTCAAACCACTCTCACAGTTGTTATTCACTTGACTCATTCACTTTTAAACAATGTCTGCTCAATTTACAGCTGAGTGATGATGCTTTTTAGTATCACTATAGTCAACCTTCTGTCCATATACATGCCTTACACGACAAGGAAAGCATTAAAGCGGAGACCTAGGATCTTCAAATAATCCTTGTATGTTGACATGGATGTTTGCTGGAGCATTGATTTGTTGAGGAAACTTCCCTCTGTGGGTGTGCCCGCTTTAAATGGTCATACAGCGTGCTCTAACTGGCAATAAAAATACAGAAGCTGGAGATATTTTTGTCCAACTTAAATACTGAATAATTGATACGGTGGGTCAGTTGTGAGCATCCTTACTCGACTTGAAGCTGCAGCTGCTTCAGGGGGCTTGAAGTATCCTGAATATTGTTTGTGTCAATGTAAACACACGCATAAAAACACACATCCCTGAGCGTATGCAGTGACACCGACACTTGAGGTGAGACGGTGAAACTGCAGAGTTTGCAAAGTGTGAAAAGATACCATGAGAAAGAAAGCTTCACGCGTTCCTTTTCAGGAACTTGTGCATGAAGACTCACAGTGTTCTTTCAATTATCACAACAGTCAATGAAAAAAACCTATAGAGAAGGTGTTTGCTTATTTTTGGTGATAAATGAATAATAATGTAAAACCAGAAAATAAACTCTAGTTGAGTATTCATGCCTTTGGCGGCCTGATCGCATTCCCTTCTTCCTTTATTTATGAATACCTTGACTGTGTTTGGCCCTAACAGAGAAGATCAGTCTTCTAATTAAGAGTTTACACATGCAGAGGCTGAAAGTCCCGAGTGTGTACTTTCTATGTGTGTGTGTGTTTGTTTGTAATGTATGTGTATGTACACATGGATTATTAATCCGTGTGTTGAGGTGTGTGTGTGCATATACTGTAATACAGTGTGCACGTGTGAGAGCATTAGAATGTATCTGTTGAGTCTTTATGTTTTTCTTTCAAGGTCTCCTCTGAATCTGTAATTACACTCAGGCCAAAACCAGGGTCAGTCTGTGGCTGCTGAATTGTAAATAAGCGCACACACGCTAACTCACACACACACACACACACACACACACACAAACTCACACACACACACACACACACACACACACACACACACACACACACACACACACTCATCCACATGGGTATACACAATAACTAGCCCTCCAGACTCCTGATTTTATCTCCGCTCTTATCTTGCGCCGTGGTGAGTCACCGCATTCTGAATGCAAATGTACACAGAAGTCGGCCAGAATCAATGTGAAATAACCAATATACTGTTATGAGACTGTGACTTTGTGTGTGAGGCTCACACTAACATGGCAGACAGCATACTGTGGGAGTTTTTGTACTGATAGAATGTGTGAAAAGGCAGTTGTTGAAGGAGGTACACATAAAAAAATTCTAATTATTGTTGTTTCAGACTCTCTTCTAAATGAGAATCAGTCCGTAATAGCAGGGATTCAAATTCAAGGTACAAAAGAGAAAACCTATTACTGCATAAATCAATCATCTTGTGACTTTGTGACACCCAGGAGCATGCATCATACGTTCAGCTTTTTTAAATGGCTGCCACCCAGTCCCTGCCCATGACTCTGGCACTTTGTATGGTTTGCACATTTCAAATTAGTGATGCAGAGCCTCTCTCTCTCTCTCTCTCTCTCTCTCTCTCTCTCTCTCTCTCTCTCTCTCCCTCCTTCGCTGCCTGTCAGGCTCATCTGCTCCAGCAGCCCTCAACGTGCTCAAAATGAGCCCTCGATGTGTTAAAAGGAGTCAAGCATAGACCTGGCTCAAATTAAATTTTCAAACAGATTCGATCCCCCCGCAGGGATTGATTGATCCAGTGTGACACAAAAAAAAAAAAAAAAGCAAAGACTGGATCAGCCCGAATGCTGCGAATTCAGAAAAGAGCAAAGGGCCCCTTGAATTCATTGGGATGTGTTTTTTTTTTCTTCTCTAGGCATCTTTTACATTATGGTAAAATATTCCACAGTGGTATTTCATTCCAACATTAGAGCAAAAAAAAAAAAAAAAAAGCTTTGCAACAACATGACAAGCCAGATTCTGACATTATGAATATGGTTCCTATCGGTTTATATTTTGTTGCTAATTCAATATGTTACAACTGATTTATCCGTCACTTTCCATCATAATTATAAGGAACCAAAAAATCCCAAACTGGAATTGAATGTGTGTTGAATGCTTAAAGAGCTTTCAGTTGTAAAGACATTTGGAATAATTTATTCTAATTCAAATGTAAAGATTGACATTCCTTACAGAGGTCAACAAGTCAGAACTCATCATTTATTAACTACATGCTCCCACACCTGCCCTTCAATCAAAGCCATGAAACAAAGATGCTCATAACAAAACAGATTTTATAAGATATATACAGATACAATAAGAAGCTCTTAATTAAATCCTGGTTTTATCAAATCTGCTAATGTGCTGCTGCAGAAACTAAGATCCCTCTCCTGATGTCTATGTAGCACATAATGGTGCAAATAGATCACATTAAGCACCTATAAAACAAAAGTCAATATTGGGAAGGCATTTGACCACCTGAGCTAATTCCCCCTCCTGGGTGTGTGTGTGTTCATTGACTGAGAGGGAAAACGTGTGCTGCTGTCAGGGACGATAACAGATGCATGAAATCCTGCATGGACATTTAAATAAGGTTGTTACATTTGAAGTCAACTTCAAAACGCCAGATGTCTAAGTGCACGCTGCACAGAGCCCTAACATGCATGAGGACAATCCCACAGGTTTTTGGTTCCACACTTAGTAAAGATGAGGAGGAGACTGTACACTTCGTCACTCTCTATCAATCATCAATTACAGGAGCATCAAACCAGGTGGGATTCAGAGTTGCAGCTCGCTCCTCAGCTGAAAGAGTCACCGTGGGTGTTGTGCCTGTCACTGCCTTTCACTGACAATTAAACCTATAATCTCATAAAGGATGTACAGCTCCGTGATGCAGAGCTGCTGTCAACTATCGTTATGCTGTAGTGGAAGGAAGAGTGAGAGCGAGAGCGAGACAGGAAGATAAAGACAGAGGGACAGTGGGAGGGAGGGAGGGAGGGAGTCAGTTATAGAGAGATAAAGATGATGGAGAGGTGGCTACAGATGACTCTTTTTCACTCTGATCATTCATGATGATAAATGGACAGATAAAGGGGAGAGCCAGTGCAAAGGGAGGGGGGGGGGGGGGGGGGGGAGAGAAGAAGCAAGAGGGGGAAAGGTGGTGGCAGGACTCACCGTGGCCGGCTCGTAGAGAGGCCGGGGAGCGATATATGGACACAGGTGGCTGGTGGTGACGGGGCCCCAGAGGGCCCTGCGGGTGATCGGGCCGGGGCAAGGCAGGGGGCTGTGGGGCTCCGGAGGTAGGAGATAGGAGATGGAGGTCTGAAGATGAGGAGGATGACGAAGAGGAGGAGCCCCAGGCAGAAGCCAGAACCATGCATCCCACTGCCAGAAGCAACATCCAGAAGAGATGGCCCTCTTGGGGCTTTCCTTTGGGGAGCATGGCTCACGCCCCCCCTTCCCGCTTTGTATTTAAAACAGAGATGTGCACGGATCTCAGAAAAAGTGACCTTCCAGTAAACAGGTAACAAAGGCAAACTCCATAGCAGAGACAAATCAACCCCAGCTCCTTGTTAGCATAGGATCCAGCAGTTTCCTCCAAACAAAGCGCGGCTTGGGCTTGTCTCTTCGACTCCTCTCGTTAGAAGCTGCAGATCTCCCGCTGGTCTTCGTTTGCTTGCTGGCTCTTTGAACCAGAATCCAATATGTCTTTACTTTCTGTTCTCGGCAGGATCACCCTGTGGCTGCTCCTTTGATGACCAAGTAGTGTGCATGTGTGTGTGTGTGTGTGTGTGAGTGTGCGAGCAACTGGCGAGCGTGTGCATGCACTTTTTTTCGCAGACGACACCTGGATTGTGTCCCTGTGCGCCCTCCTTCACCTGCAGGCGCAGAGTGAGTGACAGGAGGGGGAACAACCTGCGCTGCAGCCTTCTGCCCGATCGCTCCGCTCCGTTCTGCTCTGCACAGCTCCGCTCAGATAATACACAGCCTCAGCTATGAGACGGAGGAGGAGGAGGGTGAGATGGAGGGAGGGAACCGAGGCAGAGAGATGAGGAGCTCCACACACTCAAACACGGACAAACTGTCAGCTCTCTGTCTCTCTATCGTCTCGGCAGAAACACACTCCCCTCTCCCTCACAGTTCTGCTACAAAGCCTTCACGCAAAGGTGAAGATCTCCACTTGTGCTCTATCTCCGTCTTTAACTTTGGATCCAATATTTGTCTGACTTTTTCTTCTCTCCTTCTTCTTTCTTTCTTTCTTTCTTTTTTTCTTCCTTTAACGTCCCTCGAGAAGTGAAGTGGTCTGGCTTATTAACCCAGAGAGACCCAGACTGATAGCTCGTTGTATTGCTCCACAGGAGAAAGAGAGAGATTTGCAGACAGATAAAGAAATAGAAAAGCCAGGGAGAAAGACGAAGAAAATGAAAAAACTGCTGGGAGGGAGCGAGATGGTGGGGTGAGGAGGGAGGGAGAGAGAGAGAGAGAGAGAGAGAGAGTAAAGAGGAGAAAGAGAAAGAGAGAGGAGAGGATGAGAGCAGGCTCAGGTGAAACTAAGCGAAGATGATGGGACGGAGGACGGGGAGGGAGAGGAGAGGGAAGGGGGAGGGCAGAAGCGGCAAGTGGGCCAGCCTATGCAAATCCTCCCCGAGCAGCGAACAAATCAGGGAGGCAGGCAGCCACTGCAGAGGAGTGGGCTGCCTTTAGTCACAGGGAGAGGAGATGTGAGGCAGGGAGGAGAGGAGAGGAGAGGAGAGGAGAAGAGGGAGTGAGCGGCAGAGAGGGTGAGAAAAATGAGAGAGTGAGGGTAAAAACTGAAAGGGATAGATAATAGTAGTGCTACAGCTGTGCAGCTACAGTGTCTGGGACGCCTGGAGTCATGTTTTTCGAACCCAGCTCAGGGGGGTGGTGTCACTTTCCCTGCAACGTCATGCGACCTCCTCTCCCTCTGTGTTTTGATGCTTCAGAAAGCCTATTGAAGTCTTACCACTGAACTAAAAGAAGAAAAAAAAAATTCCATGCATTATGCACACGGCAACAGATTTAGTGAATTTCAAAAGGGTGAAATCTCTCCCCCCCCCCTCTCGAAAAGAAAAATGACAGAGAAGAAAGGCTTGCAGTCCCTGTTCTGTCAATCTCAGAGATTTCTGAAGGGGGAGACTGTCTGTGGAGCCTTTGGGAGAAATAAACACTCAAAGTCAAATTGCAGTTTAATCATGTCGCTCCTCGGAACATAATTTGATTTGACGCCAGCGTTGAGAATTTGGCTGCTGACCTTCCGGATCAACACTGAGATATTCTAAAAATGACAAGAGGAATTCATGCACAGCGAGTGATAGTATCCCCATTGATGTGCTGCACTGTAAAACTTTCCAAAACGTATGACTCATTGTTTGCTCTGTGGAGGCTCTGTGCACATCCACTTCACAGCTCCAGCTTTACTCTGTTTCCTAGCTTTTGTCAAGATGTCCCTTCCTATTTTTCCATTTAGGAGGAGTCCTTATCGGAGACCACTGCGGGCACAATTATTGCACTGCTTGTTGTGAGCACACAACGCAGAGATAATGTTTCATGGGCAAATGAACGACAGAGTAGGGAGGACATTCTGACATCCATTGATCCGTGTAAAAGGGAGGCAGCAGTCTGCATTAGAGTATATTTTTGCCTGAGAATAAATAACATTTACAAGCCATTGTTTCTGCAAATATTACACTGCCTACATGTATGGATATAACGCACATGTGTTTGTGAGAAGACAGCCATGTACTCACCAGAGCCAGAGCCTAACCCTAACCCTAACCCTCCCATACTGGAGACAGTAACATACATACAGTATAAGGTTCATTTATTCAGTGTACAACATTTCACATTGATTGGAGAGGGACTGAATTATTTGTGCTCCCGTTACGCTAGATTACTCAGAAATTACAATCAGTCTCCAGTTTATATAGTTACCAACTTAAAAAAAAGGTTGTTTTTTAACGCCTCTTTTCTAGAGATAGGACAGTGGACAGAGCCTGAAATCATGGCCCGAAAGAGCAGGGGTATAAAAGGAGCCACAGGTCGGACCCGAAAACCGGGCCACCCACCTTGAGGAAGCTGACTCCGGATCTACGAGCGTGTGCTCCAACCACCCGGCCACCTGCACCCCTATAGTTACAATTTATTGGGAAGAAAGTAGATCCACTGTACACAAACAACCTGCATGCTTACATAATATAAGAAGTGATCAAGAAAATGTACTTGTTTTCTTTTTTGGGTATCATTTAATTTTTGTAGTTTGGCAAATTTAAAATGATTCTATATTTGAAGCAACAGTTTTTTCTTCCTTCTTCTGTTTTTAGATTCAAACTTCATTACACATAATAAGAGTTTAGGCTATGAAAAATTCAAATGCACCTATACACGTTCATAGGTTAATACCTTTTAGGTATAAATGTAACGATAATAAGATATTCACAGTGCTACAGTCCCATTTGAATTGATATTCATTCAAAGACTTAGCCACTGCTTCCTCAGGACTTACGTTTAATAGGGGATTAATTGTTTATTCTACTGGCAATTATCACTGTATTTTGTTGCAAATCTATTTCATCCTAATAGGTGAAGGACAGGGTACAACTTACTATGTTGTCATATTAAGGCCCACCCACTAAAGACCAGTGTAAAAGCACAAAAACAACTATAGTTTGAAACCATGAAAATGGCTTTCACTATGATAGAAACACGTGTGTTCTTAGTATGTTAGACCCCATCACTCAGAGTCAGAAAGAGATTGAGGAAATACATTTGAAAGATCTTTAACATCATGTGATATTGCATACTGTATGTGTTGTAATTTGATCTTTTTCATGCATTTTTAATTACCACAGCTATATTTTTCTCCAGGCAGATTTCGTTGTACTCTTCTATGTGAAATAATTGGTGGCTTGAAGAACAGTCTCCAAGAAAATGTGAACTAGTGGTGCAGAGCAGATTGCAATTCAACAAGACCACACTTTTTGTTAAGTAGTGGATACAAGCAAGAGAGCACCGTGCCGGCTAAATATATCATCATAATGAAAATTGAATTAGCATGCCAGGTTACTGAGCATCTCCAGCACTTACTACTATTTGGTGAGCAGATTCTTTTCTTTTACTCGGCCCTGCATTAGAGCTGTTTGCATGTCTGCTCTCAGGCTCAAGCTCACTGTCATTCTCACGCTAACAGTCCCATCTTCTTTTGCAAGAGAAACATAACAAAAGCCGACAGGCCGACAAAAAAGATGCGTCACCTCTGATATTTCATGCAAATTATCTGTTCATGTCAATCTGTCTGGGATGTGTGATCAAAGATATTATTATGAATATTATTATTCAAAATAAGATTACTCTTTGTTTCTGTAGAGGATTATACATTTTTCACTTTTAAATGAGTCACTTAAGCCTTAAAGGTCACATATTGTACAAAATACACTTAACCATGTTTTTCTAACACTAATTTGTGTCCCTTGCTGTCTACAAACCCCCCAGTTATGAGAAAAGTCCATCCTCTCCTGCTCCATTTTTTAGGAAATGTGTGCTAAAACAGGCTGTTTGGAGATTTTCTCTTCATGACATCACAAAGGGCACTAACCCCTCCCCCAGGTGGGTGACACTCCCACAGCTTTTATGTTTTTTCTCCCCTCTGAGTCTGCTTTCTCACTGTGAACAATTAGTCATGATGCAAGAAAGCCCGAGCCACATCCCCTTCCAGAGAGGGGGTCACTTGCATTTAAAGCTACAGGACACAGAAACAGGTTGTTCTGAACAGGGCTGAAATAGAGGGGTTTAAAGGCATGCTGAAATACAGGATCAGAGTGGATTTAGAACAAGAAACTTCACCGACATGTTTTGGTGACCTCTGAGACTTATTTAACTTGTTGAAAAGGAGAATAATATGTGACCTTTAATGAAAACAACAAATTGGTTAGTTGAAGAGAGTGATGTGGAAATGCTAACAGTTCCACCTATTACCGACAAATCTCTCTTTTAATGGATTGATAGATTCTTACAAATAGAAAGAGAAAACATACAAATAGATTAGAAAACTGATGTTTTAATTGCAACTTGATCTAGAGTCTCCCCTTTCAGTAAAACTACTGCATGAGTATCAGAATGCTTTTTTGTCTTTGCTTAATGCAGCTGCCATAACTACTTCCAGAACTAATGCAGGGTAATAAGCTGCACCACATGTGTCTAAAACAAACCTGTCTCATTCTCTTTTGTGAAGAATATAGTCAAGAATCAGCAGCAGCTTAAAGAAATACTTCCAAAATTGTCCAATAGCGCCAAAAATAAGTTTAAATAAGCGATGATGCCGGTTTAAAAATGTCAAACTTATGAATAAAACACATTCAGCTGTGGGCAATGTTTGGAGAAAGACATCATTCCTGGTTTCTGAATTCAAACTGTGTGATGTTGGTGTGTAGAATAGAAGAAAGCAATATGTCACCCTCATCATTACCCTCCTTCCACTACAGCGAGTGTGGACCATCCAGAAAGTATTTATTCTCTTTATAGCGCAGTACAAGTAGAGCGAGCGGTTGATACGCAATCTTAGTGAAATGGCCCATCAGGGTGCTCGGCCTTTCAACAGCGAATCAGAGGCATTTATGCTGCAGATGGAGGCTCTCGCTTATGTGGGCACGCCAGGCACTGCGGCCGCTCGGAAACCTGCCTTCTTCATCTTAATCCAACATTTGCATTTTGTACACTCATGCATAAGCAAACAAGCCACCTGTACAGTACACACATGCATACAAACCTGATACTCCAGTGCAGAGCCACGCCCGAGCCTGCCAGACTCTGCTGCGTCTTCTGCTCCAAACTAGTCAACCAATAAGAATCTGGGGAGCGTGGAGTCTCACGCTGACTTGGTAATGAACCCTCGTCAGGATCGCGGCTAATTAGTGTTTTACATTCTGATTTCTCTGTGGTGTCGCGCTGTGACAAATGAAGTCTGTTCCTCCTGCCCTGCACACAGGCAGGCACGCAGGCAAATGGAGCGCAAAACATCTTCATGTCACAGAAGAGTGGGGACACAGAGGAGAAGTGTTGAGAAACTCCCTCACTCTATTCACCTCCAGTCTGTTTCATTACTTAAAACCACCAGTCCAAAACAAGACATGCTCCTTTTTCATGGCGGATAAACAGCAACCTCACCCAACACAGAGACAACTGAACTCAAATTATGGACTTGTTGGAGATTGTTGTCAGAATTGTCTCACACAATTACTCTCATTTTTAATGATTTTATCTCAGTAATATGGATAAATCAATTAACTGGTCAAGAAACAATTTAAAAAAAAGCATCTCCAAATCCACAGCTGAAGAGGGACAGGAAATGTGGGGATAAGCGAGAGGGGGATGACATGCAACAAACAGCATCCGAACACGAGTTGAAACCGTGACCAGTGTGATGAGGACTGTAGCCTCTGTACATGGGCTATATGCTCTTCCAACTGAGCTAAACCGGCGCCACCAGAACTACTTTTTTCATGAGTGAGCTTCATTTAAGAAGGTGAATCGATGTGCTTTTAAAACACACTGAAAGAACCTGTTGGTTAAAAGTCAATATCAGACAGAGCTGAACTCCTTAACGATTTTGAGGCTGATATGGAAACTTAATTTTTTTGTATCTGAATTTTGACTCTGAGAGGAAGGCAAATCCATTTCGCTGCTTCTAAGGTTATTTCAAAGGTGTGTTGCTTTCTTTCCTCCAATTAGGTCGAAAATAACTGGAGTGTAATGTTTCAGTTCCATGCTCCCACATGCAAACAGCTAAAAAATTCAGCTTGCTTGAAAGGACAGGCTTAAATTATTTGCAAAGGACAAAGAGCTTCTTTCCAGGTATTTATTTGGACCATAGGAGACTACTGAATGGTAAATGGACTTCAGCTTGTATAGCACTTCTAACTACTCGAAGCTCTTTTACACGGCAGGTCACACCTACCCCTTCACACACTGATGGCAGAGGCTGCTTTATAAAGTGACCATCAGAAGTAACTAATCCCGTTCATACTCATTCACACTCGGCCGACCAAACAGCAGGAGCAATTTAGGGTTAAGTGTCTTGGGCAATCTTGCGCCCTAAGGACACATCGGACATGTGGCTACAGGAGCTGGGAATCGAACCATCAACCTTCCGGTTGAGAAATGACTGACTCTTCCAACTGAGCCACAGCCCCCCCACAGTAGACACATGCTGCACTCTCTTCTACATAAAATAGTAGTGACAACGATATTGACAGTGATACAACAAGCAGTATTTGAAGCTTTCTTTTTAGTAAGCTTCCATTATTCTCACCAAAGTATGCACATGTGTGTGTGTTGGTCTTTGTTTTTGGAGAGCTGTTGTTTATAATCTGCAACTCAGCATTTCACATCCCAAAAAATATGCTAACCCAACAGCTCTTGGGATAGCAATGACAAGACCAAAACCCCACTTATGAAACCCCAGAGAGCAATATTTGTAACAAACCACAACAGGAAAGTGAAGTGAATTTTTACAGAAATGTCTCAGCTATATAAGATACTAAGTGTGCAACGTTGACCTTTTTAGTCTGATGGTTCTGTAGACAGCACATCATGAAGTGTGCAAAGTGATAAAGACAGATGGTTAAAATTGTCTTATTTTTTTACTTTAATTAAATATGAAGTGACAATGTGAAAACAATTTGACAATGTGAAAGTGGCTGTTGTCTTAATTATAGCCTCAATCGTTATCTTTCCTGTGAGTTTTTTTTATGGTGAGTTCAGCTCATTGTTTCACTTTTAGCCTCACAGTTTTACTCTTTTGGTTCACAAACACCAATCTCATAGTCTTGTCAGGAAGATGGTGCCGTTTTTATAAATACACTGCGAAATAATGAACAGAAAGACAAAGAAGTAGCTGGTCAATGTAGTCATTCTGCAGCTACAGAGTCGGACTGTCTGTATGTCAATATTAGGAAAGGACCAAACACAATCAAACATTGATCCTGGAATTGCAAATAGTAAAGAAACATTAAACCAAATTAATGGCAATGTTGCTCTGTGACTGCTTGGTGTGAAAACAAGTAAGTGCTGTTTTCACATCTTGTTTTTTACAACCCAAGTGGCCAAAAACAATTACATTTTAACCAGTTCATTTCCTTGTTAAATTATTTTCAGTTATTGCTTTAAATGTTAGCTGTATAGTGGTACAAAAAGAATGAGCATAAAGTAGCTAAAAACAATGGAAAAGTCGTAGTTGGAAGTTGTTGAGATATCTTTTAATGAAGTCTAAATCAATGGTTAATGTTTATGGTCAAAACATTAAAAGTAGTATGAAGTCATATTTCATCTCAATACATTGGCCAATGATATACAGTGGCTGGAACTCCCCAAGTTGGCAAACTGAGATATATTGTCTGGCAGATATTATTAAAGAATAAAACTAAAAATAGAGGAAAAATCCATAAAATATTGGGCTTGAATCTCTTTTACTTTTAAATAATGGTTTGATAAACCATCCAAGGGTCGCGAAGAACTCTGCTTGATAGACCACGAGCTGAGTCAGCTGTTTACGGTTGAGTTATTTTGGATGCTTGAATCCCTTAAATAGAGGTGACACAAGACAAATAAATCAAACAGACGACTTAAGAAAACTCTCTGCAACATACACATGTTATGTCGACTGATTTAGACTGTTGTGTTTTAGGTCAACACGCATCTGCTCTTACACGACAAACATTGAGAGCCAACGATGACGACATGCAGACGTGAATACACATGGCACACACGCACACACACACACACACACACACACACACACACACACACATACAGTAGTCTCAAACCCTGCCCGTGGCGAAAGTGCAGTAATCCATCCGTTGCACTGCACTGCAGCCTAACACACTTAATAATGAATGAATCATAAAATCAAAACTGACAAGCAGCAATTGAAACGTGGCCGTTTGTTGGAAAGATTAAAAATGCAGCAACACCCGTATAACTTATAAATGAAGACTGAAATCTAAATTGGAGGGAAACAGCCCAGGTTGAGCTGAGCCAAAATAAAACAAAAAAAACAAATGCACAAAATACCAAGGAAGGGAAGACAGAAAGAAAAACGACACAAAAACACACGTAATGCAAACATTTCTGTAAAAAAATAAACAAAACCTCACACGTCGAATTGTGCAAGCTTCAAAGTGTGAAGAAGTTATACAGACTTTTCAAAAAATGCTGCAAAAGTCTATACAACAAAAAAAAAAGAATGACTGCACGGCTCAAATGTATTTTTGTTTTCACATAAAATGTGCATCAAGATAAGATGCACATCACAGCGTGTTCCCGAGGGTGCGGCACTGGGTACAATGCATTCCCCCAAGACCTAGTTTCTACAGAGGAGACAATTATTCTGCACATACAGATTTCTGTCTCACCTTTCATTCGTCACAAATAAAGATCTGTGTCAGGAATTAGTCTCTTATTGCTTGTGTGGGATCATTCATCATGCTGAATGAAGTTACAGCTTTTATTCTGAGGGCACCTTAGGGGAGGAGATCCAGACAGTTTACTTAAGCACCTGTAGTCGAAGAATAAGGAAGGTAATGTTGAAATGCTGTGCAAAATAACTAGAGATGTTCCAGTACTTTTATTCTCTTCCTCATAGAGATTCTGATATCTTAACCCTGAGTATCGGGCAACTGTGTCTGTATCAGACACGCAAAAATAATAATTAAATATTTATAAAAAATAACATATTAATGGCCTGTGTCAAATGTTGGCTATTTAGCCCTGTTAGTGCTCAGAGCTCGATATCAGTGCACTTCTCAACAGTGCTTTCTATTGGTGGCTCAATAGTTGGCTCATGGCACTTCTGCCTCCCTCAGTAGTGACCTTAAAGTCTGTTTTAAGTCGCTCTATATGCTTAATGTTTGCTTTTATTCACAGAAGTTCCACCAAGAAAACATCAAAACAAAGTGAAGGGATCCTGCCTCAGCATTAGCAGCAGCAGCTGTAGACCAGGAAGAGACCAAGTCAGATTAGTTTCTTCTTTGTAACTGTTGATGACAAAGTTGATATCAGAAGTCCCGCCCTTTCTTGATTTTGATTGGTCGGTGAGGTAGAAGTTACATAGATGAGTATGGAAATAATCCAAAAGTAGAACTAGTTTAAACTGCAGATTGATGTGAGAACAGCGGAGATTAAAAGAAAAGAAGCTGACACCGATGGAGTTTTTGCGCTCAGGACGCTGATTGCTAAAATTGCGGGACTCATTGGTGTTGTAAAGAAATGCGCACTGGCAGCACAAAAAAAATGGCGATAGTGGAAACAGACTCAAATCATGGAAAAAACGGTGATTACTCACAGTTAGCTAGCTTCGACTTACACTCCACTCTCTGTCAGGCAGTATCAGATACCAAGACAAAAACTGATAATGGAACAACTGGAAAAAAAAAAATACAGTGGTGGATGAAGGAAGTTTGTAATCAATGATTAAGCAGAGACATGTAGCCTAATTTCTGTCACCACTTTATCAATCTGATGTTAAACCTTGACTATTTTACAATCAGTCTAAAGTAAAATGCAGCAGAACACAAGACAGACATTAAGTATAAAGAATGCATGTCTGCCTTTTAGTCAGAGGGATCCTTTAACTGGATACCCAGAAGTTAGGTGAACGTGTTGGAGAGCAACCACTTTCCTGAAGTGCCCTAAAGCAATAAAAGATTCTGATTGTATACCAGCTTCTTGGTGAGCTTTCCCCACAGGGACCAGTGAAGCCACTACTCACACAAAATCCTGCCTTGGTGTGAAACAGCTGCAGCCTCCAGCATCAGCAGCATGTGACATCTGCCTGCCACACGGCAAACAGCTACTGAGCGCCACACAGCTTTAGAAAAGGGGGGTTCAGGAATCCTAGAGAAGAATTTAATCTAAAGTTTGTTTGGAATTAGCTTTCATAATAGCTGTTTTTTTAGAGCTGACTTTCCATACAGTGAATCTGCCCAGATAAACAGGCACCATAACTCAGATATTGCCTTTAGATATGGCTTTAAAGATTGCAGATATAAATACAAATATTAGCCACAGAAAAATGAGGAAATAATTACCTCTAGAGGGGGGTGATCTCCATGTCTGAGCATCAAAGCTATCAGACTGAGAATTAAGTATACCCTCGTGAAAACAAAGCCCCCCTCCCAAAGAGTAGATAACTGCTCTCTGTGGGGTTGCAATGATTTGGTGAAGTCTTTGCTATAAATGGAAAAAAGACAGACGTGTAATTTGCTCTTTTCTAATCCCTTGCAGCACATCTATTCCCAAAACAGTTCATATAACTGAAATCATCCGTGCAAGGTGCAGAGCTGGCAAAACTTCCTTCTCACAACTACTCTTGAGTTAAAAAAAAAACTAAAAAAACTGTTAGCTGTGTAGTTATTTTACTGGCAAACTCAAATCTCCTGATATCACACCCTGCACCTACACCCTGTCATGCTTTTGCCCGACACAGAGATAAGTGACAAGGCGATATTATCATGTGGCACTTGGTGTGATGGGGTTTCTCTGAAGGTTTCCCCCACCAGAAGGTCCAGGTGATAAAAAATACTCTCTAGAAAAAAAGGATGCATACATTTTCACTTTCATTCCGAGCATTTTAAACACACAGCTGAAAAAAAAAAACTATAGAGAGAAGTTACAACTACAGATTGTGGCACTATTGAAAAAAATAGATGAATCAACAATTTTCAGTTTGAGCCTGAGTGTAGCAGAATGTTACTCTAATCTAGCATAAGTAATAGAAATACAGTAGTAAGAGTATCTTCAAAATGATCCATTGTTACTTTACAACAGATATCCTGCTTTCTCTCTTCAGGTGAACATTCTCCACAGTCCACCTGCAAGGGCCCCTACATTTACATTTACAGACACAACAACAACAAAAAATCTCCCCCCTCTCTGATCCCACTTTTCTACCCGTCCCCTCGACATTAACCTTCTGCTGGTGTTTCAGGGTAGAGCACACGTCTATTTTGTCTCCCGCGTGGCATTCGCCTGAGCCAGTGTGCTCAAGGTGATCCAGGATCAAAGGATCAGCGCGTCTAAACAGAGAGGGCCACATACGCTCACAGATGCACAAACACACAGTGGAGTCCCTCCGTCAAAGGAGACGGAGTGACAAACTTTGAAGCAAAGGATCAAACAAAAAAAAAAAAAAACACTTGGGGAGCAGAGGCGACTCAGATGACTTGACACAATAGCTTTGCATTTTTAAAACTCCAGTACAGGGTGAAGACATACTGCACAGATTGAGTTTTAGCTTTATTTTAGAAATGCTTACTGCACACAGGCTGCGTTATTTGATGTAAGACACAGGGAGGAGAGGGCTGGCGGAATTGGCTCTACTTTACAGCAGAATGGGAGTTTGATTGCTCTATTTCACGAAGCCTGATGATGCCGTTTTCCATTTCTCAACATTTTAATCCCCGTCTTAATGCACTCTGGCAAATTGGTTCCAATGAATACACTCTGGTTTGCCAGGATGATGATAAACACACACTAGATTGCTAAGAAATGGTAATAGAGAGCATTTCAACCTTGAAAACTGACACTGAAAATACCCATATACAGCATTTTACAGTTTCTGCAGAAGGCTTGTTTGTATTCTAGGTACGGAAAGCGGCAGGCACACAGCCAATCTGCCCCCTGCCACTTCCAGGGCTTCGTCAAAACAGTTCTGGCCAAGCGATTTACAGGCAATATATGAAATATGGATCATACCTAGTTGAGGGAGAAAGTGCCCCGGGATTTTATGCCGTGTGTGTGATACATGTGACGGCTGAGTGGGCGAGAGACAGAAATGATTGCTTATGGGATGGTGTAGGAATGTGAAACCATCACAACAGTAATATGTACATGTTGCCTTGGCTTATCTGCAGGATCATACGCCGGTGCAAGGATAGTAAACACAAGGACACACTGTAGTAATGCATGCAAAAGCACATTTTCTCTTACATTCAAACAGAAAGGTGTATAGCTTATGACCATGCTTTGTGCAGACTGACTAACGCAACGTATCCTCACTGCTTTGTGAGTCAATGTCTTCAGAAAGTAACAAGGGGAGTAATTCAAATGTTCATTTTCTTAACTCCAAGTACTTGAAAGGGAGTAAAAACAGTCATGGTTAAAGGACTACCCATGACTTTGCTAAAGCAGCAGTGTCCTTAACCCCATCCATGTTTTGCTGTAATGACAAAAGCACAAAACAGAACCTGCTACTAAGACAGAACACTCAAGACTTCATCGACTTCAAAATGTTGCTTTGGAGTGTAAAAGTTCAAATTTATTAAATGGCTGCACACACCACCAGTTGAGGTGGTTTGGGCATCTGATTAGGATGCCTTCTGGACGCCTCTCTTTGGAGGTTTTCCGGGCACACACAACTGGGAGGAGACCCTGGGGTAGACCAGGAGTTCCCTGAAGAGATTATATATCCCTTCTAGACTTGGAATCCCCCAGGAGAAGATGGAAAACATTGCTAGGGAGAGGGAAGTCTGGGTTGACTTACTGCACTTGCTGCCACCTTGACTCGACCTCGGATAAGTGGAAGAAAATGGTTGGATGGAAAAGCCCTAAATACTTCTTCATTTCTTAGGTAAGGAGTCTTTCAGAGAGACTTTGGTCTATGTGGTTTGGGAATGTCCCGCCAGGTTCCTAGGTGAGGATTTGATCACATGCCAAGAAACTGCACAGCAGTTCATATTCTCCATGGTGGGATTAGAAAACTGTGAGGTAAAACACTCAGAGCAGCAAAAAAAAATGCTTCTTGTTGTCGATGCTTCCAAGGTTAGCAGCAGAATTGGTGCACAGCTATAAGGCAGGCTTGTCTACCTGTTACAGTATTAGGCCTGTACAGTGTAAATAATGCAATAAGGATATGATGAGGTATGTGGTGCAATGAATAATACCTAAAGGTACATGTCAACTATTACAATTCCTATGACTGTTTTGTTATTCAGCATGTTTTATACAGCACCTTTGTTGGTGGCACATTGTCAAAGCAATTTGAAAACCAAAAATGTTGTTGTTTTCCCACCATGGTCTTTATCAACCACATGGTATCACTCATAGCCTGAGGCTTAATGCTTGCTCACCTCACAGTAGCCACCAAACCGACACATATTAATCTGACTGCAAGCTGAGGCTTCACCTGATCGGCCAAAGAAGAATGCACAGCTCGTGTGTTTGGGGCTTCTTCTATAGAAAAATGTGTAAAATACAATTTATCAGTCAGCCCTATTTAGTATGTGATTTATCACTGTTAGCAGATGACACTCTGCTTTTTGTGCTGGAGTCCTCTCAGCTGACGCCCCCGCTGGACAACTAACTGGAGAGTTGTTTTTTTTGATGCATTGTTACAGTAACATCGATTGAAATGTAGTCTAACAGTCGATTGTGTGACTGAAATGTCCTTTAGAAAGAGGGTGAATAAAGAAGGCCCAGCGGCTACATAACACTCAATGAGAGACAGTCAGATATCCAATCCAACACCTCCTCTAAAAGCCATCATGAAGTTGTCCAAGAATCCAGCGGCTCAACACTACTTGTGCGAGGACAACAATACGCGCTCTTCTAGTTTGAAAACAGCATCATTGTGTGTTTAAGTGCAGCGCTGAGTGACTATTCAAAAGCAACCCCCGCGCCTCCGCTATCGCTCAAAACCTCAATTTTGCTTGTTTTTTGACAAAAGCAACATTGAGCAGCTGCAGAGCTCTCCAAAACTCACACCTGCCACTCAACCCACGTGTGTCACCCACAGGCCAGCTGGAGGTTGACTGTCAGCTCATTTGTCGAACAATAGACAATCATTTGCTACTCTCGCTCCTGCATGCATACATACACACTCACACATAGGTAAACAAACGCACGCATACTTCAGCTTTCTCTATTGCTAATGCTCCCCGCCTCATTTCACCCACCAAAGTGACAGGGACGGACACGCTCAGCTGCCTTCCCGCTCTATTGGTGTGTGGGTTTGTGCCGGCAAAGGCACTTTTGCATCACAACACACTTAATCGTGGCGGTATAACAGATGCTAGTGTACAGCAGGTATGCAAAGCTCTCTGCCAGGTGTGGCCCAGCAACACTGCTGTCACTGCAAAAATTGTCAGTGCCCTGGAACTCATGATGTGTGGAGATGTTTTGGGTCACGTCCCAGGGGGGGACAAGTGGATGACATAATGCACAGAGGACGACTGCGGGGTTTCTTTTCTGTGGACTAAAATTCTGTTTAGTATCCTCCGGTAAAAGGTTTCTTCAGTCTCACAGTTTCCTGTTCTGAAACACAGCAGACCTATAATAACCTTGAATAATAATGCATTGCAATAATGATATCATGCCTCAGCAGCCGGGTATAAATTAAACGGAAGACATTTTTAATTACCCCAGGGTAGCTGAATATTGGCCGTCTTGCCCCTGTGAGGCTCATGTGCTGATACTGCGGTGGGGTGATAAAATTCAACCACAGGCCCCTTTGACCACAATCCAGGCTGGCTTCCATCTTTTCCCCTTCGCTTAGGCTACCTGTGCTGGTCCAATTAGAGTTGGCGGAGGATAGGACAAAGCATGGTGGGCAAACGGTGACATTTCACACGGGGCGCTCTCTCTCATGAATATGGAAGAGAGTAATTATGGCTGGAAAGCGGTCTCCTCTTCCCATGCATATAGATGCACAGAGTTTTAGGTCACTTTCGGGAGAGGTGAATGATATGACAGGAAGCAGAAGGTACACTGTCTTGTTATGACACGCAGCTCGCCAAGTACAATTATTATGATGTAATGAATATGGGAAAAAAAAAAAACAAGCGGGTTACAAATCAGAGTGAGATGTTTGTTCAATTAAATTGGGATCTGACAAACAAAGTACCTTTATGACACTGAATAATGCTGCGCTCACAACTGGTTCATAAAAGGCCAACAAAACAAAAGACCCTGGACTCCAGGCTTTACATTTGAGGTAGCAATTTACCTGTAAGAAAATGTTTCAAGTAGATACATCAGTAATTCCAATATGTTCTACTCTGGCTTGTGTTCTCTCTTTTGGACAGTATGTGTCAAATTAAAGTTTAGGTATGGAAATGAAAATAAAAAAGCAAAGATGAGCTAGCTAGATTTTGGAAGTTTCCGACCAGAGAACATAAACATGCAGTTCTCGAAGGACAAGTCAACACGAGTGTATTGTTTAGAGGAATTTGAGGCATTTATTTTTCCTAGTTGAATTGAACCTATCTCCCTTCCACTGCAATTCTTGTGCTACTAAATGATGCCTGTGGTCCTTATTCATGTAAAATGAGTCCATAGGCAAGTCAAGAATGCAGATAGGGAGAAAAACCATTCATTGAACACCCTGTTTTTAAATATCTGGTCAGTATTATATAACTCAAGCTGTTGAAAGGCTTTAATTGATAGTTTTATAGAAAGTACCCTAACAGATAAAAACAATGTACACAAGGATTTGCTTTTAGTTCTTTTAGCTTCCTTATATCATCTTAAATCGTTGGTCCTCTTGGTCCCAGCTGGTGTTGTTGGGTTCTTGTGAAGTTTCCTGATGGGTCTTATGATGGGCCTATGATGGTTGGGTAAAATGTGTTTGCTTGGTATTTTTTTGGAATTGTCTTCTGTTGTCCTGTTTATTTTGCATTGTCTTTATTCTTGCCGTTGTTTATGTTCTTCTGTGTTTGGTTTCTTTTGCTTTGTTCTTTTTTTTTTTTTTTTTGCCTTTTCTGTAAGTCAAATCACTTTGTAAACCTGTGTCCTTAAAATGTGCTTTATAAATAAAGTTATTTTAACTGTTATTAAGTATAACAGACTGGATCCACTCAGTGAGTAAGAGCAGTGTATGTTTGAGGACTAGATTGATCTCTGTTGTATAATTATGATGATCATACTAAAAAGTTTCATGCTCCTGACGACACACAGGACTGTTTGTGTAAGCCAATAAAAACGTGAGCCGATAAAATAGCAATGTGTTTTTCCCCACTAAAATATAAAATTGAATTTACATATGAAACAGGGAGAATTAAAAATGAAGGTCTGTATTCTTAGAAAGGCTTATGTCACAGGCTTGGCTTACTCTGCATTTGAGGTAAATAAAAAAAACACAGTGTATGAAAACTCCAGATGATAAAAAAATATGTGCAGGAAAAAAGCTTTGGCTTTTTGTTACTATCAAGTATTACCAAAACAGTGTAACCTTTTTTTCTCCCAGCACACCTGTTACACGCTGACATGTGTTATTATGTTTTACATCTGAAACATTAAGATAAGGCCATCATTTTCTCAATCTTAACCTGTAAGGCAGGCAGAAGGAAGCTTCCCAGGAGGCAGCTGACGAGGCGTGAGATGTGAGCAGATAAAAAGATGTGTTCACCCGCCTTTGTTGATATACAGATAAACAAGATATGAGCATATACACACACACAAAAAAAGCATACCAACACACACATAAAGCTCAGGAAGAATCATCTAAGCTACAGAAATAATTATGATGAACTTCAAACCACTCATTTTCACCTCAGAGGAGGTATAGCTTTACAAAGATCAGATGGCTGCTTATGTGTCATGTTTGTGTGTCTTAAGCTCTAATTATCAGGTCGGCACTTTTCCATACGCTGTTATTCATAAAACATATGCCCCTCCTTCCATTTTATTTTTTTTAGTACTTTATAATTGCATATTTACTTGATCATTAAATCGGAGGAATATTTCGGAGAATCTTACGACAAAGACTAATAAGCATATCTCGACAGAATAAAGAAACAGGCTTGATAAGGAGATGAAAGGTCGCCTTGTTTCCTCCTTTTTCATTTATTTTAGCACAGACACACACAAAACACCCACATGATATTCCCTCAGATTTCTCCACTGATGACTGTTTGGCATTGAATGTACTTATTGAAGTGATTCATCAAAGCTGCGACATACAGCACTGACATTAATGGAAACAATCAATGCAACACTTTTTTTTTATGGCTGCACCATAATGGCCACTTGGAAATAGTAGGTGCATGTACAAATGTTTTGCTTTTGTTGGCACAATGATTGGTTAGCTTAAGTGTAAAATGAAGGAGGTACAATTGATTTAACTGTTGGGCATTTTTGGTGGAGTAAGACAAAAGCACAGAGCTGTCGACACACTTTGCTTAACGCTCCTGTGAGGAACTTTTGGTTAGGTTTCGGCGACCCCTGTGGACAAAGGGATGTATCGTATATATTTTCTAAGATTGTCCTGTGAATGTTAGCTAGTGTTTAGTCTTGCTGTCCTTTGACAGACATACATATCACTCATTCAGATTATTTACCGTAAAACATGTACAAAAGAAAAAAGGCTGTTTCTGCACTTTGTTGTAAATGGTCTAGCATGACATCCACACTGTGGGAGCGTTTAGAGGAATTAAATATTGCAATATGGAAACAGTTAATTATGTCGTTGATGGTCTTGTTTGTTTTTATAGTTCCTACAGAGGCATCAGTATTAATTTCAGTCAGTTTCATGACCATGAATAAAACTCCTCACAGGGGCTTTAAACAGGACTCAATCAGGCAACGCTAAATTGGTGAGTCTAAGCCGAAGAGAGACAAAAGCTATTACGGGCTAACACAGAACTGTAGTCTTTTTCCTTTTCTGACCTAAGGTGCGCAAGATACACGGAGCAAAGCAGTGAAAAGAGCAAACGGCGTCAATATTTCAGCTGTATCTAATGGAGGAACTGAGCATAGCTAAAATAACCCGGGACTCTGTGTCTTTTTTTTTTTTTTTTGCCAGCCCGAGCTAGGCAGCTAAGTGCAATCCCTGATGGGCCTCAGTGAAGGCAATCAAGCCTGAGCAGGAACATCTGCCTGAATGTTTCTGAACATTGTACATGCTGACGACAGCGTTAGGCTTTTAAAAAGACACCGGCTCCCGTATTCTCACATGTTACAGAGTCTCGCACCTAGGTTGAGCAGCGTCCAGCTATTCTTTTCACCTTTTACTGGGGGGGGCTGTGCACCTTTAAGTAAATGTCAAAATTACCCTCACAGAAAGCTGTGAGGGTAAGAAGTCAGGGGAGTGGTGGTGAAAAGTTCAGAAGGTTCTATTTAAAAAGCGATACCTTTTGGTTTTATTTCGATTAACTTGTGTAATTTGTGATGAGTAATAGCAAAACAAGCCCAGCATGTTTTCATCAAGGGCTGAACATTTACTGGAATGTTACTAAAATCCATTTTGTTGAAGCTGAATTATTAAAGGTGACACAAAATTAACAGAACAACCCATGTTAAGAGATGCTCGATAAGAAAAAAAAAAAAAGAAATGCCTGAAGAAAGTCGTCCCACGCCATGAATTGCTTTCATTAACCTAAATTCTAAAGTTAGCTTTGGAAAAGATTAAAAGTCTTTTTTATTTCTTTTCTCCGGTTGGATGGATGTTCAAAGAATATTTATCTTGGAAACTGAAATCACTGATCTCATCTCATCTAACACCACCTTCATGCTTCTTCAGATAGCTAATAGGATTCCTTTGCTCCATATTCACTGGTTTCCTAATCTCCAATAATCCCCCATGGAATAACACCCATGTGCTAAAATAAGAGGGTTTATCTGGAAATTACACCAATTGTGAGTGTCTCCTCAAAGTCTTTTTTTCCCCCTCATTTCAGACCGCAGATTTACAGCCACCTCTGAAAATGGAAGCTCTCTCTTACCTATCTGTGAAAATGTCAGCAATTGTGGCCAACTGTGAATTGTTACTGTCAAATTAAGATTACCAAGTTCTTTTTTTCCCTTATTCTCCAGAGCATGGCACAGGTGGTCTTTAATCAGCAACAGACACCTCAAGCCACAGCTGAAGGAATTTGCAATAAAAGCCTAGAAATCTTTAACATGTGATGCCAGAATCAGCTCTTTTAGTCATACCTGATGAGCTTGTTAGCACAAATGCAACAAGAGAAAGAGACAGATGATGAAATTGGAGGTAGCACCACTAATGGGGAGATTCTCATTCAAGGTAGCATCTATTTTACCCCATCCCCCCCTTTACTTCTGTATAAAAGAGCAACGAGACGAGTGCCGGTTTCCTACTTAATTATCTCTCTAATGGAGGAAGAGAATGGCATTTAATTACTCGGCCCCAGATTTAGACTCGTGGAATGCAAGAGGTAAATGGATTTAATGTTGCGAGGATAAATGGAGCTGCGGCGATGATATGCAGATGTTTGCACATGTGCAGCAGGCGTATCAAACTAGCACACAGCACTTGATACGACATTACAGCCTCCTGCTAAATCTGCTCAGTACTATAAGAGCCGTCAGGAGTAATCACATGGCATTTAAAGCCCAGGCACACACCGTAAAGGATGACGCCTGTGTGTGTTATTGAGTGATTATCTATCTGACCGTGTGGTAAAAAAAAAAACATAACACATGCAGAGGAGACGCAGGAGGGATGCCCTTAGAGTCACATATCTGGTGCCAACATTCAGGAACAGCTGCCAGTAAAGATATATTCAAATTCTGCAAAATGGGAAGATTCTGGGAGGGTTGTGATACCAGAAATACTCTGAAAACATTACGCACTCTAGTCTGAGTCATGCCTTTAGTCATCCATGAGAAAATGTTTAATGAATATTTGTTATCCATTAAAGTTTTTAAGGAATTAAGTTTCGCTGAAGGGTAAAAAAAAAAGAAGTGAATTGTGAAGTTTGATTGATTCATTTTGGCGTTTAAACACAGCTGTGACTGTCAGTTCAGTGAGGGAAATGAGTCTCTTTGTTGTCCAATTACATCAAGGCTTGTGGAGATAGAGTAGCATCGACTGTCATGTATGACAGCACAAGACATTGAGAGTTTTTGATCGACATACAATATGTCCCATGTTTGTTTTGTCATGTTCACTAC
The DNA here is from genome assembly GCF_963930695.1 of Labrus bergylta. NCBI lineage: Eukaryota > Metazoa > Chordata > Actinopteri > Labriformes > Labridae > Labrus > Labrus bergylta. Next base: position 20,805,094 of record NC_089209.1, on the reverse strand, counting down.
ACATCAGATGATGACTTGGTTGATTGTGCCACTGTATGTTATCTACGCAAACCTTAATAATAAATAAAGAAGAATTAACTGCTGTCACAGCGAGGCAGGCTGACAAAAAGTATCAAGAAACATTCAAATAATACTTTCACTTTTTCTCAATGAGTGTGTTCAAGCCTGCTCCTTTGGAAAAAAAACACTTGCCGTGCAAACTTTTCCACACTTGATATTAATTTGGAGAGAAAGAAATCACATGCAACCCCAACATGCGAACTAATCTCTTCTGCAGCACTGTAACATCACTCATACTATATTTCTTTGCGTTCCATGTGCTATGGTTTCCTGACTCCATGCATGTTAGGAAGAGCTGTAGCAGCACAGCTTCACATGACTGTAACTGGTGCTCCGGGCTCTGGTTTCTCATTGGCGTGCAAATTGGAGTCATTGGTTTCTGCTGGAGGATTTACTGACTACATAACAGATTAATGTGAACTCTATATCATCACTAACTCTTACTGATTAGTCCGAAACTTGATACTTTCATATCATAATTATGAAGAAGCCAACATAAACATTCAGCCGGAATCTTAAAAGAGAGATTCCATTAAAAAGTAGGATACATAAAAAGAGCCATGATGGACAATGTAATGTTGAAATAACTAGAAATCTCTCAAACCATCACAGTTTCTTTCAATGTTTTTGTCAAAGGCAAAAAACTGTTTACCTTAGATGAGTTGTTTCTCTCTAGAGTGCACATGTTCAAATATGTTACGACAAACCATATGTTTTTGTATGTAATTTATTGGTCTAAACTTCCAAAATTAAATGTCAACTATATTTGTTATCAGTCTTTTATTTACTGTTGCTGTTAAGACTGGTATTTCAGATCAAATCACACTATAACACTAAGGTCAAATGTGACTTAAGCGTTAGACAAACATGGCGGACGACGGGCAGGAAGAAATTGTAATATTTTATAGACCACATTTAACAGAAAACTCACAAAGAAAACAGTCAAACTATGGATAAAGACATGGAACATGGGCTATACATGTTACTGTGCGAGTTTAAGGTGGGTGAAAAATGATTTGCTGTGGGTTGTTGTGCCTACTTCTTTAGTCAGCTCGATTCCTAGTTGTCTATAACTTTTTCACATGATAATTCACAGAGTGTGTGCTCAGCTCTCCCCGAGGATCCCCCCCACACACACTGCTAGGAGATCGGATCGATTTGAAAGGACTGCCCCTGCGTCCTTTCGAGCAGATCAGATCAGATCACTCTTGACAAACCTCACACCACGGGAAAGTCTGGCATGATAATCTTCAGAACCATCAACAAACCCAGACCTTTGTTGTTGATTGTCAGAAGGGGGTAATTGGGCTGATTATCTTGTAGTGTGCACCCTGCTTTAAGTGCATCAAAGTGACTTCTCATTCACCCACGTCAACTCAAATGACTTTCCCCCCAATCTTAATTCCAGGGGCACCATGGTAGGTTTTTAAATCTGCAGACTGCAATAATCCACAATAATCTGTCTTCAAAGTGGGGCTGCAAAACTACGGGGTACACGGCACTGTCAACAGCAGTAAACTTGTCACTGTTCCCTCTTGCAGACAAAATGAGAGGTAGAGCTTCTGTGCTTTAGCTCTGATTTCTTCCAGATTAGAAGTAGCTGCTTATAATCTGCCAGATCGGATGCTGCAGGCCGCTTTCATTGGTCAAAGCAAACATATACACAACATCTCTGGGCAGTCAGTAAGTGCGTACTTACAGTAAGTGAACATATAAATGTGCTCATGCACAGACTTGTGCACATGCACCATCTCAAATGGCAGGGAGGATAGTGCACATCAGCAGAAACAGAGACCAACGGCTCCTAAACAGCCCACGCCATACCTTCAAGCAGCTGCTGCATCGGGCTAGTGAAGTGTAATCAAAAGCCTCGGCCCGCCTCAGGGTCACTTCATCAGAGAAGTTATCACGCCTGAATTATACATGACAGCTTCTGTAAACCATAAATGTTGAATATCCCGTTTGCACACAAGAAACGACAAAAGAGAAAATATGGAAAATGAGATCGGGGAAGAAAAAAAGAGAGCGAGAGGGAGGAGGTGAAGCGTAGAGAGGGATGGCGTGGAGTTGCGGCTGTTCAGGCAGTCACTTAAAATAAAAACGTCAGTGGGGTGAAACGTGTTTTATTCCGAGACAGATGGATTTAAGAAGAACATAAATAAAAGGGACGGTTCATGCTAAGTTGCACTGCACGCACACACATCCAAAGATAGAAAAACTACACCCAAAACATAAATTATGTACAGTACAAACAAACATCATTGGACGTGGGAATGGAAACAATCAGGTGGAAGTAGCAGTGAAATGATTTACTGCTACATGCTAACATCTTGACAACACACTGATTACACCCTTATGCTTCTTCAGGAGTTTTTTTCTTTTGACATGACAGGGAATATAAGGTCATTGAGGTTGATCTTATTCACATCTGCTCCTCAAGATGGAGCCTTCAGCTGTTAAGTTCCAGTGTCAGACTCTAGCTGTGAACCCAAACGAGCAAATCAATAGCTATCGAGTGAGGTCAGCCTCCTTGAACTCGCTCGCTCTGCGCTTCACTGACTCGCTGTCTCTCTTTCTCTCTCTCTTTCTCTCTCTGTGCATCTCTGCCGCGCTCTTGCTCACATGGGCTTTTAATCTGGCCAAAGAAAGAATAAAAATGTGATGTGCTGATAACTAGCTAAGCAAAGGCCAGGAGATGTGTGTCAGAGCCTGAAAACACACAATAGACTCTGTACAGTGATACATTTAACATTTAATTTGGATTAAATGAACGTAATCTGGATATTAGTCGAGCATAGCTGTGCATGAAACTGGTTTTTAGTGTTTGCTTTTTTTTTTTCAAACAACATTAAAGGCCCAGAGGGACCGACTTATTAAAACGGAGCCAATAGAGAAGGTGTACACACAAACACACAAATCAATTACTCATTAAAGTATTCAAGAATTCAAAAATCATGGGCTGTTTAAGTTGCGTCTGGTGGTTCCGATTGATTTTCCTCTTGAATTAATTCAAGGGGGAAGGATTAAAGAAATATAAACTGACTTCACTCAAGTGGAAAAAATGTCTACTTAACTCGGCGTTGGACTGTTAACTCTTATTTTTTCCCCGATTACTCTTGCCAGTATTGCATTCTCATGGTTTCTTTCCAATTGGCCATGAGTCATAACACTGGACCAGAGCCACCTTGTTGAAGATTAAAAGTAAAAAAAAATAAAAAATAAAAAAAGAAGGCCACCGCAAGCAGCCTATCGACTATCGATTTCCACTTGGGGTGTGGTGTGAAAGTGTGTGAAGCAGAGTGATGGCGGAGGGGACGCTGGGTGACAGCAGGCGAGGCTCAAATTAAAGATTTCCCGTCCATGTAATGAAAAAAGGCCAACCGGGCCAATAAAGTGGCTCCTGTTGAGTGGGCTCACACATAAACTCTCACACGCACGTCAAACACACCCTTCACAAGCACTCAAGCCTCCAACAGCACACGCTCTTACGTCTCCTCGCGGTGAATCCTTCGCGCCGGTTTGACAGCAGGAGTTATGGCGCTCAGCACGGGGGAGGGTATAACACTGACAGTGATAGCATTATCCCTGCCCCTCTTTTGTTAGGAAACGACAGCGTGTTGTCTCATAAATAAAGGCGAGGCTCCATTAAGACCAATGACTGTATCCATCCTCCCCTGTCTCTCATTATAAGGCCATCTGCATCCATCGACACACGCATCCCTCCTGGCAAGGCCACGCAGGGCCCATCAGAGACAAGAGCGCCGGCAACGCTTCATCGCCGGAGCCCGCCAATACGGCCTGTCTCGCCTTGATGAGGTCATAAAGATAGCGATGGAATGATAGTTGACGGAGGCGGACACACACCTTTGGGATTCTGTGGTATTCTGTTCCAATTTTTTCCTCCATTTCTGTTTACCTCTCATCGTTTTTTGTGTTTTTTTTTATCCAGCTCTAATGCTCAGCCTCTGTGGTCAAAACATAAACCAGTGGCTCTTCAGCTGGAAAATGGCCTGTGTTACGCCCCCACACACACAAACACACACAGAACATTGCTGAGAATAAACCAAGCCTGCACGGGCCTGTCGGCTTGCCGCTCGTCTTCCTGTGCAAGCCGAGCGCTCAATCATTGATGAGGCCAGGTCCTCTGGTACGAATGAAAGGACCGGGCTGAGGAGTGCAATCACCATTAGACTGCAGAAGAAGCATTAGTGAGAACCACATATTAAAAAATCCTCCTGTCCTCAGGCAGATACTAATGGTGCAGGGAACACACACACACACACACACACACACACACACACACACACAGCGGGAGGCACACACAGGAAGCTTGACATGAAACATTGATAGAACAGTACTGTTATGAGAGGCTGGTACAGTGTGTTTGTGTTTGAAGGCTCAAGCCGTGAACAGGGTTTGCTCTGCAATTAAAATAAGCTTGCTGTTGTGGGTGTGTGTGTGTGTGTGTGTGTGTGTGTGTGTGTGTGTGTGTGTGTGTGTGTGCACCCAAACAAACAAACAAACACACAAGTGACGCGGTTAAGTTATAGCCGAGTGTGTTGCCATTCATTCCTCCCCACCCCGCCTGCCTCTCCTGTTTGACATCACCATTTATTGATATTCTTCGTCGCACAATGCATCCCCCTCCTACTCACTCTAAAGCCTCTCCTACAGTTTTCCACACAGTCAGATCGCTGTATCTCCCCCTGCTTTTCCCCTCTAATTCACACCAGCCTCTGGGCATTCTGGGACAATAATGCCAAAGCACTGCCAGGGGGGAGGCGACCAGAGAATGAGAAGCTCATTTTCTATCTACTTCACAGCAACCTTTCTCTGCTAACTGTTACAAAAAATAAAATACATTTATAAAAAACTACCTTACTATATTTTAATGCCGTGGAGACTTTCTTAGTCATAACCTAATGCGGGGGAACACTGGGAAGTTAATCCGTCTTCGAATAAACCTGTGAGGACATTATCACCCATCGTTGACACCTTCATGGTCTGTGAAAGAACAAATAATTAACTCCCATTGTAACTTCCGATCCTGCCTCGTCTTCACAGATTTCATGGTTCAACTTTTTCCACCTTGCGAGCGCAGAATAAAGGAGTATACAGGGTGCAGAATATCTTTAGAATAGATGTGTGTTTGTGTGAGGAAGGGTGACGGGCAGGGAGCACAGCTCGTTGCTGAGCCCTCTGTAGGCCTGCCTGGGATTCACTCTCCACATTACTGGATCTGAAAAAAAAAAACCTCTCAGCCTGCTGGGTGAACTCTTCAACTCGATGTTGAGTGAGCACGCGAGCAAGGCGGGCAGGCGTCGCCCCCCTGTTCTCCAGCCGTAGCCCTGAGATAGGCCTCTTTTTTTTTTTTTTTTTCCCCCCTAGCATGTAAACGCACAAGTCCGTCGTGGTGGAGGAGAAGCTGCACTTGGCTGACAAAGTGCTACCCCGAGTGAACCTGGAACCTTTGCATCTTTTCACTCTTGTTCCTCCCCCCTCGCTCGTGCTCCGTTTAGCCCCTTCAGCCCACTCTCACCCTCGCGGTTATGCGAGGTGTTAAAAGGCGGGCGCCGTGTTGGTCACAGTTTAAAAGAGTCGAGGTTTAGAAAGCACTCACTGTACGGAGAGCAAAGTGAAGAGCAACTAAATCAAACAAATTCAACATCTCAGCTGGGGCTTGCCTGAGAAGAAAAAGTAATTTCTGATGTTTGTTTCTTATTCAAACATCCATTTAGAAGCTCAAATTGATTTTAGCTCCCCTTCTACTTCACATCCATTTTCAGTTTACTTTTACCGTTCTACCGTTCACATCTTCAGGTGGCTTTTTTCGCGGCGTCTTATTAAGCGGTGATGGAATAGACACATCTGGATGCAGGAGAGTCACGCCATCACGAGGGCACCCAGATGGATTGAAATGCAATTATACGTGCTGGATTAATTATTGCTCTGTTCCTACACTGCTGCGGTGTAAAAACACAAGATAAAGGAGAGAGGAAAAACATGAACACACATACAAAAGAAAAAAAAAGAAAAAAAGCAGTTTAAATGTAGAAACAGATGTCCCTGGCATATTGATAACAGTTATTTCTACACCAACGCTGGCTCGCTTTGAAGGCAAAATAACAGGGCTCTGGCAGAAGGCCGAGGAGATACATGCTGTTTGAGGGTGAGAAGGGACCGCCTTGTAGAGTGCTACTACAAGCAAGAATGAGAGGCTGCACTGCCCCCACAAATGAGAAAACACCAAAGCATCAGGACACAGTTTCCTTCCTTTTAATGTGGAAATCATACACATAAACCATCTAAGAGGTTTAGCAAAAGTCGAGCACCTAACACACTGTAGGAGGAACATCACGGAGGAGAGCATTTCCAGGTGCTTGTTCACAAAACCTCAAGGAGGAAATCAAGTTGTCCAAACTGCCACAGGATTAGGAGGAATGCTGCATGAGTGCGAGAACCTGTGTGTGCGATGCCACTCAGGTAGAGAGCTGGAAACGCCTCTACGCTCAACGCACTCAATGTGTGGCCCTTCAGGTGAAGCCTTTTCATCTGGCCGTGTGGAAATAGAAGGGTAAAAGTGGGGATGTCTCACAGTAGGCTGGGCTTAAATGTCAAAAAAAAAAGGAATGGAAAATCAAGCTTGATTGCACATGAACATGGAGGGTTGGAGACAGATGCATGTGGCCTTAACGCCTGCATAATTTGGCAGATACAATCTTTTTTATTTAGGTCCTGTACACCAAAAAATGTCATGCTTCATGTCAAAGAATCATCCCTGGGTGTAACAAATCACAAACAAAGAGGCGCGACCCAAACCCAAGAATGATTGTTTCATGTCTGTTTTGTACAGTTCTTATTTTATTGAGCTCGGTTTGCCTTGTTTTCAATACTTAATGTGGGCCTTTTGGCTGGTTTTCCCAAAATACATAGACAACTTACAACCAAAAGAAAGAAAGAAAAATGAAGCCAATGCAAATGTGCAAAAATCTGCAGTTCCTTGTGTGTCCACTTGAGGCTAGCTACAAAAGAAAAGGAATCCCCATTGGGTGAGTCGTGTCTGGCAGGCCTTAAGCCTTTGTGAATGCCAGGAGGCTTATGGCATACCTCAGGTCCACTGTTTTGCTTGTTGGTAGATCGACTGGAAGTGAGGGTGAGCTAGCTTGAGACAGCATTTCCAATATGGCGCCCACCAGCGCTGGGCTTTAACATGCTGAGTACTACGTCCATGTTTTATCTGATCTATATGCTACTTACTGTACATAGAGCATGAATTGTGCTGGAAAACTCCACACAAAGATGCCTCCATAAGTCTACACACACAAAAAAAACAATTCTAACAGGGCATACTGCAATTTGTTCAGATTTAATTGACTCACAGAATGAGGAATTCTGCTTCTCAAATCTTTACCTTGCAGGAGGACAATAATTGTGTGTGTTTGAAATTAAAAACTGTCGTTCAGCGTCAGAGGGAAAAGAAAGGATGACAGAAGGAGAAGGAGAAGAATAGCCTTTGAAAGTTGTCAAAGTTTGGCTCAAGCATGCATTGTAATCACAGCCCTCCTTTCTCACTGTGGCTGAGCAAAATCAATCCCTGCGATTTGTGTGCCCGGCAGACAGCTAACAAGAGCAGTCAGCTGGAAAATAGGTCCACCGTCACCCCACAACACCTGGCCAGCCGAGACACTGCATGGGTGCTTCTATTGGGGACCACATGCACAGAGAAAACACACACACACACACACACACACACACACACACACACACACACACCTGTATAAGCCAGCAAGGGTGACCTTCGGCTTTGTAATCTCAATGGCAATGATGTGGTGGCTGAAAGACTTGTGATTGTCACAGAAAGCACAAAGAAGAGCAAAGCAGTGTGTGCACAGCCGTGAACTCCACAGAACTGGAGACAAAGAAGACATAGCATAAAATTGTTGGCGGTTTGGAGCGCAGTGACTTCCTGTTAAATTGCATGGAAATGTAGGACATATATAAGCCACACAGATCAGCATGTTGAATCTTTTAGTGCTTTCCCTCACGGATTCTTCGAGCGGAATTAAGATGGACTATTGCCACCTGGGGAGAAGGAGGATAGTAAAACAACTTTAAGGATTTCTAATCCTCATTTTATATTACACGTCAGTAATGAACACTGGTTTTCACAGCAGCAGTGGAAGTCTGGGACTATACTGCTGCAAGATGAATGCAACTAGGTTAGACTATGTGTGTGTAATGCTGAAATGATTACTTCTTAGAAATATATCGCTCTTCTCCTGGGAAAAGTTGGATGTCTAGCTTTTGTGTATAATTATTCCAAAAACGTAGTTAGGCTATTACAGTGAATGAGAAAAAAACTATTACCTGCTGGTCTGTGATGGGAGGCGTACTGTCCTTTACTGTATCCTCCACCTCGACCACTACGCCTTTATTTTATTACCCACTACTCAAAGAACACTCCACATCCAATCCTAGCTCATCCTGAAAACTTTTCAGGATTTTGTGACAAATGTTAAGATGTTAAATATTGCTTCAAGGATAAAATAGCTTACTGTACCATCATATGCCACATAGCTGGATTGTAGCAGACATTTTTGTCTAACTTTTGCTCAATGAGTGACTGGAAAACAGCAACACAATAGAAATGTCTACAAAGTTATGTTTGAAACAATACAAAAGGTACATAAAAGCACACAAATGCAGAATGTCATGCATTCCTGCATGTTTCGAACTACCAACATCACTTTTACCATTTAATGCAAAGTCTGATGCCTTGATCTCGGCCATGACCATCCAATAATACTGACAATATAATACAAATTGTATGAGGTAAACAAAATTAAAATATCTCACTGTGGAACCTTTAGTTTTTTTGTAAGCAAAGGGTATAACACTGACAGTGTTATTGCTTACAACTGCAACTCTTCTCTCATTTAGGCAGCACTTTCATTTTTTAAAATCAAACTGAGAAAATGTGTGTGCTCAGCTGTCTGCATGTGTGACCCAAATATGCACAAGGTGTCAAATAAAACAAAGACAACATTCTGCCCTGCCACAACACTGGCTGGCTTCAGTCCATCCAAATTAAATTGGTTGTGCCAATGAGCATGGACCTGCCGTCCAAACAGCGTGTCAGAGCGCTGTAATGGCTCTTTGAAATGGAAACAAATGCCATTGAACAACACCACAATCCCCCCTCTAAGAGGCCGCCTTAGTCAAACAGCATATTAAATGACTGGCTACACCACAGAAAGACATGTACAAACAAGTTCTTTCAGCATCAGGATGAGTGCTTGTGTGTGATTTTCCAGCTGCTTGGCTGCTAATGTCTTTGCTGGTTTTAAATTCAATTAGAATATCTTGTGTGCTGATGATAATGGTGATGATAATGTTGATTGTTATTGTGTTGTTTTTACACCAAATTTGCAGGACGTTGGTTGGTTTCAGGTGTCAGGCTTTTTGCTGATCCCTCTTTCTGCTGTTTGTCTCTCTCTCTTTATCCCCAGGCAGGGTGCACAGGCAGCATCCATTTGTCCGTTCGACTGCAGCAGAGGGACGGCAATATCTGGCTCACAATATAATGCATCGCCAGTCCCATCAGAGCCCACAATGCAGAACGCTAACCATAACCCGAGCACCTGCCTCCCAGAATTGAACCGTGCGAGGAGGCAGGAGGGCTGAGATGGGGACTGTGGGAGAGAAACAATTATAAATCTTGGATCATGTGTTTGTCATCCCTGAGTGCAGCTTGAGCTGACTTTAGTTTCAAATTGTTAAAGCGAGATAGATAAATGAAAGATTTTATACAGAAAAATATGGAATCCTGCCTCTTTCAAGCACATCAAAGAGCACATTTCTCTGGAGCAGCGGGGGGGGGGAGGGGGGGTCTAACTCACACGGCACACTCAGCTCTTTGCTTCTCATTCCTCCTCTAGCATTACAGATTTAATGAAGTCAAATTGCAGCAGGGTTTCCGAGGGAAATCTGTGACTGAAACATCATTTATTACTGAAGTAGCAGGAGCCAGTGATTGAGGAATATGTTTATCACTAATGACTGTTGTTTTCTAAAAACGCTCTCAATACGATTTACAAGACGATCATGAAGTACTCATTGCTACTTACTTCTCCTTTACTACTTCTGAGACGTTCAATCCAAAGTCAAGAAAACTGTACAGATTTTTGGTTATTATCGCAAACTCTAAGTTTGATTTTGATTAGCTTTGACGTGTTAAAAAAACGTCTATTTTTCGTTCACAATTTTGATAAAGTAATCAAAGAAATGACAACCTACAACTGTACAAAGCAATTTATTTTGAATATGCTACAAACAAAAACCATGCTAGAAAGGACTTCAGTTTTATTATTTCATCTGCCAGTGAGAAAAAAAGACGAGCCTCAATTGTTTAGTAAGTGGCCCTCTGCTCTGCACAGGAGGATCCACACACAAGCTGACATACAGAGATGTGCTCAGGTATGTCCAAACTGCAAATGCATGGATTGAAGGGCTTCTGTGGAACATATTCATCTACCCACTGCACTGTTCCTGTGTCATTCAGAACAACATTCTCCTCGACCCTTTCTTTACTGTACGGCATGATCAACATCCTCCTCCACATGCCACCCATGTGTTGTCAAAACTGAAGCAAGAGAGAGAAAATCTATCTGTAGTGACTTTATGAAAAATACAGCTGATGTAGTCAACAACTACAGACAAAGACAAACAAGGACTACTGAAGGAGCAGGGTCAAGCCTATGTGTGCAGAGGACAGGTAGTTGTGTGTGTGTGTGTGTGTGTGTGTGTGTGTGTGTGTGTGTGTGTGTGTGTGTGTGTGTGTGTGTGTGTGTGTGTGTGGGCCAGCACTATTTTTATGACTTTCCAGCCAATTTGGGGACGTTGCCTTTATTTACGTCAGTAAAGCTGATCAGATTCTTAATTGAGATAAGCAAACAAAGACAAAGCAGCTTAGTACATGTCACAATTAAAGTGATTATATAATGCACAAAGGTCTTGTCATCTACATCCCTGGTTACATGGTCATTTCAGTATCTACATATTAATTAATCACGGGAAGTGTGTCTGTTAATTCCTCAACATCCCACCTGCTTATCTCTGATGATAGTCCACACGTGTGTGCCTGCTCAATCATGAACCTGGATATGGTGTATACATTCTGTAGCATCCAGGATTATTTTGGGCGTTTTAAGATGCCATATGCAAGTTTGTGAAAACAGGATATGGTGTGTAAATGCATCATGATTAAAAAAAAAGAAGAGTTTTTCTAATGGGTGTCCTGACGAATCATTCCAGTCTGCAGTAGTAGACTGCCCAAAATGACTGAAGGGCATAATTATGCCATTAACCAATTAGGAACGCTGTTTTATTTTTAATGAAATGGGGCTTATTATAGCGTTCTGCCTTTTTTATTTTTTTGGCTCTTTGGAGTCTGTCTGCCTCAACCGCAGTAGCAGATCAACAAAATGGAGGTTTGGGGGACAGGTCAGCTCAGAGTCGCTCTCTCTCTCTTTCGCTCTCTCTCTCTCTCCATCTGCCCTGTACCCTCGAAGCTTTTTACTCCCCTGAATCATAAGACGGGTAGGTGCTGGTGAAAATTCTGTGCAGGTGGTGGAGCAATATTACAACCATCTATGAGCTTCAATTTTCAAAGGGGGAAACAAGTAATGAAGGAAATGTGTCGCTTTAGACTTCTTGATAGAAAGATGAAAATAGCTAAACTAGTAAAACTGGAAAACTTACAGGAAACCTTGTTTCTCATTTCCTGATTTTTTTTATTGTGAAAATGATAGCCCTGGAACACTCATTGCCTCCATATCCAGACTGATTTCAGGTGGAAAGTGCTGCCTGACGTTTACCATGTATTAAAATGCATAGATCTCAGGCCATGATAGTGAATAATCTTGCAAAAAAAAAAAAAAAGTGTGCAGAGTGCACCTATGCCAAATTCAAGCCAACCGTCAAGATATATGTTCTGACATCTCCAGGGAGCATGTGTAGCCTAATTTGCAACACGGAGAGGTGACACATGGATGCGAGTGAGGAGGGAGAGCCGTTGTGGCCCGTGGCAGCGCTCACCTCTCTCGCTCCCTCTCTCTCTCTCTCTCTCTCTCTCTCTCTCTCTCTCTTTCAGCCTTTCCCATCGCTTCTGTCCTCTCGTGACTCTCTCTCAAGCTCCTTCCCCACCCCCCCCCCGCCCTCGTCCTCCTTTCCCCTTTAACTTTTCTCTGCCCTGCTCTCACAACCTCTGTCCCCTCGACTCCCCCGCCACCCACCCTCACCCCCTCTGTGCCCTGTCCTACCTCCTCCTTTCACGAGAAAGGCAGGAGGACGCTGTGAGCGGTGCTGCTGCTGCTGGCTGATGATGATGATGATGATGACGCAGTGTGTTTGAGACAACAATGAACTTGCACAGGAACAAGCAGCTCCACTTATATACGCTACAGTTCTCCGCCATATGGCTTTTTCTCCAACAAGATTCTTTAATGTGGGTGACATACATTTTCCACTGATGCATTTCATTTGAATTAACATAAATTGGAAAAAACATGAAAAACAGTCAAATCAAAGTACTTGTTTTTTTTTTTTTGTTGCACCAAAAGAAAGACATTAAAAACAGAAGATACAAAAAAAAACACCCCATTGCTTCTAAATGTCTCTGAATTCATCTCAGCCATTTGGTGTCATTTACCTCATTTGATACACTCTCCTGTTAAGCCATTTCCTCTGTTATAAGGTGGCCGCACAAGCACAGACTTGTAATGAAAACAAAGCTGCCTCCTGAACAACCTACATAGCGTCTCCCCGCTCTTTTGCAGTTTTTTTTTTCTATCCTGCTCCAAATATGGTTTGAAGAGGGCAGCAATTCATCACTTGCCAGTGGCACGTACCTAATGAAGCCGTCGTTTGTCTGCCTAATGGCACCTGGTCTCCATCTGTCATTGGCACGCCGATGCAAAGACACGCGGCGTTCACCTTGCCAGCACTCGCTCGCTAACAGAGCGAGACAGAGAGAGCAACCTTACCCTGTGTGTGTCTCTTTTTGCACGCTGTGAAATCCCTGTAACATCCACTACCGCGCATACATGCCCTCTTGCACTCGACCGGGTTGGAGTGTTTCAGGCCCAAGAGGAAGCGTGCCACAGCCTCAGCGCTACACAGCTCCCGATGCGGCGCGGACGGGGAGTGTGACATATGTCTGTGTTGTCAGGAATGTGGGGTGTATGTGTACGTCTTTGCTGCTCGACAGCTGGAGCTGGGCTCTGCAGCCTCTCTTAGGGGAGCACTTCATGGCTCTTGCCTCCACGACACTACCATGGGCCCGAAGGCTGGGTTTGACAACAGTTAACCTTGGATTTATCTAGCCCAGTGTATCGCCCATGAGCACAGAAACACACGTACACACATACACAAAAAGACACCCACTTTTATATACTGTACTCTATTCACAGTGTAGCAGGGGGACGTGCATGCAAACCCATTTCAAAGCACACCTCAGTATGTTACGCACAGATAAGTCATGCATATAGGCAGCACGCACAAACACCTATACTCAAATACGATATCTTCTAACCACAATGAAGGATGCAAATCATCACTTTTGAGGCTTTCTGTATTTAGCAACTGAGTTATCCAAAAAAAAAAAAAATCCCTACTTCAGTATTTTTAGTGTAAAAATCCTCTTTCCCCATTCATTCGTCCAGTTTCCATCTCTTAAGCATGGCTTATTCGCGTGCCTTCACGCCAGTGGGTCGTTGGGGGGGGTAAATCCATTACATTACTTTATGATGCTACATCTGTTTAGCCATCCTTGCAAATTAAAGCACCTCCAAGCAGGCTCATCGCTCAGCACACTCAATTAAAACGAGCCTGCCTCTTGCACAGATATGCTTCCGAAACCACGTTTTTTTTTTTTTTTTAGCTTTTAGTCTAGTGTTGGGGGTGCATGCAGAGAAGGACTGAGATTAAGTTGAACAGATAAGCGAGAAGAGAGGGGCATTTATCACGTTAGGTAAGTTCATTACTGTTCTATTACCGTTCTGTGCATGCACTAAAGTCTGAAGAGTGCGGATGTGTAGCAGCAGCAAGCAGGGATGTGAATATTATGTATGCAGTTGGAGTTTATGCATTAAAGTATTATAAATGGATATATATATATATGTATATATGACGGGTCTATGCTTGTGGGTGTATCTGTGTGTGCACTACTGTGTATGATCACCTTGAAATCATCAGGATTAAAGAATTGGTCTGCTGCCATGATGCTGGCACTATGGAAAAAACATTGTGCATCAGTATGCATGAGGCCGTATGCAAATGATCCCAACAGCAAAAGGGGAATTGATGGTTTTTCTGTTTTGTTTTTTTTTCCTGCAGGAAATTGCTATAAAGGCAAAAATAAGTTAAAAATCTTGATAGGTTTTTTTTTGTATGGAATTGTGCTTCTTGGAGGAGAACCAATGTGGATATTTTGACTGTACTTGCTTAATTAGTTCGCCAAATCTAGTTTAATTACTTCCACAAATCTTTCAGCAGTAGTTATAGCCAGTGGACATATCACTGAGTCCCCACTGAGGCGTGAGGATCTGTATGGGAGGATGTTTTTTAAGGAAGAGAGTTGTGTTTTGGTTTAATGTTCACACACAAAAAAAGCCATGCTCCACAGGCTCCATCTCTGCCTCTCTCTCTCTCTCTCTCTCTCTCTCTCTCTCTTCTGTAGACCTACACCTTATTGAGGCTGACAATGGACAAGAGCAGCATGGTGAAAAGTAATTATGAGGAAAAACTGCTAAGCTGCCCACGCAATCATCTGTGTCAGAGGCCACACAACGAAACACAGGGCTTGCTTAAATGAGCCTGACAAGCCCAGAGAATATTAATTTTCTCTCCCCTGATTTTATCTCCTCGCACATGTATTATTAAAGCCTTTCTCATCAAGGCTACAATATGGAAATGATGAATGGTGGTCCAGATTGGCAATGCGGTTCCTAAAGGTTTGTGTGCGATGCCGGGGGGGGGGGGGGGGGGGGTTGTAGAGGTCACACACAAACACATACAAACACAAAAAGTCACAGAAACACACACATCACTGCGCCTCCCGGGCAGCTAGCCCTGCAGGAGATGGTCTGAGCGGTCTGATTGGGGTGCTGACCAAAATAAGATGGTAGCCGCCCCTCTGGCCTGACAGTGAATGGCGGGGACACACAGCCTGTAATAACTGCCACTTATGTGCCCTCACACAAACACACACACGTACACAGAATTGGCTGCACGCACCAAAGTCCAAAGTAGTCAGAAGTTTGAATTACAGGTTTGCCCTCCTGATTGCAGGCCGCTCGGAGTGTGCAGGCTCTGCCGGCTCCATGTAGATATACACAGTCTCATTACACACCGCTCAGGCCCAATCAGTGCAACTCTGGGTGTGAATAAGGATCATGGCAGGTGTAATGTTTCGACACAGGGGGAATATACACTTTGAAAATGGCACTCGGCCTTGGTTCACACTTAAAATAGAAACCTGGAATATAATTGCTTGCTTTATTCTGAGCATGTTTCGTTTCAAACTTTTTGTTCTGAAAGCTTTTTGTTCAACTTTGGATTGGCATCCAGGTTCTGAATCCTCATTGTTAAGTAGCTAACAAAAGTGGCAAAAGTACACATATTCTTTACGTAACTCAACAACATGTAACCTTTCCACCTTAAAATAATAGTAGTTTCAAAGATCAATTTAACAGCACAACAATATTCAACAGGGAGAATGGCGTCTCTTCTATGTCCACAGCACAGACCGGTCAGCTGTTTACTGCAGAATGTAACTTTGGCAGCGGGCAGAGGTCGTGCTGCAAGAAGTGCGTACTGCTGTACAGCACTAGTTCACAAACAAGAAGCCAGTTAGCCCGTCTCTGTCTGATACAATGTCTGAGGCTAAGAGACAAAAGTGGACGGCGATGGATGAAGTTTAGACGAGAAAAAAGAGAGAGAGAGGCCGAGAAAGAAGCAGATTGTGCATCCCTGCAGATATTATCCGTTTTTTTCCGTTTTCTCATGTTTAGCAGCTTAACCAGGTGCAGAAAGTCATCTGACCCATGGCTGACCTTAAGTTTGAGGTTTGCATACAAACAAATAAATAAATAAATCCATCTTACGCCAAAAACTTGTATCTTTCCCCCTCGATAATCTAGTCAGCTTTATATTTTTGGAACCTTTCATTCCTAAAAAAACTAGCATGATAAATTACCCTCTCAAATGTAGCTATTTAGCCATAGCCTATAAGACCTCATGACAACAGTTGAGTACATATGCACAGACTCCACATGCAAACCGTTTGCAAACAACAGCTGAAGATGCTTGCAGAGTCATATTTGCGCAAAATGTGGTAATATTACCGTGGTCTGTCAGTCGACATGGTTTTATAGCTTCTCACAATATCTTTGCCGACTTCGCACCATTTGTTTGTAATAAAATGCACGTTGTCTAAGAGAGGTAGGTGTAACAAAGCTATGTGAAGTCGCACTCTGAGACCTTCAGTGGGTGCCGGTCCTGGGTGGAGGGCAGGTCAGTGCTGATGACTGGTAGGAATGTTTTATCCAATAGTCAAACTTGAACCTACAGTATAACTACTAGAACCACAGAATAACTTGTTTTTGCATCTGCCTCTTATTTCTTTCCCGAGCTGTATTTGGGAGGGTATTAAATGATCAAATAAATCCCCAATGTTGAGGGAAAAACTAAGGAGAAAGTGAGGAGCAAAATGTGAAGGTATTTGTGTAAAATAGAAAAAGGTAAAAATTAAAAAGTTCCCCGAGAAATAAAAACCCAAGTGTAGTACAGATGCCTCTGAACTCTTAAGCGCTTTTTCAAAATATGTTCACTTCCTTTACACCTCTACAGTTTAAGAATTCAAACACTCTTTGCTGTGTGGTCTTTTGGAAGTGGGAGGTTGTTCACATGCAAAAGGATGAGAGGAGTTATTAAACTCGGAGTGATTCCCAAGACGGATAGTGTGCAGATTAGAATGAAGAGTGATATTTCCTAGAAGCAGAGTTTTTGCACAATATAAATGACTTTGGTGGAAATATTACAGCACACAACATCAGGGTTTACACTAAGCCATTGTGGGACAAATGTATTGTGACTAATAGGGTGGTACACTGTGTTAATGTCAGAACAATCCATTTAAATTACGCAAAGCAAACCGCAGCTATATGGTGCGAGATCATAACGTATCCTGTCAGCATCATTATGCAGGGAAATAGAGACGGCAAATAATGTGTTTCCACGCTTTGAATCTGTCAGATCTCCATGTATTAAACATATCATTTCCCTCCTTATGGCTCCTCTCCGACTTGTGTCCCTGTGCGATTATCTATCCGGGCTGTCAATCTTCCCCACTGGAGGTTACACGAGCATGTAGCATTGCTGGTAAGCCGAACACACACACACACACACACACACACACACACATGCACATGAACCCACACCGGCACAGAAATGAAGCAGATACGGTTTCACGAGAAAACTACATGATGATGAGAGGCTTCCAGAGAGGCAGCGGACATGAGAGAGAAAAAAGAGAATCGTTTCTTTTCATCTGATATCACAACAGATCCCAGAGAGAGAGTGAATCTGCTGTATTAGATGTAGGAAGGCTGAGAAGATAGGGAGGGAACATGCTGTAGCTAGATTTAATAGCAAGGCTGCCGTTTGAAAGGCTTCATTGAGTTTCTATCCACTGAATCCTTATTGACATCTCGAAAGTATCTCCAGAGTTCAGGTTGGAAAATGAAAAAAAAAGAGAGAAAAAAAAAACAGGGCCAAGTTAACATCCACGAGTTAACATCTCTATTTGAAAGGAAGATGTTTAAAGATTCAAAAAAGCATTCAGATTCTTCAACCTTCAAGCCAGTCCAGACCAGGTATTGAAAAGGCAGACTAAGATTCTGCAGTCACGCCAGCAACTCTGTAAGGCTGAGCTTAATAAAAGCAGTTTTATGTCGTAGCACTAGCATACTAACTGATTAAATGGCAATGCTAACAAGCTGGTGTTTACCTAGACTGTTTAAATCATAGGCCTAGTCTAATTTGTTTCACCCAATGCTTTCTGACGAGGTTTTAAGAAGCCAAACGATGGCGGTCACCAAGTTGGAAAATCTGACGCAAAGAGGTGGAGCTGAGGCAGGCCTTAAAACACCTGAAAAACTGCAACAAAATGCAACTCACCACGCCCCTAATTATTCAAATAGTTGATTCTTAGCCTTATTGAGTTTGATTTTATAAATCACCCCAGCACAGTATACCAGTAAAGAAATGAAATATTAAGACTACATTCCTTTTTTGAACTAGGCTTTTTAATACTGGGCTTAATGGGGATTGCTGTGCTTTTGGAGCCAGCCTCAAGTGGACATTTGAGGAACTGCAGTTTTTAATTATTCCACATTGATCAACACTGTAAGTGTTTACAAGGTAATGTTAAATGTGTTCACAGTCTTAGTGTAGTATATAAGCATGCTGTATATTTTAAAACAAGAAACACTCATTACTGCTGAGACCACTTGAAATGTAATTAACTTTGGAAAATGATGAGCCGATGGGAAGAAAGGTAATTACCAACTTTATTACAATGTATCTTGTGGGAAACATTATATTCAACTGGAACTCATCCTGTAGATATCAAGATATTTCACTCATAAAGCAGGATGGCCAATGCAAGTCGCACCAGATACAAAATAAAACAAAAGTAACCTTCAAGCATGTTGGTCTATGTGTGTGTTAAATATCTTGTATCTCATACAATAAATCTATTCTATCGTCTTAATTTATCATCCAAACACCATGAATGTCTGAATATTTTTTTTTATTTTTTATTTTTTATTTTTTTATTATGATTTATTGAAGACTTTCTTGTTGACCATTTTTGCCTTCTTTTAAAGGTCAGACTGCAGAGAGAGGGAGATCGGTTACACTGCCAAAGAATGGGCTCCCTGTCAGCGGATTGCATTTATTTACATTAAAAAGTTTATTTATATGAAAACCCTTTAGACACAGGGGAACACAGGGTAATTCAATGTCATTTTTCAGGGGCATAGAATTGTATTAAAACTAATATCTAATGGAAAAACACCCCCATAGTGCATTTGAAGGAAATATATCTAATGTTTGTTTTGATCGAACAGAGTTGAAAATATGTTTAGAGAAACTGGATTTAATATTTTCTCATTTTGGTTTCATATCATAGAACATGCTTTACAAAATAATAAATCTAATTTGAAAAGGATGATTGTCCCACCTTCAGGTAAGTTAACAATTCATTTCGTAATGTCTTGAAGTTTCAAACACTGGCTCATGAGCTGTAACCATGAAAACTGCATATCCACGGGGGATTTATACACACTGTGCAGAATAAATTTGGCTACAGTACATTACTGCTTTGCCTCTTTCCTATTATTATTATACAAACTGCCTCTGTTCACACAAACAGCCGCGCTTTATGTGACATATCAGTCGTTATCAGAGAACAATCTCTCCGGCACTGTTATCTATCCCCTGGCTCCTTCACAGTCAATAAACCACTGTATACGTCTGAGCACTCCACACTGACTTTCTATCTTCTTGCATCATATTCTCAGTTCAGTGAGTTACAAGTAAAACTCATTATTGTCTCAACATATTCTTAAGCAGACCAAATGGAAGTGGTTTATGTTGCTCCGATGCCTGCGAAGGTTTAGAAGCTGAGAAAACCGACATGATGCATTTTACTCCATTTTCCTGCAAGAAATATATCATCCAGTTCCCCATTTAGCTTCACAGCAACATCAGGTTTAACTTAAACACCTGAACGGTTTCATTAGATCCATCTATGTCTAAATAAAATCCCCCTTTTCACTCTCATAAATTCATCCCAACAAAGCTCCACATCTGTCTTTATTTCTGGGTAAGGAGGGCAGAAATGTTTGCTAATATAAATCGAACAACCCTGGAGCTATAGCATAGGCTTAACCTCTGGGATTTCGCAGGAATTCAGAGCAGTCCCTCTCAACCATGATATCCTCATCCAGAGATTTACATACCCCACTTAGAGATCTGTGCAGACACACATCTCTCTAGACTACAGTGTGTGGAATAGCGCGTACACACACATACACATGCATACAGCTGCCACGTGCTGCGCTAACATGTCCCGGGGATACAGAACAACCGAAAGGAAAGCAACACTGCTGAGCCCAAACAAAATCAGTCGGCCCATTAAATGAGGCGTGACTCAGGATATCGCGCGTAATTTCTCTTGATGGTGTCTCAACGTGGTTTTAAAGTCATTTATATAACAACGCTGATGATTCACAGAGGAGGCGAGCAGAAATGGAGCAGAAAAAGAGCATATTGACTGTGTTGAGTGTCCCGCGAGTTGTCCCCGAATGTACAGTGGAGCGTTTAGCAGAAGGTCAGCGTCATCATGTAAACATGCTGTGACATCACAGCACCAACAAAGTGTGCTGAAGTGTTTCTCTTTTGTCTGTGGGAATTAAATTGCAATTTTCATCCCCATGCTACCAACCCTAAACCCCACCCTCTAAAAACATGCTCTGTAAAACTGAAGCACAAATATGCTACATCCTCCCGATTGAGTGGATGCATTGGTGTGCATTCACAAGCAAAGTGAGACTCCTCTGCTAATCTTAACTCATCTGACACCTTAAAGTGACGGTGAGAGGACAAATATATGAAGCACAGTCTCTCAAGTCTGCCTCCTGTGGAGTGAAAATAAACCAAGAAAACCAAGAAAACAAAGACAAAGAATGAGAGAAGTTAAAGAAGAGAAAGTTTTGACAGTAAACGACCTTAGTCAGCTGATAAAACTTTAAGATGCTTGTGGAGGAGGGTCCAAACACGTGCTCAGAGAATCCAGGTAGCTTTGCTCAAAGCGTCGGATCATTGAGATGGAGATTAAGGAATCGCTGGAGTACTCCAACATCCAGGGATGTCTTCTGTGATTAGAGAGGCTTATAGGCACTGCCACTGGAGATACAAAATCATCACTTTTTATGCTATTCACTGGATCATTTCCTCCTTAGTGACTTACAGTACCATGTAGGAATGTCATTTTAGTACTGGTTCGCATTGGTGGGAATCAGATTCCACGCCAACCAAAAAAAAAAAAAGGTTCTATATTTTCCCTTCACTATCTAAAAATCGGACAGATATCTGTGGATTTCTAGTCAGCCACTTATTGCTGAATTATGCCAACTTGCTGCAGACGTCAGACAAAATGAAGGGGAGGCTGACAGGAGATGAGGAATCCATTAGTTTACAAGGTAGAAGGCCAACATACAACTGCCAAGGAGGGTATTTTTACAAGATTGCAGGGGTGTGTAATTGCGATGCCAATCTTCATGATTGTGCAGGAACTTAAAACTAAATCTCGCACTACTTGTGGAACTGTAAATGAAGTGTTTTAAATAAATGTGACGGAGAAGTGGACGATGTAGGGTCTGAGGCTGTATCTTCGGTATCCTCCTTTGGTAGTTGACATCAGAATTACCAGCTCATTAAATGAATGATTAATATTTGTATTAATGCAGCCACCCGCCACTGGACAGGGCTTCAGCTCCGGGTAACAGGTCCAGCTCTAACCGCTCTACTACCCAGATGTAAACCAGCACAGTGGACGGTATCTCGACTTGCTGTTTAAAGCAGCAATTAAAGAAGCTACCTGCAACTTGGTTTTGGACAGTGTTTAGCTATGCCAAATAAAACGTGCTCAGTTTTGAAGGTGTTCTCTGTGGTTTTTCTCAGCTTTAGTCACGTAGTCTGGATTTCAATTTCTGTTTAACAGACAGGTAAATAAGTCACTAGGAACATGCCTAATCTTTGACAAACATATTTCTTTGTAAAGTATCCAACTGTAACCATAAAAGAATGGGAAATATCTCCTCTGACACATACGTCTTTTGGGTTAATGGTTATTCACCTAGACACAAAAATAATGTGGCAATTACAGGATTTATTTTGAAGGGAAAGTGTTGTAATGATTACACTCGCTATATATTTCTTCTATTTGACGTCATTTTGCCATAACCAGTCATGTTTTCTGACCTGAAACCCATTACCCTCCTTACACCACCAGGCCTGCTTTATGTTGTCTTTCTGGTCCTGTTATTTAAGGAGTGTAGTGATATTTAATGGCTCCCATCATCCTTCATCTTCCTTAGAGCCTGAAACGCACTAATAAATGCAACGCTGACAAACAGCATTACCCACAACATGCATCATGTTACTAATAGCAGGGAGCTAATACATACACAGGTGATAAAACATTGATCTGCTGTCATGAATCTAAAATTATATGTGAATGATCACAAAACATGTTTATGCTCACAGAGAGAGAGCGGGAGAGAGAGAGAGAGAGAGAGAGAGAGAGAGAGAGAGAGAGAGAGCAAAAACCTCATACTCATTGTCTTCATTTAAGCTGATCATAAGTTTAAGATGAAATTTGACACATTTTTGGGGAAAATAACGCTCTACCTGCAAATCTAGCTTTAGTGGCATGTGATAATGGGGCTACTGTGGCTGAATAAACTGGAATTACCAGCTAAAAAAGGATTTTTCAGACACAATCCATCCAATTCTCCATTTATTCCCTCTGAGATTTGAGGATGCAGGAGGCAGCAGATAGATGTGGATGTTACAAAAGCAAGAAAAAAATGGAGGGTTTAAATCTTGTCAAATAAAAAAAAAAAAAGGTTCTGGGGAAGCTAAATCACTTCCATTTCGTATCTCTGGAAAATAAGACCAAGTTAAACAGGGCAACTCCACCGTGAAGGAAGCGGAGAGCAATGTGGAGATATGATAAGGGATGGGTTTCACCTCTGGGTCATTAAATAATTATCTTGTCGCAGGTTTTAAGAATAAATGTTTCAAATAGGGCGTCTCATCACTCAAGTGTACAGCTGTTCATATGGAGCAGCTTTTGAAGACTCTGTACAGCGTGGGATCTGTATGTGTGAAAGAAAGAATGTCTTGCCATGTTAGATCTATAATTCACATGTTGCTTTGTGTGAAAACCTTTGAAATTGGAGAAAACTGTTTTTTTCCCTAAGGCATTGTCTTGTAGAGGATTATGAGTTTGTATGACGGTCGGGTAATATGTCACTTGGCGTTCTCTAAATAACTAGATCAATATTTGCTCTAACAGGGGTATTACTCATCTTGGATGTATAGGCTTCTGAGCCATTAAGTGCTAACAAAACTGAGACTCCCAAGTGTCTGCCTGTTTTTGTAATCCTCTAAAAAAAAAAGGAACCCAAATAAAAGACGAGGGGGTGGGGGGGCGGGGGGGAAGCTTGGTTTTCAATTTAGCTGGAAGAAAAGTGTTCTTTGCCATCCTTTTCTTCATTTGCTGTCTCCTGTGCCCTTTCCTGTTTCTTCCCTCTCACTGGGCTTTACTGGAACAAATCATTAGTAACACATACTGCTGTTTTTTCTCTGGGTGAGCCAGGCTAATTTTGACACGCTCATTATGCCTTCTCTCGCTGTCTCCTTTTCCTTCCCCTCACACAGAGTTTTTCTTTCTTTAAGCCCTGACCCCCCTTCTTCCCTCATTGCTGCACACTGGACCGTGCAATACATCACTGTAAAAGTTGCCTCTCTCTCTCTCTCTCTCGCTCTCTCTCTTGGGGGGAAGCCTGACGTTACAGCTCCGCTGGGCAAAGGTCAAACTAGGGCCGATGAACAATCTTGGTCCAAAGATGGCTAACTTTGAGCGTGATCAGAGTTCTGTTTTATTTTTTATTTTTGTGCCAAGAGCCCAGCTGAAACTGGCAGATAGATAAGGCTTGTATGTTGCTACCTTCCATGTTCTCAAATTTGTGTTTGCCCTCCTATTTCATGTCTGTCCAATCCTTTCCCTCACTCCTTGCTCCATGTCGGAACGGAGCAGTGCGTGCTTTTGGAGCGGACTGCAGCGCATGGCAGGAGGAGGAAAAAGAGGGAGGGAGGGAGGGAAGCAGATGCTTGTGACAGTGTGGGGGCAGTAATGAGGGTCCCTATGACGGAGAAACAATCAGTTAGGCCTGAACACACAGCCCACTCGCGCACACACACACGCAAAACAGCGAGGGAGTAATGGGCTGGCAAAGGCCCGGGGCCAGTCTCAGTGACACACACATTCAGCACACACAACATGGTGAATAATGAAGAGGGAAAGCACCGCCATCACTGCCGACCACTAACAGAGCATAATAAAAGCAGCCTAAAGTTTATTACCCGCGCCATTTTTGTAAAATATTTGTTTACGACGGACTAATACCAAGCTAAGATCAGGTGAGCTTGCTCAGTTTGAGAGTACAGTAAAGTAAAGGGGGGGGGGGGGAGGACTTTCTGGGAGTCTGAGCCGCTGTGTCTCATGCCAGGACCGCGTGTCTGACATCCCAGTGTGTTCCCCAAGCCTGCCTCTAATAGGCACGCAAAGCCTTTCAAAAGCATTACCCCGCCGATTGGAGATAGTCTTATTGCGGCGGACGTTTCAGTGAGAGGAAGGGTTCGATTCGCCAAGGCGCGGGGCAGAGAGGAGGGAAAACAAACGGTACTTGCCGAGTGTGGGGTTCACGTTGCCGCAGAGACATTTCAAGAAGTGGAGCAGAGGAGAGAGTGTGTGTTGAAGCGAACAAGGTTTGAAAATAGCCTGGGATAAAACAGAGACTGCACGCCTGCTAGAGTCTTGCAAAAAAAAGAAAAAAAAACATAAAGCACATGACAACGGGGCAAAAAAAAAAAAAAAAGAAGCAAACACGCATAAACAAAGACGCGTGCATAAATCCATGCACGACACACGCAAAACATAATGCAATCCAGAGTCTGAATCAGTGGCACGCCGGACAGTTTCAGCCGAGGAAGATTGATTACAATTGATTATGTCACTATAGGAAGTGGTAAATCTTGATCTGCCTCTCTGTCTCTCTCCGCTGAGCTTGATTTGGTTGGGATAGCTGTCAAGCTGGGCTAAGACTTACAGCGAGGGAGATGTTCAAAAAAAAAAAAAAAAAAATGACATAAACAAAAGAGCTCTGCTGCGTAATGTTGTTGTCTGATGTGATTCATTACTCGTTCACTCTGCACTGCATCATCGTGACCTTTTGAAAATTGCTCATTATATGGAGGCTGTGCTTTTTAGCTTCAATGATTAACCTTTTAAATTTTAAGCAGGAGAAGACATTTTTGTTTTATGTGGTTCAGCTTTTATCAATACTGTATGTCCCACTGAGACACAACAATAGCGTTTAAGGTATTAACTGACCCTTTTTTTTCTTGTAAAGGTAGAGATTAAACTCATGGCAGGAAAAGGTCTCTTTTTTTTTTTTTGTTTTATTTTCTACAAAGTTTTTGAGACACTAAGCAATGCTGAGTGAGAACGCTGGTGCTGCAGCATCGTCTAAAGTCTCTGGGTTCATGTGAAGGTGTGTGTGTGTGTGTGTGTGTGTGTGTGTGTGGGTGTCTGTGTGTGCGTGTGTGAGTGTGTGTGTCTCAGCTCATGACTTGTATCAGGCATCTCAAGACTGACAGTTGTCACTTTGCATTACCTTTACAGTGATGTATTTGACCCTGGTGTTTATACAAGCCTCTCCCCCCCTGCAGACGTGAGCAGACAGTGACACAGTTACAACACACATATCACAGTGACACAAAAAATACACACACACACACACACACACACATTCACTATTACACATTTCCCCGTTCCCTCGCTTGACGCTTTGGAGACAATTTGAAACGCAGGGTCCACGGACGATCAGCCCTCTGCTGTAATTGGGTCCCTTGTCACCCTGCAAATTCATGTCAGCATTGGTCACATGGGATACTAATCTAAATGGCATCAGTGTCCTACTTTGTGTGTGTGTGTGTGTGTGTATATGTGTGTGTGTATATGTGTGTGAGAAGGCTAAAAAGAAGGTGTAGTAACTTGGAGAAGCAGAGTGAGATTATGTGCGGTTGTGTCACTGCGCTGCAGAGCAACAGAGCTGTTATCGTGCTGTAAATATAATATCAGGAACGGGTTAGGCTTAGGGTTTTGATGTTTCTTTTTTTAAGTGGTAATTGCGATCAGTCATCTGGACTCAGAATAACAATTTCCTGCTTCTGATTTTGTTCCTATCCAACTTAAACAGCGTGGTAGAGTTTCACATTTCAGATCAATCACAGTATTTGAAAATAGAAATTGATCACAGCCAGGTAGAAAAGTGGAAACTATTCCTGACATTTAGGGGTTCTCAAAAGTAACTGGGGAGGCAAAAACTTCCATTTGAAACTTTAATTTGAGCTCACACATGCATCCCTTCCTCTTATTCAACAAGCTAACTTTTAATAATCTTAACCGGATTCAGAGGCTGTTTGCGATCAGAGACAGAGAGACAGTTGATGAGCTAATGAACCCGTTTTAGATATATTTTGTGGTAATGACTTCCTACAAAAAGAGTGAAGTAAACCTCCCTCTCTTTTGTTGTTCCCCGCTCTGTGTTCACATGGACAGGACGACGCTTCCTGTAGCTCAGTTAATGCTTCACTCAGACGCTCCCACATGTTTTAATAATTTATATGTAACTTTGCTTAATGTTGCTGTGCTTATGGTGGATTAATGCTGGGTCTTTGTAAATATTAATAATAGAATAATAACATAATATATAATATAACAATGAGTGCGGTCTAGACCTGCTCTTTCTGTCAAGTGTCTCCAGATAACATTTGTTTTGAATTTGGTGCTATACAAGTTGTTCAACTCCTCCTCTAACTGTTAGGCACCCAACCTCAATGGGTGGGGGGTGACAGCCCTGCCAACTCAACAAAAGCTGTGTCTAAGGTCATTACAATGGAGTACAACTGAAGGAGAACTTAAAGACTTTCCAAACTAAAGAAAAACTTTTGATATTCTAAAAAGACTTTTTACAACCGAGTCATCTTTAAGATCCTTACCACTACTTAAAATTAATTGCAGAATCTTGTTTTCAAATTGTAATAAGCACTTGTCTGCTGTTGTCTCTGCCGCTACTGAACCCTGCTTTAGTGAAAAAGGACGGGAGAAGTGAGGGATGTGTGGAGGCAAGAGGTGGAGGGGGGAGCTGAGTGATGAGGGAGCTCTGTTTGACGAGAGCATTTGTCTTGATCTAAACAAAAATCTGCTCCAAAATTGAAGTAGTAAGCCTTTACAGCTATGCATGAAAGGGTTGGCATTAAAAGTATGTTTTATGACAAGTTGAGCCACTTTTTCGTTTAATTGAATCCCTAAATAGATTTTTTTATTGTAAGTTAAATGCAACTTTTGGAGTTTTTAGTGGAGGTAATTAATACTGAGCAGGAGGAAAAGGATCTGTTCCTATTACAAGTGCTTCTTCTACTAAATGCTGCAGTATCAAACTGTGTGTAGTTGTGAGTGACACTCGTCTTTCAGACCCAATGTGTCAAATCTCAGCTTGGTCAGAATTGCAAGTTTGGTACATATAAAAGTGTGAAGAGCATCTGCAGCTAAGGAAATGAAGGAGAGCAGCAACAACTCTGCGGCAGCCTCAACCCTCCTGCCGCAGCAGAGCTTAAAGCCACCAGCGTTAGATCCACAAGTCGGCCCATATTCCTCTTTCTACACTATAACTGATGAGTCGGTTTAATTCAATATCTTTCCAGGGAATATCTGAACAAAGTAATGAATTCAGAACATCCAGAGAAAGACAGACCAGGACTGACTACAGTAAGCCCGAGTGCTGTTATGTGAAATTAATCAACAACCCTTGAGCAAATCAGAATTGCGTATTCATTCAGGACATTGTATAATGAATATAAATGATGACCTTTAGAGAGCTGAGCTTTTTCTTCATGTCATGCTTCCTCAAGTAGGATAGAAATGAGCCACTTTGGAGGGAAATACTCCAATTGTGAAAGTAGTGATGGGAGAGATAACGGCGGCTCTACAGAGAGTAAGGCTGCATTCATATTGATTCTCTCACATATGGCAGACAAAGAATACCTCCTCAACGGCACATTCACAGATAGTCCGACTGAATAGCCCGACAGAAGAACATCACCGTGTTGTTGTATCGTGGAATGGAGCTCAGCGTAAGTTCAAGCAGGAAGACTGGTTTTATTCTCGCACACATTCATTCAATTTCTTTGTTCAACTTAGCCACTCCCCCTCCACGACTTCATCCGTCTCCCTGCTTCGGTGATCAGCTGATTTGGGTCGTTTACTCTTTAAGTATGAATCTAAATTTGATTCTGCCAAAACCTCTCAACAAATCATCCTGCTGCCGGCACATTTTAAAACCTCTTCTCTCTCTTCCACAGTCAGTTTTTCAAGTCAGTGCGATCGCTGCGACCCTCCTCAGCCCCAGTCACCTCCATTCCAGCTCAGCAGAGTTCAGATACAGCCTCAGAAACCCACTCCTCATCACATCCTGCAACCTTCTATCACCACAACCACCAGTGTCTAAACCCCAAAGGGGGGTTTCCTATCCTGCTGTCCTCTGAGTGCATGAAGTCATCATGACGGGGTCTATTCACCAAAGACATAGCACATTTATCTTTATCCTAAACTGTTACATCAATAATTGTAAACTCATACTAAAGTCTCTCCTTATTGAACAAAAAATGAACTACATAGAATTTGTTTTAGTGTAAGGACGCTTGTAGCTTTAAAATCAGGTTAGTTCATATTTTTGATAAACTACCACTGCTACAGTTGAATCCATTACTACATTTGCTGCCTGGTTTACTCATGTTTTAAACTTATATGTGTACTTTTGTTCTGATTGAATGGACCCAGCTTCTTTGCATTTTACTCTTTAACCCTATAATCCATTCAGACTTGATGCTTTGGTTGATCAAATTTGGGATTCATATTTCCTTCAGGATCAATAAAAAGTTCAGTCTTATTTTTAAGCATGTTAGCAGATCATGCATGCTCCTAAAGGTCACACCTCTTGAGACTTAGCGTGCGTTTGTTAGCGTGCTTAATGTGTCTGGGATGAATCTATTTCAGAACATGGTCCATAGTTCAAGTTCTTCAACACAAGAGAGAACAGGCATCATTTTGCTCATCCTGTCACCAGAGATTTAAAAAAAAGAAGAAGACAAAAACATGTTTCTATCTGTGATACTTTGTCATAAGCGATCATTGATATCAAGATTGTTCAGGATATTTTTTCCAACCGTTTGAACTACAGACAGCAGAAAGCTGATCAAAGTCGTTCCCTTGATGGCTCCTATAGAGGCAGGTGGGGAATCTGTAGGCAATAGCGCCAAACATGATGAGCAAGTTAGAACGATGCACTGTGAACGTCTGTGAGCACCATCTGTGTGTGTGTGTGGGGGGGGGCTAAGTGATGAACTAGGAAGCTGCTGACACAATAATTGCAAGGATTTAGCACGGAGGCTGAGAAACAGGGATGAGAAAAGACGTGTGAAGAAAAGTGGAAAGACAGGATGGTTGGAGAAGGAAGAAAGGCCAAAGCTTTGAGTGAGAGGTTGATAATTATCAGGAGGAGGACATTAAGCACTGAGCATGTGGCGCTTCTAAGTTTTTAAACACTTTAGTGATAAAGTGTTTAGTCAGATGTCAGTATCACGACATGCATCATTCTCAGCTTGTGTGTGTTTACACAAATTAAATGGGATAAACACCCTCAATAAAGGGAGTATCGGCAAATTATACAATGATGGTACAGGCAAGTCAAGGTAATGTGTTTACCTTCAAACAAGCAATTTTCACTCTGGCAGCTTAATCTGTATTTTGGTAGAACGTCAACAACAAAGCAAACTGATGTCCGTCTTTATAAAGTCTGCAGCCTGCAAACCTCGCTCTCTAAAGGAAGCACTGTACTAGATATTTGTTCAACTTTTTATTTACAAAAAAAAAAAACAGCAAGCCCTCAAAAACTTTTTCAGTCTCCATAGCAGCATCAGGGTCAAAAACAAACTAAATAAAATGTATGGCTTTTACTGCTTTACTACAAAACACCAAGACAACACCTGTGCTGGCTAGTAGGTAAAAAAAACAGACTTGTGATACAAAAGGAAAAGATACATTACAATACAGCACTATGTACAGTAACTGGAAAAGATACTTTCAACACCATACGTTTCAATAGGATGTGGTACGGTATGCTAAGGTTCAGTATGGTAAGGTTAGATGTGATGCACTCTACTGTCTGAAAAGGGAGATACAGTACGTCATGAACTCTAGTGCTGCACACATTTATATCCTCTAAAGCAGTACTCATCGAGATAATGTAAAATAATTCAGATTTTTCAGTCAACGGTGTAAGCAAGGCAGTGCCACAGGTGACGTAAATCATATCTTACAATCTTATTGTACTACACTAAGCCAAAGGGAGGGTTTTTTTCTTAATGGGTTATGTTCACTTAATTAAGTCATGTAGTTTACCATTAAGTCAAATGTGTGATAAAAATACTTCAAGATATTTGACATGTATTCAATCTCATATGCAGACTCCTCCTGTATTATCAGGGGTTGGACTCTTCAATTAACATGTCGGCAGGAGCTCATGTTCAACCTCACCCACAGGCTGAGATGAGTAGGTGTGGACCACCTGTGGTCTTCAGATGCATGAATGTCAGAGGTAATTGCATTCAAACGCCTTTACTTGAAGAAAACCATCAGTTTCATGTGATTGACATAGTGGCTGCTATTCACATGAGCACATTCTCCGTTTGAGTGCCCTTCGGACACAACGCAGGGTTACTCTGAGAGCCCTTTAATGGATCAAATTAATGGCTGTTACTGTAGCTCTCAAACGGCGCAATTCCATCTCTGCACTCAAAAGGCCGAACCGATTCCTCCCACGACCTTCCCATGACTGACCTCGCTAAGGCAACTGACGACTGTGAATGAGACCACCCTGTGGGTGAGCCTACACCTTGTAAGTGTGAGACTACATGCTAGCAATTCCATGAAAAAGGGAACACTTGACCCAGGTAAAAGCCCTCATAAGAGTGTTAATATGTATTCATTAGGATAATTCAGACTTACATTAATGCCAATTATCATGTCTGACTAAGACTGGCACTTGTTGAAACACTATTAGAAACACATCAGGATCAGCTACTATCTTTACTTTTGCACAAACATAGAAAGAAGTACTTTGCTTTAAGTGCTGTACGGAAGAGAACTTTATTCTTTACCTATGTATAAGCCCAAATGCTTAAAAAGGACAAAAAAGGAGGGAAGAACAAGAGAGCAACAGAAGGAAAAGGCCAATACAATGTGATCATCTCACCAACCCCTTCACTTATGTACAACTGAATTGGTGTCATGTGGCCCCAGAAGGTAGAAATACTGTATGGACTTGGTGATGCAACTTTTCGCTACCAAAATATAGACTTTGACCCAATGTCCTGAAAATGCACAGTTGTACTTTTTTCTTTTCAATTTGGTAACATGATACTGCACGAGAGACAAAGAAAAGATAGTTTCATTATCTTTCCAAACATCAGAGATGGAAGAAATGGTAAGAAAGACATTTTGACAAGAAGAGAGTAAAGAGAAACAGTACGTGACAAAAAAAAAAAAAAAAAACGTGCACGGGCGCTACACTTACTCAAGACATGCCTGTGCTCAAAACCCTGAAGTTCAGATGAGTTGTTCCAGCTATTGATTGGGTGATTTGTATGTGTTGCCAGCGCTCCTGAAATGTGTCTTGGAACATGTGTTGATGGATGTGTCTGTGGCTGGGCTCTCAGCCTGAGAGGGCCAGAGTGGGTGCTGGGAATGCGCTGACAGCCTCAAGGTTACCCGCCTGGCACCAAAAACAGATGGATGCCCCTCATTGTAACTATCTGTAATGTGTTCAACTCAATCATTCCCTTTCTCTCCCTCTCCTTTTTTCCATACAACATCTCTCTCGTTTGGCTCACTGACGCAGTTTGCAGAAAGTCTGAGAGCTGTTGTATTCACAGACGGCAGTGAAAGATTTTTTTTCATCACAGCAGGAGAACTTTCAAATCTTTTCCTGTGTGAGTCAACTACAGTATGAGGTTGTTAACAAAACTGTTTTGGGTATGTTTTTTTGGAGAGAAGTTACATAACATGTTTTGTCTCATGTCAAAGAATGAGATGAGAAGATCCATATCAGTCAGACGTCAAAGTCAGGATGTGTTTAGCCTAGCTTAGCTAAGGTCTAGGAACAGCAGGAAACCAGCAGACTGGCAAAAATTAGAAAACACATTCTTGTTTTTTAGTATGGGTTTTATTTCATTTGTAAAGCAAACTCTTTTGTGGTTTTATGGGGGGCCGGGGTTGTGGCTTGATCTTTTTTTCCCACTGCCAACAATGTTTATGCTAAGCTAAGCTAAATAAATCTGATTGATACAAAATTAATAATGCACTTAAATTGTGAGTGAGAGAGTAAGCTAAAAAATATATTCCCAATAGTTACTGTTAAAACTGTACTAACTAATATTTAGCTAGCTTGAAACATCAACACAGGCTGAAAACACATCAGTTTTATATCATCTTCATTTAACGTTGCTTTAGCTACAGTAGCATGCTAACAAAGAATTGCCTGTACTTTTTACCTCAGAAGGGATTTCAGTCACTTTTATTTGATTTGTGTTTCGTTTCAGCAAACTTCTTATGAATAAATCTGTCTTTTTGCTAAATGTTTACACTATGTTCACCAGCTAGTTGCTAGCTTAGATTGAGAGCTAAACATGTAGTATATTGTGTAAAAATCACAGTTTTGGGACTTTCAAAACAAAGAGGAGAAACAGCTATTGCTTTAGAAGCAAATACTCTAGGGAGGTTTGTCAAAACGTTTGACATTTTTAACGTTAAATATGGTAGTTCGATATATTACATATTATAAATATATTTGATAGTGCAGCTTGAAGTTCAACTTCAAAGATATTGTCAATAAGGTTCATGGCTCGGATATACAAAAATAAATTAACTATGAAAATTAAGATACATGAAAAACAATCCCTTTTATTGACACTCATGATGAGTAACATCTTCTATATCAATCCATCCCCCACTTTTGTATAAACCGTTATACATTCTCTTTTTTTCTGGCCTCCGGGCACTTAGGCTCCACAGCAGCGCATATATCCAATTATACTGTAGCTCTGTGCATGGAGGTGACACATCGATTGACACAAGTGACATCCAGTCTTATCACAGTGACATGATGCAGTGCTGGGCAGGCATCATTAGCTTGATCAGCCAATAGCAGGGCAGCTTGTTAGACTCCCCTTAGGCCAGACATGCAGCTCTGGTTCTAATACAGATATCATAAGATCAGAAGGAAGAGGCAGTGATAAAGTGTTGGAGAGAGGAAGAGAGATTGTATATCTCGGAGGGACAGCTTTATGTGTGTGTGCGCTAATGTGTTTGTATGTGTTTGGGGCAGTTCCACAGGGTTTATGTTAGGCAGTCAAAGTTTTCTTCAAGCCTCAGACTCACAACAACAGGACAAGATTCCTCCAAGCGGCAATGCTCCATCATCCAAAACGTGTTTCTTTCTGATGATACTGCAAGAGCTGTCAAATCTTTAGGCTTCCTTATCATGCGACGCCTCAGCCATATGAATCTTTTACGCTAACGTAATCGCCTTTGCTACTACAACAAAAGAGAAAGAGAGCATTTTCAAGTGTGCTTTTGGGATAGGTAGTGCCTGGAGCGCAAATCACTCTCCATGGATCTCTTTTGGCCCATTTCTGAACTACCTGTGGTATTTATAGGCAAATGTTCTCATATTTCTATGCTCCACTTATAAGCCCACTTTAGCCATAAGGTACTTTTCATTGACTGGAAACTTTCTATAAGCTTTATAAGGGAAAAGAAAAAAGGAAGGAAGACATTTTCACATCACTCCCTCCCTGTTCCTGATATAAAGTTGTCCATTTATGCGGTCATTGAGTTACCTTCCCTTACATTTGTGCCCAGCTCTTATAATGCAAATGGTTACCGTGCTGTGCTTTCTAGCCAGCTGACCCCTGCACAACATCTGGTAGCCAGTCCCAGCAAGCTACAGCTACTTAATCCCATTGAAACGGACAGCAGGTTAATTTATTCAGCTCCCATGAAAACATCCTTCAGTATTCATGAGGAAGTCTATAGATACCAGCAGTGCCTGCATGCATTATGCTGTATGTATTTCTTTTCTCATTTGCTTGTTTCTTCCTAAAACCTTCACTCATCATTGACGTCATGTCAAAGTGAATAGCCCCATTGTGTTCCTGCCTTTTTTCTTCCCCCTGCCAGATTAATACTGTAGAGCAGACACATCAGTCAATAGAGGGGAAATGCTGTTATTATTGTGGGTTTTCTACTCAGTGGAACATTGTGGACCAGAGGAAACACAGCTTGTTCCTCATCCCCCGCCTCTTTTGTCCATTTCTTTTCTCTCTCCTCGCTCCTCTCCCCCAACGAGTGGGAGAGAAATGACTACGAGGCGAATGCCATGATTACTTTCTTTTAAACAGTGAAGGAAGCAATGCCGCTGCTGTGTTTGTCTTTTATGTAAGCAGTTAGCCAGATATGGTTACAGCCCTCTGAGCACGCCTTGAAAAGTAAATTTAGGACATTAGGGTTGAGCAGAGGGTTGGTTGGGATCAATGCACAGACAGAGAGAAATTCATCACTTAATCTATCTCAACAATCATCGACGCAGGCGTCAATCTGACAAACCGTTTTCTGCTGCCTGTCGTCAGCCTCCCTCTCATTTCTCCACTCTTCCTTTTTGTTTGTTTACCATGTTCCTGACTGTGGAACAATGCAGCGACCTTTGCCGAGATAATTCTATTACGTAAGTTGAGTAATTGCTCTGGATGTGGAAGAGGAGTGTCCGCTGCTTGCTTGCTTGCTTGGCCCACAGCTCCCATGTCCTTGGATTTTTAAACATGAAACTCTGCGGTATTCATAGAAGCTGACAGGGAGTGTTCCGTCCCGAAAGCAGAGAGGGGAGGAGAGGAAAGAGGAAGAGAGGAGGAGTGAGAAAAGACGAGAAGAGAAGAAGGGGGTGGTGGGGGGGAGAAGGATGGATATGAGACGACAGGGAGATGGAGATGAGCATGACAAAAGCAGTGAGCCAGAACCAAGCAGGATGAAAATGCTATAAAAAGAGTCCACCCCTCCACTCCCTCGTTTTTTTTTTTTCAAGCAGCACTGGGCACGACATGCACCTCCAGATTGTCCAAGTGGCTCTGAAAATGGCTTGCATACTGCAAAGAGCCCCGCAAACGGGGTACACGAGAATAAATGGAAGGAGCGGAGATAGTTCTTGCCTCCTGAGGTTTTTTTTTCCCCCTCTCTCTTTTTCTTTGCCACCTAGATCTCAGTGTGCTACAAAAGAGAAGCGCAGAGAGGGCACGCAGGCTCGACGCTAACAATCGGCACCGATGAAACTGCGAGAGGCTTAACTGGCAGAAATGTTCACTTTACTTTGTTCAAGTTTCTTCATTTGGACAATGGGTAGAGACCGAGTCAGGGAGGCAGACAATTACTGATATTTGCTGGCAGCTATCAGAGAGGGAGAGAGCGAGAGAAGCAGAGGGAGAAGCTCCACTCCCACATTGTTAATTAAAAACTCTCTCTCAGCGCTGTGCTCACTGAATAAAAGGCAGCCGCACAGAACACACACGCGAGCACAGGGCAAAGGCTGCATTCACTGTTTTCTGTATTTTTATCAAGCCACTCCAATCAAGCTATAAAACTGTTGGCAATATGATTGTACGTAGTACATTTGATTTTGCACAATTTTCTCTCTATGATCCATAACTATAGAGAAGTACAAGAGGCAAAGCAGCGGAGGAAAAAAAACAGGAAAGCTGATTTCATGCTCGGGGGATTGCATCTCATTTTCTCCAAGCAAGGAGAGACACGATGCGGTCCTGCTTATGGATTTACTGCCACCTGGTGGTGTGTGACAGCACTGCTGAGCTCATGAAAGCTCACAGGGATGCAGGCTGCTGGCATCAGAGTCAACATCAGAAGATTGGGTCATGCTTGGAAGAGCAAACCAGACCCTTTATCTTGGGCAGACTGTGTCATGCCGACTTGTGTGAGCACTTCCTAGAGTGTCAGCTTGAGTGAAAAGTTCCCAAACCAAACCTCCTGTTTGCTTGACTTTGCCTTTTCCTCCAGTTTTTCTCCCTTTTTATTGTTTATTTTCTGACTTCTAGCAAAGGAAATGAAAGAGAAACTGCTTGAAAGAGCACCCAAAGGAAAAGAAAATCCACCGCAAAATTCCAATTTAGGTCCATGACGCTCAGTTAAGGAAGCCATTATACGCTCGGAGAATCCAGTCAATATTAGTGAACATTAATCTACAAACCCAGCAAGAGGCAATCCAGGACTTCACCCTGCAATGTCATGAGATGTAAAATAAGTTACTGTGCAAGTTCTCGTGTTTCAAGAAGAAATATTTCAGAGTCGATAGAAAATCGATGACTCCTCCCTGTAAGTTGCTCATGCTGCACCGAGAGGTGAATTAATGAGGGCTCCTCATCACTAATTAACACATAAAAACAGAGCTCCCATCACCGGGTGAGAACTGGAGTCGATTACTCGCCCGGTGTGAAAATGATTGCATCAGATGATCTTTTGCAAAGGGAGAAAAAGAGGAAAGTGAGAAGGGAAAAAGCGAGGAAACAAAGAGAGGAAAGGATGGGTGTGAGAGATATAAAGTCATAGACAGCGGCTCGGTCTAACATCTGAAAGGTCTGGCTGATTAGGGGACGCCAGCGCTCACAGAGAGCAGCTCCTCTAACAGCCTCCACCACCTCATTAGTCTGGCCCAGCAGCAGTATGCCCCCTCTATTAACCGCTAAATGAAAGACCGCCAACCGTGATTACTGAGGGGAAGTCCCCTGTCGTCATGGGGATAAGAGATCCCACACACACGCACAAACTCACACTTCCAGTTCTATGATAGCGCTTTGAAGGGCATTTATGAAAAGGCGATTGAGGCAGAAGTGGAGATTTTACACATCATCAGTCACAGCCGTTTGCTCTGAAGCCCGGCACGTGAACACTCAGGACATCAAACAAAACCTGGACCAACAAATTGCCTGCAATGCAGCAAAAAAGAAGAAGACAATACCTGACATACTGTATCTTAAGTGCTTCATTCAAAGATCACATGAGGCTTTCAGCTCCCCTCTCAAGCAGCAAATCTGACAAAAGCTTAATAAACACACGAGTGGAAGAGCTCTGGGAGTCCTTGAGTGAAGGAGATGATACTCACTGTTGTAGAGAGGATGGCAAGGCTCCAGAGGTGAATCCAACATACGCTTATGTAGGTGTGTGTTTGTAGTTCAGAGTGTGAAATTTATTACACATTATGACACAAGTAATCAGGGTATGGTGATGTAATGCAAGTGTCTTTAAGGAAGTAAAGAATCACACGTGTGCAGCAGCGGCTGAGATGACCTGACCATCACCTCCTCTTATCTGTTTTTAAAACCATTTTTGGATCATATCAGGGTTGTTCCCTTAAAGTTGAAGACTTGAATCATCAGTTGAGAGGACCATGGGCTGACTTCAATTTTGTCAGTCAAATCGAAGCTTCATTTGCTCTTCGGAGATAAATGACCCAAGATAGTTATTTTGCCAGGAGTAGAATTATCTGCAGAGGTCTCCTTAACAGAATGTATGGTACCTGAGATAATAACAGGAAACAAATGACAGCGTTTTTTAGCATGCACCGTGTGTTAGGGATGCAAGCAAGCTGCTGCTATCTTGTCAGTGCTCAGTTACTGTCACCTAGATTGACATTTTCTTCAAGAGCTTTTTCATAGGGAGCTGAATTATCTACAAGTTTCTGCTGGTTTGAAATCTAACAGGCAAGGCTATCAAAAGTAGTAAAGACACTAAATATGTCAGTTTTGTGTTAAAGATTAGTGTTTTTCAAAAACATTGTGGTGAGTCTACTGGGCTGTCAATAATTTAGGATTAAAAGGTACTAAAATCTCTAAGAATGTAGCTAAAAATGACTATGACGTGAGCTAAAAACAGCAGGGAAGTAGTCAGCTGGATATATTGTTTTTGAGGGAGGGTCTGGAGAAGTATGATAAAGATGCATCTCGGGTAATTCTCACTCCTTGAAGGCTTTTATTGAAAAGCAGAATCCGATGTGACTGACAAAATTCTGAGTCAGGCACAGCCCTTGGTCCAATATTTCCCATAATGCAACTTCTGTCGCAAAGTTGCAGCTGAAATTACTCAAGGGATGTCACTCGAGTCATTTTCTCAGACCTGATAAAGCTCCCTTCAGAGCCACAAGACATATTTCACAACTTTGTCAGATGGCGCTTGATAAGCCCCATAACTCGTACATCAACGTGGACATGTACAAATTGCAGGGTGCTCCGTTAATGCACGTGCAAGATACACGAGTAAAGGCAATTTTTATTTTAGTACTCACGGTCGTTGCAGTGAGTCCCCGTGTAGGACGTCATGGAGCAGTCACAAGTGAAGTTCTCCCACTGCTGGATGCACACCCCCATGTTGGCACATGAGTCCTCCTGGCAGGTTGTGCTTGGGCCTGGGAAGGGGGAGAAGAAGAAGGAGAGGGGGAAAACAAAGAAAGAAATGCCAAAGGAAAGCAGTCAAGAAGCAATACAGAGCTACATCTGAGGCTTAACAATGCAGGAACCATGCAGAAGAAATGCACTCTAGAGAGAGATAGATATACAGCAGACGAGGGAGTAAACAGTGCCACCACAGGAAGCCTGACCCGGAGTACAACACGCTTAAAAACAGTCGAGGGAATCCTGTTTCATGCTGGTGAAGCAGCAAACCGCAGCGGAAAGCCAAGAGCAGAAGCGCCAGGTTTCCAGAGGATCAACAGTACACTTCTCAAGCAGCGGAAGTGTCGGCATTTCTTACGTTAATTACTGTTGAAAAGGGTGCAAGTGCACTTCTAATCTGCATTTAAGACATCTGTAACAGCAGATGAATTGGACTCCAGCTGAGCTGATGTGGTGACACTGTCAACATCCCCCTTCGTTTTTCCTTCTTTTTTTTTTTTTTTGAGAGTGTGTGCAATCGGACAGGCATGCAATCTATTATCATTCCAACAAGTAATTGAAAAAAGTTTTATCAGAGTAAAACTTCAAACGCTGCATTCCCTCTGTGAACAAGCACGACGAGACGTTAAATAAAATAACCTTTTAACAGATGACTCATGGACAAAAAAAACAGCAATAATAAAACACATCCCAACAAAAAAAAAAAATGCTTAAAAGTGCTCCTGTCGATTTGCTTTTCAAACATTTCTTTCACTGCGGCGAACACTAAACACACTAAACAGATAGTATCCATGGAGAAGAGGAGTAAAAAAAAAACATAAAGAGAGCTTAAAAACATGTACTGTAGTGCATGTCCTTGTGTATGCACTTTAGTCAGACGGAAGTTGAGGAGGGTATTCAAAGTCAAACGGGATGTGTGTTTGCTATTCCTCTACACCACACATGGCTCCTACCTTTGAATACGTATACGGAGAGGGAATGCAGATAAGGACGAGCGCACAGCATAGATAACGAGATAAACAATTCCCTGTCGGAGTCTAGACAGAGACGTGGGGGGGGGGGGGGGGGGGGAACCTTTACAAAAATCTTTCTTACAACCACATCAGAAACAACCAAAAGTAAATGAAATCAACAGAAAAAAGGCAGACAAATGCAAGTGTTGAAGAGCAGGTGTCTAGTGCAAGACAAAGTGAAGTGAAGACAGATTAAGTTTGCTAGCTGAAAGTGCATTTACTGTGCAATGTACGGTAACGGTAGTCAGCCAGGCACACATGTCTCTCCACATTGCATGAGAGTGGGTTTCATGTTTGTATTCACACAGCGGCGCTCATATGTCAGTGGGAGCAACAGAGGATTGTGCCGTGTTTGAGTGTGTCGGCAGGAGGTCGCTCGCTCTCTGAAAAAAAAAAAACACTCTTATCTGGGTAGCATGATAGCTTTTGGAGGAAAAAAAAGGAGAGGGAGAGAGAGAGAGGCCTGATACATCAGCAGCACACAGGCAGTGTTCAGATGTGCAGTGACAGCCTCTTTCTGTCTGTCTACGCCCCCCTGTAATGTGTCACTACTGGCATTTTCATACAAGAGCACAGAACTCCCACAAAGTGTCTGCCTCTGCCTAGACTGTCTAAAACCACAGCTATAGAACTGCACTGTGAGGAGATGACTTCTCTGACCGGAGTTTTATTAAACGGTGTCCTTGAATTATATGAAACTCAGATATTGCCCTAGACCTGAACCGTGGTTGGCTTGAAAGAAACATGCTATTAAACATTTAATTTAACTGTTATATAAAGCTACATGTGCAAGAATACAACATATGAGTATCTACTGCAGCAGTGCGGTGTGAGCATTTTTTAGTTATTTAGTTTTTCCTTGTGTCTTGATGTGTTGTTCCGTCTGCCTGAGTCTCTCTCTCTCTCTCTCTCTCTCTCTCTCTCTCTCTCTCTCTCTCTCTCTCTCTCTCTCTCTGTTTTCCCTCTACCTATTAACTTTTCCTTTCAGAGAGCGGGTCACCTCTGCGGCACCAAGGGGACATCATTGCCATGGTGACACCCGCGATGCATTGCACACAGCAGGCTTTCAGGCGAGCAGGCCTCCGGGAGGCTGAATTTAACCCTCTACCTTGCAGGTCGGCTTTGGTGAAACCAACTTTGTTAGAGCAGAAAGAAAAAAATAAAACAAACAGAACAGAGCAGAGCGGAAAACAAGAGTAGAGGTTAGTGAGGGAGCAGCATTGTTAGTGTTCGTTAAAAGTTTCTCACTTGGCAGAGTGCAACAGTATGGAAGGTTGTTGAGGGGCTGAATAAAGTTGTTGTTTTTTTCTGTTTGCAAAATTAGTTTCAAACTGTATTTGTCTTCTGTTACTCATGGCGTAATGTTCTGCATATGAAGGCTATTGTGCAGTGTTTAGACCTTATGTTAGGATTCTGCCGCCCTCTAGAGGTCAGAAGAAGAAAAGCCTGCATAAAGGAACATCACAAAATCTTAATTTGGAAAAAAGTAATAGCGAGGCTTTAAGCATTACATAGGACAAAATAGATTAAGTATGACAGCATGCATCTCTTTACTACGGATGGATACTGCTCCATGTCAAATCTGACCCTTATTGAAATTGCAATAGTGAGGAGATTGTTATTCTAAAACCACATTATCAGTAGCTTATTTGTATTCTGAAATAGTTTGTACTACTCTG
This sequence comes from Labrus bergylta, assembly GCF_963930695.1. Classification (NCBI taxonomy): domain Eukaryota; kingdom Metazoa; phylum Chordata; class Actinopteri; order Labriformes; family Labridae; genus Labrus; species Labrus bergylta. The sequence goes on along the minus strand of NC_089209.1, from coordinate 20,763,801 downwards.
CCTGAAGACGGACTTTCTGAGAAGGTAATAAGACGCAGGCAGTGAGTGTTTGAGTTCAACAGGAAGTTGGCAAAACCTGCAAGCATCTTACCTTGTAAAACAATTTAAAATAATGACTCAATGTTTGGACTTGTTTTAATATCCTTTTCTTCTTTCATCCAGTTTAACAGTATGCTTTTGTATTCAAGACTATGCACTTCTAGTCTCTTTAAGATATAATGAAGCAACATAAAAAGTTAACAGGCTTTTATTAGAGAACCTAAAAGACAAAATTAAAGCATTCTTCTAAGCTGTGACAAATGCCTGGCAGAGAAGAAGAAAATAAGTGGGATTAACAATGCCAGCGAGTGGCTTTAAGGGCTACTAAAGAGCTTTGTAATTAGACTAATAAATCTCACACAGCAGGTCATGATTCTTAAGCGCTACAGGCCATCTGTACCTTCACAGCCACGCTCAATCTGCCCGCTACGGAAAAGGGCGTCGTTGATGAGGTCTGGCAAGCGGCCGTTGAGATCAACTGAGGCCAAGCAGCCCTGGAAACCTTCCCGAGAAACCACCAGCTTAGGAAGGTTCTGGTACATGTTGGGTCCAAGGCCTCCGATGAACAGGTCACCTGAGGGGAGAGAGACAGAGAGGGGTAAAGACAAGTTAGATTGTCTGTGCATTAAGTAGTGACGTTTGGAACCTTTTTCTGTAATGTTGCTAATAACTACAATAGATTGTATTTGTTCCTCAGGTTAGACACTGTACCTGTAGAGGAAACTTAACTAACTTAGAGCTCCTGTGAGGAGTTTTCAGGTGGTTATGAAAGAGCGAAAACAAAAGGATGCATTTTTCTCCTACACAAGCAAAAATGACCATCATTGATTCTAAGATGTTGTTTTTATTGTCTGAAACGACTGCTGGGGGTAGGTGTCAGACAAAGTGATAAACTGAATTATGTAGGCTGAGATTTTTTTTCTTCCTTGTTAAAAAGACACTACATACACAAACATGTAGATCAAAATCTGCAAAGAGATAAAAAGCTAATACTAGAAATTATGTGTAAAAATCTCAAAACAAGGTTTTATGGGGGTTTAAATGCCACATTTTAAAAAGTTATAGTCTGCCATGTCACCCACTTGTAAAACAAGGCTAATGAAATTCCAGTGCTCTGAGCTCAAAGTTTCAGAATATTTTCGTGTATCACAGCAGAGTCTTTATATCTCAATGTGATAGTCTGACTTATTACCTGCTGTCATGCCTGCACATGATTGGCTGCTGTCAGGTTGATTAAAAGCAAGACAACTTAATGCCTGGTAATAAAAACGTTGACATTTTTAAAATGTACCTCAGATTGATAGCATAGCCTCTCAGCAAAATAATGAGCTGATTGGCTGTAAAATGTATTGCTACATTATTTTTCTATCTTTGGGCTTTTGGCAGAATGTTGAGTCAAATCCTTTAGATCTCAGTCCAAGTTGAGCCTTTCTTAAATTTTGTCATTTAATGGTTTCAGATGCCAAGGTCATATGTGGGTACACTGCGGGGGATTTGAATGTGATGTTGGGATTAAACTACATTCTGTGGCTTTCACCGAGAAGATAATAATCTGCATTTCTTCCAAAGCGAGGATTTGTTACCTTTGAGGTCGAGGTTTTTGGCTCCATTGACATTCTGCGTGACCGACTTGGAGTCCACCTTGAGCGTGTGTGTGTTGGAGGAGTCTCGCGTGATGACCACGTTGTGCCACTGGTTATCATTAAGGGGGTTGTCACTGTTGCCCTTCAGCAGACTCGGCCCATTCCCCAGGTCAAACACATAGTGGACAAACCTGGAACAGAGGAATCACTAATTATATATCTTTGCAGCAAGAGAATAATTATTAAGCTTGCAAAAGTTGGAACAGGGACTCTTTATCAAGAGTTTGGCTTGCACTTTTAACACCTTGAGAAACAAACCCACATCCTACATTAGCATTTCAAATACATTCCTCGTTTCTGGACTTCATCCCACTCACCCTTTCACCAGCTCCACTGCAATAAAGTCGTTTCCGTCTCCACTGTTGAAGATGATGAAACCATCAGGCGAGGTGGTTTTGAACTGGAAGAAGAGGTGCATTGTGGTATACGCCTGCAGAGTGGCTAAGCCCAGGTAGCTGCCTTTGGTCTTGAAGGTGACGGGGTCGGCGATGATGAAGCGCATGCCGAAGCGGGCGTTCAGCTCGCAGAAGTCGATGTCCCCGTTCTTGCACATGTCGATGTACTGCATGCCGTTGAACTTAAGGCTCTGTGAGGGAAGAGTTGTTGAGAGACGGTGGTGGTGTGAATACATTGTGAAGAGGGGGTTGTCCATTGCACTTGACGGTTCCAAATGACAAACCTTCATCATTGTGCTTGAGGAAGCACATCAAAGGAAAGGATTGTAAAAAAATATATAATTTAAGATTACCTTCTCAAAGACACCTGTGATTAAATTTGTTGACCCCGAGTTGTTCTGATACAATACATGCATTGATATCATCGTGTTACCCGCCAAAATGTGGATATCAGGTAGTGGCAAGTATGGCAGTGTATCGATCCGATACAATCGTCAATGAGTTGAAAATATCAACAATTTTATGTATATTTGAATGTAGGAATAAAAAGAAGCAATCAGTGTTTGTACACCAATAATATGAATGATTTTCTGTTTGCACGGGAGGAATCAGAGGGTGCTGTTTATCAGCCAATAGTCATTCTAGGTGTTGGAATCGCTTTGAAGGAAAGTCTGGTCTCAGAACGTCTCTTTCTAAATATCCTGCTCTTGACAAAATAAGTTTATCAGTCAGTTGACATTCGTTGTACTTTATACCTGAAGATGTCCGATAAAGGACGAAGGAGCAGACGAGACAAAACGTCGCTCGGTCAAGATTCCCGTCTCCACGTTGTTGAACTCCAGACGGGTGTGGTCGCCCGCCATCTGACCTGAGGCGGAGGGGGGGGAGAGAAAGGAGAAGAAGGCGAGGGATGAAGGGGTGGAGGAGGAGGAAGGATACTGCAAGCGCACCTTAACCCAGCAACAGCCCAGTTTCACTCTGTGTCATGCCGGTGTAACCACCAAACTTTTGCTGATAGCAAATCACAACTGACATAGCATGAAGCTTTAAAGGTCACATATTATTCTCCTTTGCAACCAGTTGAAATAAGTATCAGAGGTCCCCAGAACATGTTAGTGTAGTTTTGTTCTAAATCCACTCTGGTCCTGTATTTTATCATGACTATAAACCCCTCTATATCAGCCCTGCTCAGAACAGGCTGTTTATGTGTCTGTAGCTTTAAATGCAAATGAGCTGCATCTGACCACGCCCCTCTCTGAAAGGGTTTGGGTGGCTCAGGCTTTCTCGCTCAATGTCCTTTTGTTTACAGTAAAAAGGCAGACTCAGAGGACAGAACAAACACCTAGCACTCCACTTGGGGGAGGGGTTACTGCCCTTTGTGATGTCATGAAGGGAGAATCTCCAAACGCCCCGTTTGAGCTCATTTTCTGAAAAGTGGAGCAGGCAAAAGTAAGAGAGGATGGACTTTTCTAATAATAAGGGGGTTTGTAAACAGACTAAGGACACATATTAGTGTTAGAGAAGCATGATGACGTGTATTTTGCATAATATGTGACCTTTAACTAATCTTCAAACAAATGGCAAAGTGTATTTTTTATGATGAGACACAAGATAGTGAGTGTCGTAAATGTTTAATGTATTGTTTTTATCTTCACTAGAACCTTGAATGGTTTAGATTTTGTTAGCGGGACACAGATTGAAGCAGTTTACAACCAACCCACCTAAAAAGAGAAAAAAATTATAAGTTCACAAGAGTAATACCTTCAGCCATGTCTTCATCCACTGTTAGTTTGAAGTTTTTACCGCGGCGGAGCACTCGCACCGAGTGCCACTCATTGTCGTTGAGCTTTTGTCCGGCATAAAGAACCTCAGGGCCTTTGCCTGAAGAGGAGGGTTAGTTAGTGAAGGAAAGGGGGAAGCATAAGCACAAAACACTTCTTTCTTTTTTCAAACTGATGTTAAATACTGGCAATGTAAAGCAGGAAAAGGCTTCCCAATGTGGACTGCATAAAGAGATAGTTTTTAAGATATGTGTTGTTTAAGAGAGTATGACCATTATATCATCATTTTCAAGAAGGAGAAGTAGTTTGATTTAACAGAAAGTAAAAACTTTACAACTGACAGCTAAATAGAAGTATTTGCTGTTACTCAGAAAAGGACTCGAATGCTGACACTCACAACTCAAGAGCGGTTTGATTTAAAATAATCTTTCTCTTCCTCTCTTGTTTTTTCCCTTTGATTTTGTTTCTTTGTCATTTTTATACTGCGACTCAAATACCCTGCTTCAAAAGGATTCAGTTGACTGAAGAAGGTCGGTTTTATTCCTAAGGGCTGCAAAGATTGTGTGAGATATTGTTACGTTCAACCACTAGAGGGCACTACAGCACCACTGAATTCCTCCATGGGCTCGAGCTGCTCACCCTGAACCTGCTGACTGATATAGAACATGGATTTTAAAATCAAAAGAAGCAGCACTCTTTGGTCAGTGAAATTGATTTGAAGTACAGACTGGGTTTTTTTAATTGGATGACTTAAATGTTGGTGTCCTCTATTGACCCCCCATCCTTTGGAGAAAAGAAAACCTTAGTGAGTTGCCCTTATATTATATTCTAGAGTGTGGTGTTTGAGTATATTCTCAATGTTTTAAGATCACTTTCAATCGTCTAGTTTATGAAGCGAATTTGATTTGTGTGTGTATTAGTTTCTGTTCCTCTCCATTCATCTACTGTATCTGTTTCTCTGTACAAGCTTTTAAAAAATAATTTAAAATAAGAGTCGATTTCATGAGTAAGAGCATGTTGGCTAGTACAAACTATATACTGCAGTGTGTGTTATAAGAAGAAAAGTAAGTAAACAAAGCAAGTGAGACACAGAGTCATATCTAACTGTGTACTTGTGTAAACAGCCCATAGTAAGAAATGTAATGTTCAGCGAGTAGATACAAGTATTCAGGGAACAATAAAGGACTAGTTGCCTGACTTCATTTAAAAAAATGGGCCATTTAAAATATATAGAGTACGTGAAGTCAGATTTGCATAACTTTGATCTCTGGCTATTACTTGTTCCCTTCTTATCTTGGAAATCCTCTTATCAGTCGCCAGCATTCACACATTCCTGCCCTAACATCTAGCACACAGGCTATAATCAAACATTGACTGAAGAAAGAGCTGCAGAAGAAGAGTGTTGACTTACTGGTGTTACAGTTTATCCTGACACAGTCTAGATGGGGAGGGGAGAATAAGTGACAGATGAAATCGCATCCTTCAAGGTTACAGCTGCAGACATCCAAGAGCAAGAAAAGCCACCTTCCGGGGACGGACACATGACCCCTGCGGCCATTTTAGCCTGGCTGGCTACTGATTGTCAGGAAATCCAATTTCATCCATATCTATGTCTTTAATTACTTTAATCTTGTAGCCAATAACACTACGCCAATTCTGTCCAGTATTACTGTACTGGTTAAACTCTGTGCATTTCTTTGTTCTCATCTGATATCAAAAGTGCTCAAAGCTTCATGCTAGTATATTTTTTCCTCATCATTTATGAACTTTGGCCTGTTATTGTTCAATTTCAAAATGGTCGCATGAGATTCCATGGCCACATCGATTTTGCAACCTGGCAGCTAGAGCCGAAAGATTCTTACTGCTTACCCACTACACACAATGTAAGACGCATCAATATTGTGTAATTTAAAAAAATAAATAAAACTGAGGCTCAAATCTCCAGGTAAGGGAGAGTTTTGAAGCTGAGTTTGGCAGGTGCAGAAATCCATGTGACCAGGCCGGTCATGTGCCGTCAACCGCAACAGAAAAGTGGGAACAAACAGCCTCGAGCCACGCAGCACCAGCACCATACAGAAGACTACAGTCCTATGTAAGGGACTGCAAATATTTCTGTGCATCAAACTGATGATGTGAGAATTTATGTTGATATTAAAAGTAAACTTCCCTTTTGAATATTTGGGAAAAAGACCACATTGCTCATTAAAAACATGAAATAAGGACTACAGATGTTCCATGTTTTTAGCAGCTGTGGTAACCAGGTACATCGCATTGCATCAAAAGTGAGTTCCATTAACGTATTTAGTATTAAAAATGTGTTTTAAGTGATAATTTATCTATTCTAGGCTCACTGGTATAAAAGCCTGCGCTCGACTTAAAAGAAAAGTAGCACTCGTGCCACCATCTGCAGGCGCGCCGGGTGCTGTGGCATCGGGCTGTTTGCCAGACGGGCCGCAGGCTCGGGGCCTTTGAAGGGGTGAGTGCCATCTTTGAACAAGGCATAGGAGATGCCAGCTAGACCAAGGGTTACTAATGGACAGAGAGAAACATGGACCTGATATCATGAGGTAAAAAATAAATGAAAAAAGACCACAGAGACAGACCCACACGATAAGAATGCAGACTATCAGTGCAGCACTAACATGTACGCTTACCTGTTGCTCTGAATAGATGGCGTAATATAATTGAAATGCTGCTATGTGAATTGATGTAGAGCCATCTATTTATTTAAAAATCTAAATGCTATGCTTTGGAAATATCTATTTGTACACAATAATGAATATGACCTAAATGATCTGTTCCAAAGATGTGCTGCAGAGCATCAAAAACTCTGTTCAGTGTTAGATTGATGGATATTAAAAATCTACAAAGACATGTAAGCATCAAGGCAGAAAAATAACAAATCAGGCAAGTCAGAGACAAAACATGCAACTCCAAAGACAAACTACAAAAAAACTGCTTTAGTATATAAATCAGGTCTGAGCAGACGTCTGGACCTTCAGAACATGGAGTAAAGAAAAAAAACACAGAAACAGGAAGGCCTCCTCTTGAGCTCGAGGCGAGTTGGCCCCGGTGTTGGCGGTTTATACGATACCTAGGTTGACCGTCAGTTTGACCTTCCCGCTGTCCAGCTCCAGCCTCAGCGTATCCGCCGACTCTCGGGACGTTGCGGCCATGAGCAGGCCGTACGCCCGCTGGGACATGAAGCGGAGGGAGACGTCCTCGGCCTCTGTGTGCATGACGTTTGGAATCACCACTTTCATGTACATGCTTCCGTCGTATGACAGGATGGATGATTCTGTGAGGGGGGAAGGAAAAAAAAGACAAAAATGTACTATTTAATATACAGCGATGTTGAATATGAATGTGGTGAGGGAGGGCTGTCTCCATTTGTGTCAAGGGGGGAAAAAACCCATCATAATGTAACAGGACAAATATATTCCATATGCTTCATCTCCTCCTGACAGCTTTGTTTATGATACAGATGCCTCGGTAAGATGAATGAGAGAGTGTGCTGCGGAAGCAAATACACGAGAAAATATGCTCGGGGAAGAAAGGTGAACCTGATTAAAATTTGGAACATGCATCCATTGATGTCCCTTTTTACTTGATCAATAGAAAACATGCACATACATGTCCCACATGACTAGCTGCAGCTGCATTCATCATCCACAGAGTGACAGGTAAGTGTATGGTGTGGACACACTGCGTATCATAGTGTCATAAATTTAAATATCTCTCTTACTTTAAGCTCCCAATAAGCTTAAAGTGAGAATCTTTATACTCAGATTGTTTGTCGAAAATGTCCTCTACTTTGAGCCTTTTTTTTGATACGACATGTTTCCTATTCAACACAATCTCGTTTTTTAAAGATCAACAGTCTTTAAAAGTACACAAGCTTTACAAAAACAACAGATCTTCAGTTATATGTCTTAGCTGCAGCCGAGTGACAGAGAGAGTGAGCAGCGGGGTCCATTCATATTCACAGGATGGAAAACAGCGACATGTTTTTTCTGTTAAGTAAAGGTACCTGTATGTCTCTTACAAACAGACAGATGAGCTGACACTGTCTGTTTCTGATCATTAAAAACCAGACATTACTCAATATCAGCTGTCTGTTATCATGACAACATTTTCTAAAAGGGGAATAAGTACAACTACACTGGAATGGAAAACATGTTTTTACACATCCTGAGCTATAAAACATTCTTGTAGTTAAATAGAGACAGTAAAAATATATATATATATAAAATGTAATGATGGTTTTTAAGACTGCTTGGTCCAACTGTTCTGCACCCTTTTTTTATAAGAGCATGAAAAAGGAGTGGGAAGCCAGAGCTAGGAGGAAGACTGTCAGCAGACTAGAAGCCTCTTGGGCAGAGGGAGACAGATTAAAAAGGGCATCCAACCATGACATACCTGTTTTGACACCTCAGCTTTTTAAAAGAAAAAAAAAATCGCCCTGTGGCCTCAGAAATGCACAAACCATTTGGTTGCGTCTGGGGAAATGCTGAGGCTGTAGGTGAGAGGGTTTTTAAAAGCATCACGCGAGAGAGGGTTAGTACCTGTAAATGATGCCATGTTACATGTCACCGTGCATTTTGACTTGAACAGATTTGCTTTTACTGACACAAGGTTTAGAGAGCAGAGTGCCATTTTGAAGTTAGTTTGTGGAAAATAAAAAATATTTCCCATGCAAACAGCTCTGCATTTTTAAGTAATATTGGATTTTGCTTCACCTAAATGTCAAGATTCATGTGATATGCTAAAAAATTCATGTATAAGCAGAGTGAGATCAGTGAGCCTCAACCAGGCAGCGCACTGCTGTTAAAATCCAACACTCGTCTGTGTTGCTTTTAGGGCTGTTGTAAAATCCATTCTCTGAACAAGCTGTCGACTGTGTGGGTACAGAAGCCTGGAGGGTAATGAAACCTTGGCACTGCATTGTTTTACTCAATTTTAAATTGCACAGGCTCTCTCACTCTCTCTGTCTCTTTCTCTCTATAGTGTGCACACACACACATACATAAGAAAAGAAAAATAGAAACCCAGCCACACACACACACACACACACACACACACACAGGCAGCATGCACAGCAGCCTGTCCACAGCACAGACAGATCCTCTAACTGACACAGGCATGTATTGATTTGGGAGCCAGGTCAGGTCGCAGGCTACTGCTGGAAGAAGAAGGGAAAAAAAACGGTGGTCAATCTGTAACTTGAAAAACACAAAGAGACAATGAGGGATGTGAAATGTGAAATGTACCCTATAAAACACACTGTGATGACCACTCTGTGAGGAGCTATCATTTTGTGTTGCAACTGGCGGTCGGTGTGGACACAAGGTTATTTTTTATACCACAACAGATTTAGTCCTGATCTTATGTAGGAGTGTTTTCTGACAGAAATCTCATCCTGCTGGGGCGAAGAATAGCCTTGCTGTTATGTCACATGCCCCATGTGCAGAGGATATAGTCCACTTCGCAGCGGTACTAGGTTCAAATCCTGTCCTGTCCAAAAAGGCAAAAACGGCCCAAAAAATATCCTTAAAAAAAATGATCTCATCCTGCTTTCTTTTTACAGTCAAACCTATCACTCCTATGAATCTGCTCCCTGGATAATGTCACCAAAGGCTGTTTCAGCATGTTGCTGTTAATCACGTCTTCTGACACCAACCTGGTGGCAGCGGTTACATGCATTACAAAATAACTAGATAGAAATGGTCTTTTTCAGAAACTGTCTTGTTTGCCATAAAGGGGCATCAGTGTTAATTAAAGTTCCTTTCAAAACCGTCTGGAAACTCCTCACAGGAGCACAATGCAGGCACAGCAGACTTAAAAACACTTGTATCCACTGGAGGTCAACAGGATGCAGGAATAGACCTGAGTCCGACAGCAGTGTCGTGTAGCATTGTGCAGGTAATATGAAGGTTGGAGACATGCCATGATAATACAGGGAAATAAGATTCAACAACACTGCAGCTCTGTGAGGGCGCACTTCAGCCGTGAGCCAAAGGCTAACTTTAGCATTCTGAGAAGCTCACAGGGACAAGGTTAGCATCATGAAATGTAGCATGTAGATTGTTAATTTAATATGATGTCATTTTGCAGGCATGCTGCACATATTAAAAGTAGTGTAGAGGCTGAACACTCATTAAAATGACAATTACAGTCTGTCACCTTATCTGACTAAAAATACTGCTGTTGCTAAATTTAAAGCTCTGTCCACATTTTTCATGGACATTAGAAAGAAAGTGTTTCCTATTTTAAGATTTAGATGCATCTGATATTGCATAACATACAGTTTGGGGACAGGGAGTGCATTCCGTCTCATGAATAACCAGATAATGTTTTCAAAAGCATGAACATCAGTGTTGATGTTACGCAAGAGAAAACATCAGCTGATCTCCAAAGTCATCGGTAAGAGCTGCTCATCAAGATTAAACTACTAATTCCTTTTTGATGAGTAGATTAATGTAATGACTCATTTATTTATCTCAAGATGAATTTTGCATGACATGGAATTAGATGTTCAAAACTTACAGTTAACGTAACAGAAATCATGCAGAAATGAAAGGCTCTTAACTTTAGGTTGATGTTGAAACATTAGAAATAACTATTCTATGTGACTTGAATGATGATGTGCAGATATTTTGGTGTAATAAATTCTACATATTATACCTTTAATTACTGAAAATTGTGAACTGTAGTGATTTTATCTTTTCTTTGATGTCCTGTTTTTATACTTCTTGAGCTTTTTGTAAGATGATATGGACCTGAAATCAAGTATAAAGTAAGTGACAACAGAAAAACATTCTGCGTCTCAATAATTATCATTTTTTGTGCTTGGGAGGGAAACAGGATGACTCTGGGATGTTTTCAGTTAACTGTGTAGCTGTATAGAGTGTTGATAAGCTTATGTGTAAAGAAACACTCAGTGTTAGATGATCAGGGAAAGTGTTTTTTCATTTGTCGCTTATTCTTTGGGAGCCCATGCTCAGCCAGGACAGAGCCCGCCAATGCAGATAGAAATGGACATATCATAATAGATTACATCTAGGTGTTGTCCAGGGAATGGCTAATTAAAGATTGTCTCCCTAATTATCTTTTCTTCATCCGAACAGTTCAAGCATCGACTCTGACATCATTGAGTTTACCTCCAGTCTCTGAATTGAACTTTTTTAAATACACCCTCTTGGCCAAACAGTCCAAAATCCTGCAAACACAATGTGTTAAGTCTGCTTTGGGACCGACTCCCCCCCTTGGTCCTAACTATTCATGGTTGAAAAACACCCTCAACCTCCCTGAACAGGCTGCATACAAAACCTTTTTACCAGTTTGTCAATATTCCTGACTGCTCCAGGGTCAATGCTGTGTTGTGGCTTTCCAAGCAGGCAAAGAACACATTGTTAGAGCCAATTGTAGGGTTCTGTTTTGGTGTACAGCATCGTTTTGAGGGCAAAATAGTCCCAATCATGTCTGACAGTCATCGATCAATCTCAGCTGGGGTCGGTTGTGGTGTCGTCAAATGGCTTTTTCTTGTCTGGGAGAGAATAGAGAAGTCTAAGGTTGAGTGCAGATCAGTGGATTTTAGTCACGCTGCATTTTTCTCTCTGTTTTGAGTGGCAGAAAAGCAAATCAAGAAAAAAGGCTGACTTCATTTTGAGGATGTTCGGCTGCTTTATTTATAACCACAGAGGGACGGTTCAAGGAGGAGAAATAGGAGAGAAAAAAATCAAACTCCTGAGATAAATGACCAGATTTGACTGACAGGAAAGACCAAAGTCATCTGCTTCAGATACAAAAATATATTAAGACACAGAAATGAAAAAAACAGGAATAGTTAGGACTCAAAAAGAAGACATTTAGCTTGTTTTTCCTGCCAGATAAAATGTTGTTTAGTTACTGATTCTTCACAAATATACGATGTGAAAATGTAAACAAACACACCTTCCTCTACAACTACATCTGTTGCTTTAACTCTGTTGTGTTTTCTTCTGTTTCATTCCCTCCTGTGCTGTCCTTCTTTCTAGGTTCATACCTCTGACCTGCTTACAGCTCTGCACAACTGACCGAGCACATCTCCTTAACAGAGAAACTCAAAGTGACACACTTTGAATGTCTCTAACAGTTAACTATAATCTTTGGCCAGACAGAACTTGCTAAACTAGAAGCTGATATTCAAACAAGAGTGGGAAGGTTCACAGCTGCTGCAGTCAGTATCTTTACACTGACGATGGTTTACACTGCTGTGTGAAATCTGACAATGTCGCATAGAATCATGAAAACAGAGAATTATCAAGTTACCGTTCAGCCCCTCCCACCTTTGAAGAAATCTACTTTTAGTGTTTTAGTTAATTTTTTTGGTCACTGCATGTGCTGAGGGCCAACCTGAGGAAGCTACAGGTGAAACGCGTTTGCTCACAATAAAATACAGTGAAGTTATTTTCAGTGTGCCACAGAGTTTTGATTTATTTGTCATGGTATGTTCCTGCAACCGTGCGCACCTGAAAACATATAGGCAGTGCACGGGGTACCCTGTTGGTCATTTTGCATATAACCACATTTAACCTCCAAGGATGGCCGAAGGACTCTGGTGCTTTCACTGCTAGCGTTAGCTCCACTCGGCATACCAATTTGAAATTTGTTCACATGCTTATGCTGCGATTTCATGTTTAGCCATATTAAATAAATTGCGGTCAATTTTTACTGTTTTCTGAATGTTTTCCTTACTTGACACTAGTCGATTAGTGTGAACTTAAATTTGTGTTTAACCAAATTTGAAATGAGCCGCTAGGCTATCCCTATAATCGACAACAAATTAGAAACTAGCCAGCGAAGTAGACCAACAATAACCACATCTTGAGTCCGATACATCAGACTGACAGAAAAGCGATTCAAACTTAATACTGATGTTGTTTTGTGTCTTCTTAAAGTGTAAATAATCTCACATCATTCTCTGTCTCTCTTGTCTGTATCAACTTCTTACTGTTGTCTTTCTCATGTTGCTTACAGTTTGATGAGCTGCTGCAAGTGGCCAACTGTGAAACATGAAGGTTATGTAGTATCCAGCTGTATATTTGTGCCAGTCAGGTATCACAGTATGGTATCATGTAATGGTTAAACAATGCAATGTCACACCTCGAAAATGAATAAAAGCAGACAGCTGAACCAAACATCCCTTTACATGAGGATTAATTTCTCATCAGGTTCTGTTGTGATTACAGTCATTCAAACCCATGTAAAGCCAATAAAAAAGCTTCAGAATATCCTGCAGGTGATTGCACTCCAGGATACCTCATTTTGTGTGTGTGTGTGTGTGTGTGTGTGTGTGTGTGTGTGTGTGTGTGTGTGTGAGTAAGTGTAGACTTGTAGTCTGCACAGCACGATATCTTTGCACCTACAGAGAACGCGGCTCTGCTATTTCTTAAGAGAGATATCAGCGGCAATGAGGATGTCATTTCAGATGGTAATTAAGCTGCTACTTGTCAATCTGTGTGTAAGGGTGTTTGTGTGTGTATGTGTGTGTTTCCCAGCAAGCCCCACACTTTACATAATTAGCAGTCCAATTGAAGCCGAAGATGGAGGAGGAGGGAAGCTATTAAGTGAGAGGCTTCACAAATATTCAGGGTTTAGAGGGGGCAGTACGCTAGTCAAATCTTTTCAGCACACACATACACACACAAACAAACACACACACACACACACACACACACACACACACACACACACACGTACGTTAGTCCTTTTCAAACTCTGAAATCTGTTTCCTTTCTCTCCATTTTTTCCTCGCTGTGTTCCCGTTATTTACTTGCCTTGGCTGTAACTGTGTAGGATTATCTAATCTTTTATTTCTCTCAACGGAGTGACAAGTCTTTGTTTTGATAAACAAACCAACATGGGCCTCGACTGTCACTGCAGTGTGTTTGATGTGAATGCCTGTCACCCAATCTGCGATTTCTCACACTCACACACACACACACACACATACACTCACACACACAAGAGGCACGGTGTCTGCTGTCAACCATCTTTAAAGATCGAAAATCACTTCCTTAGCCTGACAGCAAGGATAAGGACATCAATAAAGAATCTCACAGGCACTAAGTGTAGTTTCTCTCTTTTGTGTGTGTTAATATAAAGTGTGTGTGTGTGTGTGTGTGTGTGTGTGTGTGTGTGTGTGTGTGTGTGTGTGTGTGTGTGTGTGTGTGTGTGTGTGAAGGGTCAGTGTACTATGAGTATCCACACTGAGGCAGTAGGAAATGCCTGCACTCGACAGGCTCTTGGCTGTGGACGTTATCCAAAGTAATCCTCACCACGTGACTCCGCTCTGGAGACACACACACACACACACACACACACACACACACACACACTTACACACAAATTAAGTGCTGCTAAAACACACAACATCACAACGAACCAAAAATATCCCAACAGGCCACACTGTACTTTTAAAGGCATACTACAGACGCATATTAAAACTCCTTGTGAAAGAAAAGCACTTCAATAAGACACAGAGCAATACATTTGAAATAGAGGGGGAAGCCGTTTAACAATAGGCAGGTGATAATAGCAGTCCCACCTCAGGTTTATTTATTCATTAAAGGTGTTTAGATCTAATGATGCTGTGATTGTGCATCTCTTAGTATGTAGTTACAGTAAGTGGAAACTTTAAGTGAAGCCCAAGGAGTCCAATTCCCTTTCTTCCTAATATTATTCACTCTTTAAATATGCCTAACAGTTTGAGCCAATATTTGTATGCCCTAAAAGCACAAAATGACCTTAAGGGGCTCAGAGGACTGTTGAAGGACTGCTGAGTCAATGATTACTTAACCCGCTGCTGACGTTAATAAATTGTATAAGTTGTTTTCAATGTCAAAATTAACATTTTCCATGGCAACTGTGTTGTCATCATGTTTTGTGTGAAAATGATAAAACGTCTCTCAACAGTTTACGGGATTAGGAACTGTGAATAGAGCCAACAGAAAGCTTAATGGGATTTTTCATTGTTCTAAGTTTGGTACATTTTGTATCTTGATAAGCTAACCTGAAGGTATGATGTAGCATTCCTGAAGGAGTTAGCAACTCCTATGCCATTAGCCTCGTTCTTCAACTTTGCAATTGTCTGTTTGTTTTAAAACAATGAAATTGTTTCATGGCTGTTAAAGTTCCTTGCTTTCTGTCCATCAATCATTTCAAACTATTACATTGATTTCAGACCTTCATAATGGTAAATTTAAGTAAATTCAAAAGAGGCTTAAAATGCCCCAAAAGATAGCTAACGTTGAGATGTGTGTTAATTCTGATTGTTTATCTCTACTGCTATGCCCTTTTATGTCGCACACAGTTGTTTCATCCATTGGTTAGTATTGATAGGTAAAGCATAGAAGAGAAAAGTCATGTTGAATCCTGCTTTTTCACAGTTGAATCCATGGACATGTGGTTTGGTTACATGACCACATTGCGTTCTGTATTCATTACGACCTAGCTAGCCTAGATTTTTATTTTAGGTATTGATAATACATTCTCTCCCCCTTTTCATACTTCCTGTAATGGACACAAAGTGACGTGTAGAGAAACCCTGAAATATAAAAGAACAGAATGCTTTGCCTCCACCCAGGTTTAGGAAAAAGCACCAACTGAGCATTTCTAAGAATTACTTTTTTTTTTCAGATGGCAACACTCAGGAGGTCAGGACACTCACAGGGATTATCAAATATTCTGCCGTGCTCAACATAAGCAGGCCCAGATGAATTTATCAGGATATCAAAAAGCACGAGGGGTGATGTAGTGTCAATATGAAACAGTAAGCGGTTTTGTGCATCAGACATATTGAATAGGCTTTACACAAGGATAAGGTAAATCCGTAGAGCTTTATCAACATGTGACAGATATAATCAGCATCTGAAACAAGCCTCTGCACATTAAATTCAAGTATGATTTTGTAATGGACATCGTATTGTACTATTTATTCCTGCTGTATTCTAGGTCAGTGACAATGATGTGTCTGAGTCATTCCCACAGTGTTGTTGGCTCAACCTCGCAGCTGGAAAAAGTCACAGAATGACATTTTTCTACAGTCTTTCTGAGGTGGATTATTCAAAGCCAATCAGCTGCATTTCACCTGAAGGATGGTATCAAAAAGGAAGCTTTTTCTACATTGATTATAAGATGACCTTGCACTGCATGACCCTGCAGAGAGAAACAAGCGGCTTCTTCTCCTAAATAAAAAAACATATTTTTAGGATATTTAACATCATAATACTTTGTCATCCACTTCTAGTGCAGAATACTATTTGCTTAGTCATGATGCAGCATATTAGAAGCACTCTCAGTTGGAAACAACATTTAAAAATGTCTAAATCTTGTGTCGATTCAATATTAAAATGCAATGGAAACTCTAAAGTTCTTAGGAGCATTTATTTAATGTACTGTATTGTTTAAGATGTATTGTTAACAATTAGAAAAGCCTCCTCCTGCACTGTGTTTACCATTGTATGTATAGAACATGGACATAGTTTCAGTGACTTCATATATTGGATTCTGGAGCAGAATATTGAAGCCCATTGATGGCAGTTGCCATTTTGGAAATGCTGTCTCACACTAAGTTTCAGGCAACCTAGAAACAAAGAGGCCGACCTGATGTGAGCCTTAAGCCTCCTGGCTAAAAACTACAACACACCCGCCTGTCAGTCAGATCAGCCACGCCCCTAACTATGTCTTACTTTTTACCTTAATATAATAAATATAGATGTGTTGTAAAAAAAAGAATTCCCTGTACACAGCGTGCCATAAAGAGCTGAGCTATTCAGACCAAAACAAATGTATTTGTACCAGGCTTTAAACTACTTATTTCTGCTGTTGAGACGTTAATTTTATCATGGGATTCTGGGGCTTTTGATGCCAGCCTCCAGTGGACACTCGAGGAACTGCAGTTTTTTTTTTTTTTTTTTTTTTTTTTTTACATTTCCACATCGGCTCTATATTTAAACACTGGAGTTTACATCTTCTCCTCCACATTTACCGGGATCCCTTTATTTTTAATGAGAGTTGGGTTCACAAGATCACAAGATTTGCTCATGTTTGGCCTAATCACTCGTCAGACCTCATGTCAGAGTGTTTCTTTGGAGATAGAGAAAATGCAGGGACATCTTAAACATTCTCAGGACTCAAGAGATAATTAGACAAGCTGATTGCGGGGAGTGACTGAATTTGTGCATAAACTACTGTCCACACTGAAAACTAACAGCATTCTCCTAAGTTGAAAGATGTAAAACTTCTGTATAATTGGAGACAGTGAGGGGGAAGAGCCGGCTGTTTTCCTGTGGGTTGACTCTTCGGAGTCCTTGTAGCAGGAATCTTTGATCTGCCTCATTTCCAGCAACTCTAGCAACATGTTGAACAAATGAAACAGCCTTGTACTGCTGTAAAACTCCTCCACATCTGGCTTACTGAGCTCTACCTCCTGTGCAGTCTTTAAAACCACTGAATATGCTAATTGAAAGTACAGTAGCTACCTTTTACTAGAATCCTGTGGAGGAAAACCCTTTTTCTGAAGCTGTCAGAGCTTAGTCCAGCACAGTGTCTGTCTTCAGTTAACATACAAAGCATCACCGTTTGTTAAGTAGTTGAAAGCTTTACCTCATAAGCTTTCAACAAATCCAGCACTGTCCTTGACACTCATTGATGCAGAGGAAACGCTTAAGGAGACACAGAAACAAATACGCATTTTCTGCACACCTGCATGTGCATCTAACCAGTAAACCAGAGCACCATTAGGGGGCAGCAGAGTCAAACACAGCCAGCTGCTGTTGACATCAGCTCCTCATTTGACTTGATAGGAGATGAAGAGGGTGGGGATAAGAATGGTTGGAAAAGGAGTGAGTGATAGAAGAAGAGAAGAGAAGGTGATGCCTGAGGGTGACACAAACAGCAAAAACAAAATGAGAAGACAAAATGAGAAAAGAAGAAAAAGAGGAGGTCACAGGAGACATAAGTACGGGAATGTAACTGGTAGTAGGTTACAGTAATCTTATGGGAAAAGGAAAAATAGTACAGTTGACAATATTTTTTTAAATCTGGTAGACTTAAGTCCTTGAATATCTGCAAGACTAAGAAGCCTGGTCTCTTGACTGCACCTTAACGCATGAAAATACTATTAGAAAATGCAAATTCATGCCATTTTATGCAGCCTGCATTCACAGATATAACTGCAAACCTCACAGAAGTAATGGTAGAACCTTTGCCGAGGATTATTCTGTATTTCTTTTCCCTTTTTAAACAGAAGAATCAGTTCCTCTCTCTGGGAAAGCTCCTCCCTGCTTTCAGAGGTTTGGAGACTTGTCAATTTCTCAGATGGCCGAGCACTGAAGGCTTGATTTCCTCTAAGTATTCTCTATCTCTCGCCGTGTGTGTGTGTGTGTGTGTGTGTGTGTGTGTGTGTGTGTGTGTGTGTGTGTGTGTGTGTGTGTGTGTGTGTGTGTGAGACAGAGAGGGTGAGCTGGAAAAACCACACGGAAAGGACGATGGAGAGTTGGAGTGTGTGTCGGAGTGAAAGAAAAAGAAAAGAAAAAGAGAATGAAATGAGACACAAGACACAGGAAGCAGAGGAAGATGGATGCAGCACATTCACATCCTCCCCATAATGCATGGCGTGCCACAAAGAGAGTCAGGGTTTACATAACCCAGCACAGCTCTGAAGCACACATTTAATTACAAATGGGGATTAGGGAGCAACAGCGTAATGTTCTAAGAAGCGAGAAAAAAGAAGAAGGAACAGATCATTTTTAAAGTGCAGGAGGATCTGTTCTTCTCGGGGGAAAACATTGTCAAACAAATCTCTGTCTCGATACCGCTGCTTCTTTGACATTTTCAACGATTCAGTCAAAAGTTTGTACGTCTCTCTCTCCCTCCTTTTCCATCCATCCATAGTGACATCAGCCTATTTCTGTTTCCGTTTTTTTTTCATGCCGTGTAAATCCGCGGAGCTGAGTTGCATCAGTTACTACTTGCAAACTGTGCTCACACAGGAGGTCGACTGTCAGCTCGCCATGAGTCCGTCTCCTGGCGCCGGTAGCAGCAAAACACCATCTTTAATGGCATGCAACTTAAACTTCCTCGGCAGGAGAGGAGAGGATGGGAGGGGAGGGGAGAATAGAGGAGAGGAGAGGAGAGGAGAGGAGAGGAGATGTATTTCTTCTGCATGTGTTCAGGGAAATTACCCCAGCTGGCATCCATAGGAAATTTTAAATTCAGTCTACATGACCTCCAATCACTTAGGACGTTCTCTCTGCGAAACCATCATCTCAGCAAATGGAGAGGGGGAGAATAAGAGGATAGTGAAATTAGCATGAATCCATTTCAGGGCGGAAAAATAAAACCCATCCCCAAGTCACAGCACAGTATTGTGCTCGTAACCGAACCGTAGAAACTCGGCTAGAAAAACATGTCACACACTAGATAATGTGGAAGATAATGAACTCATTCTTCTGCTCAATTCAACGCTCATACAACATCAGTGGGAAGCATGTACGTGTTAAAAAGACAGAGTGAGCAAAGTGGGACGAGGGCAGGAAAGAGGGGTCCTTGGATCGGGACCAGGGAATGGGCATCTTCTGCAAAACAGCACACAATACAAGCATGTTTCGGCTTCAAATGGAATCGGATTAATTTAGCATGCTTTCCCCAGGCTGCAAAAGAAGTCACACACACACACACACACAAACGCATACAGACATGCAGGCACAGAAAATCTCAACAGCAAGGCCGAGCAAGGGATGTATTTTTGCAGCTATGTATCATGAGATTACGAGAGAGAGAAAAAAAAGAATATTTGATTCAAAGAAGCACTATGTTTGACTTAATCTGTGGTGCATTCAGGGCTTTATTCTGACACTGACCTTGTTCATAGGCGGACAGAATCCACAGGAAATATCAGATGTGTATTATTTGACTCACACCAGATTTAGCAAGTATGTATGTCAGCACATGTTCACACATCTATTCTTAACCTTGCCAAACATTTTCTGGTGTCAGAGTGCATGCAGACACATTTCAATACTTAAGATCTTCAAAATGTACTTTTTCTTTCCCCCTGTGAGTACATATTCTAAATCTGTCCTTCAGCTTGACATATGGGGACACAATCATATGTTTATTTCCTTTCTGGGAGTACAGCCCTGTCAATCATCTGCTATGCTTTCTTCCAGAAGAGGAAGAAAAGCATTTCATGTGTTAAAGAAACAGGACCGGTGATTTATTTTGCAGCATGAGCTGAAAGTTTAGAGATCAAACATGAGGTTGAACATCATTGTCCCACTGGTCACTGACAGGCCCTAGACATGATCACTTGTAAATGAGCATGATATAGCAACATTAGCTGCAATGGCGAAGTGCAGGTGCAGCTGCTGCTTCAAATGTACCACCTGCCGGGCCCCACAGATGTAGCACTGAGGCATGATGTGTTAAATGATGCAAATCGGTAAAGCACATCCAGAGCCCGTCATCGGTTACTGACGGTCGATGTGCTTTTGAAAAACATGAAATATGATGTGAGATATGTCTTGCTAAATCTTTTACATCTATATTTTGTTTAGATTACATTAGCATTGTTTGGGTAGATAATAACATTTAGGGGCTTTAAAACATACTGCTGACAAATACTGTGTCAAAAATCTACATGTGGTTTTAAGTCCACTGTTCTGCCCTACAATGCTGACTTCTCCAGCTGATTCTAACCCTCATTCATCTCCAATTTTTAAAAACTACTCTTGTCTTCTTCACCTTGTTCTCTTTATTTCCATGTTTATTTAATCTTTCCCTTCTTCCATTGTACCCCCACTGTGTGTATGGTTGCAATATAAGCCCAGGCCTGTTAGTAAGGGCAGACCTTGAAGTGTCATTTTTTTTTTTCCACGTGAGGAGATAAATGTCCCAGCAAAGGTGCTTATCACCCGTTTACGACGAGAAGGGAGGCTGGAAAAAGTGCAAGGGCGAGACAAAGACGGAGGTAAACAAGGGTTACAATGCGAGCGGACAGGGAGAGGAAGGAAAAAATATTCTCAGATGTGGATTTTCTAAAACTAATAACCAAACGGTAGACAGAAACACAAACAATAAGTGGCTTTCTATAAAATGCCGTCGGGGAGTGAGGGGGAAGAGGAGGATGAAACCTTTTCCACTCCCAGTGACAGAGCTGAGGGCAGCGCCGACTGCTTAATCATGACTCTGGGCTTCGAAAGGCTTCCTCAGCACTCCCCTCTCTCGCTGGATATCTTTATGATAACCCAAGAAAAGTATTTGGAAAGCTCTGGTATCACATCTCTTTCTGTCGCACTAAGCGACAATGGCTCCGTCCAAATGCCAACCACTTAGCAGAGTCAAAAAAAGGAATACGCTTCGAAAGGTGAGTGACTATACAGTGTGTGCTCAGACAGCTACACTGTTATCAACCTTGAAGTGATGTACTTTCATTCAAAACCAAATTGTAAACACCAAGACGGGAGCTCGAGGTTGAATTCATCAACACATCCTGCCGAATAGAAGTATGACCTTGAAGACGCAGCCACTAATTATTTCTTTATACAATCATAAAAGCACGCCTGGCTCTAAAGCTCTATCTCTAAACCATTGTTACACTCTGTCAGGTCAAAGCCGACTGGACATCTGTTTAACGCAAGAGCAGAGTACATGTTCTGGAAACAAACACGGCATTACAGTCCTTCACCTAACATTCAGAAGACGCCTAATGACAGGGTAATTTACAAAGCCTTTTCTGCAGACACGGTGAGGCTAACCAGGAGTTAAGATAAAGGCAACCAAACTAGATGTGTTTACAATCAGGGTTAAGCATCTTGCAACAAAAATAATGAAGTGAAAGCAAAGAGGTTCACTTGTCTAATTTTGACCTTGAGAGCACATTAACTGTGCTTGAAACATCTTAGGTTCATCAAGCCCTTATGGTAATGTTTTTCACAATTTAGTATTTATATGTATAAATCTTGGCCTGTATAAAACGATGAGCAACATGACAAAACATTTGGAGCTCCCACTTCTGATTGGTTACAGAATTGGTCATAAGCTCCGCCTTCTCTATGTTTTCAGATGGGCTCAAACTAGAAAATCAAGATACTCTTCAAATATTTTTTTCTCAAATGTGGTTTCTACAATTGTAACCAGTTCTTCTTATCAAGCTGATTCATGTCCAAGTGTTCACTTTCCAGGGAAGTTTTGATTGGTTATTTGATGCTATAAAAAAGGGGCATAAAGACATGATTGACAGGTCTGTTGGCTAATGTGGCTCCTGCAGCGCTGCATGCATGGGACTAGAAGAGGAGGAATGGGTGAAGAGTTACACATGTCAGTGTATTTGCTTTAAACTTATGCAATAATCTACTGTGGAGTCTGCAGCCCAAGTAATCTTTGTTTTTTTTTTGTCAAATAAAAGTTGTTTTTTGATTAGCTTAAGGGGCGGGATATCAGTATCACAAACTCCCCCAGCGAACCCTTCAGAAAAGACTCTGGCTCTACATTCCCAGTATGTAAGTAAGTAAGTGGCTTCATTTTTGTCCAACAGGAGGAGATGGGGATGTGTCAGACATCTTTATATAAAGTCATTGGTGTGAATATGTTTTAACTAAAAACAGCAAAACAAAACTGGTAATGCTTTACTTTAGACAACTTCAAGTACATCAGAGGTAGTAGTATCCTCAATATCGCTTATGTTAATATATAAAAGGCTGTTCCTTGTAATGTCAATTTGAGCTTAAAATCTATCTTTAAATTGTTGTTGTTTATGTTTATAGATCAAACCTGATGACAGTCCACTGTTGCTACAGCAGTCTACTGAATAAGGTTAATCTCCAAGAAACTCTATGTTCTCCTAAGTTTGTCAGGTGAAATCATAATTATTTGTGGCAGTAATTGGTACCTGACCTTGAGAATGATTCATACAAAAGGTCTGGCAGCTCTATTGTGATTATACGGCTCAAGTTTTCAGGCAGGCTTTCAGCAGGAACAATAGTGCTCCCTCCCACTGTGGGTGGAAAAGGTATACAGACAAGCGTTTAAATTATGCCACTCAAACACTGTTGGAAGTGGCTTTCAGCATATCTGAGGAAAAGACATTGACTGAATACAAATGGGATTGAAAAATACTTTTAAAAATGGTAGATATTCTATGGAATTGGGTACAGAGATCGTGCAATGGAAGTCCCTTCGCTCTGAAACAATATTTGTCATACTTCTGAACGTATTCCCATAATGTCCCAATACGTTTCAATGAATGTTACAAAGGACTTTTGAGAACAACACAATGCAATATTATTACGACAGCCACAATGAGAGTTAATCACAGACCAGGGATGTAAATGAAAGACTGCTGCATATAAAGAAGTCCTTGTCGGGCGCTGGTTGTGCAATGGTTAGTGCCCGCACCCCTTGTACAGATGCCATAGAGGCCACTCTCTCATTCTCTCTCTCTCTGATTTCAGACCCTATCCACTGTCCTATCTCTACAGTAAAGTCACAAAAAGCCAAAAAATAAACCTGTAAACCAAACAGAAGTCCTTGTCATAGTTTCTTGTGGACAGTAGATGCTGTGGTGTATTTGCTCTTACAATTGGAACATTATATTATGTGTTACCGAAGATGATCAGTCCATCATCTATAAATAACACACTTACTTGAATATAGAGAAAGTATTTCAGTGTGCCATGGCTGCGATGTGGCGCAGCAGAGCTTAGATGATATTGATGGTTGCTATTACAACCTATGATTAAACCATAAAAGCCACGTGGCAACAAATTATTAGACAAGCCACCATGAAGTACTTCAAGCAAAATGAGCAGGTAATTGCATGCTGTGTGTTCTTTCGTTTCCATTTTTGTGAGATGATTGATGTATAAAAGACTTGTACTGATATGAGAAGAAGGCACAAAGGTAACAAAGGGGGAAACAGTGGTGACATCCCATTTTAAATATGTGAAACTGGATTCCTAAAACAAGATGTAAATAAATAGTATCTTAAGCAGTGTGTTGACAGCAGTAAAGACATGACAAAACAGGAAGCCAGCACTATATTGAGTGATGTCAGCACTGATCTGCGGTGGACACACTTCCAGCCATCAGCTCCGGCCCACAGCCATCACCACTCCTCCCCAGTGACAGTAGGGAAAACACAAGCACTTACTGTATTTGGGCGGTGGCATCTTGTCAGGGAAAATGCAATATGCATTAGACACAATCCAATCTGTCTCCAGTGGATTGGTGTGAGTGTGTGTGTGTGTTCCTGTCTGCGTGTGGATGCAGCAGAAAGACAGAAAGAGGAGAGTCTCAGTGGGACGGCTCGGCGCTGGGCTGGCACACCGTCAGACAAACACACTTCATTACAGGCCTATTTACCTGATTAACTGGGCTACTTTATCAGCTGCACAGCACTCTGCAACGCACAACTGTCTGCTCAGCTCCCCACCCACACCCACACAAACAAACAAAACAGACCCACACAAACATTTTACAAACATGACGCCTGACTTACCGGCTGACTGTTTGACTGACTGGCTTGCTGAATCGCAGCAGCGTGCGTGAAATCCCGTCTCCCTGCGGATTGCATCAAACACGTCTCCCTGTGCTCTTGATTTAATGTCACCTTTTACAAGTTAGACCTAAAAAGGGACCTGCGTGTGTTGTACTTGATCTCACCTGACGAGGAATAACATTAGGCTAACCTTTTCATGTAATGGAATGGAATAATCAAACAGGGGAAAAAAAGCCTGGAGCTGCCTCCCAAAGACTAGAGAGAGGACATCTTGAAACATTATCATTACAGGAGGGTAATGATTTCCTTTCTCTTTGCTTTCTGTGGATCTGACTGTAGGCTATTTGAGAAGAAAATCATTCGCCAGCATCACTTTTTAAAGCACTTCAACAAACTAAACCTGTATGCCTGATTCAACCCAATTAGATGTGTCAAAGGGATGTAGAGTGTTGAGTTACAAACAAAAAAAAACGTTAAGCAAATGATCACAGCAGGAGAAAAATTAAAAGAGGATGGAAAAACTAACAACATCACATATCAATTCCACCAACCCAGTCGTTCTACGGGCGGAAGAGGATGAGGGCAAACAAACATTTCCCCTCAAACCATGTTGATTCATGTGCACTGTGTTGTATTTTAAGCCGGCAGCGTCCCTTTTCTCTTTTCGCCGTGTGTGCCTGTCGGGGATGAACAGAGCCAAGTGGCCCTATTTGAATTCAGATCACAGGCAGATGGCTTTTTGTTCAGGGCTACGCTCCTGGTCACAACCCAGACGAGAGGGGTCTATCGTGGGCAGGGACCCTATCATACACCTGCGTGAGGGATTGGCAGTGCCTTGCTAATGCACACACACACACACACACACACACACACACACACACACATATACACTGAAACTCAAGTTGGCAGGAATAAAAAAAGAAGGTTTTCTTAATCATGTGGATGGATGCAGACAGATACAGGGTGCAGACAGAGAAGCATATGGTCCTACAGACAACAGCAGGATGATATGCAACGCTTTTTGTACATCATATTGAGTATGTGCATAAATCCATAATACACATACGCATATACACACAGACACAGTGGCTGGCTCCCATGCTGACACTACATCTGTTTGTGTGATACCAGAGCAGACCTCTGATCACAGGTGCTATCGTAGCCCGTGGGCTGGGTTAAAGAAGACATGCCAAACAGAACGGGTGTGTGTGTGTGTGTGTGTGTTTGTGTGTGTTCCTGTGTATGTGTGCAAGGCAGAAATAGAGAAAGGAGAGTAGGAGCGGGATAGAAAAAAAAAAAACAAGATGCAGAAAGTGAAAGAAAGTGAAGGATTTCAGGAGGGGGAATGAAAAAGAGAGAGACAGTAAAAGATCAAAACAGACACGAGAGATAAGAGACAGAAATCGTCTGTATACTAAATCAGGCACGCTAGATAACAGAGCAGACGGAAGCACTGTTGTCTGTTAGTTGTCGCCGGGTACGATCTTTGATCTTCTCTAACAGTCTAAAATATCTGTCAGGTTGTATTTTCGTTCTGGTAAATAGAGCAAGAAAATTGTTGCCTTTTCTTCGCTCCCACAGGAAGAAGAGAAATTACAGCGCGTAATGTGCTGCGCTCAATACAAATATGATGAAACCATCAAGAGACTTTCATTTCTGATAATTCCATTATTTGAATTCCAAAATGTCATTAGCGCACTGAGAGTACATGCAGCCTGGCTTTTCTCGAATTATAAAAACAAACAACAATGGGAGATGAGGAGGGGTTTTTGCTTTCTGACCCTCTGTATTGCATGCAGAAACCTCAAGCTCCATGTAGAAACATATGTTTAAAGAAAGCATGAAAGTCCTACAGCAGCCCCTAACTCACAACTAACCCCCACCTTCTGGAATAACTTTTCAAACCCCAACACAGACTTATAACCCAACACACAGATGTATATTTACACACATGAACCTCCTGCCCAATTATCACCTCTCCCTTTTAAAGCTATCATGCAATTATGTTTGCTTCTTCACTTTTTTGTCTTTTTATTTCATTTTATTAATCAGCCCGAGAAGATGACGCTGGATTTTTGTTTTAAGAGCTGTCATACCGTCCTCCAACACCATGTTCAGTATGATTGGTTTTCATATTGTCTTGCATCTGTTCTACCCTTCCACAATAAAATAACAAAAACATAGAAAGCAACATCACGTTGATCAGCCTAAATTAGGCTTCAGCTGCGATACTGTGATTTCAGAGTATCAACATAAAGTGGAACTAATGATAATACGCTGTTCACTGGCCATGACTATCATGTCTACTAAATTTTCTGTTTAATTAGAAAGCAATTACACCAATCAAACCTCAACTCCCTACTAATATGTTTTACGTGCACTGGTTTAAAATCAAGATTTAAAGGTCACATATTAAGCAAAATATATTTCACCATGGTTTTCAAACAGTAACATGTGTCCCTAGTCTGTCTACAAACCCCCCAATGATGAGAAAAGTCCATCCTCTCTGTCTTTTTCGTGCTCCACTTTTCAGAGAATGTGTGCTCAAACAGGCCGTTTGGAGATTTCACAAAGGGCAGAAGCCCCTCCCCCAGGTGGGTGACACTCCCACAGCTAAGTGTTTGTTCTGCCCTCTGAATCTGCCGTCTTACCGTTAACAATAAGGCATGGTGCGAGAAATCCCAAGCCACCCACCCCTTCTAGAGGGGCGTGGTCAGACGCAGCTCATTTGCATTTAAAGCTACAGACACAGAAACGGCCTGTTCTATACAGAATCGACACCTTATAGTAGACTTTTGGAAAAAAAAATGTCAGTCATGTTTTTTGGGACTTATTTAAACTTGTTGAAAAGGAGTATAATATGTGACCTTTAAAGTATCAGAACTCATTATAGTGTGTTTTTTTTAAATAAAACATAAGGTTTGTGGTATAGAGGCTGCAGAAACGTAATTCAAAGAAAAACACAAGTTACATATTGCTTACACAATTTGGCTTCCTTTGTTGACAGCAATCAATATCATAAATGTCAACAGACGACAGAATCCATTTCCCCCAGAAGACGTCTCTTTTACTTATTCAGCTTGTTTATATTCTACTCATTAATCATTAAATGATTTTTCGTGTCCTTTACTACAAGGCGAATCCATAAAATCCTTCATATGAATAATCTGAGACTGCAAAATCTATACAAGTTTACATGAAAGGTTATTTCATTAATTAAAACACTTCTAAATATAATGCAATTATTCTACAACACACCCCAATTCCTTGAATTCTATGGCATATAACTCTATGACAGATAACTCCTATGGTAATGAAATGAGCTGAGTCATCAAAAAGATTCAGAGCAACAGTTTCAGATCTGTATAGACTTACAGCAGGGAGTTGAATTGGATGCATGAGGTGTTCTTAATAAAGTGGCCTTGTTTCTGCTTAAATGAGAGCTGTCTGGAAATTCTCAAGTTCCAAAAACACCAAACACTTTCATCACTTAGAAACCCAATTGAGTTGTTAAAAGAAGGTGTTGGCTGATGTCAAAAAATGGTTTTGAACAAAGAAAAGGAAGGGCTTATTTACATTCCAGCACCAAGTCAGCACAAAAGGCCAGTCATTGTGATGTAAATGTATAACCTTTGTAGCTCTCCCCAGGAGAGCGCTGATTTCTATCATTCCAGCCCTTGTCTCAGCATACGCTCACAAATCTCTGTTGTACCATATCGCGTGCTTGGGATCAATAGCAAGCGCCATGTGTGAATACATCTCAGGGCTTGTTTGATATGTCACTGGGGAGCTCCATGAGCTGCTGGAAAGCGCAGAGGAGGAGGGGAAAAAACACTATTCAACAGGCGCAACTAATAATATGCCATTTGTACCAAAGTGTTGCACATTCATTCTGAAAAATGGAAATACAAACGTCGGTTCCAGCTAAAAATTTCAAATCAAAGCCATTTCTTCATGAAGTGTTTCTGTTTTGTAGGATTCATGAATAAGCTTCAAAGATATCCCACTCCAAACTGCAATATGAGTCATCATTAAAGAGAATCACAGCTAATGAAACCAGACTCATTTGTAAAATACAGATTTTTTTGCCCCATGCAGACCTTGTGCTTTTTGCAGATGATGTTTTCATCTTGGTTTTTATCAGACTGTGACCTGCTGTGCGCTTAAGGGTCAGACAATCAAAATGAGGGGGGGAATGACTTGGCCTGTGCAGTTCAGATGAGCTCCCCTTCCTATGTGAAGGTGGAGACGGTGAAAGTAAGCGCTGAAAATAAAGCAGAGAAAAGGTACTGAGCGCTGACTTCACGGTGTCAGAGAAGAGTTAGCTCCAAATCAAAGCTCTCAATTTACTCCTCGGTCCTCTTTCCGACCCTTTTACCCGTGCTCACACGCTTTGAGTAGTGAGGTGAAAAAAAAAGAATTGCTGACACAAGCCACCCGAGATGAGGTACCTCCACAGGGTGGCTGGCCTCACTCTACGTGAGAAAGTGAGCAATTCAGCAAACTGAGAGCGCCTGGTATCGAGCTAATGCGCTTTGCACTGACAGGAGCTCTGGCTGAGGTGGTTCAGACTTGTTCAGGTGAGAGTACAGATGAAATAGACACCCCGGAGGGATTAATTATACTCCAGGAAGAGGAAGAGGTCTACAATACCTGACCTTGATATCGCCCAGAATAGGAACGACAAAAAATGGCACTCAAAACAACAGTTTGTAAACCAAAGTGAAAAGCCCCAAAAACATACCATCAGAGAATGTGGCATGGTTGTTTTTAGTGACTTAAAAAGGTTTCCGATTTCTATATGGGGAGATTTGAAAATATCATATTTTGGTGAGAATTATCAAAACTTTCAGCATGTGGTATTAATCAAACATCCGTATCATTGCTTTGCTTCCTGTCTGGTGACACTCTCAGTGAAGAACTTTTCTAACCTATGCATGTTTTGTGCAGACTGACATACACAAAAAGCTGAATTAATACAGGTTTTTTTTTGTTGCAAAAATGAATTAATCCTCTTTTAAACCGTACAAACTCCTCATGTCTCCCCAAACTATTTTCCTTTGGTGGAGCCTAACATCTAGCTTAAGAATCACCTTCCTGTATCTAAAGTCGTTGAAAAGTAAAGATAAAATGCTGCTTATTATGGGTGGAAACCTTAGGGTCACTTAGACATGATACGATAAACAATAGGATATGATTCTCTGCCCACGATAACAACAATATCACAATACAGCCACTCTCCAAAAACTTATATTTAAATCAATTCAAAAGGTAAAGTGCAGGACTAACTCCAATGTTGTGTCAGATTCCCCTCTTATTATGCTGATTCTCAACTTTTCATCGCTGTACCACATTTTCTTCTTCAATGGCCAGTTAACATCCGTTGATTCCGTCATTCATGTCATAAGCGCCACCATGAGAACTCATGAAGTACTGGCACGGTGAGTCAGGTAATCGCAGGGAAATCTCTTTAGAGCAACATATTTATTTGATTAAAAGATATTGAGATTTGGCACTAGCAGTTAGATAATTGTATACAAGTCAGGATAATATATAGTGATATCTAAATTTTGTCCCACCCCTACATATTTAAAGATTTATTTTTTATTTTGTTTTATTTTTTTATTTTTTTTTTGAGGGGGGACTTATTGACTTTATATGATAGGACAGTATTTAGAGCAGGAAATCAGGGAGAGTGATTGGACTTGAACCCGGGCCACTCGCTTGACAGACTATAGCCTCCATACAGGGGGCGCATCCTAACTGCTAGGCCATCATCTCGCCCCAACCCCTACATCTTATACATCGTAACAACAACATAAAGAAATTAAATGTTCCTTCATAAAATACATGTTAGTCATTTGGTAATTTCTTTGGGAAATTAAAGCCTTAATTTACAATACTTTAAAAACAACTGGCTAGTTATACGAGCTTGAAACCTCCAAAAATCTAAACTGACCAGGAGGAATTCAGCTTCTACTTGAAACACATCCAAAAAATCAGCTCATTTTAGATCACCTCAAGTCTAACTGTCAAGAGTAAAAATCCACTGCTGAACAGACTGAAGCTTTGTTCTGCAGGTCCACAACCTGAGGGCAGACCGGCGGCCTCTCAGGCTATCACCCATCGGCAAGAGCTGTCACAGAGTGCAGAGGTACGAGCGTTCAGACAGAGATGTGAGTGTGTGTGTGTGTGTGTGTGTGTGGGGGGGGGGATGTGAAACAGGACAGGAGAAGCAAGCTAAGGGGGCAGTCTGAGAGTAAGTGTATGGAGGTATATAACTTTTCTCGTTATGGGTCAGTGAGGCACAAAGGTGCTGTTGGGAGTATTTCCAAGCCAAAACAGTGCTGCCTCCACAGCTGCTGTTTCCCCGCAGTGGTGCAGAAACAACATCATGAGAGCTACAAAAATAGATGCAACAGTCTGGCTAAGAAGAGGTTAAATCGCTCAGACAGCCCAGGCTGCCTAACGAAGCTCCCAATGGAAGTTTTCCTTCATTTACAACATGACAGAACATGCACTCTACATTGATGCAATGTAAAGTGAACTTTTGTTTCATTATGAATGGCCGTTTGAAGCTGTGTTCATTTCACGAGTTCATCTGATCCAAGAGGGATTACTTTAGTTTTTTTCTTTGCTTAACTTTTGCTGCAGATTTCAATCTTTCCACAACATAATGTTTGTCACGACATGTTTCTGTCCATACAATGCATACAATAACACAGAGCTTCCTAAATGTAACGTACTTGTTGATCCTTATCCTCTGTTGGCTTTCTTTAATCAGTAAAAACACAGTCACACTGCTTGCTAGTTATATCGACTAACACTCCAGATACTCATTATTCTGCCTACAAGTACGCTTCTTCACACACCTCATGTCTCAGCAAAGTACTTAAAGGCATCCACTGAAACCACCCCCCCTTAAAAAAAATCTCAGTAAAACGGTGAAAAATTGAAGGACAATCTGAACAATAGTGCGATAACATGCACTTCCCCCAGCTTGGAGTGTCCCTATCTCCACCGTCTCATAAAAACTTAATGCGTTCAAGCTCTTAAAACCGAGACAAGGAGAGCCCATTTCACCAGCAGAGAGAAGTTCAATTTTACTGCAGAACCTTCTCCAGCAAAAAAAAAAAAGAAGAAGGGGACTTCACTTCTCCAAAAACCACTTGGCAGAAAAGTGAAATCCTATTAAATCTTTCAGCAAAGCTCCCATAAATATTAGGAGGGAGGGAGTGTCTGAAGTCACACTCGTGTCCGTAGAAAACACAGAGAGAACTGTCCACTCTGCTTGCAGACGCTGGACGTCACTGCTACACTTTACAACCAGAAATAGGCATTTTTGAACTTTGTTAAACTATTTCATAACTCTTGTAGCCAGTTTGAATTCTGTAGCCTACACAAACACCATCTGTAGCAAGTAACACGACACTATTCCATAAGCACCCTTCCAGATCGATTTTGTAGCACGTAAAAGGAGCAGTGCAGCTGCTGTGCCCTCTTTAAAAAGTCTTTTACAAACAAATCAATACGCCTCCTGACAAACCCAATAAGATTTAAAATCATCACTTTAAGAGAGAGTCAACACTCACCACATAAAGAGGAATGATTGGAAAGAAGTCTTACCTCTCTCACAGGTGCTATCCCAGTAGCCAGATCCAGTACAGTCGCACACAAAGCGGTTCCATCCCTCCTTACATACGCCATTGTTCTTGCATGGATTACTGTCGCACTGTTTCCCCGTCACCTTACTACACGAAGACTTGATGCCCGTTGCATTCTGGGACTGCGCTAACTGCCGGATGTCCTTGCTGCGTCCGTCGATGAACAGATCCCGCACGCAGCCCACGTAGCCGTAGTTGAGCATAGCTGTCCAGAGCTCGGTGGGGAGCACCAGGCCTGCACGGTTGTCAGGCAGACCACCCAGATAAAGGTCCCCCTCCAGGTCCAAGATCTCATTTTCCCCGCTGGCTGTGAAAGGAGTCCGGCGGCTGTTTACTGAGATGATGCCTGGAGGGAAAAATATCCATTATTAAAGACAAGCTAGACGCTACACTGCAAAGATGTACTTGTCAACATGTCATGTAACCTACCGCTGTCATATGCTGTAAAAAACTGACAGAGATAATATCTCTATTTCAAATAAAATGTCATGTTTTCCACTTAAGTGGTCTGCAAAATGTTGAAAGCTGTCAGAAAACAGGTTATATTTCCTAAATGACACAAACTCCACATAAAATAAGACATACCGTGCCCTCATTTTGCAGTATTTTATACTTGGAAAAAAAGTTATTCTGAGATGAAAGAAAAGTGAAAGTTTTTCAGTGAATACGAGACTGACAGACACTTTTTTGATGATAAAAGTGAGGACAGGGGTTACAATGATTGAAAGATTTTTTTGCGTAAATTTGCAGACATTCAAACAAATTGCAGGTGCTGCTGAACACAAGCGTGGTTTTAAGGGAGGTGGACAAAAACAGAACAGCACACCTGCCGAGATTCAGCCTGGGTATGTGAAGGCGTGTTTGGCAGCCAAAATTGCACTGATCACTGAAATTGTAACACTCTCTAGGGGAACTCTTTTTGAGTCCCAAAATTATCGAATGAGGGGGGCAGGGGAAAATGAGTCAGGGGTAAAATAGGCTTATAAAAAACAAAATAACTAATCCAAAAGCAGAGGGTCTCTGCGTATAATATACAGCCATGAGAAGAGCCAAGACCACAAAGTGAATAATCTTGAAAGGTTCTTTCCATTTAAGTTTTATATTATAATTTTTTTAGGTTATTTGGGGGCTTTTTATGCCTTTATTCTAGAGGTGGAGAGTGGATAGAGTCAGAAACCGGGGAGAGAGAGAGGGCGGGGAACGACCCAAGAGATAAAAGCAACAATCTGAATCAAAAACAGGGCTGCCGGCCGTTTGGCACATGCTCCAACCATTGGGCCACAGCACCCCCTGTGATCTAATTTTATCTTTAAAAAAACACTCTTGTTTTGTGCTTTTTCTCAGTCTTGTTTCCCCCAACTCAAAGCCAAAATGACCACAAATCAATCAATAAGCAAAGAAATGATTGTCAAGTCTTTTTGGTCATTTGTAGTTTCAGATGCTGTTTGAAATTATTATTTTTTATATCAGTGGAGACAATGGGAAACTTATTAAACCCCAAAATAAAATCACATGACTTGTATTACTGTAAGTTACCTATTGATAACATATTTGGCCTTTAAAAACAAATCTCTCATCACAGGGTAAAGCTTTATCTTTTCTTCTTGTAGAACATAACCTCTATCAAACGCTCCTCATAATTCTTAAATGAGGTCGAGTAGTCGAAGCAAAGAGAAGAAAAGATCACTCTTCACACAAAAAAGGAATGGTATGAGTTCCCACATTGTACTTGTGATACGTTCACCTTGAAGCCTGACAGGGAGATTCTGACTGGAGTTCTTTGAGGATAAAGAATTTAATTCACTTGCAACTCTTATTAACATTTCACTCGAGCCACAAGTGTGATTATGCCTGGTGTTAACCATCCCTCAGACTAGTATCCATATATCTGTCTCATTCCTCCTTTTCCTTGTGAAAATCCTACTTTCTGCTCTGCTATCGCACTGGGGGCTGTGCCGGTGATTAATCAAAGCAGCGCGCTCTGACACACAGCTAAATTGGCTGCTCTAACCTGATATATAACACAGGCTGTAGCGCCGACTAACACAGCCAGGTCCTCAGGAGGATCCCACCTAATGCAGAGATTGTGTTGGGTTTTGGAGCTGAAGGCAACAGAAGTTTCTAACCCTTTTCTCTAACATAATCTTCTTCTAATACTTTCTGTGTACTCGGCCATGTTTTCAGGTCAGAGGACATACAGATGGAAGGAAGCAGAAAGGGAAATGGACTTTGTAGCTATCGAGAGAGAACTAAGGCGTTTTCCCCGGCAATAAATCACCACAGAAATTAATATAAAGAGGACGTTTACATCACACAGGGCTTGTGATGCAGGAGGGAAAAAAGCACTAAGATGGTTACAACTTTGATCCTTGCACACTGGTGCAGTCCAATTGGGAGAAAGACAGTGCAAATAATAAAGTGCTGTAATTTGTAAGGTTTGTTTTTCTCGTTTTAAATTTCCATTGACTTAAACAATTTACATCTTACAGGAAAGTTCAAGGTGCAAGCTCTTGAGAATCAAAATACACAAAATCATTAATCTGATTAATATTAAATGTTATCAGATAATGTCAGATAAAAGTCTGAGGATTTGTAAATTGAATGCAATTCCTCTTGAGAGGAACTTGATTGAAATCAGTACAGAATTTGATGATCGATGTTGTGCTTTGCCTCTGTGCACTGACTGTCGGCTCCTGTGTGTCTAATCAGAGTTAAAGCTATTTGTTAGCGCTTAATGACTTTGATTCCTTCTTGCTTGTTTTGTACTAACTCTCTGATGTATGTAACTTTGGATAAAAGCGTCGGCTAAATGAATTGTAGGATTTCATTGCAATTCATCTTAAAACATGAAAGTGACCCATAACCAGCACAGTGATCCAAAGAGTGATTTATCCTCTTGCATGTCATGGCAGAAATAGTTGTTGAGATATTCCACTGTCAACCAACAAACCAACAGTTTAAATTTAAACTTAAATTCTTACAATGTGCTTCAGTTACACTGCAACCATTCTGCACTCCGTATCATAAGACATATTGTACTAGAGCTTTCCTTTCTTTCTCTTGGTTTGATTACCCTGTACTCCTGGAGTATTTTATTTGCCTTGTCAGCTCTGCCCATAAATTCAAATTCTGTATCGCCTCAGGCAACATCTTTTTAATTGAGCCAGAAGCTCTGTGTCGTGATTGAAGCCTTTCTTGATTATGTGTTTGTGCTTGTGTGTGTGTAACAGACAGAAAGGAAAAACGGTGACATAATGGCACCCCAGTGCTTTCCCAAAACACAGAGCTGATCACAGTTTACTTTACAGCGTAATGTGCCCAGAACAGAACAGCGATGTTAAACTAAAAAGACATCTCTATTAGTAGATGAACGTTTATGTCTACTTCAAAATAAGAAAACTGGGATAATGTAGTCCTCTATCCTTACCTGAGCGACCGTCTCTCTGGATGTCCACGTGGTGCCAGGCGCCGTCATTGACCTTGGCCTGAGTAGCTTTGACTTTGATGGTGCCGGAGCCCATGTCCAGCAGCAGGAACAGACCTCCATCCAGCAGCTCCACCGCAAAGAAGTCCACCTTGTTGTTCTTCTGGCCCTTGGCGTCCCGTCTGTCCTGGGGCTTACCGTGGGTGAAAAGGATCAACCCGTTCGGTTCGGAGGTGCGGAAGTCGAAGGAGATGGAGCCGACGCGTTTTGTGTTCCATTTCGGCAACGCCAGGAAGGAGTCCGGGGTCTCGAAGTTGATTGGGTCGAGGGTGGGTACGTTTTCGCACTTGAAGACCACGTCGCCCTGGAGTTTCATCTTGGGGTCCACGATGCGGGCCAGACGGGAGAGCTCCAAGCGGATATCGTTGTTTTTATACACCACCTGGGAAAGACGCACAGTATATTAAATATGTATATGAGCTTTCATACCTCGGTGGAAAACATGTCTTAGAGGGATTCTGTTTTGTGTTTGCTTTCTTTCACAACTACAAGGTATTATTTGTGGGAGCAGAATCATTGAAAAGAGGTATTTCCAAGTAATGAACTGCACTTCATATCAAACTATAATATCAGAGCATCATACTCAAGTAATAAAACACATTAGAGATTCGAGGACAGATGGATCGATAAAACTAATATCTTCTGAGGTGTGTGGGGCTCAATTTGTTTCTCAGTTATTTTCCATTTCAACTTCAATTTATTCGAGATGAAAAGGAGATTGTACACAAATCCATGACCGCATTTTGGTCTGATTGAACACCTGCCAACGGAGTGAAGCGTGAGAACCGATGGCTGCATTATTATGTGAGCGATCCCCTGTAATGTTCCAAAACGAGCAGTCTTGAAGAACATGTCGTGAAAGCCCATGGGACCTTGGTGAGAATGTACCAAATATTATCCCGGTTTACCCACATTAAATTTGCCTCAACCCTCTAATCCATGGAAGAAGAAAGCAGACCCACGTTACAGTCAATAACAACAGAATAGCACATAAAAGGAGAGCAGAATATTGTCAATTGGAATCCACTGAGGTAGAAAATGAATGTATTTTTTTTCTTTGCTTGAGAGGGAGGAAGGCTCTGGTATATAGGGCAGTGTGTGTACAGGAAACAGCAACACTGTTAGAGGGACCACAGCTGTCAGCAAACAGATTTTACTGCTGTGAGATTACCAATAATCCTGGAAGATTTGACAGTAAATCAACACAGGTGACCCGAGATTGGAGGTGGACTGACGAGAGAGAGAGAGAGAGAGAGAGAGAGAGAGAAACCAGCGGGGGGGGGGGGGGGGGGGAGAGAGAGAGACGAACTGGTGGGAATAAGGGCAGCAGAGGAGGGGGAAGCTACACAAAAAAAAGAAAATATGTCAGGAGGCAAACAGAGAGAGAAAGAGGGCGAGATGTTGAAGATTAAATGCTGCGAGGCCACTGGCTTTGAAAATATGCCTGTGTGTGTGTGTGTGTGTGTGTGTGTGTGTGTTTGTGTGTGTGAGTCTGAGTACAGTACAAACATAGTGATGTAGCTGTCAATGCGGTTAATGGCTCCACTAAATCTCCTGAACATGACACACAAAATACTTACCACTTACTTTGTCAAGCACTTAGTTGACTGTAATGCACCACACACAGCTAATGAAGCTTATTTCCTTTCAGATACCTGCAATCAAGTCTATATTTATTTTGTGTTTCCTATGAAAACTATATGTGTATGTAATATAATGTTTTTGTTCTTGTGTTGGACCCCCTCGAAAACGAGATGGTTCATCTCAAGCGGCAATCCATCAAATAAGCAGAATTTCTCACAAATACAGAACTACAGCATCATTTGAAATCAGTCACTGCAATTATCATCAATCCTTTTTCTGTACCGCTTCTTAGGTTCGGGGTCACAGCGGGTGGAGCTGATCCCAGCTGTCATTGGGGCGAGAGGCGGGGTACACCCTGGACTGGTCGCCCAGTCAATCTCAGGGCTGACATATAGAGACAGACAAGCAGCCACACTCACATTCAAAGCCACGGGCAATTCTAGAGTCACCAATTAGCCGGAAAAGCATGTCATGGCTCTGTGGGAGGAAGTCGGAGTACCCGGAGAGAACCCATGAATTCAAACTCTACGAAGAAAGGCACATGTTCGACTTGGATTCGAACCAGGAACCCTCACTGTGAGGCAACAGAGCTAACTACTACACCAAAGTGCAGCATGACTGCAACCAATTATTATTTTAAATATTTATAAATTATAGATCTTTTTTTTTTTCAATGTATGAGTCCATTCTTCTGACTTTCCCATTTGTCTGACATAGCAACAAAATAGTAGCTATGCCCCACAAAATTCAGCTTCTGATAATAATAATAATCGCACAAGATTTCAGACACAGATGTTCTCTGATGGTGATATCAAAGAGACTTTTATTGTAGATTAGTCATGAAAATGAGAAAACTGGTTGTCTTGGTTTGCATCACAAAAGTACCATCATGATGTTCTTCAGGTCACTTGTCTGACATCACACACTAACACTTGTCTGCAAAACACTATACCCTTTAGTCCTATTAGACGCCATGCTACTGCTGCTCCAAAGTTTGAGTATATGCTAGGCATGCTAATGTGACTCAGGCTAAAATCTAGGCGTATCTTACTCATTGGCTATCATTATTAAATGATAGCCAGGGATAATTCTGAAGGAGAATTTTTATAAAAATGTTGCAACTGCCCTGTAGCTCAAAATTCTTCCAGCTTCAACCATCATAACCAATGTTTTGATGTGTTTTCATCTGAAGCCAAATACCTTTTCTTCTTCTTTCAACGAGCTCTTAGACAAGTCTTGCTTCAAAGAACAAACTGAATTTTACATGAAAAGAGAAAGAAAGATGAAAAATGCTTTAATGTTGCTCATTTGCAATAAAGACTTTTTTTTCATCCCAGTGATGGTCACTGAGCAATTCTGGGATTTAAACTGCTCAAGCCTGCTGAAGTTCCAAGGCAAACCATGTCTGTCTTAGAGATAAATCACGTTAAAATTTAAAGGAAAGAATCCTTAATCTCTGTGACTCCCTCACGACACAATGTCTCCATCAAAGTGGTAACAAGCTGTTCTGGTTCTATAAAAAACCTGGTTTGTCGACTCGACACTGGAAAACCTTGCTCTCTATCTTTGTTTTCTTGACAAGGAAAAGTCTTTACAAACTCTCCCAGGCACGCCGATGTTATTCTGAGACAAACTAATCTTCAATCAGCCAGCCTCCGATCTGTTTTGGGATTATGATTATGTCTGTTCTGCTGCAGGCGGATCAATAACCTAATCGAAATGATGTTATAAAAGAGGAACTGACTACTGCGCCTATGTGAACCTCATCTTTGCCTTTCGTTATGGCTGTGCTTTGCCACGCTATCCTTCGGCCTATCAGCAGCCTTATGGGGCCCATTCATAACACGCACACACACGGGGGAATGTAACGACTCCATAAAGCCCAGATCCTCCATCTCTGCTCCACGATGGTGTATTGATCGGGCCCTGGTAAGGGTGAGGGAAGGGCAGGTGGGTGGGAGCGCAAAGTCTGCATGCACACAAATACACACACACACACACACACACACACACACACACACACACACACACACACACACACACACACACACACACACACACACACACAATCTCCTCCCTAATCTACTTCAGATCAGTACTCGTGTCCTCTTGGCCCCGGCCGCAGCTGCTGTCAGCTGATGATTTAGCCCCAGTGTTAATGAAGAAGCGAGGTAATTCCACTGAAGTGCAGACAAGATACACACACACACACAAACGCACACGCACACACACACATTCTAACAAGGTGCTCATAGAGCCTTGCTGCAAAAAAGTTTTACTTTCACACACTTTCAACACAAAAGCATATAAAAAATGACCCAACGTTTTAAATAGACACTAAAAAACAAATCAAACGTTCAGTTATATACTAGCAGCAGATTAATGTTTCAACAGACAGTAGATCGATCATCATGGTATGATGTTGTATTTAAATGGATCTCAGACTTTTTGTATATTGAATTGATAGTCAACATCTGCTGTCCCATAACAGTGTTTATATTGACATGGTGTGTTTCTTTTTTGATGTTGTTTTCCTGGTAAGCCGATATGCGTTGGTGTATTTTAATGTTTGTAGCCCAATGAATTAAAGGCCTTTTATATTCTTCCAACCATCCTGAGTGCCTGGACCTGGATTATTTATACCAATGTTTTTTTGGTCTTAAGTTTTCCTCCCCTTTTTAGACAGTAGGTAGACTTTAAGCCTGGATAGTTTAACACTTTAATGAAAGAAAGAAATAGATCAGTCTGTTTTAATTACTGAGGATCAACATAGTGTTAATTACAATTTTAAAATGTCTGGGATGTGAAGTATTACAGGGTTTTTTCTCAGTTTTGCTTGCTGCAACACAATGCAGCCATACAGATAGTTCTGATGGTATGAAGTAAGTTTTAGAAAAGCTTCCTGCTGACTTTTCTGCATCCAACTCAAATTAATAAAGCTTATGTCTGTGTTGTTTAAAGTGTGAAGTTAAAATTCGAAAACGGGTGTTTTCTAGAAATAATGCCCCTGTTTTAACTAACTGTTTTATCATGGACTTTATACCCTGGAGAAAGTAGTACACAGCAAAGTGTATGTATTACCCTGAGTCACCAGGATGTTGTTTAGGGGGAAAATAAGACCTATTTAAAAAAAGATAAGCCTTTATTGATCCCAAGAGGGGAGATTTACTTGCTGAAGCAGCAAAAACACAGACATGAGCACCATTACAGAGGGAGTATGAGAATAAATTCTTTCAGTGTAAGTAAATAGGTAAATAAAACCGGATAAGGATAGAAGTACAAATCAAAAAACTAATCAAGAGGGATTAAAGACAAAGCTATGTAAAGTGGTGTTTTTAATAGCAGTAATTCTGCAAGTCATGGTCAGTATCTAACAGTGTGAGACAGATTAACAAATAATGTAATTATTAAATGATGCTTACAAAGTGTCTGTATAACTTTTTACTTTTGAAGGTCAATGTAATATGTGACATATGTTATCGAACAATATTATGTGCAGTGAAAAGTTGATTCAAACTGCTCTATTGTATGAAGTTGCAGCACCAGATTCAGTATTTTTAATATAAGGGCCCAACAGATATGAGATTTTGCAGTTATTGATATTTGGTAGAGAAAGACTCCAATACCGATATATCGGCCGATATCATTCTTAGATCTATCTTTGATCTGTAGAGATAAATCTAGATATACCCATTTATCATGTTAAATACTCAAATACAGTTATCAAACACTTGTGGAAAAGATGTGTAATGAAGAACAGATGGTCACCCAACTGGAAAGTAAGCTGCTTGACACTGTGATGGAGCTTGTTGTAATCCATGTAGCACACTCTGCTGGTGAAAAAAGAACTGCTAGTGTAATGCAATGAGACTCAAATGAAAGGCTATTTGACTGGTGGATAAATCTAGTAATACTGGCGCATATCTGCGATTAAAGTAGCCGATAGAGATAGTCACTGGATACGCTAATATCGGCCGATAATATCTGTCGGGCTCTTTTGCCCTTTTCTTGAACCAAAATTCTCTCTTTCACTATGATTTTGCTTCTAAATATGTAGCACAGATTCTTTGGTTGAAATTACCCTTTAATGTGAAAAAATCTACATTTACTCAGGCAGCTAGCTTTATCAGTGTCTTGTTGTACACTCATTGCATACAGTACCCTGGCTGACACAGGGAGGTGTTGTAGTCAGGCTGTCACATGAACTATTATTTTACCTGCCTTGCAAAATGTGTTGCTGCTGCACCACTGCAAAAACAACACCTGTCTCTCAACCTTCAGCAACACCTCAGCATACATGTACCATGTAGTGTCTAATGTCAGGGTTTTCATGCAGGGAGAGAGAGTGTGTGTCTGTCACTTTATTCAGTTTAATCTTTGTAAGTGTTGATATGTGCTTATTGCAGGTGTGACAGCCTTGATAGAAAACTATATATAGATATGTATTCACATATTTCTCTGTATATGTCGTGCATGTTGTCACTGATTGTTCACAGTTGAACCTGGCACCATATGCACAGCAGGTAGAAAGATATAGGATTAATTGCCTAGGTTTGCTCTTAAACAAATGATTCCTGTCAATAATATCACATTACAGATCAGTCATTTGTGTTCACTTATTTGCAACTGTCTCTTTTATAAAGAAAGCCAACAAACTGCATCTCTCTCTGGAATCAAATGAGCCAGAGCTGTGGTTTCCATAACTTGAAATTGATGTTAATCTAATGTAAGTTCTGGCAGAAATACTGAGGACTGCACAGACTTTATTTAAGGAGCTGTTTTAGCCGCTGTAATGTAAAACATTGGTTGTGATGCTTTTTGGTGAAAAAAGTGGCCACATTTGGACCACAAGATGTAAACCAAACAGGTTAAGTTCAGTGGCTCGAATTAGCTTAAAGGGATACTTCACCCGTTGAAACATGAATCTGTGTTGACATTGGGTCATATATGTAGTAGATATGTGAAATCAATTTTGAAGTTGGTGCCTTCTTGGCCGAGAAAAGGCAGAAAGTGTCTTTTTGGCTCATGTGGATGAAAGACACCAAATCCCAGAATGCACAGCACCGCAGGCCACTCCCACTAAGGTCCTCTAGTTCAGAATCAGAATCAGAAATACTTTATTAATCCCAGAGGGAAATTCGATCGTTACAGTTTCTCCAAAATATACAGTATAGCAGTAAAAATATAGTAATAAAAACATTTACAGACATATTTACTTCAACACATAAGACCATTTCCTCAACTGATTCAGAGATTTCTTCCAGAATTGATCTTGGAAATTCCTGGCAGAAAACAGACTCACACCGCACCGTCAATACCAGTCCGCCCCAGCTCGAGCCGGCCCCGGCTCCTCGTCTTGGCTGCTGAGCTGGCAGCGGCCAGCGGCGGCAACATAGCCGCAAGACGGTTGCTGCCGACAGACCGGTCATGGATGCCCGCATGGATGCACGACCATTTAAAAATACTACCAGTTTACTACTGATACAATGCTTAATAAGTGTCCTTCAGGAGAAATCGAACTTCATACACCTGTCACCTTCAACCATGCCTTTAAAAATTATGTTTAATCAGATCTTCATGCTTTAATATAATGAGTAAAGGATTGGTTGAACAACATATTGTCGGCCAATATCGGCCCTGTTTGCAGATATTGGCTCATCAGCGAACAATGTAGCCAGTAAGCTGATGCCCTCCGGGCCACTGGTTTTCAAAGATCACTGGCCCGACCATTGTAACCGCCAGGAACGTTACTTTTGATTGGAATAATAACAGTCACCAATTTAGGCTACTCTTGAACCATTCTGATGCAAAAGTCAATTACAACTTTATTTAATTATTTGAGCTCTAATTATAAAAATATTGTGTATTTTTCTTATATTTATGAGCTCATGTTTATTCACCATGCTAGTTAACTGTAAGAGTCTACTCAATC
Organism: Labrus bergylta; assembly: GCF_963930695.1. Taxonomy (NCBI): domain Eukaryota; kingdom Metazoa; phylum Chordata; class Actinopteri; order Labriformes; family Labridae; genus Labrus; species Labrus bergylta. Next base: position 20,720,737 of record NC_089209.1, on the reverse strand, counting down.
TGATATTAACTATGAGGCTGTGATAGAGCTGGAATCTTTTCTTCTTTCTTCTCTGTGAGAAACTCTTCATCCTTAGATCTTTACTTTAGGAGCTCTCTTCAGGGCTAAGATGCTTTGTGAATAACTTTTATCTTTACCAGGATCTACTCTTTAACTTTAAGGGGAAATTCAGCTGCAGCGTGTTCCAGCTCCTCCAGCTGTCTGTCACTGTGGCTGAATTTTTCTCTGCTCTGTTTTTCGTCATGCCCTGCCGTCACTCTCGATTCTTCCAGTGATTTTTTTCCTTTGAATGCTGATTTAAGCTCGGCTTTTGTCGGGATCTGATGGTTTTAAAACCGTTTTACCAAACGTGGTTTTTTTTTAATCAAAAATCTGTGTTCGAGTGTCCAATTCGAGAGTAGCGAGCGGAGGGACCGCAGTGAAGCCGTCGGCTGCCTTTCAACTGTGAAGTCACATGTTGGTCACACTGGTTTCTTTTTTTTATGGTCAACGTGAAAGAAAATGTCAGCAGTGAGGGAGTCTTACACTGTCTTTGAGAAAGATCAGAAACAGGCAGTTTGTATGACATGTTTCAGGGACATTTCATAGGAGGGACAACTGACTGAATTTAAATACATCCAATCACAAGACTCATTTGAAAAATAGACGACGCCTAAATTGTTATATTAAACACCTATCAGTATCAGCCCAATGGGTGCTACTCTGAATCTGATCGAAATGGGCACTTTGCCATTTTTCCTGTGAAGCTGGGCTTTTTATTATGAGGGGTCTCTGGGAATTTACTCGATTTTAGAGTCAGCCTCAAGCTGATATTCATCAATTCAGTGCACGTCTGCATTGGCTTCAGTTTCCAAACCCAGCGTTGTTTCTTACCAAATCTTTCAATCTTCACTAATGAAAATAGTAGCAGGTTTTTCTGCTGGACCAATAAATGCTTTAGACTTCATAGCATCACCACCGCTGCATTTATAATACTGTTTGCACACTCCTGAACTTTGTTACACTTCAGTGTCTTTCATGGTCGAGCTTTAGAAACATTTCAGTGCCATATGGAGACGGTGGTTTTCATTTTTGTACATTGTCTTTTCTTCATGATTAATCTTAAGGTACTTCAGGCCTGTCTGACATTTCCATTTGACAGAAAAACATCAAATAAAAGCAAGCCAGTATTGTTTAAGGATCTTTCCCTTAAAGAATGATGTGATTAGAATTAGAAGCAGTCGTGTGATTAAGAGATAAGAAGCAACAACGTTTGGTGTTAGTTTCCTGTAGAAAGCTGGAGTGAGAAGACCTCACAGTGTGACTAATATGAAGAGACATGAACTTGTTTTCTGTAATTACATCAAATTGCATCTGAGTAAAGCAGAGGTTAACTTAATGGATTCAATAAAGAAGGCACCACACAGGGTGAAATAGAGAAATTATGAGTAATCACCGTTTCTAGCAGAAACCTTCGTAACTTGAGTCTGACTCACAAAACTGTTCTCATTTTGAAAAAGAAATCAGTCCCTTTATTTGGATCACTTATCATTGGTGTAATTGTACTTCTCTGCCCACTAACTATAGAATATAAATATAGAATATATCTTGTGAAATGTATGTTTGTTTTGTTTTATAAAACAGTGCTAGGTTTGAGTTCCCTTGAGAGGAGGATATTCAATATGTGCATAGGGTTGAACCTAGAGCATAATCCTGTAAACAAATCCTGTGTATGAGCCACGGGGGGGGGGGGGGGCTGTGTGTCAAATGTGAAGACCTTCCATTAAGTCTGAGGTTTGTACCCATCCATCACTGTTTGGCAGTAAGGGGTAATATAAATAAAGAAGATAGAAAATGAAAGGGACAGAGTGACATTTGCATTTGAATTGGGGGGGGGGGGGGGGGGGGGGGACGAGAGCTGCCTGAAAATACAGTGGTGACTAAGACTAAACTAATGAGGACACATTCCTCTTAAATGCCAAATATTGGTCTTTGGCCTCTCTCGTCTTCTCCTCACTTGTTTATCGTTCACTTGATCTCTGTCCAGGTCACGATTTTTCTGCTTCTTCCCTCCCCCGCTAACATTCATCACACCTGCACCTGTCATCTCCCGTATCCTTTCTCCCCCCACTATTTTTAATTCTCACACTTTCTATCCTCTCATGCTTGTTTCTCTGCTTGTTACTCATCAACTTTTTTTTTTGCCCTTCCTCCACCTCCTGCACGAATCTCCTCTTCTCTCAGCAGCCATGACAGCGCATGCCCTGGCCGCCCCCACAGTCTGACACAAGTTGCCACTACACGACTCCAGCGCTGCCACGGGTGCCCTGCGACATCAGAAGGAGGGGCCGGATGGTGTGAGAAGGCACTGACTGCATGGCACTGCAAACATCAGGCTGACCGGAGAGACAGAGAGAGAGACAGAGAAAGAGAGAGAGAGAGAGAGAGAGAGAGAGAGAGAGAGAGAGAGAGAGAGAGAGAGAGGGAGAGCCATGGCGGCTGCCCACCGGCCCCCTTGGTCACATGACACACAGCCCACATGGCAAAACACGAGCGTGGGCGGGACATATATGTGAGTGTGTTATGTGTGTATGGATGACAACGCATGTAGCCTGTGGGGGCAGATGAGTGCAGTGGAGACTAAAGAGAGAGGGGTTGTGATGGCTGCACGCACTCTCCCTTTAACTGTCAGACAGAAAGAAAAGGGAGGAATCCACTCTCTGCAGAAACACATGCCTCCCTCAGCTTATTCATAAGTGATGCACTTTTTTTTTTTTATCTAATAGTGAGCAGAGACCAATGTGCACCCACAGTCTTGCTTAAGTAGCATCTGAAGCGCTTGAGCCAGACATTTATACGCACACAGGCAGACAGAAATACTTACGCATACTGATCTGTGGATCGGGCCAAACTCAACTGAATCACTCCCTCATCATCCTGGGATATTGAATCCAAAGGAGGAGGTGGAGGGGGCAGGATGGAATAAATATGGTAGAGAGGCAGAGAGACAAAAGGATGATGCATAGGGAGTAGATGTAAGTGGACGCATGCTGCACATACACACAATAGAGCGCAAAGAAAGCCTTCAAGTTGGGCTTCAAATAGCCACAGAAGAGATTTTGTGAATGAAGGGAAGATAAAATAGCCAGTTGTGAGCAGTTTGCACAATCCTGGGTAGCAGCTGGCATCATGCCTGCTAAATGGAGCAACGTGTGATGAACAGTTGAGGATCACACAATGCTACAACCACCCAACCACATGGTGAATCACCTCCATGATGCTGTCCACCCAATGTTCCCTCCCAAGGGCCAACTCATGCTGAGTCACGCTTGGTCCTATAATATTGGAATCAAATGAAGATACTAATGCCTCTTCATCACGACCCATGAAGAAATATGCACACACTTAACATTAATGCATCTCTCTCCTTGAAGTTGCACTGATCAGAATTTTGATGTAACAAATGTGTTAAATGTCTACATGAATACTGAAAGGGTCTGTTATTAGGGTTAAAGCACAGGGAACTATAAGCTCACTCTGTGGATTCTAGAGCACTTAGGAGCTTTTTAAGCAGATTTTTGCTAACTTTATTTGTTTTTTGTAGTTTTCCGTCTAACTTGCAGTGTTAGGGTTGTGCATGAACATTCACATCGATCTTGTGCACAGCTCATTTGGCAGCTCTATTCTGGTGAAAAGCCTTTTTTGATCACACACATGAAGGTAGCATCTAGATGACAAACACTGTTAAACCAAGGCACAATCCCAGGGTCTGAGAAATGCAACCAATGCTGAAGTGCCAAAGACTGCAGTTCCTAAACTGGCCACTTGAGGCTGTTTCTAAAAGCAAAGTCAATCCAAATTGGGGCCCGTATTACAATGTTAATTTAGAGCAGAATCTAAAAGAGAGCAAGGTTCAAAAGGAGTTTAGTGTGTAGTTTAATTGTCTATTGAAGACAACTTATGTGTTTGAATTATTATTTAACGCTTAAAAGAAGAATGTGGAGCAATTTACACATAAATAAATAGAGCAGAAATCAAGTACCGTAAAATCCGGGGTATAAGACGCACTTTTAATACCTATTTTTTTACTCTTAAAAGTTGTCTGCGTCTTATACACCGGTGCGACTAATATACCAGTATAAAATACTAAAACACACACTGTCATTACAGCGGGTGCAGCAGCCCCTATCACTGTGACCTGATGTGATTAAAAACCCATCCCCATTCATTGTGTACTGAAAGCTGAGTGCACGCTGTGCTGTGCTGGGAAAGACCGTGACACAGACCAGGCTGGCTACGTGACTTTTTTCACATCTTTTCTTCCTCACGAGGTCATAATCATGCATTTCCAGAAAACAGTGGTATATTGTTCTGTAAATAAACCTTGTGGAGTGCTCTTTTGATTGAAAGAGTCCTATATTAAGGTTAAAGAGTGACGAGTGGAGTCGGGCAGCGACCAGTTTTAAAACCCCCCCACCCCCAGCCTAGAGCAAAACTTTTGTGCAGGTCAGCCATTGTTATTCTCGCTACAGAGGAATGATGTCTACCAGGAAAACTCAGGGGGGCTCATTGCATTTAAAGAGACACATACAGAACGTAGCGCTCTGAGAGAGCTGGTTTATACAGGGTCACAAACCTCTTCTGGTGCTTTATTCGTGTTATATTTTGACCAAAGCACAGCACAGATGTTTCATTTAGACCACAGGGGACAGTCTAGTAGGGGTATAATATGTCCTCTTTAAGTAAGCATATTTTGAGTTATTATGCAACCAAGATCTACTCCAATATGACTCCACTGGAAATGTCATATCTGCCTAAACTGGAGGATGCATGAGGAAGCACATTTGAGGATTGGTTCAACACTTTTGTGTGAATGCACTGCATCATTATGTGCATCAATGTATAGAACAGCTGGTGCATTATCTGTCAAAACAGTATGTATTAGACCAGCAGCAGGGAATTCAAATACAGAGAATTAGACCAAACAAGCACAGCACTTTGACTATGATAACATATTCATAATCATTTATTAAACCAAAATTGAGTCAACTACAAGCTTTAAAAAAGTCTGCAGCAACAGAAATGTCTCACCTAAACATGGTGGATCTAGGATTTTTCCCCGCTGATGATGCTTTAGTTACGCATGCTAAAACCTGAATTTCTCTTATGCTGCAAAGGTGTAGAGTAGAGAGTATATAAGACTGTATACGGCTTGCAAGCTGCTTGCTTTGCAGACCTGAGTGCTCATTTATCTTTCATGCTTTGTGCTGGACTGACTACCACTGCTGTCAACAACTGCAAAACAACAATGTTGCAACAGCACAAACATAAAATACCCAAAAGCTTGAAAAAAAAAAAACACACACCCTGAAAAAGTCTATTTTCTCACAAGGTGGAAGATGTTCTTTTTCTGTTCACCAAATGTGTCATTAATATATTGATTCATCTATAATTCTTTGATCGTACTGACAAGTAGAATATGTTTCTATCGTTGCTTTGACAGGCTTCTATCTCTCTTTCTGTTGTTATTTTGTCTCTTTGTAGGCTGAATTGTACACTGGGAACCACAGACTCAGAGTTAATAATCAACAGAGCCAGTCTGAGTCTGATGTTACTTGCTCATAAAACTACAGATAAGAAGTAGAGGCGGCAGTTTTAGGAACAAATGCAATGTATTTGTGTTTGTGAGAGAGACAGGGGAAAGATGAAGAGTCTCAGCAGTTTGAGGATAGACCGGGGGGATGCATTATCCTGTGTGATAACAGCAGCAAAAACAGCAGTGCGAGCATCTCAGCGGCAACATGAAACATCACACACAAGGTGACTTTCTCTTAGCTAGTAGCCAAACATGTGTGCAGCCTAAAAAAAACACAGATGAAGGGAGTATATAGCAGTCTGATGGAGGCTTACTTGGCTAAACGAAAGGCATGCTGGGAGGTGCTCGACAAGAGTTTGGCAGCACATCACTGGGCTTACTGGCTCTTGTCAAAATTGAGAAGGTGGTGATGGAAGGGACAAACAAGCGGGATGAGAGGGTGGTGAAGGGATAGATTGAAACATGGCTGGGTAGAAATGTCACTATAATAAACTTAAAAGATTATGAAGGGAGTCAAATTGGCATGTAAATACACATGTTCTCCTGTAACCTTCTGAATGTTATTTATGCTAAGCCAACTAATTACAGAAAGCACTTTCTGCATGCACTGGTAAGTGAATCCAACGCATTTTATTATGCTGTGTTTCTCCTTTTTACTCAGTTAAGTAGGATGATGTCAACTTGTGGCATCAAGTAAACAAGGCCTTTACATACACTCTGACTCTAACATCTTGAAATAACAATGTGAGCCCAAAAAGCAGCTTTAAAGGATGCATTTTGATCGAGCAGATTTCTAACCCATCACTCAAGCTTTAGGAGAGCTATCAATTCATAAATGTTGTTTTGGCTTTTGCTATCTGAACTTGTGTTGTGAATACATTCATCCTGAAGTTTACCTGTTTAAGGCTTTCTCATCTCGATGTATCAACTATTACAGAATTGATCTTGATGGTATTTTCATCGTTGACTACATATCGCAGTGTTTCCCCTAGGTTTACAGCGTTGGGGGGGGGGGGGGGGGGGGGGACAAACTGACATGCCGACACGGCGACACGACGACACAAACACTTGAAGGAATCTTGGTGTTCATGGGTTACTTTTAATGACGGCTGTCCTTTTCTATCGGAAAGGTATCCTTAAATCACTTCTTTCCCTGATTTCCAACTCTATCCACTATCCTATCCCTACAATAAAGGCACAAAAAAAAAGCCCAAAAATAAATCTTTTTAATTTTTAATTTTTTTTTACTTGACCTTCAGGGGAGGCGGGCCGCTCCCAAAATATATTGGTAGGGGAAACACTGTATCACGTATCCTACCTTGTATTGTATCTTGAGTCACCCTTCGATTCACACCCCGAGAACATTTTTTCATACTTCTGTCCCCGAGTGTCACAGTAAATTACAGAACACGTGTTCTACATCAAAGTTCACGAGAAAAATCTTATTTCTCATTAGCTTAAGTCAAAAATCCAAAGAGTAAATTGTTGGTTATTAAATAACAACTACTTTACACTAACTGTCCCTTTTTCTTCCTGTTGTAAAGTCATAAGCTGTATTACCTCTTGAAAATACATGGTTATAATCCTTTACACCTGACTGCAGTTTGTTATATCCAATTTGACTTTCATACACCATGACTGTCACAAACACATTGTTTTCAGTCTAATCTAAAGCAGTTGACAGTACACTCCAGTTAACTTTTGCTGATTGAAGGTGTTTAAAGCAAGAATCGATTAATGAGATAAAAGGCATTTCCATGGTTGATATCTGATCCATGCCTGAAATGTCACAGGATCAGAGCTTGGAGGATCAGGTCAATATAACAGTGTTAAATTTCACTTTTTAATATGATCCGTCTATAGTTAAACGCTGCTTTGCAGAGCATCCTTTGTAGACAGGGGCGTGTCCAGAAGGATGGCCAGGTGTGGCATGGGCCCCCTGGAAACATATCAATGTCGCATTTTCTTTTGTTTTTACTTTCAATTGTGAATTTCAAACTTTTCACATTCTTTTCATAAAATAGGTGCATGCCAGAGAAATGCCATCCGTCTTACTTGCAATGTGTCGGGTCCAAACATCGCAAGTTTGACTATGCAGCAGTTTTCATGCACCTTTTGAAGTACTACTTCGAATATAAATCTTCTTTTTGTGTCATTAAAAAATGAGCTTATGTGACCATTATCTTGTGTTTTAAAGTAGATATTATTGGTGAGGTTATAAAGCACAAGTCAGTGCCCCAGTTGGGCCCCCCCCCTGTCAAAAAAGTCTGGACACGCCCCTGGTGGTAGCCCAGAATTAGTTATTAGCTGTGTTTCTCAGATACAGTTCAGACTCACTTATTTAAGGTAACAATGTCTGCAGTTTACTGATATTTATATTCAGGGCCTGCAATGCTAGTGCTCAGATTTTTACATCCTGAACATAAAGGAGATACGTTTCAGATTGTAAAATCATGATGGCCAATTATTTTACCAACTAAGTGACAGCAATTTAAATTGTCCTAGACAAGTTAATTTCCTAGAAACTGATTTCTTTTAACACTGTAACTGTGCTAAAAACAAACTTCTGAGAGCAGAAAGGTACAAAAGGCAAATGGCTAGGATAAAATGACTGATATAGAGAGTATCAAAGCAACGCCAAACACTACAGTCTCAACTTAACATCCGTTGAAGATGTAAAGCTATTTCTAGGACTGCGGCTGAACTGCAGAAATCGATGAGGAGTTTTTCTTTACAGTTCCAATGAGCCACCAGTCCCCCCTTAACTGTTATTACCTGCTGCAGAATAAGTAATGGTGAGCAAAATGTAAATAACGAGGCACTTAATAAATTTCTCGGCCAGTCTCACGAGCTCAAAGAGCCAGAAAATACATTACAAATGTCCCAAAACAACAACACTTTTTTTCGTGTTTCATCATAGGCAAATATTTCTTTCGGATTGCTGCCCATTGGGAGGCGTTTTAGCAGCACACTCAAGCTGAGGCTGCAAATTACATGTGACAGAAGCAATTTTGGGGATATTTCCTCACACACAAACTGCAGTAAGTGTTATGAATTACATTAAGCCAGGGAATATTGAAAGTCTGATACTTCCTCTGCCAACTCAGCAGCTTTTAATTGATAATGCAATTTCATTTTCTACTGCTTCCCCTTCCTTTCAGGGAAAGTGTGCTGGTTTCGTCCAGCTGCACTGTTTTAAAAACTTTGATTCAGAGCTCGACATCTGGCCCGGATGCATAACTGACAGAGTCCAGTCCAGCTGATTAAACGTTCCACTGGCTGGATTGGGCCAGTTCAAATACAGACTTAAAAAAAAAAAAAAAAACCTGTCACACATTCTCTTTATCACAGTGCTTTCCTGTGATACTGGGGTTTTGTCAGTGATTTTTTTTTTTTTTAGATCAGCTCACTAATATCTGCTGCTCACATGTGTCACAGTTGAAAGGCAGTCGACAGCTTCACTGCTGTGACTCTTGCCAGCGTCCTCACTGCACTCGGATTGACAATGATTGCAGCGCAGGTCGTCTCTCATAAAAACTAGTCTGGTGATATGCTTTTTAAAACCTCCGATTCCAAACCCAAAGTGGGGTTAAAATCAACAATTAAAGAAAAAAAATCACTGGAAGAGTCGAGAGATTATTAAAGCAGATGTGAGAAAAGTTCCAGCCACATAGGCAGACTGCTGTTGGCTAGAACATTTGCAACATCTGCATGCGGACAAGTAAGCCATAGAGAAGATCAGGGGTCATATTCACAAAGCTTCCTTAGTACAAAGAGTTGTTATTAGTCACAACATTCTCAGAAAATTCTTAGAATCATGAAGTTTTCTTAGAGTTCCTCCTATGATTAAAGACTAGATCCTGGTAGAGAGCACCTAAGGTGAAAATCTGTAAAGAGCGGTGAAGAGGACTTTTAAGAGGCTGAAGAGGAAAGACGGAGAGAAAGGTGATCACACAAACAATCACAGCTCTATCACAGCCCACATTCCCCCGCAGGACCAGTGACAAATGTGACTTGATGTCGACCCCTGTTTAATGCAAAAGCAGAAAGGAAATTGGGAATGACAACCCCACATTATAAAATAATCATGCTCCTGTGTTCTTTCTGTATTCATTGGAGTTTGTCCTACCTCTCTGAGGCAGCCCATGAAATTGTTGCTAACTGGAGAGCCGGGCAGGTCCGCGGTGCTGGGGCTCCCACCCACATAGAAGAAATCATCAGAGCCCAGCATGGTGTAGTCTTCCTGGGTGTAGCCAGTGGTGGTGAGGATCCCATCAACGGAGATGGTGACCTGTTGAGGGGCAACACATAGCCAAAGCCAAGCCATTACACTCTGGGATTCGATTGCGTGCTGTGTCTAAAACACACCTCCTTCCTTGGTCTGCATTTGAAATGAGCTTTTTTTTAAAAAACTTTTCTTCAGGTTCCGCTCTGAAGTTGCTCATCAGAATCATTTGGTACCTTGTAGCGATTGTTTGGACCAGACAGTGTTTTTGTTGGATTTCGTTAATGGATTTTTTTTTTTGCCGTAGGATTCACAGGACAGGTAAAGAAAATATGGTAGAGGCATATTTTCTTTATCTTTGATGGGGGTAAAGAATGGATATTAGGTTTGGTTTGGAAAATTCAGGTTGGGGGAGGGTTAGTACAATGTTCAAACCAAGGACAAATTGCCTGCACTTGTCTTAGGTTTCGGGATTTTTCTGGTAACTGCAGACACACACGTATACAGTACATATGTACAGTATGTGAGCACACACTCACACATAGACGGGCTTACGCACGCCTACACTCTGACATACATTCACTCTCACACCAACAGTCCCACATTCGCCCCTCTCTTGCATCTATTTACATTTATATATCCACGCACATGCAAAACAAAGGGAGGCTCTACACACCACATCAATGTGCAAACAAAGGTCATCACTGTTCGAAGGCAAAATAAACACACTTAATTGGACGTGTAAGGGAGTAAGTGGATCAATGGTGCCATACGAAGCTGGAGCAGGCCACACAGGGTGCAGAGGCTCATGCACAATCAAGACCAGAGCCCATATTCATACACACTCTCAGAATAGCTGATGTTGATCTCTGATCAGGTTTAGCTCAGGTGTCATGGTTGTAATTTCAATGTCACTGGACCACACCGTTAATCCTAGATCAGTATGCTTTATTCTTAGAAATGTTATGTTTATGGGCCCAGGGGTAAGGGTAGCCAGAACACACAAACAACACTTTCACAAGCATGCTACAAAAACACACACAGGGAGGGCAGAGTGAGTGAAAAGGTGACAGGTGGGATGTGGGTGAGTGAATTAGAGTGTTAGTGGTTATTTTGGGTGACAAGGTGGAGGTTCGATGAGTTGGGGAGGTGAGAGGTCGATGAGGTGTGGGCATGCCATGCGCCATAGTGAGTTGGAAACAACTGTCAGAGCTCCCGCAATGAAGGTTAAGGGTTGCCACTTATTTGGTAGTTTCTCTTTAAGGGCTCGGTGTCGAGGTCACCACCTTTGGGATTGTGGCAAGCTTCTGTCAGTTCTGGACGACAGTCCTCACAAAAAATGGGGACTTTTTGTGTGAAAAAAAAAATTAAAATTAAAAAAAAAAGTCAGTTGCCCTGACAAAGGCAAAGAATTCAATTTTGGTTTACTTGTTGGAAATCTGCAATAATGTGGAAGAAAGAAAGGGTAAAAAAGTAAAAGCCAAAGTGAAAAAAAGAGGATGGGATATTGTGGGGTAAAGAAGGAGGTTGTTGGCAGGTCAGGGAGGAAATTGAGAAGAAGCGAAGAAAGAATTGCCTGGTAATACAAACCCATCTCCTCATTTTTTGATAAGAGTGTCTAGGATGGAACTCAAAGAGAACGAATAAAAGAAGAGAGGGGGAGGGGACACACGGCAAACCCAAAAAAAAGACAATAAGAATGATATCTACCAGACAATGTAGTTTGTTTACCATAGCGTGTCCAATGCCTGATTGCTTTCCAGAAAAAGGGGAAGAAAGGAAATCAAAAGAATAGTGAACAAAAAAGGTTGTTAATAAGGATGGACAGAAAAAAAACAAAAAAAAAAAACAAAAGCAACGATGAAGAATTAGGATGTTAGTTAGTACATTAGTTGGTTAGATATTGGTTAGTAATAAAAAAATGACTTTTAACCATGGATGAGTTAGTGTTGCGGTGAAAAAACACTACATGAATTGTAAGAGATTCGCAGCAGTAATAAAATGCCATCGTGCCATCCTAGCCAAATTTTCTACACCAGAGTCCTGCAAGAAAAACACAAAGACAAGTACTGTAAGACGTGGGACTTTCTCAGACAAAAATTTGTGTAGGATGGCGTGAGCCCCGACAAAACTTGTAGTGTTTTTTTTTTCACCCCTTTGCCTAACAAAGTGAGCCTTTGAAAGAGGACAGAAAATGAGAGTGACAGAAAGAAAGACAGATCCGTCAAAAGAAAGAGAGACAGAAGAAGGTGGGCAAGCAGCCCTCACCTCTTAGCTTCTAACCCCCTAAACTGTGCGTTATCCTGTTGGGGATTTTTTTCTGCTACAACTCCTCACTAACCTGGGAGGCCAAAGCTTACTGTCAGGGAGGGTCAGGAAAACAGGCACTTACTTGTTGTGCTGCGCCGAGAGCAACACTAACTGCTGCCTCACCTTTCAGACAAACTAAAAGGTCGACCGAGACAATGAACACCTCCGTACTTTCCCGCTCGCACTAACTCCAAACACCCCTTCCTCTCATCATTAAGCTTCCCTCTTTCTCCAGCTTTCTATCCATAGCTCTGAGTCATCTGCGCTCCACTCAACAGCAACACAAGCTCTTAGATCACATTAAGAAACACTAAACAATATCTGTCAAGCAACAAATTCTGCTTATGCACAACAGACGCACGTCTTTGATGCGAACGTATTTTTTAGCTTTAAAAAGCATCACGATGATCTGAGCTATAAATACTGCATTAATGGATGGCTCAAAGGCAAACACTCTGTGCCTGTCTTTAAAGTGAGATTTTTTTATTTATTTCCCCACAAGCGAAAAAAAAAAAAAAAAACACAGCAAGAAGATAGCGACAGCGCCTGATAGAAGTGTCGTCTTAGGGAATCGTGAAGAGAAGTAGAATCAAAGCACAACTTTCATATAGGGAAACAGGCCAATAAACAGGAGAGGAAAATACCTAGCAGAAAGCTAGCTCGACTATTCTACCAATAGCATGCATAAGATCTTGTATTCAAAGTGTTCAAAAGAAATGTAACGATGAGTAAACTTAAAAGGAATGTAATAGTAAAGAGAACTTAAAGTATAATGACATCAGTCTTAATAATGTTTCTTAACTGTGGCGATGGAATGACAACCAATCAGAACAAGGTGACATTCATATAAAGCCCGCTCTCTCTCAAAGCTTGTGGAAGCAGCTAATCTAAAAGCGGAAAGAAAACTACTCGTGTCTGGAAAAACTCCGACCATCACTGCAACCCCTCCGATTACCTGTCTCAGGTTGCGTGTCACTTTAATGTCGTGCCAGGCGTTGTCATTGAATTTCCCGTTGACTGGCTCCACGATGGCCTCGAAAGCCCCGGAGCCCAGATTGATGACGAGGGAGACGGCCCCATCTTTGAGCGCCAGGTTGACATAGTCGGCCGACTTCCCCGTGTGCAGGAGGAGGCCGTTGCGTTGCCATGTCTTGAAGGACAGCGTGATCTCGTCGCTGCTGCTCTGGATGGGGTTCTGTGAGAGGTCGTAGCAGAAGTACTCCGAGCCGCGGAACGTGGCCACATTTTCCTCCCTCGCTGAAATGACAAGAAAGACCGAAGGAAATGTTACTTTTAATTACAGCAGGAGACGGAAAGTGACACTCGGGCTTGTTATGAGTCACCATGTGTTGTTTAGCCTCATGAGTTCTGTGCAAAACAACAACTGCAGCCCCTCAGTCATTATCACATTCTCCCTGCACATATTCGCCAATGTTTAATACATGAAACAAGCCCAGCATCCGTGTTGGATCCTGCATCAATCATGAAGCCGCCTCAGTAAATACGAGAACCACTGTACGCTGAAGAGACGCTTATTTTCAGCAAACACACACACACACACACTCTGAGAATGCACTGCTCGCCATAATTACAGCTATGATAATCCCATCATTCAGTTCAGATCATAAAATCCTATTTGTATGGCCGTGGGTTTAGGTTTCCCATACAGCCTCTAGACAGACAGACTACTCACGATGGAACACTATTCCCCACTAATGGCACGCATAAATCAAACAAAGCCTGATTTTACAGTTTTATATCACTCTGGTGTTGCAAAGTGACTTCCTGGACCCGTTCTTTAGATCGACACAGAGGGTAAGGTGAGACAGCTCCCTACAGAAAGTGAGGGGAGGTTGAAGATGGATGGAAAGAGTGAGAGAGCAAAAATAAATATAAATAAATATTTGCTGGGCAGACGGAAAAAGAAGACTTTGAAAGAAAGAAAGAGTAGGGTTTCCTTTACATCACTCTTCCTGCTGTGTCTTAAACGTTGTGGTTCTAAAAACTCCTCTCTTAGTCTGGGTGTTAATCTGTTAGAGACAAGGTCAGACTCACTGTCAATTATTTACACAGGGTGTTAAGTTGGACACAGCCGCATGGACTAAAGGGTCAGGCTAGAAGATTCCTCCTCCGAGAACACAGTGTTCAAGGCAGCACCTCTTTAGAAATTGCAACCTTCAGAAAAAGACCTTCCAACATACCAAACCTAACAACCCCGTCACACTTGGTAACAGTAACTATGTCATTACCTGCCAACAATACCGTTTTCAATGTGTCATTTCATATCCTCTGCCTCTTACATTTTCTTTTGTGAGTTCGCAGAGAAGTCACGAGGGCCGAGGAGAGAATAAAAAAGCACAAGCGGGAAGACAGAAGAGAGTGATGAGGGAGGGAAAGAGGGAAAGAGAGAGGAGGCAATCGAGCTGCAGGCTGTGAAGCGTCAGTTTGTTCTGCTGTGTTGTGGATCAGGCTATATGTAAACATGAGGGAGCAGCGGTGTGGATCAGGCAGAAAGATACAAAAGGTGGAACTGGAAAAAAAAAAAAAAGAAGAAGAATATTGAAAGAGAAACAAAAGGAAAAGGGGGAGGGAAGCTAGGGCGATGACAGAGGGCTGATTCCGGTCATGGAGAAATTTTCCCCCCTCGGCGTAAAACTTGTGTCTTTGCAAGGCACTGAGACAAGAGGAAATGGCATGTGAGGCAGCAAAGACCTTGTGAAAGCCCTCATCTAGGGGCCAGGGGAATAAATAGAAAGCCATTATTAAAACTGAAGCAGCAGCAGAATATACAAAGAATTTAAAAAACAGCTCTATTGAAAATGATTTCATGCATCGTATCTAGAAAACTGCATAAAAAGCCAGTAGATTAATTACATGTATAATATGGCTGCTATAGAAAAATGTTAGGACATATTTACTAAAATATTAGGGCTGTAAGTCGTGAAGAAAAACAGTGTTTGACTTCCGTACAGCTTGGGCAACTCCTTTCGTAGCATATCGGAGTCACCCAGTCAAAAATCCTTTCAGATATATCATCAAATATTAATTTAAATGTCAACTGTGTGGTTACTTTGCCATCAGTGTCGATAATAGAACAGGTCTCTAGCTCCTTGCTCCAATTGGCTTTACTGTACATCTGGACGAGTATAGGCCACAAGCCTCTAGGGTCCCCGATTATGAGAGAGTCCTTGAAACAGTTGGCGCTATAAGCATGATCAGTGGAAATTTCCAATGCACCACTGACACTGGTGGGCTGCTGTCACATTTCGCCTGGAGGGGCCTTGGCATATGGCTAAAGGGAAATGAGAGGCATGTAGGAGTAGAGAGACAGTTGTCCTTGCAAGGCGGATTTTGGTTTATTAATTTCCTGCTATTTAAACTTGCCTAGAGAAGACATGATCTGGTATACTCCTGTTCCTAAAACTAAATTAAATTAGCTTATTATCAAAGGGCCTATTGACTAAATGTTACCATTAGTGTTTGATTCAGTCCTGGATGAAAAACAACAAGAAGACAGAGTTAAGGGGCGTTGATCTATTCACCTGTGAAACAAAGGTTGTTTTAGATCCTTTTTTTATATCATGTAACCAATAGCACATCTCTAGGAATGTCACTGCCATCCATTTGATGCCACAATGAACTGAAGTGATTTTTCATTTTTTCTTTTTCACAGACTGCCATGGCTCCTACCTGCCAACAATTATACCCTAAAGCCACCATTCATGTCTTCCTTTTAGATGAGTTTTGACAAGTATGGTAGCTCCTTAGCTTTTCATTGAAGACTTTCATCAAGTAAACATTTGATATGCTGTACTTTAAGTTGAAATATGTGCAAAAGTAAAAACATTCCTATAATTATGAGCTGGATGTTTTTTAAGAGGAAAGTAAAAGGTGAATAATGCTGACCTTACACCCACTACTAGATGAACAAAGCCAATTTAAATTCATGCTGAACATCAGTATACTTTTAATTGCATTTTAATTGTTAGTGTTAATGTTTGGATCGAGCACAAAGTTCAGCTTTTTCCATATTACAGCTGTAACTGTACATTACTGTAAGTATAGCAAGAACATTGTTTTTTTCCCCTGTAATAATTGTAGCTTTTACAAGTTTAAAAAAGAGCTGTATCCGAGTCTAAGACAGGAGACAGAAGACCCACATTAAAATGTGCCATTATCAGTTTACACTTTGACACACTAAAGCTGAAGTGAAAGGCTACCAGTATATGGTCTGTTTTACCCTCCAAATGTGTTTTAATTATAATGGTGTAATTAAAAAGTAGCTGTGAAGCGAGAAAGACTATCAGTGCAACATTGTTTCCATGAATAATAGAGAGAGCAAATTGATATAATGTAATATTTGTGCACCTCAGCAGTATTAAACCGGTGGTAAATGTATATGGATCCATAAAAACCAGGGGAAATGTATTGCCTGTTGAGACATGTTCTGCACAGAGCTGTGGCTTTTAAATCGATCATATCGCAGGGTCACTTTCTCTTATTTTCTCCATAGTCATCAATATTCCATTTGCGCTCAGCCAGGCCCAGGCACAGGGGGCTGGGGTTCGATTTCAAAATCCACTGGAAGCAATTAGCTCCTTCATTACCATCTTCCATTTTCTTCCGCTCCCCTGCGCCGCACACACACACACACACACACACACACACACACACACACACACACACACACACACACACACACACACACACACACACACACACACACACACACACACACACACACACACACACACACACACCCCCCCGTGCTGCCCGAACTTGCTCTCGAGTTTGACCCTGAGAGCCGTCAAGCAAGGAGCGCTGTCACCTTAGAGAGCTCTGGTCCTCAACCTTTAACCTCTTTAAAATCAACACAGGATATCAAGCTGTCCCTAATCACCGACAGAGGCAAAAGACTTAATACATGTAGAGGGAAATCAGGTGGGTTTAATGATAGGATTAGAGACAGGAAGTGATGTGATTATTTGGCGAACTACTGACTTTAGCTGGAGATGCTACAGATGAGAGGCTGCCAGGCACGTAAGCTTCATGCTAGCTGGGCAACTAACATTAGTGCCAGTCCAAAGAAGACTCTTCTCCGTTGATGTGAACTCGATCTGTGCTGACATCCAACACATCCGACGCAACAAGCATTTCACAGATAGACAAGCCTGAAGTTCCCGACCTAAACATAGAAAGCTACGTTCCGCTTTTAGCTACTGCTGTTCGTGTGACATCCCCGGGAACACAGAAGTCATTCAAGGGTGTCATGTCTTTCCACACAACACCTTCAAATCTGGAAACCCATGCCTTGTCATAGCACTCCTCTCTCACTTTCTTTCATATCAAATCTCCTTTGTCCATCTATTCTCCCCCGAGTGAGAAATTAGCATCATTTCCTAATAAGAGCTAAAGCAGCATGGTTAGCCAGACACAGAAAAAACACGAGGCTCACACTAACCGTGCAACTGTGCAGCTTAGAGCTCAATGGTTAGCCACCACATGTCAAATAAATTTGGAGCATCATGGATGATGTCTCTCTTCAAAGGCAGGCGGCACTGTCAGACAGGCTTAACTTGGAGGGAGATTTGGTAGAGTATATTGCAGGGAATTTCAACAGCTAAATTACTACAAGTTTACTACTGCAGAAGAATTAAAGGGGAATTCCACTATTTGATAACCCTGACTCTCTTTAACATCTTCAGAGGTATAAATTACCAACAGCACACTGGTGGATAGCTTCAGTTAATGGCAATGGAATAAGCTGTAATATTTCTAACCCAATCTCTGAAGACAAGTGTGCCTGAGTTTGTCTTTCTTGTGACAGGTTCAGATAATTATCAGATACCTCTGAGATTTTACAGAAATGATGACTACAGAGATCCATTTTTTATGTTAAAGGGAGAATATGAGAGTACTTGATGCAGTAAATGTTGCCCTTGAGCACCAGCATGTAAATTTACACGAAATGACCGTGATCTAACACTTAAGTGACATTCACATAAGCAGTGAGTACAGTATGTCCCTCAATTAAACAACTTTTAAACGCAAAGGGATGAGCCGGCCGGCCGTCCCGTCCATGTAAACACGGTGTAGACACGGCTCGGAAAGCATCACAGACAGCGGGACTGGAGTGTCACACTCATTGTAGACACTCATGGCTCACAAAGTTATTTTCAGAGGATATACTTGATATCTGCTAGATTTAAGTGTGAAAAATCGCATATTCTTCCTTTAAGAGACCATAATGTTTTTACTAGGATGATGATTTCATTGCTCTCTTCAAAGCCGCTTTACTCCAATGACAAAACCAACAATTGAACCCACTATAGCCTGATAGTTTCTTGTCTATCAGTGCCTTTATTGGTCAGTTTGTTTGGTATTGTGGGACTTTGGTGTTTGACATGGGCGGTTTAGATACAATACAGTATTTGTGTGACTCATACAAAAACCTACAGATCTAGGTTGGATAGAAAAGCGACTGAAATGGTCTGGT
This sequence comes from Labrus bergylta, assembly GCF_963930695.1. Taxonomy (NCBI): domain Eukaryota; kingdom Metazoa; phylum Chordata; class Actinopteri; order Labriformes; family Labridae; genus Labrus; species Labrus bergylta. The sequence goes on along the minus strand of NC_089209.1, from coordinate 20,702,131 downwards.
AGGTAAAAGAGCTGTTTCTGTCAAAGGAGCCTGGTGGCTTTCAGAGATGACATAGCTGTTAAAAGAGAAATCTCTGAATGGATCCTTATATAATGTTGTAAGACACTTAGACTATCTCTATGAGATGTCATACTGCTTGTGGATGTTTTTTGCTCCAAATAATTACTTCCCATATGGCCTTACAGTACATAACACGGCCGCCACTTGAAGCAATCTATTACAGTAACTGGAGCATTTCAAAAAGCTCTTATACATCATTTACACCCAGCATTATTTTTGTTCAAGTGGCCCAAGTTGAATTCAGGATACACTGAAGTACTGATGTTAGCGAAAAGAAAGTTGACCGTGTAAGGGTTCCAAGGGCTTTATTTCTCTGTTTACAAAGTGCACTGAATGTGTTCCTCCCATGACAACTTTCAAGATGTGAAGTGAGGTGAAAGCAAACTGTCACCCTGACACTTCTATTCTCATCTCCTGTTTCTTGTAACCTTGTGAAGCCGCAGCGAACGACCTGTCTGAGACTGTTTTTGATGTCTGCATGAACAGAAGAGTGACAAAGAGAGGGACAAAAAGAGGGAGACAAAGAGTGAGGGATAAACATAAACAGAAGTGACACAAAGGGAGCTAAAGAGTTTGTTTTTTTTAAAAAAGCAAAAGATGGAAGCCAAGACAAAAAAAAAGGAAAAGAGAAAGGACAGAGAAGGGAGAGAAATATATTTTTTTGGGAGACAGAGAGGCAGGAAGAGCGGAGAAAGAAGGTGGCAGATGGAGGAAAGAGAGGAAGATACACTTTGAATGGCTCTCCAGAGAAACGAGGTGACACTGAGTGTTAAGACTTGCAGTGAAGAGCCGTCCCTGTAGCTTGTGATTCCAGCTGCGATAAACCTTATTACCGCACCTAATATCACAGAACACACAGCAAATCCCACTCTCTCTTTCTCCCCCCTCACCTCCATCAAAGGGCACAAATACCACCACAAATCCAGCAACTTCTCAGAGTCTCTTATAGTCTGAATACGATTTTATTCACTGGTTAATCCCCAAATGAAATGCTTTTTAAATTAGAATCTGAAAACGGTGTTCTCAAAAGATTCTTGAAAGACATCCCGCTGAAAAAAACATTGCATTTAGAGTTCAGAAACCATCATTACTTACAGTACATGCTCATTTCATTGCAATATTTACGAAGTGTATTAATAAAATAAGCCCTTCTCCAGTTCAAATATGTTCAAGCAAAAGAAACGGCTGCAGGGGGAAATGGGGGAAAACTTGGAATAAAGCAGCATATTGACGGCAGCAGTGTATGAGTCATTATGGTAGACAGGAAAGGACTGCATATGGAGGGGAAATAAGGTGGTCAGCGTCTATATTATTTGGAAACACTTAGTCTACAACTCTGTGATTACACTCAGTGGGCTGGTCATTTTGTCAATAGGCCTGAACAGAAAGCAGGTCAATTGGCTGACTTAGTGTTTCTGATTGGCGGGAGATGTGCGTAGGCTCAAGACAGAGAACTTGTTGAGCAGGCACTGGGGGGAATAGATGAAAGAAAGTATTGATGCATTTAGGTACTGCATGATATTTTCTGTGCTACTGTATACATTTCTAAAACATTATTTTTTCTGTGATTGCAGTAAACGCTGGAACTTTTTTGTCAAATATCATGAAAAACACAATATATGATTTTACACTATGGCAAGATATCACAGTATATCAAAAGCTTACCACTTGATTGTGATACCAGTGCATCGCCCGATGAAGACAATACAAAGAGTGGGCCTTATTCTGAGAATACGATGGTAGCTTGGATTTTGATAAACCCATTAGCATGGCTCTCGTATCTTTATGTTGTCTTCCATTGCATTTCAAGTACAACAATCCTGGAATATTTTTAAAACTTAAAAAATGTAACCGATTCCCATACTCATACTGTACCTATTAGGAAGACTTCCAATACTTTCAACAATACCCTGACTTCATATCAAGTGCCACCCATGGTTCCCATTTCCATTTTCTCAGGAACATTCTCGTTATCTCTCAGATTTAACCAATTATTGCAAAATGGACATAATCAAACTTGGCACTGTTGGCTCTGCTCAAGCTGCTCCTTGTTAGTCGAGCAGTATACCCCACAGCTTTCCAGGGAGCCTAATACTAACCCCCCCCCCCACATACGAGGTTGGACCGTAGACTGTATAAAACATGGTCATAACTTTTAGTCAACCTAGTAGTAGGCTCATCAGTCATGCTCCTAATTATGCATAACTCTTAGCTTTCATATCATCAAAACAGATTAATTCGAAACCCCCCCCTCCAAACCTTGGCCACTCCATTTACCTTTAAAACCAAAATTTATATAGTGTAATATCTGGCTAAAAAGACCAGTTACCTTTTAAGGTTGTGATATTGTCCAGTATTTTATTTCTTACTAATTTTGCATCCAGTAAAAAGCTTTCTTGTTGATTTACTTTTAATTGTCCCTACCCAATATCTAGCTATAGTTATTAGCTAGCTAAATCTGGTCAATCTTGAGTGTTTGTGTTTTCAGTGTTTAAAATGTAGCACTCTTAGCTTCTGCAAAAACACATTAATATGACATGACACATTTTTCCCTAACTCTAAACTTTAAATGAAAAACATCAAAGTTAATAAGCTAAATCAAAAATCCATCTGCTAGCCATTTAAGGCTTTTTCAATGCTTCAAATTACAACGCAAAACTTGTATTATAGCATTAAATTAAAAAAAAAGCTTATTCGATTTTATGTTATTGATTATGAGTAATACCTTGGCTCGTGTTTTTGTTGATGTTTTTTTTATTTTCACTCAGAGCACAACATGGATTTCTTCTCAATATAATAAAGAAATGGCTGGAAAATTTGGACAGGTAGGTGTCATTTTTAAATGTATATGCATTAATATGGACATGGCCCAGGGCTCCCTTCTGGCCAGTGGCTGTGACAAACTACTCCCTGTCACCTTGTGTGTGTTTTTCTGCAGGTTTGTGTTTTGTGTGTATGTGTGTGTCACTGCAGCTCCTTATTGGCTGCTGATTGTGGAGTCTCCATGGAGTGAGTGATGAGGTTTGGAGTGACAACAGGGGGGATGGTGTGAGTGGCGGGAGTGAACGATGGAGGGATGGAGGGTGTCTGAAGAATAGGGGCAGGCGCCTGAGGTCCAATCCCATCAACTGAGGCAATTGTGCGGAGCGAATACTGGTGTGAGGAGGTGGGGGACAGAGGATGAGTTTGCAAAAGAGAGAGAGGGGGTGAGGAAGAGATGTGGTGACTGCACTCCCTCTACAACAATTTAGAATAATTTTGATTTTTGGAAACACAGACAAGAGTGTGCTACTGAGGGATTTAGTCGTACAGATCTTCTCAATACTGTGGAAACTATGCAGACGCCCCAAAGTTGCAGAATAAAACAGTTTTAATTTGGTGTGAATGATTTGTAGACAATCTTAAGCACCTTTTTTTCATTTTTTTTATTTTGATGATGCTTTGTGACCAGACCAGATTTTTTGCCTTTTTTTTTTTTTTGCCAACATATTTCTAGTCTTTCAACCACTGAAAGTGCTTTTTGCACTACGTCGCATTCACCTTTACACACACACACACACACACACACACACACACACACACACACACACACACACACACACACACACACACACACCCCGACACACACTCACACACACACACACACACACACACACACACACACACACACACACACACACACACCCCGACACACACTCACACACACACACACACACACACACACACACACACACACACACACACACACAAACACTGAGAGCAGAGACCTCTAGGTAAAGTGCCCAACGGCCCATCAGTACTAATCACATTCCCACACATTTACACACTGATGGTTTTGTTTTTGGGAATAGACTGCAGGAGCAGTTAAACATGTAATTATTTAAATCAGTAGTTGTTTGTACCAGCTCTGTACATAAAGAACCTTCAACACAACATGAAACTGTCAACGGCTGCATTCAAAAAAGCCCTTTTATCCAAAGAGCTTGACAAATTACCTCTGATCCAAAGTGTGAAGCCCTTTAGATAAAAGTTCACACATGATCTACACCAATGGCAGCGAGCTTCCATACTTTATTATATTATAGACTTTATTTGGCATGGACGTCACAGATACATTGAAGGAACTAGCTGCATTGCATTTAAGTAGTTTAGCAATCATGCTAGTCCTCAACACCTGTCCACATGAGGCTTTTGAAAAGAAAACAATTAAGATAGGAAGAAAAACAATAAAAACAAATTGGCTAAATACACATGAATTGTAGAGCAAAGGCAAGCATGATCAGACAGTAAACCAGTCAGAAGCTATTCATGTGAGCACTGTTGTTTTGATTTAAGCCACTGTTTGAGTCCTCTGTTAAAAGCATTACTGTTGCAGTTTGATGCTATACAAGCTGCTAGCCTGAGCAATAGCCAGAGCTATTTGGGATTCAGAGTCTTGTCCAAAGACACTTCAACATGAACTAGAGAAGCCATGACAGTTCTCACTCCCAAGGTGTCACCTAGAAATGATACGTCAAAGCTACTTGTGTTTCATATCGAAAAATGAATTACCATTTAGCATGTTTATGAAAGCGACCTCAATTCCATCTTAAAGAAATGCAAACTCAAATGCGCAATATTAGACTTTCAAAGAAACTGCTTCCATTGTGATGATAAGACAGCAAAGTCTGTTTCAGGTAATGTCAAGGATGATGGACGGGCTTAAACAACACATAACTTACACCCAGGAGATCAGAGTTTGAGTCCCTTTTTTGACCCATCCCTTAATATTCTTCTGAACCATAACAGCTTTACTTTGTTTGTTGCTTAACCCTAACTAAGTAGAAGTACAGCACATGTGGAAATGTGTGAGATGCCACTGACAACCTTCTGGTTCTCAATGAGAAGCAATAGGAAATAATCCGTATGTGACAACCTGGCATGAGAACTCATTGAAGAAGCTGAGGCAATTCTTAGACACTGTGGGAACTTGAGTGAAGCATTCAACCAAATTAACATATCCGCTCTCATTATTTTTGTTGGATTAGTGTCTGATTTAGTGTGCCTTATGCAAGATCAGTCAAGAAAATGATCAAGTTCATATTATTAATTCAAATCATTCAGATTGCTAAGCAACAGGGGGGAGTTGGTCAGGCATAAAGATTAAAATTTAAAGCACTAAAAAACTTGTTTCCTTGCACATATGGAGAGCCAGAAGGCAGCATCCATCAGCACTTTAGGGGAAAAAAAGAAAGAGATATGAGGGATGTACATGGAAAAATGTGCAATACTTTAAAAATAACACTACGACTCGGCTGGAGGAAACATCCTGACACAGCTGCTTTTTTACCATTTTCATGACATCATTGACTCCCTCATTGTCTGGTTTTCAGCTCTCAGTGAGTCTACAGTGTCAAGTATTGATTGAATTACTGTGCACTGCAGGCACAGCATTCATGAATCCCTGAGTGGTTTCTCTTTTTTAAATGGCTCTAACTGTGGATTACAATATTATGAAGTCATCTTCACTCTGTATTTATTTGCGTCAACAATCAAACCATCTCTGACGGTATATGTCTCCTGAATGTAAGCTATTGCATCAGCCTGACAGCTGCCATCCTGAGCTGAAATAGGAAGTGACGGCAGCGAGCATTGTGTCGGTTTTGCATTCTCCTCCATCCTGCAGAAGACACAGTGTCCTGATGGACTTGTATCTCTCTACATCTGTGTGGGGTTTTTGAGTTATTTGTTTTCATCTGTCTGCTTGGCACATTCAATATTTTAGCATAAAATGTGATTTTCTATATTAGATCCAAATCATTTAATTACTTAAAGCCACAGAGAAAAGATGTTCTTGTTCGTTGTATTGGACTACCAATGTAATTTGCTGTAGCCAATCACTGAATATCAGACAACCTGTCAATTAAGTGAATGTTGTTTTTGTGTGAAAGAATATCCTTATTAATGAATGTACGTATATGTGCCCGTTTGTTTTTGTGCTTGTATCAAACAGTGGCTGGCTCGATGGAACAAGGTTTCAGCTAGGCGGGGCCTTCTCTGGAGCCTGTCAATCACCCAGACTGGCATTGCCTTATTGGCTATTATCTCTCCTGTCAGAAGGCCGGCCGTGCCTCTACCTCACCACATCAGTCTCTGTCAGTACACATGCTGCCCGTGGATAGAGCCGTGGAGCATGAAGCTGCATGCTACTGTTATCATTACTTTCAGTGATATTTGCTGTTTCAGCCCAAGACTCCATCAACAAATGTCACCTTTTATTCCCGGAGTACAGCTAATGTAAAATCATTTAATTTGTTAAATGTAAGTCTCACCTCAAAGGATACTTAAAGATAATTTAAAAATTCTGACGTTTAAGTTTGATACTTTATCGCCTTCTTCGATGTAGAGCTTGATTTGGTTTCTCTCCAAGCACAAGTGCATTAAGGCATTCTTTGAGTGAAGTTAGATAGTATAACTGGCTGAATAATTGTCACTTTTATCATTGCATGCTTTAGCTTATATACTAGCACTGCAAGGTTAATTCAATTTTATAGGTGTTCTTCCACCATATTTTCTTTTTGGTTTTATTTCCCCAGGTATGTTCATTGCTTATTTTGACACTGTTTCTAAATGCAGAATGCCACATGGGAGCTGTGAGCGCTGATGTAAATTCATATTAGTAATTATCACTCTGAGGTTGGTGTGAAGGTTTCCTTCTATGAGACAATCAGGTACTGAAGACTGTATGAGCAGCCAGGACAAAACAACATAAAAGCCAGTTTAAGTTACAAACTGGATGCAACAATACACAGAGGATTGGAAAAATGTTATTGCTTTTAAGATGCATGATTAGTGAGCTTAAGAAACCATGGCAATGTAAAGCTATAAGAACCCATAAGGGGAATTCTGAGCACAATTCTGCTCACATATTGAGCACTAGATTACAATTTAATAGGCGTGGGAATTGCAGGTTAAGATATGATAAGAACACGATGCGTGATATGCAGCCTAGGAAAACGATAATGTCACATTACAGGGTTTCTGTGATAATTAATATATTTCAAGAAAATAATATTATGATAAATCAAGATATCTAAGACTGTAAAATGCCTCTAAAATGTAAAGTGCAGGATTAAAGTACCTATTCACTGCAATATGGTGTCAGGAACTTCCACTGTTTGGGGGGGAGGGGTGTACATTTTGTTATTATTCATCATCTGTTTTCATTTGATGAAGGGTTTTTAAAAGGGCGTGTGGCTGACCTGACTGATGGGCGGGTGCGGTGCCGTTTTTTTTTTTAGGAGGCTTAAAACCCGCCTCAGCTCAAGCTCTTTGCATGGTGTTAGGTTGACTAAAACTTAAGATGAGACAATATTAAAAAAACGGAAAAGGACATTGGGTGACATCACTTGTTTATTGTGCTTTATCACTTAACTTCTTTTCACTGTTGTCGGACATTACTACCATCAGAAACATTATCTACATTCTAATGGCTAACTTGGATTATTGTTTAAACCGTGAATTATTAAATGACATTACATTAATATGATTTTGACATGCTGGTATTTTAAAGTAACTCAATAACCCGGAGCAGAAATCATAAAGTAATGAGAGCAGCAGAGAGGCAGAGTCCCTCTCCTGCAATTGAAACAGATTAGCACACATTCCTAGTCGAAGCAGAGGCCATCTAATATTTATTACCTCTATAACTTACTCTCCTGTGTACTGCCAGAACATTTAGCTGCGTGCAGGGAGGCGAGGGGTTAAAAGGGGAACAGCGGTGCCATAAAAGGGACAATGAAATAAACATGACTCACTGTGAAAGAGCCCTTCAAGCCAATATAAACTAGATGGCGGGGAAGAGCGGGGTGCCAAAGGTGGTTAACGACAAGCACCCCCATAAGGCCTGAGCTTAGACCTCGTCTCAACAGCCAATTACATCAGGTGCTGTTTTAAGATGGAGGTCAACTGCAATTTGGTTACATTATTGTCTCCTCAGACGGTGTAGAAATCTGTGTACTGTGTCCTCAAAGACGTGGTAAAAAGATGACTATGACACAAATCTGGTCTTTTAAAAGACACTTTTTACTAATATGATGAAGGTACTGAGGTTATTATTTCTTGGAAAGCCGATACAAGTCAAGATGAAACTGCAAACAACTCAGGGAAACATATTCAGCATTAAGCTTTGCAAGAAGAAGGGAAAAAAACACTGCTGTAGCTTTAAATCCAGCTAGAACCAGTTGTAGCCTGTAGCCAAAACAATATGTGACTCTCACTCTGTGCGTGTGTGTGTGTGTGTGCGTGTTGTGTGTTGGAGTGTTGGAGTGTGTGCGTGTTAGAGTGTGTGCGTGTTGGAGTGTGTGCAGGCATTTGCAATGATGTTCTCCTTTAAGAGATAAGAGCAACAATAGATTACTCTCACCTTTCTCTACTGTTCTTCGTTTAACTGCAGGGCTGTTTGCAAACTTTACACATGCACATAAACGAGGTCTAATATGGTGAAGTATATATACAGTATTTGACTGTATATGAAGTAGAGGATACACACAAACACACACTTCAACATCAATGGGCAGACACAAATCTTGGCATTTGCTGACGACAAACAGCCACACACACACACACACACACACACACACACACACACACACACACACACACACACACACACACACACACACACACACACACACACACACACACACACACACACACACACACACACACACACACACACACACACACACACACACACACACACACACACACACACACACACACACACCATCACGTGGCAGCAACACTGACCCTAGAGGCACGGATGCTTTTCTTTTTACCATTTCAATCCTGCTTAATCTACCTCTCTCCTCTGTTCCTTTCCCTTCCATCCCTATACGCCACATACATTTCCTTGAAAAGTGTGGACCCAGCTTGAGGGGCTTGGGGGGGGGGTTGGCGGTTTAAGCCGCGTCCCCGGCTCCCAGGCTTGGCTCGACTAAACCAAACTCAGCATCACCCCAGCTCCTCGCAGCTTTCTAAAATTAGCAAAGAGGATCCACAGCCTCCCCAGGGAGAAGCAGGCACCGACTGATATGTCTGCACTTTCATGGAGTCATCATGACACCGTAGCAAAAAGTACAATTTAAAAACGCTTTTATGGTACGTGTGTGTAAAGCTGCAGCCGCAACATGATTGCAGAAATCATGCATGTGTTCATACACAATAAGTGAACATGTGCAGGGGTGTTTTATGAAAAACAAATGCCAGCTGCTTTCCAAATCCTGTTTGGCTGCAATCAAATCTACTGATCTGGACTTGCTGAGGTAAATACAGAATTACTGTCATTGAGGAAAGTGGTATTTACTATTTATAGAGCCAGGTCTGCCCACATTTACTATAACCATGCTAATCCTAGCTAGTTAGATTTGCATCACTGACTCTTTGGCCAGCTGGTGTTTCGAATTTCTTTTTTTAAATTTACACACAAAAAAGGGCTTCTCTTCTTTGCAGCCAAGCAGGTGAATGCAACAAGTGCAAAATAGCTACTCAATCTTACATCCACTTAATGAGCACTGAAAGCATTGCAGATAATAATATCTATAAGTAATCTTGATAACAATTATGTCAATAACAGTGATATAATTAAGACTTTTTAACTCAATATAGAGTTACAGTCAGTAGTTCTAGATTTAGTTAAAACAGGGCCAACAACATGTAAAAAAAATATGAATAATTTGTTTGAAACAACTCGTAACTCGTGTGCCGACTAGATGGGAAATGGCGCTTAACCATTTAATAGACTAAACCTGCACATCCCTAGAACTAAAGTGTTACAACTTGAGATCAGAAATGCATGCCAAAAAAAGACAAATTACACAGTAGAGGTGTGCAGTAGACTTGTATCAGTACCGTCACTGGTTTTACATCCTGCCACGGCATGGCTTTTTGGATAGGTTTAAAATTAAAGTTGATCTGATTGCTGTGTCACAATTGACTTTTATTGTAAACACTGGCACTCTGACAGGAAGAGGAGGTGGAGCCCTTTGATCAGTGAGCCGCTGGCTCTGCTCTGAGTGTCAGAGCGAAACATGCCGAACACCTTTCTGTCTGGGGCTTTGACACGGGCTATGTGCTGGAATGACTTTGCACCTTCATAGCAACAGTTCTACCTGCTTACAGGTGTATTTAAGCTGATGTCTCACATGTATTATTATAGGCTGCGGCTTTGACTCGAGGTCACAGGAGCATCTGTAGAAACTAAAACTGCCAACAGTGTTGGTACAAAAATCTTCGCTACACATCACAACTCATCACATTTCCACCAAATCTTTCAAGATAAAAGTCCCCACTTTTCAAGCTGATGAGATGTTTTTATTATGATAGTCTTCTCAGGAAATGTTTTCAGCAGCAGCTTTACAGACCTCTGCAGGACTTAAAACCACACTAGATATCGTTTCAAACAGGCTTCTTTGAGGGGGAGAAAAGGGCTCTCAGTGTGTGAATATGTGTTCATATGCTCAATCCTTTTTAATGCTTTAATACCGTGACATAATACTGTTCTGGAAAAAGCTGCAATATGAATCTGAGGTCATATTGCCCACCATTACACAGGTATATCTCATCCAAGGAAAACGGTACATTTATAAGAAATCACACACAGAAAGACACACACCCTGCCAGGTAGCTGTCTAGCTTGGAAGTCAATAACATTATCCCCTCTCCATCTCAGCGACGGTTATTAGTCTGGAGAGCCAAACGGCTCTCTTCAATGACACTCTGGAGATGAAGGGATAAATCATCACTCTGAAAGGATGAGCGTCAGTGAGAGAGAAATTCAATGAGAATCAGAATCACTAGGAGAGGAAGAGAGTAAAATATAGGCCACGGTACAGAAACTGTCGTGGAAACTGTTAAGTCAGGGTGATATGACTTTTTATTTTTCATAAAGCACAGATGCTGTGAAGACAAGTCCTTCTGCACACACAGACTGATGTTCAGCTTCAGACATCCACCTCTTTCTGAGCACTACAGCCTTGAGTCTCTCTCCCCTCAGTCTCCCCCTGTCACACTCGCTCTCTGTTTCCCTCCCTTTTGCTTTGTCAAACAGAGAAAGGTGCTTTATTTGGCCCTGGTACACTAAAAGCATAGCCTTTGTTACTTTCTGCCTCCACCACTAACTTCCATTGCCATTTCACCCTCCTCTGGCTCCACTGGGACCCTTCAAAAAACAAGGAGAGAAGGGGAAAAAAGCCAGAAGGTTTGCTGTTATTTGGTTAGCACACAAGTGAACACCTCATGGACTTATGTGCCCTGTTTCTGTTGTGCAAAGGAGACTACATCAACACATTTAGAGCTCACTCTAAGAGTCAGGCATGAGTCATTTTATTGATCTGTGCGTCATAGTTTCATAAAAAATACAAAAGAAAAGTGGCAAGCGGCAACCTCCAGGGCAAAAAAAAATGAAGCCATTGAGGAAGTGAAAAAGGCTTGCACCAGGAGCGCCGGAAGTCACATATACACCACATCCAAAGAAGCCCTTTATTTACAGCAGAAATAACATGCTCACAGCCTGGTACAAAAAACAATGTAGGTCTGATTAGTTATTGTCCTCACATGAACACGCTGTAAATATTATTATAACGCATCCGTTTTGATTTTATTAACGGTGCGTATCTATAGTTAGGCATGTAGCTGACATGATTGACAGGTGGGTGCGATGTAACGGTATGTTAAAGAGGTTAAAAACACGCCTCAGCTCCAGAGCTCAGCCTGTCGTTAGGTTCACTGAAAGTTAAGTTGAGAGACAGCATTTCCAACATGGCAGCAGCTGCCGATGGTCTTCCCGAGCCCCCTGCAGTAATAGATGGGTGACGTCACTCAGGCTTCATCCATTAACATTTACAGTGTATGGTTAACACTCAGCTTGGGCTTTAAAATCTTAAGGCTGTAAAAACACTCCTACTAAAATAAAAAAAATAATAATAATAAAAAAAGCAGGACTCATGCATTTGTGTGTGGACGGTGTGTTTGTGTGTCTGTGTGTGTGTTTGTGTGTACCGATCTGAGAAAATGTCAATTCCTGTGGGACAGCTGGCTTTCTGGTCGAGTGGTCAGCTCCACACTGCAGGCTACTTCTCAAAATGTCTATTTCTGACTCTGCATGAGTGTTTGTGTGTATATGTGCGCGTATGTGTGTAAGTGTGCATATGTGTTTGACCAGTTTGAGCTGGTGTGGAGAGTGACTGCAGCGCCGCACCACAGGCTGCTCCATATGGATGAGGGGCTGAGGCACAGGTGGGTTTAAGAAAAGAGGGTGTGTGTGTGTGTGTTTGTGTCTGTGTGGCATCAGAAAAGGCTCCAAAAGCTGCAGCACGAGAATTAAATATTGTACTTTAACGTGCTCATTATTAAGTTAAGTAAGTTTATGCACTAACTTTAGTGCCGTTTTCACTTGAATGGGTTTAGCAACAAATTGACCTTTGCTGCATTTTTCCTGACCGCCTTCCCCACTTCACCGATTTTAATTGGCTGCCATGCCAGAAATGTCACATGAGGGGGAGATTGGAATGGATGAACAGAAAAAAAACACACACACACGATGATGTCCATCATTCCATTAGTTCAGTAAGTGGGTGACCATGTGGATGATGGTGGCGATGATTGCGAGGCTGTATTTGTCTCTCTGCGGAATTACCAGTGAAGAGGAGCTCATTTACACCGAGGAAACTGGCCAAGGAAAGAGGACAAAAACAAAACACCCAAGGAGGAACAAACAAGCAAAACCATAAAGCGCACAGCAAAAATCCTCACAGGGGCTACTGGGACTATTACAATGAGCTCATGAAATCGCCATTAGAGGAAACACCGAGTTTAGTGATGCATGTTTATTGCACATTTGTGTATCTGTGTGTTCGTTGGTATTTAGTGGAACACTTTGTCCACAGTGTTCTACATCTGAAACATTAATGAGCAGCGGCGGCGAGATGAGAAGAGAGGGAAATTTGCTGAATTGCCACGATGAACGCTGTTGATTTGTAATTATTCATGATGACACATTTAATCTGATGCGGTTGAGGAATTGGGAAGATGTGGCTCCGAAATGGAAGCGGCTGTTGCCCAAGAGGGCCTGGCTATCTCTACTTCCGCTTTAACTGCGCTCAGATAAACAATCTGCAAACTCACAAGCCTTGAAATATTTCATATCTTTGCCTTTTTTTTCTATATCAGAAAAAAATGTCTTTAAATCAGGACAGAGCCAAGAAGTGTGTGTTCAAACTCCATGTAATCCCCGGGTGTTTGGAGACAAAAAAAACAAAGACATGTCATTCACACATAAACGAAAACTGGCATACCGCAGATAGGCACTCTCACAAACCACACCAAGGATGACCTCACCAAAGAGGAACTGGTAAATAGCAGCAGTCCATTAACTTAAAACTCCAGAGGTTGCTTCCTATTTTTGCACATCACAAGTGGAGGACATGCAGGGCAGAACGCCACATAAAAGCTCAAAAACTTATTAGACCGTAAATTTAGACCAATAATTCATAAAGGATGACCTCAAAGCAGGCGACGGCTGAGCGTATCAAATGAGGAATATGGAAGCCGGGAGCTCTAAGTTTGAATGTGTGTGTGTGTGTGTGTGTGTGTGTGTGTGTGTGTGTGTGTGTGTGTGTGTGTGTGTGTGTGTGTGTGTGTGTGTGTGTGTGTGTGTTGCCAGTGTGCGTGGATATACTGAGCTCTTTTATAGAACTTTCAGTTTCAATTTATGACCCATTAACTTGTAATAAGTGCCATACGTTTCCTCCTGCCCTGAGAATCAACAGTGAGGGGAGTGAGAAGGAGAAGGGAAAGGGCGTTTAGAAGTCGGCCACACAGCTACACAATGCAGTGATTAAAGCGGTTTTAGGATGTGATGTGATGTTTAAAAGAGCAAAGGAGGTTCATCCCGCAGTCACATCATGCTGGATTCATATTAAACCCTCCCTTATAGAGGTGGAGTGCTACATGTATGATCTATATATGTGAAAAAAAATACATGTTTTAACATCTGTCCAAGTGATGCGTACCGATTAAACCGAGGCTAGTCAAAGAGTTTAAAGGTCACATATTATTCTCCATTTCAATAACTTTGAATGAGTCTCATAGGTCCCCAAAATATGTCTATGAAGTTTCTTGTTAAAAATCCACTCTGGTTCTGTAATTTATCATGCCAATAAACCTCTCTTTTTCAGCCCTGTTCAGAACAGACTGTTTCTGTGTCTGTAGCTTTAAATGTAAATGAGCTGTGTCTGACCACGCCCCCTCTCTGGAAGGGGATGTGGCACAGGCTTTCTCGCTCCATCTGCTATTATTACCGTGAGAAGGCAGACTCAGAAGGGGAGAACAAACACCTAACAGTAGGAGTGTCACCCACGTGGGGGAAGGGCTTCCTGCCCTTTGTGATGTCATGAAGGGAAAATCTTCAAATGACCTGTTTCAGCACACATTTTCTGGAAAGGAGGATGGACTTTTCTCATAATCGAGGGTTTACAAACAGGCTAGGAACACATATTATATTGTTAGAAAATGATTAAGTGTATTTTGCATAATATGTGAGCTTAAAAATAAAATAAATAAAAAGCTTTGCAGCAGCAACATTACTCCCATCAACTGACTCTTCAGCAGCTTAGAGCAGCAGGGGTATGTGTTAGTAACACTAGTTTTAAGATGACAAAGAAAGCATTCCCTGTGGTGTCCCTGCTGCTCACCTTCCCTCTGTTCATCAATGAGGCTAATGGAGAAGCTGTCCTCTGGGATGGACTTGTGTTTATCCTCACACTGCACTGCTCTGCTGCCTTTTGAGTGCTACAAGAAAGCCACCCGGTTTGCTGCCTAAAAGACTCTATATTTTGGTCACTGGCAGAGAGCAGTTTCAAGAATCATTTCTCTTTTTCTAAAGACAGGGACTGAAACTCCCAATGTGATTTGGGGAATGTAATCAAAAAGTTATGCCATAAACAAAGGAGTGTTTGCTCCATTGAAAAGCATGTTGATTAAGATTAGCTATCAGCAGTTCCTGAGCATGTGGAAACATCTATCTTTCGGTTTCTGTTATTATAGATTACATCTTTTTCAGAATATCGCACAGCGGCCATTAAACTAAGATGTC
The DNA here is from genome assembly GCF_963930695.1 of Labrus bergylta. Lineage (NCBI taxonomy): Eukaryota > Metazoa > Chordata > Actinopteri > Labriformes > Labridae > Labrus > Labrus bergylta. The sequence goes on along the minus strand of NC_089209.1, from coordinate 20,686,938 downwards.
ATACTCAGGGTGGGACCCTAAAAAGCTGTTATCCCAGTAAAAGACTTTACCACTGTGTTCCCAGTATATACGCATGGAATCTGACAAATTCGATCCATGCATCCAGCTTCTTCCGCTTATCCGAGGTCGGGTCGTGGTGGCAGCAAGCGCAACAAGTCAACCCAGACTTCCCTCTCCCCAGCAACCTTTTCCAGCTCCTTCTGGGGGATTCCAAGGCGTTCCCAGGCCAGCAGGGATATATAATCCCTCCAGCGAACTCTGGTTCTACCCCGGGGTCTCCTCCAAATTGGGCGTGCCAATCCGACAAAATGTTAACATTTAACCTCTTCCCAAAATCCCAACTAAGCAGTGAACAAATGTTGTTGCTGACTTCTCAAGATCTCTTCATTTGCACAACTTGAAAGGTTAAACACAGTAATGCACAATGAACGCAGCATTGGAGCTTCCCATCCTGCCTGTTATGTTAGAGCAAAATGGCTTCAGAGTGACTGAGATCATCCTTTACTTGGAGCGTTTGATTATAACGTGAGTTGCTCATATTATAACAGTAAATGTTTGGAGACTTTTCTGAGTTGAATCTCAGAATGGATGAAGTCAGGGCTGCATGATTTTGGTGGTAATCACATTTATTGTTATCAACATTGAGATCATGATTAGAAATGTTTGTTTTTTTCATGGACATTTTATATATACGTATAATATAGAGACATAGAGCTGATTAAATGAAGATCTATATATCCTGATACTACCCATCTCTTCCCCGGTATTTTGGTCCACACTGGTCCCAAACAACTGGCCAAACAGAACCCAGCAGCAGCCATGTAAAAACACAGACTGATCCACTGTTACACAATATCAATAATCGAGTCAAAGTAAGTGAGTTTCTAAGAAAAGGCTTTAGTGTTCAGTATTCATCCTCATCTAAGATTATATTTTGTTTAATGCTACTTACTTTTTTATCTCAATATGAAAGCTTTTGTAAGTAACCCAGTTGTGTAAATGTTCTTTGCTTTTATTTTGGCTTTCGTCCTGCCTGATGTTTGGAGCAATTTATTTATTATATATTTTACTTCAAAGGAGAAAGAGTTACCTTGTTGTTACTTAAGAACTTAACTACAGCAAAGAAGTGAAAGTTTGATGTAACACTGATCACCTGTTGTCATAATGGAATTGTCTGTGAAACTGTTTAAATGTGAGTTGTGTTATTTGGATGACTTGGGGGGGGGGAGGCTACAGCAGTAAGCTACTATAAAATGTCACCCCCTGCTGACGAATTTTGTGTGTGTGTGTGTGTGTGTGTGTGTGTGTGTGTGTAAGGGTGAATGCGACGTAGTGCAAAAAGCGCTTTGAGTGGTTGAAAGACTAGAAATATGTTTTAGTAGTGAGTAGAGAACTGAAGGGAAAAAAGTTGAACGTGAACAAAAAGAAAATAAACGTCTAGAATATGATATTTAACCAAACATAATTTAACGAGGGAAAAGTAGCTTTCCCTCAGTGCTCTGTCTACACCCACCCCCTCCCCTCTGTGTTAATTCAAAAGCCACGCCCCTCACTTACATGCACGAGCGCTGTTGCTCCAGAAGCAGAGCTCAGCTCATGACTTACATTGTGTAGAAACGACGTCGTCTCATGTCTCATTCAGCGTAGAGTAAACTCACTGAATGAACTCTGTCATCGGTGACACACCAAGAGATAAGAAAGAGCAGGGAGACAGGGAGGCACGATATGCACACTTTTACATTCTTACAACTTCTACAGATGACAGATTTTGTTCCTTCCTCTTTCAGAGCAAATGGTATTAATTTCTGTCAGGACCTAAAGACAATTTCAACCAAAATCTTAAAAAGTGTATCTAGAGAAAATTACCAACCCTGCCTTTAAGTCTGTTACCAAGGGCAAAGTATTTACAACTTGAAATAAAAAATCTATTTGTCTGGGCACCAGTGTAGTAATGGTTATTTTGCGCGCCCCATATACGGAGGCTACAGTCCTCCAGGTGGGCGGCCCGATGCGGATCAAACATGTGGCTCCCACTCATTCCCCAATCTCTCTCTGCCTGATATCTGACACTATCCACTGTTCTAATGCTACAATAAAAGGCATAAAAACCGCAAAAAAAAATATTTGTTGTATTTCTCTTTGCTCCTCTTCTTCTGAATTTGATTGCATTTGATACATCAGCAGAGCTGCAAACCAGTGAAGAAGTGGACATGAACTCCATGCAGACCAGGCTGGAATCCTTGAGCACATTAACATTTCCATTTCATTAAAATGAGCCCTTTGTTCCACTTATTGTACAGTGAAATATTCCAGAGAGAAAAGTACAGAACATTGTGAAAAGGATATGCCAGCATGAGCATGCATATGGAGCATAAGCATGCCATCTGGAAAGAGGATTATACGTTTCTACACTGTATTTATGTTAATGTGCTCCTAAGTTAACCATATGTGTGCACAAAAAATTGATCAGTGTTGGCTGCCGCTTAGAAGTATTGGAAACAAATGGTCACAACTTGAATGACATTCCTCTATGTGTTTAAACAGAATACATTTGTTCTCACAGAGTGTTTTCCTGGAAAAAGCAAGAATCAAAGAGAAACGGCTGCTTCCAAAAACATCAAACATTTTGTGAGCACATTTGCACCATTTGTTGTACAGCATGGAAATAATGATAGGGGTCTTATTAGGGGCTAAAGATATAATCACAGCATTTTCTTGAGCAAACCTTAACAGTGTTAAAACACTGCCAGGAAAAGCAAAGCAAGGAGGAAAAATCTAATAGTGGCTAAATCAACAAACTTGAAACAAGTGGCTCCATGAATATTCTGGTTAGCCCCTGAGGACATCACTTCGTTCTGCATGTGGATGTCTTTTTTTTCTTTCATTCCCGTCTTTTCTTCTCTACTTCAAAGGCTAACTCTGCTAGACTTCCAGTCAGGTGGGGAGGGGGGGGGGGGGGGGCTAAAGCACACGATATGCTTAGCGCATGCCATATCCAACATCTCTCCCTCTTTTATGTGTTAATCATTATCAGTACAGAAGCGGGCAGAAGACGAGAGAGAATGTAATGAGGATTTAGGTCGTGGGAAGTGACTGGCACACCCAGTCTCCCTCCTCAAACCGGCCAAGACTCCTTGACATCTGCTTGTTCCATAATTTGTGTTCACTTCTGCTACTAACCTGAGACATATGCCACATGAAAGGAAAACATTCTGACCTTTACAGCTTGATCATAAAAATGGGACGATGGCAATGAACCGGGCACCTCCCTGATGACTCGACAAGTGATTCTTTTAAACATCTAAGAGAGTTAGCAAACTTGGCTGAGTCATAAGCCTCGACTGATGTGGTCTCATCTCAATCATCTAAATCAAATCAGGGAGTGTAACTGGTGACACAGATGAAAGAGTCATCTTGTATGAAGAAGGAGCCCAGGCTTTGATAAAGAAAAGAAGGGAGGACCTCTCTCTTTAAAAAAGAATTACATAAAATAAAAATCCAGGCTGGCAGGCAGAGAGCTCTATCAGAGCCAAACCACACATCTATCAGGGAAAGGCACTAAGGCTATGGGGGATAAGGCAGGGAGGCATGAAGAGAGGCTATTTCCATGGGGAGTCCTTGGAGAGGCCAGGCCCAACCTGCTAGTCAAGCCCTGCAATGAGAGGTCTCTCTGGGGGACTGCAGAGGATAAGAGGCCCCGGCGGAAGAACTCTCACGTCAGCACTTCAATCACGCCTAATCCCTGCTTAGTACACCCACTGCTATGACAAGGAGAGAGAGAGAGAGAGGGAGGGAGGGGAGAGTGAGAGATGGAAAGAACGGGAGGGGGAGTGCAGAGGGAAAACGGTGAGAAGGGAAAGATAGAAGAGGGGGAAAAAAAGAAAGATAAAAGCGACGAGGAAGAGGGGAAAAAAAGATTAAGAGTGAGGAGATGAGAGACAAAGGGAAAAATTGCCAGAGGAAGCATCAAAGGTGAGCAAGTGGAGATAGTGTGTGAAATCGAGAGCATGAATGCAAACTCAGGCGTGTAAAAAAGCATCAGAGCAGCCTCTGCCAACACGTACATATTTTTGTCATTTCCCATCCTAAACAGGTCAGAAGAAATCCGAGCAAACAGAAGTGATGCATTCAACATTGTGGGCAAAATCAAAACTTCAAAGAAAATTGAATTAACAAATTGTATTTTTTTTATATTTAAAATCCTAACTGGGCATTTTGGAAAATCTGTACCCTCTGTTTAGATTCACTTTTCTTCAAACATGAGATCACTCGACGTCCCTGAGCGTCCATTTTGGAAGAAGATATTTTGCTTGCGCTAAGAAAGTCGCTGCAGCACAAACAGACGTATAAATAAAAAACTAAGTGTTCCTTTTGTCAGACAAACGACATGTTCCTGCTGTACCGCTCTTCAGAAACAGAGTAGAGGATAGGATACACTGTTAAAAGGAAAAGTGAAACAAAGTATGTGCAGAGGCACACACATGAAGATTATTTTCAAACACCAGCTTGTGGAAGGGAAGAGACATCTAAAGAAAGACAGGAGAAAGGGATAGAAATCTGCTCTTTTGACCTATCATTACTTTGTAGAGACACAACAGGAAAGAGGCGAAGATCTGAACTTAATCTGACGAGTTCTGCATATGTACAGTAAGTGTAACTGTGTGCTTATATATAACACTGTATGTCCATCTGTGAGCAGATTTTTTTTTTTGACTGTCTACATGCCTGTGTGTGTGTGTCTGGATGGAGGGATGCAGCAATAAGGAGGAGAGAGGAAAAAGAGGGATGGAGATGGAGCAGATGGACGAGGGGAGATCAGGGAAAGAGGATTACGGCACGTCAAACCATCATCGCACTCATAAAATCAGTCCACCCACACTGCTTCAGAGGCTTCGCAGCCAATGTAGAGCAGGGATAATTTAAGGCCCACACTCCATCAGCCTCTCTGACTCCACGTAGTAAACTAGTGCTGAGGGGGGAACGGACAGAGGAGACTGTTTAAATTAAGCGCAGGGGATTCTACAAGAAAGGGCGATTGAGAGGACGTGGAGATAAATTGTCAAGAGTGATTGTGCAGGAAAGCTGTGAGGGGATTTCCAGGCATGAGGGCAGAGGCTGTGTATGTATTACAAAGTTGCAAAAACGAGAGGACGGACAAATGTGCCGCATCTGTCAGAGCTTGTATGTGAGAACAGTCGAGGCTGCACGGCTGGAAAAGTTGCCTTAAATCTACAACACAGGCTGAACCTGAAACGTGCTTTTGACACGTACTTGACATTTAATTTTCTCCAGGAAGTACAGCTTGATTATCAGCATGTCTAGTGCGTGTAAATGTGCATTAACACAAAGTGGATCTGCTTTGAATCAAAGGATTCAAAGGATTCAAAGCTGCTCTACAGTTTACATTATTAGTACCTTGGAGTTGCTGCTTGTGACAGGAAAGAGGGGGGGGAGAGAAGTTGTCAGATGATGTTTAACCAGTGGCATATTTCCCTGGGTTGTCCTCCCTCACCGTAAGCTAACATCCTCCGAGCTGCTTTGAACAGTTAGAGAAAAAGGATATGAAATAGGCCACCTTTAAAACAACATTTCACCATGCTCTCAGAACCACAAATGTTTCCACAGAGGGATCCTGATGGAGCCTGGCCAACTCCAAATGTTTACAGAACAAGGCTGCTGACAAATCTTCTCTGCCAGGTGGAAATAAAGTAGCCTGTGGCGAAGCCTGTCGTTCACACAGTTGCACAGGTTCTGTCGTGAACATGGGGACTAATGATACATGCCTTCTTCCCTGTGATGCTTGGTTTTTTTTTCTTGGTGTTTTGCAGGAGTAAAAAATTATTCTTTATTGCTGTCAATTATTAAGTGGTTCTTTGTATTTATCTATTATGTATCTTGTCAGATCAAGCATCGACTCAAGAACTTCACTTTCTGCTTTGGATCGGGACGTCTAATGTCTCAGATCAGCATATGATGCAGACAACTCAAAGTGTCATTTGAGCATCCGAGACAATCAAAATAGTTTAAAGTCATAGCCAGGATCTGAGAGAGAAGAGGTTTGAACCGCATATTTGAATTCGGAAATATCAATTCTTCATCTAAAGAGCCATACACAATAAAAAACCATGAACACAAGGATAATGCGTAACTTCAGACAGCTTCTCCTGGAAATCTTTTTGTTTTAAATGTTGACAAATAGACATGTCAAGAAGAGGGCAGAAAATTAATTACAACTCTGGCTCCCTTCTCTTCTCTGCACGCAAGGAAGTGAGATGTCAGCTATCAATTAACAAAAAAAAATTGAACTAGTCGCCCCGAAAAAACATAAAGTGCATTGAAAAGGTGTGGTGACCATGTGAGGAGGTTCTGCAGCTAGTGAAACAACCGTAAAGCACTACTGCAGGAGTACACTGATGCCTGGATGCTCTCTCACTGAGCACTCCTGAGCGTTTCAGCACCAAGGACAGCGTCACTCTCAGCCTGTTCCCCTGTCTACACTGTAGCTGAACCTACCTTCAATTAAACCAACACCAAACTGCTTTTAACACTTTCACTGGATATAATATGTAAGTTTACAATACAATTCTGAATTAAAACAGAATGATTATTAATCTACTGTTTGTATATGATTATATTTCACATGTATTTTTCTCTGTTTTTATCCTGTGTAATGTAATGATTGTCACCAAAGAAATGTTGTTGTATGAATTCAATGACAAAAAATATCTTAATTTATTGTTATTGAGATTTTTTAACATCTATTTATTATTTTTTTATTGAGTACTTTTTATTCAACACTGATCTTTGATATCATGTTAGCACATGTCTCATTGTTTTACCTCGTAGGTTTAGCTTAAATGTTCACAATAACAAATTAGCAAATAACACAAATTACCGTCAATACCAACAAGCATGTGTCATGTGTTTCAGTATGTTCACTTCAACCGAGATGACATGATATGGCAACACAGCGTGGCCTACAAACATTGTCCTTTCCTGTGATTAAAGCCATTATTTCAACACCATCCTCCCATCATTCTCAGTGCAAACACAACCATAAAAAAACAAGCTTAAATTGCTACAAGCATATTTTCCATAAAAGGGGGGGGGGGGGGGGGGTCTGGATAGCCTAGCGTTCATGTAGTGCAAGGCTATGGTCCTCCCAGAGGGCGGCCCTGGGTTAGACTCTCACTACTTAACTGCATGTCAGCCCCCCTCTCAATCTAGTTTCTGACTCTATACACAGTCCTATATTTCTTCATAAAGGCATAAAGGACAAAAAACTGACATGCATTTTAAGGTGCTTCATTTATACAGTGAATTATATACAGCATGACAAGCTATGACAGGCATGTCTTAGTCACTTTATTTACAGGATTAAATGCTGTCAAGAACAGGCCTACATTCATCTGCAATTGTGTATGTGTTTGTGTCTCATACATGTTAAACAGTACAGACCGAGGCTCTTCCCTGGCAGCCAGTGTGGCCTAAAGAGGTGAGGGCTGGTGGACCGGGTGTCCCCAGAGAGAAGGTCTCATCTTCTCTTTGAAGGCCTGCCAACAAGGAAGCATTGCTGGCTCGCTGGTCAATTATGTAAACGCTCTCATCCCATTCCACTGCCCAGCCCACCAGCTGCCCTTGAAAGAAAAAAAACATCACCAGCAAGGGGACTGAGGAACAATTAATCGCTTTTCCTTATTGTCCTGAGTTTTGTCTCATGAATCTTTGCCATTCCAATCTTTGGTGCTGTCCCGAGTGACTGCCCTCCTTGATTTCCCACAACTACAATCTTAACGCTCAAAATGCCGCCAGTTAACGCCATCTGTGGTGGGCGGACACCCTGCTAACATCCTGGAACGGAATGGATGGTGCATTCCAGGTCCATCTGTGCCTGTACATACAGATATGTACACAAGGGAAGTGCACAGACATGCATATGCTAAGTGTATGCAGACAAACTAAGAAACAAACAAGACAAAAAACTAACACTCAAACATCAGAAAATGTAAAGAAGGCCGGAGAAAACGAGAGAGGAGGGGAGAAAAATGGAGGAACACAAGCTTCTCCTTATAGATGCCAAAGAGGCTTGGACTCCATTTTTCTATGAACCAACACATCAAGTCCCTGGCACTCTTTCTCAGCAGACAAACTGCAGCATATCCAAAACAGCAAGAGAGCAGCAGGATATTAATTAGCACAGCGCAAGATCGGTGCATTTAGAGAGGCAGATTTGCACGGCTTTTGACGCGTTGTCACCGGGTCAGTAAAAATAAACACATTAAACGGCCGCTGCAAAGTCACATTGCTTCATCAGAGCAGAAGAACAACGCAAGAAAGTGCTTGAGTACATGCCGCAATTAATATGTCAGAGAGTTTCTTTGGAAATGCCATTTTGGGTTTTTGTAGAAGTGACTCATTTAGCTGTTTTGAATCACAATTATACGACCTTGAGGCAAAAATGTTATTTTTATAATCGCTTCTGACAAATGAGATGAGGACTTTCGTGTGTATGTCAGAGTGGAGAAAAAAGGGGGGGAAGGGGAAATACTTAAACCTTTTCTTATATACAAGGCAGTTCATCATCTCTACATTACTGTGGACACTATAGTCCATTATGAGCAAGGGATCAAGGACGTGGAAGATGTTTTTATTTGAGTGACATAAATGCTCAAACGCTCAGGCTAAGAGAACTATGAAGCTCTCAGAGAAGCAATTTGTCACCTTCCTTTTTTTATTATACGCTTTTTGTTGTTGGCCTTATCTGCTGTGCCTTTTGTTTGTTTACTTGTATTTTTTTTTTGCTCCCCTGTGCTAAAAGCAGATGAATCCATTCTGTGCTTTAGTGTGTGGGAAAAAAATCCAACAACAAATATGTAACAGCTCTCCCTCTTCATGGGAGCTAAGAGGAGCTCGGCTATTTTTGCTGCGGGGGAGCCGAGGCAAGGCGAGGTGGAGGGGAGGCGAGGCGAGCGGAAACGCAGGCTTCGCTCGATGTTTGGCTGCTGGTGGAGGTGGGGAAGATGTGAAAAGATAAATGGCTTTGTTCTTTTGCAGACTCGCGGCAGTACAAAACCCCTTTAATATTTACCTTTTCCCTTAAAATACAGACTTAAGAGGAAAACTGCTTTAATTCCAGATTGTATGCTTTGACAGGGAATGTATCCATACACACTCTCAGCCCCTAAACTTGACAAGAGATAAGACGCCAATTCATGGGAAAAATGTGCAAAGGGAACGAGGGAAACATGTGATGGAACTCATTTTTCAGCAAACTGACAACCAGCTTGAGCCGAGACAGAGAGAGACGGAGGGAGAGAAATGGTTGAAGACAGCTCGAGAGGGAGGACTAGGCCGAGATTGGAGAGGGACTCGGGGCGACTGGGAGTCTGTGGCTCCCCTGAACATCTGGGTGAAGTTCATTAAGCAGTGGGTCTGTTGTGGAGAGACTTCATTATGAATCAGACCCAGAGCGATAGGGGACGGCTGAGGCTGAGGCTCCAAGGTCACGGCTCGTCTCCAGGGTCAGAGACTTTAAAGAGGGGACTGGAGATGATAATGATGAAGATAATGGTGACAATGAACATGATGGATGGCACACAGATACCTAGAACTTTCTCTGCTTTATACTGTATCTTAGGTGTGACAATCGGAGGCAATAAGCAGCAGTACATTTGTAAATCAAAATGTACATTTCAGATGTTTCATATCCCATTTCCCACATGTCACCTAAAGCTGAATGCAGGTGTGTCATTACATCTCACTGTGTTGGTCTCATTTAAAGGAGAAGTGACAGCTAAGAAGTATCAATAAGCCTCTTTGTGAACAAACATCTTAAAAATGATGTTTACCTTGAGCTCATTTGAAATAGCAAATAGAGTTTGAGAGGAACAGGATCTGAGGATATTTTTTGTTTTTGATTGTGGTTAATGACTGTAAGTCTTTCTGACAGTACCCCTCCTTAAATAGCAATAACAACATTCAGCAAGAACAACATAATAAAAGATTTAAAGTTACATCTGAAAGGCTCTAGGAATGGCAACGTTGATCAGTGTGTTGCCATGAAGTACGATACAGTAACATTACGGATGAATACGTTTGATGTTTGACAAACATCACGATACAGGATACTCAGAGGATGAATCCTGAAGCCTTTTGTGATCCCTGACTGTCCCTCTGCTGGGTACTATCAGGCTGATAAGAATCAATCAATCAATGGATTACTATATTAATAATCCAGCTCAGTCCCCCTTGTGTACATATTATTCATTTTGGCGATTCTCTAAATGTTTTATGTAGCAATACAATAAGGTCAAGATTCCAGTTTATATAACACAAGCAAAACCAATGACATGACCATGAGCCTAAGATTCATTGGGCCGGATCCACTATGATTGTGATCCCTATGCAGGCGCTAGCTCTGTGCAGAGAAGAAGATAGCATGGAATCCACAAAGCACATGCAATTTTTGTTTGCTGATAAGCCACATAGTCTTGATGCATTATACTTTTTTTGCTTAATCTTCAGCTACACTTCCAGAAGCTACGGTATAAAGTGTTAATTGCCATTGCATCAATATAAGATATGCACATCCATATCAATTGAATCCTATATTTCAAATTGAAACTGGATAACATTCGCATTCAATGCTTTGACAAAACCGTCACAGGAAGGAGCCCAGGAAGAAACAAATGACTTTCTTTTTGCGATTCGGACATTATCAGTTCAATACATTATTCTTTTCCTTCAGTCCACACGCTTTCATCAGAGCACAGATTCTCTCTGTGTTGAAGATTACTGCGCAAGGTAAAATACAATGGCAAAACTTTCTAAGGATTTTGTGTGATCTAATAACGCGTCCTCTCATCAAATCTTCAGTTTCATTTAGTCCCCGTGTCCCATTTGTTCCCTGTCTGCTCTATTTTTACCCCCTTCTGGCCCCTGATCTCACCATGTGATCTATATGTGTCACAGATGATTTATGCAATCTCAGAGAGAAATAATGTTCCTTCAAATCATTAATCCTTGGATTTTAACAATCAGTGACGTGCAGGGTATATAAGAGAGTTAGTGAATATAATACAGTGTGGCGCCGGTCTTACATGAATGAGGGTATCCATAAAGGCCTGTCAGATTAGGTGTGCCAATTCCTCAGTCTGGATTTATTATTATTATAGGCCGTGGAATACTAGTGGATACTGGCTGCATGCAGATGAGGGGCCCGCCGCCAAGACGTCAGACCACATCACACTCCATTAAGTTCCACCCTGAAGTGTGAGCGCGTTTGTGTGAGTGTGTCTTTATGTGTGCATGTGTGTGTGTGGAGCAAACAGTAAATTTATGTGTTCATGTATAAGTGGAGGATAGTGGGTGAGATGTCCTGCTGAGTATGGCTGGAAGAAAATGTGTATCCTTTCTAATGTTTGAAGCATTGCTCCTACCTGATTTCCTTCCTGATACTCTTTCCAATGATCACATTTGTGAATCTGTAAATAGCATTCAGATACCAGTGTGACAGCCTGAAGACATGACAGTTGTATATTATGTACAGTAGATGTGATTGCTATAACTTCTGTGTGGCCGGATTGCCTTAGAATCTTTTTTTTATCATCTACTTTGTCGGCCAGTCAGTGCTTTTATTACACATCTCTCTCTCTCTCTCTCTGGTTTCTTTCCCAGGAGAGCATCCGATAGTTAATGATTATAAATGGGCGACTTCTTAATCCTGCAGTTTTACCTGTTCTACTCACAGGGTCTTTGTATAATTTTGCTCCAAAAAAACCCTTTAAACTAACTATGATAGCCGCTGCTCGGCTGGCAGTTCCTCCAAAGGTTTTGTGACCAATATAGGGCATTGGAAAACACAAATGTTTGACATTGAAGAGCTTTGAATCCCTCCATCTCTGATTTGTATTACATTCTCAGTCAGTACTACACTGTTATTTATTCACAATCCCTTGAAACAGTTCTGTAGACAGTGTTTGTTTGAAGCCCAAATACACTAAGATCTGATCTAGTTTCTCTCAGAGAAAATGATGTGTAGGCTCCAGTTTTAGAGAGGCTATGGCGCATGTAACTCTATCGTGAAACAAGTAGATTTTTTTTTAGGGAAATAAGTTACAGTATCCGAGGAACATCGACTCTTGGACACCTGATTCTACATCTAAGGCTGTATCAGAGGAATTCTTCATCACAACAAGTCCATCAATGTTTAAAATACATATTCCAGTATTGAAACCTCCATCACATACTGTACTGTAAGCTCTACCAACAAAATGAATAATGTGGAGGCACTTCAAAACCATCTCATCTGGATCTCCAGCTCATGGAGACTGAGAGAAGGGCAGTCTCATCCCCGAACACTCCACATATAAGCGCGACTATGAGCACACCTTTGGCTCGACTGATCATCTTCAAAGAGAACAAAGACCTGAAGCTACATACTGTAAACGCAATCTTCTCTCCAGCTCCAGCCATCTTTCTTTTCTCTTGATCTTTATACCCACAGTTTGCTTCCTCTCCTCTTTTTCCACTTCTTGTTATTATTTTTCACTCTTATTCACTCCTCTAGTCTCACTGTTCCTTCCCCCCTGTCTTTGTTTATCTCCCTCTACATCTCTATATCTCTCCCTCAACTCTCCGTTTTCAAGAGACACCTGTGGTGACTGTGTGCACAACAGCACTCGTATTAGATTTATAAAAGTCAAAGTCGCACAGTAAAGCTGTTGGCTTTTTAAACAGCTAAAGAGAACGAGCGACTGGCAGACAGATATATAGGAGAGGAGGAACGGGGGGGGGGTCGGAAGGTGAGAAAAAAAATATTGACTTTTACTGTTCAATGCTGAGTCAATGTTTGAAGTTTGAAGGAAGTTTTGCCTGAAAGCTTAGATGTTCAGAGATATCGACTGCAGAGAAGAATGGCTGAGAGGACTGCAAATGAGGGATGAGAAAGGAGTAGATAGACCTCTGCTTCAGTGTAACATGAATGATTTTAGATGAATTCACAAAATATGAGAAGTTAATGGCTTACCATTTCCAGAAAAGAAAGATGTTCACAGTTTCCAATCTCTTTCTGTGTAATGGCCTGGAAACCGTTTCTTTTATCACTACTATTACTTTGAGGACTTCTGAATGATACAGGTATGTTTAAAAATAATGAATACCAAGTTCTAGTCCAGTTCATTTACATGCAAGACTCTTTGTGCTGCTGACTAAGCTATATGTGTATTTTAAACAGTCAAACCTGACAGAGTAAATCCAGCTGTCACATCACTCTTTAAAACCTGAATACATCGTCTCAGAGGTCTCAAAGTTGTTGTTTTTTTGTCTTCTTATTAATTAATGTAGATTTTGCTCTGTGCAACACATAACATAACATAACAAATAGAACTACAACTTGTGGTGAACAACTGGTTAAAAGACCTGTGCTACTTTAAGCTGCAAGCATTTTCAGAGCATGAATGCTTGTACTGAGAACTGCCTTTTTGTATTTCCCTGTACAATAAATTGGATACCAAGAAATCTTTAAAAAAATGAATCCAAATCCCTTGCAAACATATTTGAGAACAATTTGCAAACATTGTCTTAAGGCATCCGCTGATATACGTAAGTCTAATTGTCTTCATCCATGGCATATTCCCCATTGGGACAATAAAGTTCATCTTAGCTTTTCATACATCTAATGTTTAGATAGTAAGAATGGTTTGGTTTAGAATGGTTTGGTTTAGATACAGAGCACGGCATTAAATTAGCTTTTGATCGTACAGGTTAAGAAAAAAATCACTGATTCAAATTGCATTACAGCAGATGATCTTCAGTTCAATGACCATTTCAAAGTCAAATTCAACATGCCAACCTGTCCAGACTTTCAGACAGGAAAGATGTAGTTTACAGATCCAAGTGTAAAACACTTTCGCTATGCACTTTTGAGTGACCTGCAGGTAAGCAGTTTGTGAAATGTTATCTTCTGTACTTCTGGTTTCTTTACATGTGCCAACTTTTATCTGAGCTCAAGTGAAAGACGAAGACTAACAGTGATTCAAGCAGCTGATAATTGCCAACGTTAGCGTCTAGATAACCCAGTGTTTGAATGTTCAGGTCAAGTTTTTCATGGTCACCATTTTAGTTTGGCACTAAAGCACACCAGCATGAGCAATAAACACAAACTTCAGCTGATGAGTCTGAGATCTCAGTCTGCAGATGGAGCAAAATGAAAAACGAGAGGACATCAAAAGAGCCGTTGGGATTTAGCTCATCTGGTAAGAGTTAACATCTGTACAAAATGTAATTTGCAAATCATGAAATGATATATTTCAGACCTGAGTCATAGATTCATTAAATACCATAGTCCCAAACTAGCATAGATTAAAACTGAATTATCCTTTCCACAGTATCCTTTAATGGACATTAAACACTAAGATGGAAATACAAGTCAGATTGTAAAACATAAATGATATGAAAATATGTTTCATGTCTCGATGTCTTTTAAAATCTGAAAAGCCACATCATCATCATTCATTTCAATATGAAGAAAAGCTTCCAGAGAAACTTCTCGGCACGTCTGTGGTGTTTGAGATTTAAACAAGTCAATATAGTCCTTTAATACACCTGGTGGTTTAGATTCTGTCACAGCCAGTTTCAACCCAATAAAAGTCTGAAGGTTTGGCTGTCAACATCAGTCGCTCTTGAAGCACGAACACTTTTAAGGGCAGCAGAGCTTTTCGCTCAGGGATATTTGTCAGCTGAGTCATATTAACTGCAGAATTCAACAGAACCTGACCTAAAACATCTCTCTCTCTCTCTCTCTCTCTCTCTCTCTCTCTCTCTCTCTCTCTCTCTCTCTCTCCCTCTCTCTCTCTCTCACTCTCTCTCCTTCAGGTGCACAGTCTACGGTAGAGCAAATTTGACTCCAGCACACATAAGTGGTCAAAGTTCCTTCTTTTTTGGGAGAACAACTTGCATGTTGGAAAACTTATCAAAATGCAAAAGAGAGCGGGGGAGAGGCCAAAGAAAGTGGATCAAAAAAAAAGAAAGAGGACAGGGCAGAAGCGAGCAACACAGACAAACAAACATGCTGACAGCAAAATTGAAAAGGGAAAAAAAACAGGGGGGGTGTCAGCAACCCAAGACTCCCTATTCCATCCGGAGAAGGAAAGATGAATGACGGAGACTAAATGAAAATGCCACTCTGGGTAATGGGAAAGAGCCAGCATCAGGAAAGCAGGTCACTTGAATTGCAGGGGATGTTCTTGAGTGGCTTTGGCCTCAGGCCTTGTGCATTCAAGCTTCCTCGTGAAGAGTCGATAATATAAGCTCTAACACACACACACACACACACACACACACACACACACACACACACACACACACACACACACACACACACACACACACACACACACACACACACACACACACACACACACACACACACACACACACACAAAAGCAGGCATAACACTAGCCATTGCAGGTGAAAAGCCAGAGTAACCAGTTGAATCACATTCAACTGGGTATTTGCAGATTCTGTAGCCATGCTGGTGTTAATCATCATGGAGGTGATGTTGTTCCCTAACTCTCTCCCCCTCCTGCCTCCTTGGCTCTTAATGCCTCAATCTCTGACCTCTTCATTTTTTTTTTTTGTGCGCTGCCTTCATCCCTTTCTCTTCCCTCCTCCCCTCTCTTTCCCCCTGACCTGGATTATATCTTTTTTCAGCTCCCTGAGCTAAACAATACGCACTGGCGTATTAGCATGCAGCCCACTCCCCCCCCCCCCCCAAAAAAAAACAAAAAAGAAATCCTGCTTAGGCCCCTCCTTTTTGTGTCTGACCCTCTTCTCCTCTTCTGTTCCTCCCATTGGCCTAAGCCCTCCATCTTACTCTTTGTGACTCTCACGTCTGCCTTCCAGTCACTCTCCTCTTCCGCCGCTTTCTCTTTATCTGAAAGTCCTCCATCTTTTTCTTCCTCTATTATCTTCAATTCCCCGTGTTACCATTTCTTTAACCCTCATTTGTTTCTTTCAGCCTCGCCAAATCTCCCTGCATATCTTCCCCTCCCTTTTCTCTTTCCATTCCTTCCTCGTTCCCTCACCATTGCCCACACTTCACTGCCCTGCCGCTGGAGTGCCGGAGAGGGGGGGAGCAGCACGCTTCATTTAATGACAATAATTAATTCTCCTTCTCCCGATCTTAATGAGCCAAATCAGTCACAAGCCTGAAAAAAGAGAGAGAGAGAAGGAAAGGGGGAGGGAAAGGAATGAGGGAGTGACATGATGAGACAAGTGCCTCTCGTCCTTAATGCCTGTAGACTCCGCTCTGACAGCCACCCGTGGCTCACCTTCAATCACACTTTTTTTTTCCAAGCACCCATTTACACGTGCGGATACCTTTCTCAGTCTCTACATTAGAATCTGAATGATGATACTTCAACAGAGAGTTTCAAAGAGAGGAGTGTTTTTCCAAATCACACCCTCAACCTCTGATTCTTCTTTTCCAGAGTTATCCCGCTTGTCTGCTCTCCAGCTATTTCAAGCTAACAGTTCAATAACTACAGTCAACAGTTCATGCCTTTCCTCCATGTCTTTTCAAAAACAACAACTCATTAGCTGAGACGCTTTAGCCTCTTCCTACGTATGGTTTTATAAAACAAACTGCTCTAAAGATAAAGTAATATGCCAAGGTAATGACTTTGCATTTGCAACGACAGTATACCAGAAGAGAAACTTCAAAGTGACGTCTCATCAAAACAGTCTTTTGTTTCGTCCTTGTATCCTGAACATTTTCAAATAGAGATGCATCGATTCATTTTTTTTTTTTTTAGGGTTAGGGTTAGATGATTACCCTAACCCTAACCCTAACCATTCTGATCCGATTTTGATACATATGTACAGATATGGGTAATGAGTCTGATATTTTTATTATCATAACTAATAGTGTTATTTTTGTTGTTGTTTTATAAGTAAGGCTACACAAATCTGTAGTAAACAAAGCATTGAATTGCATTATGCTAGCGTCACATACAAATAGAAAGGAGCAACAGCTGTCAGGTTTTCAAATTAAATGTTTTAAACTTAAGTGTAAAAATTGTACTTTAGATCATATAGAAAAAATAGACAAAGAGAGAATGTGCGAGCTGAGAATGTTTTAAGTTTCCAACAATCTTCTTAATCAGTGACATGGATCGCCGCTGTCAGTCAGATATCCAATGAGTAAATTACGTCAATATCGGACTTGATACTTGATGTTAGACTGAACACTACAGGAAAAAATATCGTACCTGACATCAGAATGTTTAATGTGCAACAAAAGCTTTAGTACTGATGTAAGGGAAACAGTTGCTTGTTCTTAGATTTATACAGTATGTATGCGGGCTGCACAATAAGTCCCAATTTCATGGTTGATTATTTGCAATAAATACATCGCAAAAGTTTGAATTTATCGCAATAAACTCGAAAACTATATCATGAAAACAAGCGAGCATGTCAGCTGTTGAATGGAGACCTGAGTATGACAGATTTGCGTTCACATCATTTTGTCTCAAGCTAGCTATCCACACTACCCTGTAGAGTGATCAGTGTGGTGAAAAATAAACTGTTATAAATTAGTAGTTACTGTAAGTTTCTTTGTGCCTCGTTTTGTTTAAATATTTGTATAGTTTGTGTGTAATGTTAAGTCTTGATTGTTAATTTCCATGTGAAGGATTAATTAATCATCTCTATCTAGCCAGGCATATATTCAACACATACACAGACCATTAATAATGATACATTTCTGCATCTCCTCCACCCAACTACTGTTCAACTGCAGCGACTGTATGGCCCTTAACCAGAAAGCTATTTTCAACCTAGGAGCTATGAATGACTTTCTAGGTCAAAATCAAACATATATAGCCGTGGGCGCGGCGGTCTTTGTACGAACCGAACCAGATTGTTTTACCGAGGTTAATTTGATGTAGCCGACAGCTTAGAGAGACAGTAAAAAGAAGTTTGTGTGTCGTTTGTGATCAGAGGGGAACCCTGACTGCAGGTCAGGACTGGTGAGACTGTTCAGCTGAAGTGCAGCTTTAACACAAAGCGAAACATTTTTGCATACAAATTATCTGCAGGGCAATTAACATGAAGGCCAAGCTTTAAAAAATCTTCACTTAAAACTTTCACGATTCACTGGCATCTGCAGAAAGTGAGGTCAATTTAACATGACTTTTGAATAATAACACAAGAAACGAGCCTTATTAAAGTGACATTGAAACATTTTTTGATATAATTTTCGACTGAATAAGGTTGGGTGCATTAACCTATCAAATCCAAACAATGAGTTATACTCCTTAATGTTCTGTTTATTTGATCAATTCCAGGCTGGAACTGATTGGCACCTCACAGCAATAAAGATTACTGGTAAGATTCCCGAGTGAACAGGGTCCTTTCAGTTTGTAGTTAACATGGTCTCTGTGTGTGAGTTATATCAGGGTACTCTAGCTTCCTCCCACAGCCTGTAAGGCATGGTGGATTGATGACTATTAATTACTTATAGGAAGTGTGACTGGTTGTTTGTCTCTATACGTCAGCCCTGTGACTTATTGGCGACCTGTCCAGGGTGTACCCCATCATCTGATGACAGCTGGGATTGGCTCTAGGATGGATGGATTGCTAATTGGCTAGTCTGGCAACGCCTGTGGTGACTGGTGGAAAACCCTGTGTTACTATGACGGCTGGAAACTCATGTTGAGCAGCTACTCCTCTATATAGATCAAAAAAGATATTCCTCAGTGAATATGTGTCCTCCAGAACACGCCTGGGACCGCCATTTAAATCTAGCTCAGAAGTGATGGACCGTGAAACCAAAAATATCAAATATATAGAGAGATTTGACAGAGACTTTTTTTAGCTTTAACCTTTCTATGCATTGATAACACTAAGTTATTGGTTAAGTGTGTTGAGGTTTATCCTACATGCAACTCAGTTTGAAGATATTGTGATTAATTATTCAGCAGCGTCAAGTTACGGGTGCCTAGAGCATTCATTTAATGGTAACAAATACATAAGTAGACAATTTATCTGCTAACAACTGCGTTATGCTGTTAAAACAAATTAGTCTGCTTTCATACGAGAGATAAATATTTAATGGTAGGACTTAAAGTAAGTGTCAAAGAGACATTTTTCTTTACTATAGCTGTATAAACGTTTATCTCTGCTGCTCTCAAAGACTCTCACCTTTGTACAATGCTGCCTTTAACCTCTCATTTATTTCATTTAGAAACAGGGTAGTATTCTAACTTGAGTTTGCCCTTCACCTCTCTTATGATTCAAAGTCAATGTGTGATTGAAATGTTCTACTTTGTTAAACTCCTGGTTACAGACTGAAAATCAAACTGATGACTTTATATATAATCAACAAGCAAACTAGACCAGCCAAAAGGTGGTTTATTTTGCAGTTTTAAATCCTTGTAACTTGGGATGTGTTTTTTAGTCGACGAAACTGTTCAAAGTCATCACCCTGGCTAACTCCCCCGCAAGTGTTTTTGTTGTTGAAACTGGTCTTTGCCAGGTCTCCTCTGAAAAAGAGATCCCTGATCTCAATGGGACTAACTTGGATAAATAATCATATTTTTATATGCTGGTCCTCGATGCCGGTCAAACGCAATGCAGCCACCAGCCACTAGTCGGGGCTGCAGCAATGGACTTCCCGAAACTCGGGTTCATAGGCCTGCTCTCCCCGCTCTTCTACCTAGATGTAAACAAGCACAGTGAGCTGATAGCATCTCGTAGAAGCAGCATAACTATCCTTTAAAACGTACAGCTCTGGTGTGTATTGGCATATCAACTGGAGTGTGTAAAGACATTTAGCACAGTCATGACTGAAGGCTGGTGGTGCTAGCACTGTCAGCACTAGCCACACTCAGCAAACCAAATAACATTGTTTATCCTCAGACAATTTAAAATGAAATTGCCTAAATTTGTATCCAGTATCTTACTTTCTGCCAGGATGGTTATCTGAATTTAAATTTCCGTTTAACTGACAAGTAAATGAGTCACCTGGGAACATCCCTATTTGTAACCGCTGCCACTGGGTCCATGTCAGACAAGGCAATCAACACCCTGCTGAAACGGCCTTTGATGATATTTTCATCAGATAATATTCAAAGACAGTCATTAATATGACTCTCTAAGTCATTTTTTAACAGAAAACACAACTTACATATGTTAAAGACACAACAGCCAAGCGATAAGACCGACTGCTTTATCCAGTGAGGTCCAACATTAATACAATCTGAAGTTCAGTACAGTAGCTTTAAAGAAACACATACTTCAGTACTGGCAGTCTCTTTGATACAAGCATGGACAAGAAACCTGTGTGTGTTGTGCAAACTTCAGCTATCCCTAACCTAAAACAAAAGCCAGGTCAGAAAAACACTCAGTTCCGTGAGTCATCTTATGATGACAACCTACGTAATGATTAAAATGAAGGCAACTATGCAAACATGACATCAAAGTGTGCATGGTGCTTAAACACCTGTCTACCTGGCAATGTGTATTGATATAGCAGCTTGTATTGACAGCTTGTTCTCCTTAAGATCATGGCGACACTCGATAGAAGGATAACGATCTGTCCTCCTCACAAACAAGCAATCTTACAATAAGCTTTTCGTGTCCTCTTTCCTCTTACAACATCATTACACCCAGGGAAAAAACGTTGACATTAAGGATGTGGAATTAAGGCGTACTTAGTCATAAAAAAAAGGCTGAAAGATGTCAGCTACGACACAGTTTTGTCAAAAAAAGATTGCAGCTTTAAGCGCCATAACTGTGCAACCCATATGCGGTTTAAATTTAAAGTTTTGTCATTGAAACTTTGTTTTGAAGTGTCATGTGGCTAAACAAAGGTTAAATAAAAGTCAAATCAATGTAATTACCCTGACTGCCCAGCCTAATGCTACAAATAATAGACAGGGATTGACAGATGGATTAGTGCTTTAAACAGATAGAGATTATTCCTCTGAGCAACTACGCTCCAAGGAGAGGAAAGGAGATCCAACTCCCAACAGATCCCCATTCACCCTGCGGCTGTTTTCATGAAGGGGGATGCAGAGCAGAAAGAGCCCAGAATCCGAAACGGAGAGCGTGCTCTGAGGGAGGGGGGGTACATAAGAAAGGCTTGACTGCAGTATTACATCACTACATTCACTGCTATACCTTACTGGCTCTTTTGCTGACATTTCCAACCATGAAGCGCGAGGTATCCACGGTCAGAAATAATGTGTCACAGCCACAGCTGACCCATTACAAAGCTTGAAAGGCAGTGATTATGTTGGCGAGCTAGCGAGACAAAAACACAGAGGCCCAAACAATAGCGAGAGGTCACCTTGATGCAGCTGCCTGCCGGAGACAGTGCTCGAACAAGGAGAAAATGACTCAATTACAACCAGGCACACAGCGGACGACTGGGGAAAAGGGAGGCCGCTATGGAGGGACGCTCGGAGTGAAGGGGGGAGGAAATTAAAATACAGATGTAGCATTTTTATACAACTGAGGTTTGATTAAAAACATGACGTGCTTCACTTCTGGAAGAAATATGTACAGATGACTGTGTTGTGCTCAAATCAGGACGAATATGTGAATGTTCTGTTTGTATTATGACCTGTACTTAGCAGTAATCTAGAAGACAAATTGCATCTGATAATACAGTAAATGCAAAAATTCACATTTATTTCCTATGCAGCCATGGGTATAAGGCCTGTGTGCATTGAAAATAATACAACCTAAAAATGCCAACAAAGGATATAAGATTTATTATATAATATTTCAAGTTTCTCTCCTGTAATAAACATCTATATTATTGTTATTATGTTAGTGTTTTTTGTGAAGCCCTGAATTTGATCTAAAGCATTTTTTTAAAACAAAAATGAACAATGCTGATAATGTGTGTCTTGAAATGTATGACCTTGGAATATCTTGGACTGCCTTGTGTGGTGTTCTTGAATAAAGGGATAATGTGTAGACTGGATTTGTACATTAAAAAGGAAGTGTCATTGAGCCTTCCTCCTCATTTTGCCTCATTAGTGACACTTTTATTGGACGATCAGGGGACACGGGCTGTAGTTCAATGATATGATTTGAATATCAAAAGAAAGCTGCTGGTATGTTAGACCACTGGTTCCCAAAGTGGGGGTCGGTACCCCCAAGTACCTATAAATAATCTATATCTATAAATAATAAAAATGTCATGTACACTAACTTCGTAGCTATTTCCTATATTTCAAATGTATCTAATTTTTAGTTCTACTCCTTGTTTTTTTTTTCTTTTTGCTAATGGAGTGATAACAAAACGTAGTCAACAACTGTATTAAAAACACATATTCCACATCCCTTACACCCAACCAGCTCGATGCAGAAGCTCTCCCTCTCCAGCTCTATAAGAGAAACATCTGACAGCTGTCAGGCTGAACTGACAGCATTGTCTCATATACTGCCTGTGGCCTTATATTTATATCCACAGTGGAAAACAAGGATTTCCACAAACGTCACACCCGGGCAAAGCACAGCTTCAACATTGTTACCAGAAATGAAAGGATCCACGAGTCGTCTCTCACAACAAAGTACCAAATCCACCCATGTTTTTACAGAGTCGTTATATCAATGGGTTCTCGCAGGACATTATTTTGCAGATATTTTATCTGAAGAATGTGAGGCTGCACTTTAAAAGAAAAGTCACTGCTGAGTATGTAGAGCTTGAAAGCAAATCCTTGAGTTTTTCAAGGGAAAAAATGGGTTAATAGCTTCATTCCAATCAGACTAGACTACTGTCATACAATGTAAGTGTTTAAGAGCTCTGACGGTGACCAGATGGAAAAGTTGTTTAGTTTCAAAGATTAGAAGTTGGCCAAAGCCTTATCAGGATGGTTTTGTTTCAATAGTATTATTATTATCAAGTGTCTACTTTTGGTCTTTGGTCTCTTTGTATTAAAAATGGCATCTGGTGGCATTTTGTTTTTGAATGACACAATTATACAATAAAATCAATAAAATTCATCATTCAAATGCCTTACCAAAAAGTGTATTATCTGCAATGCATCACCAACTAGGAGTATAGTAAGAGCATGATAGGTCAGTTCCAACCAGGATGCATTAGTGTCCTGTAACTTTATGAAGTTTAATTAAGTTTTTCTTCGTTTTATTTTCGTGCACATCTAGATAGCAGTCAAACCCCTCAAAAAATGTTGGGAATGCACTCATAAATGCAAGATATTCAACCTTTTCACTTAACTAAATTGCACTCACAATGAAGAGGAAGAGACATTCAGTTTTTATTTATTTTATTTTTTTCTTGGGGGGGGGTTAAATAACAATGTTTGATTTGATGTATGCTGCTTTAGTTCAAACTAGAACGTTTTAGTCCTGCAAAAGGCTGAAGGCTGTTGAAAAGCCCTCTGATGTCTAAAAGAATGTTCGAAAATTAGATCTTGAGAGAGGTCTCACCAGCACACGAGCCCTGAAAGTCCCACAGGAAACTTTTTAAGGTACTGAACCTTTTAGAGAGGAGACTTCACAAAGCTTGATGAGCCCACCTTTTGCGCCAAATTTTGTCAGTGCCTGAGGCAACTGTGGGCACCAAGGTCAAGGTGCCATGCTGTTTAAGATTTTAAAGGTGACTCACAGCAACAAACTGACGTCCACTTTGAAGAATCTTGCTGAGTTACTTAAAACGTCTTATATTTAGTTACAGGCTGCCAAGAGAAATGGTAAAGCCCCTATGAGGTCCATTGACTGGCCCTTTATAAATCTAATTAATTTACATAAGAGCAAGGCCTGCTATATCAACATCTTCTCTCATAAACAACAAGTAAACATACTCATTAGCCAGGGCTTTAGGCAGAGGCACAGACATCCCCTCATTATTATTTACAAAAGACTCTGTCAGTTCAAATTGCAGTGGCTAAATGCAGAGGTGATAGCCTCTTCATCCTCTTTTTTTCACAGGTGGAAGTTGTAGAGCCATCTTCACTAGTCTTCGCTATCTCTTGGTCATTCATGTTGTCTGTATCACGGGCCTCATGGCTAGCTCTGGCATCTATGTGGCAGGGATACATTTACACATAGCTATCCTGAAAAGGCCTGTTTGGACTGCGGATGATGTAATTCTGAAGTCGGAAATGATGCTGATCAAATAAAAGAATATCCATTTTGTAGAGGGGGTTTAATGGTAAATGGACTTGTGAATTGCTCTTCTAGTCTTCTGACTATTCAAAACACTTTTACACAACCTACCCATTCACACACTGATGGCAGAGGCTGAAATATAAAGTGACCATCAGAAGTAACTAATCCTATTCATACACATCATACGCCGCTGACAGAGCAGCGGGAGAAACTTGGGGTTAAGTGACTTGCCCAAGGACAAATCGGACATGTGGCTGCAGGAGCTGGGGATCGAACCCCTGACCTTCCAGTTGAGAGACAACCGACTCTACCACTGATACACAGCCACCACCAGTTACATCCCAACACAGGCTGCATTTGTGATAGCAAGAATATTAAACTACTGGGAAATTATATGTTTAAAGGTTCAGATTAAAATTCAGATATAGGATGAACAATAAAATGAGCTGCCCTTTTTCCCCTTTTAGTTAGGTTTAGCACTCACAGAAAAGCATAAATACTAAGACTGTAAGGAATACCATCAACTCAGATACACAAGGGCTATTTGTTTTTGATTACATGCCCAATAATTGTATCAGTGAAAATGGTAGAACAGATTCAACCAGAGTAGAAGCCTCTGCTGCACTGCAGTTCAATCATAGCAGCAGCTGCTTGTAAACAAACAACTACATTTTATATTTCTTTAGGCAAAAGATGGTAGAGTCTTCATCTTTTGTTCTAGCTTTGTTCAATATTAGCTACGGAACACATTGCAGAGGTTTTTGCAGAATATGTGGATAAATGAAGTCGAATGCAGACAACACCACCTAATATGACGAAATGAAAGATATTGAATCCATTACAGTGCAGGAAAGATGGACAGATGTGGGATGAAAAGAGGCATATGGAAAGAAAAAAAACAATAAAGAAGAACAAAGTCATACAGTGTTTTCTCTAGTCGCAGCCACATCTTTCCCCCCAAAACCATCAACTATTAGTCTCACAAATGAGCTCTTGACAGTCTCCCAGAAGAGGAAGAGGCATGTAGGCCAATGTATTATAAAGCCTTTCCTTAGCCTGAGGCCGGCCGAGCCTCCACAGGAACCACAGTTTTCCTCTGTGGCTGCACACAAACACACACATATGAACATGTATGTTTGCACACACACACACACACACACACACACACACACACACACACACACACACACACACACACACACACACACACACACACACACACACACACACACACACACACACACACACACACACACACACACACACACACACACACATAAGAATGAATTATCTATCAGCTGAGACGCCTGGGTATGTGAGTACATTACAAATGTGTGTTCATCAGGGGGAAAGATAGAGAAGACGGCTGGACTGAGACTTTTCAGGGACAAACAATGAGTGATGGAGCAGTTTTAACCCTGTATATGTCTGGATTCCCGTCACCGCATGTGCATCTAAGCCTGAATGATTTTCTTGACACTACTTCAGGGTGCATACTCACACATTTATCATAGTAAAGTCTAACTCTCCTGCAACTGTGAGGCGCACAGGTACTAGAAGCCATATATCTTTCACATTTTTTCATCAAACATAAGGCTCAGTATAGGGGTGAACGTTTGCTTTATAGTCAGACAGAAACTCCAATAAAACAAAAATGGAAGGCAATGTGCAAATAATAAAAATTGCACTGTTTGCAATAGTGACCCAATATTTGCATATTATGTGCATATTCATTTTTACAACAAAGATTTGCTTCAATGTAACCAGCTTTTTGTATGAGAATATTAAATAATGCATGAAATCATTTTTTACTATCTTATTATTGGGAGGTTTTCAGCTTTAGAGATACAGGAAATGTGGAGACAGAGAATTGGGGATGACATGTACCAAACAGTGTCAGGATCAGGAGTCGAACCTCCGACCATTGCAACTAGGACTGTATGGCCTGCTCGAGTGACTGAGTTCAACCGACGCCGCATGAAATTATTTTTGTATCTCTGATTTTATTTATTTTTCAGCCCTGGGTAGTGTCTGCAGGGTAGTCAGCCCTGGGTAATGAATGGTCAATGATTGTAAGCAATTGTCAATCAGGACCATCAGCTCTGGAAGTGAAGGTTACTTCTGAAGACATTTAAAATGTTGACTGCTATTCCAAATCCTAACCTCAAAACAAGCTAAATTCCTAAAGAAAAGCTGAGCTTATACTAGCAGCAGCTTCACTAGAATAACTCCCAGGAAAGCTGTGTACAAACATGAGCAACCACCGTTACTTTTTGTCATGTGAAACCGCCTATATACTTGTTTTATTTATCCCAATAATTATACAATCTCAAAAATGTGTGATAGATTCTGGAGCTGCCCGAACATATCGAACTAAGGGTGGTTTAACATGAGGGGCCCAGGTCTGCATCCATGTACAGTTCACATCAAAGTCCTGTTCTTTTGATGAGCCTGACACAAATGTAACATACTCAGATACCTTGCACGAGTCCAGAGCCTGCTTTTATAAGCCGCCGCAGAGCAGCGGGAGCAGCTTGGGGTTAAGTGTCTTGCACAAGGACCCATCAGACATGTACCTGCCGGAGCAGGGGATTGAGCCCCGACCTGCCGGTTGAGAGACGATCGACTCTACCAACCGATCCACAGCCACCCCTTCTAATAAAGTGTCTGGTTTCTTCAGGCCTGTGTCATGATAAAGATACTCTTAAACAAGGCAGTTGTGTGAAATAATAAATTGTGATAAAAAATGGATATTAATCAAATTTCCCCCCAGAAAAGAGAGAGGAAAAACCAGGGGCAAAAACACATATTAAAGTCTTTCTTATTCTTTGTTTTGACATCGGGATAGCCTGTCACTCAGTAGACTCTGTTTAGAAAACTCTGTTAGATTTATTAGAAGATAAACCAAACTGAACTGTGCTTTGCCAAGTGATGGGGACATAAAAGTCTGGAAGGTGAGGACAACATGTCCCCAAAATCCCCAATTGGAAAAACGCCCTTGGATGAATATCCAAAAATATTATCAGCACCAAGCTGTTTGGCTTTCGGAGACTGACCTTGAGGAATCAGTTCCGTAGGCGATAAGTTGTCGATTGTAGATTGCTAATTGATTTTATGTGCTGATTTGACTCAGCAAAGACTCTTTTTATACCATCATTCTGACAAACGCATCCCTGCATTCACCGTTTTTTCTTCTTCTTCATGTTCAGAGTAAATATGTGGGCTGCACATTTCCGTTTCTCTCTTTCTTTAGTTTAGCGAGACTCTACCCAAAAGGTTTAGGAGGTTAGTGTCCTGAGCCGGAGAGGAGTTCACAGTGGCCCTAAGCTACAACTGTGGCCCCATTCTGCCAAGAAAAACCAATTACTTAGCGTTTCAAAGCCCTGTGAGTGCCCGAAAGGGGCCCATCATTTAACCATGAGACGGTCCAACTTCACTCACTGGGTCATGGCGGCACGCAGATACACGTGTGCAAGCCATCACACAAAACATGATGACCCCACACTCGTCCTCAAAAGCCAGGAAAGTTTGAATTAGTAGTAAATGGATAAAAAGAATTACTTTGATTATCTTAATGCAACGATTTACTTAAATACCAACGCCTAAAAAACATCTTAAGAAAACATTATCTGAGCATAATGATTTGTTTTTACATAAAACACCAGTAATCTATGAGGAAAGAAAACATCAGTAATGAGGGGAAAATACAGATAGAAGCACTTGTCCATAAATGTCCGTCCAGAAAGTTGCAGCTCTCTAAACTGTATTTTTCTAATTAATTTTTTAGCTGCAGCAGACAGTGAGTTAGTGCCAAATAGGGTGACTCTCTCAGCACAGGAGATAGGGTGAGCTTTCTACTGCTTAGTATCTCCTTACCGCCATCACAACACACACGCAAACAGGTAAGCACATGCAAACAAACAGTGACGCTCGAGTACGCTCCCACACTCCGACACACCGTGACACAGGTCTGTTGTAGCAGACATGCTGTCATACATTACCCTTTTACGAGAGGCCTCACTTAGCTGGAAGAGCTATTCTTGGTTTGCACTGTGATGTATCTCTATCTGTGGCTCGTCGGCTATATGGTGAGGGAAAAAAAAAGCTTTAACACAAATCTTCTTTAGACCGCTCTGATTACCTCCAGTATATTCAGAGTGCTTTGTCTGTCTCGCTCTGTCTGTCTCTGCAGGATAAGTTAATGAGTCTAATGAGAATAAGGACTGAAGGGGAGAGAGGAAAAGACAGAGAGTGAAGGAGAAAAGGGGGGAAGCAATCAGATGTGGCTTTGCCCGGCCCTTGGCAATGACAAAGTGGAGCAATTATGCATGAAGGCTGTGACATTGACTGTGGCATCACCTCTTCTGCTGATCTGTTAAAAAGCAAACATACTCTATAATTCAGCAAGGCACTCACTCACTCACACACACACACACACACACACACACAGACACAAGAAGACACAGACACAGACACAAGAAGACACACCCATCTCCTGCCAAACGTGTTCAAGGTCACAGATGATCATACTTTGACAAGTTAACACGTCTTCGCACATGGATGTGTCATTGACTGGTGCGATCGTTTCACAGCACAGGTCAGCAGAAGGTCAGAGCTGTCCTCCAATCTCTCACCCACTGGGTGTGTGAGGTACCGAGTGAAGAAAGTGTTCCCTTTACGACGTCCATCAGCTACTTTCAGCCTCTCATCTCTCTCTCTCTCTCTGGACACACAACTTAACACATACACACAGCTTAACCCTTAACAAAGCACACGCCTGCAGCTCCCATTGTCCCTCTGCTCCACTTGATGCTTGGGTGCATAGTGATGGTGTCATGCTTGAACGAGTTATTGATTACTCACAAGAATGAGCCTTCAATGGCTCTGGGTTACGCATTCACTCATAAACTAAAGACTTTTACATTTATCGTTAAACGTGTTGGCATGAAACCATCAGGAGGGTAAAAAGTAGAAGTCCATACCACCCAAAGGTGACCGGAGCAATATTGGTCCTGGTGTTAGTGGCTGTGTTGACGTACTTTTATGACGTTAAAGAGGCTTAATTACTTCAAATACTAAAAACAACAGCAATGATATTTTCTTTGTGAGGCTTTTCTTAAACAGTGCCTTGATCTTAAAGCTTACCAAACCAATACAAAGTCAAATGTTCATATTTAGCATTTTGTTTATCGTGTTCACTACTTTAATGTAGCATGTAAGAGAAGCACAACACAGGTGCTAAAAACGCTAAATGGCGATGGATCTTTGTCTACTTTTGGCCATTTTAGCATCTCTTCAGATGGTTTACTCTCTAAACGGTTTGAACTAAATATTAAGGTTAACATGCTAACATACTTGTTAAGTAAGACATTTTGCATTATAATCGTTTCATTGTTAAGCATCACAATTTATCATGTTAGCATATTAACACTTTCAATTAGCGCCAGACACAAAAAGTTCAGCTGCCATTTTTTTACTGCCATCCCTTTCGACCTGATAATTGTGTTTTATTAGATGTTATGGATCATAAACTTAATTTATTATGAGGGGCCCATTATTGTGTGTAACACATTACATGACAGTCTATCTTATAGGTGTGAATATAGGGCTAGAGGGAAAGTTAGAGGATGATTAACTCCAAGAGGACTATGGTTATCTGTGCACAGCTTGATGGTGATGCACTTCCAGGATGCAATAAATACTTAAGTATGAACCACAGGGTGAACAACAGGGGTGTGTCCAGACTCTTTGGACTGGGGTGTCCCAACATCACAAAATGTTTTTACCTCTTCTGTCTGCACTAATTACTTTGACTTTTAAGTAACACAAGATAATAGCAACATAAGCATTGTCTTATCTTAATTCTTTAAGGACTAAAAAATAATATGTATATCGAAAGTCACAATTTAAATAATTTGAAATTGCAAACACACCTCTGCACACTGAAAACTATGAGCAGATTGTTGCAACATGGCATGAATGGTGGATTTCAACAAGAATCCCACCCCTGGGAAGGCAAATAGCCAATGATAACGAGGGATTCTGGAGTGGCACCTTTGGGTGACCCGTAATGTTTCAAGGGGAGCCCATGCCACCTCTGGCCACAGGTCTGGACACACCCCTGGTGAACAGACAAGGCACACACTGCCATCAATATCTGTTGATTTTAAAAAAGTATCTCTGAAATGGTGGATTTAAAAAAAAAAAAAAAGTGCCAGAGAAACTCCTGTTATAAGCAGCTCAGTAAAACACAGACTTCTTCATTGAAGCTAAATGTCACCGATCTGCTCCAGAAAGGTCAGCAGCCAATTTGTCACAAAATAAAAGACAAGGGCTCTCAAATTTAAGATGCAACATTTGCTAATAGTCAGCCCAAAAGCCTGGGTGAGCATGCAAAAGACAGATGTTTTCTTTTCCTCTTCCTTAACAGTTGTGGTTAAAAAAAAAAAATACCCTTGAGCCAGGCATTAAACAGAATATCTTGTGGATAAAAGCCTACTGAAAGCTGTCTTCTTTTTCTATTTATCCTGAAGCAAGCGGCCCACATGAAACAAGGAGACAGCTCCCTCTGAAAATTACATTTAACAGAAACACAACATGACAACTGTATGTGAAACATGCAACCTCCTCCTAGAAGACACAAATAATTATGGGGTTTAATTCATCAAGCCCTCTAACTGTGCTTTAATGAATCTAATCTAGTGTGATCAAGCACTAAGTTCATAATCACTAAGAATCCCCAGTGCGTCATCTTGCACATAAAAAGACGCTCACAAAGACTTGTGCCTGTCAAAATCTACTGTAGGGTCAAAAACACGCTGCGGCAACAGAGGAGTGTTGGCTCAGCATATTTGGGTGTAAGTGATCAGCCAATTACACGACTAATTATTGCTTTGTGCAGATCTGTCAGACTGTGCAGGCACGGGGCAGTGGAGATCAATAGGATGTGTTAATCTGAGCATCGCACACGTGCACCCCAATGAAAGGGGAGACGATGATCAAACGCTATCAAACGCCTGTGTGAGTCTCTCAGAGGACCTCCAATCAGGCGCAGAGGCAATAGGGGTTAATGGGTGTGCTGAGATGCTTTGAGATTTCACTGCAAGAACATGCCAGTTGAGTCCATTATCTGCTTGGCTTCACTCAAATTCCAAAAAAAGAGAAACGCAAAGAGATGTTTTTTTGTTTATTTAAAGCTTCGGGGAGGGTCAGGGTCAGGGCCAGGGCCAGAGTGGATTGGGAACAGGCGATGCACTGGAAAAGGGGACACAGATACAAATGGAGGCTAAGGAAGGGGAGTGTTGCAAACAGCTCTGAACTTTAAATGAACTGGAAAAAAATTGAAGGGACCAAGATATCAAGGAAGAGATGGGGGGGGGGAGGGATGGATGAGCTAATCATGAAAGAAAAAAATCACCTTTTTCTGATCTTACAAAGGAGGGGATGAAGAGAGAGAGAGAGAGATGTGCAGGGAGGAAAAACATAAAGTGAACTGATGACTGTCTGATAGCCAAATAAGAGAAGTGGGGGAGGCAAATGTGTGACTGATGGGTGAGATTAAAAGAATGACAAGAGGGTGAGCTGGAGAGGAAGGACAAAGGGATGAAAGAGAGGATGGATATGGAGAAACAAAAAAGGGGTGGAACAACAGAGGTGAAGGAAGCCGGGGAAAAAGGACTAAAAAAAATCAAGGGGAATCATGGCGAGATGAGAACACAAGAGACAGGAGCAGCTAGAGCACCTCTAACAACAGAGCTGTGATAAATAAATAAATGTATGAATATGAAGCACAAACTTGTAGCAGAGGTCTTCTCAGTACATTTGTTGTGACGGCAACAGGGACACAACTACCACTGAGGACAATGAGGTCATGTTCCCTCAAAAACGGAGAGAGCTTAAATCCTAGGGTTAAAAACTAAGACTTTATTTTACGATCTGATCTCAGTAAATTCAACTACATAATGGCCAGAAAAGAATAAACTTAGTGCCCTGGTTACATCTTCCTTTGAACCATTGATGTTTTCTGCACAAATTATTGCATAATAAAGAAAAATCCAAGACTTCTTCAGTGTGTTGTTCATGCAGCCAAACAGACCAAAGAACAAACTGTTTTTTCATATTTTGGATGGGCAAAGCAAACCCCCCCCCAGTCTTACACAAGTGGTTCAGTCCACTGCGAGTCACTCTGACATCTGCACGGTGAAGTATAGAGATCAGTTGGAGCAATGTTACAGTTATGTTCTTCACATGTAACCCAACATTTCTGACAATGTCTACATGTTTGTGCAATCTGCACTTTTTCAGCACCAATGAGGAGATAAAAAAATACCAAAATTATTATTCTATATAAAGTCAGCACTGGTA
Organism: Labrus bergylta; assembly: GCF_963930695.1. Classification (NCBI taxonomy): domain Eukaryota; kingdom Metazoa; phylum Chordata; class Actinopteri; order Labriformes; family Labridae; genus Labrus; species Labrus bergylta. The sequence goes on along the minus strand of NC_089209.1, from coordinate 20,654,426 downwards.
TAGATAGATCTGAACACTGCAGGTTTGATGCTGGCAGATGATATGTACACTGTAGAGAGAAACATTTTTTTGTGGCACCAATGTGAATCAAACTGATCACTGCGACAATACGACAGGCTCATGAGGATAGTAATGCTCAGTGTTAGGTATCTCAGAGTGACACTACATTACACGATATAATCATAGACCGTAAAAAATAGTGGATGAAGCCTGAATGACGTCACCCATTGGTTACTGCAGGACCCTTTTGTAAGTCCATCGATGGCAGTCGCCATATTAGCAATGCTGTCTCAATCTAACTTTCAGTTAACCTAACGTCAGGTAAAGAGCTGGAGCTGGGGCGTGTCTTAAGCCTCCTGACAAACTGCTACCATGAGTAGCAACTGTCCCACCATAGCCTGATAAAAGTCCCAAAGCCACAGCACCATTGCAAACGCACAGCTCCTTCACAGCATGCACTACACGTGTGTCTTATCAGACGGTGAAAGAGAGTTTAATCTTTACAGAGCTCACAAGAAACCTTTTTTTTTTTTTCATTCTAAAAACAAAGGGACCCAAACATTACACATACATAAAAAAAAAAACATGTTAACATAACATAATCTATCTTTTTTTTTAAAAGAAGGCAAAACAGCACAGAAATGCAAACACGGCTGTGAAACACACAGAAGTGAAAACAGCAATGGGGGCTGATCAGTGCTTGATTATCTCCCCTCGATGCAGCGCAGCCTGAGCAGAAGCAAATCGGATGACTTCATTAGCATATCATCTGCATAATGGCTCCAGCAGAGCAAGGGCATTTGCTGCGTGGCTCCTACCTTGTCGTTCTGAAGGGGTTAGGCTTAGAGATTCTCTTTAATTTTGGTTATAACAAAGCATATGCTGGGTCTCTTTTTAGGTCACATTACATCCTTAGACATCTCAGCTGCCCAGTTAATTGAGGGCACTTTGAAAAAAAAATAAAAAAATCAACTGATGACAATTTCTTTCTATTCAGCACAACCGCTGGAGTTTCCTCACTCATACATCCAATTATAAGCTCTTCTGCTACAAATTAGAGTACCACCATGTGGGCATGGCTGTTTGCGAGGAGAATATTAATTGCCTGAATTTTCATTTCAGCATTCTCAACATTTTTCTATAGCAAATGACCCGGGGAGTGTTTGGTTATAGAAAAGGTTCATATTAATGTTTAAAATAATAATTATTCAATTTCTTAAATGTCTGATTATAGTGTGGTTTAAGTGATTTCTGCAGTTTTAGTGTGATCCTGCTAAAAGACCACCAGCCTCTTCATTTTCTTGTTGGTTATTCCAGGATAAAAAGCCATGTAGTAATATGAAAGCTTTTTGAATATTTATATCTTTCAAATGGAGTGCCATGAAAGCTTTTCACTCCTCACCTCACAAAAGTATGCCCTTGGTTGATGGTTGAAGAATGGCTCTTTCTTTTCACCTTTTCGCATTTTATATCACTTACTTTGTACCCGTAATGTTAATGGTAGTCATGGATATTTCTCCCATTATCTCGGGTTCTTTTACTTTTTTTAATAAGTACTGACTGCCTTCATCAAAGTTCACAGGTCAACATTTCACCAGCTTACATGAAATGCTTTTCGAACTGAGGCAGCAAGCTTTTTGTAGTCATCGATGTCAGAATGTTCGAGCAGACGTGCTGCGCGAGCACCGCACTTCAACGCGGATAAACGCTCGCACAGACACGTGTAGAAAGGACTTCCAAGTCAGAGTAAAAAGAAGCCGTTCTGTCAGGCAAGAGTGCTGCCAAGCAATGTTAGACTTCGTAGACGAGGAGGCTGAGGAGGTAAGTCTGTCTTTGATGGGAAATAAAAAGGAAAGCAATGAGTAAACACACAACTCTACTTGTCACTATGGAGATAGACTACTTTTTATGAGACCTTAAAGGAAGTTTAGAAAATCTAAAATGTCATCATGTCAGCGATCTGTTTTCAACATATTGTAGTTATTGTGCGATGCTTTTCTTTTTTAGGATTCTGCTGTTTTTGGTCTCAAATATGCCATAGTTTCAAGTGAGATCAAGTAAGGTGAAAACAAAAATAAAATGGTTTCCAAACCAGGGTCTAATTAATACACCATGGTTCAATATTCAGGAGAGAGTTAACCAACACAATATTGACTGGCTATTCACACTTACAAACTCTGATAAGCTCTTGAAGTGACATTTACTTTATTGTGGTGTTAACTGCTTTTGTTCACCATACTGCAGTCATTATCTTAATATGTGTAAATAAACAACTATATATGAATTCAGATAGAAAGACACACCTCTGTAGGAGAGGTGTGTGCTGTGTGTAGGTTAATGTTTGTTTTTTGTCAAAGTGGTATGTTGCCCTAATAGTCATGACTTTGAAGCAGGCTTTGTTTGTATGCAGGAAAACTGCCCAAGTTTGGAGTAATAGAGGTAGAATGCATGGGTCATACTGTAATCATGTGTTGTTTGACAAGGAGTTTGCATCTGTATAACCATATCTTTACCATGAAGGCACATAACAGGTCATTGTGACTGTGTCCTCTCTAATTTATTTCCTGCATCTCAATTGCTAGTCAGATTGTGAACAATGATCGGAGTAGGAAAGTATTTCGCTGCAATGGAAGCGCAGAATTATTACTGTAGGTGTTGACTCCTGTGGCTGAATCATCATTATCAGATAATAGCCAGTGTGTTTTGTTGTGATTTTATATATTTAAATAAACCTTGATTACCTTTCAGACACACAAACACACAAAATAGTATACATGCTGATATAAGAAAAAATCATAATAATTTGGAAGGTCATAAAAAATGTTGCAAAATCTGGCATCCCTGACCTTTACAGATAAATACGTGTTGGACAAAGATATCTAAATCCAAAAATCAAAAGGGCTTTTTCTGCTGAGCTTTACATGTGTTAGGTTGTCAGAAAATTTTAGAAGACATTGGTGTGTACCACGTTTTCCTTAAATCTGTTACATACTTTCTGAGATATCTGGCACTCTACGAGACAAACAGACAAACAAGGAGACGGAACAGAACCTATAAAAAAATAACCATGTTGGCTGAGTTAACAAACATGAAAGAGAGGGCAAAACAGAGCGAGAGAGAGAGATGGAGGCTGTGTGCTCCAACTGTGGTTGCTGCATTTCTTACCATTCGGCTGCCATGTTTGTTTACTTTCTCCCTGGTGTGAACATCTATGCATGGCTGCAGCCATCACATCTACACATGTCACCCCTCTGCACAGGCACACAAACACTCTGCACAGGCGCACACGCTCCCAGATATTCCTAAGCCTTCCTGCGCTCATACTTAGACTCTCACAATACAGCCCTTCAAGCCACATCTTAACCCAGTTCTTTGCATAAATCCCACTCTTAAGGTCTTAGGATCTTCACAAACAAAACACAGCATTCCTCCGTTTTCTGCTTCTGTGTTCACTCGGTCTAGTAGTACTTCACATGTGATCCACTTCATGTCTTTGTAAAGTATTATCTTGCCTGTTATTTCAAGTGGGTGTATATTTTCTGAGTGTTAACATTATTCAACTGTCAGACTAAAATACTTATTGATACAGAAATGTTTCATCTTGCATCCATCAGTGTGAAGATGGGACTCTTTCTTTGTTGTGTTAACAGATATCATTTGTGTTGATTAGTTTTCAGTGCACATTTTCTGTTTGGCGAGCAATAGAGCTAATAATAACGGTCTCAATATTTTTAACACAATCAAATGGTGTTTTGAGGAAGCAGCTAAACCATAAGCAATAACCTTAGGCAGCAATGCAAAAAAAAAAGAAAAGAATGGACGAATATGTCAGTTACATATTCACATGTACTCCCTCTCCTCCTCTCTCTCCCTCCGCGTTGCGTAACCACTGACGCACTCGTGATCCGTGAAAAAGTAGGAATCAGTTTTGCTCGGTTGATCCCAGAGGTCAGCGTCACAGAGAGAGAGAGACAGCAGAGGGAGAGAAGTAAAGAGAGCACAAGGCCATAAGAGAGGGAAAATGACATGAAGGAGGGAGAATAAATTAAAAAAAGCCAGGTTGGCTGCAGCGAGGTTGGTGTCGGCGGAACAATTTGAGCTCTGCAGCTGACAATGTTTTGTGAGCCTGTCATTGGGGGAATCAGAGATCCAGGAAATGGCTCGGGGGAAAGGGGACAAGAAAGAGGAGAACTAAACTTGACAGAGAATAATACAAACTAAATGAAAACAAAACGCTGAATAACAGAAGGGAACTAGAGGGAGAAAAAAAAACCAAGGGAAATGACAAAGGAAAGAGAGCGAACATAGATAGAAGCAGTGAAATTGGGGAAAACGTGTAAAGGAAATTAAAAACCACAATCGATACCTCCTCAGATTCAAGTAACAAATGTAATGAAACTGGCTCATTAGTAAAGCTTTCTCCCTGTTATCGCTACTTTTCAGGAGTAATCCTGAAAAAGGTTTCGCTCTGCACCTCGGTAACATTTGCACCCAATCAGCAGGCTTCAGAGAAAATGGGCTCCAGGGGGGAGACCCACATGTTTAGTGGATGAGGTCTGTAAATTTTCAGCTCAAATTTTTAGAATTCATGTGTATCAGCCGGTCGGCACTGAGATCAGTTTGACCATTGCCCTCAATTTTTGGCAACTTTGAAATGCGTCCCGAGGATCGTGGTGCAGTTTCAGGCTGAGTAATGAGCACAGGCTAAATTAAACCCAATTTCGGTGTGAGCGTCTGGCCGTTAAATAGCCGTTTATCAATGTGCGCCAAGGCCAATAAGAGCCAGCTGGGGCTCTGAATACAACGTTTGACACGACAGGGAAACCCGTTTCCATTGACGCCATGGCACCGCATGGATGGAAACAAACCCCAACCTCTGATGACACACTGTGGCTGTCCCATTTACATGCATTGCAAAGGACAAGCAGGGACAAACTGCTTCATTTTGTAACATACATCATGGGTCAGCAGGGTCAGGATCAAGTCTCTAGAGGGAAGAAGCTAGAATGTAATCCTTCCAACAACAATGCATTTAAGTTTGACTATATAAAATAAATTTGCCTATCCTAAGACTTTTTTAATTGCATTGTCTTTAGTCTATCAATCTTCCCTCAGATTGATAACTGGTGATAGATTCAGCACTCATCATCGTGTCCTGTATGAGAAGGTCGGTTGGCCTTCTCTTGAAGAGAGGCGCAACAAGCATTGGTTTCTATATATTTTCAAGGCCCTTATGGGAAAACTTCCACATTACATCACAGACCTTTTAGAGGGGAATATGGGCACCTACAGGACCAGTTTTACTGATTGGCTTGTTAAAGTCCTTGAGCTTTAACTGAACTCGGGAAATCTGCGTTTTCGTTTGATGCAATTAATTCATGGAACGCCCTCCAGCAAACACTAAAGATTGAAGTTCTACCTTCTCTTGAAGAGTTTTTGATTTCTAGCCATTTTGTTTCAAATTGTAAGTGTTTTAATTGATCTCAGTTCTTTTTGTAATTGGTTATACGTGTTTATTGTTGTTTTGCTGGTTTTAATATGCTTGTAATCTCAACGGCATTGGAAATTAGGGAAACCTCAATTTCCTTTCGATAATAAATAAAGGTTTGAAATGCATGAAGAGGTCTGAAAGGTGTTCCCAACTGCAGCTTAATTCTTTACAACTGACAGAAACTCAACCTTTCCTTTCTATCATAGCTTACTGAATAGATTTAAACGTTTGCATAAACCCAACATGGAGGCCAAAATACGGTATGTCTGTCTGATTTGAGTTTTCTCAGCAATTGTAACCTGAAATGTGTTTATGAACTACAAACTATCCTGTGGTGTGTTTTGCAACGTATATTACTGTGGAACAACGATTAATGAAGGACCCTCAGCTTGTTAGCACGTCATACATGCAAGGAGGTGAATGCACATGTGCTTTTTATTGTATGCATCTCCCTTTTCAGTCCTTCCTACCCATAGTGCAACTTTGTCATTGATAGTTTGATCAGAGATCACGGTAATCTAGCCTCGATTAGCTAGCCTGAGTCAGAGATCATTAGCAGAGTTCTGCTAAGGCAACTTCTTTCCAATTTCACCTTCATTTCTCTTTTCTTTTAAGTCTTGTAGTGTTCATTTAAAGCCCAATTTGACCCAAGTCACTTGAGGCATTTTTCAAAATATGCTCAGCTTCCTTCTAGAGCATTTAACTTTTATTACTTTTTTGTGTGTTACTCCCAAAGGCCTGCAAACAGACTTTGATGTATAAAATTCCCTTCAGACAGAACTGTCAACCCATTCATTACACAAGCACCACTGAACACGATGAATCACCAAAAATCGATATCTGTTAAATGTTGTGTTCTTTTCGAAAAAGTTCTTTCAAATCAAACAACAGAACTCAAGTCAGCAAATGAGTCACCAAAGTGCATGACACACAAGCTGCAGTTGACTTGTGTCAAAACATGCGTCACTGCAGGCTGTAAAAGCATTGCTGAATGCCACAGGCCAATTTGAAGACACTAACACACATTGACTCTCCGCAGCCTTTAATCACATTTGCTCCCAAGATCGGCATTTGAAATAAGGTGGCACAAAAGGATCATATGTGATTCACAAACACAAGTCATGTATTCACTTTGTAAAATAACGTACAAAACACTGCAGAATCCGTCTTGTAGTAAAACACTATTTTTCTACTATTTATCTTTTGGGATAAATAAATTATGACCCCTTGCTTTCGCTGAGAGTACAGTATATGTGTGGACTGTTGACTTAAATGCAGACAAGCACTGGAGACTCCTAAAAATTAATTGGGACAACTCTGGTTTAGTTCTGGCAAAGTCCAGTGGACTGACTAGAAAGCACTGGGGACGACGGACAGAGCCGCACAATAATCCCATTGAAGCCTGACAGAATCAGTGGACGGGCAGTAAGCACCAGCAGAGCTCTCCCATCTTCAGCCTTGGTGTGATGAGAGACTCATGATGCTCACAGTACTTTGAACTGGAGGAACAGAAGGAAGAGTAAAGAGGAGGCGGAGAGAGAAAGTGAGAAAGGCTTACTAGAATACAGAAGCAGACAGAGATGAACAGTGTGAGACAAAGGCAGGGACGGAGACTGAGAGAGATGGAGTCAAAGTTAAAGGAGGGGTGACAGGCAGAGAGAGAAAATATATATATATAGCAGACCAAGAGAGGGAGGGAGAGAAACAGAGAGGGTGTGACAGAGGCGGAAAGCAAGAATCGTGTCTGTGTGAACTTTGCAGCGGGACTTTGAGGGGATAATTAGGGAGAGTGACTCCAGAAGAGGAGAGTAAATTCTCAGTCCTAAGCCTTCATGCAGGGGGATTAGACTCGGGCAGAACTCCTCACTCCATCCCTCCCTCCCACTCTTACTGCTCTCTGAAGTGGACTCATCCCAATTGCCAAGTTCTGTCCAAAGCAACTTTGGCAGTACTGTATCATCTTAAGTGCAGGGAGTGAGTGCAATTCCAGGAAACATCCTGCAATTGTCTCCTATGGCCTGCAGTAAAGTACAATATATTACTATGTAGTACATTTAATCATAATGCTCACACTTTGATGAAACCATGTCAACACGGTTTTAAATTAACTCTGGATAGCATTATTGTGAGGTGTAACCAATATTTCGTCTCTCCCCCATTGTGTGTGTGCATTCAAGCAAAATTCTCACTACATTGAGCTTTTGTCACGCACACAATAGATGATTCTGTACTCGGAGGAAAGCCATTAGGTAATGCTGGCAGCAAAAGCTGCAGGCTGAAGCATTGAGCCCCATCTCTGACCTTGGGCTGAACAGTCATACACTGATGAACACCCTCCAGGTGTCCACTGAAAGTACATCATTGATTGGACATGAGGGAGAAAATAATGATGTCATGAGTCAGTGAGCGCAGTATGGACCATCATGATCTGGACAGCGTGGTCAGAGTGTGTTTCATGATTTTTCTTTTTTGTCTCGTGTCAGCAGAAAACGTACTAAGCCGTCACTCTGGATCAGAGCTTTACTAGCAGGTCCTATCGATTAACTTAAGTGGTTGTTAGATTTAGAAAAAATAAATGTAGTATTAATAGTAAATTGTGTTAAAGTAAAGGTTGTTTCTAAGTTAATTTTGAATATGCAAATACAAACCTTGAAAACACTTACTGTAGATCAAGGAAGCACTATGTTTTCAAGAAAAGAAACAGGGCATCTTGCCCCAATATGTTATTTCAGTGTGTAAATACAGAAGCATCACATAACATCTGGAATCCCGTTGGCTCTAGCACATCACATCTGGAAGCTGCTCATGCAACAGCTGATGCATTCGACTGCTTCCACGGTTAGTGTATTACAGTAAATACAGTTATCCAATCCCAACATAATTAAGTAAACCAGTACACATAATAACCATGGCAATTAACTGTGATCACATCTCATTATCTGCATGACACATCCAGGTATGATCACATCAGTGTCAGCCGTAAATTGGCTCTTTGATTGGTACTTATGCTCACTACATCCGTCAAATTTAGCATTATGGAATTGTTCAATATGCAACCAGGTGAGGAAAAATGTAATCCAAAATCCTGCTGAAACTCCTTTTCAACTCATGAAATCCAAAATAAGAGATAATGTTTGGCCTTGGTGGAGCTTAACAAACTTTACACACCTGCAGGTGTAATGCAGCATGTTGCTATCTAGAGCAATGCTGCTAAGTGGAGCACACTTCCTGGTCCACTGCCATGGCTTAGAAAAAGTTTCCTCCAAACGTCAAAGCTATGCATCACAAATAGTCACATCTCTAAGCCAACAACATCTGGGCCTTTGCAGATATCAAAGGCCTAAAACTTCCTGGATAGATGGCTGGGGTTGCATGCGGCATAAAGCCAGAGATGACAAGGTGCTCCATATTGCTCATCGGAAACATGTGACCTCGCCACACTGGCGCACTCCCCTGGCCCCTTCTTCTGCAGCATTCTCATCCTTATTCCTTCCATCTTTGTCTTGTGGCTTTCAGCCCCCTCCTCCACTCTCTCCGGTCGGTCCTCAAGGGTCTATGCTCCAGTCTGTTGTCCCCCAGTGTCCCACTTACTGTGCCCTCTGACCGCTGTGCCATTTACAGTACATACTGCAGAGACAAGAATCTAATAGCAAAGAGACCTGCTGTAAGATACTGAGCGTTTAACTCAACATAGTCCTAAGATTCCTCAATAAAACTTCATGTAACCTCATACTCAATATGCCATGATTAGCTATGTGTTTAAGAATCTTCGCCATTTATATCTCGAATGATTGTAAAGGGATATATTAGTCAGTACCAACTATTTCATTCTCTCAATAAAATCATTCCTGACAGGGTCTCAAGAGTCTCCTCATGGATGACCCCAGTCCATCTGACTTTCATGTTCTTGGACAGGAAACCTTAAGTCCCAGAGGAAACCCCGCCAGACACGACAAGGAAAGAATCCAACCTGGGTCCATCTTAATCTGTTATGCAACAGAGCAAACAACTGAACCGCTGCAGGACGCCTCACTACACACTGCTCAAGCTCTCGCTACCTAATTTGCAGTTGTTAAGCAAGCGTAAGGGAACTCTGTTTCTGGTTTCAGCCCATCCACATGGGGATACAGAGCAGAGTCTGATATGGAGCCAATCGTTCTGATTCCTGAACACTACAGATTTTCCGATACCACTTTTGACTTCAAAGTACCATTCTGATACCTAGATCTGAGGATCAAGTCTGTTTTGTTATTAACTTCCGCTTTGATGATCGTACGATAAAAAATATATACAGGTTTTTATTATCATGATTATTGAACAGCCGTAGGTTAAACCAGTGTAGATATAATGGATGGTCTAGTTGCTATCATTGGTGCATGGCGTGGCTAAAGTGAAGCAATCATGAAAAGCACGCTTAGCAACTAAAAGCAAGCTAAACTAATATTGCTGCAGCTCAGCTTGCGGCCTCTGCTCATGCCTTTTATCTGCTATAGAGTGTCAGAATTACTACTGTGTGACATGAAACTAGTTTTTACTGGATATATGAAACTAATATTGACAACATTTTTGATACATTGATACTTGTTAACACTTTTTTAAGGATACATTCTCTATTAAATTAATGATGACAACATAGAAAAGTATGTTACGATTCAAACTGTGTGCAAGAGTTTGCATGCAATTATTGGCAGAAACAAAAAATTACCTAATATTGGGTACCAAGGACTTATTTTTTTGTTGCATGGTATCAAAACAGGTATCAATATCATTTGATTTTCACTTGTATCTTAACCAAGTTCAAAATTATGTTATCGTTACAACCCTACAAGAAATTGTTTTATTTTTGTGTCTTAGCTGTCTATTATAATGTTAACTTTACGTTAAAAAAATAGAGCAATAAAATGTTAAATCACTCAGAATTTAATATCTTTGATTAACATTACACACTCTCTAGCAAGACATGGTTTTAGTGGCAGTTAGTAAGTATCATTTCAGTGTAGATAAGTGTTTTGGAGGAGAAGAGATGAATGGATTTTCTAATTAATTATGGAATTGGCTGCATTTGTTTAATGGTGTACTCATTGATAACCAATGCTGCAGCATTAAAGGCTCAGACCGAGGCATTTAAACAACCGGTACTAAAACACCTGAAGGTAAACCAGGAAACCCATCATCTAAATTCAGTCTAATATCACAAAACACACAACCCTACTTTACTCAATATCAATAGATTTTTGAAAGATGTATAATCATAAGCGGGCATTAGCACCACATGCACCATTGTAGCTAGTTTCTTGTTGAAGCCACTTTTATAGTCAATCAAACTGATGTCGATCAACACAAGTTATCAAATTCACTGTTTTCCTCCATGCGGCTAACAGCCTTAGAAGACACACACATACACACAGATAAGACATATGACCACACAGACAAGTACACAGTGTATCACATGGCTTTGTTAAATGAATAATGAGGATATTCTCTGCACGGATACAATATACAGAAGCCACGACTATGACCTCATTCAGATGAAGCCAAATGTCAGGTCACATTCACTAATCAAGTCCTTTCCAACACACAGAGAGATGTCACGTCCAATTAAGCCCTTACACACAAACACAAACACACACTCTTGATGTAAACACAAAGGCATGTATGCCTCATCTTCACATAAACATTCAATTATTAATATTGTCTGTTTGCACTGAATAATCCATTACCCAGCTTACTCTCATCACGCTCATCATTTCATCTTAAACAGTGATAATCACATAGTCTCAAGAACTGGCACTGTATCTTTCTCCATCTCCGCTCATCTCTCTGTTCAATCACTCACCCTTCATGCAACAGTGAATGTGGGCGCTCGCTCGCTCGCTAGCGGCCACATCCCGAGATTCTCACTGTCTCTCTCAGACCCACAGATGAGCATGTGCATACTTTTAATGAACACACATAATGAATGATTAACCAGTGGCAGCACAAGCGCTATTTCAACACACACTCGAACGACGGCAAAGGAAACACGCACACACAGCTCCTGCAGCGCAGATAAGAGTACAGTAGGGAAAAAAGGATTGCTGTACCTTTGTTTCTACCTACAGTTTTTGGAGAGGAGAAAGGGTCCGTAGAGATAAAAGAGGGAAGAGTGTCATCCCGCGCAGAGCACCAGAGAAAGACAGCAAAAAGTGGGGATAACTACAGTTAGTCTACAGAAAGCCTGAACACTGACAACTGACACTTCCATGCAAAATATTGACAATCATGCAAATGGTGTGAAGAAATGGGAGAGGCACAAACAAGCATCACATTCCCGACACTTCCCAAATTAAGAACCTTTTCTTCTTCTTTTTTAATTGTATGGTGAGTTGCATTCCTACACTTAATTTGTTGTATGACCTCTTTGCACTAGGTCAAGTTGACCTCACTTTTTAGAGGAAGAAAAAGAAAGTCTTGAAGGCAACATTGAAGTTTTTTGGTGTGAGAAATTTCACTGTAATGAATGCTGCTGTAAGGATGACTGTTCCTTTTACCAAACCGTTGATACTCAAACATTCATAGCCAACTCATCAAGCCCCATGCCCCTATGTCACATTGGTTGTATCGTACATGGGCATCTTGATTGATGACAACCCTTAAAATTCTAAATTACCTGCAGTTTCTAGACTATGCTGCAATTGTGAATTGGGCTGACAATGCCATGCAATACGCCACAAAAACAAACGACCTAAATTTGCAGTTGCTTTGTTTAAAGTAATGATTGACTGCTGTTTTTAAGTTTCACAATGAATTAGTGACCAAGGTATGGTGTGAGTCAGAAATGCAAATTGGCTAAAGTTTAATAATAGCTGAGGTCAGGTAACTAAAACATGTTTGCAGAGGAAAATATAATGCCTTTTGTTGCCAACATGAAATGTAATTGCATTAGTAAATAGCTGCAGCCTTTATCTGCATAGTTGAGGTTTAACTCTATACACAACCCCGACCTTTACACCCTTCTATCTTTCCAAATCTACTTTCCCAGGCACTGGCTGTAAATATGAAAGCAATTTGATGCAATACTCGGCTCTGTCTTTCATGTATACCTTACCTAACATGACACTGTTTGCTTTTTATTTTCCTCTTCCCCCGTCTCTATCTCCAGTACCCCTCTCCCCCGTACTCTTACTCTAAGCTGTCTTCCCTAATTCCAATGATTTTCTTATCCTCCCTCCTGCTTCCCTGGATTTCATCCTCCCCCCTCCAACCCCTCCCCTACGCTGTCGCTGCAGAGGTCGAGCAGGAACAGTGGAGTGTGTCACTGCATGTTAGCTGTGGAACTGAGAACAGTATACAATTATGTAATACACAGAAACCTGGGTGAATCAAGGGTGAGGAGACACAGAGCCATGGAGAGGGAGAGTGCAAGAGAGAGAGAGGGGGGCGGGGTGAAGGTGAGATGAGAAACATGCCACGCCGCCATGTAGCCCTCCTCCCTCCCTTTTAGCACACACACACACTCATACACAAAAAAACCCTCCCACTTCTCTGCAGATATACTGGAAGCATTGCAACACACAAATGCACACGGACAGGTAGTGAAGGCACGCAGCGTAACATCACGCCTCAAAACCAAGCCAGGCGAACAAGTACAAACAACAGAACTCTAGAAAGACAAAGAACAGAGTACCTTGCTCTGCCTTCAGGTGTGCGAGGCCTTGAAGAGAAAAAACCAGACATGGACAGAGAGAAAATGTAAGAAAACAACAGCACACCAATACTATAGTTGTATTGTTAATACGCATGCTTTGTATGGAAACAAAACATGGCTGACACACTAAAAGCAAAGCTTTCCCAAATGCATTTAAAAGCTTTCTATAGTAGCAGGCAGATGACTAATAAAGAGAGCAACACAGACTGCGAATATATAGTAGTTCTTCAGGTTGTTTAATCAATAAGTATACATTTTAAATCACACTACAGGATTACTGATTCATCTTTCGCTTGACTTTACAACTTAATACAGTCTGCTTTTTTAAAGTTAACAGAGTAGTTTTTAACAACTGACAGTAGCCCTTCTTAAAACTCACCTGGTGTTCTCTGGACTGCTGTGGAGGTGTCACAGAAAAGGAAAAAAGCAAAGAGAAGTCCAGCATTAGCATCACACTTCAGTTGAGTTTGCATGTGGAGCTATCATGCAAAACAGAGCACACTTCTAAGCATTGTTTCTTTCATGTAAGGGGCAAAGAGCTGCCCCTTGACATGCCTGATCAGAATACCAGTATAAATCCCTGTGGAGAGAAACACTTAACATTTCATCTGTCCCGCTTTTTGGAATCAGATTGACATTACACATTTAAGAAAACAACTCTTTCACATTTCTGAATATCGTGACAATAACATAATATTCTGCATCTTGTATCACACAGAGTGCCTCACACACATTCAAAGAAGCATAAATCTATGAGGATTTATGGTGTTGTGAGATTTGTGGATTTCCTGATGCTCCTTCTTAGACCCAGATCTTTCTCCTCCACCTTCCTTTTTGCCCTTTTAACCACCCACCCAACATTTTCTGCACACTGACCCAAATCCAATGCACCCCTTGTGGTTTCTCAGGGGAATGCTCACTGTGGGAATTCAAAGTGTGGCAAAAAAAAAAAAAAAAAAGCCAGACTTTAAGCTTCATCTCTTGCAAATTCTCAGTAGGATCTCACCCATGAACGACACCTTCAGGGTTTCAAAAAATGCCACTCTGATTTAGGGCATATGAAAGATCCCTCGGTGAATCCAGTCTCAGTAAATCTGTGGATAGGTGCTGAGCTTTTATGCAACATCATACAGCTTCAATTAATATTGAAAGATTCCTGTAATCAAAGCCCCTCGAGAGCATCAAGGACTGACAAGAGGAAATTAAACATATCTTAATTAAGACGGACCACATTAGACATTTGAAGTGTGGGCTCGAATACACAATATCTGATGTAAATTTGACTCAGTACTGTGCCTTGATCTCTGCTCAGGCTGCACAGAAGCTTGGCCTGTTTCCCACCACTGGATATAGCCGAGGATTTTCATGCTTTATTTTCCTCTCTGGCAGCATTAAGTCCTTGTATAATTTCACAAACTCAGCCGAGGACATAAATATCATTTGAGAGGAGGCGCAGAGGGAAAAAATTCTGTAGAAGGAGCTGGTGAAGGTAAGGTGAATGTTTTTCCCCCCCCCTTTTTTTAGGGAGTAAAATGGCTGCTACTTCTCTTCCCGCACAAGAAGGGTGACATTGGAAGAGGAAAGGGAAGGGCAAGGGCGGGGGGGGGGGTACTGGCCAGCTGATGGACAGCTCCAGCTCTCAAGAACTGCATGGGACTTAAAGACCCTTGATTGGGCGGGCACACATATTTTTTTTTTACACTTGCGCTCAATAAGCGTGCATATACTCGGTGTGCGTGTTAAACGCTCAGTTTCCCATGTAGATAAAACCCTTTCTCTTGATACGACAGCACCCGGAACAAGCCAATGTGCTGCGAAGGACATGTGGTCCGAGTGTAATCCTCTGCTCTATTTTACCAGCAGCTTCACCACTCAAATCCAAACATAATTTTCAGCTTGGGCACTAGACACAAATGCC
The DNA here is from genome assembly GCF_963930695.1 of Labrus bergylta. Classification (NCBI taxonomy): domain Eukaryota; kingdom Metazoa; phylum Chordata; class Actinopteri; order Labriformes; family Labridae; genus Labrus; species Labrus bergylta. The sequence goes on along the minus strand of NC_089209.1, from coordinate 20,639,330 downwards.
CTCTGCACTGGAAACAGGCGCGTCCCCTGCACCATTTTTTTCTTTTTTTTCCCCATGACCTAGTTTTTATAGTAAGATTATTGTAACTGTCATTTTTTTCCATGTCTGTTTATTAATCCCCAAAGCTAAGCCTGAAGGCACCATTTTAGCACTTGCTTAACAGTTTGCTTGCCCCAGCCTTCAATTACTAGCCTTCCATCAAAGCAGTGTATATTATATAGGCAAAGCTGTAAACTCCTTAAATTCAAATGCATAACGTTTGTATGCAACAGAGGAAAAGGGAAATTGTTTTATATATTCATTCACCAATCCAGTGTAATGCTTAATAATCTTGACCTTATGCATATCACATAGTAACTGCAAAACTCAGAGGTATTCAAGGGACTTAATGTCACCCCCATTAATTTAATTGAACTGAACAAGGGACAGTATCCAGATCATTACCATAAAAGATACTGCTATTTGCACAGCTAATAACAGGAGCAGAGTCATGCTGATCTTAAGATGATTCAACAGAAGGAAGTAAAGAGTTATATGCCCCGCACACGACAGCAGAACAGCCTGCCAAAGTTGACTCGTGTGAAGAGTGAGTAGTGAGAGGTGTCTAATTTCAGCTCATTGCCCTGACACAGTTAGTCACTGATACATCCACATGGAGGAGGGACTGAACATGTGTTTTATGGCCAACTGTTTACGGTGCTAAGCTGCTAGCTGAGCTGAACAGTTGGGGAAAATCCACAGGAGCTCGGAGACACAACAACAGTACAGTCTCATGCTTCTCGCTGTGGTGACACGATGATGTTTCAGCACAAAGTTAACCCAGCCGTCCCATGCTGTGAAAAATGCACACCAAAAGTGGGAAAACAGTGTGGGAATATTGGGAAGTTATTTCGCAATGGAAAGGCATTACCCTTTTCCTCTGTTGCATTTTTTTTCTCCCATTTCTCATCTCACATGTTAATTCTGCCCACTTCTCATATTTCGCTTCTAGGCCAGTGGGCTAGCAGGCTACCATTAGGAATACGGCTGGCAAAATGCTTCCGAGGCCCAGTCCACTCAGTCAGTCAGCCATCTGCCCATTTTAACGAGCAGCTCCGGGGCCTCGTTGCTCCATGTGTCTGTCTGTGTGTTTGTGTGCAGGCCTGTTAAATGCAAATGTGTCTGAGTGCGTCGATGCCAGGCCCGGCCTGCGCAGCCTGATAATGTTACGTATAAATATTCACAGGTTTGACAGATTGCTTTCATTGCTCGTTAATGTAGAGCATAATCAACAGTATGCAGATAAAGACAGGTGTGCTAAGCAGTTGTTCACCTCTAACTGCAACCGAATGGCAAAGTTTGACGGCTCTGAAACATCAGGCGCTTTAGGGTCGCTTGAACAACAAGTACTATGACACTTGTAGACATGTGGACATTATAATTAAAAAAAAAAATCTTTTGCTAGTTTTCCGATAGACTATCTAATTGACGGTGGTGTTTGTGCAGGCATTTTCCAGGCAAATTAGCCATCTCTGTTCTCATTATCCTCCTAATTATGGCTTCCTGTCTCAGTGGCATAATCAACAATCAGCCACATCAGTTAATGGGAAGGCAGGAAAGAGCAGCAGTCACGTCAGCTGGGAGCTACCCTTCATGCCTTGCGCTTTTATTGCCTGAAAACGGGAGAAGTTAGAGAATAGGTGTGCAAAAAGATGTGTGCGTTTGTGCGAGGAAGACAGACGTAGAGTTGCAGTAAGCAGCGGTTGGTTCTTGTCCTACAGCTGACCTCCTGGGACAAATTGGGAAACATGAGGCCTGTGGTGGATGCACTCATCACACTTGCTCTGCCCTGGGGCTCAGCCATGACCATCTCTTTCCACATCAAAGCTTTTTGGTTGGGTCACAAGCACACTCTTAAAATTTGGGTTGTTTTAACACAGGGATGTCAGAGTTCCCCACCCAGCTCAGGAGGCTTTTAAACAAATGGACTACCTCTTCGTTCTCCTCCTCCTCCTTCTACATAGACTGTTCGACAGAGGCAATGAGCAAATAGGCTGAAGCAAAAAAGGGGGCAAGTCCAGTCCGTCCGCTTGACTGCTCTGCAACCAGCACATCGCGTGCTATCCGCAGCAATGCCACAGGCTAGTGCTTGGGATTTAAGCTCCAAACAGCTTCATTTGAGCAGCAAACGATAGGACATGTTATGAAACCGAACACAGCAAGACCGCTGCACAAAAATCTGCAAATGCTTATTCTAAATGCATGCTATTATGGTGACAAACTATAACGTCTTAACTGTATTAGACGTGGTTTTAAAATAGCTTGCAAACAAAGCATTCAGAGAGCGTGAGCATTCCCCTGGTGTTCAGCAAAATAAAGTCATCCCTAAATCATGTCAGAGTGATTTAGACAGGCAGGAAGTGGGTCAACGGTGGAGGAAATTTGACATGGGTCTATTCACACAGTTATCTTTTACAGTCCATACACATGAAGAAAAGAGTGTGAGATTAGAGTGAATTGTGTATTCTCTGGATTATTGAATTTCTTTATGACATTGAAAATGCAGAATCAAAGAAGAAGGAAATTGTGTTGTTCTTGGCATCAGCTTCATTCTCAAGGCCATCGAAGTGGTTTGCTTTGAAATGTGTAGGTTTTAACATTAGGATGCCATCAACTAGCAGAAGCCATACCAAAAAATAAAAATAGTTCAGCATACAAGGACAAATAACATTTTGTAGTAATTCCTTAAGAGGGAGGAAAGGACCAGAAGCAATTTATAAAGGTGACTCTGGCATTATATCACTGTCTCAGGGCTGTTTGATAGCAAACATATGTGTTAGCTGAAAAGTTCTTAGTATGTATGCCTACACCTCTAAAGGTGTGGAGATAGAAAAGGATAGAAAGTTGTCAAAGTGCTGCATCTCATTACACTCCCCCCAGAAGAAAACAGATGACCTTGGCATAGAAGCAGAGGAAAAATAGATGAAGTTGTTTCTCATCCAAACACTGTGTGTACCTTCAGGTCCCTGCACCATCTTGCAGGAGCTGAATACATTTACCGGAGAAAAGAGAACTGAGTGTTGTAATTTTAGTCATATCAGCTAATGCTGCATCCACCGCTTCCTCATCAAAAGTAATAACTGTGAAGGAAGAGGAAACGCTGAGCACATCAACTCCAATTCAACCCCCACATGAAATATGAAGACTTTCTACAAGAAGCTGTAAGGCAACAACATTGAAAGAAATATTCTGATTTAATGGAGATAAGCTACTCACCATGGGGTAATTTAAACATTACATATAAATTATGCAAAAAGCAAATACTAGGGGGATCACAATTTTTACAGTGTACCTGGAAGCAGAAGAGCAACTGTAAAGACATCAATTAGTATGGTATACCCTCATGTTTTTTTCACAAACGATTTTAATCAATATTGGGCGTTTGATACTGAAAGCTCTTGGGCCGCTGTCTTACCTTCAGTGCAGTATCGACCTACGTATCCAGTTCTGGAGCAGTCGCAGTAGCTTTCTCCATCTGCCAGCGAGCAGATCCCGCCATTCTCACAGGGGTTCTCTGTGCAAAGGCCCATCATTTCCAAGCGCACTTTCTGACTATTGATGAGCGTAGGTAGCTTACTTCCATAACTGAGGTCTGTGATAATTCCCTTGAATGGTGGCAGCTCACGGACAGTGGGAAGGGTGATGGCTGATGTGCGAATGTCCCCTGGGAGTCCTCCAAGGAAGAGGTCACTAACGATCTTCATGAACCGCCGCTGGGGCCGCACTTCCTCAGTTTTTGTCTGACCATCCACAGCCAAGCCAGTCCTCAAATTGTGCCTGTTGATGGCTGCAAAGTGCCAACGGCTGTCGTTGACAATTTTGTCCGAGGTGATGGTGGTCTCGGCGCAGTCGATGCTGATGCGAAGCTGGAGCTTACCCTTGGTTACAGACAGAAGAAGAAAGTCGCAATATCCGCCGTCGTCGAAGTAGAGCAGTAGGCCTTCGGATTCTGAAGTCTTGAACTGAAATGTCAGGTCACTTCTGGAGCTGGCGTCCCAGCGGAGGTAGCGAGCCCACTGACCTTCAGAGCCAGTAAACTCCAGGCCTACACTCAGGCCCAGCATGGTGCTAAGCAGCAAGAGGAAATGCCCAGGTATGCTGTTGGGATTCATTGTAGAGAATAACAGGTGCACCAGAGGAGGGTAAGAAAGGGGAATCCTCAGAGTGATAATTACATCTGATGTCTGAATTTATTGGCTGAATGTTATATTCCACATAGATAATTATACAGTCAAGTGGAGAATGCAATATCCATTTTTTTTTGTGAAGCAGATCTAATGTTGATAGTGGATAAAATTGAATCTCCTTAGCCAAGGCTATGCAGAGAAATATGGAAAATATCCAATTTCCACACAAAATGGGCTGATAAAAGTGCAAATATGAAGGTGCTCCTTTCTGTGTTTTGTCAGTGATTCAGAGCTGCATCTTTGGATTTTTCCTTGAGGCGACTTCCTGGATTGAAGCGGATAACCTTCATCGTTGGTCCAGTTCCCTGCCCCATGGTTAAATCTCCAACTATGACAGAACTGAAAAGAAGAAGGACAAACATCACATTAAGCAAGAACTCACGTATTCCTATTCAATTTGGATTACACAGGAGTTGCAGTGTTGTTGTCCACTAATAACTGAACCATAAACCTGTGAGATAAAAATAAATGCGTACATTATATGTAACAATTCAAAAACTATCCAATTAATAAACTCTGCAACAAGTACATCAGTTCTGAAAGCTGTGTCATTTTAATTGACACTGTGTGAAAGAGGCCTTGATTTCAACTCTGAGATAATTTTAGGCAGTATTTATAAGGTTTATGCAGTTATATCACCATACATTAGTGTGGAAAGGTCAGGTCAAATGTTTTTTTTTAAAAGATGGAGAATACAGTACATGAGCCAATGATTTAAGATCACGCTGAAAGAGGATATTGAGAGTGCCACTGAATGCAGATTTAACCCTCCATGTGGCCATTAAATCCAACTAAATAACACTGTTATCATCTATTAAAGGTTTTAAGAGCATTTACTTAGGGTGCCATATCTCCCAATTGCCTATTTTATTTGAAGATGATCAACTCAAAGAATCGATCTTGTTTTTAATGCCTGAATTTAACAATTTTATTTCCATATAGTGGTTTGCATAATAAAAAAGGTTGTGACAAAAAAAAACGTACATATGTAAGAGTCTGCTTTTGCTGATTGTGTGATGAGTAAAAATCCATTGAGGTGAGCCACAACATGTGTTAAGCCTCAAACGTTACCATGCTATCTGCCGGGGCCTGCTGGGATCCTGATAAATATGACTAATTATCCACTGCCACTCTCTTACTCATTTGCATGTCTTTGGGGGATTACAATCATAAACAGCTATTCAGAAGGATGTAAGGACTTCATATTCGAATCCTGCCGTTATTAACATTTTCTTCCAGTGAATACATATTCAAATCTTTTAACAACACTGAAACCTGGATGACACTGCAATGGAATATTAACTAGTGCAATAATAGCCCTTGTTTGCTACTCCTGTACTCATTGAGTTCTGTTTAAATTTGCTCAGCAGGGCTAGAAATGATTCACATGGAGAAACCTTATATGTGTGTGTACTCTTCCAGCCCTTTGCCCTTGCGATTGTTTTGGCAGTGGGCTGCCCACCAGACAAATGCATTGTCCGATCATGACAGAAGCACAGAACCATGCAACACAATAGGGCCTTTAACCACCTGCCCTGAATAGTTAATCTTGCTGCAGCAGGCGAGCTATTGAATTCAAGTAACCGATACCTATGCTAATGCACTGTGTGCACGCATGTTTGTCCCTGTGCAGGCGTGTGCATGTGTATGTCTCTCTGACAGCGCTGGGTTGCCTAGCTGGATCATTGTCTTTGCCTTAAAAGTGACTCGGTGAGACAGCACAGAGGTTAAAAGGTTCTGTGTGGTGAAAATAACCCTGAACACAGCTGTGTCAATCCAACTAACAACTAGAGTTGTGCTGTGTGCTCTGTGTGTCTATTGAATAGGCCAAGCTCGATACAGCAATGAAACCTGAGATGCCAGAGTCCTATTAAAATTGGCCCTGGCTTCTATTCAATTAACACAACTTCTTGTGTGTATTGCCTAACTGAGGCATCAGGTGTCCCTGTGAGCCATTGATATGTCAGGGGATGCTAACAATGCTAACATGTTAACTCACTTATCTCAGTTAACTAAAGACATAATGGCTCAAGGAATTCTTGTTGATTTTTTTTAACGTCACTAGCCTTTAACCCGAACACCTGTCATTTTAAAATAATGTTCAGAGATAGTTCATGTTCAATTACTTACATACTAACACATGAAACCCTTGTCAAATGTCGACATATCTTTAAAATAGTAAAGTTTCACACAACATATTACTGACACTTAGCTAACCACACGCCTCGTAACTTCTGAATATGTCCTTAGCCTCACACTGAAGGGCAAGAAAGTTAATTTAAACACTAATTTTGGCCGCTTTTGAAGAAGTTAGAAACATGTCGAATTTGCTTAAAATTAGCTTTCTCTCAATTAATAAAACTTGGAAATGCTAAACATTACAGTGTGTGTAGGCCTACCTTGCCATCGTCATGGACCCTACACAGTTATGTTAACTAGCTCTTGTTCATGATAGTATATAAGTATGCAGGAATAAGCACATATTTTCCGGGATACATACACGTTGAATTATTAAATGGAAACGGATATGAGATGACCCGTGCGGGATACCGTCAGTGGATAAATGATGCATTGATGCATCCAGCTTCGGAGCTGCAGATTTATTGACATGTTTTGTAATATAGACTACCTCTCCATCACACACTGGAGACCCCTCCATCCCCCGCTGTGCTCCCTGTCCATCACAAGCTGTAGCCTACAGGAACGATTTAATCCCACATCAGTCACAGCAGACAACAGGGTGCTACACTGCGAGTGTTTCCGGACCTGCTCGTCTATCGCTGGTTAGACAAAGTGAGGTCCAGGGACCACCAGAGGGCCTTAAGGGAGATACCAGGCGGTCACCAACAAAAAACAAAGTGAACTAGGCTAATTGTGAGGAAATGCCTTTAGACGCAGTGTCAACCTCTCCATCTTCTGATCAAACAAAACCAAATCAGAGGGCTCCTTCATTTATTGGTCTGTCCTCAGAGATTTAGAACACAATAGGGCAAACGCAGACCTTTATTAGATTGATATGACATGAAAAACCTGTTCTTTCTGTCCGCCACCCAAAGAACATGTGTGCAAAACTCAGAAGTTTGTATTCAAGAATATAGTAGGATAATTTAACTTTATCTGCTATCTATAGACTATAAAAATCAATCTGAAGAAAACAATAGTTACTTCTATGTACAATCATTATTATCTAGACTATTTTTTTTTTTTTAAATAAAGGTGACTGTCATTAATAAGGATATAGGACATAATGACAATGTTCGCGATATAAATGAAATGTTTAGTCTCTATTTAAATCCTCATTGGATTTCTCCATCCCACACAGACACGCTCGCACAACATGAGAGCCACAATCATTGCATTTTATCGACCCCACTGCTAATTCTGATCAGTTGCTAGAATATTTGAGTCCAACTGATAGTGAAGCCGTCTGGAAACCCGAGTCGCAGCAGTCCATGCTCCGATGAATTAAACAGCGGGCAGCAACATTTTCCAGCAGCGCTCCAGCTTTCCCCCTGCTCCTCGCACGGTGGCAGTCTGACTGTTGCTCAAGGGTTTACGAGCCCTTTGCTTTGAAAATTACGAAGCGAAATTTGAACCATGAGTCGGGGTTTGTATTTGTGGGAAATCATGTACAAGTCGTAAGAAGTTCTGGCAGTTTCGGCTGATGTGAATAAAACATAATAAACGGAGCTATCCATTCCGTGACACTGCGATTCGGTGGGCTGAAACTTTCCCTCTCATCGCCCTTTACTCAGTCACCGCAAATATATTTGTCACAGCTTCTACACTGACAAATAAACGCGGTCTCTTGAGACGTGGTGGATACTCGAATCGCCCGCAATTCTGTGGTTAAATTGCGGGCGAGAGCTTTCAAACTCATCATCCAAACCATCCCATTGCGCTTAAATCCCCTCCTCTGACCAAAGTCACCAATTCCACGTTAAATTATCAGGAAAGAGACTCGTGCAGACAATTTCAGATTCCTGAAGTATAAATACCTCCACAAAACCGCTTTTTGCACGAGGGACGTGTTAATTAAATGAATAACCCAGTTTAAATGTGCTCTTACCTTTCCGTGCAGAGAGACGAATCCGGACGGGTAAAGCCTGTGTACAAATATAAATTAGAATAATCCAGAGCAAAAATCCATCCAGAAAGCGTAGTATCTTTACTTATTGTCAGCCCGGGGTGGTGAGATGCTCATGCTGGTGATGAGGAGGTTATTATAAGTGAGGCGCGGTGGAGGAAACGCAGCGGTCCTCCTCTCCTCGGCTCAGTGAACGCGCATCTCTCAGCTCGGCTCACTCAGCGCAACTGATGATGGGCCCTTGGATTTCTCCCACACTGACGCGCTGACCCGCCTTCTACACAGTATTACTCTGCACAGCAAGGGAGGGGAAATTTAAATTGGAAACGAAATCAAGAAATTACCCAGTTAACAATGAAAACGCTTGGAGATGTTTCATAGGTAGTTTACAGCTTGTGCTATGGAATTAGAGAAATATCAGGACACAGAACGCATAGTGCACATTGTATGACAGTGACTATACAATTCATTTTCAAGCTAAATAACCATAAATATGCCTGTCCTAAGATATTTGTGTTTTAGTTTGTCTGCTGCGTGGCTAGATCTGCAATTTAGGGGTAACCAGGTTTAAAAAGCTTTGCTCATTAAGTAACCAGCCGCCCCCCAATGACTCAAATGATATGCATTGTCTTGTTTTATTGTAAACGTTCAGCATCCTGCATCAGGAGTTCAGCTCCTTGGACAGCAACCTAGTATTTATACTGCTTGTGCAATATGCGACGCTTTAAAGCTCTGTCCATGTATCAGCACCCCGGACAGCAACCGGGATGCTGGGTAACTGTCCATAGTGCTGAGCACCCATGAGGCGTGGAAGAGGCCAAGGGAGATTATGCAGAAAGGAGCAGACAACTGGGGATTGGCAGTGCTCATTTCTCACATAAAATATCCCTGCACTTTAAAATGCTTTGGTGCATTTATCATTATGAGCTATTTTATGTTTGTGTTTCATACAAACAATGACAGGCTGAGGGGGAGTAGGCAAACATATTCCACTTTTTCAATACCACTTCTAATGCTGCAGGTAGTAGCAATTACCATGATTGTATTATTGGCTATCCTTTCTAGTGCAGGTTTTCTATATGCCTTCTATCAAATCTGACATATCTGCTGTGTTGGTAAATTAAAGAAGCTAACTGAGAAAAAAAAAACAGACTCTGGATGTAGTTAATACAGCGAAAGATGTAGAACCCACGTTTGTTATTTTACACTTCTCTTTACTGTCCATTGTTGTTGTTTTTTGCAATAATGTGCAAAATGTTAAAGGTCTTTACTTCCTTCTTATTGTACACCATTGAGCATCATATTGCATTATTTTTATCCTGTGTCTTCTTCTGCAGGCAGCAATGCGCTGCAAGTGATGATGACTGCTCTTGCTGTTACATAATTAATCTAAAAACAGTGTTTACAAAGTGCTACAAGAAGAAAATACAAGACAAGAATAACCCTAATGAAATGCATAATGAGAAGATTAAAGTGACAAGAGAGAATGAACAAGGGAACAAATAGATTTGTAAAATGCAATAAGATATTAGCCAGCATAAAACAGCACTGACTAGAAAATTGTCAGGATAAAAACAACTGCATCAAAGCTAAATTTAGCACATCTAGGTTGCGCAGGCAGGTTTTGTTGAGATGTGTACAGGGACTTCCAGTCTTGAGTCTGTACTGAGGGTCAGTCGGTGAGGTTCTGCCTGAGGGGTTTGACCTGATCTCTGACACAAGGGCCACAAGGTCAGACCCAAGAGGTCTTAACATATCTGGGCATCAGATAGATAAAACATGATAAGTACTTGCAAGTACTGGTGAGGTGCTATATATCAGGAGATACAGTGACTCTATTCTTTGGCATCCATTCAAATCTGAGTTGATGCATTGCAAAATAGCTGGAGGCATGAGAGTGACTTTTGACTGTGAGGCAGTGCTTCAGGGAGATGAGAAGAAAAGCATGAATGACCTTCCTTTGTTCTATGTAGACTTTAGACATGCACAGATCGTTGAGAGCTGAAAAACTCTGGAGGTAGTATGGCAAGAAGAAGTTTATTTTCCGTTGTGAAGCAGAATTGTCAAATTTTTGAAAGCAAGACAGCTTCTGCACCAAAACAGATGTGGTCAGATATTTTAGCTGAGTTCCATTTTCAGTACTATATAAACAAATTCATCAGAAAGAGCATAACAGACCGCTCCTTGACTTAAGTGTTATGCTTAGCTGTTAATGCAAATCACTTATAACTCATTTATTATACTTATTCAGAATGAATCCTACAAAGAGCACTGATTAAGTTCTTCTTAAGAAGAGGTCTAATTATTCAAACTCTAAACATTTATGTTCTTCTTCAGTAAGTTCAGTATAAATAGTTTGGGGATGCAGTAGCTCAGTCTGTAGGGACTTGGGTAGCTGGAGAGTTGCCAGGTCACACCCAAAGTACTGCCAAGGTGCCCTTAAGCAAGGCACTTAACCCCCCACAGCTCAGCAGTGTGTAGCAGCCCCACTCTGACATCTCTCCACAGGTCATGATTGTGCATGTGTATTTCGGGCCTATGTGTGTGAGAAGCATGTGTCTCAATAAAAGAGTGTAAACCAAAGTATGTAAAAAAAAGACTGCTGCCAAACATTAAAAGTTTGCGTTGTTAATGGAATATATTCAAAGGTTTGAGTTAAGCTGAGACAGTGGAAAACCAGAGATATTTAACTACTGCCAGCAAAGGTGAAATAACTGCATGGGGAGCAGTGTTAAATGAGACACTAAGGTCTAATAGTGTTCAAATGGAAAAATCTCCTGCTTCTGCTTTCAAATTGAGGCCATTTGTTACTTTGAGAAGGGCTGCAAGGCTCAAACAACATCTGCCCACTTCTGTTTCTCCTGTTGCCACTGCAACCCGGCCTTAATGGATGAGTGTTTATCTGTTATTTTCTTGTTTAATAATAATTGGGCTGTCACTGAAATATATATGAAAAACAATCACAGTCACTAATATTACTTTGTCTGTTATTAATAGTTTGAATAGACAAAACATTTTAATAACTGACACCAGTTTTTGGGCATGATGCAATCTGTGCAAATACATTAAAAGGCAAAAGATGAAATCTTGAAGCAAATAGGACAGTCTAATATAAAATAATACTGATGACAATGACAGCCTTGATTAAAAGTTAAATTTCCCTTTTTCTTTTAGACTGATCAGGTTGTTGTAGGTTAGCAGTTGATTGCTAACAGGTATCTCATATGAAGACAGTAAAAAACATAGTTAAGAATATTTTTATGGTTTGACGAGAAGATTTTGCAAAAATAAAATCATGTTTAATACACCCATGATAACATTAAATACCTTTAGCCTGAACTTGTCTTGTACCAAAGTGTGTTAGGTTGCCTCTTTGATGAAAGTTCTTCACCTGGCCGGTCCAACGGTCCAATATAAAAGGAAATTCAGTGACACATTAAAGAGGTGTTTGGGCTCATTAAACACAACAGTGATGAGAAGATCAGCAGCGCTTTCTCATGAGTAATAGCCAAGAGAGACATAGTAAAAAGAGATAGTGGAACAGAGAGCAGCATCAGTAGAATTAAAAAAAAAGTCATTGTTTAAGACCGACTGAAGGGCAGTACCCAACACCGTCACAATATTGACACAAATGTATGCAAACACAACGCTAAACAAAGAAGTTCCTCCCCAAACAAGTCACTTAAATAAAGAACAATAGTGCCACAAGCACTCTTGCTTCCTCTCAGAGAATGTTTTACCCTCTTTTGCGCTGAACTAAAAGGCATAATAAATGAATCCTAATCCTTTGAAAATATCTTCAAACTGAATTCAACACAAGCTTCTGGTTTACTTTAATAACAACCCAACTTCTTGTTTGGTAATTATAGAATTAATTGCCAGCTGCCACAACAACTGCAGTAATATTAACAGTGCATTATATCAATGGTTAAGCTTAAAAATATATACATAAATCATGTAAGAGGCGAAACTACAGAATGTTGAATGGCATTAGAAAAAGCTTCGTCATCATGCAGATGAAATATGTGAGTTGCAGTTGTGTCTGTGACATGCTAGCATGCTTTAAGAGCTATGACATGAAAGGGTGACCAGGCAGTCCAGCAGGGTTTTCTCAATAGTGACATGTTGTCTCTTACGTCTTTGGTTTTATCTCCAAATGTCTTCCTCCCCTCCATCTCAGTACTACTCGACTACAAGCAGCAGGCAGATAACTCAGATAGCAAATAGCTAGTGGACATATAGCATTTAGCAGCAACAATGCTCAGAGATTTCTGTACCAGAAACAGAATTATAAAGGAATTTAAGTTAAGTAAAAGTTATGAGATAATGTTAAAATGGTGTGTTCAAAATAAATGTTAAGCTTCCTGCTACACTGCCCCCCAAAACCGAGCAAATGCAGCTTAAGTATCAGTCTGTTAGCATGACACAGCATTTTTAACAATTAAGCGCTTATTTAAGACCGCTTTTAGTAGCCTATGTTGTACTTTCATTAAAATAGAAGTCAACAAAAAATACAAAAGGATTACATTTCAACCAATTGATGCAGCCCCTTGTACAGTAGCTCAATTAGCTAGCTAGCAACACTTGATACATTTAGGAAGCTAAAGGTAACTTTACACACTAAAAATAATGAATATACTTTTATGTAAAAATGTCTTTAATTATGGACTGACTCTTTTTTTTTTTTAATATTGAGACTTTCAAGAGGTTAATTATTTTTCAATGTAAACTGTATATGTGATATGAGAGAACAGAAAGCCAGTAGGCTAAAAGTAAAGTATGGACCTTGAAATGGTCATGGTCTGTCTGCCCTAATCGTGGGTGGTTTGGAGCACAGTTTGATCTTCAGCTGACTCCTCTCTGCGTGATACTAACTGCACTGCTGTACAAAGGAGCGTGTTGAGCCTTCACTTACCAGATACAGCAGATGAGCTGCTAACCTATTAGCCTTCAGTTTGAACAAGACTCATATTTAAACCACACGTAGCTGACACCCTGACACCATTGTCAATTTGTGTGTTCTTTCTATGTACTCCGCAAATATTAATTATCTCCTCTGATTATCCTCAGATTACTCATGTCATAGCTGCAGCTTTGCAATATTAAACTATTATGTTCCCATGAGAGGTGAAAGATTTACATTTGTCATATGATATATGTATGGTTATATACTTTTTGTGGATCAATTTCACGATTATAAAGATGTAAAATTAAGAGGAAGAGAAAGTCACACAACAAATCCTTCGAGAAGCATATTGTTCTTTTTAGGTACATCAAGGCTTTGAACCTGCTATAACAGAAAAGTTCAGAAAGCTGCAGATTGTGCTTAGTATTTTTTCCCTGACTTGGTGCAAAATAAGAAGGTAGTTTTACCAAGTCCCCAACACAATCATTTATACGAGGTCTCAGTCGGCCGAGGATGATGAAGGATTACGATAGAGTACCAAGAAATAAATAGGACTGTAAGTTGCTTGTAAATCATGGACATAAAAAGTAGAAAAAGTATGCTGAGAGATATTTTTATGTGAGAGCTTTCATGGCAATTTAATTTATAATGCCTAAAGTTAAATATGTGGTTAATAGACAGCTTAATAAGTATAGGACTAAAATGGTTTTATCAAGGGTTGTCAACATTAACTAGTTAATCACAATTAAGGTCTGAAATTATTGCATTAATTTATTAATCACAATTAATTGCATGATATTTTGTCCATTTAGCTGCACCATGGATAAGCCTCTGCTGTTTCTCCCTGTAGTCACAGTGATTAAAAAGAAAGACACCGCTGAGTCTTTGAATGTCTCATTTCACTTAAAAAAAACTTCAGGATGGCTCAGTTGACGAGTCAAAAGTAATATCCACCTCATGACATCAAACATTTAACTGTTCCTTTTAACTGTTTTCATTTAGTTTTTGATCCGTAATGAGCTTCTTTTTCCTTGGTTAATTTCATGTTGTATCCTTCGATCTACCAACAGGTCCTCACTTTATTTCAAAATAAAAGCAGGTACAATACTTTTAGTTTAAGACAGTACAAAAATTCAAAATAAAAACCCAATTTAATAAACTATTGAAATGTTGTGATAAATCATGATTAAAAATCATTTGACAGCCTTAGTTTTATCGCGACTTTATTTATAATTGGAACATAAATGTCAGTGTAAGTTAACAAGTGGTTATTTTGCATTCAATTTTGAAATTAGATGTTTCTTTTAACCTTTGCATGGAGACTGTTTAGCTGTTTGGCCATGATTTATGTCTTTTTGCTAAACTAATGTAGCCATCTCTTTGCTGTAGCTTCGTATTTCATTTAAAAAATATATATATTTTACTTTAAAGGCTTTATAAGCGATTTTTCACACTTAAATATAATAGTTTTTTGGGTAAATTGACATGCAGTGTGAAGATACGAGCATAATAAAGATCACTAGTATTAGCATGCTAACACAACAATGCACCGCAAGTTGTTTTGGCTTCATGCTGGTGCTCAAGGGCGACATCTTCTGGATCAAAAAATCGCATGTAAAGCCTTTAAGGAAAAAAAAGGACTGCCATCCAGCTTTACGGCAAAAAGTTATTCAGTGTTATGCTAACATGCTAGCCCTAACCCTAGAGGTAACAATGCTAGGATTATCAGTGTGTGTCTATCCCAGTACTGGCAGCCTGAGCAATACATTTCCACAAGCCTGCTGCCAGCAGGCACCACCTGCTATGCCATTATCAATAATCCATGAGGGTCCTAATAATGCTGTATCATGGTTTACCACCTCCACACTGAAGGTCACGTTTGCTTTCTCTCTCCCTCTCTCTCCCTAACACACCCACAAATACACACAATGATGCTGATTGATCCTAATTGTACTGATTTTACCTCAAATCGCAGATGCCTGTCTGGCCAGCCGGCCACTGAAGAGGCCCTTAGCAGGTCAAAGTGATTACACTATCAAGGACATCTATTAGAATCCAATTTGGCCTGGTTTGGTCTTCAAACAGGCCCAGCTAACCTCCTTAATGGACATTCATTTATCTCCCGTTGTTTGGGAGCTGTTGCGTGCAAAGTCTGCAGCTTTGGTACTAAGCAGGATGGATGTGATATTTAGATCAATAGGTCCAGCTTATGGGGAAAAATGCGATGGTATACAGACGATAAGAGGGTGATATTTCCTTGTAAATGTCAGTGTAATGCAACCATCAATGCCCAGGGTGGGGGCCTGTGCATACACACTATGCAAGGCTGTATACTGTATATGCAATGACTTAAAAAGCAGGACACACTACAACACTATTGTACCCTCTCACCCTAGGGAGAATCTATTTGAATAATGAGGAGAAGCACCTGTCAGGCTTGCTCATGGTAAAACACGGACTGTAGTCCTAACACCTACATACATCTGAAGGCAGAGAGAGACAGAGAGCACACATACTGCACTGCAGGCCAGGATACCTGCATTTTTTAACCCATGTACCTCGCAGCCTGAATAGAAAATCACCAGAGAGGTGCCGTAATGCTGCATCACTCACCGGTTCCACCAACTGTAGTTCAAAGAGGAGATCCAACACTCTTACCACAGGTTTCAAAATAAACTATTTGAAGAATATATGACACAGAGGATGTCCTCTTTGTCTTCTTTATTCAAGACAATTCATTGTGATGGGAATTTATTAAGGGGAAGATGCATTTAGGCAGGAAGCTTTATTTATTACAACCAAACAGAAGCATGAAATAGACTTGAGCTTGTAAAGTGCTTTTCTAGTCTTCTGACTACTCAAAGCACTTTTACACCCCAGGTCACAACTGCCCAGTCACACACAGATGGCAGAGGCTGCTATGTAAAGTGTCCATCAGTATTAACCATCATGCAGTTGGTTTACTCTAAAAGCCACAAAATAATAATAAAAATGGTTAAAAAAAAAGGATAACAATAATAAACTAATTTCCATCACACTTATCAAAACAGATGTTTTAAAGTGCTTTACAAAACATAAAAGCCCAACAACAATAAACACAAGAATGAAGGAATAAAACAGAAAGACATTTTAAGAGCGAAAGCAGCTTCAACCTGTTCTGTTCTGGCTCTGACACTATCAATTGAATGTTTTCTAAAGATCTAAGGTCCCTGTTTGTTTTCATATTTCAAGGAGATTAAAAATATATTTTCGTCTGAGACGATTGTGTCGTTTAGAAACTTGCAGCATCACTTTAAAATCAAGTGTTTTGCACAAGTATTCACACCCCTTTAACTGAACTTCCCCACTTCTTTTAAACTATAACTGCAAATGTAATAGCTTTGATTGAAGTTGCACATAATGGACAAACACAAAATATTTGTTTGTTTTAAGTTAAGGGCAAGGGGTATATTACATAGGTTTTAAAAAACAAATATGTAAAGCTTGAGTGCATTTCTATGAAACCCCTTCCAGGTTGTTACAATGTAATATGTGGAAAAGTCCAAGGGAGGTGAACACTTACCAAACAAACTATTCTACACAATGTTGTGTGTGTTTTTGTCATATAGGAGAACATGGTTGTACTTTCACATATTTTAATATTTCATATTAAAACGTAGCATATGGCATGATATCAAAGTAAGATATTGCTATTTGTGGCTCTGACTCATGGCTGTAAATGATGTCTCAAATGGTTTCAGTGGTGTTTGTTATTTATTTACTTGTTGTGTACTGTAATTGTACTGTCAATAATGTTTGTTGTGTATATGAATTGATCAGGTGGGAAATTAGTTTCATTAATAAGTGCCCTGCCAGGTGTCAGGGCACCCTGACACCTGGCAGGGCCAACCGTGTGATACCTATGTGTTTGAGACTTTGGCCAGATGGTTGCATGAAGACAGATCACACACAGTGAAAAGTGTACCTGCAGACGCGTACAGTTTGGATTACTGTTGCCTAACACAAATAATTAATGTGAGCCAGATGCACTGCAGATCTACAGTTTTAAAAAAAACCAACCATACAAATAGACACAACTCATGTTCCTTGTATGGTATCTATTCTTGGGAAGGTGAATTACTCTTAAACTTGATACCAGATGTCATTAGTATTTACATCACATTTGAATTTGGTGTATCTGGCATGACAATGTATATAAATAAAATATTCAGGCAACCTGTTAATGTCATTGTCAACAAACTATAGCCTACTATGGGTCACTTTTAAAACTATGACAACAAAGTTCTCTGCCTTTGAATGTATGTTTTTAATTGTGTTGTTGACATTCTTTGTATTTATTGTATTTACATATTAATTAAGTTTTGATGTATTGTAGACATCATTGAAAATGAGGGCATGCCCTTTTTTCTACATGTAAATAAAGGTTGACTGAATGAATAAACAAATACTGATTCTCAGTGCAGTGCCTGTGCACTATAGGGCCCATTCATTAAGCTGTGCTCATATTTTGGTGAACAGAACGAATCAAGTTGCAACTCATGAATAAGACTATTATAATATATATATATATATATATATATATATATATATATATATATATATATATATACACACACACACACACACACACACACACACACACACACACACACACACACACACACACACACACACACACACACACACACACACACATAATATTATATATGAGCGTAGTTCACTCTGGAGCAATATTAGTATAAGTTATGAATGACAGAAAAAAATATAGAAACAGATTTGTGGTGTAAAAACTCATAAGCATTTTTTTCTTTTGCTACGTGAACAGGGTTATGGTGGTCTCTCTGTTAACCAGGAATCTAAAGGGATTCTGACACTGGCACAGTCAACTGTGGGTTTCAATAAGTTCCGGTACTCCGCCTTCTTTCATTGCTGATTCAGCTCACAGTGGAGATGTTTTCAAATAACTTCTGCAGAGGGAAAAACTTATCTAGTAGTACAAGTAATATCTGAAGTCCATGTTTAAATTTTAAAGTTTGTAATTCGGGATATGACTGACAGCAAGCAGATTTGCCTTAGCTATTTTTTTAGGAGGCTTAAGGCTTGCCTTAGTTCCCCTTCTTTGCCTGTTACTAGGTTGAGACAGTATTTTCAATATGGTGACTGCCATCATTGGGCTTCAAAAATCTCCTTTAGTAACCAATAGATGATGTTAATGAGACTAAGTCCATGTTTTATACAGTTTATGATATTAATGCACAAATTCATTCATTTTGAGAGGTAAAAAATAAAGTTTTCACTTTAGAGGTTGCAGTTTTCTGAATCTTATGCTGATGATGCAGTGCTGTGATGTAACAAAATATTTTGGACCGGTCAGTAGGTAAAAAAAATGTGTTCATTCTTGAGAAACAGTTAAAGAACAACATTCTAAATTGTGACTGTATATAAACAATGTGATTGTTATAAATGTATTCTATGTATTAAATACAGTATTAGTCTTTTTATCACTAAAACTTTGGTTGAAGGAAGAGAGTCAGACGCCAGGGTCTAGAGTTTGAATAAGGACAAAAACAAAGACATAAAGTCAGATGCAGAAAGGCCCCAGAAGAAGGCCTCTGCCCCTCGCACACTACTTCAGAGGCAGTGACTGAAACAAAAGCAAGAAGCAAAGGGACCAACACATTGATGAAAGCTCGGAGTATTTCAAAGGTGACACATTTCTTTCATTAGCAAACTAAAATGCCTGCATATCAAAGCAATGCACAATACAGTGGCGCAGCATGAGTCATTTTTTTCCTTTGTTCATCTTGCAACTGTACAGGAAATCATATGGCACATAAATCATGTGGACATTTCTTATCCACACCGCATGCACCACTGCCATATGCGTTCAAGAGGGACACCATTTGTTTTTCAATGGGGGCCATAGAAAAAAAGTCTTGAAGAGGGGAAAAAAAACAGGCATGTTTCATTGAAGTTGTGTACTAGAGAAGTGGCTACCCTATTTGCTGGAGGTGGAATGCATCAGCAAGGGAGGGAAGCCCACAGCTCCCAGTCATAAGTCCTAAACCAGTCAAACCAGCACTATGTTCATTCTGTCTCACTAAGATCAGTTCATTCATTTTCCCACCTTTCATCTTCAAGACAATCCCTCATGTCACAGTCTTAATGGAAGGTACAGCAGAGGCTTCGACCTAGCAAGAAGGAGCTCCAATAATTCCCTCATTGTGTTGACGAATGACTCCTAGAAAGCAAGAAAAGGAGAGAGACTGAGATGAAATGTAGAAAGAAAAAAGAATATAAGAAACTGGGGTAGTGTTGAGACCTCCAATGTTTGCTTTCAGATTTAAAATAAAGCTGCTGAGAGGAGATAGAAGACAGATCAATCAATGCACAGGGAATGGGGTTAGCATTCTGGGTCTAAGCAAGTGATTTGTCTTTGGGCTGAAATGGAATTGGACATTTATACAGGAGTTGTTATGAATATGGAACCAGGCAGTGACTTTAAAAATGGAACAGTTCAGGATGAAGGGCTCCAGTAAACCACGGAGACTGCAGAAGGAACAGCTGATCTAGTCAGTGCAGCAGCCATTTTTCATAGTCCGTGTGCAAATTCCCCAACGAGGGCTTGGGGTTCACCTCCTTTGGTATTCCATGTGCTGTGATCCTTCGTACTCTGAAACATTTGCTGACTTCTGAGTGTTTAAATGAAGATGACAAAAAGGACAATGGCACAAGAATAGTGTTATTCATCCCATTTCGTGCAGGAATAGAATTGTATTATGCTTGTGTTGGCAAAATGTATGTCAATATTACTTGTTCTCTTTTTATACATGACTCTGAAAAAGCTATGGATCACTTTATTCATGTTTCCTCTACATAGTTTCTATTCTTTTCTCCTTCACAATACAGTTAGTGCTTTTGTTAAAATATATGTAGGATTTTATTCAAATTCAAACTTAGTGTTTTCATTTGTTTCACTGGATGATGCTTATAACATAAGTAATTACCAGGGAAAAAGTCCCTAAACAAACTAAGGAAACTGATCATATGGTACTGGTCATGTTGACTAACTTTGAGTTTGAGTAACATCGTGTCCAAAAAGCAAGCAAGCGTTGTATATGGCGTCACATCACGCATGATCGCACGCTCGCACGCTCGCACGCTCGCTGTCCATGCTGCATCCATTAAATATAAAATTCTCTGCTCTGGAAATTCCCCTTGCAAACAGAATGATATCTAGAGCTTTAGTATTAAAGGTGGACAAATGGATGTGTGGTGCTTTCCATTGATGGCTCGTGGTGAGCCAACAAAGGTTTTCTCCGATGTTGACACAAGTCAAAGCACAACATTTCACTCACAGATGTGGACATTATTAATGCACTAATCTCCACTTTGTCAAACAAGCTAACAAGCTGTGTTGAGTAAGCTAAGTGAGTACCTTTGACTTGTAGAGTCCCGTCCCTTCTTCTTGATACTTGTCCGCCTACGTGAGTGACTAAGGGGAAAGTAGAAACAGGGCGTCGGGGTTAAAAATGACTTTTCAGTGCTTCACGCTCAATGCTCACGGGCATTTAGTCCACTCCAATAGGAAACAATGGAATCAAGATGATTTTGTCGCTGACACTCGCTTGCGTCGCTTGCTGTTAGGACAGACTGTAAAAATCAATGAGTGTTGTTTCGGTATGAGATCTCCCTTCTATTTCATATACATAACCTACACAAAAAAATGAGAACTAGTCAAGGCCAAAAAGAGAATCTTTACATTTTTTACATTTGTCTCAATTTCAATTCCTGAGAAATTAACACCGTTCAGTCTCACAGTGAGTCCTGTGTGTGGTCACTTATTTTTCTTGAGGTTGTCTCATTCCTAGTGCCCTCACTTGTTCAAGCTCTAAAATTTGTGTCAAAATAAATGTTCAACCTCACAGCCCGAGTTCTTTAAATTGAATTACAGGTGTCTCATACCTAGACCTCAGAGAAGATAAAACTTGTTTAAATCATAAGTTAGTCCCAACTTTATCCCAACATAAGAAGGAGCTTGGTACTGTCTCAATTTGTTTGTATTATTTAACATCCATTTAATTGAGCTGATACAACTAGTCTATTAGACCGAAAGGTAATGATATACACAAAGGTAATAGTCATCTTTCACTGAAATATAATTTTTTTTTTTAAAGCAGATACTCTGCAAAATCACAATTTCAGCTCCCAATACGTGAGGAATTCATGTTTTCTTTCTGTAAACTGAGTATTTCTAAGTTTTTAAAATCAAATGTTGTTAATCAAACAAATAATTTAGCGTTGCCTTGGGCTCGGCCTCAGGAAGACATTGTGGAAAACTTTCAGATCTATTTATAACCATCATTTAAAACACATTTCTGTAATGAGCTGTAAGAGTTGCAGTTATGACCTTTGCTTTATAGCAAGAAGGCTCCTGGATCAGTCCTCGTTTGGGGCACCTCTGTGTATTAAGAGTTGAACACAGAAGTAAAATAAATCAATACATACGGAGATATTTAAAATGCAATAATAAGAACTCTAATAGGGAGTGTACGTTTTTACTCTTCCGAAAAACTCTTCACAAAATATTAAACAAGAGTTTTTCTGTTTATCCTTATTCACAAATATTGCTGGATTTTCCTCAATTCACTCTCCATTGTGTCATAGAAATCATCTAATACATCTCTTTTTCATCTCTTTATTACTCCTCTGTCTGAAAAATATTGTTTTTCTGTGTATGTATTTATATATATATATTTTTAAATATATTTTCTTAAGTCAAATCATGGGCAACATGAATATTTAGTATGCAGTTTCAGAGTTCCTAACATTTACTTTTCAGCCTTACATCCACTTAATAACAACAAAAACAGCATCAGCATGTTGTTGCCACCAAACACAAGTTAGCAAGGCCGGGCCAGTGCTTAAAAATTAGTTTATGTAAATATTACTGAAGTTTGAAGCCATTAGTAAATGTCAAAAGCATAAACATGGTTCAGTATGAAATTAAGGTGCAATTAAGCACAGCCAGTTTGATGTTGAATCAAGCCAATCCAGCCCTAAATCAAGCTGTGCCCTATGAATCAGCCGTGCCCTTGTGATTCATTGCAGCTGATTTGAATCTGAAATGTCCTTCCCTCCTACTTACGCTATCTGATTGGCTTCCTGATGTTGCTTCCTCCCATCTCCTTCCATTTGTCTAATGAAGAGACTATTGATTACTCATGCAGACAGATGGACAGGCAGATGGACACAGAAAAATAGAGAAAGAGCAGAATAAACATACAAACAAATACAGACGGGCTGCAGGGCGAACAGACAGACTGCAGAACAACAACAACCATGAGTCAATGTTTATGTATGAGCGATCACATCGAGATGGAGCAATCAAAGGCTAACAGATTTTTTTTACATAGCTGATTCAAACCATATTTAATGTAGAACGTGGGGACTTTGAACAATGTGCATATTTCTTTTTCCTTCTCCAGAGTCACATGACTTTCAAACAAATCCCACATTGTCTAATGCTCAAATTTGGAAAAGGACCAGTGCTAGATTGTTTAAAATGATGTCACTGGGTTCATTTAATACTAGGATCAGAATTTGGTACAAAAGAAGTTGCTGACAAACAATATCTCAGTAAATAAACTGAAAATGGGCAGAGTTCTTTTTTGTTTTATGTGAACAACTTTGAGCCACAACAGTGGCGTGGCTCATTGGCCCTACTTATGATGATTGGCTGTCAGTCTGTCGGTCCAGCGCTTTTTTCCAAACTGATACAACTCAACAAGAAGTGGATAGCTTAGCATGAAATAGGTTGCAAAGATTCAGACATCCATGATACCAAGTTATTGAATTGTGATTCTTTAGCTAATCTCAGGCTCTTTTTTCTGTTGCCACTGTGAGGTTGAGGTTTGTGGTTTTAAATGAAGTGTCTAAATAACTATTTGGTTGTTTTTCAAATCCAGGCTTCCCTTTAGCATGACATGTCGGGAACAAATTCCTTGACTATTTATAATGCCACTATCAGGCCAAACCTGCAGAACAAATTACATTCCACCAAACTCAGATGTACTTTGTGTTTAATACTAGGCTAGTTAGCAAATCTTAAAGCATGCTACACACTCAATTAAGACTTTAAATATGGTAAACACTGCACCTACTTAACTTAAATTAATTAGCATGCTAATATAAACTCCTCGTGCATAAATTGTTTCAAACAAGCTAATCCCTGGGCTCTTTATCATCACACCACTATCAGTGCGTAACCTGCAAAACAAACAACGTGCCATCTCAGATTTCTCTCAAGTGCTTGAAGGCAGATGTTATTACATGGCTGTTTTGAATACATGACTCGGATTGGCCACTTATGCATAGCAACAGTCTGCCATCACTCGATAGCAGAACAGTGTTAACAAAAACAAAACCCTGTTTGAGGGAATTGTCACAGACTCTGGAGGACTAACTGTAACCATGTCAATCGGTTTACTTTGGGAAAAGCTAACATGGTTTGGGATATGGGGTTGGTTTTAAGCCTTCTGTATGGAAGACTCCAACAAATGACATGGAAGAAAAACCCAGTCAGGTAATGTGCTGTTCAATGCATATCTGTTAAACTTGTGCCACTTCACATTCAGTGTACATGTTCAGATGAATGTGAGTTATAAGAGCTAGTTAAGCTAATTAAAAGAATGCTACAGAGTTAACAGTCGCCATGGTAACAGTTCCTTCTGCAGTTATGAACGGACAATTTGTTTAGCAAAAAAGAAAAAGGAATCTATACGATATTATCGGGCCATTTTTGCCTTCAATGGATAGGACAGTGGTATAGAGACAGGACATGTTTGGAGAAGAGATTTGGGTGAGACATACAGCAAAGGGCCGAGGGCAGATTCGAACCCATGCAACGAGGGCCACAGCAACTGCACAAAGGGTGCACAACACAATCACTAGGCTATACAGTGCCGCGGAAAAAAACCACTTTTAAATCCATGAAGTGGAAACAAATATTTAGTTTCAACTTTCAGCTGTGTACTAATGATTATACGGTAGTGAGTGCGTTGTTATTGTGGAGAAAACCTTCAGG
This sequence comes from Labrus bergylta, assembly GCF_963930695.1. Lineage (NCBI taxonomy): Eukaryota > Metazoa > Chordata > Actinopteri > Labriformes > Labridae > Labrus > Labrus bergylta. Next base: position 20,615,025 of record NC_089209.1, on the reverse strand, counting down.
GTGAGACGAGAACTGTTCAACCTGTCGGGGTTCCACTCTGTGATAACAACCCACTCACGCTAAACTCAACATGTTCAACATTACACCTGTTTAACATCAATTAATGAGCATGCCTATATTATAATATAACTTCCCCCGCAGTGCAGCGCTTTAATACAGCCTCAGATAGCCATCTAGTGTGGCTGCAGACTCAGCATGATAAGCAGTGGTGTAGCCTATATGGTTACTGAGATGAGTAACTGAGGTCAATTCACAAAAGAATCCTCTTAAATCTTGATGCCCCACAGGTAGGAAAGTCAATAAAACTCTGTCTGTGTAGGCAAAGTTTGTTCTAACCCACAGAACCTTGCTTTAAATTCAAGTGGAGATCTAAAAGTTTCAAGATGCCACATAATCGACTTGAATTTGGCTTAAATATAGAGATCTGGAAGTTTTGTGTTTGATGTAAGAGTGCAACTTTATAAACCAAGGGTTTGAATATTTCAGAGTGTAAACATCTTATATCTTCACTCAAGAGTTGGATGAGCAGATACAGATTATATATGCATATATATGCAGCATTCAAATATGTGTTTGTGTGAAAGTATCTCTGTCCAGTTGCAGTATATTTTTCTGTCTATGTTACTTCAGTGGGAAAAAAACTGTGGGCTATGCTGAGGTAATAACATTAATTTGGACCAGATGATGCTAATTTATTTCCTCTTTATTTTCTAATAAATACCTAAGCCATCTTGGCAAACAGAAATGCAATAATGAAACACAGACACACTTAATTAGAAATATCACAAGATAACCTTATCCAGATCGGGTTTCTAATATAGAATATATAGGATTTCCATGTTAAACGCAGGGCAGAAAATGGATACATTTTCATTACATTCCTGCGATGTTCTCCGTGCTGCCCTCTGAGTTACTTCTATCAGATCAGTATCCCTCCCCCCTACTCACTTCCTCACTCTCCTTCCTCTGTAGTCAAACCTCCCTAAGACAGGGCTGTAAGGAAGCTGATCTCCTTTGATTCTCCTGGACTAGGAGGAGACAGACAGCAAGAGAGAGAGAGAGAGAGAGAGAGAGAGAGAGAGAGAGAGAGAGAGAGAGAGAGAGAGAGGAGGAGAGGGAGAGAGTAAGAGAGAGGCAAAGAGAGAGAGACTGTGAGAGGGAAACGGAGGATTCACTAAGAAAAAACAGCCTCTGTCCTCTCATCCTGCCGCCGGTGCACACTTGTTTCCCTCAGAACTTTGGTATTCTTCCCAGGGCCAGAGAGATGCTGTGAACAAAGGGGAGCTCGGAGGGAGAAAGGTGTAAGAAAAAGGCAAGAACAGATCAGGCTGTGCATACAGACAAAGATTTAGGCGAGGAAAAGAAAGAGACGGAGGGGAACCGAGGAGAAAGAGAAAGGGGAGAAAAGTCAGGGATTAGAGACTCTGTTGAGTCCCTGCTCTACTCTTTAAGCAGTGCTTGAATATGTTGCTTTTAATAGAATTAAATATTGGGTTGTATGTCACACAGGCTACAAGCTGAACATACTTGAAAAATTATAAAATCTAAAGGAACACATTTTTCCAGTGGCAAACCTCATATGCCAAGGTTTTTCTTCTGTCAAACTGTATATATATACTTTTTGTTTTTATCTCTTCTTTTCTTTACTCTGAAGTAAACTGATTTCACCTCTGCATGAAATGGGCCTTACAAAAATATTGAACTCAATTGAATTACAGTTTAATAATTTTTGAGTATGAGTAAGTATGAAGATGTTTCCTGGATTGACTGAGACTAATGGATGCCTCCTGTCTGATGGTGCCTTTAGACCAAAAGCAAATTGAATATTTGGCAAGGAAAATTACTTTGGAAGTCAATTGGGAGACTTGAATTTTTGCCAAACGACTCAGATGATGTGAATAATGTAACTCAAATTTACAACATAAAACACTCAAGTAAAAAGTTCCTGACTTATTGGGATCCATTCAAAAACTAGTACTTTTATTATTTATTTTCTTGTTGTCCTGCAGACAGACCTGACAAGACATCCTTTTTACAAATATTCCATGTGAATTTGACATTTTGTTATCCTTTAACATTTTTGTTGACACAAACCGTCAAATAACTTGGTTATGTTTTTCCTTTCTCTCATTTATTTTAGTATTTTGTTATTTTCTGTTTGTACTTAGCCATCAGATTCTGCTACATGTGTTTTTTTCCACCTTGTGCTCCCCTGCCCTGATTGTGTTCACCTGTGTCTCGTTGCCTCCTGATTGTCAGTGTATTTAATCTCTGTTTGTCCTCCCTCTTGTTGCTAATTCATTTTGTGTTCATTCGCCTCGCCTTTTTCTTTCTTTCATTTGCTAGTGTTTTCTCCCCATATCTTGTCTTTTTTGCCTTTTGCCTTCCCCTTTTCAATTTGTTTGTATCGCTGACTTCTTACCTGTGTATCAACCTGGACTGTTTATTAAAACTCTGCTTTTTACCAAACTCTGCCTCCTGTAAGTCTACATTTTGGGTCCATGTTTCTATTTGGTTCGGTTATTTGTTGCTTTTGTCAAACTGGCTTTGTTTCTTCCTGTGGTTCTTACTGCTGCAGTAAACCAGAGTGTAGTCTCTGTGTGATTTAGGCCTAGTCCACAGGTAGATGGGAATATTTAATCCCGTGTACACACGCTAAATACTCAAAAATGTATTTGTCTACATCAAAACGCACTCTTACGGCTGTAATGAGCATGCCCAGTCAACAACCATGTCCTTGACATGCTAAAATGTTCTTGCCATCTGCAATGGCCAATAAACTATAGAAAGTTGTTTATGCAGGCGCCTCTGATGGTCAACATAGTGGGAGCACTAGTTTGGTTACGTCTGCTATCGCACTCATTTCTTGTTAAAAAACGTGATGGCGTCGCACAATGACATCGAACGGAGGTAACACCGGCGCACAGTGTTACATTACAAGCCCCAAACTCCATTTCCCCCATATACACATATACAGTACACCTTAACCTAAGTTTCTGAAAATCTTAAGGAGTTTTCAAAAAGGTGTCTTTTAGTGACCAAAAATGTCATTTACATAAGTACAAAAGGCCAAACCACACAGAAATACCCACCTATGTGTGGACTAAGCCTTAGTATTTACAGTAAAACTTACACCCACCAGAAACAGATAAACCCCTGGTACAGTTGGTTTCCATCACAGAGGATACTATGAACCAAGAAATGCTGGCATTTATTTCGCAATTGTTTTCAAAAGGGGCGAATACTCCCTTTACATTTGGTTTGAAGTCGCCAGATATCTATTCCTTTAATATATTTGAGTCATGTAGTGGCCACACATAACAGAAAAAAAAAGATTATCCAGATCACTAATCACCATGACTAGTCAGTGACCACTTCTACTAATGTATCATGTCCTTAAGCACCTTTTGTTTTTGGCTGCACACCCAGAGAGAGAAAGTGAGAGGCAGGAAGAGATAGCAGGAGACTTGTGCTTCTTAGCTGCAGCTTCTAATTGATTTGGTTGCTTAATCCCTCTTGGATTGAGTTAAGGAGAGAGTGCAGCCTGATTGAGGCGTTTGAATTCCCCCCTGTGAGGAGCAGCATGGAGGTCATTTAAATTGAATGTGGATCAGTCACTGCTCATGTTTACTCTTGGGGGGGATTTGGCCCCGACTGACAGCCAGGACGTTGAGTCTGTTAGGACAGATCATCGGCGAGGATATCGACTCCAGTCTGTTTGTTTGCTCACGTTAGCTCCTTGACGCCGCTGTGTAGTTTTTCGAGTGGACTACATTGAGTGAGAGCATTTCCTGTGCATTTCCAAGCAGTTAGAGCGTAAAATACCCATCAGACGTCTCTTTTTCCACCCATTTCTCCTTGCTACGTAACCCTCCTCACCCCCTCCTTTTCCACAAAGCCTTAAATGAGTGCAGCAGCTAACTTCTCTGAGAATATTCATGCCAGAAGTGACTATGGGTCTCTTGACATTATGAGGTTAAGCACAAAAGAAACACATATTACGGCTTAGCTCTGGACTAATATTGGAATGTGACCATGAAAGACATTTCTAATCTGCTCAGCTAAAATCACATTAACTCCCTTCATGTATTTTCTCCACACTACCGCAGCCGAGGCTGGGAACATTTTTTAATAGGAAACTTTACACTGAAACTGGTGAAGGAGAGGGAGGGGGCAAAAGTACAAGAAATTCTTCTTCTGTGACTAATCTACGCAAATTTTGGAAGCAGGGTGGAAATGATTGTACACTTGACTATGCACACATGGCTGGAAACAAAAGCGCTGCAGATTTCCCTCTGTAATAAACACAGAACAGATCTATCAAAGTCACTTTCCGAAATGTGTCTGGGCAAAGAAAAACCACCGGTCCATTCCAAACATGAAACAGCTCTCCGGGCAAGAATATAAGAAATGGCACCCCGCTGAAATGTGAAGCCAAGCAGGACGCCACTAGAAGACAGATGATTGGCTGTCAGGATCTCTCTAAGACTTGCTGATCATCACACGGAGCACGCAGGCTCTCCCTCGGGTCCCCTGCAGGATTGTGAGAGCTCGGTGTACAAAGCGAGGGAAGGAGAGAGGGGCAGGAGTGAAGAGGAGGTCATTAGGAGCTGCTTTATTGAGGAGAGAGGTATAGAAACCAGGGCGGTACATGTGACTAACCACAAAAACCTTCTGTACAAGCCTATTCATAGCTTTCTTAATTGCAAAGCAGTCAATTTCTCCCCTATGTCACATTTTCTAAAGTGGTGATTATTAGCTTTCATGAGAGTTTAATCAGCATGCCCTTTCCTGTGACTCAACCATGTGTTTAGGCTGCCATGTTCAAATAATGGAGCACAATGATGAGATATTTACAGTACTACAGACCCAAATAACTGATGAGGGACAATAAAAAAATACAGGCTCTGTGTGCTTTTACTGTAGCAATTACCGTGCCACTTGACCTTTACCTATAGAATGAAATCGGATCTGCCAACCTGAAAATGCCATTCCTGCTTGCTAAGGTTGTAAACACTTAGACATTTGAATAGGCATTGAATAGATTAAAACACTATTAAACATTTTCTGTAAAATTCATTCAAGACATTTCAGAACAGTTTTAAATACTGCTGTACATTTTTTTAATGGGAAAATGAAAATCCTGCTGTGTTGTTCAATGCAGTTCAGACATACCATCTGTTCTTCTTCCACTATTTCCTCTACTTCCATACAAACCATCAACTGTGTGTTGATGGTTTGCTGCAGACAGCTTGCTGCTGTCCACCCACATGACTCAAACCACTACATGTATTATTTTTAGTCATATGTCTGTTGTCATTATTACAATGATTGATGTGAATGTAAGAGCTGAGGCCTGTAGTACCAAGAAAATATCTCTAACCCAGGGTATCCTTCGGTTACTTGGCTTCACTAACAAATGAGAACTTGCTAAGCGGTCACACAAAGCTGGTTATAAAACTCCATCAATCAACCACCCAGAGTTTCTGGAAACGAAAGCTCAACAGGTAGCAGCACATGACAAAATAACAGACATGAACAAGTCAGCAAACCGTTATGATGTAAGAAAAAAATAAAGATAACATAAATTACACACTACAATAAACACAGCTCAATTTGCTAAATGCAGGAAAAACTGGCCGGAAAAGAAAAATCGTTGATCTTGAATGTGCAAAAGATCTTGTTTTTTTTCTATATAATTTTTTGCACTATTTTTGTTGTGTTTGACTGTGAAATACAGATTATTTTAGGCTAGATGGTAACAAATTGAGCATACGGAACTGATAGAAATGAACACTAAAGTATAGCCTTATTAAAAGCAATAGTACACTTAATGATTATCTTGTGACTCATAGGTACAACAACAACAAGACTCTGGAGTTTTTCAGTCTCTTTTGTGGGATGATAAGTAAAGCACACATTTAAAATTGGATTTATACATTTCATACATAAAATCTAACGTACGCTTCATAGTACAGACACCTGCTCGACTTCATCTGTTATAATCAACATTATGAGTCCTCCCCCATTTCATTGTCATTTTAGTTGTTAATGTTGAAACCGTATTAGACAGATCAGTCTATTGTCATAATTTGTTGGTACTGGTAATCCACACATTCTGTACTTTTACAAGTATTACTGCCATTGAAGCCATGAGTCATGTTTGTTGTTTTTGTTGCTGTTGTTGTTTATGTGTGTTTGTCTCACTCAGACATAGATGGCCGTTAGACACGAGTCCGGTTGTGCTCGAGGTTCCTGCCTGTTGAAAGGAAGTTGTTCTTTGCCACTGTTACTTTGGTGAATGTCGTGCGGGGCTCATGAATTGGCACTATACAAATAAAGATTGATTGTTTGGGATTGATTGATAATCAATTAATTATTTATGGGTAATGTGGCAGTTAAAGATGATTTATCACAAAAAACTCAGCTTTTGCAAACGTTTTCTGACAAACGCCTGCCCAGTCAGACATGACCACAATGTAACACTGTACATAAACAGATACATAATGCAGCATTGGATTACGCCTGGACTCTGTGACCTACCACTCACTTATGCAATGGGTAAAAAGAACACTGTGATACAATTGTTTCAATAACATACCATACATTATCCAACACATTGTCATAATAAAACACCCATCCATTCATCTATCTTATAAACCCACTTATCCTTCAGTCAGTGTTGAGCACATATAGGACACCTTAAGCAGGGTCATCCTGATAGCAGTGGTAGCATGACGTGCTTTAGGATGCTTGACTGACATGATATTGCCTTTGTGATAGTAAAACGAGATATGGTTCAACCCTAATATCTGATAATATTGGGTTTGAAATCATTCATTTGGATTTTGCAGTTTATTTACATCATTTAGTTTTGCAAAGTTGCTGAATGCAGTTTTAATGATAGGTATCTTTTTACCTCCTGTTCTGACAATGCAAACTAGCGCTTGGACAAAGTAATAGTGTGCAGCCCTGGAAGTTTTATTGTACTTTTGGAGATAGAGGTAGATGCTGTGGCTGTGATAAGTGCAGGAGGAGTAGCAACAGCGAGCCTCCAGATAGTCTGCATGAGCCTGTCCAAAATAGAACAAAAGCAGATAAGACTCTAATCTCTGTAATTGCAGAATTTGTGTCCCCATGGAAACGGATGAGGGTCAGTAAGCCATGATTGTCCCAGTGTAAGGCCTGAAGACAAAATGGCTGTGAGCCGGGAAATATGACTTTCCTCAGACATGATTTTTTTCCCAACAGTAATCGACTTTAAAAGTGTCTTCCTGTTTCAGGATCTTGAATTGTGCAGCTCAGGAGAGTGTTTTTCCATCTTTAAGTGGATGCACCGATGCACACTCACTGAATGGGACAAGACCAATAGATTTGCCTAGCACAATGGGAAAGTCTATGCCAAAGTTCATGTCTCAAACATGCTGGAAAGGTGTTTAGGCTGTTTCAGCATGCACACAGGAGCAGCTTTGACTAATTGCAAACTACCTTGAGTGATAAATTGGACTGCAAATGTATATTGCCAGAGCAGGTAATGAAACCACTTGGGATTCTAACAGCTGAGAAGCGATTTAAAGGCTGTGGGAATTTAAAAAAGTACGGATATCAAAGCTTTTAAAAACCTGTGCAGGTAATGTGGAAACGCAGTGAGTCAGAGGGGAATGTTGTTCCCATAAAGAATTCAAGGATCCAATTATGTCTTTCAGAGTCAGCTACGTCTACACTTCAATCATGCTGGAATGAAATAGAAAGAGGAATTTGCAAGGAGAAAGAAAGATGGAAAGAGATGTAGAAAGGAAGAATATTTATGTAGCATTGCTTTTATTATTCTTGGACCTGGAATCAATCAACTGGAGATCCCATTAATCCCTATGGACTGCTGTTCATCATACAGTCTCCCATTGTAAGCTGAGGCCCACCACCACCTCAATTACTGCCTTTTAAATCCAGCAGTGCCCACTTCATCAGTCCCGTGCTTTATTATTCACAGGGACATTTGATTTAGCACGGTGTTCAGCTCTAATCGGGTAAACATTCAGAGTCACAATTACAAACATCCAGTCTTTGTGAATCCTCCTTTGTTAAATGTGTTCTAGCTCGCACAGGCTCATTTTAATTTTGCCACTGAAAAACACAGTTTCAACATACACAAATGAATCACTGTCTGGAAACAACCTTGATTCTTTTTATGCATTCCCAAATGGATTAAATTATGAAGCACAGTGTGCTCAATGCTTAGAAAGACAGACATGACGACTACAGGATCTGTTGCAGAATAGATACTGATACAAGATACAAATGCCTTCTAATATGAATAGTGAATACCAAGGTCAAAGTCGATAGCTAAGTTGATAAAAAATTGTACATGCAGACATGCATGGGAAAGAAGCACATTGTACTGGTAAATTTGAGGATGTATAAGTTTAAAAAAAAAACATTGACATTTACAAATCTATGGGAACGACTATGACTTTGACAAGTATAGTAGGCAAACAAATAAAGAAATCCAATGCACTCTGTTGTGTTACGGTCATTCAACCTAACAGCAGGCTTAGAGCTGGAGTAGAGGCAGGTTTTTAAGCCTGTTGACAAACTGTTAAACTGCGCCCGCCTGTCAATCAGGTCAGCCACGCCCCTTATTGTAAATAACGCTTATCCTTCTTAAAATTTAAACAGATTAGTTATCAAAACATTGAGCCCCCATAGAGTGTGTTCTGATCAAGACATGAGCTAATCAGACCAATTACAGTTTTTGAACCAGGCTGTAAACGTGTTCATTTCTGCCTTTTTTGAATGGCTGTGTATGTGACATCTGGGCCTTCTGTAGCCAGCCTCAAGCAGACAGTCGACAGACCGCAGGATTTTAAAATTCTGCATCAACTTTCTTTTCCTACAACGGAGGGTGCTGCTTGGGTTACGCTCATCAGAGCCTTTATCAGGCAGGGTACAAAGGTCATGGGAGTACTTCATTATAGCGTCATAATTCAACTTTTAGAAAAAAAATATGTACCAAAAAAAGAGAAAGTAATCAATTTCCCGCTCCTACCAATGCTCCGACCAATGCTCCTACCAATGCTCCTACCAATGCTCCTACCAATGCTTCGACCAATGCTCCTACCAATGCTCCTACCAATGCTCCTACGCTGTGGAAAGGCCTTTCCCACTATAAGAGCAGGAGGATGAGGTGGATGCGACACAGGGGAAACACCATCTTCCTGGCTTTCCAACCAGCCACACCACTTTACTTTGTTAATCCATTCTTAGTTTGTTTTGTGTAAGAAGGGGGGTGCATCGCTAATATGTTTTCTTGTGTTTTTAGTTAGGGAGGTATGTTGGTTGTCTTTGGTTTTCCTTGATTTATCAGGTTAGTTTGCTTTACCAGTTAGTTTTTTTTTTTGTTATGTTTGGACAGGATTCACCCTTATCCTTAGTTATTCATACTGACACTATTATATCCGTGTTTATTATTTATGTATCAAAATAAATAAAGTTTTGGTTGAAAGCTTAATCTGTTCTCCGTGGGTGCTTGGTAAGTGAGGGATTTGGGCCTTTGCTCATATTGTGTCTTGGCTTCCCCTATACGAGGCATAACAGTAACTTGAAGCATGTGTGGGAGAAAAATGTTATCTGGCACAGTAAATAATTGAAATAGAGACAGAGTTCAATTTGTACACATACAAATAACTATTTCCACTAACTGCAAGTGTGTATGAGTGTAAACACAATGAGCCTACTTCTATTAAACTGAGTTTTGATTGCAGCACTTACTTGTAGTAGAGTAAGGTACTCTATCAGTGTGACAACAGAGCTGAAACAGCTTTATCATCTTTATAAAGGGAACTTTAAGCCTATAAATAATACAAATGAACTGATTCCTGATACCAGTGCTAACTGTCCCGCTGCTTTGCCATGCTATAGTTGGCTCATTAACACTTGTTAACACTCATTATCGTTGTTATTTCCTCAGTTTCCTCGTGCTTATGCTGTACCTCTGCTTCACTGTTGCACACCCTTTCTTCTCCTCCGCCTGGCAGTGCCACACTTCTCCTCTCTCCTCCTCTTGCTGTGTGACAGTTGGCAATATTAGAACATGCTTGATGCAGGGATTTCAAAGTATTTGCTACTTTTGTGGCATCTTAATTAGAAGTCTTTTGTTCTACACCAGTTTAGTTTCCATACTCTCCTCCCTTGGTTTCATATCTATCTAAAGTAAAAAGGTCAGGGGTTCAATCCCCAGCTCCTGCAGCCACATGTCCGATGTGTCATTTGGCAAGACACTTAACAAAAAGTTGCTCCTGCTGCTTTGGTGGAATTTGGTGGATGAATGGCTCTAAAAACACTTTGCTTTCCATCATAATGCCTCTAAGTAAAGAACAAGAATGAAACATTTATTGACAATTGACAATAATGCCTTTCCTGGCTGTAAAAAGTGTAATTCTTAGCTTTGAGGTGCTGTTTGAAAGACATGTTTTTCACAGAGTCTCCCATCTTCTGATGAATAAATCTGGATGGTTCCATAAACAAAATTTGGACTTGCTCCAACCGCCAGTTAACCAACCAAAAACGTCATCTGGCTTTCTCTTACTTGTTCCATTGTGTATCCTGAAATGCATGAAACCATTTTAACATCACTGTACCATTGTGCATCCCCAAATAAATGACGCCATCTGTCAGCCAGGGCAAAATATCAGATTCTAAATGAGTGCAGATGGGTTACAGCAGAGCAAAGGACAGTGGAGCCACAGAGGAGACGTGAATAATCAGAGTTGAGAAATGTCACTTTGGCTCCTGCCACCTTTTGCATTGATTGGATAGGAACGTAATTAAAAGCGACAGCTGTACAATCAATAACAATCCTCACGCTCACCCATGGGCAGGACTGCAGACCACCCTCTCAGCACCATCTTTCTCTGTCTTTCACACACACAGAAACACACACACACACACACACACACACACACACACACACACACACACACACACACACACACACACACACACACACACACACACACCTCTCTGTCGTGGACTGAGGAGATGTGATTCGGAGCGTGACCAAACGTGTCATGCAGCAGCAGCAGACATTATGTAAGAGAGTCTTCCCAGCTTGGCCTGGACTCTCTCTCTCTCTCTCTAGCTCAGTCATTGGCTCTCTTCTCCAAACAGTGGGAGTGAGGACTCAGCAAAAAACAGGCAGAAAACACCCATGAACAGCTAATGTTGGATCTGAAAGCTTCCCACGTGCTCTCATCTCCTCACGCTTTCATATGTCATCGCGGCTCACATCAACACCTTGGCCCATTGGTTGACTCACAGTGTGAAAACTGCAGGGGAGAGGCCGAGGGTGCCAGTTAGTAGGCACAACAGACGTGTCGTGCACATTTCAGAATGATGAAACTGTGAGGTTGCCAACTTCTTGCTTAGATTTTTTTATTTCTTCTATTTTAGACAGAAAGTAGTCCCAGAAAAATCTTTTTCCAAAATAGACGAATGTTTCTAGATGTGACAATGACACAAAATTGGAATTACACCTTCAGCAATAATAGATGAATAGTAGGGGGAAAGAGAGTCAAAATAGATCTTTTACAAAATCTAACTTGTGGAAGTCAGAGAGAAAGCCTATAAGAAAATATACTGTAGCATCAGTAAGTGGATAATGCACTAAGAATTACAAGATTCTTTCTCATTTTCAAACCGTCCTTTGTGTCACAGTCCTCCTTTATGCAGAATACATCCTCAGCAACTACAAAAAGTCAAGTCTTTGAGCCACTAAATGCTAATGTTAGCATGCTAACAAGATCTATATAACAGTGCAGATATTTAGCAGGTAATGTCTACCATGTTTTCCGTCATTGTGTGACCATGCATATTTTCTAATTTGTATTAAATAAAAACAACAATGAATGCTGTGGTCAATTGTTCAAGTGTTTGATCGAAATATGATTGGACATATTGACATTTTGACCGTATAATGTTGCTAAATGAAACGCCATGGGCGAAAAGAGTTTTATTAAGATACATCCTCCGTGGACTATGAATTCTTTGACAGTTGATTGTTGATTTTTCACTATTTAAATGTGTTGGACCTGAGGCTCAGAGTTTTCATACTGTTTGTCAAATAGAAAAATGGCTGAGATGGTTTCTGTTTTCCAAATTTCACATGTACAGGTTCGAAACCCAATAGAAGATTATAAACTGATTACTTTTTTGCATTAGTTGGCTATACGCTTTCATGAACAAAAATAGAAATCTCTTGATTGTTTTTTATGTCCCTATAGTCTGTTTAAGCCATTGATGCTCATATCTGTAATATTTTTATGAAATATAACTTAAATATAGTTGAATGTAGGAGATAAGCAAAGTCATTTGCATTGATCTGTTTGGATATGAACCAAATTTTAGAGCAACCATCAATGTATTGGTATAGTTAAGTAGTGAACCATCTAGCGGACTGACAGAGATTTAAAACAATTATTATCTCTTACGTGAAATACCAAGGTTTTGTAGCTTATCCGATTATCTGCATTGAATGCTGCTGCCAATATTAGCATACACAAAATGTACTGTTGTGTATAAGAAAATGAGAAAACTCCTAGTTTCTGATCTCTAATCCCTGGCCGGTCACCCTGTTAACATACTGGACAACAGAATCAGGATCAGTATGGGGTTGGAGCGCCCTGTTCTCACACAGGCTTATTGCATTACCCGCATCCCAGCATGCAAAGTGGGATAAAATATTTATTTAGGGATCATCTGTTTACAAGTCCACAATCTATTAAATATCCAATAGTAGGTTGGAGGACAGAGGGATAGGGATTGTAACAGTTGGAATAACTTTACAACATCTCCATGAGATAATGCATTTGCAGAGGATAAGCGGGAACTTCTGTAGATTTCCCATGGTACCCCTTGCCATTTGCTGTTCTTGTTCTTGTCAGGGAAAGAAAATAAGATCAGATTTGTTTCTGCAAATACTCTTATGCAGTTTTTCCCCTCGCTGCATTTCTTTTTTCCGAAATTTCATATTTCTCTTGACCAGTTGGAGAGGTAAATGATATCACAGACTATAATCACGGGGCAAGCATGTGTGTGTTTCTGTGTGTGTAGTCTAATGTACATCTGGGATAACCCCCTGGGGTAGACAGTGGCTCTGTAAGCTCCTTTAGCAGGAGATAACGCAGTGAGTAGATTAGTTTGGGGTAGGGGGTGAGGGGGTAGATGCCGGTTACACCCTCTGTTCTGTCTGTGTGCCCGGTGGTCACTCACACTGTGGATCAAAATCGTTAAATCCCTGATGGCTCCAGGCTACACTGTCAAAGAGCGACACTCAGACCCCCACCCCAAGAAAACACACACAGAAAACACAAAATGACACATACCAAGGAATACACATCCAAATCCTGTGTTTGTACGAAATCATTATTTTCTGGGTTTTGTAAAAACATTTACTGTGACGTTTTAGGATTTTCTTCAATGATGCAAATGACTTAACTTGCAACATTCAAATAAAGTTCTTAAGCTGTGAATATGCAGGGATTGTTGTTTTCCGTCAGTTCTTCATGTTTCCACAGCAGAGAAAGTCAAATTTAAGGAGAACAAACAATAAAATGGGAGTGGTCCTATTTTATTCTGTTCACAAAGCTTCATCAAGGTCTAAATGAAGATGTATTGTAATAGGTCTAAGCCTTTGGTATCTTTGCCTGATGCATTTCTTTTGTGAATGTCCTTTTAGTACATTTAGTACATTTTGTACTTTTAGTACATTTTGTGCCGTTGGGAAGATTTTAAATGCTTTAAACAGCAGAAGAATGGTTTCTGACAATTGTCCTCAAATAAATAAAGCTTATTCTAAAATGTCAAAAGGGAGTAACTGAATGTTCCCAGAATTATTGTTTGACAAAAGTTCGGAAGGAGATTAAATAAGTGAAGACACGCAGAAATCAAACAAAATAAAGCCTTGAGTTTTTTATTTGGACTAAAAAAAGAATATAACAAAAGTTGGAACAGGATAAAATCAGTTGCTCTTCCCTTCCCCAATTCACCACAATGCCTTGCTTCGGTTTTCAATTCAAAGACAATTAAACCATTGGTAAAACTAGGGGATCAGAATCACCACCTCCCTGTCTTCGATCTGTTTCAGCAATCCTCATGCTTCAGTTATCCGGAAATCTCTCCCACCCCAACCCCCCTTATCCTGTATCCACTTTATCCTCACCCTTGGCCCCCCGCAATAAAATCATCCTCCACCCCGACCTTCAGTGGCAGTCTGTTCTTTCAGCACTGCTGATAATGAAGACAATAACTGATTTGCTGAGGTTCGCTGTTGTCATAGAGATTGCAAAACAAGCTGAAGGTATGTTTTGATTATCTGACAGCATCAATCAAACAATAACCTGGATTTCTGTCAACGAAAGGAGACACCAATTAGCTTGTCTAGACTTTGAAATACCATAACTAAATAGCTTCCAAGAAACCCACTGTTGTCATCAAGCCCCCATATATAAAAACAATTCTTGTAATATTTTTACTTTAATAAAATTACTTTACATTTCTTAGTAAGTTTTGTCATTTTAAACAGTTGGGAATGTTTTTTTATGGGGTCACCTCCCCAGAGGTGTCAAAAGTATTCACATTCATTACTCAGGTAGAAGTATAGCTACTAGGGTTTAAAAAGACTTCTGTAGAAGTTGAAGAATCAACTCAAGCTTTTTACTTAAGTAAAAATCTAAAAGTATTGGTTTCAAAACTACTTAAAGTATAAAAGTAAAAGTAATGTAAGGGGAAAAAAATGCCATTAAGGGCAAAAAGCTTAGGCCATGCCACAGGGACCTATAGTGCACTACCCCACCTCCCCAAAATTGTTTTTTCTAAAGGCCATAATGACGATAATGTTATATTAAAATGTTAATGTTGAGAAATTTGGGATGCACCTGTTTCAGCCGCATTTATGCCCATTGAAAATGAACGCATTTTAGGACAATATAAATACATTAAAGAACCATATATGTGTACTACTGAGCATATTATTATGCCCTTTTTGGGGTTTGTATATTTAATCTATGTATCTACTTTTGTACGTGCAGCGTATCCTCTTAGCGCATTAGCTTCATCCAATTGCTGCTGAGCGCACAGCCTGCGCTTTTCTGCCCGGGAAAAAACGCTAGGTGGACACGGGGCTTTAAATCAGTCAACAAATAAAAACCAGTTAGATTGTCTTAATTTAAAATGTTGAACCACAAAAAAGAGATTAACCGTCTCTCAGAGAGGGGAACTGGTTAAGACAAGATGCTTAAGATGTAATTGATAAAGACATATTTGCATTACATGTTCGTGATGTGTGACCCAACAAAAGATTGATAGACCCAGCTTGTGTTAAGCACAGTGTCCTTTCCAGTAAATTGGAGCACCGCGTGAGAGCATGGGGGGGAGTTGGTGGGCCGGGGCTGGTAGCCTGTCGTGATTGGGTAATGGGCCTAATGTCCCGTGCAGTGCTTATCCTGCCTCCCAGATGGATGATGATGAGGTAATGGGGGGGCAGAGACGAGTGCGTCCCCCCCCAAGGGGCTGGGGAGAGGAAGCAAACACTCTAATACAGCCTACATCCTGAGGTGAGGAAGGAGGGATGGAGGGTGATAGAAATCATGTGAGTGTTCCAATGGTGAAGCACTGACCATTTCTTTCACCATAAGTGAATGAAATACTTGGTGTACATCTGTACATAGACTGTCAATAGCTGAAGGTCAGCATTGATGTAAAGGAATCATTGAAAAGGTACAGAGGCTCTCGGTTGTGTAGAAAACATATGGTTACAACATCCTATTTAGCCCTCTTGACATTGAGAAAGACTTTGTTATATTTCTAAACAGTGACGTAAGTGACAGACCAGAAATAATCCTGCCATTAATCAATCTTAATTAAGTGATTAATGGAAGTTAAATATGTGCAGCACTTGATTTCAGGACAAATTTCCCCAAGGGGAAGATGTTTAGTATTGTAACCAACACTAAAGGAAGTAACGTCCAGAAGTCATTTCCTACTAACTGCTGGCTGTAACTGGAAGCCCCCCCAAAATTGGCCCCACTTCCAGAGGCTAAATCTTCATTAGACAGAAGCAGACAGATTGACTGAGCCCTGGCTAATAGTGGATTTATATGATCACTGTGTACACAGCCAAAACATTCAACTATATTTGCTGGAAGATAATAATAATCACTGGAAAATTGTAATGAAATTTGTTCCAGTGAATGAGGTGCCAAAAAATGTGCACCTCTAAAGGCACGAGTCCAACTTCTGCTGTTGATATCGCTCCCTTACCCAGAAGCGTATAACAGAATAGCCCTGAGAGAAAAGGTGTTTAAGGGAGGGAAAAACAAAGACCTGCCAGTGCATCGACTGTAAAAAGGCCTTAAAGAATCGTCTCAGACAAGCGTATCAACGCTCCGAGAATTCCTGCAGACACAAGAAAGTTCAGTTAAAAGGACGAAGGGAGAGCGAGCACAGAGGAAAACAGAGATTGAGTGAAAGTCAGAGGGAAGATGAAAAGGGTTTTCTTCTATCCTTCCATCAACCTCGGGGTTGGATTGAAAGCTGTCACCTGCTGAGATGGGTCTGCTCCTCAAGGGTAGAAGTTAAAGGTAAGACGATTGACAAGTGTATGTGAATATAATCAAAGTAAACTGGAGGAGCTGGCTGGTGAGATCAATATACTGTGACCTACGGACATTTTTTTCACTGTGACATCACAATCATTGCAGAGAATTCTAATTATCTGTTATTATATATGGATATATTCAGGCAAGTGTTCCAGTTACTACACCAAAGCTACACTTTACTGGAGACACAGATAGAAAGCCTCTCTCGGGAGCTTGTATTTGTAGCATCATCTAGCTTGAATGGAGTAACAGCACTTATGCTTGTGTGTGTATGTGAAGATGTGAGTGTGTAAGCGCGGACAAGAGCATTAAGCTGCAGAATTAACGGTGCATTGATGTACCTACAGGCTGTAAGCTGCTGCTTTCACAGCTGGGCAGAGGACAGCAGCAAACCATTGAAAACACACACCTCCACACAGCATACACACAGCCTAAAAGTGTTGCTTTCTCTATCTGAAGTGATTTGCCAGAAAACATTCTCATGGTGAAAGTTAATTAGGTTGGTTTTTTTCACTGAATTGTCTCAGCTTCCTTGCAGTTAATTGCTGATTTTGTTAGATAACTGCGTCCAAAGCCTTTGATGGGAGAAGTTCTGCAAGTACTATCTTTTAGTACAAGTGCCATCTTGTAGCCATCTTGATGTGAAAAACATCCAAATCTAAGTTTTTCAGTGCACTTTCATTGTGCAATACTGTTCTTTTTTGTTTAGTTGCAGTCCAACAATTATGACAATTTATCAGAGGTATACTTTATCAAGGTAACATACAGATGTGACAATTTAATTTAATTCATCTGCAGCCTTCACTTTATTTCCAAGAAATGCACTTTTTTATTAAAGGTGGAGGGAAAAATCGATACAGTATAGTATCCTGATATTTTGCATGGCGATATTATATTGTCTCATGGCCACAAAGTATCGATATTTCTATTATATTAATGGCAAATTTGCTTTTTTTAATTTTCAGTTGCTGAAGGGGTTAATTTTCAATTCAATTTCAACAAGTTGCATCGTTAAAAATGTATGTCCATACATGTTTGTGTCCAGTTAAGTTCTATTAGATTGAAATACTGTCTGAACAGACTGAAATACTGTCTGTATTTCAGTCTGTTTAGATTGTGAGGTTCATGCAGCCTTTTACAGGGTTTGATCACAGTGTTGGTCAGTCTGGGGGCTTGACTTCCATTCTGAAATAGAAATAAAAAGGCTGAATTGAGATGAATAGACTGACATTTGCTTCTTATTTGACAAAACAGTTCTTCATTTAGTTTAATTTTGTGGACATAATATGCAGTTAAAGAAGTTAAAGCCTATAGCACAATGTTTAAAATTATATTCAATTATTCAATTTACAATTATATCAAATCGTGACTCAAGTATCAGGATAATATCGTAAAAAAAAATTGCTTTAACATATACAGTATGACAATATGTTGTCTGCAAAATGTCATATCTGTCCATAATCCCCCCACCCAAAAATATCACCCTATAGCTTAATGTAGCTTAGCATTTTTCAGCAAAGACATTCCATAGCTTTGTTGATTGTGTTGCGACTTGACAAGTACAAACAGACAAAGTTATCAACTAGCTAAGAGCGAAACATCCAGAGGCAAGTACAGAGGGGCGACCAGGGGTGGCATGGCCCCTCCTTGAAATCTTATTGACCACCCAAGGTGGATCCCAAAATCCTTAACTTTTATTGGCTATTTGCCTTGCCAGACGTGGGACTTGTGTTGAAATCAACCATTTAGCCTGTGTTGCAACAGGCCGCTCATAGTTTTCAGTGTGCAGATGTTTGTTTGCTCTCTCTAAAAAATACTTTAAATTGTGACTTTAGATGTACATTATTGTTTTGGACACTTGAAGAATATTTACATGAACCAATTCTCTTGTGTTACTTAAAAACGTTAATGTGATTAGTGCAGACAGAAGGGGTTAATGAATGCTCTTCATTCATGTATGCACACAAACTTCAGGCCACCCTTGCACAGAGTCAATGCCCCAATTGGGCCACCCTAGTCCAAAAGTCTGGACACGCCCATGCAGACATCTGACCAGAAGCTCAAACAAAGTTTGGCATCAGTTTTCAGATTCCCCACATGCTTTCAAAACATTGAACATAGCAGCATTACAACATCAATGCTTCGCTTTCTGAGCGTGATGTCAGAGGAAAAATTGCAGACACGTGAATCATGTGAATTGTCTGCTCGATGTGGAAATCAACTATGCATGGATAACACATTAGCCAAATATGCATTAAAGGTGACGATATACTGTTGTTGCAGCCTTTTCACTGCACCCAAGTGACAGTGAAAATTAAGTTAATTAGCCTACAACCTATTTTAGCTTAGGGCACTTTGTTCTAACAGAACAGCTTAAACAGTTAGATACAATAACCAGTTAGCTGTACCAGCGTTGTTAGGTAGTGTAGATCAAATACGCTCTGTGTTGGAGTCTTTGTGTGCCAGTCAAACAGACAGAGGATGAGTCGAGTTTCCCGCTGTGCTGGAATTTCCCTCCACTGACACTCTCATGGGAAGCCGTCTTGCTTTAGACTAGACAGGAAACGTAAAACAGGAGCAACACAGTCTGATATTCTCATGTACTGTCATATTGAATTCTGTATTATTTCATTTTGATGTTTTTTTTTCTCCTGGTTTCCTTCACCGTCTCCCACACATCACATCCCACTCTTGCCTCCCCTTTTCCCACTCGACTCCTCGACTATCTTTTCCTGTGTGTTGATGATGCTTCATGTCTGTTTCCTGATGCACAAACACTCTTCATGTTTCCCCTAAACAATTCCACACTAATGGAAATCTTCAATATTGCATGGTGAAGCCCTCTGGGTGCTGTTGATGGCCAGTTGTTGGAAAAGAGGTGGTCAGCGTGAGCAGAGGAAGGAATGTGCTATGGTGTAAATGAACAGAAACCTTCACTGGAGAAAATAATATAAGTAAGGGAATTTTGCAAAAAAAAAAAATGCATGACACAAGGTTGAAAAGCTTCCTGAAAAGCCAACATAGATTAAGAAAGTCATCGTCATAAGGCTAGACAAGCCATGTGAGCCGCTTTTTTTCAATAGACTCAAACTGTTACATATATTGCATTCAAGGCCAGTGCAAGTGATTTAAAGTACGAGAAGATTAAAATTTCACGAGTGTCATGACTGTGACCCCCCCCACCATAAATAATTTCCAGCCTTTGCACAACCAGTCAATAGTATTCATCAACACATTAAATGCATCACCATATAGTTTCTCGATGAACACAGTGCTTTGTATGAAAAGCCTTTAGCTCTGAAAATGGGGCCTTGGTTTTTGCAGTCCACCTTCAGTAGGTGAAAGCAGTACCCAGAGGGGATCCTGTTTACTCCCACTCTATCTACCTACAGCTCGCTGCATACAGATGCGACTGGATTATGCAAAGTGTCTTTTCACACACCTTTGAGCGAAAGCAAGAAAGAAAGGTGGGAATAGAGATCTCTGGTATGAAAGGCTTTATTGTGGCTGTGGTAAGAAGAACGCTGTCCTTGGGTTGTGTGTTGGTTTGTGGCCTTAGGTTTAAAGTGAATCTTCATTGCTGTAGAATATGGATGTTTCAGGTGACGCACTAATACCTTACCCTATATCTCACATTCTGGATGGAAAAAGTAAACGGGATTCTGTGACATTTGAAGTCCAAATTTTCACTAACACAGTGTCTAAAGCCGTGGTTTGTCGTCAAAGTGTAACAACAGACGCTGGACGCTGCAGTAAATCTCTCATTTTCTCCCTCAAATTGCAGTTGGTCTTTTCCCATCTCATCCGCCCCTCTTGCCCTTCTTCCACCTCTTCCTCTTTCCATTTATCCCCATCACACTCGGCTCTACCCCTCCCTCCATCCCAACAACCTCTGGCCTCATTATAGGAAAGCTTTAACAACGATGCATGCTCGCAAAGTGTAGCAGAGTGTAAGCATCAAACAGTATGGTAATAGAGAGAGACAAAGGAGAAGGGGAAAATAAGAGTGAGTGAGTGAGAAAAGCAGAGAGAGAGAGAGAGAGAGAGAGGTCTGAGGCACTGGGGCTGCCTCTGTGCAACAAGCCCCAGGGACAGACCTATTTCCTCCCATTAAAGACTATTTGCTGTGATCCAATATTTGAAAGGCACTGCAGGAAAAACACATCTACTGTAATACAACTCAGCTTTCGGGTAACATGTTTTTTTTCCCAGCGTTTTAAACCAAAACACAAGTTAAAGGCACTATTACTGAGGGGCCTGTGTTTGAAATACAAAAGTTGGGGGTTGGCTACACCCACAGAATTATGTGGCATTTGACTTTCTGAGGTAAAACTGCAAACTGTGAACAATGTGACCAGGCACAGAGGTTACTGTCTCTATTTCACGACTCAATGAAAGAAACATTCAAGGATAATGAACTGGCTGCATTTCAGGTTTGCTGCAGGTTATAATTAAAGAGCACCAAATAGAGTTTTTAATTAATAATATAAAAAGTACTTCCATTGAGACCAACTCTACTAGACAAATTACAGTCCTTATCCACTTGAATTAACTTGTATTAGAGATCTGTTATTTAAGTGTCTTATTGACCATTGGTAGTCAACCTTCATGCACAATACAGGGACCCTGACACCACGCCAGCATAATGGAAAATAATCATCAGGCATGTTATTAATTACACATGTGCTTTTCCTGCTTTATCATGTAAAAATGCACTCCAGGAAAAAAGCCTATCAGTCCAACTGAACATACTTTAACATCTGTTCCCAACATAACACAAAGCTACAGCAAAGATTCAAGAAAAGAACTCAGGCAGTATTGGGCTTAACAACAGATAAAGGAACAATGCAACTAAATGTCGGATTAAGATTTAAATAAAGTTGTTGGTGCAATGTTTTGTCTGCAAGCCTCAACAGAACAGCTGTTGAGTTGTCCTGCATGCCCTCTCTAATGACAGTTTTCCGTTGAAATGTTTGTGATTATTTATTCAAAGTTCCAGACAAACAAATCTTGTCTTCTTTCTCACCTTCACACCCGTGTCCAATTGCTTAGTGAAGTCGGCATTTATTGCATTTTCTTTCTGAAAGTCACAAGATTTGTATGTGCTGCCTCCCTCAATTCTGACTTAAAGGTCCCATATTTTGCTTTTTCTGGTTTTATATGCTCTTTAGTGTGTTTTCCAAGTGTCCTGTGCATGTTTAGGCACATCTATGTGTAAAAATTTAAAGTCAGCGGAAACGCGGCTCCTCCTACGTCCTCCTGTTAGCTGTAGCATTAGCTGCATGTAACGCTCGGTTCTAGCCCCTCTCGATAAAAATTTGTCAGTCCGGCATCATTGTCAGTGTGAGATCACTGATCTAAGCCCATTGGCTGGTTGTGGCAAGCCCTGCTGCTCATGTTGAAATTTCCGAGAAGCGTGCTGAGCAACTGACCAATAACGACAGAGCGGTTCGGTAGACCAATCAGAGCAGACTTGGCCCACATGGGGTCTAACAGTGGGGGCTCAACAGAGTGCAGCTGACGGACTCAGAGCGTAGAGGGAGCAAGGAGGAGCAGTACATGAAAACAGACACTTTTTTCGAACTTTAGGAAAGTAGGAACATAGATTAAATATATGAACCCCAAAAAGGGCTTAATATGGGCTATTTAAAAGGGGCTGGGTTTGGGGGTGGAGGCTTTAAGATGTTGCACTACCATCACACTAACAATTAACCTTATGAGTTCACATCCACACAATCAACTTCGGTATTACAGAAAAAATATATATATAGTCAGAGGAAATTGCGTTGTCTGAATAAAAGAAGTGTACTTTGCCATTTCGTTGTCAACAATAGGTTAATGAGCTCCTGCTTTAAAGACTAGAGTTTGAAATTTTGGTCTTTGCCAATTTGTTTTATAGAACTGGAAGTGATAATGTTGGGGGGGGAACGGATTGTAAATTGTACTCTAAATATGACAGTCAGAAGATGAACTGAGGAATACTTGATGCTCACAATTGAGGGCATTACCTCACAAAGAAAATGTAAACTGAGGTAATACTTCAACTGAGAAGTAGGGACATTTGGTTCTTCATGAACTAAATTGTTGTTTGCAACCTGTGGAGTCTACCTTTCAAAACCCCACTGCTAAACACGATATGATGTGAGATGATATCATAGTCTTAACACATCAGTGCAATTTACTAACAAAGACTAATGTAATGTTATCAAAGTCTAAGCAGCACATCTAATGGTTGCAGAGATATTTCAGTTTGGCCCAGAATGCTGCACCAACATGGTGCCTTATAGAGTCACTGTACTGCCATGACTGAAAAACCCTTATGTGTTAAGTAGTGAGGAAACATAACCAGACCATGTCTTAATAATCTGTCACTTTTTTCCCAAACTGTATAGAGAATAAAATAAGAAATAATTTCTAAGTGATGCTGATCCAGGAACAATGAAATGCCCATTATTCTGCATCAGCACTTCACCCTGAAGACTGTCAAAGTAAGCTGCCCAGCAAACACATGTAAAAATATCCATCTGTATTTACCAAGTGTTTGTTTCAGGCTCTTAAAGAAAGGCCCAAGTTTCCTCATTTTTTCTGTGATCAGAACAGCATTTGGCATGCTTCACTTCTCCTCCAATGACAGATAGACTTTACATAACCAACAGCCCAACACACTGTCTACCCAGCCATCAAAACAGCCACAGAGGCACAAAAGGCAAGCATCCAGATGAGCAGCCAGCCTGCCAGTCATCCACACAGACTTCCATCCAACCAGATAGGCAGGCAGGCAGGCTTCCATTATGTTCTGGGCTGTGAGTGCTGATTGCTCGCTCGTGTCAGGATTAACCATTGTGGCCGGAGCAGAGTGGATGCTGCTGAAAACCTCCTCTGTAAGCAGCAAGGGGCTGGAGTGTGTTCAATGTGGAGTGAATAAACATTTACAGTAGATATGCACCAACATCCGAGCACACAACCACACAGTCGAGCACTTGGAATCTCACCCACACACAAAACGACTATCAACAGTGCATTTAGGCAAGTATGCATGCACTCACTCGTTATAACAACAGGAACAAACTAGCTGATTTCTCTATCTTCCTCTCTCTCTTCATCTCCTCCCTCATCCCTTCTTTCTCAGAAAAGTGGCAGGCGGCAGGGCTGGACACACGCCCCGTCAGAGTGGTCAGCAGTAACAGGATTAGCTGGGAGAGAGAGCGTGACGGCAAGCCAGTTTGCTGCTGCGCACTGTCATTATTGAAATACATTACACACTCAAAATGGAGCTGCTGAAGCCAAACTGCTGTCGACTTAATTACTCCAAGAGCACTTTGTGGCCGTGGCACATTTTAATAATTTCTTCCCCTTCTCACCCCACGCCTTCCACCCACTGGTTTGGGAGATTTTCAAAAACATGGCGCCCTTGCTTTAGCGCTGCACCATTCAACCTAGATATGTTCCAATATGTTTTTTCTTTCCCAAGTGCACTCAAAATACACATTCAAAGGCAATTATTACAAAGATTATTGAACAGTGTTGAGCTATATTACTAAGGGGTGCAGAATATTCAGCGCTTAGGCCTATGTCTTAAGCACCATGTACAGAGGCTATATTACCATCGCAGCAGCTTTGGGTTCGAATCTGAAATAGGCTCTTTGCTTCATGTCAACCCCCTACTCTCTCTTCCTCACATTTCCTGTCAGCCTTCAGATGTCCTATTCAATAAAAGCAAAAGAAATGTATGGACTTGATACCGTTTCTGTCATGGATAGGTTGCCTGACTAAGTGACAAAATGTGAAAATATCCTAATTTAAAACAAACTGAGTCAAGCTTCAGCTGCTAGTGTTAGCTAACATTAGCAGCTTCGCAAACTAACTGTCCTGACTACTTGTATTTAGTAGAGAGGGGTTGGAGAAACTTATTAAAAACCAAAAACAGTTAAACTTGAAGCTCTTATTTTTTTTTTTAAATGAAAGTTTTGCTTGTAATGAAAGTTATAGTTTAGAGTAGAGGTTTCTCATATTGGGGGCTGGATTTGTTCAAATTAGACCAAACAGGTAGTGGCACCAGCAGCCGCAATCCTGTATGGATTATGCATAACATTTATTGGGCCTAAAACTCAACATAAACACTGTCATTCGTTTTTTCTAATGATGCCTGTGTCCGCTGACAGGGCTATTTGAAGTGCTATGAACCATTTAAATCAATTATAGACGTATTTTGGGAATTAAAAGACTTAAAAGAGGGGTTAACAGCACTTTATGCTATCTTTGCAAAATATTAAAAGAAGATTTAATTCAAATTGCAGTGCTAGCTCCTAAACTCTGGAATAGTCTACGCCAGAACATCAGGTCTGTCGAATGTGTAGTTTTTAAACAGCTTCTTAAAACTAATTTTTATAGGTCAGCGTTTTTAATGAATTCTGTCTGTCTGCATTTACCTGTGTTTGAATGTATGCTGGTTTATGTGACTTATGTTGGTATGTTTGTATGTGTGCTTGTCCACCTGGCCTGCTCTATAAATACAGTTTATTATTGATATTATTACGACACTTGAATGGAACAACTGCAGTTCAACTCTTAATTTTCTTGCACTTCTTTCTTTAAAAAGCATTCTGAATGTCTGATTCATTCTGTTCCCACAAGTTATATTTCTAGAATGTTGTAGTTTGACTGTGTGAGGTGTGTGATATCCCAAAAAAAATGCTATGTAAAAACACAAAATATACAAATAATTAGAGTTATATGTGAGTGACATACACACACCTGAAGCCCTAACAACCACCTCTCATTTTAGGAACATTAGGCTCAGAGCTACCCTGCAGCTTACCAGCGCACGCCATCATGCAATTTTCTTTGACTAGCATTAGGTTAAATTAGCTCTTTGATCAAATCTCATGACAAGCAAACTGTTGCGGTGGCAGCTGCACACAGACCTCCTCCTAGCTGGCTGCTCTCTACACTCAACTTTCTCAGCAGCATCGTTCAAGGCCATTAGACTTGACTCTATGAAATATGTAGAAGGCAGATTCTGCTACAGCTTATAGGCTAGAACTGTCAAGAGCATCTGTGGCCACCCGTGACCAATGAGGCTCTTGATTGGTTATACAGTATGTCAGAGTCCCTAGGGGTTAGGGGTCAGAAAGGTTCAAGTCCAGGTAGATTATGTTACCAATATGTTAGCCGTAGGTGAGATGTAAGTCCTCAGGGAGGAGTAGGAAACACGATATTGGGGTGAGGAGGGTTGACAGCCCTGCAGAGCAGGAAAAAAAGAGGAATGAAGACAGAGTTCTGGAAAAGGGAGGGGAAACAGGAGGACAATTAAAGAGAAAATGCACGAAAATGAAGGAGAAACTGACATATAGTGCTTTGCTTTGCAGTCACGCAGGCATGAATTAAAATGCCAAACGTGTGCAATGGAAACACCAGGGGGTATGCACACGAGAGCACATGCAAATATATTTGAAGAAGCACACATGCAGGGAAGTTGCCCTGTTTCATTAGCTGTACAGTGCTAATTTGTATCATGTAGATAGACCACACGTACAGTTATTAGCCCTCCAGAGCGGATATTGCTGTAAAACATTAACATGGTGTGATGGTCTTTCAAACATTGCACAATTCAACACAGCTCCCACTCTGCTATTTCCTGAGTGCAAAGGAGAGCCTTCTAAATGTGCAACCACACACCTGCCTGCTGCACTCTCCCACTGAAACTGATAAATGGAATTCGTCTGGGAAGAGTTTGGCATCTGAGTATTAAATAGCCGAGGAAACACAAACACGGAATTCCCTCTCTTTCCCATAAGCCGGCACAGCGGGGCACATATGGTACTGAAGATTTATCTCGTTCTAAGAAGTGCATTTATCTACTTTAGAAGTCTCCCTGGATGAGATAAATGATATCACCTGCGGTCACCAGGGAAATTAAATAGATTATTTTCTTAGTGTGCTGCAGTGCAGATGGCACCAGAGCCTTGACTTCCAATTGTGTATTCATGCAATCAAGGCTCAAGTGGTGGATTAAAAGATTGATTTTTTTTTTTTACTTTGTTTTTGCTTCCACAGTTTCTTCCTAGCTGAGCCTCTACGTGTCACATCTAATACTGTACAGTGATACAGTGCAGGTGTGGTGAGTAAAATCCTATATACCGGATAGGATTGCCTTCTGCTGTTGCATTGTGTTTATTCCTTCCTCAACCTGCTTTTTCTTCTCTATATCTGCACCTTCTTGGCAGAACACTATGTCGAGTCTGTCGAGTCTGTCGTAGTGTCTGTTACAGCAAGACTTAACAGGTTCACAAGGCCAAACATTGGGAAATAAAATGTGTGAAAAGCAGGTGAGTGGAAAAGAAATCTTGCAAGTGTGAGGTGTAAATGAGGCCCAGGGGGAAGCACCAACTGTGAAATTACACCAACAGCCAAATGTGCAAAGTTGGAATCAAGTAGGAACATGTAATATGCACGGCAAACACTTGAATATAACATATGGAAGAATAAATTCATACTAGGTGGGAGTGGAATTTCACACGAGGAGGGCAGTGAGCAGACCACAAACCCAATAAAAGTGAGGAGTAAAAACACATAGAGTCCAGTATCAGCATTGATTTCTTCATGTAGGGACGTAATGGACAGGAAGTCACCAGGGTCTTCTACCGGCTGCAGGTGAGACAGAGGCCCTTTCCGAATTGTCACAGTTCAGTAGGCAGTATACGTACTATTCAGTAGGGAGTTTCAGTATACTGAACCCTCGTGGTCATTCAGTATGCATTTTTTGGGTCCACCTCAGTATACTGAAGATTTCAGTATGGATACTAACTTCCTGGTTTCATGCAGTATGGATCGGATGCGTGCTTTCAGGAAATGAATTGTATTTTACCACCCACAATGCTGTGCGAAATTAAACGTAAACCGTCACTTCACGTCCGCCTCCAAATCAAAACAAACGAGCGTGGATTAATTGAATACATTTTTAATCTAGAGTTAAAGTCCCGACTGAAATCACTACTTTTAATTAACAACAGAAAATATAACAAATATCTGCATTATTATAAAACCTTTCCCCCTCTATTTAAATAATGATTTAACTATTTAAATGCATCTTTATTGGTTTATTTTATATTCTGTATATTTCTGTCTTTCATTTGTACTTTTCTTTATGAAGGCTACTGTACGTTATTTAGTTATTTAATCTGTTTTTTTACTTGATTTACATTGTGATGTTGTTTTTTGTTTACCTGACTGTATATGCGCATTACTCTTCTTGAATAAAGCTAAACAAAAAAAAACAACAAAAAAAACGGGTGAATGTGGCCGGTTCGGGAAACGTAAATGACGCCACTTCCTTACTGAATGAATCAGACGAAGTAGGAACAAATATCTGCCTACTGTGTGTGCATACTGAATAGTAGGTACTAAACAGTATACAGCACAGATAGTACTGCTTACTGCCTACTGAAAGATTGAGTAGGTACTTGACAATTCAGATACAGCCAGGTTGCTCTTTACTAGCAAGGGAAGGATGTAAAAAATAAATGTATGAAGGGAGCTGATAGCTTCATATTCCATTGAAAAAAGGCTGAAACATATGAAAACATGAATATGAAACATAGCTCAACAGTATCTGCTGTGTTGCTGCACATATTACTTTAAAATCTTTAAATACAAATGTGAAATTGTGAATTTACCCACTGAGATTAATACAGTATAACTTACAGTGCATTCAATTCAATTCAAAAAACCTTTATTTGTCCCAGTGGGGCAATTTATAGGCATAAAGCTGAAATCTATAGTGTATTTGAGCTTTTAAAATAATCTGTATTTTTTTGCCATCTGCATATTAAAGGGCGCTAACACATGGCATGTTTACCATTTGGGAACATGCCATCTCACTTGATCTCAGTCTAAGCTCATTACATTACGGCTCGAAATTTGGATTTAAGTAGCTCAGTGAGTAACACCTTTTTTTTGTTTTAAAGCAGTATGATGTATATGATTTTTGGTCTGCATGTTTTTAGAACATCGTATGCCATATCAAAGAACAAATGAAAATGAAATGAAACCATAACAAATTATAGCTTAAATCTTTCATGACTTCCTGACATCCATATATGTTTAAGGAAAGCTAGAAACTGCCTGTTCAAAGGGCGTGAGTATGCACAGTGAACATGTGTGCAGAGGGTGATGTGCCCACAGGTTTTTGTAATTTTGTGTAATGCTTATGACCCGCGGTTGATTGCCGCACCTGTCTCTCATTTTCAGATGCCCTGCATCTATTTGGCTGAGGCCGTTCCTGGAATGATTCTGAAATTAGCAGAAATTGCTCTTAGTATGAATAATCATAATAATCTGGGGCTGGTTAAGATAAATGACCACTGCCTTACAAAAAGTTGTGTATGCATTATGTCTTTGAATATTTTGATGCCTTTTTGTTTAATGTTTACACATTGTTTCATTTGTACAGCTTTCTATTCAAATCTAATGGATATTGATCATCTCTGCAGGTCCAGTAACACAATCCCTCCAAGCCTTGCTTAATGATCTACACTTTATTTGGAATTGGTCTTTGTTTTTTGCTACTTTTTTGCTATTCTATAAAATTGTACTATTGCATTTTAATGAGCATTAGTTTAAGAAATAATGTCCCTGTAGTTAGCCAAAGGGGTGGACTAGCTGTTACGAAATCCTAAAATTTGTTGCCTTTTATTTAAAGCAACAATATGTAGGTATCAGTATCAATCAGGTATCAATCAGTATGTTTTACTTCACTATTGTAGCAAACACAGTGCTGTAATACCCACCCCACTACTCCCCCTCACAGACACCCTGCAAATGTTGTAAAAAGCCAAAGATCCATGTTGAACTGACCAGGTACAGTTATATTATATATTAGTTGTAAAGACAACATTTAAGTGTTATATGAATTAATTAATTAATTTGTTTGCAAACCTGAGACATATTTTGGGTTAGATAACTTTCTGCACCCGTTAAAGCAGCTAAACATGATACAATGATGACACCGATAAAAATACAGCCCAACACTACTTTTCAATCTGTTGTGAATTAATACTGCAGGGATGTACACTCTGCTTCTTCTTGCTTGGTCAGCCCTGTTGTTTCTCTTCTTAACTTCAGCCTTACCTGTCGTCTTCTGTCTCTTAGCTCCAGTTTAGCCCTTAACCTCAGCCGTTGTAATAATGGCCAACTGGCTAGTTCCCTACAGCCTGCTCTCTTATGATACACATAAAGAGACACACCATCACATTACACTTAATTACATATTATTTATTTCCAAATGTTATACAGAGGGATAAAACAAGCGTCATGTATCAGCTCGCTCATTTGTAAATGAATGCCAAATTTTCTCTTGCATTCCGTTACTCACCTTCTTCTGTTTTCCTCTAGATTTATCTTTTATGTTCTCAGCTTGAATGAAAACCTTACCTGCCCTCGATATGTTTAACCAGTCTCTCGAGTTGCCTGCCCTCTCTTATGCAGCCTGTGTCTGCAGCATTAGTTCATCTGTCTTGCCTGTATCAAGAGTACCAGCAGTTTTGTAGTGTTTGACTTCTTCTCTGATCTCTGGGTGTTGCTTGTGACCTCGTCTTTTCAGACCTTGCCAGATTTGTTTTGATGGTTGCCTGAATACTCTTCTGTGTTTTGGGGAGTAAAAGACTGTTATAATGTGTCGGTTCCTGCTTTCTGAGTCTTCTGCATTTGGGCCCTATCTTTTGTAATGCATATGCTAATCTACTTTACATAAGCATCCTCTCACTCCTTTCCATATGACTCTATAGCATCTCATACTTTGGTTCATGTTACTTGGATGACTCTCCAAAGACTGCAACCAACACAATCAAATCAGATCAGATTCCACAGAGAGAATAAGAAAGACAGCCATTAGAAAAACTTTGACATTTTGGAAAACTCTTCATATAATCCAGGTTCAGCCTCATGTTCTGTCACCTGTATGAACGTGATGTAACTATAGACCTTAAGTCAACAGATGTAGAAGCTGTCCACACATTTAACTTGTAATAAGTTTCCCTACGTTTCCATTAATCCTTTAATTTTGGTCTTTATTAGTGAAATTGAACTGTATAGCTTGATTAATTTCACAAATTTCTAAACATGACTTGCCCTAACTATAACAATAATAATAAGTTGTTCCACTGAGCGCACTTACAGGCCTGCTGCACTTCTGTTGCCGACTGGATTGGCAGTTTGTCTTAGATGTTTTCTGAATAGGTTTCTTTATGCATCGTTCATATTTTCATTCAATGTTGTTTTAATGCAGTTGCTTCAGTTTTTTGCAGAACATTTATTTCATTTGAAGCACGTTTCAGTTGTTGCATTTTTTTAGACACTTGCATCAGCTTTTGAAATAATGTATTTTAGTACTAACAGTTTGACATTAAAGCTTGATATAGTGTATTCCCAATGCCTTACACGTTCATTCCTGTTCAAAATCTCTAACAAAAAGCCAAAGCACTGTTGCTTTACTGTTGTATTTGGTTGCTAAGTTTCTTGGTCACAATTGCACCTCGCCAATATTGCACCTTGCTCAATGCAGTGCAAATATGGAATCAATGCAGCTGCGATGGCCAAGCTAAGACACAAAAATGCAGCCTTGTTTTAGCATTCTTCTTCTGTTCATATATATGTCAGATTTCTAATAGTATTTATACAGAAATAAAATCATATTTCTTAACACTTTAAAGAAAAACACAAGACAATGAGTTGTCATCAATCTGATGATAAATCAAACTTTGGTCGTTATTTCAAAATGCTTCATATTTTTACTGCACACTACAGTGGCAGATTTTCAGACAGCAGGCAAACAGCACTTACAAATTTTAAAATAATTATCTTGCTTGCCTTGGTTTTATCTATGCAATTGTGGCCTTACATAGAACAACTAATGTACAGTATTTGACCTTAACATGTCCATAGAGCTACAGCATGTGCACATAATGTATTCATAAGAATGGTATATGAATGTCTACATTGTAGTATGAATATTTCCATCGGTGTCTCAAGGTTTCTGCCTTGTTGCAGCAATCTCCTCGAGTCACCACCTTCATCAGCCCCTATTCCTTCTTTGAAGTTCAACCTCAAAGGCCAGCTTCAAAGCCTCATCTACTTCAAGATAACATGTTGCTCCTTGTGTGAGGAAAATATCAATAGGCCTCTGCCTCTGCCATTATGATTTAATGGCGTTGCTATTGAATGACCGGAGTTGAAGAATTTATAATTAGTTTTTGCTGCTGAAAATCATTACCATTTGATTAGCTCAACCCCAGTGTTTCACTGCAGTACATACTATGCATATTAATGAGTTGTAGCTGTGCGCCTCAGAATTCTGTGTGTATGATGATGTGTGTGCAAAGGGGGGGCGGGGGGGATTTGTGTGGGTGATTGTAGTTGTATGTGTACATGTTTATCTTAAGAAAATATGTCCGTGCACAGAAATATTCACGTTTGTGTGTACATGTACTTTAATATAAAAGCAAAGGAACTTTAGAAAGTTTTGCATAAAACTGGATGTTAGAGAGCAGGTTTTTTTTTTTTCCAACAAATTGATGGTAAGTGCACAACACCCCCATTACAGCCTAAAAGTGTATGCAAATGCAGTCTTACAGAGTGAAAAGTTTATACTGTAAAGTATCCTCATCCTACTTTTTTTGCTTAAGAAAATTGTCCACATACACACACACACACACACACACACACACACACACACACACACACACACACATTCAAACAGTCCTCATAACTCTACCGATAGCCTGGTACATGTAATGACAGAAAAAGATGTAACATCAAAATATAAAAATAAAAAATAAATAAAAACAAATTGGGTAAGTATTTGTTCAGACCGTGCTGCACTAAAATGAGTTATTATTGTCTTATCTAGAGGATGAAGGAAGTGAGTTTATCAGCAAAATAAATAAAAAACACACATTGATGTAACGTGATCGTCTTCAGGCCTGTTTCGCTGTCACTGCTTTCCCCTTGTGTTTAAGGTACTTGTATTTGGTGGGCGGGGCTGTCCACTTGGCCTGACTGGGAGCACCTGGGCCAATGCTCCCATCTCTGTAAAAGCTGTAGTCCTTTCACCAACATACTGACTCTACCTACGTCCTCACCTCATCTCTTTTGCATCTGAGTTTATGATTTTGATGTCGCTTTCTTTATTTGCCATAACTGTATAAGTTGGTCATGACAGCATATAGTGCTGTGGAAGTGACCATCTGTTGTATATTTAAGCTATGCGTTGTGATAGAGTCCACTGCAGCACTAAAACATGACAGACAATACAGTGTTGAATGATTTATCTCAGATGGCAGAGGTGTCTACCAATTCCAGTTTTTCTAGCAGCTTGTAGTGAATTTAATGGCCACATACTGAATACAAATGGACAAAAAAATCATCTGAAAACCAGTTGATGTCAAGAATTGAAGCCTCTAGAGATGAATGAATGAAGGGTTTACTTTGTTTGTTGCGTGACTAGCTGCTTGGATGCTAATGTTAATGTTATAGCTTGCCATTTGTCATCAGATGTCCAGTCAGTGAAGAAACACACAATAGGAGTGGATTTATAAATATGCAGTGTGCCTTTCTGCTCTTTCTGCCGTAAAACTCATTATTAAAGAGGGACCTGTGCTGATATGAAAAGTCTAGTAATGTTGCTAAATGGAACCTCTTACTTTTGAAAACATACGGCATTGTGTAACAGTTATAACCACATTAAAAAAAACACCTCCTGAACCCAAAAGAATATCTATACTCCTTATTTTGCAGTATCAAATATAACATAATCTGGATGAAAGATACAACTGATTAGAACCCCGCCTAATATGACTGGAAGTAAAAGCAACTATAATGGCACTCACATGAAGCAAGCAGAGCAGAAGTAGTACAGCTGTTAACCTTCAGATCACGAAGTTACATGTAGTGTCATGTGGTGTGAAAAGCTCCCCCTGTGATGGCAAAAAAATAGCTTAAATATTGTAATGTGAATCATACTCATTACCACGTTAAAGTGTGTGGCTGCCTGTGTGTGTGTGTTTTGCCTTCCAGCCTTACAATGCACTCATCATTACTCCCAAGCTGCAAGAGAAGCTCACCTGTCAATCTGGCAGAGATATGTCAAGTCTGCTGGATGGTATAAGTAGCCTACATAGCAAAGCATGCATTCACTTGGCTCACTTAGAAATCCAGCCACATTCTAGAGAGCACATGCTAATTGGCTGCTGCAGTAAGAAAAAATAGCATTGAGATTTATCAGTCAGAAAAGGAGCAGAACACTTTTAAAGCCATTCAATACTGCTTTAATTTGACTCATAATAAATGGGGGATAGAATAAGAAACTTTTTGTGTGCAGGAAGTTGGTGAGTCCCAACCTGACACGAGATGCTAATGTCATGGCAGATGAATTTTGGGATTGATTGGTGCTGCTTCCACACTGTCGCTCCTGCTGTATGGAGCTGAACCACCGCACTGTGAAGGCTGTCACTTCCTCGACCGTCTCTCCTGATTAAAAGTGAGAGGACAGGCAGATGGATGTCACTGCTAGCTTTCCAGTAAGCGCTCCAGTAGACCAGTTGTGTGGTGATCATATGCTGTTTGATACTTATTATTCACACATCAGACTCAAGTCAAAGCGTTAAAAGAAAGTTTCTGAAAAAGTTCCCCAGATTCTGACGACGTATCCTTTATTTTCCATAAACAATGAGAGACACAAGCAAAGTGGCGTCATATAAATGTTCAATATGAGCAGATGGGAGCAAATAATTCACTGGCCAAAGACTACTGCGAATTGTTGACAGGATTTTATCTTAACCTTCTTTATTAGTTCATTTCAATACATTTGCGTAACCTGTGTGGACATAGCTCATTAGCTTTGTCGCAATTGCAAGTTATTTACTCTTCATCTGCAAAAGGAAGGTTCTCAAAGAAAGGTTAAATAATACCTAGATTTAAGACTTGGTCACAGAGCTGCTGAGAGATTTACTGAAAATTTAAATGCCTTATAACTTGACTTTGATGCATAAAGAAGAGGAGACTTAGCGTTCCATTAATATTGAAAAATGCTACATCGCAAATAGTTCTGCTAAATTCAGACCTCTGCCAAAATGGATAATTTATATCCAGTATGCACGCAATGACTCTATAAGCTAATGCAAGCTTTCAGTTTCTGCTGCTGTCATTGGAATAAATGGAAAAAGTCTACTCTTAGAGCGAAAATGTGCCTTTTCTTTTCAAATAATGTCGTCCATAGGACTTTAAAAGAGACCATTTGGGTTTCTTTGATGTGGGGTTGTTTGAGGTACTTACCGATATTGTACATACAGCAGAGAACAGTTAGCATGGTCCCTGTTTGGAGAAGCTTCCTACATTGAGGCTAAGCTATGTGCAACTGCAGACAGGGTCACAAGAGAATGTCCTTAGTTAAAAGAAGTCTAACAAATACAAAACCTTTCAGTGTAAGTGTATGCTGTATTTATGGATATTTTC
This sequence comes from Labrus bergylta, assembly GCF_963930695.1. NCBI lineage: Eukaryota > Metazoa > Chordata > Actinopteri > Labriformes > Labridae > Labrus > Labrus bergylta. The sequence goes on along the minus strand of NC_089209.1, from coordinate 20,579,866 downwards.
ATTGCTTTACCTCAATGTCAGGCAGCCCTTTCCTTTGGGACTACGTTTTCAAACATAAAACTGTCCTGTATTCCTATGAATGCCATGCACAATGCTACATCATCAGCTGTATGGATCAAAAAGAGGTGTGGCCAGTGTAGACTGAAATCAAACGTGCTTGTCCAGCTAGTCTCTTGCTAAAGAAAACTACTGTACCAAACCATCAGGAAAGCCAATGCTAACTAGATCAATTAATGAAATAGCTCACTGAACAACCACCTATTTTTTTCTCTGCCCATGTAAATGATTTAATTATTCTTCTGTTCTTTTTCTTCTTTAAGTATCCTACTTGTCTCATAATTTTAGTTTATCTGTTTCTTCTATGAACCACTGAACAGCTGATCTGATCCATGTGCTGCATGCATCAACGATAAACAGTTTACATGGTGAAGGGATGAAAGTAATCCAAAAATAAATATACGTGTACTGTAATAAAGTACATTTGAACTGTTTTTGCTTAATGCTGGACTTTATTACAGTACACGTCTTTTGTGACCCTATCTGCAGGGTGCACAGCTTAGCTTCTATGTAAGTCTAGCTGGCGTCTCCAATCAGGAAATCATCTGACTGTTTTCTATATTACGTATTACATTTATTAATGATAAGCACCTCATACAACCCCACATCATAACACCTGAACTTTCTCTTTAATAATTTCACGAGACAAAACTGGATGGTAAGGAATGCTCTTTTGATTAAGCTGTGGGTTACTTATTTTCCCATTAGCACCAAAGTTAGCTTGCTAGCTCTAATTGGTTAGACACACAGTTACTACCTGACTAGCATTAGCATATTCTGTGACGGCTTGTGTGTCAGAAGTTAGTTAACTAGCTATAGTAGTTTACCCTCCCTACATTTCTTCTAGTGTTTAAACATCAGCCCATGTTTGAACTATCGAAGGCTAAAAATCAGTCAGGCTTCTCCAGTCCCCCTTTCCCTTAGAAGCACATGTAATTACTTTGTAATTTAATATCAACAATAATGAGCAACGATTTACATAATTACGATACATGAGGGAAAACATGGCTGTGTGTAACCTGCAGGCTTGTGGTGCTCTGCACTCTTACCACATATGAAATGACTAAAACACAACTTTTTTGTGAATTCTCATTATTTATTGACGTGTGTGTATCGAGAATCAATTACATCTGAACACATTTACATGGTTTTACATGAGCTACACATACACACAGCCTTGAATGTAAAATATTTTCACCCCCTTCTCTTTGGCGTTTTTACTTGTTTTTCTTTATACAGTTGACATTATTCCTTTAGTAAAGCATGTCACCAGTTCTTCTTTACTGTGTCATTGTACAGGCTCTGGGGGCTGGAATATACCTCTGTATTTCCAGGTGGTGGTTGATCTACATTATAGAGAGAAGAGATAATAAAATGAAAGACATACTCTGGGTAAAATGTAGTCATTTTGTTTGCTCTCAGCCATAGCCTCTCTTTGCTCAATCCCTGCAGGCCTGGCTATTTTCTGTTAGGTGAGTGAGGCATCTCCCAAACCCCCTGAGAATAAGACTTAGACATTATCTTAAAAAAAAAAAGAGAGAAAAAGTCCCTGAGGCAAGGGTGGAGAGGTCACAGTCCAGGTGTTGGAGTGGCATTACAATCACTGAAATGTCTATATCACTTCTATAAAGCTGAGCAGTGAGAACACTTCCCTTCATACCGTCCTCTGTAACCGTTTGGAAGCAATTCAGAAGGACAATATTGCCTTTGATAGAGATAGATATTGCCAGAGGTGAACTACTCAAGGTGGATGCCATAAAAATGGACAATCTCTCGCCCTTTTTTTCAATCTATGCAGTGCTTCTACTGCCATATTTCACTTTAAATTTAATTAAGTTATTTCATACGAGTGAGACATGTATTTGTAGGCTGGCTGAATTCTGTGTTTGCAATTTGCTGTAAGCTCTCTGCTTCACAGTACATCTGCATGAACAGATTGAAAACTCAGGTGCTGCTACATTCTGACATTATCTGCCTGTGCAAAAGAACAATAGAATAAGCTTTAGGGCTTTCCAAACATGAAACAAGTCAGTCAGCAAAAAAAACAAAAACGTTTTGGGGTATTGTTTTGCTTCACAGGAACGCCGATGATGTTAATTTTCATGACATTGCTTTATGAAAAAAGTGCACTTGTTAGGTCAGTCAAAAAATTCCTCTTTCAAAGAACAAAAGTGGTAGAATCAGTGGTGAATATCTAAAGGAACAAAGCAGGAGAACTGAGAGTAAAACATGAAAGTAGATAACCCAAGGGGAGTTCAGGGACAAATTAAACCTGCATTATTTAATACTCTTGGAAAAAAGAATCACTACATTCCTATTCTCAAACAAAAAACAGAAAATAGAAGAAGAAGAAGAGTGTTTCACTATACTGACTCAGACCAGTATAGTATTGTTGCACATTCTTTTCAAACAGAAAAGGATAAAATCTACATTTTGGTAAAGGTGGAGTCAAACAAGGTGTTGGCTGAAAAACAGACCTGAGGGACACTAACATTGTTATCTCTTTATTTCATGCACAGGGGGTCTTTAGCTGAGCTTCATCCCCCTTTTATAGCTACTTTGCTTTGCAATGAATAACACGATCAGCTGCAAAACTGCACTTAGAGCCCGAAAAGAATGTAAATAAATGATAAGGCTTTAATCTACACCTACAGGAAGGACCCCATGTGTAATGTTGACTGTGAGTTTCTGTAAAATGATGGCTACTTGGAAAAAATGTTCTGCAACCAGAGAGGCTAAACCTTAAGTCTCCTCGTTTTTCTATACATTTCATTTTAGAAATTTCAGGTCTGGACTGTAAAACGTGCACTAAGGGACACTTCAGCTCATAAAAGGTTCTTGCTACAACTGAGAAGTGAAGTTTCTAGTGTGTCAAGTGTACTGAGAGTGATTTCCCAACCATCATAGTCATTTGTAAATACTGCATTAAGTCCATTCAATAACGTTTAACAAAATAACAGCCAGGAGACAGGCTTTTATTTTGCAGGAGACAAGTCAGCAGGACTAGCTGGAATGTTTTCAAGTGGCAGAGCTTTTGTTCTTCAAAGGAGGAGCCCCATCGCCAGCAGTCAAAAGGGCAATTAAAATTATCAAAACTCTCCTCAGTATATTGACCAGAAGCGTGAGCGTAGTGTTGGAAGTGCTCGTCAAAAAGGCCTCCGAGAATCCTCTACAAGAGGCAATCACGTAGGTAGGAGGAGAGGAGGGCACCAAGGCTGGGAAAGTGCAAAGACTCAGTTCACAACCTGGGCTGTAAGACCAACAAAGACCATTCATGAGTGTATAAGCGGGATGAAAATAAACAAGACCAATGCTGATCTTTCAACCCATCAGCTATCGCCTGACTTCAAAATAACCTTTCGGAATGATGGGCAACTTTTTGGTGCTTCTGCAGGGCCAGTATTTAGCAGTAAACGACTTCCGGCCATAACCGACTTTCCCGATTCGTTACATTTCTTACAGTCAGACTTGCAACTTAATAAACAAGAATGTAGTCTAAGTTTAGAAGTAACATCCAAGAGCAAACTGTTGGCTGTACAAGCATGCTGATTCTGTTTCTGTTCAATACAAATCTATATCATAATCAGATAATAATTCATATGATTCAATATTAAATTGTTGCCTTGATGCTCTGCAGCTTATTCTCTGCACAAAGATTTTTTTCCTGCATACAAGCAAAGCCCACTGAAATGCTGGAGGGCATTTAAGTGGGACTGCAAATGGAAACCAGAATGCTTCCAAAATATCGAACTTCTCTCACCTGCCTACAGATTCTGCAATTGTATACATAAACTATAAATAGAGGCTAGACCAATGCACGCAAAATTACATTGGCTTAATCTTAAACACCTCCTCCAACCTAAATGTGTTTATCCTCAAATATGACCCATAGGAGGGTTTTCCTAAAATAGAGCCCCTAACAATTGTAACATCCCCAATACCTACATGTCCATACCGTCCATACCAGCCAACATGTGGTTATTTATTGTGAAACTGCCTAGGTTGGTTTGATTAGGTAAAATATTGCCTAATTGGTTTTAAAGAAGTACGCTAGTAAGGTCAGCTAAATAATGCTTGTCAGTTTTAGTTAATGTATGTACCTAAGTGACATTATGCAAGTTAAAAGAGCTTTTTGATTGAGGGTAAAAGAGTTCTGTGATTGACCTAAGTTTCAAACCAGAAAACATAGAATATTTTTTGCTTTCTCAACTGCATCCTTGAGAATGTATTTTGGTAGACTAGACCAGCTAACCGGGTCTGGCATACTGCAAAAATAACCACACATGTCACACTACATACTATTGTTTAATGCAGTATGTAGTATGACTGCATATTGTGTTTGATAGTATTTTTTAGTATGTGGTTTTGAAAACAGCCTGTGTATTACTTCCCATCATTGTCAGTCAGTCGTCAAACCTTCTCAATGTCTCCTTGTTAGAATTTTTCTATGACCTCATGTTTTACTTTGTTTTTCACTGTGTTGGGACTTTAACATTGGATCTTGTTTCATTTGCATTTTGGACTTTGAAAGAACAATAAGGCTTTTGTTGTAAATCGTTTTGGTTGTGCACGTGCAGGTCCTCTACCCTTTGTTATGTTTTCCATATCTGAACCTTCCCCACTATGCTTATGATATGGTATCACAGGGTGATATCACCCAAGTTATTGATTATAAAAAACTGATGGATTTTTTTTTTTTTTCATGTATTTTACGTCATTAACAAAACCTTTAACAATTCCCCAAAATCGATCATGACGTCTTCAAATTGCTAAATTTGCCTAACTAACTGTGCAAAACAGAATATTCCATAAACAGACTTATCAAACAGACAGAACACATTTTCTCAAATCTGAGAAGCTGTAACCAGAGAATTTTGCATATCAGCTTTTTGAGAGACTTACTCAATTGTATGGTTATCAAAATCATTTAGGCTTTTATTCTAATGCTTGAGAATGAGAGAAAACTGAGCATAGACATTCATATAAATTTAAAGGCAGTATACTCAGAAATCCTTATCAGGAGGCGAACTGAAACAAATGCATTCTTCTCACATAAAATCCCCCCTGCAGTTTTTATCGGCCTGTGTGCCGGCAGTGCCATTAACATCAGTGCAAGAGCAGCTGAATAGTGGTTGTTTACTTCATTGTCATTTGTGTCTATTGTATCTAAAAGGACCACCTGCTAGGAAGAGTGGCGTCAGAAAGCCTTCCAGGGTGCGCCTCATAATTGCCACTGGGGGGGCTGGTAAATAACAGCATGCTATTTCACAGGCACACAGCCTGTTTCCTCTTTCCATTAGAGAAGGTCAGAGCTAATTTGGGACTATTTGGTGAGTGAGTGAGGAGTTGAACGTGTGAATTGGCGGATAGGAAGGGTGCGTGGTGACAGGAAGGGAGGAGGTTGGCGCTAAGCTAGGTTGCTATGGTTGTGTGGTGGGGTGGGGTGGGGTGATGTTTTTGGGTGGAGGTATAACTGCTCTGACACTAGAACTCAGGTAAATAAGAAAACAATTATGCTGAAACATACTAATACAAAAATACATACTCATTTGCACTCTCACTCGCTGGAAGCTAACATTAGTAACACTTACCACTGTATTTCATCCCTGCTGACATAAACCATAATATTTCAGGTGCCAAAACACTCATAATGACGTGGTAACAGTGTAATTATTATTAAGCAAGAGTATGTTTATCAAAGCCTTAAGGTAGTATACTTGAGACTAAATGACACTGCTGTCAAACATGGTGATAACAGCGATGGTCGTGTATTTGCTGCAGCTTGAGGATTGTTTAGTTAATGACGTCGCATCAGTGCATAACTTGCCGCCCGGGCATGAGTTAGGCCCCTGATTGCTTTATAGTCCCTGCTTGCATAGGTACCAAAATTAAATTGCAACATTGTGGCACTGGGGCTGCTGTGGCTCAGAGGTAGAGTCAGTCATCTTCCAATTGGAAGGGTTGGCATTTCGATGCAATCTCCAGCAGTCTACATATTAACGTGTTAAAACACTGAACCCCAATACTCCCTGTGGCATTGACAGCAGCATCTGAATTCTGAAGATTTAATCAGGAAGCTCCTGATGACTATGCCATCACCTTGTAGCCATTTTTTTTTTTTTTTTTTTAAAGATTTGTTTTGGGCTTGTGTGCCTTTGTGGGGAGAGATAGGACAGTGAATTGAGTCAGAAACCAGGGAGAGAGAGTGGGGAACGACATGCGGGATGTGAACCCAGGCCGCCCGCTTGAGACGACAGCATCAATACATGGGACGCGTGTCCTAACCATTGCGCCACCAGCGCGCCCACCTTGTAGCCACTTTTACCATAATGTTAAGGTAAGCATCCTCTTTTGCTGTTGAAACACAAGTTATTTGTAACAGAAAACTCCAGGTGAGCGGAGAAGATAAAGCTTGTTGTAACATCGAGTAAGTCCTCAGGATACACCAGGGAACTGTAATCTAAATCCCAATAACACAACATATTGCTCTGTGTTTCCCTTTGGTTTATCACTCCATGCACAGCTCTGTCATTACCAGGCACTGGACAAATCAGCGACACAGAGAGAAGGCAATTACCTGTAAATTGCATTCATTACGTACAAAAAACACAGGAGGACATCTTGAGAATGCATTACATCTCGAGGAGCAAAAAGGAGGCTCTGATGGGAGGTAATTTAAGTATGTGATTTAATATGTCCTAGTAATGTGTTTGCATGACATGAATTTTGCCCCCCCCCTCCCCCCACACACACACATCATAACTTTCCATTTGCAATTATCCAAGATAAAAAAAACCTCAAAGCTCCTCTCAAATGATGGCTCCTCATGGAGAGATAAACGGAAAGACCTCTGCAGCTGAGGTTGCAGATTAAGGGGCACGTTGAGTAAAATGTGACCTTGTCATCCCCAGCAAAATATTCAACTTATGAGTGAGAAAGAGTTTGCAGCTGCAACTTTGTTACATTACATAGATGTATCAGTTGCAGCCTATAATGATTTACTTGACATTCTTACAATATTTGAGATAGAAAAATGATGGTGTCGAGACAGGTGAACAAAATGTTGAAGTCAGAATGGAAGTCTACCACTCTTCAAAATGAACAAACATTTTTTATGTTAGTGAGTACCTGGTTCCAGGTATAACCTTATAGAGGCGGATTAAAAAATAATAATTTGTTCAGTCACAAATTAATCTTAATTTGTAATGGAAGCAGGTATACATCTGATGCAGGAAATGTGTCCATAAGCACAAGTGTCAGAAAAAACAATTAATATAAGATATCCGCAGACTGATGAATGATTTAACAGATGTATAATGGTCATTTAAAGTCAATAAAACAGGGAATAACATTTGTTCATTGTACACCAAACCATTTGGTCAATTTTGTTTTATAGTCCCAATACGTCCTGTAAAAAGAATCAGCTCTATGTTTGGATGGGGTCAAAGTATTGAAAATCTGTTCATGGTAGCAAAGTGACTCCTGTCACAGCTTACAAGAGAATTACATTCAGCTAGCTTACCTTCCTCTGATACTTACAGTTAGTAATTTGAGTCTGTATCAAAAATGTTTTAAACATTTGAAATGACCTGAAGAAAATGTAGAATTTTTATTGTTACGTGTGAGTAATATGAGTTGTGAGTTTTTACCTAATAAATGTTAAGGTGTAGGATGTTTATGCTGTTGTGTGTTAAGTATTAAGGAAGCTTTGTTCATATTTTAGACACATTGCAGAGCTAATGTGCATCTTGGGTTAATGCCAAATGATTCTATAAATGTTTATGATTGTTTTAATTTACTTTCATACTTTTGTAACTATTTCAGTGTCAGCCGTCAGACTCAGACTGGGGGTCTTTTGAGCAATAGTTGATACAGATTTATCGGTAAATAACTGCTATTATTGTTTCCTAGCCGCTAAAAACGGTCATTATTCTTCAATAAGGAACTGTACGTAAAGAAGAGAAGTCAGTTTTCAGCTCAACAAAGAACCCATAAATCATCAAAAAAAAAAAAAAACCCTCCTTCATTCCACAGTAAGAACTGTTAAGAACAATGCAAAGTATGCATATAAGCATACAATATCAGCATACAATAAAAGAACAGAGGATGAGATATGCAGAGTTAGTCCACACACAACAACTCAAATACACACAAAGATTACATTAAGAGAGACAGAAAGGAAGATGATTTTAAGGTGAGTATTAATGGAACAGAAACAGTCGGGAAAAAGATGCAAGTGGAAGAAATATTGGGAACAAAAGCTGACACAGATAAAAGGTGAAAATAACTGTGAGAAACAGAGAGGTGTTGGGGGATCTAGTTGGAATGCTCCCCGGATAAATACAGTTTGATTTAGCGTTATAGTGAAGTTCAGCCAGCTTGGCATTTGATCCATTGAGGGTTTGGCAAACTAACTACAACAGAGAGAAGCCTTTCCAAGTGAGTTTGGGGATGATTACATGTAGGTAGATATCTGTTGGCGAACAGGGGGTTTAGTTACAAATGCTGACACATATGGCAACGTATTCCCAAGTGGAGTGAGAAAATAAACTATGAGCTTCCTAGTTATTGTGGATACACAGGGAAACAGTTTGGGAACTTCAAAGTTGGAAGTTTTGTTTCCTTGACTTGCTTTTTCCAAAGCTCTTTTGAGCATTTTTCTCAAAGTTTGTGACTCGACACAATTCTCTGACACAAAAACAGACTGCAACACAGTCATACAAACAGATTAATATTGACACAGGCAGGCAAACACACAGAAATACACACTTGGAGAAACAGAAAAAGGCAAACAGTCTAACAGAAGTGTTTATGTTGTATATCATGATGTTCTGAAGTACCAAAGACTGAGATGTTGAGATGTTGAGCCCCCCTATTGTTTGGCTCAATAGTTTGAGAGCACACTCGGCAGGACTCAAGGCCTGCTTTCATAACCCCCTTCAAAAGCCGCCAGGATACACACCTCTATCTATATCCACCTCTAAGAACTCTTTTGCCCCCTGCCAGCTCTCTCACCACTTCTCACTCTATGCGCCCTGTCTCACCTATTCTCTTTAGTCACATAACATTCCCCGACTCGATCTTCACCCTCCTGTTTCCCCCTATTTGTTACAAACCTCCATTATCCTCTTTCGCTTCACCTTTTGACTTCTTTTCCTCCAATTACTCTGAGAAAGAAAGACTTAGCTTGTGCTGTCAAGAGGCCTGCCACTGCCAAATAAAGCTACAGCACTAAACACAAAAACACAAAGAGAACTACATTTCCCATGACCACAGGAGCTTGCTAGAAAGGGATCATAGCATAGTCGTAAATCATAGCAAAAATAAAATGCTGTGCAAGTACTTCACACTGCTCTCATAAGTGCTCTCACTCCTACTTGCACACTACGTTCTGCCGCTCAGCCAAAATCCATTAAACACTCTGCTTACTTGATTGTTTGAGAGGCATGCCCTGTGCAGTGATATTGCAGTTAATTGGGCTCATTTGCATGATGTTGGGTTGCAGTGTCTGTTTGTCCTCAGTCAAGTGGAACATTGAGTTCTTGAACCCTAATTGTGTCCTGTACCTCCCCGCTGCTGCAACTTCACAGTCATCTATACACAAAGTGCAAACGCATTATTAATTTAGACTGGAAACATTTAGAAGAGTGATGTATGGGCCTACCAAGAGGGAGATGAAATCTATCCTTATCCAAGCCTAGCCCTCCTTAAATACTGTTGCAAACCTTTCCATTCTTGCATAGCTTATATACATTGAATATAGTGGGAGATTTGGTGCTCAAAATGCAGTGTAATCTTTGAACACTGGGTCTTGATTTCAGGCAAAGGATTCAAAAACAGGTCTCTGATTTCCAGCCAGTGACTTTTAATTTTACAATCTGAAATGACAACTTGAACAGTTTTTTTTTTTTTTACAGCTATAGTAAGCTAGAAGGCTAATTAAGCCAGAACAAGCTCTACGATTTAGTTGAAAAAGGTCTCTCACAGACTTTTTTGTTTTCAGCTCATTTAATCTGAGTTCATAGCTCTGTGAAAAGTTTTTTTTATTGTGCACCTGATGGCCAATTACTTGGTACTTAGTTACTTAGTTTTTACAGACATAGTTAGTGGCTCCAAATGCTCCAAAATAAGGTTTCCGCCATAACTAAAAGTAGTTAAGAATTTCTGAGCATTGAGAAACACTTTTTGTCCACACCGTGTAAGACCTGCGAGCTAGTTCAGGCAGGCAACTCGAGCTGCACTGATTTCACTCTTGACATGCATCATCACCCACAATCACCTGACAAATGCATCCTCCCACTTTGCATTCAATTCAAGTTGCCAGCTTTTCCAGTCTCTCCCTCGGCTCCGTCATACCCAGGTAAAGCCAAGGCATTTTGTATGCGTTCAAGTTCAATGATTTTTAGAGTATGGCAGAAAAAAAATAGGATAAAGTTCAATTCCACATATTTTAAGTTTTTGTTTGACCCAAAGATGGAACCATGCAGCATCATCAAGAGTTATCAATTAGCTGTTGCTTACTGCAACCATTCTGGAGTCAATAAGCGGATGTATTGCTTGTCACAAGCTGTGACCATATGCTCTTAGGTTCAATGGCGACCCTCGAGTCTACTGGGGCCCTTGGCAAAAAAAAAATCAAAGGGTACCCCTTTCAACAAGCGTTAATCACCATTATGTTATAAGATATATATGTTATATATATATGTTATAAGGAAAACGATACCATAAAAATGGCATGGCAGAGACATGGCCTTTTCCAAAAAGCCACAGTTCAGTATGCAGTATGTACTTTTCAGTAGGGAGTTTCAGTAGCCTAAACCCTCGTCGTCATTCAGTAGGCATTTTTTGGGTCAACCTCAGTAGACTGAACATTTCAGCATGGATGCTAACTTTCAGATTTGGTGCAGTATGGTCAAGAAATTAATTGTATTTTAACACCCACAATGCTGTACGAAATAAAATGTAAAATGTCACTTCACGTGCGCCTCCCAATCAAAACAAACCAGTATGGGGGGGAAAAAAAGAAAAGAAAAAAAGGATGGATGCGGCTGGTTCTGGTAATACACCTTTCAAATGTTAAGTTGATTGTTTACATACAATGTGAAGTTTTGTCTTATTTACTGAGCCATCGTGCATATCACATCTGAGTTGGGGTGTCAATAACATGAGGCTAGCTAATGACAACACTTCCACACTGAATGAATCAGACGAAGTAGGCCTACTGTGCACGCCTACTGAACAGTAGGTCCTAACAGTATACAGCACGGATAGAAGGGACTGTCTGCTCTCAGATTGTGTATGAACTTTGCAATTCGGAAACCCACCGTTTATTTCAGTAACATTGATCAATATAAAGTCAACTGGGTTTTAAGTGTTAATAATGTGTCTTTCTATTCTCTCCTCCCAGATTACTTCACTTCAATTTCCTTCAGTGACTTCCATTGACAAACTTAGGTTATCACAGGAATAATGCAAGCATCAAATGCTAACAGGAGTGCCATCAGATGGGGGCCCCTTAAGGCCCTTTCCTACTGTCATTGCAAACTTTGCACATTTTGAGCTACTGCAGTGGTGTAAAGTGTTTCTGCCTTCCTTCCTTGCCTGTTGACGAGCAGTGCCTCTGCTTGGGTTTGCACCTAGACTAAAAGTCACATTAGGCCATATTGTGTCACATCTAGAGTGCAAAACCTCTCACACTACTGACATAACCAACCTCCAGGCATTCATTCTTTCAGGAAGACCAACCAATGTGTTTGCAACATGCTTAAGGATGGATGGCAGACAGTTGAATCCATTTAGAATAAGTTTTCTCATATGTTTATTGTGTTTGAAAGGCTAAAAATTACAGTTTAAATACACTCTGAAACTGTGAAGTACTTTCTGTATTGGTTGTATTGTTAAAAAAAGCATAGTACTGTAATATTTAATTGGTCTCAGTTATAGGAATATGTTGGTCAATGTGTTTTTGTGTCCTTTGTTGTGTTGCAGATTAACTCAAGTTTCCACAATTCTCTAAATGTCACAGAATTGAGAGCAATGACAGCAATTTTCTTTGAACTCAATGTGAGAATGCATTCACCTGGAAGTAAATCTTCGTCCAGAATGAAGGTAAGAAATGCCTTCACCCAGAGAGCCTGAGCGTGATCGCTAACCTGATCAGAAGCATCAGAGAGCCAGCAGGGACCTGGAGGCAGGGAGTTTTACTGATGGATCACAGCAGGGGAAGGGGGAGAGAAAGGGGAGGGAGAGACAGCCAAGGGGGCCCTTTACCACCAGGCCATCCTTATGGTCTGAAACAGCAGATCTGAGGGAGCGGTGTGGGAATAGCAGGCTGTGTGTGTCCTAATGGGATCCTAGATCTGCGCTATCTGGGAACCTTCATGTCTTTGCAGTGGTCCAGATAGCAAACACCAGCAAATCAATGGTGAAGACTCGCCTTCCTTTCCTGTGCTTCATTCCTCCAAGCTGTCACAAAGTGTTCAGACCACAGCTCTGCTGCTACAGTTACTGGTAGTAAAGTAATGCAGAGGAATGCAAGGAGGTGCCACTATAATTATTTGTGTAAGTGCTTCATATCCGAGATGATCTTAGGCATTCACAATTCAAACGGTTTGAGGATCAGAGAGCACATTCATCTTTGTAAAACCAACTATGATGACGATTGAAAACATTGTTACATTTATATTTCAAAATTATTATTAAAATATTAATTTCTGACCTTCTGAGCAGATTTTCTTTGTTCACATATTTATACCAAGTGTGCTGTACTAGAACAGTTTGTAATTGGAGTGACTGTTGGTAACACTGCAGCACAGAGTATAAAACAGAATCCCTTAGCACTGAAATGACAACAGTTTCCTTTTTAACTAGTTCAATGCAATCAAAACATTTGCATTGGACTCCATCTCTTCCTCAGAACAAAGCCTGATGTAATGAAATATTCAGAGAATGTTAAATGAGAACTGATGGGATTTTTAAATATGCAAAAGAAGAAATTTGGGCTGCAGGCTATGTTATCATAAAGTATAACCAGTCAGTTTCAAGGGTGACACAATTCAATTGGAAGAAGCCCTGTCACATGACGTCAGACAGGGAAATTCATCTAAGCACTTTTTCAGAGGCACATTTTCCCAAAGTGTTTCAGTCAGGATAAAATTTGTACAACTGTCTGCACAATCGATTTTCCATTTGAAACTCAAGGATGTGAAACATCTTCATGAAGGGTTGTTGAATCAAAAGATCATAAAAAAATGTAAGGGTTTAAAATGTAGAATTTTTATACTAAAATATTTAAATGTATTAAAAATGGACTAAACATATGTTATATTATTTTTTTGTTGAGTACTTTCATTACCTCTGATGTTTCCAACAGTTATCAAAGCCAGATAAATCATTCATTTTGTAGTTGTACTGCCCTGTGACTTTTGTGACAGACACGACATGTTTATCGTTGCCATAGAAACACCCGATGTTATGTCAAAGGCCGCTGCATGAGAAAGCAGGAACTGCTACTGAAAGCTGCCGTACTGTTGTTTTATGTGCTGCTGTGATTGGATACATGAGCTCGTCTGTAAACATATTCTCTTCCGTAGTTTTGTTTTGCCCATTAGTCTTGATTATGGTCAACTCAGAGTTCGTTTTCATCGGGGGTGGGTTAGGGATGTAGAAAAGAGAATCACCCATGATTCCCCGGCAGCCTCGACGTCATCTTTTTTCTTATTGTTTTGATTCATAGCCCCCTGGCGGTGGAATGTAGGTACTGAGCGTTTAACCACAGTGCCGACCCATCTTGGTCAGCAGCATTAGACCTATAACCATTTGCAACAGACTTGTTATTTAGTCATGATCATGACAATCAGCGACCCTGTGTACCCTCAAGGTGTTAAGATCATAAACAGAAGCTCAATTCGGACAATTAAATGAAAACAACAGATGTTAATCATAAGAAGGGCTCATAGTAAACTGCATTATTAAACATTTTTGAGCAGGTCTCTCACAGGAGCTTTTTGACCTCTTCGAGCCTTTCACTCTCCATACACCATGGTAGTTGGTGAAGTTGTGTTTTATGTATTAAGTTTGAAAATTGCTGCAAGTTGTTTCTATGTTGCGTTTTCATAGCTTGATGCATCTGTATTGTTCTATTTTATTTTATTTGCATCAGAACTGACATTGAATGTAGTCGGTGCAAGAACTACTGGCTATTTCAACTAAGGGTTCGAGCTATTCTATTTTTCAATGTTTTGGCTGAGTCTAATATTCATATTTATTCTGACCAAGTACAGCTTAAGAAATGCAGCAGAGCGATGCAGGGAATATGCTGCTGCTCTGTGGGCAGGAGAACTCAGGATTAGCTGTCAATTTAAAGAATTTATTGCTTCAAATGACTATATACCATTAACTCTGAAAGGGCATCAACATAGATTTGGCGGGAATGTCCTTGAACACATTTTCATTTTGACAACACAAAGTTTGTCTCCAGATTGAATTTTACTTTGAAAACTTTCAGTTCATACAACTAACCATTCTTTTGATTATTTCTTAAGATTTGACAAGAAATGTCTCTGAAGCACTCAGAACTGAATACTAGCTCATGTTCAATCCTTGTTTAGCCTATGATGATACATAAATAACTCTTCATTTCGTCATTTATCCCTTTCTCTGTACGTCTTCCTTCTTATTCCCTTTCTAACTCTTCCTTTCTCACTCTGTCCCCACCTTTCTAGACATGATGTCAGACAAGTAGATTGGATTTGGCAGAATGGATTTCCATTCACACCAGTGGGACAGTTTCTTCCCAGGTCACCCATCCATGAGGAGCTGCTTCAGATGAATAGCACCTTTTTCAGGCCCAGTATCGCTCCCAGTTCCCATTATGTGACCCCAAGTCCCTCATCAGAATATTACATTCCTATAGTCTCAGAATAACTTCAATCCCCAAACTGCAATGCAAGTCACAACTCATTTATTTCTTTCTAAAAGGATATGTGGAAAAAAAAGGGAGATTTCCCTGCTGTAACATGTACATTTTTTTAAAATGTGTAAGTTTTAGGAGGTTTCAGAGTCATAAAATGTGTTTTTTAGTTACTAAAGGGTTCTGTTAGATTTTCCTTAATGCATGTAAAAGCGTGTCATATTCGGATCAGTTCATTTAGGGTCCATGTAAACAGTAAAGTTTTAATCCCCAATCAGAATGATTTCAGATAAAATAAATATTTTACGTAGAAACGTAGTTCTGAGGTTGGTGAAGGAATCAACTTTGTGCAGAGTCAGGTGTGTGCAGCTGATTGGCCTTGATTAAGACCAGGGCTGTTTTCGAAACCACATACTATACTACTAGTACGTACTGATTTGGCCAAAATGCAGTATGCAGTATGCGAACAACTGCGTGATCCGCAGTATTGCCAAAAATACCAGGATGTCATACTGATTTGGGAAAAACGTACAGTATGCATCGGACCAGTCTACCTCGCGTACTGTTTCCCACAATGCAAAGTGCCAGGTCAGAGATCAAAATGCTGGAGCGCAGCTGTTTGAACTCGTCGGTGGCGGTGACTGAATATCTTGCCACATTATGGGCATGAACCAGTAACAATATAACCAATAAAATAATAGCAGTATACAGTATATACTGCATACTGATTTAGATAGTAGTATGTACAGAAGAGGGGGTGCTGGGCGGGAAACCTGGCCAGGCTAAAGAGAGCGCCAAGCAGACCACTGCTACCGAGCCTTTTTGTAGCTAACGCCAGGTCCCGGACAAACACCCAGGATACCTGCGTGACGATTATTACAGAAACCTGGCTTGACCCAGGGGTCCCAGACAACGCTATTGAGCTAACAGTCCTGTCACAACGCAGTGACAGGACCAGGGACTCTGGTAAGAGCCGCAGCGGTGGTTTGTGTGTTTATGTGAATAACAGCTGGTGCACAAATACCACCGTCATAGATCGTCACTGCTCACCAGAATGTGGAGTTTCTAGCAGTGAAATGCAGACCATTCCTACCTGCCGCGGGAGTTTTCTGTTGTTGTGGTGACAGCCGTTTATATACCACCAGACGCTAACACGAAAAAATAATCCCTCCATTCCCCCTCAAACCCCCACACAGGACTACCTCACTGGACTGTAAAATACATATAACGTGCAATATATTTATCTGTATAGTATTTTTACTCATAGTTTTTCTTTTTATATCTATTTATATCTGCACCTTATTTTTATTTTTCTATGTAAATACTTGCTGCTGTTTTTATCCTGCACTACAACGAGCCAAATGCAACGAAATTTCGTTCTTATCTGCACTGTAAAGTACAAGTTTGAATGACAATAAAGAAAGTCTAAGTCTAAGTCTAAGTCTAATGCTAAGTTAGCACTTGACCACCTGCTAACTGCTATAAATATACAACAGAAGACTTATCCTGATGGCGTTTTTATAACTGCTGGAGACTTTAATCATGTCAATCTGAAGAGGGTGCTGCCTAAATTTTACCAGCATGTCAAATGTGCAACTCGGGGAGTTAACACTCTGGACTGTGTGTACTGTAACATATCTAAAGCATACAGAGCCTCTCCACTACCACACCTCGGAAAATCCGACCACCTGTCAATCTTCCTGACCCCAGCATACAGCCCCATTATTAAAAAACTGAAGCCCACCACCAGAACTGTTGCGACCTGGCTTAAAGACACATGTCTACAACTGCAGGACTGCTTTGAAAGGACCAACTGGAGCCTTTTCTCTGACCCAGATATAAAAACTTACACCACCAGTGTTCTCTGCTATATCAGGACCTGTGTTGGAAACATAACCATCAACAAACTCATCAGAGTTTTCCCGAACAGGAAACCTTGGATGACCAAGGAGGTCCAGGCTCTGCTGAAGGAGCGACATGTAGCATTCAGATCGGGGGACAGAGAGCAGTACAGCACAGCCAGACACAATCTGAAGAAGGGTATCAAGCAGGCTAAGGCTGCTTACAGGGAGAAGATTGAGGATCACTTCTCCAATGGAGATCCAGCATGTATGTGGAAAGGCATCCAGCACATCACTTACTACAAGGGAAACCAGCAACCACCTCCAGACAACAACACCCAGCTTGCAGAGGAGCTTAATCACTTCTTTGCACACTTTGATACTGCAGAGAGTGATGATGGAGCAACGCCCCCACCGGATGCAGCTGAACCCCCTCTGACCCTACAAACACACGAGGTGAGGAGAATCTTCAGCACTGTAAATTCCAAGAAGGCTGGGGGACGAGAGGGAATCCCAGGGAGAGTGATCAGAGACTGTGCTCACCAGCTTGCTCAGGTTTTCAGAGATATCTTTAATCTGTCACTGTCCCAGGCCATAGTACCCACCTGCCTAAAGTCAGCCACAATCATACCGGTGCCCAAACAGAGTAACATCACCTGCTTAAATGATTACAGACTGGTCCTAAAACACATTACATTCAGCCTCCCTGCCAACCTTGACCAACACGCCTACAGGGCACACCGTTCCTCAGAGGATGCTATTGCCACTGCCCTCCACACAGCACTCACACACCTACACCAGAAGGGGATGTATGTGAAAATGCTTTTTATTGACTAAAGCTCCGCATTTAATACCATTGTCCCCAGCAGGCTGGTCTCCAAGCTGCTGGACCTGGGTTTATATAGCACTCTGTGTATGTGGATTAAGGATTTCCTGTCCAAATGCCCACAAACAGTCAGACTTGGCACCCTTGTCTCTCCCAGTCTGACCCTCAGCACTGGGGCGCCACAGGGTTGTGCTCTGAGTCCCATGCTCTACTCACATTTGACTGCCTTCCCACTTTACCAACAAACACAATAATCAAGTTTACAGATGAAACGACGGTGGTGGGACAGATTTCAGACAACAACGAAACACAATACAGAGAGGAAATAGACAGCTTGACAGACTGGTGCATGAACAACAACCTCACACCTCACACTAAAAAGACAAAAGAACTCATCACTGATTTCAGCAGACACCATGAGGACCACACTCTCCTAACCATCAGGGGAGAGGAAGTAGAGAGGGTCACCAACTTTAAGATCCTGGGGACTTACATCAGTGAGGACCTCACATGGGCGATTAACTCCTCTACCCTGGTTAAAAAGGCTCAACAGCGACTTTATTTTCTACGCACTCTGAAAAAGAACAACCTGGCTGCAGAGCTGCTCAGAGCCTTTTACCGCTGTTCAATTAAAAGTGTCCTAACATACTGGCTAACAACTAACAGCATGGTATGTGAACTGTACAGAGGTAGACCGGAGAAGTCTCCAGAGAGTCACAAGGACTTCAGAAAAAATCATTGGACTTACCCTGCCCTCTCTGGAGGACATCTTCAGTACCCGCTGCCTCTGTAGAGCTAACAACATTGTGAAAGATGATACCCACCCCTGTCACCACCTGTTCTCTCTGTTACCCTCTGGGAGGCGCTACAGAGCACTAAAGGCTTGCACCTCCAGACTGAAGAACAGTTTTTATCCAAGAGCCATCACTGAACTAAACAAAATCAAACACTGACCCACCATGGGACAAGTAATGGGACAAATAGTGCAATATTGCTTCGACCTGCCTTGTTTACACATTTAATTACAAACTAATGATGATTGAATAATGAATAATTCCAAGATGGCGGCGCCCTGCTCGGCTGCGGCTGCAGTGGCTCGTGATAGCAACAGGAATATAATGGCAAATAACCCAGTCAGTTCTGATAATTTCACAGTAAACCTGCAGCGAAGTTACTCTAAAGTAATATACGACCGCCAGGCAATTTTAGTTTTAGGTAAATCAAACAGTTTCAGTCCGGTAGATGCGACTACTCTGGACCTTCTACGTAGCCTCGGAATACTACGCCGGCTACATCCAGCGGCCTGTGAAGCAGCGGAGCCTCGTACCGGAAGACGGAAGTGGTGTGACCGGAAGCAAAAACGGGGATGCCGAGCGGGGCTAACAACCAAGCTAAAAGCTAACCCGCACAGAATGCCGCTTCCTTCCATCCTGCTTTCTAATGTCCGCTCCCTGGAGAACAAACTGGACTACCTGAAGCTGGATTTAACTGCAAAATGGGAGATGAGAGACTGCTGCGCCATATTTCTCACAGAAACGTGGCTGAAACCATCCGTTCCAGATGAGGCAGTTAGCATAGAGGGGCTAACATTATTTCGGTCGGATAGGAGCAGCTCTCTCACTGGTAAATCCCGAGGCGGCGGTGTTTGCATATACACCAACAACAACTGGTGCAACAACGGTGAGATAGTCTCAAGTCACTGCTCTCCTGATGTAGAACTACTGACTATAAAATGCAGGCCTTTTTATTTACCCCGGGAATTCACTGTTATGATCTTCACAGCAGTGTACATTCCTCCCAGTGCAAACACCAGAGAAGCCCTGAATGTTTTATACCGCTCCATCAGTGAACTGCAATCTACACATCCAGAGGGAGTTTTCATTGTGGCAGGGGACTTTCATCAGGCCAATATGAAAACTGTTTTTCCTCATTTCCATCAATATGTGGATTTTGCAACCAGGGGTGGGAGCACGCTGGACCTGGCCTACAGCAACATCAAGAAGGCATTCAAGGCTGCACCCCGCCCCCACCTTGGCTCCTCAGACCATCTCTCTGTGACGCTAATTCCAGCATACAAGCCCCTGCTGATCAGGAAAAAACCCACAGTGAAGCAGGTGAGGGCCTGGCCTGAGGGAGCTATGGAAGCATTACAGGACTGCTTTGAATGCACGGACTGGGACATGTTCAAGGCGGCTGCTTCAGACAATCATCAGACGTGTGTGGAGGAGTATGCCGAGTCTGTGTCTGCATACATTCAGAAGTGCATGGAGGATGTTAGTGTGATCAAGAACATCTCCACACGGGCCAACGAGAAACCCTGGATGACTAGTGAGGTACGTGCAATGCTGAAAGCCCAGAACGACGCTTTTAAATCTGGCAACATGGTGGCACTAAAAACAGCCAGAGCCAACCTGAACCGTGCCATAAAGGTTGCAAAGTGTGCTCACAGTCAGAAAGTGCAGGACTTCTTCGAGGACCCCAAGAACACCAGACGAATGTGGCAGGGCATCCAAGTCATCACAGACTATAAAGCTACTCCTCCCCCCTGTGACAACAACATCAACTTTCTCAACCACCTCAGCAACTACTTTGCGAGGTTTGAGGCACTCATCACCACTCCAGCGAGGAAATCTATTCCCCGCTCCAATGAGCAGCCAATCAGCCTGGACGCAGCTGATGTCCGGAGAACCCTGAGGAGAGTAAACACCCAGAAAGCAGCGGGCCCTGACGACATACTGGGACGGGTGCTTAAGGAATGTGCTGACCAGCTGGCTGGGGTTCTCACAGACATCTTCAACACCTCGCTGATCCAGGCTGTGGTACCATCATGTTTAAAGACTGCTACAATTATACCAGTGCCTAA
The DNA here is from genome assembly GCF_963930695.1 of Labrus bergylta. Taxonomy (NCBI): domain Eukaryota; kingdom Metazoa; phylum Chordata; class Actinopteri; order Labriformes; family Labridae; genus Labrus; species Labrus bergylta. Next base: position 20,559,368 of record NC_089209.1, on the reverse strand, counting down.
AAAATCCACAATCTCCTCGCTCAATGATTACCGCCCTGTAGCACTAACCCCCATCATGATGAAGTGCTTTGAGAGGCTGGTAAAGGACCACATTGTCTCCAGACTTCCCCCCCACATTCGGCCAAGTACCAGTTTGCTTACTGCCCAAACCGCTCCACAGAGGATGCCATCTCCTCTGCACTCCACCTGGGCTTACAACATCTGGAAGAGAAGGACACACATGTGCGGATGTTGTTTCTGGACTTCAGCTCAGCGTTCAATACAATCATCCCGCAGCATCTGGTGAGCAAACTGGCCCCCCCTTGGTTTCAGCACCCCCCTATGTAACTGGCTGCTTGACTTCCTCACAAACAGACCCCAGTCTGTGCGGGTAGGCAACAACACCTCCAGTGTCATCTCCCTGAGCACCGGCTCCCCTTAGGGCTGCGTCCTGAGTCCGCTGCTGTTCACCCTGATGACCCATGACTGCTGTGCCAGGACCACTACTAACCACATTGTGACGTTTGCAGACGACACAACAGTAGTGGGCCTCATCCGTGACAACAACGACATGGACTACAGAAAGGAGGTGAAACATCTGGTTGACTGGTGCAGAACCAACAACCTGACCCTGAACGTCGATAAAACCAAAGAGATCATCGTCGACTTCAGGAGGCGCCAGCCCAGCCACACACCACTCCTCATCAATGGCACAGCAGTGGAGAGAGTAAGCAGCACAAAGTTCCTGGGGGTGCAGATAACAGACACTCTGACCTGGTCCCTTCACACCGGAGCTCTTGTGAAAAAAGCGCAGCAGCGCATGCACTTTCTGCGTCGGATGAAGAGAGCACACCTCCCTCCTCCTATTCTCACCACCTTCTACAGAGGCACTATAGAGAGCATCATAACAAACTGCATCTCTGTCTGGTCCAGAGCCTGCAGTGCCTCCGACTGGAAGTCCCTGCAGAGAGTGGTGAGGACGGCGGAAAAGATCATTAAGACTCCACTTCCTCCCATCCAGGAGATTGCAAAGATCCGTTGTCTGACCAGGGCTCAGAAAATCAGCAGAGACACCTCCCACCCCCACCAAGGACTGTTTTCGCTGCTGGACTCTGGAAATAGGTTCTGCAGCCTCCGAAGTAGAACTTCCAGGTGCTGTAACAGCTTCTTCCCACAGGCCATAAGACTTTTGTACACGAAAAAATAATCCCTCCATTCCCCCTCAAACCCCCACACAGGATAGTATAGTATATAGTAATTTTACTCATAGATTTTCATTTTATATCTATTTATATCTGCACATTATTTTTCTATGTAAATACTTGCTGCTGTTTTTATCCTGCACTACAACGAGCCAAATGCAACGAAATTTTGTTCTTATCTGCACTGTAAAGTACAAGTTTGAATGACAATAAAGAAAGTCTAAGTCTAAGTCTAAGTCTAAGTCTATTGGGTGTGTGTGTGTGTGTTTGGATATTTTCTACTGTACTTGTGTAGGTCTATATATACATGTGTGTATATGTATATATTTGTTTTTATTTTATATATTTATATTTTTATATTTCAGGCATGGCACAGTAAATTTTGTTGTACTCTTGTGCAATGACAATAAAGTCTATTCTTTTCTATTCTATTCTATTCTATGTAGTACGCGGTTTCGAAAACAGCCCAGGTGTTGGGAGTTTATATACACCTATTATAGTATTAGCAACTGAAGCTTTGTTTGGTAGAAAGTAAGGAACTAATTAATAAACAGCTCAGCTTTTCTTTTTTTTTACATAAAAATACAGTTTAAATATGATAGAGTTATTAATTTATAATTATAGATTCACTGTGAAACTCAGAAAAAACATTCATATTTGAGTCCAGATTAGAAATTTCTGATAGAGAAAAATATTGCACTGGAGCATTTGTGACAATGGTGCATCTGTCTGCTACGCAACAGGATGAAATGCAAGTGTCTAGCATGTATCATTTCAAATAAAAAAAGAAAGTGAACCATACCTACTGGTCTATGGACAATATTGTTGATATAAGACAGGGGACTCATATTTTATGGAATTATGGAAGTGATTTTGGTGATGCACATTACATGTGCTGGTGTAACTGGATGACTGGTCACATTTGCAGGACAGTTGCAGTGATTGGACAATAAAGGAAGGCCACATAGATTAATTGGCTTGTATTAACTGTTGTGACCAGGACGCCAAGACTTCCTGGAGGGACAGCATTTTGCTCTAGCATCAGTGCAAATGTAAATTAGAGAAAATATAAAAGTAAAGAGTTTTTTTTTTGCTGCAATATGTCAAAAATTCAAGTCAATGTTTGTGAAGAAAAAATAAAAGATTTTCTACCCTTTTCTTTGAAAACGTTTGTGTTTAGGGAACAAACTGTCTGAAATACCGCAAGAACATACTGTGTTCAGTCTTAAGTGCATCCTGAAAAACTTGTCAATTAAAGACCAGGAACAATCTGAACCGAAAGTAAGTATATAAATGATAGTGAAGTGATGAAATAGAAAATATATTCAATACTATGCTTTTCTCACATTTTTGCTGTATGCTTGGACTGTTTGTTCAGGGTCTGAATCAGAATAAAATTGTGTTTTTCAGAACTCGATGGGTTTTGTTTTGTATGCCTCTCTGCCTGTTCGGGCCCAAGTAATGGTGAGATATATTTTGGGATTCAGACTGTGGTCCGTTCTCCACCAGAGGAGCTGGTTCCTCACATGCTTTTTTAGCCTAAACTGCTGCAACCTGCATCCTTAAAGGTCAACAACCCCTTTTCTGTTGCATATATACACTCAATGGGTGTAAGTTAGAGGCTAACTCTTCTCGGTAAAAATAGTGAGACATCTGCCTGCACAAGATGAGTCCAGACAATATGACCAGTGTTATGGTGAGAGAGAGCAGATTCAAGCTAATAACATGTGATACCCAGATGCTGGATCAAAGCTGTTGCAGCCATGTATTTTGCCGCTATAGTTTAAAATGTTTTCACTTCAATGGGAACAAACACCTTTAAAGAAGCTGTGAACGGCCGACGTTTAGGACTGTAGAGCCTTGAGACAGGTCTCTTGGGATCCTGCAGTTCACTGGGTCACACAGCCTTCAGTAATATTCACAGTGAGTGACTGAAGAGATTTGTAAAAGCTGAGTGCAGTCCAAATGTTGTGACACGCCTGTCGCAGCTGGATCAATGATTTAGTAAGGCGTAATCCAGCTTTGTTAAATGCTGTTTTGCATTTTTCAAATCTTGTGTCAATGCTCTAAAATCAAATGATTATTAGCAATGGTACTTAAATGACTTGACACTCGAACATTTTAAGTAATTTCACCCTTTAAAACAAAATTTTATGTCCAACAACAGCTGAAAAAAACTGCAACAATGGGGAGACAGTGCTGACTGTATGTTCTCACCACTTTGAATACAATCTGAGTTTGCACCGCTAGCACTTGGTCTCTGGTGTGCCCTCTAGAGGTTACCTCCAGTATTACGAATAGTCCATTCCATTTTAATTCTATTACTCATGTCTCATTAGCTCGTTCATCTCCTGTGCCCGTCTAATGCCATTACCTGTGCCTACATATATTAGCCTGACTAACCCTTTCTCTCCTGTTTGTCCCCATTCCAGTCCTCTCTCCTTTCAACACCGAAACCACTGGAGGATTCTGAAGCAGAAAGAGTGTTGAACCCAACTTGAGCCCTTGTTCCTAACGGCTCCACCCTGACCTTACCTCTATCCGTCCACAGTGCCTGCTAGAAATAAGCATTAAAGCAGGGTGCACTATTTCCCCACTTGCTATTACAATGGCAGTGGAAGTCCTAATTACAGCTTCAAAGTGAGTGGTAGGTGGAGAGAGGTGGATGGCCTGTGCCTCCCACCAATTAGGGCCTACATGGATGACATGACATGGGTGACCACAATGGTGCAATGTACAAGAAGGTTAGAGGTTAAATCTGAATCTCAATAGGTCTAGGATGAAAATTAAGCCTAGTAAATCAAGAAGCATTTCAGTGTCCAGAAGAAGGTTAATAGAGAAGACGTTTTATGTAGATGAGGAGAAAATTCCGTCTTTTAGGGAAAAGTCAGTGAAGAGATTGGGTAGATGGTATAATGGGGACCTGGATGATAGAGAGCAGAGGATACAGCTTAGGAAACAGGTTGAAGAGAAGGGATAGGATGGATAGATAAGTCAGGGCTCACAGTTCTTGTTTACAGTTCCGTCTATTCCCTTTATTGATGTGGCCAGTCAGTTTAGGAAGCGCCATTGTCAGATTCTTGAGAGATTAGTTAATTTGTTTATAAGTAAATGGTTAGGGGTGCCTTGTCTTAGTAGTGTGGCATTGTGTGGGAAAGGCTACAAATAACTAGCCTAACAGAGGAGTCCATGTGTGCTAATGTCAGGACAGAGTTGTTGCTATCAGGGAGCAAAGACAGGGTAGTTAGTAATGTGGTTCCAAATCCAACTTGAGGGAGAAAATGGAACCATAGGCAAGCAGTACAAAAAGTTGAGGCTGCTCTTAGGCATGCAGAAATTGTAGGTATTGTGCAGCTGGGCCGCAGGGGCTTGGGGCTTAGCTCTAACAAAACGGGGAGAACAAAGCTGGTCCCAAAGATAGGAGGAAGCTGGTAGTGGAGCAGGTACGTGGACAAGAGGGAGTAGTAAGGCTTACAGAAGCGGTGGCTCAGTCTAAGCAGGGACAATGGATGAACTGGGAAGGTGTAGAGAAGAGGAGGCTTAGTTGGAGGGACCTGTGGAGCATAGAGTGCAAGGACAGAGATTTCCAAAAGATAGTATGGGAGATGAAGCAGCTAAAGCCAGCCAGTGAATTTGGTTGATGAGGAATAATGCCAGTTGGGGGGAGGTAGGGGGAGGTAGAGTGGCAGCCTCGACGAGTGGGGACGAGTGCTAGCCCCAGTCAGGGTCCCTCACTCTAGCTCTGCTTTCCCCACCTTTCTTTCTAAGATCTATCTCCTTAGACTTTCTCATTCCATTTCTATTTGCTCTTGTAAAATCGTCGTGTTGGAAGCAGGAATAGTTGCATTTGTTTGTGGGGGCCATTTGGGGCCATGTGGTTGGAGAGGTAGTATTATTGTTACTACCTGGAGCTCACATCAATGGAGCCTAGGTCTGTTGAAGGTGGAAATGCTGTATAAGCTGTGATGGCCATGTGGTAGGATAGGATATAAAAGCTCTCTGTTTGTGTATGGTGGTCGGTGAGAGCTAGCATGGAGGGGATGACTTTAGGACTCTGGCCTTTCTGAGGTGTTGTGGGACCAATCGGATGAAACACAGGTGATGGGAGATTCCCACTTCACAACCCTGTTGATGTTCTGTGGCTGCCCGTCAGCTGTGGGGGCCAGAAGGCGCAATGTGGTAGGGTAAGTAGTGTCTACGTTTTCACTCCCTGGAGCTGGGTCTTTTAAAGGTGGTAATGCTGTCTTGGTTGTGGTTGCAACTTAGGGCCAAAGGGTAGGTTATGAAACTTATCAGTAGGGCACAAGAGCATAATTGGGTTGAGGGGTGTCTTCACTCAGAGCTTATCCTTTCATTAGGGCACATGTACCCAGCCTACCTCTACCCTCTAGTATATTCTAAATAAACTACTTTTTATACCAGCCAATGGCGTGGTCTTTTCAATATGTTGCTTTATAACGGTTGTTACTTTTTGATCGTTGTTTTTAGAATTAAAGCGGCTAAAAGGGTCTGAGGAGTCACTAAATCCGTGGGAAAGTTAATTAGTTGGCAACACTTCTTGTATCCTTCTCCTCAATCCTCCTTAGACTTCCATGTTTCTCCTTGCATGTGTCACTTCTCTTATCCTTTAAAGTCCTCAAAGGACCTCAGAGTCTTTGGTTATATTAAAGATGAAAGCCCTTTACAGTATATGGTAAAAACAAAATGCTGAGTATTATGGTGTGTGTAACAGGCAGCTGTGTATTCCTGCTTCCTGGATTGCCACTTACAGAGGCATTGACGCATACATAATCGCCACTAATTTCTTCAGAGCTGTTGACATTCACTTCTTTCATCCAACTTTTCTTGTAAGTCACTGCATGGTGTTAAAAAATAATTCCCCTTAGGCGGAAAATTCTCTAACAGGCACTCAGTTACAAGGCTTGGGGTTTTAAAAAGATGCTTCTTGAACATCTGTGCAGTGCGCAGGCAATTTGAGATAAGACTCACACCGGGGAAGTTAATTAGCAATATGGATCAGGCCTAATGAATACATGAAGTGTATCTCGAGATGTAAAAAGCACTGGATGCCTCTATTAAATACAACTTTTATAGGAAGCTCCATCTTAAATCTTACACGTATGCATTTTTATTTTATAATTACACCCATTTCCCGGATCTCATTTGTATAGTACAAATCATCGCAGGCTGTGAGGTTCCACGCTGCAGCCTCACAGACTGTAGCACCACGGTTCACTGAAAAAGCACACTGATTTATTTTATTTATTATTTCTTTTTATCTGTGTGATGGGAAGTAATTTGCTGTAATGCGTGATCGGGGCGTTTTTGAAAGAGCCATTTCATCTCGCTGTGCTGGTCCCTTTCTCTGTAGGGGAGCCCGGCTGTTCCTGTTCCCCCATCAACACCAGCCGCTGAAGCTCAAAGACTCTGCCGCTGCTGCTGCTGCTGACGCTAAATGAGACTTCACACCTCTCTTCGTTCTCTTCCTCTCCAATTCTTCTCCCTGTCGCTTTTTCCTACAATATCTTCCTCTTCAACTTTCTGTCTCGCACTGACTCTCTTTTAGTTTTGCTCATGTGGAAATGTGTCAAGAGGCAAACTATCATGAAAGTAATTCATTCCAGCAGGTGTTTGCAGCCTCAAAGCCACGTTCAAAACGAGAACAATGGTGTCAGCTTTTGTTATAATTATGGTTTCAGTGGGTGAATAAGCGATCAGTGTATTGCCACCCACTCTGCAGCCACATTTGTTTTAATAAGAGGTTTGATGCTGCACAATTTCAGGCATTTAGCTAAACAGCTGTGGCCTTGATGGTTCCCGTCGCCATAGCTGTGAAGAAATAAATATGATAAGTATTATGGCTCGCCAGATGGGCACATAGTAGGTGTTGCTCTGTTTATATAAACATAAAAGATTAAGACTCCATCCGTTGGTCCAGATCCTAAAAGTGGAAAAGATCAGAAACTGAATAGATATATATATATAGATATATAGATATAGACCTTTGGGTAGGGATTGTTTGTCAAACTATTCCCATCGTCAATAAAGAGCCATTATAGTGAGACAAAATCATTTTGAAGTACTAAAAAGGTATAGATGAAACAAAGAAACTTTTTGAGTTTGCTTCTCAATAAATTACATGCAACTAAAAAGAATCCAGAATTGTTTTTTCTTCCAATTTCAGTCCTTGCAAGTAGAAGCCCATAAACAAACTTGACAATAGACTTGAAAGACTCACAGGAAACACAAAATATACATATGCTATATTTTTGGGCCTTTTTGCCTTAGTTGAATAGGACAGCTGAAGAGAGACAGGAAATGTTGAGGGGAGAGAGTAGGGGATGAGATGCAGCAAAGGGCCGAGGTCGGATTCAAACCCATATCAGCTAAGGGACTATGGCCTCTGCACATGGGGCGTGCAACCTAACCGCTAGACTCGGCCTAGTTTTGTTTTATTCTATTTATTTTATTCAATTTGATTTGAAGGAAACTGCAGAGTAGTGTAACAATTCTCTGATATCATCACTTTGTGCAAAAACCTTACATCCCACATTCGATTATTCCACTATAAAATAACCTTTATAGCAGGGAAGTTAAAATCAATGTAATGTTGGGTATCCAAAACTTGGGTATACATGACACAACTTTGAGGATTTTTCCCCTTTAGTTTCCTCCTCTCCTCTTGCACTGCACAACTTGAGGTCGTATTAAATGCTGCTGTCACAGTTGTGAAAAAAGGGTACTTATCCTGTCTGCTTGACTCAGGCTCCCAATGAATGCCAAATGTGACTTGAAGGTGCTTCTCTATACATACAAAGTAGTACATGTGTTTGCACTGTGCAGTTCTATTCCTCTTCTGGCTGGGACGCATTATTATCCTTGTGTGTTTGTCCTTCCTCTCTGGCTCTGAACACTTGCATCAGAGATGTATTTTATTCTTCAATGACCTTGATGAACAATATTTAATGTTGTCCTTTTAGGTTCCCACTATAAACCTGACTTTACTTTGTTCAGGATTCCTTTCAGCCGGGCCGTCTTCAAAGCCTCCAGCATAGTGTTTCCCTATAAGCCATTTAAAGCTCTTTATTATTCTAGAGGGGGATTTTAAGGTGAAGGGTTTTCATCTTCATTTGTTTCATAATGTGAGCTTTGTTAACCTCTAAGAAAAAAAAAACGGAATATTGGATGAAGGGCTATAATAAACTTTTGACAGAATATTGGATTTAAAAGTGAAGCAGAAAGTGAAGGGTTGCACTGACACTACATAAGAGGTGAAGAAGCATAAAGACACCACAGTGGGAGATAACCTTCATCAGACAAGGCCAGACTTTGAGCTGAATTCAGCTCCTCTTACGCCTCATGGAAAGTGTTTTATCATCCTTATTAAGACGTCTGCTGACATGTCATCTCACAATGATTCTGTTCAATAGTAAATCAAAACTGTAGAGATAAATAAACCTCCTTTCTTGTGCTCAGACATAAAGTTAAACTGATGTGATCGAGATGTGTGGTGCATGGTAGCTTTGCTCACTCATAGCCAAAGACATCCCTTTTCAAAGAAATGGAGGGAGAATGACATTACGAGTAGCTATAAAGTAGACATTTAATGCTTGACTGATTGTACCGATCGCGGCGATGACATCAAATAATATGATGTGCCATTCAGTGGCTGGTTTCAATCATACAAAAGGTCATAGGTTTGCCGCTCTGACAAGTAGGCTTTACTCCTCAAATGATGGGTTTAAGCAGGAAAGAGGTACCTCTGTGCTCAGCTCTGGGCAACTTCTCAGAATGACTAATGAACAGACTCACTCTCTGAATACATTTCTTAGTATTTCGTAGCTGCTGGAATCAACTTCAGCTTTCAGGGCTCCATCTAAAGAAAGTAACAAAATAATCTACTCTGTAAGGTCCGTTAATGACACTTTATATCTCTTTTGTTTAGTTTGTATGTAAATAAAAGGAAACAATCTATGTTTCTATGCTTAACTTTGCCATGTGAAATATTTCCCTCTCTCTTTTTGGCTCCTCCATTTTAACCCTCAAAATCCTCTGGGGTGCCGCATCATAACCCAGTCATCATATATTTGGTGGATCGGTGTCTCATTGTTGTGAATGGTCATTATTTATTTGTATACTGTAGATATTCTTACTGTTCTGGTCTTAACTTTTTAAAGCATGTTGAATTGTTCTTATAAATGAATGGTGCTTTATTAATCAAACTTGCCTCAAGTGGCCTTGAGCCGAGCTAAGCTAAGCTAATCTTAACTGCTGATGATCGCTGCTATCTATGAAAATAGACAGATATAAGATTGGCATCAATCTTCTAATCCAACTCTCAAAAGAGAAGCCAATACATGTTGATGTTCTCAAATGTGAAGCTATCCCTTTAACTCTTTCCATGTTGTCTCTATTTAATCAGTGTTTTATGATTATTACATTATCCAATGCTGGAACTCATTAGCTGGTTACTGACTGTAAATTCAAGGCAATTTGTTTTTGAATAAATGCTGCATTACAAATTATTATATAAAACATAATTGAAATTCTTAAATATAACGCCAACCGTATATCAACAATACATCTGAATTTATTGTGGTTAAAACCTTTTTTTAAAGTATGTTAGCTGTTCAAATGTGTTGTGGAAAGTTCACTGAGCTTACAGTTATTTTTCAGCCCTTACAAGTCCTGTCTTGGACACACAAACATACACACACATACACACAGTTGTAAACATCCACATCTGGGAGCTGCCCACTACAATCACCAATCTTCCACCGTTAGCTGCTGAGCTGTTCCACTGGAGCAGTTTTGGGGTTTCTTCCCAGATCAAGGACGACTCAGCAGCTGTTGGCTGAAAGAGCAGTGGGCCCTTTTTCATTTATTTTCTCAACCCAAACTGGCAACCTTTCAGTCACCGCGGCTCATTCGCTCACCTCCAGGCTTCCTGGGTCTGACTTTATCTTTTTTTTCCACCAACACTTCCCTCAACACTCCTCTGTGAGAGGAAGGCAGTGGGGCTGTGCAGTTACATCCTACTGTGACGGCTTCATTGAAGCATTTAGAGGTTAATTTCCATTTTCAAGGACACCTCAACAAAAGCTGCTCTCTTAGACTTTGTCATACTCTCCCTGACACATAGACACACATATACCGAGAAGAAGGTATGTGAAAGACTAATATAAAAACATGGAGAGAAAGTGAGAGACAAAAAGAGACTGTGACAATAAAAAGTATTTGACTTATTTATCACAAATCATAAAAGGTCAATTTATTTAAGAAGGAACTTAAGGAAAACTGCGAGGCAAGGACAATAAGAAAAAAAGATTTAAGACGAGTCTAAACAGTTAGTGGGCGATGTGTGTGAGTTCATATACAGTATTTCTTTACAGAAGCCTGCCTACACACAGAAACCTCAGCGATACAGAAGAACTATCCTTCTGTATAATCCTCAATCTCACTGTCTGAACTCATACATACATGGACACACACGTGCTCTGATCTCCAATGATGATTAATTGCTCTTTCAGCACATCGATATGAAGCTTCAACAATGCTGAAAATGACAAAGACCACAGTCATAATGCTCCATCATTCACGTCCGTATCTCATTTAGGACTGCGGGAACACCATTATGTCCAGCCGTTTCTTTCATTTACACCGAAGGATGTATGACAGATTCTGTAGATCATTATGCATGGAGCATTAGCACCGTATATGTAGAAATATGGCGCTACTAACCAGATACTCACTCTACAATGACCTGAAGTAATAAAGCACATAGAGGAGCTGGATGAAATATTCAGCATTGCACTGCTGCTAACAAGATACTATCATGATATAGATTCTCCATATTATGACACACAAATCCCCGCACCATTGTTAATTTAATTTCAGCTTTTTATAAAACAATTACCATAAAAAAAGAAGGAACATGCCACATGCCGAGGCTGCGCTATTATTGAGCTCACAAGGTGTCAAAAATAATAAGGCACTAAAACTCTGTGTAAAATATAAAAACTACTCTGCTGATTATGAATTTGAAAGAAGTGCTGCCGTTTATTTCCAGTTTACTCTAATGAGAGAATGTTAAATTAAAATCATGTTACTTTGTAATTGGCCTCCCACCACCAAGGGCCAATAAACTAATTCACAGCTTTGTAAAATTCATTAAAAAACAATGAAGTACAAAACTAAGGGTCAAACACACGTGCGCGCGCACACACACACACACACACACACACACACACACACACACACACACACACACACACACACACACACACACACACACACACTCACACTCACACACACACACACACACACACACACACACACACACATACACACACACACACACACACACACACTCACACACACACACACACACACACACACACACACACACAGGTTTCAAGTTCCTTATTCTTACAAAATAAGCAGGCTAAGTGTGTTGGAACAATATGGAAAAATATTAATGTAACAGTTTCTTATTATTGCGATGAACAGATTCTGTGTTTTCCTAGTGACAGCTGTCAGCTGCTGTAGAAATGTAAATGAACCACAAAATGCTTCAAATTCCACTTGTGTTTGGTTTGTTTCAAAGAGCATTACACGAGTAAATAGAAAAGGGTTTGCATTTTCTTTTTTAGCATCCAGTCTCCATTTATAAACAGCAACTGATTTAAGTACTCAGACTGTAAGTAGATGTCACACTGTAGCAGCGTGTGCCGTCAGCTGGGCTGTAGTTAACTCCTGCATTCAAGATTGGAAACCAGTTTAGCCTGGTATCCTTCAAAATAACCAGCAAAGGGCAGTATATATGGTATACTCCATACCACTGTTGAAGTATGTTCTATGCATCACATACTGCATATTTCCTTCGATTGTAGTATGTAGTATGTTCTGGCCAGGCCTTGCTCGAAAAAGAGGTCATTTGATGTCAAGCAATTCTTGCCTGGTAAAATAAAGGTTAAATAAAAAATAAAATAAATAGTATTTTTCTATTTCAATGCTCAGATTACATTTTCTATTTGGTCATTAACTACCCTCATGTTTGTACACTTCCTGTCTGTGAATTTTTACTCTTCGTCCTGTTAGTTTTTGTGTTTCCTGTTTTATTTTGTATGTTCATGTCTCCTGTGTGCTTACCACACCTTCGTTTGTTTCAACTGTTCACCAGCCTGTTGTTGCCTTCACACACACCTGTTTCACGTTTTCTGTCAGCTGCCCTGCATATAACAAGCTAGTTTTTACCTTTCAGTTGCCAGATGATTGTGTGATTTTTTTTTTGCTGTTGGTTCCTAATCTGTTCACTCTGTTTTGTACAAAACAAAAACTGTTCACTCTGTTTTTGCCTGCCAGCCTTTCTGGAATATTTGTAAGATCAGCTCTTTGTTTGTAATTAAATATATTTGTGTGTGCTGCATCAGCCTGCCCGTCCATATTATTTTTGTGCCTGCATTTGGGGTCCAGTTATCTTGTTCACCTACAGCTTGTGACAGAGGGGACCGGTTTCACCCTGAAGGTGCTCTTCCTGTATCACAATCACTCACTTTACATTTTCCTTCAGTTCACAAGGCTCTTTACTTAAGAAATCAAACATTTAACACTCTACAAAAAAATAAAATTTAAATAAGTACGAGCTGCATTCTAAGAAATTGAATACATTGATGCATTTTTTTCATCGTAGCAATGTTCTGTTATAGAGAAGTAGAAGACGTCTGAATGCCATAACCGACCAATCAGTATTAAGTATTCAACACATCAGCCGTTTGATAAATAATGACGTTTCAAGTATGACTGATAATAATAATTGTAACAGTTGGGAGTCAAGCCGGTCCCTGGCAGCAGGTGGTACACGTCAATGATCCATAGATCCTGAGAAAAAAAGGGAGTAAATAAACTCCCAGCATGTAAAGTTGGTAACATGAATAAATGGGACACAAATGCATACAGTACAATGCATATTTCAGAGTAATTAATCGCTAGTGTCATTGCACTGGAGAAACCAAAGAGTACAAGTCCATGTATTTGTCTTACTTGTTGTAGCAGGAGGTGTTCCTATTAACATGAACAATGGCTCTGTTCTGTTCGAGTGTCAAATCAGGTGTAAGAAATAAAATAAAAGCCAGGGCCTTAAAGAGGAAGTAGTAATCAAGGTGGCAATTTAAAGCTGTGAGTCTGTCACTGTTACATGTATTGTAGAGCTGTGAAAAAAGTGCTAATTGGATAATAACTCTCTTGTTACTCTTAAGCCCTTTCATACATGAACTGCTGATAATTTGCAGACAATTTCAGGACAACGCTGTCTCAGAACCACACAAAACTGAGGGCTTGATACACAAAATAATTACACTGCTTTTGTTCCTGCTATAGATGGAAGTGAATAAAAGCAAGACTGTATAATTCACAAAACACACGCAGAGGGTTAAGTGTATCTCTGATTGCACTACAGAGCAAACAGCGGCAGCGTCTCTGTGCGTTAGTGCTGGTTGCACAAAAAAATGAACCGTTAATGCAGTCATCTGGGAGATAAACGTTCCTCTTTCTATGAAATGCAAAAAGACGTCACATATACCCATGCTTACAGCTACACTCAGTAAGAATGGAGAAAAAAAGAGCGTTTGTTGAGATGGGATGGTATCTGTGCTGGAGTATTTACAAGACATGTCACATGTAAACTTTCCAGTCAACAAGAAAATAATCCCACCAAAGCATAATTCAGGCAAATGAGAGCAGTTAGGTGTCTAAAGCAGAGAAACTCCACTCATCATGGACATCATCACTCTGCCTACTCACTCAAGGAAAATGTCCGAGATTGTTATGTGCTGCCTTTACACATCGGTCATCCTGATTTTGTGCAGACTTTTTACTAGAGGGCAGTAGAACAAAGTCAGCATAAAATGATCACTAGACCCCATGATGCATGCTCTTCATATGATGCATAATGCAAAGTAGTACCAATGGTTTTGTTTTATTATGCACATTTACTGCCGTACTGGAATACATTTTTTTGTCTTCATTGACAACTTCTTGGCTTGACCCTGATGTTGTTCTGTTTGGTATGTATAGTTATCCTGATCTCAAAAATAACTGAGCTACACAACACGCTTCTACTAAACTATCTGTGGAAGAGCCAGAGATCTAGGTGCAGCTCATGTCAGCTCAGCACACCAATGAGGATCTACTCCATACAATCAGACAAGACTGGATTTGAAATCACTGCCACCTTAACGATCTGTAAACCAGGAACAAACACACTGATTGCAAGGTACAGTATATTGTTGATGACATGCTTCATATAAACTGTTCAGTCTGTTGACTTTACACATCTAATTAGCAAAATGCCTACGTGTTAATAATGACTTCAGTGCTTTTTGATATTGTGAGTTGCTTCCTCTCATGCTGCCATGGCAACACTTTATAATGTGTGCACTAAAATGAATGCTGAAGACAAATACAAGTACCACTAGAGTTACTTTCCCTAATGCACTCACTCAGTTAGTAACTCAGTTACTTTTTGTAACTTGTTAGTGTGACATACTTCTTTTCAGTAGCTTCCCATCACTGGTCAAAACTGGAAACCTAAATGAAAGGGCATCATTTTGGTTACATCCCATAACTGTCATTAAAACCCCAAATAGTTTATTACAGTTTAAATTAAGTGTGAATTAATAATTTAACAAATTAATTAAGCTTAATGTGTATTAATATGCATTTATCTTCAGAAAGAGCAAGGCCAACAGCCCCCCCTCCTCTCTGTCTCTATGGTAACCTGTAGGCTCCTACCTCCTGCTTTATCCTAACACAAAAAAGCAAATATAAATGAAGTTTCACATTCTCAGGAATAATATATTATAATGTTATTCCCCAAAATTGTGAAAGACTCCTGTAATCAGTTGAAGCTGGGAAGAAAGAACCTGAGGTGAACCCTTGGTTTATTGTTCACACTCAAATACAAAGACGTAAATTGTGGCTTTGATGCTGAGAATGACAACTTCAGCACGAAGAAAAGCTGACATCTTTGTTCCTTGTGAATGACCTCTGGTGCACACCGCAGTTTTAAACTTGCCTCCCTCAGATTTTTCTTTGTATCCCCCTAAAATAAAAACTTTTATTCTGGCGGTGAAAAATAAACTCAGAATGAACGGTGGTCACGGAGGGAGGAGGATTTGCTAAAAGATGCAATTGATCTCTTTATTCCTGAAATAATTTGTATGGCTTGGCAACCACAGCATCATCCCTTATCAACGTCTGCCAAAAACCAGGCACGGGGCCTCCCGTGTGTAAAAAGAAAAAAAAAGAAAAAGAAAAAGAAAAAAAAGCTCTGAGAAATAATGCTTCTCATCACCAGCAAGACTGGCAGAAGAGGATCAAATGAAAAGGGAAGACCGGGGAGAGGTGGAGCAGAGGGGAGGGAGGCAAATGATGAGAGGCAAAGAGGGCCTTCAAACTTTTGAGATTTACAAAGAAGACGGATCAAGATGGCAGCGGGTGAGACAAAAGAAGTGAAACCTGTGAAGAGTAAACATTTACCACTGGGGAAGATGTATCCAGGTCTGCACAAATGAAACTCAGAAGCTGTTCAAAGTACACAGATTTTGTATGTGAACCTGAAGCTTTAATAATCGACTCTTATCCTGTGGTGTTTCTCCAGTAGGCTCTAGCGTCTTGCTTGACCCTTCAGGGCTCAGATATCATTGAATAAGTTTAACATTTTGTTCCACTGTAATACATTTTTTATGCCCTCTGTGGATCAAAACCACGTTCCATTATAAGATAACACTTTCTGTCTTTATCTCAACAAGCAATTTGCTTTTACAAACACAACTGGTCATTTTTCATCTCAGTTTCTGCGTGTCTGCAGAATAAGATAAACCACCCCCCCCATTCAGTTAAGATTTATCCTTTTATTGTGATGGGATGTTAAAAGTATAAATGATAAAGCTGGCAGGTGTTTCTAAGACACTGATTACTAAATACTTCTTTAAATTTAAGCAAAACCTTTGATTGAGTACGTCCAAGACAAATAAATATGCCACCAATGTGTCAACAATGGAAGTATTCAGAGTTTATGAATGCAGCATTGTTGATTAAATCTCCTTTGCGAAGCGTTTTATTTTATTGATTTGGCTTTTCTGTTTGTTTCCTTTTTTTTTTTTTTTTTTTTATGTATGCCAACGCACATCATGTGTGTCAATATTTGCAAAAAGGATGTGTGAATAGAACATAATACCCCTCTTCTGAAAACAACACGGGAGCGGAGAAGACGCAGCATTTGGAGAAAGATGAAATAAAACACGGCCCCTCTGTGCAGCACATCACAGGCAGCCGAGCCGGCTTCGACGCTCCTGTCTCGGCAAACGCTAACATCCTCAAATCAGCATTCCAGAGGTGAAAAGTTGTGTATAAATCAGCTTATCTTTGAAGTCTATTCTCCTGATTCACTGTGGTTTAACTGCCTTGAGTCCGCCTGTCTCTCCTCAGGTAAAGGAGGAGCTGGCAGTGGAAGAGAATCAGGGGTTTTATTTTTTTACTGCAGGTGTTAAAAAATGCAACTCTGTCTTTGTAATGTCTCCAAATGCAGTAATGTGGTGAGTTTAAACCAGACCTTATCGTATAGAGTTAAACACGTCCCACGAATCACAGCTGACAATTAATGCAGGATAAAAGAAAGAGCCATACAGTTAAAAACCTCACATTCGTAGGATGTGATCTGTGAATGCTTGTTTTTCTGACACCTTCACTGCAAGTTAATGTGCAAACAGCAATCGCTTTAAGCCACAGTAGAAAGATAGTGATCGATGACCCACCAGACTTTATTTGCCACAATGAGATGGGTTATTATTTGAGCTCAAATGCCAAAGAATGCTTAAGTTGGAAACAGCTTTTTTATTAAACGATTCTTCTGAATTTAGTATTTTTTGTCTTTGAAAGAGGATATTTTGCTGTGGAATAATGTATAGAGGGAATGAAAAAGAAGCTATATCACAGAAGATAAGAAACAAAGTGATGACTATTGCATACTCAGTGTAGCATTTTGTTTGCACAGTCAAGCTTTTTCAGAGTGAAATCAATTCTTACTCCAGGCAGAAGTAAGTAAATTCTCTGGCTTGAAAATAATAATAAAAAAACAATCAATCAATTTATGTTCTTGTGTTTCAAAAACATGAGCCAGATATGGCCATCAAACAGGCGGTGGGGGTCTGGCACCGTGTAGTTTCTAGAGCGCCTCTTCTTTTTGCATTCTTCATACGGGATGGAAATAAAGAAACGTTGGTTCAGCACGTTGATCAAAGGTTTATAAGTGTAAAGCATAAAGCCATCCACAATAAGGATGTGAGTCTCCGCCTCCTTATTGTCAGACTTTGGGATGATCTCAGTATCCAGGGCGTTATGAACGCCATGAGATTTCTCAAACTTCACCGGGTTTTCCAACCATGCGTATGTCGCACTCATCAGTGTGTATTCATTCAGAAACAAACAGTTGTTTTAGTTGGCTGACAGCTGAGCTTTGATCACACACCGAGGTCATTTCAAATAACGTTTCGTTGGAAAGTACATCTCAAGTGTCTTAACATGTATTCACTCTATGTTCTCTCCTTTGCTTTGGTTCTTTAAATACATCTAGATACAAGTAAGACACAAGGTGACATTGGGGAGACACCTCAGGGACATACAAGCTCTTCAGCTGATATCTTGTTCTTATATTGTTTATTTTGTTATTGTATTGTTCTTTTTTTTTAGCTTTATTCAAAAGGTTTGTTTATATGTGTTATGTACTGTGCAAAGTCACTATTTGCTTACTGCTGTCAGTGCTGTGAAAAATAATTTCATAATTTCATGGACAGTAAGGACAGTGGATAGAGTAGGAAACCAGAGATAGAGAGAGAGAGAGAGAGAGAGAGAGAGAGAGAGAGTAAGGAGTTACATGCAGGAAAGGAGCCACAGGTTACATGGTGGGCTCAGTGGTAGAGACGGGCGTCTCAACGGGAACTCCACACTATACTACTGATAATACAGTTGTCCATGTTTTTTTGAATGTTTTGCTAGGTTTGCATTTTTGCCTTTATTTGATAGGATTGCTAAGGAGAGAGAGGAAATGTCGGGAGCAGAGAAAGGGGGTCGCATTTGAATCAACGACTGAAAACAGCTGCTTTGATGAGAAATACAGCCTCTGTACAAGGGGTGCGTGATTTAACTGCAAGCCTTGCCGCGCCCCTCGTTCTTTTTTTTATTTGCTCTTTGTGTGAGTTTGTCTTTGTCTGCAAGTAAGAGCCAAGTGTAACAAGTGGCAAAACACAAAAAAGTTATCTCATGACATAAACACGGTAGATCATACTCCTTGTAAGAGTATTTGCAAAAATGTAACTAAATCCAACCACATTCATGCCATTGTTGCAGTTAAAAACCCCAGTTAAGAAAAATACAACATAGGAAATGTATGATAGAAAAATCATCACAACTGGATGTTGCCAGTGTACCACAATGTGCAGCAGTTTGTTACTCATCATGAGGGCCCTCCTAAACACACTGACCTTTGTGCGTTCCTTTTAAATTGACTTTGGTTAAAGGGCAGTGCTCCTCAGCTAAATGTCACCACTGGATTGTTCCTCTTGGCGGTCTCTTGTTGAGCATGAGCGGTCCTTCCCTCTGCTAATTCTTCCATGTGGTTTGACAAGGCATCGACCAAGTCTCAGAGTTCCCAGAGTCTGGAACAGTGTGGCTGTAAGATATAAAAGAATTCAAATACACTTCCTGTCATAGTTATTCAAAATGTCATGAGTACAGTGATTCTGTGCATGTTTGTGTATTAATGTCTGCATGTCAACTCTGGTTCTTCCTCTGAAAGACAAACCAGGGTGGACATTATTATTAAAACAATCATTTAAATTTTTAGAGGACTGCCACAAGTCAGCTCAGGGTTGTGATTTAATCCTTCATAAATCTTTAATACCTTTTCCTGAGTTGGAGAAGTGTGAAACAGACTGATGAAACTAGAGTGGGGCGCTGATTGAAAGGAAGGAGGCAGGAGAGAGGGGGGGCAGTCAAAAAAGAGGATTTTTGGACAGTGTGTTAAAAGAAACATGAGGAAAAGACAAAAATTGGCATGCCTCCAACTAAAGTTCCTAACAAAGTTTTACTCACGATTTTAAACATTTTTGCGATATGCTGAGAATTGCGATGTATATTGCGATTTAACTTTTTTTAACTGCATATTAGGTCCACAAAAGTAAAATCAAGAACTGTTTTGTCAAATAAGAAAACATTCTCAGTCTCTTCATCCCAGTTCAGTCTATTTCTACACAAAGGGAGTCGAGCCCCCAGACTTACCAATACTGATGAAACCCTGTAAAAGACTGAAAGCACCTCACAATCTGAACTGTTGGTATTTCAGTCGGATGGAACTTAACTGGACATGTGTAGACAACTGTACAATTGCAACATTTTTAACAATGCAACTTGTTCAAAAAGAAACGTGCAAGCCCTTCAGCAACACAAATCTAAAAATGCTATTAATATAATAAAAATATCAATACTTTGGGGCGCCGGTGGCGCATTGGTTAGTGCACGTGCCCCATGTATGGAGGCTATAGTCCTCCAAGCGGGCGGCCCTGGTTTGAATCCCACCTGTGGCTCCTTTCCTGCATGTCTTTCCCCACTCTCTCTCTCTCTCTGATTTCTGACTCTACCCACTGTCCTCTCTCTCCAATAAAGGCATAACACGCCACAAATGAATCTAAAAAAACATGTCTACCAGTTCAGCCTAAGAATCACTTCTTATCCCCAAATATCATACATACAAACTCCTTTGTCCCAGCCCTCTTCATGTCATATGATATTTGAGGTATTTGGCATGTGTGTGACACTCATAGGACTTTTGGCTCATTCTGAAATTGCTGTGATTTAGATTTTACAAACTTAATGCATCGCAAACACAACATTTGGAGCACAACTTCAAATACTGAAAAAAAACAACAATGAGCTGAAAATCTTAAAAACAGAATAAAATGTATTAGAACAATAAAGTGGAACTTGTCACTACTACTTCCTACTACTTCTTATGAAACCCCAAATCCCTTAAATATAGAGTATGTGTTAATGTTATATTTTTAAATAGCTTTCAATATATAAAAGGCCATTCTTTTGAGATAATAGGGCAAGAGCTGTTTGAAGCAACTCATCGTGTGAGAAATCACTTCTGTCGGTTTTGTCCTTTGCAAAAACTGTGCTGACTATGAGCACATTACCGTTGGGCATACAGGTAACCAAGTGCAAACTTAAATTCATATTCCATCATACCTCCTCAAAAAAACCTCAGGGAATTCATTCAGTAAACCCTCCCAGTGATGCCTCAGTGCAGGCGGTGAATCTTAAAAGAGACCTGAGCACAAAGACAGATGGCTGAGAAGCCGAGACAGCCTACACGCCGAGGAAAAGACAGAGATAATTCAGGTGGTGAGCCACCCTCGCTGAAATACTGAGAGCGCCGTGTTTCCCTACGACGAGAAGTTGAGAGTCAGCTCTTGCAATGAAGTGCCTCATCTCATGACTCACACACACACACACACACACACACACACATGCGCACACGCTCACACACACACACACACACAGCGCCATTAGCAAGAGCTACTCTATCAGACAGAGCAAACACTCCCACTTTTAATATTTAATAATGGCAAACATAGTCTCGCTACGAGTGCCTGTAAATACACACACATAAATGGGTGTGGGGAAAATAGGAACTAAGCCAACATCTCTAGGTGATGTGAAAAGCAATGCAAATGTTTCCATGATTTCCTATTTGAAGCGTTTAACCAACTGAGTCTCACTGCTTAAGACTTGCACACTATATACGAAAAACATTCATCCTTTTGGGGCTTTATACAGTGGTGCATGAGGACCAAGTGAGTGAAGGATGGGGCATATCCATTAGTATCAGGGTCAGAGGCTATGTTGTTCTGTTGTGCCTCATTTATCTCTCCTCATACATCGGATGTATCAGGGGGGCTAACCACAGAAGTGCTAGACCATACACATCCAATACACACACAGATAGTGAACAGTGCAGTCCTGGGCTATGTATCTGCTGTGGCAGTCTAACTCCTGAGGTACCATCTCTTTCCCCTCCTCTCTGATGCTGCAGAGACTCAACTTCCCATCTGATCGATAATATGACAATTTGACAAAAATGGCTTTGATGAGGATTAATGGCTATGGATCCTCTTTTCTGGCCTCCTGACAAGCAAACCTAAAGTGGATGTTACAGCAATAAAGAATGTTGTAAAAAAATAACATCCTACCATAACACTACATCGAAAACATCTTCTTAAAACTTTGTTTAGAAATCTCAATCAGGAGACAAACAAGTAAAAAACTCACAAATAGGGCTGTGGTCATTTTTCTCAAGTAAAGAAAAGATAAAATAATGGAAATAGTCTTTGTTGGAAACTTGTTTTGTGTTTCTAACCTTTCACATCATAAAAGGTTGTGCCGCACTGAGCAGAAGTCTGGAATCACTTATTTTAGTGATGTCAATGTGGGGTCAAACTAGTGAAAAATAGGGTTATTGTCATTCCTCTCAACTAAAGACTCAGTGAGAAAAAAATCTGGTACACGTAGAGTGTTTCTGATTTTTGTGGAAACATCTCGTATCACTTAGATAAGAGTTTCAGTCTGGGGGCAAACAAGTAAAAAAAAGAGATATGGGGGTTATTATTTCACTTGACTGAAGCTAGGATTATTCATAAGTACATTCTCTGTCTCCGTTAGTCCCTTTGTTTGTGTTTCTAATTTTGGACATTCTTGACATTTTTCCAAAAAGTAAGAAATGCATTGAACCAAAGGTAAAACATCTCAAAAGATTTTCAGTTGAAAATTTTGCAAATTTTGGGGCCAAAGCAGTTAAAAACTGGTGACGTAAGGCTGTTGTCATGTCTCTGAAATGAAAACAAGTCAAGTATGTGTACATTCTGTCTCGTTGTCTGCGTCTTGGTCTGTGTTCCTAACTTTTTAGATTAAAAAGAATGAGCATCATCATTTCCGTTTCATGCAGCCACAAACACTGTGCTTCTCACAAACATTTCCAGTAAGGGTTCAGAATCCGGTTAGAGTGCCAGCTGTGGCTTTTCCCACACACATCTATGGCTGTCTGTCTGTCTCCCCTATTATGAATGCAGGCACCTCCGCTGCTGCAAAGCAATTTGTCCCATCCTCTGTCTCTTCTGCTCCTCGTCCCTCTTCATCTCTCTTGTTCTACTTTCTCAAGTCTGTCAATCACTTTACCTCCCATTGCGTAACATCTGACTGTCTCACCTACGAGACGGAAGCCTTCAAAGAAGTGATAGTTTTTAGAAATGGTTTCAAGTCTGCACCGCTTGTTTTTGTTCAGATCCAAAGGGAAACATTTAAAAAACTGTCCTTAAGTACTGTTTTTTGATAGATAGAGTTACATGGAGGGTGTGAGTGTTTCAGGGTAAGGGGAAGGAAAAATGTTCTTTTGTGAAAACATAAAAAAAAAAAAATGTTAAGGTAATAAAGTCAAACCTAAACATAGATAAGCAGCATTTATAAAATAGAAAAAATAAGCTTACCCTACCTTTATTTCTGGGATCAGATCTGATGTTGCACCCATTTATGGTGTCACAACTAATTATACATACTGTATTATCAGGGATATTGTCTTAAATGTTACAACACTTTGGTTTTCATGAGATTGATCAAATGTTGCATACTGTTTACAACTGGCATTAACCTGCAATAAAATGTTATAAACCAATTAGTTACCTATTCCAAAAAGCAGACAGAACCTTGGCTTTGACATAAACAAAAAGTTACTGCTTTTTAAGACCGAAGCAACAACATTACATTAAAGAAGTATACAACTTCTATTTACATTTAAAAAAAAAAAAGAATTACTCAAATGTCAAAATGATTATTTACAGAGTTGTCATTAGTTCACGACTGTTCAACGCATCCCATGTCTGAAAACGTACATAATGGAAAAACTTGATCTTGGAAGTGACTAAAAAAAATAATTCAGACATTTAAGCCGAATCTCAAACTTCCTTTGACAACATAACTTGGGCGTGTTCAATAAGTTCAAACGATTATCTTTTTATTAAGTGCCTCTACTGGTTATTCCAACAAAGCTGACAACAATGGCATCAGAAGGTTTAGCAGCCTAACCTTGGCCTGGATACAACCTAGGTGAGAAAATGTTGGGATTTTCTAGATATTTCCATTTTTTTTCCTATTCATGATATCACAGTTGAAATACTTCTGATGTTCACTCTCAAAAAGACAATATTGCTTTACCCTAAACTGACAGTAGAATAACTTGAAGTGTTTCAACCTAAAATGCTTCTCATGTTAAATTTCTCTGACCGGGGTCAAACTGGGGTAAGCATTAATTCCTGGAAATTTCACAACTGGATCCGCCCCAACAGTCTCTCACAGTTAGATGCTGTATTTAGCACCTGCTTGTCCCACTTCAGCTATTCCCACACCTTACACTGACATTTAGCGAGAGTAAATTCAAATACTGTGCAACCTCAAAGACACATATGATGTGATAACACGGGCCTTGTTCTCCTTGTTAAGTAGTGTTAATGTTAAAACTATTAAGGCCTCTGATTATCAGACACTGACCTGAGGCCAGTGCTGACCTGACCAAACTGACAAATTCACAACAACAACCCAGTAGATCATCCGTCAGAGTGGGAGCTTCCCCTGAAAGACAATTATAATACTCCTATTTCCATCTTCTCCGCCCACATGGAAAGTAGTAGGTTTTGTTGGGAGGATAAAGATAAAGTTAAGCAGCAATTCGAGACTAAATGAGTCTACAGGATGGAGAGATGACTATTTAAAGGAAAAGAGGAGGAGGAGGAGGAGGAGGGAGATTTTTTTATGGAGAGGAAGCCACAGAAAAGTCGAGGGCGGGATCAGACTGTGGGAGTTCTGCTGTGCTGGAGAGAGATAGAAGCCACTATGGTGTGACAGTGCCCACTTAATGCAAACTGACAGGAGGAATCATCCACACTGTCAGTCTGGGGGAGTCAGCTCAGGGTACGGGGAATGAAGGGAATGCAAAAGGTGCGTGTAAGTGTGAGCATGTGTGAGGGCATATAGAGTTGGGAGTGTGACGACTGTAGGGGGAGTTCCTCAGAAGTAGTTGACAGAGATGGTCTTTGTTTTGATTCAGTCTTTTTTCAAACATTTTTTACTGCATGAAATTTTTTTTTTTTTTTTCCCATCGGCTGACTTATTTAGGCCACAATGCAGCTGCTTCTCCAAACTGGATAGATCTGCTGCAATGCAGATATTTGTTGAAGTATACGGAAAGTTAGCTTGAAATGGTAAAAATGCTTATTATGCCATGAACGTTAAGGATCTCAATAAGCACACCAATTTGTAAAAAACCTTAAAAACATTGGTAAATGAAAAAAACAGCTTCTGTGTGGTAGAACAGTCACACTGAATCAAACACTTACTGTAGTTTAGTCATAGACAGAGGCCTGCTTCAAAGGACGAAGCAGGAGTCCTACCATCTGAAAATGATTCATTTCAAATGATTACTGAATGCTAAGCTACCTAATGTTCTGTTTTCCATATTATAGTCAGCAGTACGCATACACCAGCCACATTTTCCATTATGTCAGAGATTCCCATATTTGTATGAATGCAATGCTGAATAATTGTAAGCGGACATAGTGGAGTAAGCAGATGAAGAAATGCTGTGTGCAATTATTATTGTGTGCAGTTATGTAATGTTGTGTGTATGTTTAAGAACCCAGTAATCAGTATAGAAAATGTAACAAAATGTTCAGTCTTGCACTCTTATGTACACAAGACCCTAATTTACATTCTAGTGGCTTTAGTTTCACACAGATTATTACATCGCATTTTTTTTGTAAATGTAAAAAAAGAAGTGTGGTGTTCATGAGGGTAATGTTTAATTTAATTTGCTGGGATATCAAGCTTAAAATTCAGAGACAGGGTGTTTGTTTGGTGCCCCGTGTCACTCTTTTAGTGCTGTTCACTTGTTCTTCTTTGTTGGGCAGATATATGGCAGTCTGTTTTATTCTGAGGGAGAGAGAGATACAAGGCCAATTGAGGATCTCGTAGTGCTTCCTTGCCCTCCATTTCAGTTTATTTTACTGGAGCTTTATTGGCATGCCTTTTGGTGAAAACATGGTATTATGGCATCAAGTTTTTTTGGGAAATGGACTGAAGTCGTCAATCAATATATGTGACTGAAGGGCTCGTCGCTGCCTGCAGCCAGCGCACACACTTACACACACGCCGGCACACATACCGACACACACACACACACACACACACACACACACACACACACACACACACACACACACACACACACACACACACACACACACACACACATACGTCAAACTTTTCCCTCTCTCCCAGTGCTCCTAATCAGTTAGTCAAGCACGACATTGTCCTGCTTTCCCTCTGCGTTTCAAACTGCGACCATGGTTGAAGTCTCGAGAGTTTTATTTGATCTTGCATACATTTATATGAGTTCACTCTTACCGTGTGGTGCGTTTCAATTGTGTTTCACTGTGTCCCGTTTGTGTGCCAAACGGAGGCGGCTCATTACCGCATAGTTTATAGGCGGATGTGGCGCGCAACAGTGGTTACATGATTTGAAGAATTTGATTAAATGTTTGTTCTGACTTTATCTCCACCTATATGTTGTTGAGGTGTTAATTAAAATGTTTAGTAACATACTTAGAGTATCTTTGTTTAAGGTAAATTTGTATACAAGGTTTAAATCATTTAATTCATAAGAAAATGTGTTTTTGTTCATGACGCCCAGTGGGAGGGGCTTCTGATTTAAAAGATGGCTGCCTTGTTTGTCCAAGTCAGTCTAATTCTGGTTACTGAGATGGTCACAGCTGCTTGAAGACTTTTGAAGAGTTTTGATTGTTCATGTGGAACTTTATGGCAGTCGCTTTGTTTGTAAATAGTATTTTTCCTGTTTTTAGATTTTTGCCACTTTTGTAAATATCTTTCACTATACTTTGGGAGGCCGACTAAAAAAAATAACAACATCACTGCATCCTCAGCTCGTCAAGTACCAGAATGAGGCAGACGTCAATCTGCGAGAGGTCCAGATGAGTCAGAAGACTTGGTAAGACCAAGAGGCTCGACGTCATGAGTTTCCGCATGGCCAGATAGTTCTGCTGCTTCCTCCAATAGCATGCGCCTGGCAAAATGGCAAGGCCTGTATATCATCACCTGCAAAATAGGCCCGTTCACCTATGAGGTCCACCATCCCGAGAAGAAATGACCAAAAGAGATCTTCATCAAAGTACTTTAGTAAACAGATTCTTCAATGTACTAAGATAAAAGCTAATAACTCAAACATGAGAAATCAGGAAAATAAAGAACGTTTGTACACAAACCTAGTGATGCTAAAATGAATAAAAATGATGAATGTTTTTTAAATCTTATGCTTGAAAAATGGAAGTCATGTGTGTTGATTACTTTTTTTCAGTTAAGGTGAAATTATAAGATGAAATCATCACTGAGTTTTTGAGTTTGAGTGATCATTCAATAGAAACAAAACATAATTTATCTGAATATGTTTTCATTTAAAATGATTTGCATGAAAATGAATAATTCAATATGCATTTACTAAATCAAAACACAAGTTATTAATGATACTTTACATTTAGATGAGGTCTAGATTTTACTCTTTGTGAATTATGATGTGACAAAAATCAAGTTTACCTCATGCAAAGATAATTGGAGTAATGACTTCCTTAAAAAAAGTGAAGACAAACTGCCTTTGAGTTTGTTGTTTGAGACGGCGCTTCCTTCAGCATGTTTATTTATGCCCTCCCTCCCCCTCCCACCTTTTATATCAACTGCAAATCAGGCTGCTAATCTAATTATGTGGATTTTGTAAACAATCTCAATGTATTGCTTAGTTTTTTTCATTATCATTTGTCTTGTTTGTCACGTTGTTCACCAATAAAACACAAGGTCCAATTCCATGAAGTAGACCATTTTGCAGCAACATATGTTTTGGTCACCGTAGATTTGTATTTAATTTAGAAGGAAATCTGCAACCTGAGCATTTAGTGCCGCCGTATGCCACACTGATCCTTCAGACCTGAACTCTTACTTTTTGATTTATGAATTTTGGCAGACAGTGTGTAACCAAAACTTGAAAAACAAACAATGAAATCTGGACTTTAAATTACAGTGAAAAAGGTACATTTTATACATTCAGATTTTCAGCTAATTTAAGTAATATAAATAGAGATCTCTTGTTTATTATCATTTCATGACATGATAGAAAATCACAAAATATGTGTGACTATGTCACTAACTCCACCGAGCTAAGGTCCTAATGTCGCTGTCTATTACCGGCTTGCTCTGCAGACTTGTTAGAGCAGCTCCTATGTAATTAAAGAAAAAGTAAATGACAGAGATTACATAGAAGCCACATGTTGAAGCTCTACCTTGAGAGAGATTCTGTTCCTTTGCCTTCTGTTAGTGAAGAAAAGAAAACAGTTTTGGAGCTGTCCAGTGCTGAACCCATTCAAAAGGCCCTGGCAGCCATGGAGCTGTCCAGTGCTGAAATCACCAAGGCACTGGCTGATTCAGGCATGATGAGAATGTTGTGGGTTTCTCCATTGCTGTTTTGCAAGGACAGTTAAGGACTGAAAAGTTGTCCAAACTTGATGACTGTTTTCTGCAACTAACCCAGGTTCAACGTGAGGATGTGGTCAGTTTAATGAATTCTTATGTTTCTTTGTTTTCAGATGTGAAGAGTCAAACACATGTGCTCAAGCATGATATTGATGTAGGAGACCCCACCCTGATCAAACAACATGCCTATCAAGTAAATCCTGACAAATGTCTCCGTCTACTGAAGCGGGCTGACTACATGCTTGAGAACGACATTGTGGAACGCAGCTGCAGTTCGTGGTGCAAGTCTGATGGCTCTGACAGTTTCTACCCCGATTCCTGTAAAGTAAAAGGAGTCACAAAACCTGATTGTTGTCCTCTTCCTTGGGTTGAGAATTGTGTTACCATGTTGGTAGTGCCAATTATGTGATGAAACTCAATCTATTAAAAGGCTATTAGCAGTTGCCGATGACTCCTTGAGCGAAAGAAATATGGTCATTTGTGACCCCTGACGTGTTCCTGCAGTATTCGGTTATATCGTTCTGTGTGCATAACGCACCTGCTACTTTTCAACCTCTTGTTAATACGGTGTTGTCAGGTCTATTGGGGTGTGAGGCTTACCTTGTTGTTAATGTGGTTTACTCAAGTTTTTGGGACGATCATGTACAGCAGCTGCGAGTTGTGTTTGACCAGTTGCGTGATACCAGTCTCACTCTAGATTTGGCAAAATGTTAGTTAGTTTGGTCAGGCTTTTCTGTCTGACCAGGGTGACAATGGTTATTGTTATCATTATCCCTGCACTGAAGTTCACTTCATTTGTCTGTCTTCTCACCATTATATTGAACAGTTTCTGCTGATAATATGTCTACACTCCTGCACTTTAACATATGTATCACTGATTGTACAGCTCTGGACAGCTCCCTATGTCAATACTGTTCATTTACAACTCTGTTTTTGCACATTTACATCTACCTCCAGCAAAGAATGTTGTATTTAATCTTTCACTAGAAGTAATGCTAAATGCTAAGTTAAATCCTGGATGTATTATTCTCATTCTTAGTTTTTATTCTTATTTACTTTTGTATTAAATATTATATTGTGTTTATTTGCTAATATTGTGTGTTTAGATAACCTGCTGCTGTAATGCCAAAATGTACCAGTTTTGGATCAATAAAGTAATTCTATTCTATATTGCATAAAAAGTTTTATTGAAGAATTCTAATAATGGCAGCAATGGGCTTCCAAACATCAGTGTATTACAGGTCTATCAAAAGAAAGAAAAAGAACAGCCTGCTCTGACCTAACTTTCCTTTCCAATCTCCTTGTCATTCAGATTCCTGCCTGGATGAAACCAAGTTGAAAGCCACTCCAGATGAATGACATGAAACATTATACAAGCTAACTGTGAACATGGAGAGGCATTCTAAAAAAGACGGCTCTAATTCAATATTAAACTAATCCGTCTGGCCCACGTCATTGCATGCAGATGGCTATCAGGAGCAGGAATAACCTTGAGCCCAAAGACAGATGAACACTGACTCCCATTACTCATTCTCCTTCTCTTCTACTGTGTCTCTATGGCTTCACTCTGAATGTGTCTTATTGGCCCTGTTTGTTTCTCCTCCTTTTATTGGTTGATTCTCATTCTCAAGGGCTCATTCTTTGGGCTTATCTGTGGCTGTAATAATCTGTAATATTAAAAATAATTAGCATCATCAATTTCATAGCTAGGTATCAAAGAACAGTGATTAATCCAGCGTCATAAAGCAAAGATAATTTCCTACGTTTTTGTCAGCTTCCCTGCTCGTGCCACATAATTAGTTGTCACTGCTTAAATGAATATTATATCAAACATTTCTTCTCTGCCATTCAAATTCCTCATGTGCAAATGGGCTACATAGATCAATGGCACAGAGGGGAGCACACAGTGTGGCGTTAGTGCAATGCAAATTGAATTGAATTCAGTGTAGCTCCAGTATTGACTCTAGGAGGCAAATCCATGTCTTGACTTTCTGATTGAGTTATACTCTGCAGCGCAGCACTTGCCGACTCTGCTGGATGATTTCCTATAAAAAGCAAAAACTTCAGTCTGTGGGGGGAAAACAATCTCTGTGAAACACATATAGGACTTAAAAAGGTTTGATTTTTTCATTCTCTCACGCTTCTTGTTTCCCACCACGTCTTGTTTGTGAGTCTATTTCTTCTGCTCTTTCATCCGCCACCCCGAGATCATGTTCCTTCCACTCTGCCTCTCTCCCCTCCCTCCTCTCCTTTCCATGTCATTTTCTGTCGTCTTGTTTTCATCTCTCCTTTTTTCCCTTGTTGTCACACCCTCCTCCTCCCAGCGTTTCCGTCCCTCCTCTTGTATCCCTCCCTGCCTCCTTCTCTCGTCCCATGTAATCAGAGCTGTGACTGAGCAGTGTTTACAGGGTCCTCCCAGGGGCCAGCCAGTGTGACACTTTCACTTTACAACTAGTCACCTCGCCTCACCCTCCATTCCCTCGTCTTTGCTTTGGTCAGATTACACAGGAAGTGTCAGTAAACATCCCGCTCCCCCTCCTCCTCACTCCATCTCTCCACCCCCACCCTCAACCTCTCCCACCCCTGCTGCGCTCCCCCAGCGACGGCAGACCAGTAGGAGGCCGTCTTATCTTTGCACCTTAAATGCAGCTTCGTCACTTGGGTTGCACGGCGGAGCTTGGTCGGACTATCAGACAGAAACATGATCATTTAACTCTGGCTAGGAGCGCTTGCCTGCTGCGCACAGCAAGACAGACCGTCGAAGATGCATTTGTGTACACTTCGAAATATTCAAAGAATGATATGGCTTTAAATTGGAGAAGTTAATAGCACTACTAAAGAGTTTTAGCACCATTTGTGAGAACCACTATGTATTTAAATGAAACAAGAACAGATGTTTCGCTTAAGGATTTAGTGTTGCAAGGGTGAAAAGCTTCCTCAATTTTTTTTAACAACTCCAACAACTGTTGTGCAACAGTGAGGTAGAGTTTTCTGACTTGTCTGTTTGTGTGAGCGTCAGATGAGCTGATTGGAGCTGGAACTGACTGATTGCTCTTGAGGGAAGGTGGTAATTTCTCTGTCATATTGTGACTGATTATAGCTCTGAAATATGTCACTGTTCCAACTCCATCAGAAGTTTTTTGACAGGAGGCTTTGATGTGTGTTCACACAACCGACAGGCAGACAGACAGCTATCGAGCCCCCACTGCATGGGAAGTAACAACACGAGTGCTCTACGGGTGTTTGCTGCACACGCCTGTATTCTGTAAAATGTCAAGAAAAAAAACCCACTGCTACTTGAAATGAATAAATTGTTTGAAAAGTGACAGAACATCTTGTGTTATCACAGCCTGTCTGATTCAGACTGTCAGAGTGTTTTTTTTTTGTTTTTTTTTTACATGTGTAGGGGGGTAATTGAAGACTGGATAGTTGTTGGAGTAAATATCTCATTTGTACATCTAATACAGACGGCCACTGCTATGTTGTAAATCATGCCAGTTTGGTCATTTGCTCAATAGGTACCCGTTTTGCTTATTTTCTGAAAGCTCACCTTCTTCTTCTGGATTTGTTGTGGCATTGAAGTCAGGTGATGTCATTTTAAGCTGGATAAAAGACAGCCTGGTTAGAGGTTGGGGCAACAAATGTGTAAGACAAACAAGGGACCTTTATGACAAACGCAAGGGTCAGATTCCCTTGGTAAAATAAATGTTGACTTTTAAAAAGAGGACCATATTTCAAGTTAGGAACTGCAACTGTTTGGTCTTGCTCATCTATGTTTGTGAGTTAAACAGTGTAGGAGCTAACTTGACAGTTTTGATGGACACATTATTCTCCTACGCACCTGTCTTATGAAATAGATGTGCAGTACTTTTCTATTTTGATTCCCCTTTTAAGAAGAAGTCCAAACATGAAAAAGTTACATAAAAGATGACTTTTTCAAGTTGTGTAATTGATAAAATACAAGTTCATTTGTAATCAAAAATGTGCGGCTTTAGTTATGTAAAGAATGTTACACAAGCAGAGTAAATACAAGTTCTTATTTAAATCCAAACCGACATTTTCCCCAACCAAGACCAAAAAGCTTGGATATAAACCTGTAGTTTTGGAGCCTTAATGTAACAAAACTTTGACTGTTACAAATTGATAGATGAACTCAGTTATGGTCAAGATAGGTTTCATATGCGTCAGCCACAAGCATACGTCTCATACAAATTCCCAGATGCTTTATTATTATATGTGCTGCCCCATTTGCCTAAAAGCATATGTGAGTGTACAATAAGAGCTGGATTAAGCATTAGTTCATGCAAATGTTTTTTGCATTTTGCTTTTATCATTTCTTATTTTTGCTCTTTGATCGTCTTCGTTCACATTTAAAAAACTCATTAAACGATCTCCCAGCATGCTAATATGTATTAATATACTCAATATCCCTATGTATACAGTTATTAAGCATTTCAAAAGATGCATATTGTTTGAAAAAAGAAAAATGGTGATAATGATTAAGAGAAGGCTACTGTAACTGCACCGCTATTTCTCCGTAAAATGTTCTAAACAATCCTCTGAATACAGAATTGAAAAAAACAAAAACTGTGATCGTAACATTAAGGGAACAATTTGTAAAACGGACCAATTCTTTTTTCCTGTCCGAGTGATATTAACTCTTGTATTGGCCAATAGTTTTATCTTAAAACAAAAACCAGATGCTAATCATTTCTTGCTTTAGTGCTTTGTTTCACATTTCTAACTGGCGACTTGACGACTTATCTATTTCTGTTTATGTGACCTGCAGAGCCATATGCCAAACTGATGCTAAAGTGGCGCCTAAATCTTAATACATTCAAGCAAACGGCCCCTAAACAAACTGCTTTCTATGTCTAAAAGGGAGAATATGTTGAAAAATAATAGTGTTACAATAAATGTGTTATTTAAACCAGCAACCCTAAGTCAAAAACAACAGATTGTGCAGAGGCTTCGTGTCTTATTTGAGAGCATATTTACAGGGATGTTTTCCTGTCTTGCACAGAGAAAAATTAAATGCTTGAGGAGATCAAACTACCTCAACAGTTTTTGCCTGGAGGCTGCCAGAACAGCAGACATTTTATGGGAGAGCGCGTTATAAGCCAACATTCCTCTGGGAACACAACATGAAAACTGAGTCACATCTTTTGCTTGTGGGCACCATATTTAGCAAGTCATTTTTTTCTGATTCAACACTCATAAATTTAGTTTATACGAGGTGAAGCCCACATTGCAGCTATATTACATATAGAACTATATTCAAGAGTTAGGAAAAGTATGTGTTTGTAAAGAATTCTGCAGGTTTTTTTAATAGTAGTGTCTGATAGATGAAATATTTTGATCTTAAAGCGTGATAATTTGATTCTGTCGTCCTTGTGAAGCTATTACTTTTGACTCTAATAGGCCGTTTTCCCCCTGGGTACCCACAGGATCAGGCAGTGTTAATGACCGCAGGTATTCAGTCATTTTCAGGGCTCAGACTGCAGGAAATTCACTTCCATTATAACACTGAATTTGAATAAGGAGCTACGGGTCAGAGTGTAGCATGGCCATTATCATACTGCTCATTATCACTAACTTGGTTCATCCAGTTCAGGTTTCTTGGCCTTGTCCCTTAGCGGAGAGAGGAGGAAGAAGTAGAGTACTTACAGAGCATCATTTTCCAGTGGAGGGAATGATAGGTAGTCCCTCCAGGAAGTAGCGAGAAATTCACGCCAATTTGACCAATCAATGCACCCCACGGTTAGGCTTTTTATTTTGCCAATCAGTATCAGTATCAACAAAAGAATAGCCGTCCACTTTGCTCTTTCCTGGTGCCATGTGTCGATTGGATTGACCAATCAGAAACTGTGTTCCAAACTTTCTAACAACCAGAGGCTCTATTACAAATATGAGTCTGCACTGATATTAATCCCTCTGTGTCTTAACAACGGAGCTCCCAAAATAACACTAGGACTGTTGAATCCTAATAAATGACGTGTATAGTATCCTTTGCAAGCACAGTCTGAAAAACCTTAACATGAAGTTTCATTCAGTTTTTATACATTAAATTTAGTATTTTGACCCAGACGTTGACCAGAAGTGACAGCTCGCTCAACCAAAACATGGCTTTAATTGACCATTAGTCCATGGCGCATACAGTGTATGTGTAATATGTTGTGTAAAAAAAAAAATAAAAAAAAAAAGCTGCAGCAAAACCAGGAATATTAGGCCACAACAATCACAGAAAAATCCAATGATATGCTATAGGGACTGGAAAGGTGGATTCGTTAAAGGAACCCGCAAATATATTGTATATGTGACTGTAGAGAGTGTTTACTGTGAAATCTACCCTCTTTTTAAATGTAGAGTCCAAGGAAGAGGAATATGGAGAAATGTATTGTGTGGGGTCAGCGTGGTCAGATTCCTCGGCTGTGGTGTGTGATTCCTCTCCGTCTGCGTGTCTAACACCAATCCTTGTGGGGTATGGCATCAATACTCGCTTTCATGTCGGGAGACAGCGATCAATGCATCTCTCCTTCCCCGAACGGAAGCACTCCATATTCAGCGGTTAGTTTCACGGTTGGATATCTGACACACCACTTAATGGATGTGTGTGTGTGTGTCTGTGGGATTGGGTGGTTCAGTGTACAGTTGGAACGTTGTAATCTAAGGTGATTAATCAACATACAGTAGGATCGTTGAACGCAACGTGGGCAGCTGTGTTTTTTCACACTCGCTTTAGTTGTCTCACAGGCTAAGCTAATTAGAACAGGACAACATTCAACACGTACAAAGTAGAGTTTATTGTTACCATTCATAAGGATCAATACAGAGAGAGCGGATTAACAGTGCAGCTCATCAAAACAGTTTCTTTGACTTTATTAATATGGAGTAATCAAAATGTCAGGTCTAAATGAAAATAACTAATACATTAAATAATAAAGTTAGTCTAAGAGGACTGTAGTAAAGTAAAACAGTCTAACAATGTTATAACTGTCAATCTATTGATAAAACATAAATATACTGTAACAGAGGCTCAGGCTTTGTAGCCAATGTAACGTGAGGGTTGGATATGTGGGTGGTTGGAAAACTTTTGTTTAAAACAGACTGCAGGATGGAAATATATATCTTTCTCTCGCATGCTTTCACTGTCTCATCACACTCAGCTACAGGCTAAGGTAAACATAAGGAAAAACAAAGTAGAGGTAGATTCAGCGTATGACCGATGCAGTTTCAAAGATGCTGCTGAAAATGTTTCAACATTTATGTGTCACTAATGACCATGAAAACAAAATATGTCAATAGCTCAGTGTATAATTGAATGTAAACAGAATTGTATTGGGGTTATCAAATATATGAAATGTCTCCAGAAGATTACATTAACACTAACAAAGTGGGCCTAAAGTTATTCAAAGGTTCATACAGACCACACTGCTGCCTTCATATTCATGTGCATGTGTGATTTCTCAGCAAACTGTTGGTGTAGTTTGGGTTGGTTCTGGTCTCTCTGTAGGATTGTAGCCTGCAGAATTTGAAGAGAACTTTGGACACATGACTTGCAGGGTTCACTGGGGACTTTTTAATCCAACTTTGCTCATTCACATGTAAACAGGAATATGAAAGGAGTATTCTAAAAAAAGAAACATATGAACACCTTAATCAGAATATTGTCTTATTCAGAACAAGGTCAATAGTCAAGTTATAGCTGTCCACACAAACATGGCTACGTTTGTGTTTTATTCTCAATATTCCTTACCAAGCATATTATTTTGGTTGTGAATGGCCCCTGCTGATATTCTGATAATTTACATCCTAAATAAAGCCACTGTTTCACACATTGCGTTTTTTCCATGTTTTTTTTGGCCCCAGATTTAATCTACATCAACCTTCATCAGAGACCATTATACAAAATGATGTGGAGATAATTCTCTTTGTTGAGGAAATGTATAGAAACTTCACTTGACATACGAAAGATTCAGGAGACTCAGATAGCCAGTTCTGTCAGACCCTCCCATAGGCGTCGTGTTTATCCTAAAGATTATGCTAAAGTCAGGGGCATGTTATCCTACCTACTCTAGGTAAAACTTAAATGGGACGTTTAAGATAATGGAGAGCAGACACTAAGTCTACTCAACAATCCAGATATGAGGGGAGACACAAAGTGACCTTGGTTGGCATAATAACCCTATCAGCTATGACTGTTGTCAGGGGCAGGGAACTAGCTAATTTTCTGTACATCTACAGAGAAACAGAAATTCAATCACACTCTTATTCATACATGCTAAATTGCTGAATTAACATTAACATGAAATATGGTGAGAAAATATACCTAATCAATATAATCTCTCAAAATGTTAAGCTTGATAAAAGAAAGAATTATTCATGTGAATTGATTATTGTGTTCCCGTGCTTTGCTGCAGCATATTTGATCAAAAGCTATGTATTTCTTTAACACCTCATCATTTTGAGATATTAGCTGGGATCAGGTTAGAATCCATACTGAGTTAGCATCTCAACTGGGAACCATAAGCAACTTTCTCACAATCAGTTCAATCTGATAATGTTCAGGCAGTGCTTCCCCTCCCCCCTGATCTTGGTAGTGCATAACCTGGTGAAATAGCTGGAAATCTTCCATCATGGTCCAATAGGGACACAGTTTCCAAGTAAAGTGGGAGGAAAGCTTGCATCATTGTTATGTACAAAAAGCTAACCGTATATGACCTCCCTTTGGAAGACAATTGAGTCGGGTGATATTGTCTTCCTGCATGCTAGCAAGGGACTAGATAGTGGTTTACCAAGAGCTTGTATTTCCAATAAAGAGCATATCTTATGGCCAATATTTCTATACAACATTTCTAGTAGATTGAGGCTGATTTTGCGGGAAACTATGCAGGATAATTCAATAGAGCTAACTCCCTTTTTAGATTACTGCACTGAATAAAGCTCTGCCGGTTTCATAGTCCAAGGTCTTGAGCTTAAGCATGAAACATACTGTAGGTAGTCAACTCATATTTTTAAATTCCTGGTAGATTAGAGAGTGAAAATGGTTAAATTATTTGTATTTTAAAAAAAAGAAGTGATGTTTCAGCAATGAGGCTGCAACACAGAGGCAGAATGATGTGTGAAGAAAACATACACCTCAGTGCTGAAAGCCCCCTCCACTCTCAAAACACAACGAGAGCTGCTAGGTCAAACACACAACCTCTATCTCTCTGTCACACTGACATGTGTGCGCACACACACACACACACACACACACACACACACACACACACACACACACACACACACACACACACACACACACACACATACACACACACACAGTATTTGAGCAGGGCAGTGGTTTGTGCATGTAAATCACGCCCTTAATGGCCTGTGGAAGAGTGTTAGGCGAGGAGGCTCAGTCTCAACTCTATGAATAGCAAAGCAGATCCAGCGGGGACTGCAGGTCATGGACATAAATAACAGATTAACATCTTTTTTCTTTTACAGATTAAACATTATCTTCCACAGCACGTTAAATGAATCACCGCAATTCAGACTTTTAGGGTGAGTCCTGTGTTGAGCTGCCTGGCTGTGACAGGCTGTTGAAGGCTCATAAAGCTACATTGCTTAGCTAATAAACTTTCCTGGATCAGCTTTTCCAACATGTACCTTGCAGTTATACTTCTGATCACTTATACTTTGTGTAAGAAATCGAATCACAAAGTATAAGCTTGCAGGCATTGTAGCTCTTAAATGCTATTTAGCGAAAATGAAGTTACATGAGATGCTGTTTACTTTCCATTATTGCAATCGTGAGTCTGCTTGGTTTGTCTGCCTCTCTTAGAAGGCAGTTTAAGCAGCAAAATGCAACCACTGCAGAGTGTGTGTGCCTTTTGGTTCCTTGAAAAAACAATCTTGTAGTGCTATATCAAAGAGTATCAGGGATGTGTACCATTGGGTCAGCCAGCTTAATAACCTGCTAGCTTTGGTGTTACAAATGGTAGAAAATAAATTGTTTCTGACCTTTGAGGTAAAACTGGTTCCCTACGAGGTGGTGTGTAAGTGAAGCCATTGGAGGCTGATGGCACACAGATCAGTATTACTCACCAGAGCAGACCTCCACCGCTGAGGGAGCCATTCGGCCCCTGTGCTGTCTGTCATCCCTGTGATATACGCTCCGAGAGAGAGGCTGCAGAGATGCGAGAGGGAGGCAGGATTTGATGGGTACATGCTGCTCAAACAACGAATGGCCGCTGGGCTTGTTGTGTGTGTGTGTGTGTGTGCGTGAGAGAGACTGTTCACAGAGAGCGGGAGAGAAAAAAAGCGTGTAGCCTTTGAGGGATTGACTTTTATTTGTGGCACGATGTCACATTTCCAAGCGTCACACCGGCAGTTCTTTGTATGCGCCCGAGGTTTTCTGGCCCACGTTTCTCTAAAATGCAAATGGACCTTTCCGCTTTTAGTCCAA
Organism: Labrus bergylta; assembly: GCF_963930695.1. Lineage (NCBI taxonomy): Eukaryota > Metazoa > Chordata > Actinopteri > Labriformes > Labridae > Labrus > Labrus bergylta. The sequence continues at coordinate 20,521,034 of NC_089209.1, read as the reverse complement.
TAAAGACAGGAATCAAGATAGCACAGAGGCATTGTTTGTTTGTCATCACACAATGACATTTCTGCTCATCTCTGGGCCTGCAGCAGGGTAGCAATTTAAATGTTAACATGGAACGGGTAGCACTGGCAGGATAAGAAAAGTAGACGTGGCATCTGTTAGACAAAAAGACCCAATCCTCCCAGTGGGCTTTATGTAATACTCCTACTGTCTTTCAAGAAGGAGCAACTGCTGGTGTATGCTTATAGTGATTTCAACATTTGTAATCATGATAACAATCACTTGATCATGTGACCACGACTCCGCTGTTACATGATGAAATTAACTAAAAATATCTTGTTCTTCTATTACTTTTATGATGACTACATTATCATAAAAAGATACAACATCTGTTAACTTCTGAATATGCAAGAAAAAACTTTCTGCTCCGGCGGAAACCAGCACTTTTTTAACAAGCACATTGACAGAACATCATTTGATAGGGAAAACAAGTTACCAATTGAGGAGTGTTTTTACATCGGCATTTATTTAGACTCTTACCTGTGTCTACCTGATGAATGTAGATCCAATATTAATTCTGAATGTATTATTATGCTGATAAAATATCAGACTTTTAGTGTTCATCCGCTAGCTTTGTCTGTTTGATATGTGAGGTATGTGTGTTGTTATGTTTTAGTGACTGATGACAGCGCTTTGGCGGCATATTGTATAATTGTACAATTGTTATTGTAAGCAAACTGTTATAATTTAAGAAAACGTCTAAGTATCTAGTATGGAAACATAATGTAATGGGTCTTTTCATATCTGATAATGGACTAAGAATTAATTCCAGATATACCTTTTGACCACTGACCACACTTACCTTTTTACACCTCATTGTGCTCTATTGCTTAGGTAATTGGCCTGTATGAAAACTGGGTTAAGTTGCAAAAATGAACATACACCATTCTCTGTTACCAGATGCATGCTCAGTGTTGGCTGATGAACTGCTCATAAGTAATCATTCAAGTTCCACAAGAAGGAACTTCAGCACACAGCTGCTTCATCACTTTAAGACTGATGTACTCTGAGATGAACTGTGTGAAAGCGTTACATGTCCTTAAAATCAGTGACCTCCAAATTTAATTAGCCTACACGAGGGACATCAAAGCAGAATCTCACTTTGGAACAGTTTTGCTTAAAGTTTTTGTTGGCGGAAAATAATGGAGACATAAAAGACAGTGAGTCCTCATCTTTTTTATTTCATTATTATCCTGTGCATTTTCATTTTCTCCTCCTACTCCTACCCTTCATGTCTTTGTGGCTAAATCTGAACACACTGACTTGACACTCACATATTAGTTTTTACTTACACTTTCTGAAAGTATCATAAACATTCGTCTAAAATGTACTTCAACTTCTTATTCATAGAAATTAGACCTACTCATAAATCCTAACTTACCAAGGAATCATCTTATGTTTAAGCTTTATCTGCATCAAAGTTATAAATAAATCATTTGATACTTATTATCAGTGTTCACACTGTGTAGGGGAATAGCTTCATTATTATTCAGCAAAGTTGTTTTTCTTATGTTTAAAATGACTAAACAAAGAAGGAAAAAAATGTACAAAAAAACACCTACTGACCAATCAGGTCCCCTGATCATTGAGCTCTGTGAGCCAATCATGAGAGGGGAGGATGATTGACAAAACACACCGGCTTTCAAGTATGAATTTTCATTCACAATATATTCAGTAAAGACATTCATTGTGCTTTACTGCTATCCTATAAATGCAGCTAATAAGAGCACTAATCTTGCTGCATTTGTCACTCACAGCTTTGGTGATTTTAGTCTGGATAATGTGTTTAACTTTTTAATAGATTTCTAATATCATAGTTAACTCTAAGTTTGTTAAAAATGACAATCTATGGTGGCAAACTTGTTCATGTTTATGCTTTGAACTCCGCTCCTTTCATGAAAACATGTTCGTCGACCTATCAAACTGATAACCACCTTTATGTGACAACTTAGTGCGATTAGTGAAGTAACCTAAAGTTACCCTGGGTATGTTGAACTTCGTAGTTCAGGCCTCCGAACACTTCTAACTACTATAAAGAGATGTCCCTTGCATACAGATTCTGTATTTTCATTCTGGTCTGTAAAAAGAGATTACATATGAAGTAAGGACACAAGAATCTTTTCTCCATAACATTGAAAAAAATTTTAGCTGCTGATTTTTCAGTCTTTGTACGACAAAGATCCATTCAGCACGTTTGAGTGTTTTATTTGTATTTTGAAATAAAATAAAATAATTTGAAATAAATATATTTTAAACAACTTGTGGTTTGCAGACATTTCAGGCTGCCCTCTTTAACTTGCTAATGTTTCTTCTGTCAAATGTCTGAGGTGAAAACTGTTCTTGTCTCTCTATTTGAATTTAAGAGTGAAACAAATTGTCTCCGATCTGTACGTCTGTATCAAAGTGAAAATCAATTTGTCTTTTCCCACCTGGCAGGGAAAGACGGCTCAAATTATCTTCCAAACCAGAGCAGTTGAACGGCACAGGAAGGGGCACCACGGCAACCATACTAATTTCTGCTCTGCCATGCTGTCCAGATGGCAAATCAGAGACCCCCATAATAAAACATTAAGTTTAACAACATCACCGCAAGCAGCTAAGAGCGACTGCGCTACAACAGTTGGTGCATTAACAGCCGTGAATCAAGTGTAACAGTGTCGGCTCTGAGTGGTCTTTAAGCAGAGCGCCGTTTTAATGGGATCCTAGGGGCCCTACACATCAAGGCTGGGGGTCGTACAGGGAAACGCCTGTTTCTCTAGGAAGTAATGAGGTCATTCGGTCTACAATGAGGCAACTGATGTGGGGGGACGGGGGGGACGGGGGGACAGGGGGGACGGGGGGAACGGGGGGGGGGGGGGGGACGGGGGGCAGCGAGACACGAGGGATTTCAACATCAATTTGTCAAAACAGGTTTTGGATTGCAATTTCTCTTAGTTGTTTTCTCCTTCGTGCTCCTTCCTCCTCCCCCTACTGTCTCTAACACACTGTAATTTTGTCGTGTCATCAGTACCAGCAGGGTGTGACAACCCGCTGCTTTTAATCATTCTCAATCAGAGGGGACTGTCTCTCTCTCTCTCTCTCTCTCACTTCGTCTCTTTCCACATCTCTCTCCCCCCCCTTCTTTGTCTCAGCAGGAGACAGACAAAATGGAGAAGAATGAAACATGTGCGTAACCTTTTCAAGGACAGCAGCGAGGATGGGCTGTCCGGCTAGAAAGCACTTTAGGAAAAGAAAACCACTGGTGCGGTTAATACAGAAAAGAAGAAGAGAGGGGAAATAGATGAGGGGGCCTGAAAGCCGACTATGATGACTTCTATATATAGCCGCTGCGGCGCGTGGTGAAGGCCTGCGCCGCTAAGACGGCATGCTCTTCCAGCTAAAGGGATTTCACACTGAAAATGTGTGTGTCACAGAGTGTGCGTGCATGCATGTTTCTGCATGTGTTTATTTGGAGCAGATATTAAACTGAGCACTGCTGCCGACAAGAGGAGAGGAAACGAGGAGGAGGAGGAGGGAGAGGAGGAGAGTTGCTGCAGGAGCTGTAGCGTCCTTAATTACAAAGCAAACAACCACAGGCCTTCTCCCTTATAGGATAAATGCTTATGTATTCCTCTGACAGGCTTTTATTACAAAACTTTTCTACTCAGCAATTTCTAATAATTAAATGTTACAAGGACCCATTTTTCCTGCCAGGATTGTATGGATTTTTTTAGGCTGCATAATTATTCAGCAAAGAAGACGTCTTTTATTCTTCCACGCCTGGTTTGTTAGAGGAAAATAGGCGGCAAATTATCCCTTTAACAAATGTGAACTGTAATGCATTGCAATGTGAGTGCATGAGTTATGTTGCTATTATAAAAATTGCATGGTGTAGGGAAGTGTTTAGAAGGACAACACTGTGATTATATGCAACGTGAAAGAAGGTTGATATCTAGTTAAAGTCTGGATTAAAAGAAGGATTCACTTTTTATTTTTGAAGTGTGACAAAAATCTTTCTTATCCAGAACTAAAGTAAATTCATCATCAGAATTCTGTCAGATGTTTTAATATATATATTTTTTTCTTTATTCTATTCTGGCTGCTTCAGCATTCATGCACCATATTTGGATTTTTTTTTTCTTTCAAGTTTGGTGCAATCATAGAGGCCTAATCATCTACTTTAAAACAATGTGCACAGTGACAGTCTATTAAAAAGTGTCTTTTGTAATTGTCTTTTGTGTGCGTATCGTACATTATTTCTCTTTTCTAAGGTTTTTCTTTTAGAACTTTTTATGCCACTATATGAGAGATAGGAGAGGAGATAGAGCCAGATATCAAAGAGAGAGATGGGGAACGTCATGCAGGAAAGGAGCCACAGGTTGGAACTGAAACCCAGGCTGCTCGCATGCAGGACCACAGCCTCCCTTCTTGGGGTGTGCGCCCCAACCACTAGGCTACCGGCACCCTGAGTAGTGTACATTCTTGCCAGCATTTTAGACGATGTAGAGTTTAATCCAAAGAAGAAACTGAATGCCCAACTTATTTCTTCTCCACTAATTCCTGATTTCCCTTACAAAATGGCAAAACTTTAACCAAGCTGACAGTCTCTGAGTTCACGCTGCACCCACACTCAGTCACCTTCAACAGTAACAGAAAATAAACAACACATGAATGCACTTTTTTTTCCCAAAATGTTTTTTTAAAAAAAGGGGTTAAACGAGAAGAGCATTTAGAATCTAGATAAAATAAACAGATTTTTTGTAAAGCAATAAATAACACCACCACCCCTGCATCCACCTGCAGGCTATGGCTAACAGGGTTAAGTTATTAACAAATCACTACCCAAATATCTGCATGTAAGACCAATATGCAGGGAGTATTGAGGTCAGTTTTTATTTTCACAACAAGAGCAGGTACACACTGTGCTCTTTGTGTTTTTATTTAGACACCCAACATTCATCGACCCCTAACAGACACTTGTTGACAGTGGAAAGAAACCTCGAGCAGAACCAAACTCATTGATGACCAGACTACCACAGCTCAAAAATTACAACCTATTTGTACGTGAATTGCAAAGTCTTACTTTGAAACTCAAGGACAAATACCTAAAGAACAGATACAATGGATACAGATACAAAAGAGAAATTATTACATTCAAGATCATCTTTAACTACAACCGCCAGTTAAAAATGCACAACTGTGAGTTTGTGCACCTTTGGAGGTTTATGTGTGACTCTCAGCATATCCTTTAGTGGGCCTGTTTTGTCTACAAAGCCCTAAACTTCAGCTGAATCCACTTCTACTGCTCTCCAAACTCTGCACCAAGTTTCTACGAGTTTTTACCAAACTTTTTTGGAAAGAAAAGGAGCAACTGAATACATCAATGAACTCCCACAACGTTTAGACGGCGCTCTTCTCAGATTTACAATACAACCATTGCAGGATTGGGCACAAAATTTAAGGAGTTTTACGAACTCCGCTGATGGGCAGCTCGTACTCTGTTTTCTCATTTTAATGAGAAAACCGTCTCCATTAGCTCCTGTGGAGACTGTGAATGGCGATGGAGGTAAATAAAAGACCCCTGATTGTGAAATAATGAGTACGCTGGTTGCTTCTTGGCAGCCGGCTGCTGCTGTCAGCAGGTTTGGAATCACTGTGAAAAGCAGTGGAACGGGGAATAATGGAAGCTATTAAAATTGCTATAAAGATTACCAACATGCCCACCTACCGAACACCTCACCTGATGAAAGAAGATTGGCAGATAGGAGAAACATTCACGTGACAAATTACTTCAGTATGCTCAATGATGATATCACTAGAGCATTAACAAGGTTATGTTGTCTTGCTTGCACCCACAGAGGCCAGTGACAAGGAAATCATCTTAAATGGAATCACTGGGCTTGATCATTTATTAACCAAAGCCATGTTGAAAATGTATTTTTAAAAAGCACTTTGACAAACTATTAGGCTACAGTTTAAACTGATCCACAAAAGACCCCTCACTTGTGACTTCATCTGATAGGTATTTTGATTCCCCGGGTTAGCATTACTCACATGAGAGTATACATTGTCTATTTACGGAAGGAGAATTAGGGGGAAATAATTAAACCTCAGGGGCGTTAAAATAATTTCACTCACAGTTATGACTGCATGATTTCACATAGATTTGTGTTGATGCTCGATGAGACTCACAACTTTAATATCATAAATCAACTCTCAACATTTCAAGTTGAATTCCCAGAGGCCTTAAAAAATATACAGAGACACACAAACATATGCACACAAACACACACTCAAAATCAATAATAAACCCAAGTTGCTCCAAGTTAACTTGGTTTCCGTCAGTGTGCCTCGTTTACATTTTCACAGTTCAGGCAGCTCTTCCACCACAAACTCCTGAATAATTTGTGACTATTTGGAAAGCATCCACAGGGCCCATGATAACATCACCAGAACCTCCAATATGCCTTGATTTGAACATTTCTGTGTATATGATTCACTGTACATGTATGATCAATCAATATGTATCTAACTTACCAGAAAGTCAGCTCTGGGAGAGATTTGGAGATTTTCTCAAGAACACTTTAGAAACTTGTCTGCGTGCCAACACAAGGTCACCAACTCAAAATCCAACATTAAAGGTTAGTCTTCCACCTTGTTATGCCTAGAGGCCCGCTTTGCACAAAGGTTATAGAGAAGTAGACTTGAATTTATAATGATTCACATATTTTATATCTTTTCAGTGTTGTAATAACAATTTATTAGCCTTGAAAGTTTTAGATGCAAAGAATTAAAAAAAACAAAAAAACAAGACGTAAGTATTCCCAACATACTGTCAAGCTCCATTAAGTAAGGATGAAGATTTTTGCAGCTTGCACTGTGGATTTTCAAATGGCATTTTGATCCATTTGACAGAGAGTCTAGTACTTTGTTCAACATTGAAATCTCAACTACTACTGGATTGCCATTATATTTCATGAAGATACACAAAGGGGCCAGAAGACCACTACTACTAAGCGACCATCTGACTTGATTATTTATTTACTCAACATCACAATTTCAAAATATGAATCATAATGCTCCTGATTCTTCTGTGTAGCTACTTTTGGTTTGAATGTATTGTTTAAAACATTGAAGGAGAGTTTACCATGAGATTTGGTCATCCTATTTTGGTGCAACGTTATCTCCAGGATAAGTTGATTAATTAAATATCCCTCAACTTTCATGTTGAACCACCATTGGGGCAAACTTTTACTTTATCCAACAGGGCTATGACTCAAAGATGGTTCTCTTTTTAGGGTTTTGTAAATTGTACTTTGCCTCCCTTTGTGCCTCTGTTTGTAACTTGGTGTTTTTGCTGCTGACTGTCATGACCAGGGCTCTCTTGAAAAAGAAGTTCTTGGAGTTTTTGAAGAATCTCAACGGAACCAACCTTGTTAAAAAAGGTTGAATAAATACATTAAAATACATGAATACATTTCTTCATAAAACCTTAAAGTGCAGACAGAATTTCCAACCCAAAGGTATCAATACAGACAGAATCAATATTTTTGACTGATGACCCTGTTGCAGACCTGGAACACCCACAAGAGCCGCAGTTTTGCAGATGTTCTGACCTTGTTTCAGGCCTCTATCTGTGAACAGCATGTCTCTCAAAAACACAGTGTAGATCTGAATTTTGCCTTGGGGATTGATATAATTAGGGGAACAAAAATGCCATCTCACCATCACACAATTTGGCTCTTGTCAAAGTTGCTCACATCCCCACCCTTTCCCATTTCTTCTGCTTCCAACACATCAACTGCTGCATCAAATATCCCAGCCACTGCCAGGTGCCATTGCACAGAGATAGTCAGCATTATTCCTCTCACCTGTCCGTGGTAATAATGGTATAACTGATTGCTGCTATGCTACATTTTAATGTTAGAATGGGGGTTGACTGTATTTCATCTTTATATAGAGTGTTGAGAGAGAAAACTGAGCAGTTAGGGAATTTGTGTAGTTGATAAAAAGTCCTAACAAGGGTTGAAATAAAAATGTGATTGTACTGTGAATGAATGTGTGTGTGTGTGTTTGCACTTGAAACTACAGCTCACTGCTTTCATCTAGTACATGAGGTTGTGGGATTTTGGTGTGTGTGTGTGTGTGTGTGTGTGTGTGTGTGTGTGTGTGTGTGTCAGGGCTGCTGTGTGTGTGGAGTTCACAGGCGCACGACCAGAGTTACTGAGAGCGGTTAATGAGAGAGCTGGCAGAGTTATTAGCTGATCGCTGTAAGTCAGTGATCTGTGTGAGGGAGGATTAGGTTCCTCATGTCTCACACAGCCTCAGAGGAGACAGGGGCTCAGTCTCAGGGAAGCTTGTTAGATTTAAAAATGTCCGCCTGTAGACACGATGGAAGTGAACTGTGATCCTTACGATGGTGCAGTTCAGAAGGTCAAGCATAAATGTTTGTGTTGGAGGGCAGTGGATGTGTTTGTGTGTGCTGCTCTACATAAAAAAAAACAGAAAAATATGATTTGCCTAATCACAGCCTCACATTCAAATTTGATTATCTGCTGTAACTACTTATTATTCACTGAAAGAGATAAACATAAGGTGTCAGGAGATTCATTTTGGCAAAGCCCACTGACAGTTTTCAGTTTACACTGTAAAAACAAAATTGAGTCATATGGGTGATATAATAGACTGCCAATTAAAAAACAACACATACTTTGTGTAAACAGGAGGCCGCTGGATGTCTCCTGTGGTGCTGTGTTGACAGATTTCCAAATGCTCAAGATAACTTTACTAAAGCTTTTTTATTTGTATGTGTATTATGAACCAAGTTATAGTATCTCTTGGGGATCATTGAAAAAATTGGAAGGTGTTAAAGTTTTCCAGCATGAAAGTTGATACAAATTAATTTGAAAAGCAAAAACTTTCTAGCTTTTAGAAATGGCTAATTCAGCAAATAGATCAGACTTTCAGATTCTTGCCTACGTAATCTATAACCAATTCTTGTAATAAAGGTGTGTTATACATGATTGCAGTCTGGGTTTTTTTTGGCATCTGCCACTCTAGACACACCAGAGCTGCCATGACTGCAGAATTTTCCTCAGAATTATTTAACAAAGGAAAGAGTTACTCTAGAAAAAAGAAACACTTCCTCTTCAGTTTGATATCTTACTGCTAGCATATTGACAGCTTCTGTCAGAAAGGGTTGGTTGCCTCTACTCATAGGCTAGCAACAGCCTTGACAAAGACACATTGATTTTTTTTTTTTACCACATTCAGACAACTTATTGTGAAAACTTGTATTTGCTTACTTGTTACTGCTACCTTTAACACACTGTTCTGAATCTAGCTTTGAGAACGACTGGGCTTCTGCAAGTCCCATGAACCTTCACACCACATATAACAACAACCATGCATTTCAATGGTCAGTATAGGTTACTGAGTATGGATGTGGAAAATGAATTATAGAATACAACACAGTCCTATTCTTTAAGGATGTAGCCGGGGCTGGAGTTTTAATTCCTGAGGTCATAGGCCATTGGAGGCTGTTTTCTTGTTAAGTATTGGTTGGGGCTGCAGAGAAGGTTTCTTTACTTGAGATCATGGTCTTGCTCTGGCACTAAGGTCCACCTCTTCTCAAGTCACAATGCAACTCTAAATGGCACACTTAGATGGACATATCCTGCAGTGAGTGGTTATTATATAAGATCAAGGCCTTCTGCTCGTCATTATGTAACCAAGCGGTGAATCAGGGGGTTGATGACATACATATACTTACAGGGACAGCAGTTCTGCTTTAAGCTGACTCCATCTGCAACTCCTCTTCTTCTTTGTTACTGCTTACTGCTCGCTCTTTTTCTTTCTCCTGCACAATGTCTGCCCTTTTGACCCTTCCTTTTTCTTTCTGCCATCACTCTTACTTTCCACCTTTTATGCTTCCTTATAGATAGCATCATGCAGTATCTGATCTTGCAAATCTCGGTTCATTTAAATAGGGGCACTTCTGCTATAACCTGCTGACTCATTTATTTAACCAAAACTTCAAATACCAGGAGGTCTTTTGATCTTCTTAATGAAATGAATCTTTTTTTTTCGTCTCATCATTTCGTCTCCTATATGGTCACAAGAAAAGCTGTATGACCAAAGTGATGCCAAGGGTGTTTCTTAAAATTGCCAAGAAAAAAGGCCAAGAATGCCGTTTGATTTAATTTATGTTTGCTGCAAGCACATAAAAAGCCTTATCGAACAATCTGTCACAGGCTAGAAACAGAGGCTTTGTGAACTCATGCATCATCTGTGGGCAGAAATTGTCATATACATTCCTACTTATTAACCCATCATTGTCTTCTTTGGATAGGAATATGTGAACCAACATTGAATGTGTCCTTCAGTGTAATAATTAAACGGTTAAAAGATTGCTCTCTGCCTTTATATATGTTCTTTTAATTTTTCAATTTAATATATGACCTTCAAGAGAGGACTGTTAAGTGGTAAAGTGAGGAAAAGAGGAGGAAGGGCACTGGCTCCCGTCTCTTACCCTCTGTATATATATATATATATATATATATATATATATATATATACACATATACATTGTAGCCAATGATCCATGTAAGAACACAGTGCAAGCCACCACGCTCATTGACTTTCCTTTTACTCTGTGTACCATGTGTAAAGTGTCTTTCATTCCCTGTCCACCCATCCAAAACACTCCCCTTTCCAAGTTAGCCAATCAAGACGTAGCAAGATAATGAATTACGTAACAGCAAATTCTGTGTAATCGTCTCCCTGTCTGACTCCGTGCCCATGGCTGCGGGGACAATTAGAAGAGAGAGAAAGATGGGACAGGATGGGAGAGAGAACACCAGGAAAAGAATGGAGGAAAGAAATGGTCCAAAGTTGTATTAGAGTTAAAAAAAAAAAAAAAAAAAACAGGATAAGTGAAAGCAAATAAGAAAATGAGACATTTGACATTTAAAATGTCTTTATTGAGTCATTCAAAGTCCATGCAGGCAGGCAGAAAAAAATCCCTTCTAAAAATATGGTCCACAGAGCATGCAGCATAAAACACAGCAGACTATTAAACAACAAGCTATATCTTTTATTTTGTTTACACGGATAGCTGTTTTCAAGGTTTTAATCAAGGTCAAAAGGTCACAAAAAATCCCTCCTTGCTCAGCGTTGCCTGCGATGGAGATAGCCAGTTTTGCTTTAGTAAGGAGGAAAATGTCCCCACAGGTTTAAGGGCAAGAGAAGTGTTTGATTAAAGAAAAAAATTCAGCCTGCCTCGGAAACTTCAGATAGAGGGATGCTAGTAAACCGATGCCAGGTAGGGTAATTTGGGTCATAATGGGCAGTTTGGTTGAGCTTGTGGGGTTAAATGTAAAACAAAAGCACCAGTGTGGCTGCCAGCTATGATCTGGGTCCAACCATCATTTGCAGTTCTGTGTAGCGGCTTTATATTATGCACCTAATATGTCAGATAATTTCTGTGGATGCAACTCAAGACTTAATCTCCCAGTCTGCTGTCTGTTATCATCGACTGACTTGACACTGAGGTCAAACCGAGAACTCTTCCCATTTTTGGATATTGTGTGTCTCAAGTACTCGGAAAAAAAAGAGTTGCTGACTTCTGCTCTCTAAACTTCAATAGTCTTTTGAGACACTGAGGTCAGGGAGGTTCACTTCCAATTTTATACCAGAGTTATAGAGGTGTGTGAAGAAGTCTTCTAGGGAAGATTCTGGCAGCAGGCAATTTGAACAAAGCTTCTCACTGGTCGCTGTGGGCAAAACTCTGGCTTTCAAGTAGCCTGCTACTGCAGTTAGCAAACATTGTGTAGACATGCAGTCTAAGCTTTTTTCAAATTTGAACCCTTGAAATTTGAAACGAATAAATGGTAAATACTGACAAGGAAAGTAGTATGAAGTAGCTCGAGTATGTTCACAAAGATTGAGACGATTTTTCAACGTTTGCAGGATGTAAACTTCAACACTATCACTCGCTCGCTCCATTGACTTTTCCTGAACATTACCTGCTGAGCTCTCACATCAGCTCACCCTGACACAACACATTCATAATTTTATGAGGGGAAAATTCAGAGTAAGGTCAGGATGGAAAAGCACGGCTGTTTGCATTCACACATGCAACTCACCCTGAAAATCTTAGCAGTTTAGCGCATGTGTGAAACACCCCTCCAGCATTCCTCAAACATTGAACTGCCTTCGTTTGAAACTGCACTCTAACCCCCAATTCACACATACTCTGTGCGCACCGCGGTCCATCAGCGCCGCGCACTACGTTGTACTTAGCTGCCACTCTAGTCAATCACTGTGTTCACACAGGGCGCGCTGCGGTCCGTCTCCGGCGCGTGCCACCGACGGCACTACGCTCTGCTCCGTTTCAAATACGCAGCGAGTCTATTTTCGCCGGAGTACGCTGCAGGCACGCGACAAGCTGGACAGAATATGACAGCCCGGACAGGAAGTCAGACAAGGAAACGCACAGAGCATCCGGTCAATTTCAAAATAAAACACAATATACGGACTCGCGATCATATTTTTCATCACTTTATCAACATTACGTCAAAACAGGAACCGAATTAACAACAATGCATCCTCAGAAAGACAAAGCAACATGTTGTTTGCATGTTTTTCTCTTTATTCCCGCGGGATCTTGTAGTTCTCCTGTGATGTGTCATGGGTGCACTCCGCTGCGCTGACGTCCCAGAAACGGATCCAGTGTGAATGGGCGCGAGACGTCAGACGGAGCAAAACCGTGGCGCTGACGGACCGCGGCGCGAACAGAGTATGTGTGAATTGGGGGTAAGAGCCAAGAGATCCAGAAACCACAACAAATGTATCCTCTATACCCTTACGCCTTCATCCTGCATTCATTTTGGTCTCTTTTTTGGGTTACAAATCAGCCCTGATATTGATTCTGCCCAAACTGCAAAACTTTAAACCATGTCAGCCTTGTGTCATCTGAAATTTCTCTATGCCTTGACAAAAACTTTCACACTCCCCATCCAAAAAGACCTGTGGCAAATATTTGGTTGCCTCATGCTGATTTCAGTGAGTTTTTACTGTTATTGTGCCTAAGGAAGAAACTGCCAAATATTTCAAAGTCTCCACTGAGAAATATCAGTATTTTATCTTAACTTAAGGGATGTATTTCCACCTGTATTCTTCTGTTTCCTCACTAGACTACCTCTTTCTGTAATAAAGAGTAAACACTTCATGAATGCAAGACAGTCCCCTCGGTTCCTTTTAAGTGGTCAGAGACGAGAGATAGAGACTTTCTTTCAGGTCAAAATGTGTGCCACTTTCAAATCATGAAAAATAAACTTGTGCTGTCATCCTACTTTACAGGAAAACCAAATGTTTCAAAGGAAATTCAACAGTGAGTATCTTTGATGACCTCTTCAGAAAAGAGATAACTGATACTTGGCAGAGCTCTGCCAAGACTTTTAAAGCAATTATCCATCGAATGCCTGAGCAAGATGTTGCTTTATCTGGGCCCAGTGCTAAAGCATCAAAACAGGTAAATGTTTGGACCAAGGCCTGTGCCAGACACTGGGAATAACTCAAAGATATGCCTTTGGCTTAGGATTTAGTCCTGAATGTGTGCACTGCATTAATGATAAGAAAGCAGGGTTAAATGTACTTTCTGCTCAAGCCTTACTGGACTTTAAACATCAAAAGCTGAAATTCAACAATGCACAAAGCAATGTATATACAATTGTTTGTTAATTCTTCACAGAGAAATTCAAATAGGATTTTTTTTCAATGAGGAAGTGTTTGGGGTAACACTGAGATGGTGAAATATAATCCAAGGTGAGTAATATATCAATGAGTTGCACACACAAAACTATGCAGCATCTTGTATTGTAAAAAACATGATTTACATCTTGTTAATGCTATCATAGATACAAACTGTAACTGTCATTATGATTACTTTCAATACACAATAAACAACAATAACAATAATGACAATGATGACAACAATACAATCCAACAGAATTTGAGCCAAGAACTACACACATCACTTGTGTTAAAAATCAAAACAACAGGAAAGAGTAGCATGGCTAAATTGGGGAGCAGCCTCTCTCCATCTCTCCTTTTCCCACCTCCAACAATGAGGAAGAGGGGCCTGCTCTTATGGATCGGGAACACCGGGCCCAGGTGTTCTAATACGATCCAGCCACACCTACTGGCAACCTGAAACACACAAACAACAGCCTATCAGCAAAATGAGCAACCAGCAGGAATGTTAGAGGGAAGACATGGCAATGAAAGCAGGATAAAGCAAAAGTAAGAAAGAGGTGAAGAATGAACCTGAGGACGGGAAGCTTACAGTCTGAAAAAAAGAGAATCTGAATGTAAAAGAGGAAAACATCAATGAGAGAAACAAGTTAGCAAAAACAGAGTAAGGAGTCAGGATAATGACTGAAAGGGGGAGGAAAGGGGGACGGACAAAGATGTAGGGCTAAATTAGTAGCTTCATTATACAGTCAGCAGAGTGTGGTGGACATGTACAGTAAATGCTGTGTACTGTAGATACCTGCAGATGTTCGGACTGGACAGAAAAAGGTGACAGTATAGCCTTTAAGCTTGTGTAAAGGTGTCTACGATATTGCCTTGGCTTGACTGCATGTGATAGTAAATGCAGGAGAATACATCCAAAATGGCTATTAGCTGCATGATGTACAGTTTCATGTAGTGTGAAATTGGGTTTTTCAGGTGTTATTTCACCATGCATTCACCATCATTTACTCAAGGACTCTCACAGTGCAAACCAGATGTCAGGCTCATAATTGGGAAAACTCAGGCAAGGATGGCACAGTATACTTGACTGTATGAATATGTTTTTTTTTCTTTGCTTACAGTGACTCTGCTGGTTAGTCAGGCATGTGTGACACAGAGCAAAAATGCCATCCAATTTCCTTTTTGGACGGGGAAAGGCACCTCGCTATCAAGTATCTCTCTGAGTCTGTCAAAACAGATTGCTGTGACATACTGGTTTGACACAAGCAAGGGCATCCCTCGACTCCTCAGAGAGGTTTTTGGGAGAAGATACAGAAGCGAGGAGACAGGCAGTGCTCATAAAACCTGCATTCACTGACAAACTCAATACACCAGAGGAGAAGATGCTGACAAATTGACATATAACTTTACTGTATCTGTCGGTATTTCTCATTTTCTGATGCAATAAACCCTCAAACAGTACACACTGCAAGACAGCACAGATAACAGCCTGTTTCTGACACCCGTGGCCTTTTATGATGGCTGTAAGTCAGTTAGATAAATTAGGAGCCTTCGCGCACACACACAAAGACACTGCGCGCTCACAGAGGGACACATCCTCATACACCTCTTTCTGCTTATGTCATCAAATGTGGCGTTAAATTTGCGCTCGGAGCAAGAATACACTCTACCTGTCACCATGGCAGCTGCGTGGGGTGATTGCAATCGCACAATCAGCGGTGGCTCATGGGAAATAAGCCTGAAAGAATGAGCTCTCCTGAGATACAGAAACAAGACAGAGAGAGGAAGGGAGCAAGAGATAAAGACGGAGGGAGGAAGTCAGGCAGAGTGAGAGAGAAAAGAGCTGAACAGAGACAATGAATCACAGTAACCTTTTGTCTGCACTGACGTGAATTAAGTATTTGACTTTGCATGTTTGCAGCTCATTTGAATTTTTAAAAGGCTGCTCCCTCTGGGGAGAACATGTGGGAAAAACATGAACTAACAGACAACAGGAAGCTTGATTAATGATTATGCATTTACATCTAGATTAATAAATTCCAGAATCTGAAGCTATTGGCTATTTGCTTTGTCAGAGGCGGGATTTATGTCAAAATCAACTATTTGGACTGTGTTACAAGAGGCAGGTAGTAGCTTTCTTTGTATTTCAAAGTGGCACATTTCCTTCTGTCAGAACTTTAAATCATGACTTTGCACAAACAATTTCTCTTTGAGTCCACAAAGAAATGAGAGTAGAAGATTTAATGTTGACACCCTGTGGTGTTACTTTTAAAAGTTTGATGTTCCTCCAAGGTAGGGCATGACAGAAACTGTTTGAGAACCACTGCACTAACAAAACTGTGTCTACTACTATTATTTGTGTTCATGTGTGGGATCTCTCGGATTTTCAAATTCTGTTAAGATTTTAATATAGTATGTCAGTGTTTGCCAGGCTGTTCTCTGTATACCCTGCAAGGAGGTAAACCATTGCAGGATTACACATTCAAAGTAAATAAGGGGCAGGACTTACTAATGGACATTAAAATGTCTTCCTTAATAAAACAAAAGCTCTAGAGGCATGTTTATTAAAAGCACTTATAGTGAGCGCTGCCTCTGGGTGTCTGCGCGGGTTGTTCCACTAGCAGGAGGAGGAAGTCCCCTGCGGTGTAGAGCTCCATCCGGGGGGGCCCCAAGGTGCTGACTATTGCTTAACCTGCCAGCAGAGGATTGTGGGAAAATAAGCTCTCTGAGTTATCAGGCGGGATGTTTTTTGGTAGACTTTTAAATATAGTCCTGCAGGAAACAAACTCCCACTTGACCCAATCTTTTTACAATTCCATGATGTAACACTCCTACTTATGCCCTAAGCTCGTATTTCTTTCTGCTTCCCTTTCCTCTTTTACATCTCTCACTCCATCCCACCCACTCTGTCTGCCTCTCTCGTACATTAGTCCTCTGTGGGAATAAACTGAATGAGTGAACCTGAGTGAGTCTACACTTCCCCTCCATGTGTATCGCTCCACATTAGCCTCATTGCGTTTCCTCTCTCTTCCTTCTTTCCCCCTTTGGACGTCAAATTAGCCTTTTACCCTGAAGCTGCTGCGAAACATAACAACACAATTCACCCCTTCACCTGCCCCCAGCCCCTAGTCCACGTCTCTGTCATACTCCTCATTCCCCCAAAAGCTCTATGTGTCCCCGCTTCACCTTTAACAACACTGCCCTCCACCTCTCTCCCCCTCTTTCCGTCTCCAGCAGCTACCCCCAGCTGCACGATAGAGCCATATTCAGCATAAGCTTAGGAAAATGAAAACGTTCGACTGGAAGATGCCATCGTTGTGTGTTAGTGGGTGACATTTCACACTGGGGGCTCAGAGTGTGTGTTCTCTCAGCTACACGGCTCAAACCGACCAGATGCTCCACGGGGGGATGAAAGAGCAAACATAGCAGTTTCACAGCGCTGCCATTACTTCACGCTTGACGAGAGGAGGATGGAGAAGTAGTAATATATAGTGCTTTTGGAGAAAGGCAAAGCACAACAGTATTGTAGATCAGCCTGTGCAGGGACTCGTACAGCCAGTAGGCCCCACTTAAAAGTCACATATTCTCCATGAAACTAATGCTATAGTGCCAAAATTCTGATTCTGATCTGCAGATCCTCGAGTATGAGGCTGGCTCAAAAAGCGAGTCAGCCCCCATTTGACCCTATGTTAAAGAGGACATATTATACCCCTTTTCAACCTTTTCAAACAGTCCCCTGTGCTCTAAATGAAACATCTGTGCTGTGCTTTGGTCAAAATATAACATGAATCAAGCACCAGAGGAGGTTTGTGACCCTGTATAAACCAGCTCTCTCAGAACGCTCCATTTTGGTGTGTGTGTCTCTTTGAATTAAATGACCCCCCGAGTTTTCCCGGTAGACATCACTCCTCTGTAGCGAGAATAAAAATGGCGGACATATGCAAAAGTTTTGTTCTATGCTGGGGATGGAGTCCATGGGTGGAGATATCAGGGGAGGGGAGGGTATTTTTTTTTTTTACCAGAATCCCACTGTGACATCACAAGGAGAGCAAATTTGAAACGGTTAATTTTTCTGTGTTGTAAGACTTATACAGACCACAAACAAAGGACTGGATGGATTTATTTCACATTTTGTGGGTCAGTAGACACTCAGGTTACCCAAATATATGTTCAAAAACACTGTATAAGTGGATTCTTTCATAATATGTCCCATTTAACATTCAAAACTATATTGCAGAATTTAATGTTTAGAGCCCAGTAAAGGAATATGTTCTGGTCTCTATAGGTCTTTTCTTTTCATGACTGTACGTTGTTTTTTTTCAACTCTTCAATTTAAAATACATTAACCCTCCAAGTTATGCATAACATGGTTGCCATGTATGTAGATGCCAAACTTGAGTCTAAAAAAGAAAGAAAAACCAAAGGGGGATGTCACAGTGGCTATGTCCATTATTTTTGACTGTCTATGGTCTTGTCTTGTTTGCCCATGTGAAAAACCTGGACTTCTATCCCACTAAAAAGTAAGTCTGGTTTGATGGCAGCTGATTCTCTCTTTCACCAAGAGAGCAGTGTGGAAACATGCCTCTTAGTGATTGACTGTAAGACAAATTTTGGCAGCCACAGCACAGTCAATAGAAGTGCAAGTAGAGTGGAAATATCATTGCCCCAGGCATGCTATTCCAAGCCCTGCAGTACACCCTGGTTATCATTACCACAAAAAAAAAGATAATCTCCAGCAGTGTGAATTCTGGGGATAAATATTGAGGCCAAAAAAAAAAGGAAAGAAAAAAAAACACCCAATTCCAGAGAGTTAATTAGAGTTTGGATGACTGGCTGCAGAGGGTGTGGATGAGCAATGTGCTGCTCAGCGATAAAGACGATTGGCTCAGTTTATTGTTGTTTCCTCAGCCTTTCTCCCCCCCTCCAAAAAACTTGGGCTTGGTCGGTTAATGATTGCTGATTGCCTGATTGTTTCATTAATCTGATTACCCGCCAAACTGTCTGTTATCTGAGGGTGGATACAGAGCATGACATGAAAGAGATGCATGGTGTCTTGCTTGGTCGATGGTAATTGCACATACATGTGTTTCAAATTTGCATGCAAAACATACAATTGTACAAAATGATATTTAGAGTTGTAAAACAGCGCTGTATTCTAAGGGGGGCTTCACAAGGTTTCAACAAGGCTGAGCCCACCTGGTTGCATGTTGCATGATTTTTGGTGTTGGAAACATTCTGTTTGTAGTTTGTAGTTTGTGAGTATCATCCACCAGTGTTTCAGAGCAATTATTTCCTTTCAGTTGCCACCTAACACAGAAAGGGATGTATTGGCTGGAAGTCCTCAATGGCTTCATAAGAAGTTCCCAAAAGTTGGCCATTTATTGTCAGTCCGAATTTAAATGGTTCCAAAATTGCATGCAAACCATAAGAACTGAGGCTAAGTCCATAATGATATTGATAGCAGCACTTGTTTGTACCATTCTGATTTGGGTCATTTGCTGCACGTCATCTCTCCCACTCACACTTTTCCTGTCACTTGAAATAATGGAAATCAAATCCCAGCAAGAGGCTAATTCTTTCCCAGCACAGACTATATTTTTGTGCCCTTGTTTTCTTCATTGTCATTATCAGAACAACAGAGGTTGCAGAACTAGCTTTCTTGCAGGCTTGTATGATAGTCGAGGGGTTCTCAATCCTTGATCTTGAACTAGGGTGTGACAAAAGTGCATGATGTGTTGTTCAAATACAATAATCACCACTGAGTGAGGGAACAATGGAGGTCATGTTCAGAAAAATGTTGACTCTGTAAAAAGAAAAAAGGCAGCTAGGTATTTGCTTTGTGGGCCGGTCATGTTTTATAAACTTGAAATATGATTTTTCTAGCACACACATAGAGTTCTTGACATTTCAATCCCCCGATGGCTCAGAAGGGTCTGCAGGTCTTTGTCTTTGCAAGTGATGTTTCTATCGACTCTCCATTCATAGTGCAACTGGCCCTCTCACTTGAGCTCTAATCAATGGGCGCTAATGCCTCTATTATAATCCATGCTCTCGAATTAAGGTAGCATTGATCAACAGGCCTGTTGTTGCTACAGTGTAATGCTGAGATCCTAGAGGGAAATCTATGTATAAAGCACACAGAGACCGAAAGAGGCAACAAGAGGGGCTGACGTGAGATTAATATGGGAACTGAGCCTGTGTTGTTGTTTTTCTCAAACTCAATCTTTAATTTGTTGCCTTTCCCAGAGGTTTTAAAGTATGCATTGTTGCTATCGCTTCAGAGGGGGTGGAAAATTGCATCATGCATGTCGATCAGAGGTGTGCTGGGTATTAAATACCGCTGAGCTTTGGGGTGCTCTGTGAAAGAATTGCTGCAGGTGTTTTTTTACAAAACAGAAATGGATCAGTAAGCCTGTTTGAGCTTATACATGCATCTAGCTTTTCTTGTGTAATCATTGTGAAATACTGAGTGTGGACTGAGTTGTTAAAGGAGCTCAGATTTACACAGCATCTCTGACAAGCGGTCACTTTGCTCTTAGTGTCTCCACCCTATACCAACAAAGAGCTATGATCAATAAACCCTTTATTATATTTTTAACACATAGTTTTGTACAGAAACAATATAAGGGGTTGTGGGGTTTTTTTTGTGTGCAAAAGCTCATTAGGAGACACTTGACAATTAATCAGCTGTGTGTACTCTCACTTCAAAGAAATTCATCAGTTTGCACACCTAACACGAATACGCACATGAATATGCACCATATGTTATAAATCAATTATCAGATAATTAAGAAAGCATGCAAGAGCTGCAGAAATTAATACATGGAAATGTAATAATTCAGCTTTGTAACAAGAGCCCCATTTGTCTGACAGAGCATTCATTCCCATGTGTTGATATTCATTATGAAAACTCCAGGTCTGATTAGATCAATATGATCCTGTTCTTGTGTCTAACCATGCAAGGTCAAACAGCTATCCTTGTTGGTAATGTGCCTTCTATTTCTCACTGCTCACTTACTCTCTGTAATTTATAAAGCCTCTGAGCTTCCTCTACATGTTCAAGGCCGATGGAGTAGTCAGAAACACCATGTGAGGGAGAGATGTCAGAACAGAATGGAGAGGGTTCTTTATCTGATACCATAGTGTGTGTTAATGCACATATATATTAACACAATGCATTGTAAATCCCATTGAATACAATGCATTAGAGTACAGCAATAGATAATTTCTCAAAACAAAACATCCACAACATTCAAACTGGGCCCCTCGTCCTGGGCTCATCGCCACCAGAAGTGCATGCCCACTGCAGGACTGCTTACTGCTTGTACCTATACTGCAAGTTTCATTTGTTGTCCTACTTACTCTTATCTTCAATGACCAGCACAGAAATGTATATCTAGGCTTCCAAATGTCAAACAAAAGCAAACTAGACCATCTGCATAAAGTGTAATCCTTTTTATATTGTTATTACTCATGCCTGAAACGACTGCTGCAGGGTAGACAAAATGATGCACTACAAGCTGCTGAACACTTTACTTTAATATATATTCAAAGGCAAAGATCTTGGATGAGTGATATATTTAAAGGTAGGATGAAATGTTTTGTTAGAAAACACTACTTACTCGTGTACAGGGCAAATACAGCAAATGGATAACAGGTACCATTTGTTTTGTCCAGGGGGCACCAAAATCGAAACAAACAATAAGCTTTTCTGTAGGCAGATTAATGACTTGTGTAACATTGCATAGTTAAGTAAAATAACATCAATCTGAATTGTATTCAGATTGGCTGTGGGATGTCAATCTCCTACATTTTACACCTTCCAAGTTGTTCTGATGACACTGTTCACTATTCTTTAACAGTCCATGCCTAAGGCAAAGCCCACAAAATATGCAACTCATTTAGAAGCTATAACTTTTTTGAATTACAGCAATAAAAGGACTTTAACATTTTGTTTCACTTGAAAGTAAAAACATAAAAAAAGTGAGATTTTTGTTTGACACAGTGAGTGCAGTCTTTCAGTGCCTCCTCCACTGAACACCACAGCATGGCACCTGTTACAAACAAGCTTAGATTGCACTGCTGAAGTTAAGTGTTTCCATTGCATTGGATGCTTTCTTTATGTTTTTCATGTATGAGTCGAACTCTCGGGTCATACCACTGTGACAGAGTTACTACTCTTTGAAAAGCTTTCATTTTTTGACTGCAAATCATGATAACCTTAATTTATGGTCTTATCACTTTGCTCCAAGTGACCACACTATAAGCAGGAGATGGGAGTCGTAAATACTACAGCCATTCAAGGTTACAAGCCTACAACGTTATAGGAAAAAAGCTGCTTGCATAGACAAGCTATATGGCTGGATATTTGGCAGGATGATCTGGTTTAATAGGAGGTAAACTGAAGTAAAGAAATCTTTACTACACTAACTACACTATGGATAATTAAAGCCCGTCGTAGAGTAGTTGACATGCAGCCAAGGGATTTAAATCCTACAAGGTACTAAAAAATACATTAAGTAACATGAAAAAAATATTTTAAAAAACTTTATATATATATATTTGTAGGATTTTTTTTATTTATTTTAAAATCCATTTGTGTATTTTAAGCCTCCTTGAAATGTACTACACACATTTTAAAAAAGATTATTCTGCAAGCTTTAAACCATCCCCTTGATTCCAACTTGGTGTGGTGTCATCCTCGCCTTTGTTGGACACGCCCTTCACCTCCATGTTGGTGCTCATTGGTTGGCCAACAATTCACTTAAACAGTAAGCTTATGTAACAGAGTTTATGATGTATGTTGTTCCACTTGCATGATGTAGGATTTGTTTATTTTGTATTGTTGGCTCAATGGCATTCTCTGTCACGTAGAGTATATATTCAATGGGCAACCGTAATGTTGAGTTGCTGTGCGCCTCATTGTGTACAAATATCGTATATAATGCATGGATTAACACTTGTGGTTTCATGAATACACTGTGTGTGTGTGTGTGTGTGTGTGTGTGTGTGTGTGTGTGTGTGTGTGTGTATTTTTATGAGAATATTGTGTGACATTTCTGTGAGTTAACATGTCAATATGACAACATTGTACATGAATTAGTTAGCTAACTCGCCGCTGTGTTGAATGTGTTGGCTATCCTTTGAAGTGTGCTGCTGTGTGCGATTCTGAACGATCCAACTGTGTGATTTACCAGTAATTACTCTGTTTTTTGTTCAGATAATAAAGGGCAGCGTATACAGACAAACAAGCCTCCCGCTCATCTTTCAACACACAACGCAGAGTTGAGGGGTTTATTGAACCAGCCAGCTGCCATGAAGTGTAGCTGAGCTTGGTTACACTTATATTATATGGTCACGGCCTTGGTCTCACCATCAGCTTTCCCTGTGTTTTCTTGTGTTTCCCTTTGTGTCTGTCTGTGTCTGTCTGTGTGGCAGGTGTGGCTCATACATCTCAAGTCCTGCCTCCTCGTTATCTGGTCAAGCCTCTCCACCTGCTCCTCCTTGCTGCACACCTGTTTCCCGTCCACAACCAAGCCTGGAGTGTTTAAAAACCCTGGTCTTTCATCCAGTTCAGCAGATTGTCAACTCACCAATATTATCAATGGAAGGCCTTTCACTTAAATTGATTATCTGCTGATAGTTGCAACTTTATCAATCTGTGAAAGTGCTTCAGTATGATAGACCACATTGTGGCGAGTCACTTTGTGCAGCTGCCAGATCTAATGTAGTGACCCACAGAACAGTATCTATCAAGCCATTAGTACCTTACTGTCAGTTAATAAGTTAGCACCAATCAGTTGTAGTTCTGGCAGTACATACGATCTAACTTGAGGTTCTGGTATCAGCTCCCAGCCACGTCACTTATTTATCATCAGGCACCAACGCCAAACAATTTTTTTCTGCCACTGGCTCATGGTTCGGATGCCATATCACTAGTTTAACAACGTTTAACAATGGCAATGAAAAGGGAATTTGTTTGGTAGTCACAGCACTGGGGTTACAAATAAAAGAAAGTGCAGCAAGTGGCAGAACGTCGCTGTCGCTCTTAATGCAGTGAGTGCAACAGAGAGGACATCGCCGGAGAAAAAGAATTTGAGTTTAAAAGTCGAGGCCAAGAGGAGGATTGTCTCCCAAAGCCAGAGCGTGTCAGGTTGGGGCACAGGCATACCTGAGCTTACACCGCAGGAGGCCGAGATCGCAGCAATACCAGGAGATGCAATTGTGTCTGGTATTGTGTCAGAGAAGGAGGGAGACACAGACTTGGCCGAAACCACAGAGGAACCAGCTAAAGCAGTTTTATAGTCTTTATTGTGATAGAACAAAAGAAAAATATATACTTGTCAAAAGCACAATGAGCTCATGTTGTGTGTGTCTTTCTATTCTTACAGAATCGGGAGTGCTTCCCAGTGAGGAGGTTCCTGTCGAAGAGGATCCCTGTGAGGGGCCTGTGGGCGCCCAGCATGCTCTTCCCAGCACAAGTGCATCCCGTGTGCATGATGGGCCCGGAGGTGTGCTCATCAAAGCCGTTCTGCAGACACAGAGGGAAACAATTACTGCCATTGATAGGGTGTCAATAGAACTTAAAGAAATTAGAACCCTGATGTGCAATATTCTTTCAGTGATGAACAAAATATCATCCTCATTAAAAGACCTTGTGAAAAACTAAACCTTATTTTCTTGTCTTCTTAGAAACAAAACCTTGCTCCCTGCTGGAATCCCACATGTCTAGGAGGGGGTTATGGGTCTGGATCCTCATTTTGGGGGAGGGGGAGGAGGAGGTCCAGGAGGGGGAGGGACAGTAAACCTCTGTGCTATATTGTGCAGAACGCCACACGCCATGACAATTCGGCACACCATTGACGGAGTGTACAATAATCTTCCACCAGAGGCATCCAAACATGGCCACCTACATTTTAAAAGGCCAATGGCACGCTCCACAACCGTGGATGTGGTTGAAGTGCATTTCCTCCGTGCTCTGTGGGTTCAGTAAGGGGGTACTCACTGTCACCTGCAAGCAAAACCAATTCTAATTAAAGCTTCAATTACTGGAATTAATGTTGTATAATTTGCGTGTGTATTTACTTACCAAGAAGCCAGCCATCACTCACCACACCTGCCGGTAGTCTGCTCTCTGCTGTGCGTCAGGATAAAAGAATCATGTGTTGACCAAGGCCATTGTGCCACTAAATTTCTTAATACCATGTTTGGGCCACATGTTACTTGTACATAAATCGAATGGGTATGCTTTCGATTATCGTAAACATATTCGTTTTCATATGGAGCCCTTATAGCAACATGGTTGTAGTCAATTGCGCCGATTCCATTTGAGAATCCAGACATTGCTGCAAATTGCCTTTCATGTTCGGGAAACCTGATGTGGTGACTACTCAAATGATTTTTTTTTTTTTTAAATTTAAAAGATTTATTTTTGGGCTTTTTGTGCCTTTAATGGATAGATAGGACAGTGGATAGAGTTGGGAATCATGGAGAGAGAGTGGGGAATGACATGCGGGAAAGAAGCCACAGGTGGGATGGGAACCCGGGCTGCCCGCTTGAGACGACAGCCTTCATACATGGGGCGCGCGCCCTAACCATGACGCCACCAGCGCCCCTAATGATTTATGCCTTTTATTACTGCGGGCATTTTTGCGCAAAGGGACGGCTGTTATATCCCAAACCTAAAATGAAATTAAACATATTCTCCACTGTCTTTAGGTTAAAAAAAGTAAATATAGCCAATAGTCAACATTAAACGCATACCTGTCAGCTAATTCCTGTTGGTGGGGAAGTTGCCAAATACCCAAGGGTAGTTAGAAGCTGTATTGGTACAGGAATGGCACGCTTTTCGTCTTGTGTCTCTCTCCAAACCTGGACCCAGTCTCAGCACACAGATCCAAAAGCACAGCTCTCTGGAATCTGACACGGCTTATTAGCCCGTCATCATCTTGGGCCAGAAAATCGGCGTGGTCCCTGAATACTCTTTCTCTCCGTATTCCCCATTTGCATAATCCTCCAGGAGGGAAAGTGCATCCATCATGTAGCATTACGCACGAGTGTCCCCACAGCTTTTATGTTTCCACAAATCAGACTGATTGCTCCACATCTTGCTAATTACCTCACACCTTGTCAATTATCGCTGATTTAATACTTCTCTGATTTATGAATTGTGTTGACTTATATTTACAATCTTATAGTTGCTTTTGGGTGATGGATCACTATAAGTTCAGTTACGAATAACAAAGCTGATTTACATGTTTCTATAGCTTGGATATGTCATTAAAATATCACCTTTTGTGAAATGAAATGTTTAAGAAGCTTTACATCAATTCATCACCTCACTGTCTGTGTCGCACCTGCCTCCAAAATGTACGTTTGCTTACCGGTGCACACATTTACTAGTGTCAGTTTCAGGCCCCATTTTGTGCATACGCTGCGGAAATAAATATGACCCCTGGACAATGAAAGCTTCTATCTGCTGGTTACGAAGGTTCTCAGGTGAAAATGTCTTTGCCTGACATGTTTGTCAGACTGTTCGTACCCAACCTGACACAGAGGTAAGTGTAATCGGCAGGCTTAAAATCACACTTCAATATATTGAACAAAAGATTAAAAAAGGCAATCAGAGGCTATAAATGTACAAGAACCGACCATTTATTAAAATGTATTGTAAGAGAGATATAATGCATGTGATAATCGAGTCTTCCGACTGCTGCGGGACCAGACACTAGGAAAAAGCCCCACAAGCCTGGTGTAGCAGCTAAAAGAGAATTACGGGGAGGTTGCTTTATTTCATGCCCAAAACATTAAAATGTTTTTTTTTTTATTCTTGATCCAACCTTGATCCAGGATATTAAAATTCTGGAGAAGTACGGAATAAGGTTCCATATGTATGTTCAGAAAGTTTATGGAACTATTGTCCAAGTTACAGGTGACAACCTGGGTCTTCACTGTTTGTTTGGTTTTGTTGAATCATTCAGTGCCAGTTATTGTTGCCACTTTTGTCATGCTGAGAAAGAGGACTTTCAGACAGAATCTACAGAAGAATCACCAAAGATTGTTATGCGAACTAAGGCACTTCATGCACATCACTGCCAAAAGATTCCCAGTCTTCCCTATGTGGTGGGTGTTAAACAGTCTTGCATTCTAAATTCCTTGCAGTACAGAGCAAAACAACAAACCTCCAGCAGTGAAGCTAGGAGAGGACTCAAATGACCTAGGGTTAAATGCCACCCAATCGTGGTGTTTACTTCACAATCTACCACTTTTCTTTGGAGACGTGGTTGCTCCAAGTGATCAATGCTGGTATTTGCTATTCCTGATGCTTCAAATTGTATATGTAGTTTTCTTTCCCATGTTATCAAAGGGTATTATCATTTTTCTAAAAACTTCATAGCAGAACATTGGTTATTCCAACATTTGTTTTCAAACAAGAGATTGCTACCGAAGCATCACTTTTTGGTGCACTATCCTTCGTGTATTCTAGAAATTGGACCAATTTTGCATAGCTGGTGTCAATGATTCATGACAGCTGGTGCATGTGATATGAAGCGAAGCATAATTTTTTCACACAACAAAAATCAAGAGCTTCAAAAATGTAACCAAAACATTGACAAAAAAAACACCAAAGTCAGATGGCATACAATTGGAAGTTGTTTGAGCCCAACACAGTGGTGGTTGCTAGCTAAATGTTCACAGGTTTCGTTGTTTATCTGAAAGTCATTCGTGAGATGCCAGTTTTTCACAAAATTGAACATGTTTTTGTAGAAGATCAATCAATCAATTTTTATTTGTATAGCGTTAACTCATAACAAGTGTTATCTCTTTACACTTTACAAAAAGCAGGTAAAATACCTTACTCTTTGTCTGTTAACATTACAAAAGAGCAGGTAAAAAGACCTTACTCATTGTTATGTTACAAAGAAGATGAGGGGTTATTGTTGGTGACTTTACCACTACAAACAATATGTGTTAATGAGCATTTCTATGCATTTAATGTTGTGTTTACAATGGAGAAACCATGTGTGGTTGATGTTAAAGAGCTTATTCGTCACAAAGCATTTGATATACAGACATCGTACAGTTATGATGATACAAGTGTGTTTATTGTTTTAAATTTAATTCAATATGAGTAAAAGTTATTCATGGTGAGAGGCTGGTGGAGTGGCCGTGTGGATACAGTGTTGGAGGGGAATGCTGAGCCGTGTGGCTTACAGCTCAGGTGGAGAGAGGCTAGGTGGTGTGGCTGAGGCGATAGAGCTTGGAGGTGGAAGGCACACATGAAGAACGGAAACAATCTGGAGCATGGGGGAGTTCAACCAGGGTTCTTAAACAGTCACTGATGAGGGTGAAATGAGGAGCAGGTGTGTGTGTGTGTGTGTGTGTGTGTGTGTGTGTGTGTGTGTGTGTGTGTGTGTGTGTGTGTGTGTGTGTGTGTGTGTGTGTGTGTGTGTGTGTGTGTGTGTGTGTGTGTGTGTGTGTGTGCGTGTGTGTGTGTGTCTGTACTACTGGGAGCTACCAGCAGCAGGAAGCCACGTCCAGCCTCTGAAAACACATGAGAAACCACAACAGCAGCACAGGGGAAAAACAAACATATTTCAGAATCACCACATGAAAAGTGTTATAGGCTATATGTGTTCTGTTTTCCCTGACATTATGAACCTCATGGATGATTTCCAGTATTCCTTAGACAACATAAAGTGTCTGTGTTTAGAAGAACAGAGTTCACTTTCAGAGTATTAGGTGGCTAAATACAAATAAAATAATGAATAAATAATGTAAAGCCTAATAAAGCATTGTGCCAGTACAAATGGTCCCTATTAATAGTGCGTATTTGTACAGAAATAAACAGCTGACTGATAGTTTAACGGTGATCAGCTGATGTCATCATCACAAAATGACTTCACTTCACATGACCCTTTGAAAGAAATGATGTCTCATGTCCCTTCAGACATACTTCCTCGTTCCCTCTCTCTGGTGAGAGGCACTAAGACGCAGGAAAAGGACACAAGTACGGGATGCATGCTTGCAATTTAAGGGAACTGAGACTTAGCCTTTGTTACCATAAGATAAACACGTTTTCATATTAACTGTTAATGGGGCAGTTGGCATAGATACAGGGAACAAATGAGGGAGGGACCAACCATCGGTTTGGCATTATGTTATCAATAACTAATGGTTAACGGGGAGGTAGCTCATTCTGTCAGGTAAGGTGGCTTGTTTTTGGTAAGGTTTATTTTTGGGCTTTGTATGCCTTTATTTAGAGACAGGACTGTGGATAGAGTCAATAACTGTGTAAAGAGAGAGTTGATAACAACATATAGGAAAAGGATTTGGAACCATGGCAGCCCGCTTGGACAACTTCAATCTCTATACATGGGGCGCACGCACTAACCACTATCCTACCAGCGCCCCAAGTTATGGTGGCTTTTTCTGTCACGTGAGGAAGCTCATTCTTTTAAAGGTATAGCTTATTCTTCCTGGTGAGGTACCTAATTTATTTTCAAAGGCAGCTCATTCTTCCATGTAAGGTAGCTCATTCTTTCAAAGGCCGCTCGCTCTGCCAGATGAGGTACCTTGTAAATTTTAAAAGATTCTTTCAAAGGTAGCTCATTCTGCTCATTCTGCCAGATGAGGTACCTTGTACATTTTAAAATATAGCTCATTCTTTCAAAGGTTGCAAATTCTTTCAGATGAGGTTGCTCATTATGTCATATTAAGCTCATTATTATAAAAGTCACTCGTTCAGTCAGGTTAGGTATCACATTCTGTTAAAGGTTGCTCGTTCTCTCGGGAGGCGGCTAATTCTCAAAGGTAGCTAAGATGAATGTGAGGAATTTGCTCGTGCTAGCCTCTCATTTCTATTTTCTGTCCTTCCATACATTCGCTTCTCTCCTTTTATCTCTCTCTCGCACTCTGCCTTCCCTGCACTGACACTAATTACTAGAGGTTCACAAGTGATGGCACTTATCGTTCCAGCATTATAGCGGGCATTTTCAGCAAATGCACAGCCTGATGAAGTGTCCACATAGCACTGTGCTATGATTTATCACTTATTTCTGCCACAATGCTCAGGCCGATAACTCTCATTCTACACCATTTACTGTTGCGACATGTCTCACGCAGAGAGGTAACTGTGTTATTTCTATTGATGCAGGTTGAATGTATGCGGAATGACCTCCAAAAATGTAAGGATCTGAGCTCAAAGAAAAGCTTACATAACTGTTCAAATGGTGTGTTGCACAGGACACATTATACAGAATGGTTACATGGAAGGCAACATTGTGCACCAGTGGGCTTTTTAACAATCTGGACACATATCCATCATGTGTAAGTGAAAGTGCCTGTGGGCGATAAGCATGTGCATACAGTCCAGTTGAGGTTGGTCTTCGTCAGGAAAAAAATCAAGGCCAATGCTTTTCTAATACTGTGAGCCAACTTTAACAGTGTTAAAGGGTTTTTTATTTAGAGTTTAACGCCAACAAGTCCCTTCCTATAGAGTACAAAATGTGTTAGACGATATAAAAGATATTACAGTAATAGTTTTTTTTACCAGAAGAGCCGAGGGTAAAGATGGTTGAAAGAAAAACAAGACAAGTTGAATGATGTGGGAATCTGACAAAAATAGGCACATTAACAACAAGGAGTGAATAAATAAGATAAAAGTAAAAAGAAAAGGAATGGGTTTGGACATACAAAACAGGTTAAGAGAGAGCAACTTAAAGAAAAGAAATGTCGTTTTTCTGTTTGAATTAGTCTGAACTCAAAGATGGAAGGAGTGTCTCTAATCAGTCCCCCCTTAGGCCTCAAATCACCTGCCATCCACAAAGTCACCGTCCATCCCACAGGAAAACACTCATTACAGGCTGCCATTACGTTTGGCTGCATCCCTCTCTATAACCTTGAAACACTGTTCACTCAGCCAAAAGCACTTCAATCCAGCGGGAGAGTCGGGTCAATTGAGTCAATGTCAAGAGACTCCTTCCTCCCAAAGGTACAGCAATTGACATGTTTTTCTGGGGGGGGGGGTGGGTTACAAGGACAAGTATAGGTATATCACATGGGAACATAAAGCGCTCTGCTACTGTATGTTGATCTAAGGGAAGCTAGGAGAGGAGAAATAAACCACAAATGATAATGGTGCTTGGCCAAGGATCCCACAGAGTCTTGAAGATTTCCACAAGGATGTCCTTTGTTACATGTATTGTGGATTGTCAGTATCCATCATCAACAACAAGACAAAAGACAAAGGGAAGAACTACCTTTGTTAGTGGCTTTGGTTTGACTTTCCTCAATTTCCATACCTTGTTGTGATCCTTTTGTTGGGGAGAGAACATAAAAAAAGAAAGGTCCTACAAAACTAAAAAGCTGGGCAAAAGGCAATGGAAAATCAAGCGATTACAGTTACCATCATACATTGGTGGGGTAAGAAGAAAAGAACATTTTAATAAATATACATGAATGAAAAGGAATTAAAAGAAGTCATACAACATGGTATATGTGGATGAATATGCATGTTTCTCTCTGAGTTAACTGACAGTAGCAATCTCTTGTAATAGGATGGAAACCCTAAAAATTTCAAGGCAACATTTCACCGTTTATCTCCTCCCATATATGGATTTTAAACTTAAAACATCCTTTTTATATCTTTGAATTATTAAAAGAACAAGAAAAAGCACTCCAAATTTTTCATTTTAATTGCCACACGAACATTTCTTCAGAGTGTGAACAGGCAATTTTTTTTCAAACATCCACAAATGTGATCAATTTATACTTTGTCCAAGATGAGCTCTCCTCCATCACAGTAGCGTGGGGCCCTTTTTCAAACCAACCCCTACACCCTCTCCCTACCCACTACCCCTCCGCTTGCGCGTCCTCGCGGAGGGTCCGCCATATTAAGTCCGTCCCAAACCAATTAGTGGGGAGTGGTGATGGGTTATAAAACCCTCCACCAGCGCGTGTGCACCAATGCCGACTTTCGGATCACGTGCAACGCCTATTGTGCAACCTGTGAGTTCCGTGTGATGTGGATTTCCTTGTTGTTGATATGTTTGATGATGAAGAAATTCGCCGTTGAGACTGACTTGCTTTCAAAGAGTATAATTTTATTTAAGCAAGAAACAGAATCACTGGTCACGTCTGACCAGGAGGATCAAGAAGCCAATAATGATCTCTCGCGAACATACAGAGACAATCGCTTATATGCATCTAAACATCTGCTTTTCGTCATGGGTCATAAAAAACATCATGTAACACATCCATATTTGGCAATACTCCTACACAACACCTCAATGTAAACATTCAACTTGAGGGGACTCCTAAATCTCCTTCAGATACAAACTCTCTCCAGATGTGCACGTTATAAACTTAAAGGAGCAGTATATTATCTCTGTCCTAGTTACGTCAGACACTTCACGTGCAAGTGTCTATAAACACTGCTCCAACTAAGATAGACATTTAATAGCCTCATACAGACGTTAACAACTTCAAATGTGTATTGAGGATCAAATATATGTTTATTTATTATTTAGTGTTTTATATTTACAGGGACTGTATGACTGCATGAAACCCGGAAGTTAGTATCCATACTGAAATGTTCAGTATACTGCGCGGACCCAAAAAATGCATACTGAATGACCACAAAAGTTCAGTATACTGAAACTCCATACTGAATAGTACGTACTACATACTGAACTGTGACAATTCGGAAAGGGCCCCTGATGAAGGGGACTTCACTCAGCTACGAGTGTCACTTCTAACGGAGTGAGCTCTTTCACGGAGGGGGAGGGTGTTAGGGGTTGGTTTGAAAAAGGGCCGGAGTCTCCATCCAACAACCTGCCCACAACACAAAACAACACCCAACCCACATGAGCTTCTTCAATAACGAGGTACATGGGCCATGCAACTCCCTCTACTGTGATGGAGGAGAGCTCATCTTGGACAAAATATAAATTTATCACATCTGTGGATGTTTGAAAAAAGTTGCCTGTTCACACGCTGAAGAAATGTGAAGTAAAATATAAAAATTTGGAGTGTTGTCCTTATCGTTTTTCTTGTTCAAAAATCTTTTGGGGATTCAGCACCCAGTTGTTGTTTTTTTTTGTTGAAAGTGAATTGAGCGTGTTTTTTTTTGTCTATAATTATTAAAAGAAACCTATTGCCTACTGCCAGATTGTAAAAGGAACGTGTACTCATTTGAAATGCATCACACATTACTCAAATTTCTTATTTTGTATAGTTGCAAATTATGGTACAGTTTTGCAATGAGTCTGGCTGTTCACACCACTCTGCAGTGCTGACCCCAGTAATAAATCTAATATTCATTTTTCTGCCGGTTTATTTGCAGTGGAAAGTATTGCAAATAATACAGCAGGGAATAACTGATGTCTAGAGAGAGACAGATCACAGAGGAGGGGAGCTGTAGCTAATTTCATGCCTTGTATTTTCCTGTCATGCATGGCTAATTCACGGTTCAGACCGACACTATGAAATTCATGCCCTGTGATCTTCAAACCCTCTCACCCTGGTCTTAAGTGGTGGAGCCTGAGCTATCTTTATGAGGGGAAGCCTGGCAAATCCATATCATGGTTTCTATTTTCATACAATGCTAATTCTGAGAGACTGATAAAAAACCAAGAGGGAGACAGTAGTGGCAGTTCCATTTAGGTTCGCTACCCTTGACTGGCTCTGAGATGTAAATGACTATCCACCCCCCACCATCCAATGTGTCCCGTCCATGCTCCATTTGTTATTTAATACCTTTAACGGAATGCACCAGGGCGTTGAAATATATATTGAAAAAAATCCTCCATATCCTGCTATAAAAATGTGATTTTTTTAAGATTGACTTTTTATATTTGATCCCAATCATAGTTGGCAATTTTTTGAGACATTTGTATCCTCATTAATCATTTACCTTAAAACACTGTGATGAATACAGCCAGATTCGTGCAGTGCACAAATAATTTAACGATGGACAGAAAGGCTCCATTAGACCTTTATACAGCTAATCAAGAATGTTGTAAGTCAGTAACATGCATGTGATTTTTCTGGATATTTTCACCAATTTTGAACAAATTAATTCCTTGACAAAATCATAGGTGTATAGCACCAACTGTTACGTGCCGTAGATTGGTGTGTGTGCTTTTTGTGTTTCTCTCTCTCTCTCCTGTGCATGCTCCCCAGGTGTTGCTCCTCAGCCTCAGTGTGCCCAGCCACACCTGCGGCTAATTGCCAATCAGTGGCTGAGCTATAAAGAGCAGGAGAGAGGAGGCAGCAGTGGTCAGTGTGTCATTCTGCTGGGTTGTGTGCGTGTCTGTGACGTCGACAAACTTTGGTGTGAGTTTGATTGAGGCCTTATTGTTGTATCTTGATTGTTTGTTTTTCAATTGTGTTGAAGATAGATTGGCTTCTCTTCTGATTTGTGTTGAAAATTTGTGTTAAGTTTGTTAATAAATCATTTTAAACTTTATTTAAGTTTAGTTCTTATTTCTCTTCCCTGGCTTTTATTTTATTGTTACTCCCCTCATCTCCTAGCCATCTTGGGGAAAGTAACACCAAGGTTACATGTCAGTTCCCTTAATTGCATCGAATTGTCCTCCACTTGCATCTTAGTCCCTCCCACCAGAGATGCATGGAGAGATGCAAGGAAACGAAGCAGAGGAGAGAGGAAATGAGGAGATATATATTAAGAGACATGAGACCTCCTTTCCTCTGTAGCGTCACGTGAAGCGACGTCTGTTTGTAATGATCACCGCTCAGCTTTCAGTCGACTTAAACAGCTGTTTATGGCCGCACAAATATGAACTGTATTATTTCTAACAAAATACACACAGTAGTTTAATCTGTGTACTTTATCTGATAACAAACACCTACACATGAAGAACAACCTGCAGTCTGCTTAAAACCAAAAGGACAATTTCTACTGACTAAAATATTTAATATTGAATTGTTTATTTTATTTTTATTTTTTTATAATAATTTGATAATGAACTCTGTATTTCATAAAGATTTTTTTTTATGATTTTCTAGGAATACTGGAAATGATTTAGCCTATTAAGACTTTCTGTTTGACAGTGAATCAAAAACAAATCAAATATAAAGTCTGGAGAGATCGGTCTACACTCCATTATATTGAGTTTATAGAACTTATGCTTCATGTTTAGTTGTTACTCCTCATGTCAGACACTTTTTTAATCCCAGCTCATCACAGACTGACTCTTTTCAAGCTGACATATGTTTACAGTCTGTTTAAATGTCCAACGGTCCGTGTAGCGTCTTGTTAATGTCTGTCTTTTCTCCGCTATTAAACTCCGCTCATGTTGATAAGTTTCACTGAAGTCTGATCTGCTGCAGCGTCAAATCAATGAGTGATATTCAATAAGGGGGCGTGCCTGTCAGTAAAAAGACTTCCACAAAGTCAGCTCTCGTGTATCCTCGGTCATGGCTCCTCGGATCTCCTTCCTCTCTCCTCTCTCCTCTCTCCTTCGTTCAGTTACAAGAGCTTTGGGACGTTCCTTAACATGGCGGGTCTAAAACTACTTCCGGTTCGGCCGAGGAGTAAGGACCGAGGAGACAGCGTTTAAGAGAACTGAGATGCAGGGCAGCTCATGTGTTATCTCAAGACGCTTTACAAAAAATCACATGGGATAATATGCAGGCAGGATTTCTTCTTTGGTATGATATGATTCAAAATAAAACTGCTGGTTTAAATTGTTATGATGACCTGGATCTGTCAGTAAAGGTTGATATTTATTTAAAGAAAAAGCGCTAGAGACATCAATATACATTCTGGCTTCAATTGACCGTCTGTGTGGTCAATTTCCCGTCTCTAAAATGTACGCCTGTATGGGTCAGAGTTTGCTTCCTGATGCGCACATTTTACTGACAGGTTTGTTTTTATAGATCATAAACTTTGTGTGGGAATTGACGTACGCCATTTTCAGGCCCCATTTTGTGCGTATGTAACCATTATAAATGAGACCCATGCTTTTTAGGTAAACTGGTGACTCTAAAATGCCCTTGATGTGAATGTGAGTGTGGCTGGTTGTCTGTCTCTATATCAAAGTTATCTTTTTTCCATACATGCTGGACATACAGAAAAATCAGTAAACTTAAAAAATCATACCAAAAATATCAAATAAGTTTAGCTTCCTGACAGCTTGGTGGATGAAACTGTTCATTAGTCTGGTGGAACTGACTCGGAGGCTCTGGTACCATCTCCCAGATGACAGGAGGCTGAAGAGTCTGTGTGATGGGTGGCTGGGGTCACACACAATGCTGGATGCTCTGCGGGTGAGGTGGGAGTTGTACAGTGGGTACGGAAAGTATTCAGACCCCTTTACATTTTTCACTCTTTGTTTCATTGCAGCCATTTGCTAAAATCAAAAAAGTTCATTTCATTTCTCATTAATGTACACTCAGCACCCCATCTTGACAGAAAAAAAACAGAAATCTAGAAATTTTTGCAAATTTATTAAAAAAGAAAAACTGAAATATCACATGGTCATAAGTATTCAGACCCTTTGCTGTGATGCTCATATTTAACTCACATGCTGTCCATTTCTTCTGATCCTCCTTGAGATGGTTCTGCTCCTTCATTGGAGTACAGCTGTGTTTAATTAAACTGATTGGACTTGATTAGGAAAGGCACACACCTGTCTATATAAGACCTTACAGCGCACAGTGCATACCAGAGCAAATGAGAATCATGAGGTCGAAGGAACTGCCCAAGGAGCTCAGAGACAGAATTGTGGCAAGGCACAGATCTGGCCAAGGTTACAAAATCATTTCTGCAGCACTCAAGGTTCCTAAGAGCACAGTGGCCTCCATAATCCTTAAATGGAAGAAGTTTGGGACGACCAGAACTCTTCCTAGACCTGGCCGTCCAGCCAAACTGAGCAATCGTGGGAGAAGAGCCTTGGTTGGAGAGGTAAAGAAGAACCCAAAGATCACTGTGGCTGAGGTCCAGAGATACAGTAGGGAGATGGGAGAAAGTTCCACAAAGTCAACTATCACTGCAGCCCTCCACCAGTCGGGGCTTTATGGCAGAGTGGCCCGACGGAAGCCTCTCCTCAGTGCAAGACATATGAAAGCCCGCATAGAGTTTGCCAAAAAACACAGGAAGGACTCCCAGACTATGAGACAGAAAATTCTCTGGTCTGATGAGACCAAGATTGAACTTCAACAAATCCAGGTGTGAAAACCTTGTTGCATCATTCCCAAGAAGACTCATGGCTGTACTAGCTCAAAAGGGTGCTTCTACTCAATACTGAGCAAAGGGTCTGAATACTTATGACCATGTGATATTTCAGTTTTTCTTTTTTAATAAATTTGCAAAAATTTCTAGATTTCTGTTTTTTTTCTGTCAAGATGGGGTGCTGAGTGTACATTAATAAGAAATGAAATGAACTTTTTTGATTTTAGCAAATGGCTGCAATGAAACAAAGAGTGAAAAATGTAAAGGGGTCTGAATACTTTCCGTACCCACTGTAGATGTCCAGGCGGGAGGGAAGTGAGACGCCGATGATCTTTACTGCTGTGTTCACCACACTGTAAAAAATAAATAATAAAAGTTAGTGTCCATGCTGCCTTCAAATTTTAAGTCAACTGAACTTAAAAAGATATGTTGAGATAAATTTGTTATTAGTCCAAAGAAATAAAAAAAATTCTAGTGAAATAAACTTGACATCAAGTCAGTTGTACAGTTGTAAAGTTAACAAAACTTTTGGTCACAATTCAGTTCCTGTGAAATAATCAAGTTAAGGCAAAATGGTCTATCAATTTCTTTTGACTTGAAATTAAAAATTGAAAATACTTATCAATAGTTGAAATCACTAAAATATTGAGTTAAATTAATCCATCAATTTAAAGCCCCAATATGTAACTTTTCAGTTTTGGTGCACTTTGGCGCCAACAGCAGGTCTCTGACTGCAACTGCACTGTCGTAAAACGGTTACGCTTCCCATCTGAAAAAACGTGCATTTGTTGACAAGCAGAGAGTGAGACGCCGTGAGAAGATAAAGAACCATGTCGACTCAAAAGGTACAGTAATATTACCAGATTTTGATAAAACCTGGATGTCTGCAGTCCGTTGTTTAGTATGAGTATGTGTATTCAACTGTTACCATGATATCTATAGGCCGTAGCTAAATAGCTATATGTATACATGCTAGTTATCGGTTTGTAAGCTTATAAACTTTTTGGAGACAACATAAGATGGATATATGTATCTATTTGTTATGAGTGTATGAGGTTTTTGTTTTTCAACATCAGTTCTCCTTTTATTCCAGGATTCAACTTCAACTCGCCATCAGTGATGAGCAGGAGCTCGGAGTGGAGCAGCATCACAGGCCTGCAGTATATAGACAATGTGTGTTATGATAGCATGGCTGCTTGGGAGAGGGGAACAGAGTCATGAATCAAAGCTGCTGCGTCTGGAAAATCAGAGATGCTTTCCCGAGTACAGTATCCTGGCTACAGGGTGTGTTGCCTTGTGTAAAAAAATGTGTCTTACAGACATCTACATACATACCTGTTGTGGTTTTGTTTGGTATTTTTGTGCCATTTCAAGTTGAGTTTGTATGTTGAGTTCACTGAAGTCTTTTGTTTTGACCAGTTTACATAATAAAATAGATATCCTTTTCTTCTACTCTATTGTTGTGACTGCATTTAGTACCTGTAATTGACCTGTACTGGTAATGGTTATAACAATTAGTAATTGTGTGCATTGGCCACTGATTTTTAGTTCTATCTTCTTCTTTACATTTACCAAATAACAAAAGAAAGTTATAACAAAAAGGTAAATCCATATCCAAGGTTTCAAGATTCAAGCGATCAGCGTTGGGCAGAACAACAACAACAAAGGTAATAATAAAATAGAATAATTTAATAAGAAGAAAAAGCTAAAGAGATCGAGATAAAATAGTTATTTATTAGACAAACATTGACTTTCCACACAAATACAATCTAAAGCACATTTAGGCACTTATTTACACATTCAGCTGCTTGAGGAGGGGAGGGTGGGGGGGTCTACACTATCCTGGAGCTTTGTTATGATGGACCTGAGCTCTGATGATGCACAGCTGTAGATACAGGCTGTGGGTGGTGCCTGTGGATCATCAGCACTAGACTGTTTTGTACGAAGGCTCGTTCATCTTTGAATTCTCTTTTGCATCAATGGCCGTAGTCTCGTCTCTTTCAAGGCGTTCACACTCCAGCTCTTTGATTTTTACTGCAGCAACTTCAGGACCTTGGACAATAATATGATTTTGTATTAGAGTGGTTTTCATATTTTCAAAACTGTTTAGGTAACAGCAACAATACATTTGTATGTTAGACAACTGTTATACTAAATACTTACATCCTGTGTCCATCACAGTTTTGAGCAGGAAGTCGTCAGTTCTGGTGGTTATAATCAGTAGCTGCAAGCAAGGTCAGTGTTCTGTATACAGGTGTGACCAAACTACTTCCCTGCACACATAAGGGTGTGCTTTTGGAAGTTATCCAAATCTGAAGTTGTCCTGTTGGTTAGAAAAGGCAGACAGAAAAAAACCTGCTCTGTTAGTGACATACTTCTCACTTCCACTTCATACTGCAGCAAATAACATAAAGGTGAGCAGAGTCCTCAGCTTGAAAATCAGCTGGAGAGATAGAATGAGTCAAAATATAAATGCAGTGTGCCATTTCAAATATATTTTGTACTGACTCTAAATAGCATTGATGCATCATGCAGCCATTGTGAATT
The DNA here is from genome assembly GCF_963930695.1 of Labrus bergylta. NCBI lineage: Eukaryota > Metazoa > Chordata > Actinopteri > Labriformes > Labridae > Labrus > Labrus bergylta. The sequence goes on along the minus strand of NC_089209.1, from coordinate 20,481,496 downwards.
TGTGGAAATGTGTTTGTATGGAAATAATTACAAATACAAGCATTTGCATGACTGGAAGGTGATCTGCGAAATATATATTTGTGTGTTTGAGATGTAAGTCAAATTTACCTTGATTACAAGACATCAGCCTCCTCCTCTTCCTCATTCAGTAGCAAACACGTCATTCCCGAATCAAAAGACAAGTAGAATATTACATCTTACCATTCAATGACAGTATTTTTTTAGATAATGTTACTCCATGAAAACATACCTGTCGCATTAGACTGGAAGACTCTGGCAGGGTTGTAGGTTGCATTTGTTGCTGGAGATGATACTGATCTCCTTTTTAGAAATCTGAAACAAAGTTTGAAGTCATTATGCTGGTTGATACAACTGTGCAGAGTATGTACAATAATGTTAGTTTCAACACATGAGAAACTTTGCATATGTGCTGCTCAGATAATTAGCAGCCGGAGCTATCGTAACCTGAACCCGGGACAATATGCTGTCTATATTATCATGCTACGGGCTAAACTTCTGCAGACATGAGCTGACTTGGCTTTCAACAACCCGCTAATGTGTTGACAACTTTTCTCGCCGTGCATCTGTCAAAGTCTGCCCGAATAACTCTGACATGTAAGGTTAGCCTGCGTCGCTAACTTATCATCAGGGGACAGTAACTATATTCTGACATTCTGGTCGTTATATGATATAGACTGAATGGGTTTGTGTTGAAACAACTGAGTAACTATGATGCAAAGAAATGAGACACAAAGTTTATAACAAGCATATTACTCACCAACAGCAGCAGTGCCAGCTCATTATCGGACTTACAGCCTACCGTTTCCCGAAGCTCTCTCCAAGCATGTAAAAGCCACTCCAATAATTACTCTAGTCCGGTCGCTCTATCTTTATTCTTTACTTTATTCCTAGCTTTATCTGTCAACGTGCTTTTCCTTTAGGCCTGCATCAAGCAGTACGGAGACAGGCTTACTCCTAATATTTACAGTCTTGGCTAACTCCGAGAACTTGTGAACTAGTGCCGTAAAGCTTACATAGTGGAATATTGAGGCAGCGAACCGCTATGCGGACGTTGGAGAGACAACATTGTTCCTATTAAACTTCGTCTTCACTGTTAGATTGCTTTACAAGCCATTATTTTATGGTGGAAAAATTACATATTTGGGCTTTAAAGTAATATCAAGTTGACCTCTCTTATGGGCCTAGTTCTTATAATTTGGTTTGTAAACTCGGTTTTCTATTTTTTGGTAAAATAAAAACCCACTTTTTCTTCAAGCTTACTCCTGTCTCTTGTGCCCTACTGCTTTGTCCCTAACAATTGGTGGGATCATTCAGTGAAAGACACAGGATTTTGTTTTTGTTTTCTACCCTGTTCCCCCTGAAAAGAGGACAAATGCCTCGTGGCGGGAAAAGTGAAAGGAACAAAAGAGGGCCTGCCGGCCCAGTTACAAGCCAGCGATGAAGAGGAAGACAATGGCGCTTCTGGGTTGGTAGGAAGCACTGAGGGTAAAGGTAAGGAGCCAACTCTGTCAGACATGATGTCCATTTTCCAGGCCCACATGGGTCAGCAAGAGACCCGGCAGGCTAAGCATAGTGAGCTAACTGCAAGGCAAGAACAGCGCTTTAAAGCACTCCAACATCCGCTTCAGCTTCTGCAGTTAGAATTTCCGGCCAGAACAACTCCAGTACCTGATCCTCAGTTTACAGAATCAGATCCATCAAATGTGGAGGCTCCATTGACTACCATGCACTATCCTTCCGCCCAAGCTGAGGCCTCTGCAGGTCCTTTTCACTCACACTATTAGCCCAGGTTGGATAAATAATCTGATAATGACGACATTGAACACTACCTAGTCACATTTGAACGTATTGCTGTAGCATGCCGGTGGCAGAGACCTGATTTGGTTTTTCACTTGTTACCAATCTTTACTGGCAAGGCTAGAGGTGCTTATGTGCATATGGAGATTGATGACTGTCTTAATTATGAAAGGGTGAAGTCTGCTATTCTTCCTAAAAATGACATTAACCCTGAGACTTACAGGCAAAGTTTCCGCTCCCTGGATGTCAACCCTGATGAGAGCCCTAAACAGTTGTATGTGAGGCTCAAGGAGCTCTTTGTTAAATGGATCCAGCCAAAAGGTAAAAACATCCAAGAAGTACCGTATTTTCCGCACTATAAGGCGCACTTAAAAGCCTTTAATTTTCTCAAAAAACGACAGTGCGCCTTATAATCCGGAGCGCCTTATATATGGATCAATTGGTTAATTGGTTGATCCATACTGGTTGTACACGGCGCTCAGCGACACTGACTCGGATAATGACGAGAGGGAGCCGGGCATGTTGGATGCCGTACTCGCCCAACTGTTCAATTCGGACACTGAAGAAGAAGAATTCGAGGGATTCGTGGACGGGGAATGAACTGAAAAAGTGAGCTTTACGTGTTATACGTAACTGAACAATGTTGAGTTATGCACTAACGCAGGGGTGCCCAACCTTTTTTGAACCAAGATCTACTTTTAAAGTTACCAGTCTGCCGAGATCTACCAGTCCACATAGTGAGCCATAGCCTTTACCAACAGCCTACAAACGCATTTAATACTCACACAACAAACAGAAAATAATAAATGAGAGTTCTGTAAAAAATAATGCAGACTACAGACTACAGCAGGCTGCTGTGAGATGATTTTGCTTTTGTTAAATTAGCTGCAGACACGGTGAGAGTGAACGGAGTAAAGTCCAACCGACTGTTTGACGGGGTCACATGTGTTCCCACCTTGTCTCCCAGCCTTGTTCAGTTGTAAACACGTTCTATTCTATGCGCCTTATAATCCGGTGCGCCCTATATATGAAAACAGTTCTAAAATAGGCCATTCATTGAAGGTGCGCCTTATAATCCGGTGCGCCTTATAGTGCGGAAAATACGGTAAGTGAAATGACTAGCCAGCTAGCAGGCCAAGTGCCATTTCACTTCCTGAGTCTTGCCGAGGTGCGCTTGAGCAAGGCACCGAAACCCCAACTGCTCGGGCACTCTTTCATGTGCCCTCACTCTAACATCTCTTCATAAGTGCATGTTGTGTGTGTCTTTCAGCCTGTGTGTGTGTAGCGTGTCTCAATAATGGAGTGAAAAAGTAATTTCTCCCTGTGGGATTAATAAAGGATATCTTCTTCTTACAGTGTCTGTCTCTGATAAACATATTATATACTGTATACGTATTCCTCAAATCGTTCCTCAATTGATAAAGGACGATGTAAAACATTTTACAAATAAATACAGCAGTAATCAAGTATATCCTCTGTAACTGTCTCTCTGAGTCATGACTGTCTACAATGAGTGAGAAGCCCCAGCTGTTCAGTTGTGTTTATATGAACTAGAGAAAAGAAGAATAACATACTCAATGCTTATTTGGATGTGATGTAAGTGTGTTTAGATCACGGTCATTCTGTGTCAGTTTATGTTCAATGTGAAGCTATGAGTTAACCGAGTGTGCTAACATTAGCCTGTTAAAAACAATGCAGGCCACAGGTTATTGCAGCTCCAACCAAGGACAATTTTGTCCACCACTTGCTCGAAATGGTGCTTAATTATGATGTTCTAATTGATAACTCCTTCGTGTGAACGCGAGTGGAGAGGCGTTGGAGGTGTGCCGCTGGAGGAGAGCGGAGGGTTCAGAATAGTGAAGGTGTGGACAAACAGCAGTTTGTTTTGGTTTAATGCTGGTGCTTAAGGGGGCGACATCTACTGGATCACAAAGTCACACATTAAATTATGATGAATGAATTTAAATGTATGCTTTAAAGGTCCCACATTATGCTTTTTCTGGTTTTATATGCTCTTTAGTGTGTTTTCCAAGTGTTCTGTGCACGTTTAGACACATCTATGTGCAAAAATTCAAAGTCCGTGGAAACGCAGCTTCTCCTACGTCCTCCTGTTAGCTGTAGCATTAGCCGCATGTAACGCTCGGTTCTAGCCCCCCTCGATAAAAATTGGTCAGTCCCACGTCATTGTCAGTGTGATATCACTGATCTAAGTCCATTGGCTCGTTGTGGCAAGCCCTGTTGCTCATGTTGCACGCCCGTTAACTTCTGTAGCACGCCCACGATATGCCGTAGCCTGCGGTAGCACAGTAGTGCTAAGGTGCTAATGTTTATGCTACCCTCGGACGGAGCCAAAGTGGCTGCATTCCCAATATGGTAAAAGAGGCGGGACATTTCCGAGAACCGTGCTGAGCGACTGACCAATTACGGCAGAGCCGACAAGCCGACCAATCAGATCAGACTTGGCACACATGGGGACTCTGAACGTGGGCACTTTAGAGCCTTAGAGAGAGAGTCAGAAGCGAGCCGGTACATGGAGCGGCAGTTCATGAAAACAGACACTTTTTTAGAACTTTATCTATTGTGAACATACTTTAGTAGGTACATAGATTAAATATTTAAACCCCAAAAAGGGCATAATATGGGCTCTTTAAGTAAAATCTTTCTTGGAAATAATGGAGAGATTGAAAGCCATCCTGTATGTCTTGGTGTAGATTTTTATAACACTAATCTCTTCACAGGGTGATAAAGAAAATGTTCTGACTCACTGGATGATGGACCCTCATCAGGACAAGATCTGCTCACTCACTCTGTCAGCGATGGCTTAATTCCAGGTACGCTCTTGTTTACAAGTACAGAGTGTGTATATATATATATGTACATATATAGCTAAACACTTTAAATGCCCTTTCAACTCCTGAACATTAATTATCATCTTACTAACATTTAGAAACAAAGTGACACATTAATGGGCTCACATTTTTGGACAGTAACTCACAATATTGTGTTATCAAACCTTAAAAGCAAAGGAGGCTGAGCATTTGCTGTTCAGGCTCCACGGCTATGGAACGACCTTCCTGAGGATCTCAGACTTGCAGCATCAGTATCTTCTTTTAAATCCCCTTGAAAGACTTATTTTTTAACCAAAAGGCCTTCTTGTTATTTTTTATGGTAATGTTTTATTTTATTAGGATTTGTAAGGATACTCTGAGTCTTTGGGACCTTCACTTCCTGGTCATGATTCACTGTTGGCTTGATCTGGCTGTTCATGACTTTGAACTCACCACATAGTGCGACTCTGCCTCCAGGGTGTATCAGTGTTTTAAAACATACTACAGCTGTGATTTATACAGAGAAATGGGACTCAAATAATGATGAAATATCTGTTTCACAGCCAAGACAAAAGCTGCATGAAGATGATTACTCTGACCAAACAAGACGACTGTCAGATATTTTTACAAACGCTTTTAAAGAACTGTGATATGTGATTTTCACGAGGCTGTTCTGAACTCAACATAAAGCTTTATCACTTTTCAGGTCAACTCACTGCAAATACGATTTCTGCCCTCGATGACTCTTTGTTACTCTCTGGATAATACTCAAAAATAAACATGGTAAACAATTAACCCTTATTACAGTGGTAAATGGATCTTGCATGCATTAAATGTAAAGATTTCTGCACATTTAAGTTTGAAATCCTTCAAACGGGAGCTTCTTGTTGTGCAGATCTTGTTTTTACTTTCCTTGCCTGCTCAATAACTACTCAAGAATGTGATAAAAGTTTTAGCATACTAAGCAGTCTTTTTTTTTTTCATTTGTTTTTTTGTTTCTCAACAATAGTCGAAGAGAGCCTATTTCTTCTGTCGTCGTCAGATGCTTCACAGAGGCTTTGCCCGAGAACAGGTACTTCACTTTATTTGGATGCATTTCTATGTTTCTTCCATTTTGTAAAATATTTGTATTAATATTTTGCATCACACTATATCATAAAATGCCCATTGTTTCACAAATGCTCATCTTCTCTCTCCAGATGCAATCATAAAACATTTAAAACCATCCCGTGCCATCTGCCTGCCCTGGGCCGTCTTTGACCACTTCTGCTCCCTGTTTGATCTTGTTTGTTTTGTTAAACTAGTAATTTGTATTTATTTTTATACATAAGAAATATTAGAGTTATTACCGTTGTATTCATGTTTGTTTTACTAAAATAAAGAAATTCTGTTAAATATAAAGATGTATGCCAGTTTTCTTTAAGTCTATGAATATTGTCTTTGATGGTCAAACTGTCTGCATCATAAGGATCAACTGCTGAAAACTTGCCTAGGGCGCCAAAATGGTTAGGGCTCTGTGTCTTTAACTTAAAGGTCAAATATTATGCAAAATACACTTTACCATGATTTTCTTACTCTAATGTGTGTCCCTAGTCTGTCTACAAACCCCCAGTTATTAGAAAAGTAAGAGAAGGTCCACACAAAGAGTCACATCCTCTTTCAGAGAGGGGCGGGGTCAGACACAGCTCATTTACATTTAAAGCTACAGACACAGAAACAGCCTGATCATATCACTGGATATGCTAATATCCGCAGATATTATCGGCTGGCTTATTTATCGGTCGAGCGCTGGATGGTGCAATTAAATGTGCAGCCTTTGCATGCAACTACAGGCTGATCGGAACCAATAACAGTAAAATGTACACATGCTGAGTGAGAAAGCATTGCTTGTCCGCGTTAATATCATTTTCTTGTGATAAATTGTGACTATAGCGATGTGATTGTTACAAATCCTTTCATTGGGATAATGATGTAACTGTAACCCTGACCTATGTTTTAATTTTGTTTTAATTTTGTTCTTTTTTAAGAGTTGGAGAATCTCAAGTCCCTGGTGTCCCACCTCTGTCAGCTTCTGGACCTGCACAAGAAATACAACCGCAGACTTTCACTTTCAGTCTTTGTGAAGGTGTGTCTAAAAGAAACTGTAAAAAGTTGAGTTCAGGTGACATAGTGACATTTGTCCCCAATTAATAATAATAATGTATACTTTATTGATCCCGTGAGGGGAAATTCGTTTTTACACTCTGTCTAGTTAACATGCTACACAAACATAGGCTGAAATACACACACATGCACAAACAGGATCCTATGGACATGCACTAATGGAGAGGTTCCAGAGTGACGGGGCGGCCCACAGTGGGTGCTTCTGAGCTGGTGGGGGGGGTTAGGTGCCTTGCTCAAGGGCACCTCGGCAGTGCTCAGGAAGTGGACTGGCACCTCTCCAGGCCAATTTCCGGACTTGGTCTGTGCTGGGACTTGAACCAGCGACCCTCCGATTCCCAAACCCAAGTCCCTACAGACTGAGCTACTGCTAAACCCCAATTTCACTAATGTCATGCGAATTAGGACGGTGATGTATTCTCTATCCATATTTACCACTTTTAATTAAGTTTTATTTTAAGACAGAGAATATATCTTTGTTGCCTCGTCCATATTATGCGGCTACCACTGATGTTTTTCCAACTGCATTTTAAGCTGGTTGTGGCTGTAATCATTCTAATTGAACTGACTTTGACAGGGAAGTGTACGGAGTGTAGAGTTCTTCATTCTGGACAAAGATCTGCGCCACAATGGAGAGCAGTATCCTGCCTCGTGATGAGCTTCTTCTACAGTATATCAACGTAAGACAACACCACTGCTGGAACATTAACTCTTGTGCCTTCCTCAAATGTATTTAGATTTTTCTGCTGTGAAGTTAAACAACTTCTGACTTGCTCAAAACTACCAAACATTCAATTGTTTTCAGGATTTAACCCTTTAAATGCCAGGTTATTAGTTGAATGGTGATTAAAGACTCGGATATGTCAAAGACTAGCAACAAAGTTTAGTTGATTGCATTAGTCTTTTTTATGTACCCTCTGGACACTTTTTTTAATGGCTTTTGACGGTATAAAGAGGGAAAGAGGGACTCCCCCCTGGTCTGTGAGAGAATGGGGTCTTCGGGAGGTCTTGCGCAAGATTCTCCCTCGCCCCCGGTCTCAAGGAGTTCTGTGAGAGAACGGGGTCTTCGGGAGGTCTCGCGAGAGATGGATGTGTTGGAATCATTGTAAATAGGTAGCCAATTCTTTTTCCAAAAGGCGTCATTTTGTTGAAAGAAAAAGCAAGTCTACAATTTATAGATTTAAAACCACAGCTAGCTCAACTTGAAGCAGGGAACATCTATGCCACATTTCCACAAAGTCTGTGCGCGCCACGGCCCGTTAGCGCCCTTGCCCCACTGGATCTGTTTCTGGAACGTGAGCGCTGCCATGAACGGTTATACGCACATCACAGGAGGATTACGAGATACCCGCGGGAATACAGAGAAAAATTTTCAAACAACTTGTTGCTTTGTCTTTCAGTGCCTGTTTTGAGGTAATGTTGATAAAGTGGTGGAAAATTCAATCGTGAGTCCTTATATTGAGTTTTATTTTGAAATTGACTGGATGCTCTGTGTGTGTCCTTGTCTGAGTTCCTGTCCGGGTTGTTCTATTCTGTCCAGCTTGACGCGTGCCTGCAGGGTACACCGCCGAAAATAGACGCGCATCGTCTATTAGAGATTAGAGACGCTGTAGAGATGGACCACGGTGCCAGCTGTGGAAACACAATCATTGACTATAGTAGAGTGGCAGCCAACAGTGGCATAGTGGTGCACACAGAGTATGTGGAAATTAGCGGTTACCCATCATTGAATCATGAGCCAAAATTCAAGTTAAAGTTGAGTCGTAAACTATAGACCAGAACAGCTGATCACTACACATGTTTGTGTGTCAAAGTAGTGTATTTAAGATGGGTTTTTTTTTCAAATTACCTAAATTACCTAAACATACTTTTCAGCTTCAATGTATAGCCTAGCTTCTTTGTCTGTTTTCAATTCAATCAGGAGAGACTTAATTGAGAATGAAAAATTATTTATTTACAATAAATGTGCAACAATTTAATTTTGAATGTGTAAAGTCTTTGGGGGATTAGACTCCATCGTGACGACTTCCCACTCGGAAGGTAATGAAGCCGACAGCAGGCTAGGAGACCCCACTATGGAGTCTAGACACTGGTGGTGGTGAAGAGGAATGGAGGCTATGATGATCCTGAATCTGGACTCTTCTGAGCTGGAATGGAGGTGACTGTGGCGGTGGTGGGTTGCAGCGGTTGCCCTGAAATGATGGAATGACTGTGGAAGAGACAGAACTGTTTGAGCATTTTGCCGCAGCAGGATGATTGGTTGAGAGAGGTTGTGCCCGAATCTGGTTGGTTAATTACTTAAAGAATAAACGCCCATTATGAGCTGATCACCAGAGCAGGTAGACAGAGGAAGTAGTAGGGGGAGTGGTTTAGGTTGAAGTGAAAGGATGAATGAATGAGTGGAATAATATAACCAGTCTTCCTGTCTGAACTTACGCTGAGCTCCATTAGAGGGGCTGAGCTGACCAACAACTCTGGTGGCTAATATACTTAATGTTGTTAGTACCTCATACAACCCCATTTAAAAAATCCATAACTATCCCTTTAAGGCACTCCAACCTCTAAAATGTAGACGTAATTGTAACTGGGATTAATGTATTGTAATTATTTGATCACTAATTGGCTCCTACACCTTGGGTTAAAAAGAGTCTTATTACTGTCAAGTGTAACAAATTAATACCCTGTTGGGCTATTTATTGAGCTGTAAAGGTGCTGGTAGGGAAATTTTGTTTACTTTAGTTTGATCCAGAGCAAATAAACTAATCTGCTCGTGGCAGCACCTTATTAGTAATCATACAGACTGGAAGGTGTTATTGATCCTCTCATCTATCTCTCAACAAAAAGGTGAAGCAGCATTTTTCCAAATATGTCAAACAAACAAAAAATCAGTCAACATAAAGGTTTTAGACTAATAATATGATAATTGGCTGGAGTTACATCTGCCATCATTAAACACAGCTCAACACGTTGGAACAAATCTTGAATATCGCAGCTGTGTCCCTTCTTCCTCGGGAGATGACGCCAGCTGATCTGCTACCAGGTACGTGTGGGGCACAGCTGCACATGTTACCTCCCATCTCCTTCACCTGTCGAAAGCTGTTAAGGCAGAGTAGCCCCATCGCACCACCCGCTACCAAAACATATCGCCTTGGTTGATATGGAGGATGCAACCATCCCTAGGTGAACCTTGCTGGCACCTTTTCTTGTAATGAGGTCCATTTCGGAAAACAGGCTGCCTGTGGTGGGGTAGTTAAGGGTCGGGGGTAAAGTGGGGGCGAACGGAAGAAATGAAGATGGAAGAGAAATGTGGAAAATTGGGGGGTGGGTCACCTTGGGGAACCTTGATGCATAAAGATGAAAGCACAGGGGCCCTCTTTGCTCCAACAAATCAATCAGACAGTGGTTTAAGGGCGCAGCTGTCCTTGAAGTGCCCAACTGTGACAAGAATATGTCCCAAATACAGTTGTGTGTGTGTGACAGTGAATTTGGGAACATTCATGTGTGCGACTATTTCCTCTGACATATATATATAGAAAAATTCCACTAACCATCAAAACATGCACTGAATACTAGATTCTGCAAAGTATAACACATGCAGAAACTTAACCTTAACTAACTATGTTTTCTTCAAATGCCCCAGCTGCTGTATAACTTGATTTCAATGCCCTTTTCTCAAACTGGATTACCTTTACTGACATAAAATGGAGCAGAAAATGAGGCTGAACTGCAGCTGCTTAAACTCGCCTTCCAAATCCTTTGCTTCACTTTGAGGGGCTCTGTCTCAAATCTGGAGCGATACATATCTCCACTGCTGGAGAGGCTTCTGCTGCTGCTCACTATCAGCTCCCTACATCGAGCAACATGCTCAGGAGATTAGCCCCTTGCGCTGCGGCTACTAGCACTGCCTGTATCTCTTCTTCCCCTTCTCAAGGTCACATCCACGTCGAGGCTCAGAGCACCAGCGCCACTGTTCACGCCAAGGCATGAACGCAGCATGTAATGTAGTCTATCAAAGAGCAGGTCTGCATACTTGTTTATCAGAACACACAGAAGGTTGAGTAAAAAGGCTGGTGATGTGTGCTGAGAGCATTTTAATTTGCTGGTTTGTCTACTCAACGACAAGCTCTGTCTGAGTGACGAAGCAATTTTGCAACTTTTTGAAAATTAATGACTTCCTCTCCAAATTGGGAGGCCAATGATGGGACTGGTGATGGGAATCCAACTGCCTCTGAATGGGATGCAAACTGCACAAGTTGGATAAAGTCCAAACACATGGAGGGGGGGTGCAGGGATTATCTCACACAGCCCTCCTGCTGGTTTGAAGAGACCCTGACTCACTGCAGCTCTCTCCCTCCTCTCTCTCACACCCTCTGCTTTCTCTTGCATTTACACAGACCTGCACACGAGCACACTCAAATAAAAACACATACAGTCACCGACAAAGCTGCAGCATCATCCTGCCATTTGAATGTCTGTCTCTTTTTCATGCAGTTTTCAGAGGAGCTCAGAGTCGTGGAAACACCTGCAGGCATCTCTGTTGTTACTTCTGACAGTGTGGTCGCTTGGATTTGTGTGTGAATGTGTGTGTAGAAGAATGACAATGCACCTTTGAGTGGGGCTGCCATCTAGTGGTGGATATAGGAACTGGGGATTGGATTGCATCCAATGTGTAGGACATGGTTCATTCATCACCGAATAAGCTGATGGGTGAATAAACACATTGCTATATCACTTACTCGTCCTTTGATTAATGTAAAAGGGCAACATACAATTAAACAGCTCTGCAATTGAGGTCATATTTCTGCATTGCATTCTGTTGTGCGTATCTCTGCATTATATACAATCTGCGTAATAGATTATTCAGTGTAGTCATTACATTTTGATGAAAGAGAGTGTTTAATACATGATTCACAACCTCAAGCAGGCAGCAAAGAGTATGTAGTGCATAAATGTGTTTCTGCTGTTTGCATCACTGCATAAACTACATGGTCATAAACACTGAATCATCCGTTCTGCTGCAGACTTAATCATCCATTCCACTGACCTAATTATGTCCATAAGACAAATGCAGACCCATTTCCCCTTACAAAGTAGCTCATGGAAACCAAATCAGACGTTCAAAATAAGTGTACACATAGAGAGCGTGACGTTTTTTTTACCTAACGGTGTGTCATGTAAAATCATCCCCCCTCCCCCCCCCCCCCCCTCCTCCTCCTCCTCCTCCCACAGCTGCCTCCTTTTAAGATTCAATGCTCCAAAGGCAGTGCCTTCAGTTCATTCGTTCTGGTGACCTTGCTTGGTCCCTTCTTTCGCTGGACTCCATCCCTTTCCTGGCACAGAGGAACACTATGCACAAGTGACTCCATTTCTGGGAAAGCCAGATAGCACAGCCGCCAGCTTCAACAGCCATGGGGTTAAGGTCAGCGGTAAAGGTTATGGAGACTTTAGCAGCAATTTAAACAACTTACAATCTCTCTCTGTCCGCTTCGTCTTTTATGATCTCTGTTTGTTGTGTTTGTGTCTTTTTTTATGTCCTCCCTTTTTTTCACTGACCAAGGATTGTTATACAACATAGACACAATCAGAGCAGTACTGTAACTGAACACTGGATGAAACAAGAGGATGTCATTTTTTTGTCTGTGAACTCATTGAAGTCTCGAGTTCAGCATTTTAACCGTCACCATCTCGTTTTGTTGGAAGCAGAAGTGACCATATTTGGATGACAGGGGGGACACATTGATAGTTGACAGTCCACTATGGTAGCGACTTTATAAAACAAGTATATCCTTCTTTATCATCATTCTCTAAAGCGAAGCCCTCTTCAGTTACCGATGTGTTGTGCCACAAACAGCAGCTGGTTAACCTCTTGGGCTGACTTTGATGAGTTTCTGGTTTAGTTTTGTCTGGATGGTTATTTCAGTGTTTACATTTATTTTCCTGTTTCATTTTGACATCCATCCTTGTGTTCTTGTATATTTTGGCGAGTTCCCTTGTGTTGCTTTACTGTTCATATTCCTACTTTACTTCTACTGTTTACTTTATTTGTAATTTGTTTCCTTGTATTTCTCTTTCACATGTGTGTGCATTTCCCTATGTTGTCTTTAATGTTTCCTCTTTTATTTTGTAGTTCCTGTTCCCAGTGTTTCTCTTGTCTTGTCTTACTTCCTCCCTTTGTCTGGTTTCCCTCCATTTTTGATTCCCCTGATTGTTGCACCTGTGTCCTGTTAGTCTCACCTGTGTTGGATTGCCCTCTGTATTAAGGTCTAGTCCACATGGGGGTGGGTATTTTTGAACACAGATGTTTTTTGGCCTTTCGTACACATGCAAACAGTGTTTTAGGTCACTGAAAACACACCTTTTGGAAAACTCCTTCCTGGATGAAGATTGTCAGAAACTCAATCATTTGTCATGATTGTGGGACAGTGTCTCTTTTGTTTACATGAGATTAGTGCAATGACAGGCGTAAACAAACTAGTGCTCTAACTGGACTTTGTACATGCACACACATACATACACAGTTATTTTATCATGTCAAGGACATCGTTTTTGGCTTGGCATGCTCATGACAGCTGTAACAGTGCGTTTTGTGTTTTCATGTTGACAAAGATGTTTTTGAGAACTTGTGTGAAGATTTTTTGAAACGGAGGAGTAAAACCTCAGTTTCATATGACCCGCCTACGTGTGGACTAGGCCTCATGGTACGGCTCCACTGGTTCCGGGGACGGCTAGCGTCTCGACGCGGTCTATTCATTTTCTATGGAGATCCAGAGAGGCGCATTGACATGGGCAAAGGAGCCCGAGTGAAATCGGGACGGAGCGTTGACAATTGTTAATGAAGTTTCATTTGAAAAAAACAAAGGATGACGGTTGGTGAAAGAAAAGGAAGTGGAATTTGTTGTAGGATATAGAAAAGTTGATACAATTGTAGGTATATGGATACAAGTTTAAGAAAAGTGCTGCACTGATGATCTGTACAGAAAAGTAAAAAAAAATAATAATAACGCCGGGTTGCGTCCTGCCGCTGGTCGCCATGACTACAGTCCTCCCTTATCTCTCGTGATTATATTGTAGTCACACACAACTTCTGCTGGACCCTTTCATGACGTAAACGTCAAGATTTTAAATTCTAAATATCAAACATGTTTGAAATAAATCGGGGCGTCTCCGACAATCGCCGGGCAGATCGGGGATGTTAAGATTGGATCTTTGTACCGCTCACACTACAAGATAATCTGAGCAGATAATCGGGTCCGAGCAGCCTTGAGTCGGGAGCGACTCTGCGATTGTCGGGAAGGAAGAATCGGAGCTCAAATCGGCCCGATTATCCTGCAGTGTGAGCCAGGCTTTACACAACCAAAATGTCACACCTCTTTACATTCTGAGTATAATCATGAAAAGCAAAGGTAGTAGAGATGAATGGCTGTGAATGGGAAGGATCCAGTTGCACACTCTCCATACCTGTCTCCTGGATTTACAAATGATGTTTTGCCCAATATACAGGAACACACATCCATGTAATTCAAACTGATTCCCCTCATCAAAACAGCTGCAGAGGGGAGCAGCAATGACATTCACTGTGTAACCATAACTGACAGGTGAGGAGTGAATGGACCTAAACTAATGTAAGACCATCATCCTGCCATCTGTAATCTAAGGTGACACACAGTTAGGCAGCTTTGTGAGATTGTTGGATCAGGTGTAAGGATGCAGTCCAACAATGAATAAGCAGAGTGCCACCATAGCATTGCTTCAATTTGGCAAACATGCTGTGCCCTATGCAGTAAACATCCTCTCAAGTATCTCAGTGTGTGTGTGTGTTAGTGTGTGTGTGTATATGCATGGATTTTACACATATATTGGGAATATGCATGTGCATGTGCACATATCAGTAAAACTGGGAGACTGCCGACCCACTTGGAGTTCTTTTCATTTTTCATTCAATCCTCCTGTGCAGCCACAAGGCTTTTGCTTTCCCTCTTTTCTTTTCTTTTTGTTTCCTGCGTCTTCCTGTTCTCCTCCCAGTATTTACCTGGTTATAATTGTGACATGAATCGTTTCCGACAGGGAGGAGCTCAGTTTTTAGAATAAACTCCCACTACAAAAGCCGGGGAGAGAGGAAAATAAACTTTCTTTTGATTCCCAAAGCTCAAGCACCTGATGAGTTAACTGGAGCTGTGTGTGTGTGTGTGTGTGTGTGTGTGTGTGTGTGTGTGTGTGTGTGTGTGTGTGTGTGTGTGTGTGTGTGTGTGTGTGTGTGTGTGTGTGTGTGTGTGTGTGTGTGTGTGTGTGTGTGTGTGTGTGTGTGTGTGTGTGTGTGTGTGTGTCTTTCTGACAGATTTTTCTAGGAATCTCTGTGTGAGGTGGTCAGAACACAAAATGCTTTATGAAGGAAAAGAAGGCATTCTTTCGTATGAGATGGAGTAAAATTTGATACAAACAGCACACAGTCACACGATCAAAATATTTTTTTCTCCAGCCAGTGTGTTCGACATGGTCTGGAGGTATCTGATAAATGCCCCGATATATAGAACAAACCATATGATGTATTTTTGTAGGCCAACCCGGAAGTAGCATCGCCATGGGGTCTAACAAGATTTCGCCCAATGGGACTTTTGTATTGGATTTTGGATCACTGCAGAAAATAAGCTCTGTGGCAAACGCACGTTTCTGAAGCGTAGGCGTTTTGTTCAGCAGGATAATCTTCAGAGATGAACACCATTTTTATGATGTTTGAAGTGTTAATGCGGCCGACAGAAGTAAAAAGCTAACGTTATGCTACAAGCAAACTGTACCACGGTCAGATGATTGTGACGTCACTAGCATTATGCTTCAGACGATCTCCGATAAATTAATCCGCGTAGCTTCATAAATTGTTTACTAACCTAATATTTGCCTTAACCTAAAGATTAAACCTACATGAGACATCTCCGACTAGTTAAAGAGTTCCCGGCCTCTGTGTCCAGCGTGATGATGTTTAACGTCCCCGACAACCTCTGTAGTCACATTTAGCCACTTGTTAGCAACGGCCTTTTTAAAGACGCGTAAAAACTTCAAAATTCACAAGTGGGGGTATTACATAACGTAGTTTATGTGGTCTAACAAAACGCCAACATCTCTTAAGCTTATGTTAACCACAGACCTTATTTCAGGTCTAACCACAAATCCTTTCAAAATCCCAGTTGATTTTTTGACGTTAGACCCCATGGCGCTCAAATGCTAACTTACTTCCGGGGTTTAGTATTCATTCCTGTGGCGCTCTATTGGTTTGTACATAAAGTTTTCAAATGATTCAGTGATCAGATTAAATCTCAGTAGTGTGGAAAAGAAAGTATTGCCATATTTTTGGTCAACAACAATTCAATATCTAATTCATTTTCTAAGTAATGGCTATAAACTTTTATTCCAAGTTCTTGATTTTACCCAACTTAAAAGAACTTGTTTTGCATTGAATAAGTGGAGCATATTCAACCGTACAGGGCTAACTATAAGTTTTACCCATTTACCCCTCCATTCATCACGCCTAGCATACAATGCCAGTGGGCTTTATGGGCACTGATGTGATACAGGGATCCTCGTGGTTTTGCTCTCCCTGGACATGTTCTTTGGAACTTCTATCTCTGATAGAATGCTGTGATTTTATTGGCTGAAAGAAGCACAATTCTCGTGATAATATCAGCCTGCTCTAGTGGAAGGAAATACCCACCATGGCCAAAGCGAGGGTGGTTTTAGAGTAGTAGAGGGAGTACAAGACACAATCTTCAGTTCGACATTCATCGTTCAAGGGGCCGAGGGGATCAAGAGAGGCTGGAGGAGCTTTCTCAATGTCTGCAAGGATGAACAAGAAATTTGAGCTCTTTCTTCCACACTGCAGCTGGATGCAAAATCCTAAAAGGTGTGACCTGGGGTTTAGCTGCTTCTGCATGGCAGAATAAAGTGAATAAACAACCAGCATGAGTGGGTTTTTTGTGTTCACTTCACTGTGTTTAATTTCATTCTAAGGGTAATTTCACACAATGCCACACTATAAGAAACTGTTAAAGTCATCCCCCAGCCATGCTCAAGACTTAAAGGTTAGTTCCCCTTTCTACTGAAGTAGGCTTCTCATTTTGCATTTAGAGGATGCCATGAATGCAGTTGTAAATAATTCAGCCTGCTATTCCCCATAGCTCTTAAAGAAGGTGCAAACACAGCACTAGCTTTTATCTACTGTCAGATTAAGAAAATTGATAGAATTAAAGTCCACCTGTTACTTCATGGCACATGGGATTTACAAGAGAAAGGCAAACCTATAATGATGGAGGAAGGCTGGGGCTGAGGATCTGCTCTACATGACATGCAGTGGCTCATGTTGGGCAGCTAAGCCCTTCAATCCAATCCAATCAGAGTCATGGGAAAACAACCCTAAAGAGAGTGAAAATAAATACCTTTACAGGAAGTGGCTTCAGTTGTTTCTCTTATATGTCATTGTACATAAGTACAGAAGTAATATAACAACATGTTCAGTTCACTGGGTAGAGATTTACACATCAGTAAATTAAATATTTTATTTAAAAAAAAAATTTTTAACTGTCTATAAACTGTAGTTTGGCTATGTACTGATGCCACAGTGCCTTACTATAGTTTAGCTTATTGTGTTTTAAAGAACAGGGCTACAGATTTAATTATGATTTTGTATGAATTTTCTCTCTAAGACACTGATTATATTTTAATAGCACAAACAGATGTATTATACATTGTGTAAGTTTATTGCTCTAATTAGCACCTCAGGAAGGATTGTATCCTAAAGATTAGTTGTAGCAATATTACTAGCTCTACATTCAACCCGGCCAAACTTTTAAGAAGATAGAGCCTCATTTTACAGCTCCCCTTGTGTGATGTTGGCCATTTTACAATTTCTTTAAAGTGTGAATGATGAGTGCTTATGTATCCGTTTCTTGTGTTCTCTCTCCTTGCCCTGAATCCTCTGTTATCGTACAAAAATCAAACACTATGGTCAACACAATGGACATGTAATGACGATGAGGTACTAGTGAGCATGTTTTGGTTTGGACCGCACAAACTTCTTGTGCTGGGAGCGTTAACATAGCAGCTCTGCCACCTCAGGTCCTATCAAAAGTACTCTTGGCCCGTGGAAGCCCCCACCTATGTAGCATGGCCTCATTATCAGAAAATTGTTTCACCTATTATCATATTGACTAGATGATGAGTATATTACCCAAATGTGTCTTACTCAAAAGGGAGACTTGCTTTAAGCCCTGGTCGTTGTTATGCATTTTTCATTTAGAGGATCCCATTCAAAAATCAAATCCATTTATCAATAAAGCGCATTTTTGAAGATATAGAATAACTGACATTTAAAGAACAATGTATCCTCCCTTCCTTAAGATATCAATACAAATTCTAAAGCACTGCTTACAAGCTCCCTGTAGAGTGACTTTAGCTGAGTGGTGAAAGGATGACCACTTTATCAGTCAAACTGCATGCAGCAAGTCCAGGGACAGGCAGACAGAACAGTATAAAGCTCCTCAATGCCAAATGCCAGGCACGGTCACAAAGAGATGCACCCTGATGATTGGGTATATTAAAAGCTTTCGTGTCCCGTGCCACCGCCTGGTGATTGATCTCCTTTGACGTGTCCTTTTACCCTGTGTCACATTAATACACTGCGTCTCTGCTGAACGACTGACAGACTGCCTCCTCCTCTGAGAAACAGAGAGGGAGAGGAAGGAAAAAAGACAGAGGAAGACCAGAGACAGAGGTGATGGGGAGATGGAAATGATGCAGACACAGAGATAAAATGATTAGTGTTGAAAGAAAGAAAGAAAGAAAGAAAGAAAGAAGACCAACAAGTTACCTATCATTCACAGCAGGGAGGTCACTTTTATTGCTGATCATAAAGACATGAGAGTCTGAGTCACCATATTCATCACTTTCATCATTACTGCAAGGTCTATAAAGGTGACATTACATAATCCTCCAATGTGATAGAAAAAAACAAATCATGCTCTTTTATTCTCCTTCTGCTAAGTTCTCTTGGTTATAAACAAGTGCTTTATTGCATCGCTGCTGTCCCTGCAACAGCTTGAGGGTTTTTCTTCTTTCCATTTTAGACAAGATAATGTTGTCTGGTTTTGGTGCTTATGTTTCTTTATTGCTCTGAGCAGGTGTTTTCTCACTACAGAAGTAACCTTTTCAGTAACCCCAAAAATAGGCATGGCCATTCTCTTATGTCGTTCAAATTTAAATCTACAAAGAAAGGGAATTCAAAGCAGCTAAGATACCAGGTGTAGAAAACCACTATATTTCAAGGGTCTGCGTATAGTACCTAATGGCATATATTGTTGGATTCTCATAATAGCTCAGTGGCAAACTTTCTGAAGTATTCTTACATTGCAACACTTTAAAAACACTGTACATTTATACTAACACTTTGGCTTTGGCTAGCTTACATGAAATAGAAACTTCAGTAAATGAAACCAGGCTAACCAGGATAAAGTGTATGTTTCCTATGTATTTTGCCTTTAAATATTTTATCTGGTGGTATTTGTTTTGTTAAACTCATATAATTTATATTATTGAGTCTTGAAATTACCTGTGTGTGTCTTACACCATTACGGTTAAAGAAACAGAGGAAGACCCTTAAGCAGAGAAAATGAAATCCCTTAAAAATGTAATATCATAATGTCACTAGTGGTTTTTTGACACTGTATCATTTAAATAAACCACTATGCTGGATGTGATAAGTGTGTACAAAGAAATTATAAAAGCATTTCAATAAGTGTACTATCTACTGCAATGCACCCACCCATTAAAGTCCAGGGCTCTGACCAGACATCTAGACCAACAACGTACACTCTCAGAACTGATATAATCTTTCTCATACTTTAAATGATCCATATTTAACATGTATATTAATAATAATTTTTACTCTTTCAGTTTACAGCTCGAAAGCAACATATTATGTTGATCTTCCAATTCTTGTCAGGTCACAACTCTGAAAAACGCCTTTTGCTTAAAGATAATCCTCACCTCTAATGTTAGGCCTGTATGTTATATTCATTATGTAAAAGAGATTTTATGTCTGGATAACTAAAGAAACAATTGGACTTCTCAATTATTTATATTACAATTCAGGCTATAAATCAATTATGGATTCTAAAATAATAATAGGAAAGAGTCTGTGGTAGAACAACGAACCCAATTGGATGATGAAAGAGTTTATCCTAAGATAATAATAAGGATCAAACACAAAATACACAAAAGGGATGTGGCAAAACCTAGTCTTGCCCCTTCACGCAGTGCGCATGCTCAGTAGCTTGCTAAGGAAGAAAGAGGAAAATGTCTCTGACGACGTGAGTACTACGACGAGGCCTTTTGTGCTTTTAATACTCGATATTGTCAAATATTTCGCTCCACATTATGTTATGCGGCTTAAAGACCACTTTAAATGAATCAAAATGATGTTTTAGCTCCGTCCGTCATCGTTACCTTGTTTTTAATCTAAGCTAACGGCATCAGCTAATGCTAGCTAGCTACATTTGCGTGTGGTAAGCTAAACAGTAGCTGTTAGCTAGCTAGCGTAGCAACATGCTGCCATGGTGGCATTACAAGAGTTTAATAAGTACTTTTAAGTGCAGCGCTGGCTACATTCTTCATTTTTGTTGTATAAAAGTATAAATGATTGCACACTGGTCTTCTCTTGTTGTCTGGCAGGTCAAACTCTTTAAAAACAAAGCTGGTTTGTTGAAGTCGGTCGAGCTTGCTAACGCTAGCTTACAGCAGCTGGGGTCTTGAACACGTCGATGATATTTTGACTTGTTTTATTTAATCTCCAGCTTTTTACCGGCGCCGACCCAGCTGTCCCAGGACCAGCTGGAGGCAGAGGAGAGGCTCCGAGCTCAGAAGTCCTACTCCACCTCCCTGGTGTCGTCCCGGAGAGAGCCCCCTCCTTACGGACACAGGAAAGGCTGGGTGCCTCGCACATTTGAGGTGAGGTGTTGTGGAGTTATTAATTTATATCAAATATGTTTGAAGGTGATTGTTGTCCCTTGTCAAAGATGGCTTATTAAATGTATCACTGCCAGTGAGCAGTAAAGGATGAATCAACACAAACAGATCTGTTTATATATATTTAAATGTCTATGTTTGCAGGACTTTGGAGATGGAGGTGCTTTCCCAGAGATCCATGTGGCCCAGTTTCCTCTGGAGATGGGCAGGAAGAAGAAGACATCAAATGCCCTTGCGGTTCAGGTGGATGCAGAAGGAAAGATCAAATATGACTCGATTGCCAGACAAGGACAGGGCAAGGATAAGGTAAACAAATACGACTGGCTGGGCAGTCAAAAAGGATGCAACAACACTGTGCTATGTTTAAATTCATTACTTGAGATAATGAACTGTAAGTCAAACTCTGAGACTGATAACCCAAAGATGGTGAAATAGTTAAAAAGCACAACCTTAAGAACATTGAACCCTTGTTTTATTTTTCTTGTAAATAATTGGAAAGCCTCCTGCCTTTTAGTTGACTTCCTACAATACTTGCCTTTGAGGCTAGGCAAGTCAAAACCCAGCTAGTTTTAAATGCTCAATCAGTTGCTGTGGTAATATTAACCGTAGCTACACCGACAATGTGTTATCACAAAATAAAGGCAATATGTTATGTTAATTTACAGTCTACACAAGCACAGTCGACCATGATACATGTTCTGAAAACAACTTCACTGATACAAATCATGACTTCAATCATGCATTTTATTGTTGCAGGTGGTCTTCAGTAAGTACACAGACCTTCTTCCAAAGGAAGTTTTGAATGAAGATATTCCAGAACTTCAGAAGCCTGATGAGGAGGCTGTCAAAGAGGTAAGCCATTCTCTGCTGGTTTAATTGTTTACAAGACTATAGCTTTGATTTCATAAAGATTATATATTTATTTTTATAATTTGAACTCAAAGAAAACATTCAGTGGTGGTCAATGCAAAATGTTCATGTGTGATGAAAAGTATTTTTGTATTCTGTAGAACCAATTTCATGTTAACTGGAAGTGTATGTGTGAAGTATTTTCTTCACTATATCACAATCAAAAAGTGATAATCTCTTTGTTTCCTTTTTATTTTAACATTTATTATTTAGAGTTATATAAATATAATCAGTTAATATATTTTTTTTGTTGTGTCTTCTTTGTAGCTCACAGAAAAGACTCGGGCTGCTCTGGATAAGCAAGTGTCTCAAAAGATTGCTGCTGCTATGCCTGTAAGAGCAGCCGACAAACAAGCTCCAGCACAGTACATCAGGTATTAATCAATAATAAATCCATTTTAGTACCATATTTAAGCACATAGTGTAAAAAGGTACAGTAATATTGTTCTGTTCATGTTGACATTGTTTGGGAATTAAGGTAGTGATGGGTCTTATTACAATTTGTCATCTATTTACCTGTATTGTTTTTGTGTGGTTTGTCAAACCCTTTATGCATCTTGACACATTTATTCCTTTTTGTCTCTTCAGATACACACCGTCCCAACAGGGAGTGGCATTTAACTCGGGGGCCAAACAGAGGGTAATTCGTATGGTAGAAATGCAGAAAGATCCCATGGAACCTCCACGTTTCAAGTAAGTAAAATATGTTGAATACATTAACATGTAGCCTGCTTGTATTGAGTGTTTAGATAGATAATAATACAGGAGAAGGGTTCTAGTTAACTGAATACTTTAAGGCCTTTTTACAAAGCTGATAAGCCCTTTTATTTAAATTTTTTATATATATAAAGCCTGAAGAGCGCCCTCTCGTAGTTTACTTTTATTAACTTTTCCATCTGAATTGAAAAGCAGGAAATGGCTGAGGGGCCGCTGATTGAGAATTAAGTACTGAGAAACAGAATGATTTAAAATAAATATTAAAATTAAGACCCATTTGGAAGGTTATGCTTCATTTCTTGTTCACATAAAGTTCCTCTGGAGTAAGTCTCCCTTCAGTCTTTATATGTAATTTCATTAATGATTGCTCATTTCTGCTTAAATATGAAGTTTGATCCATTTTATGAAGGTTTTGCTCTGAAAATGAAATAGTTTTTGTCAAATTAAACTTGACACTTAAAAGGAATACTTCACCGGTTGAAATCTGTCTTGAAATTAGGTCATGTATGTAGTAGAAATGTGAAATAAATGTTGAAGTTGGTGCTTTCTTGACCAAGAAAAGGCAGAAGGTGTCTTTTTGGCTCGTGGATGAAAGACAACAACTCAGCCACCTCCTGTTCCTCCAGCAGCCTCAACTGCTTGTCGTTATATTGCGGCTCGTAGAGATAGCCATGAACATCCGATTCGAGCATAAGACTTTCAAAATCCCCTTCACCCATATCAGTTTGGAGTTGAAACATTCTTTCCGACATTGTCTGTCCTTCTCACACCGTGTCCTA
Source organism: Labrus bergylta (assembly GCF_963930695.1). NCBI lineage: Eukaryota > Metazoa > Chordata > Actinopteri > Labriformes > Labridae > Labrus > Labrus bergylta. The sequence continues at coordinate 20,458,278 of NC_089209.1, read as the reverse complement.
ACAGCACACGAGCGTTATATGTCGCGTTCTGTCGCGCAGCAACGGACGCTCGCTGTCCACACTGAATGCGTTAAATATTGAATTCTGTGCTCTGTAAATTTCAGTATCCCCCTTGCAAAGAGAATAACATCTAGTGCCTTTGTACTAAAGGCAGACAAACAGATGTGTGGTGTTTTGTATTAGCGAGCAGCTGACTCAAATCACAACACAGAGGTTCGTTAGTAAACCGCTCGCGGTGGGCCGGAAAAAAGTTTATTTTCCGGAGTTACAAGTTAGAGCACAATATTTCAGTCACAGATGTGGATATTATCAATAAACTATTATCTCCCCTTTGTAAGATGAGCTACCAAACGAACAACTGGAAAAGCGAGTGTCAGTGCCTTGTAGGGCCCACTTCTTCCTTGTTCCCTGTCCGTTGACGCAAGCGACAGGGAGGAAAATAGAATCGTGGCGTCGGAGAAAAAACGGTGCTCCGCATCGCGCTGCGTCACTCTCGGTCAGTTAGGACACAATAGGAAACAATAGAATTAGGCTGATTCTAACGCTCGCTCGTGTAGAGTGCTGTTAGGACAGGCTTGTCAGCATGCTCAACATTGCGCTTTTTTAAAAATGTGTGTATTTTCTATTCCCCCGGCTAGAAGAAAATGATGTTAAATTGATATAATTGTGTGTTTCAGGATCAATAAAAAGATTCCTCGGGGACCTCCTTCTCCCCCTGCCCCTGTTATGCATTCCCCAAGCAGAAAGGTACAGCTGAAATGTTTTCTTATTTTGTTATTTTTATGCTGTATTGAATAATATCACATTTGCATGGTTTCAAAATAAATTGTTTAACAGAGTTTCTCTTTTTGTCGTAGATGACAGTCAAGGAGCAGCAGGAGTGGAAGATTCCTCCATGCATCTCCAACTGGAAGAACGCAAAGGTAATGTGACACCAGAGTCAGTGGATGTCTAACACATTGAGTGGATCATGAGGGTTAGGTTATATTCTATAAATAATGGATTTGAAGGACACCAATTCTTATGGTAAATCTAGTTTCATTACCCTCACCTTTTTTTTATTCTAAACTTATTTAATTCTCCTGGTGTGATTGATATTTTTTAGGGTTACACTATTCCTCTTGACAAACGTCTGGCTGCTGATGGCAGGGGGCTGCAAACAGTTCACATCAATGAAAACTTTGCCAAGCTGGCTGAGGCGCTCTACATCGCTGATAGAAAGGTACACCATCAATCCTAATTGTTTTGGATTACAGAATTTTTGCCTATTTACATGTATTTACATCATATTGGCATGTTTCAATAGGCCAGAGAGGCAGTGGAGATGAGAGCTCAGGTTGAGAAGAAGATGGCCCAAAAGGAGAAGGAAAAGAAGGAGGAAAAACTGAGGGAACTGGCCCAGATGGCTCGAGATCGCAGGGCAGGGATCAAAAGCCATGGGGACAAAGGTGAGTCCTGTCGATAACGGGCAAAAGGGATGTTTCTCATTTGTGTTTTTCTGAGTAAGTGGAGCAGACTTTGTTGCTGTTGCTACTTCTAAATCTGGAACATATGTGGCATAAGTGATGACAGCATTTTTCACCCTGCCAGAGATGACAGGAGCAGCAAGCTGTGAAACATTTCTCCTACCCTGCTGATAATTCAGAGATTTTGATAAAGAAAAATTAGTGTTGCATGTCCTCTTTTAGTGCATACTTTTGAATGAGCATTAAGAAACATGACATGAAAAAATAATTCAAAATCCGAATATAATATTTATTATATATTTCAACATCTGTCATCTGTGTGTTTGTCTTTTAACTTTACTGAGCTCTAATGGTTTCTCTTGGCTTAATCTTCCCTCCTCTACGGTGTCTCAACCACCTGCCTCACATTTCTTCCATGCCTACACCATCTGTTTTTTTCATTATCCCTAACATCACTTAACATCCGCTTCTCTCACCTCTGTCTCCTCATTTCGCTCTCCATCTGTCCTGCTCTTTATCGCCATGTTTGTTTTCACCTCTGCATGTCAACAACAACATATCCCATCATCCAACACCCACTACCTCCTCATTTTGTTTTATGTATTTTACATTTTTATTTTTGTGTCTCATCACCACCCTTTCCCTCTTCCTGTCCGTCCATTTCTCCGTCTCAAGCAGCAGGTGGTGAGGACGGCGAGGCCAGAGAGCGTGACGAGATCCGCCATGACAGAAGGAAAGAGAGACAGCACGACAGGAACATTTCCAGGGCTGCTCCTGATAAGAGGTGCTGGACACGCACTTTAAACACACCACATGTGAACTCACACACCCATCACCTCTTCATATATATACACACACACACACACACACACACACACACACACACACACAGCCACACTGCTGAATCATTCATGGGACCAGCAGTTATATGAACAAACACAGCAGGATCCAGAAGAGTACTCTGGCACTAGTCCACAGTGATCCCAGTCTGTGCATGAGAGATGACTGATCGGTGTATGTGTGTGTGTGATCTGTATGTGCACTGTCAGGTTGTCTTTTGATAGAAATGTGGGTCCCTGGAGGAGCGGAGGAATTGAAATTCAGAGGAGAGCTCATTACAATTACCATTCCAGCTGTCAGAAAGCACAAACCTTGTTATTTTCAAATTACCTTTCTTTTAACTTTGACACACTGTTTGCTCAAGGACAGTCAAGATGTGGAAGTCACTGAGAACTTATTCCAGAAAGTGTTTTTGGTGCACACATTTAATTTAAACAAAAGCTTTGAATGCAAACTTGTTGGTAACTTTTGATTTACCCATAGGCATGCATACAATTTCAAATGCTAAATTATGTTGTTTATTATGTAATACAACACCGTCAAATTGCAGTTCTCGTATGACTTCTATAATGCAGCTCCACTAAGATGTATTTTTAAGGAAATATGATATTAAGAGGAAGACTTTGAAGTTTTTTATGTTTCCACATTGTTGTTATTAGAATGAGTCCCTGTTAAATTTCAGTCGTTCTTTTTCTCAGGTCGAAGCTGCAGAGAGATCAGGACAGGGACATCAGTGAGCTCATCGCTCTGGGCATGCCCAACCCTCGTTCTGCCAGTGAGGCCCAATACGACCAGAGACTCTTCAACCAGAGCAAGGTTAGAATCAATCATAGCAACCATTCTCCTCCATCAGTACAAATATGGTGTGAAAAGCATGAAGAATTCAGGTTCCTTCAAACATCTGTTCTTGTTGGAATCACAACACACATTTCTTTTTTTAATTATTTTTTGAAAAAGGAAATGAGCAACATTGATTTCCTAAATTTATTTTCACAATCCCCCTGATGTACATTTGTGTATTTATCTTTTGGACTTATACAAGTCTTCCTCTCTCTGTCTGTCCCTTTCTAGGGTATGGATAGTGGTTTTGCAGGTGGTGAGGACGACACATACAACGTGTATGACCAGCCGTTCCGCGGCGGCAGAGACATGGCTTCAAACATCTACAGACCCAGCAAGAATATCGATAAGGACACCTACACAGATGACTTTGAGACACTCATGCAAAACAACAGGTATTATGGAATCTGCTGTCGTTTTGTCATTCTCAATAACATACACTTATTGTTCTAATATGGCTATTCATATGTTGACAATGTACCATTGTGCCTGGACTCCTTGGAAAAAAAAAATACAAACAGTTATTGTTTTACTGGACCCGTAAATTTCTCATATACTAACACGAACAAAACACCGAAGAGTGGAGAAATTCATTAGTGTCAGGAAATCTGAATAGTTTGCTCATATAATGTAAATACAAGGGTAGGATTAAATGGATTTTTCATTTAATTATGATTAGTTTTGGTCAAGTTTGTGTTTATATATGTAATTTTTTAAAGCCATAGCAACTCATGAATAAAAAAAGTGTGTGCTTTAATCCCCACCCCCCTTTCAAATTATTTTTCATGAATTATTTCATCTTTTAATCAAATCAAGGGGCAATATTAATCAGACTACTTACAGGGCAGCTAAAGTGTTAACCTTCTTAATTATAATTACCAAAAATCTAACAATATCCTGAATAATTTTTGAAAGGTAAGAGTGCACATGACGCCCCAGCAGGAGCCCTCGTCCTTGGGGCAGCGGTGCCACACTCTACTAGTCGAGCATGGCCTGTCCCATATGTTTAGTCACCAGCTTGTCATTGTCCTCCAGGAATGTTGTCTGGCTGCAGGGTATTACATCGCTCTGTGAAGCAATGGAAGAATATATTCGACTTAAGTAGATTTTCTGAGACGTAAAAACAGATGTTACATGGAACAGTTGGATACTTTGGATCTAGACCTGTAGTAAACAAAAAAGAAACAACCTCCAAACTGTTGTCCTCTTCCTCCCTTATTGAAACACGAGTAAATAAGAGAAAAATCTATGGACTTGTGTAACACTTATTCCTCGTCCGCCATCAGATTTGTACCAGACAAGGAGTTCTCCGGTGCCGACCATGCACAGAGGCGAGAAGGTCCGGTGCAGTTCGAGGAGGATCCCTTCGGTCTCGATAAGTTCTTGGAGGAGGCCAAGCAGCACGGTGGCTCCAAGAGGCCTTCCACCAGCGGCCGCTCAAAAGACGACTACCACGACAAGAAACGCAGGAAGGAGTGAGAGCGGCTGGACACCGAGGCAACGTTTGGCTGCTGCTATCATATTAGAGGATGAAGAGGTAGTCTGCACCCACCCAGTGACTGAGAAGTATTTTAATATACCGAGTCTGTATCAGGAATTCTCTGTCCGATTTTTTGTTTTAGTGAAGGTGGAAGATTGCATAAGAGGCTCATGATTTCTCTTTTTTTTCACACTTGTTTTCTGCTCTGCTTTATGTTACCATCATTCAGTGTCGTGTTAACTTTGACTTGAGTGAAACAACGGAAATATAAAGCAAGTGAAGCTAAACTGATAACTACCGTATGTGTGATGTCAGCCTCTGCCTCTGATGAAGTGTCACTGCACAGTAAAGCGAAGGCCATTTTTAGCTGTTGAACGTTACATGTCATGATATTCTGACCATCGATACTTTTAGATTTGAGTTATTCTACTTTTTTTTTTTTTTTTTTTTTACATGTATACAGTGTAAACCCAGCAGGAGCTGTTCACTTAACTTTTTCTCATTTGTCCCTCACCTTGTCAGCTGTGTTTTATTTAAGCCCCTGGTGTATTAGTGAGCACAGTTGAATCCTGTATGTGATGGCAGAAGTGATATGTACAGCAGTATAAACTTGAGTGTAAGATTTAAAGCAAACCAGCTTTATCATTCTTGTACATTACTTCCAATGGAATAAATTTCATATAGTGTGTCATTTGTTATGTTTTTATTGTAACTGAAACTATGCCTCCTCCGTTCAACTTATTTCAGACAAGTTTAGAATAAATGTAAACTTTTACAGCATATTGGCAGAGTAGAAAGTCCATTAGTTGTCTTAATTATTGTAATTTTCTAGTATTAGATTTCCCTCATTTTAATCACTTCCGAGTAATGCATCCCATTTACAAAGATGATTAAATGCCCAAAATGTATTTACAGAAGCCATCTATTTCAAAGTGTGAGTACTGACATTTTTTATCCAGAAATGGGTGCTGCAAGTTATGCGATGATTAGACCCAAACTGGTTCCATTAATTTCAATTAATTATGACTTATGCAGGCTGACAGTTTTATTTTCCCTGCCGTCAAAAAATAATCATCCCAGCATTACGCCGCCCAGCAGACTCGCAAATCTCTGCACAGTGCCATATTTCACTCATGCCTGAATAGGACTCAGACAGTTTTTATGTGCACATAATTTATGTTCTTTCAATGGGGAGTGTTTGTAGCTATGGCTTCCTGTATTTGTTTAGAGCTCAAGACTTTATACTGTGTTTTATGGCTTGCCTTTTAGCAGCATCAGAAAATTTTTTGTCTTTGAACTGTGGATAAACTCAATGAGAAGCCCCAAACTAGAGAGGACCCAAGCCAAGTGATAATTGAATTACTTTGGGGTATGCAAAATGAACAGGGCCAGGCACATCTTCTGCATAAGCTTCAGTTGCTTCTGCTGTTTACAGTCGACAAACTTAAAGCCACTTGTGTTGCCAGAATATCAATGTGGTTTTAATGGAGAGTGTATAAATGTGGAGATTAACTCAATGGGTTCAAATCATAGACTTCATATAAGAAGTGGATGTTGTTTCTTGATTTTCACAGTAAAGTAAAAGCAGCCTTAAACCTGCAATATCTCAAATGACCAGCAGGGGGCGAATATAATCAGAATCGCTTCTTATTGCCAAGTTCATTTACACACAAGGAATTTGACTTGGTGTTGTTGTGGTAAACCATTAGTACAAAGAACTACAGGCCAAAATAGTAAAAAGCTATACAAATTAGCAGTGCTGCTGCTGACTGGGAACCTATATAGAATCAGATAAGAAAGTATAAAGACCACGATGCAATGGAGCAGATGTGCGTGATTTACCGTGCAAATAACAATAGTTGTAAAAAGGAAAATTGATAGTATGGAAGCAGGGACAAAATGTATTGTCCCAATTGCCAGTATCATGTTTTCTTCAATCAAGTATGATTTTAATTTTGTAAATGATGGTCCCATTAAGAGTGAAATCATGGTAAGCTTAAGGGTGTAGCTGCCTTTATTGATATCTGTACCACTGACGGATCAACGATTAAAATGTACCCATGCAAATTCAACTTGTTGTCCAAACGTGGTCGCCTCATGCCCTCACAAAAAAGAAGGTGAGCAATAGATGTGACTCACAAAGATCTTTATGTATTCAGAGGCTCTGCTAAGAAAAAATGTTTAGGAAGGTATAAACCATTGACTCCATAAATGGAGTGGATGTAGCAACCGTGACTTCCCCCATTCTTTTTTGACCTGTATTGCCGGCCCACGCTCAGCATTATGGCTGTGAATGGTAAATGCACTGCACCTAAATGTCTCTTTTGTAATGTACCTACCACTGAAAGGTACTTTACAGCTTGTAACACTTACTAGGGGCAAGCCAAGAGCATCTTTATGATATAATCCCAAATTGTTATTATTTTTTAAACTTACTAAGAGCTTCCACTAAGAAATATCATCAAGAGACAAAGACAAGCTAGGATTGTACTTACACTTGTGCAAATATGTGTCCTCCTCAGGGTCATGGAGATTACCTTTTTAAAACCATTCAAATCCATTAAAGACATGGCAGACTTTACAATGCAAACTCAGGGTCTTAAAGAGATTTCATGGCTATGGCAGAACAGAAATAGTGTCAAAAACTGGGAGGCTAAAAATGCTACCTGTTAAAACACAAGTGGTTCTCCTCACCATTTGAGATCTCAACACCTGTTAGGTCACTGTGAGGCTCTCCAGCTTCCCCCTGCCTCTCGTCTTGAGGACAACTGAGGAACGAGGCGCATTAAACCCTCGCTCAATTACGGCAAAGTGGCTCTGATGTGATTTATCATTGACCTTTACTCCTGTGGAGAGGAGCAGACAGACTTACAAGCTTGAGGGGGAAAGGCGGTGGTGTGTCTCCCCTCTCCACCTGAGAAAACATCACGAAAACCACAACCCTGACCTTTATTTCCCTTTATTTATATATTTCCCCACTCTCTTTGGATTCTTCCTGTGTTTATCAGTATCCTAACAGTAATTAAGAATAAATCCTTGATGTAATGTTACCTGCTGTTTAACAACAGAGGCACATGATCAGGCGGTGTGCATCTGACGTGTGTGTGTGTGTGTGTGTGTGTGTGTGTGTGTATAAATGTTAAATGGATGGATGGATGGGAAGTCGCTCTGCTACCAGTGTGGGGTGATTTAAGGACAGCAGGGGGTTATTGTGAGGGCCGGGTGTGAATGTCAGTGTGAGGAAATCGATCTGACATGTACCATCTTAGCATGACGGACTCATGGTGGGAATAGTGATTGTTGTTTGTGGTTTTGCAGCAACATTTATGAGCGTTATTAAAGTCCTTGCGACAGAGAAATAAAAAAAAACGGAATTTGAAAGTAAACACTCGAGTCAAGCTTTTTAATGCTGCCGGGTTCTTTTCTCTAAACAACAGGAAAGATTTGCTCCCTCTCCGCCCGCATTTGTCCTCAGACCATTGTGGAAATGTAAGGGACAGCTTGATAAAAGGTCTCCACTCAGCTCTTGTCTCCCTTTATGAATGCACACAGAGGAAGATGAATGAGATTCTTATTCATGAAGGTAAGAGGAAATTGGTTCCTTGGCATTGCTTTTGTGCGCTGCTTGATGTAAACGGTGCACATATTGTGTTTGACCATAATGGAATCCTCAGGTTGCAGACAGAGAGGCCGTGATGGATAACTCCTTATCTCTTCTCCACAAGGAAACAAACCCAGAAATAATAAACAATATTGAGTTGTTGCACTGATCTTACCGCTCCATGGACTTGCAAGAGGAGCGCTTAAGTTTGTTTTGTGATGCCTTTTACTGATATTTCTCCCACCTTCCTCCCCTCAGTGGCAGCAAAGCAATAAGTTGTGTGATAAATGTCCCCACTGCCAACGTTGACCTGTCGAAGACGCTGGCCAGATGGCGGTCTTATCTCACGCCATGAGATTTGCTCCTCTCTCGCAGTATTGAAGGCTGCAGCTGTGACAGAAGAAGCCTTTTTTGTTCTGTTCAAGAAGCACACCCACATCCATGGAAGACAATGCTCCTATTCCCTCTCTGACAGCATCACTGTTCTTCATCCGCGTGGACAGATGAGTCATTTTAAGGAGCAGAAGAAAAGTGGGAAAAAAAATGCTTCTCAAAGTGAAATCATGTTGCCCAACTTCCATCCTGAATAATCAGATGACACTAATTGTTCTCTGGCTGATGTATTAACAAATGTTCAGATAAGTTGATGCATACTATTATGGAGTTACCTAACAGAGTAATCCTGCCTTGTTAGATACCCAAAACCTGCATCGATTAAAAAGAATAACGTTTTATTTCCTACTCTCCGTTTAAAATTGTTTGTACTATGCATGAGGAAATAGGTTCTTATATCCGCTGTGCTGAAGGTTTACTTTTTCTGATATCATATGTGGTTATAATTTCATATCTTCAATCAATGTGAACTTTTTTTAGTAGCTTTATTTATGGATTCCTTGGTAGAGGACAACAACTTTTAGTTGGACTTCTTTGTGGACTTTCTTTCAATGTGAGGTAGCTTTGAAGGCAATGATCTAAATGTAGCTGCCCTGTAGCTCTACAGGCTTTTTTGGTGTCCTCTTTTGACTTACTTGTCAACCTCACATGATCAACCCTTATGTTTGGATTTAGGCTCACTTTTCGTATAAACCCTTTTCTTAACGTGCATAGTCTCTATCTATCTCTCCATCACTACATGGCAGATGTAACATCTAGCTAGTAATCTGTCAGATACAGAGCAGGAAACTTTAGTCTTGAGATAAACACACAAAGAACTAAAGACTAAGGTTTGTTAAGTAGCCATAAATATGACTCCCAAAATACTTCTAATGCTGCTCCTTGTTAGCCTTTAACTTTAGTTTCAATTAAATTTAGGCAGCCCAAAGGGATGGACAGTCACACTGAACAGGTGGAGATTAAGTGCCCTCCACATTGGCCTAAACTGGCACCTCTCCAGCAACCAGTCACAATTTCCATACTTAGTCCATACCAGGATTTGAACCGGCCTCCCTCCAGAATCCAACTCAAGTCTCTGAGCTACTGACTTTAAAGTGCTTACTCAAAATGGTAAGCACTTTTTCTTCACTCAAAATGGACTAATTTAAAGCATTGCATACCCTGTAAGGGGGTTTATAAAGTTTTGGCTTCACTTTTTTGGGGAGCGGCCATGTTGTCAATCTCTATACAGCCCTAACTCAAATTATGTTCCTCCCTTACAATGTTACTTCAAACATTGCTTCCATATTTGAATCTAAAGGTTCCCTTTGGGCCTTGTCATAACTGCATATTGTTTATTATAAATGGACTGTCACTTTAATTCATGTTGGTGATATGTAATTTGAATGCAATGGGCAAAGCCACAGAGTGTGTAAACCTAATCTGTCAAACTAATGTTCACTTCTAGCATCACACACCTGAGTTACCTGTCTGTCCGCTGTCACTCACTCCCTTTCTAATCATTAGTTCCTCATCTGTGAATATTTGGTCCGGATTTTACTCATCATTATAGCAGCAGCCTAGAGTCGGACAGAGTCTACTGCTCACTGGAAAATGGTCTGCCATGATGTCAATCTGTCTGTCCTGTCTAACTCACCTGGATCCTGGAGAGCAGACTTCACCAGTCTCCTCAGTGGCTCCCTCTGTGGATCATCTATTATGTTGGGAAGACTAAGACAGGCGTAACAATCTCTAATGGTTGTGTCAGTCAGAAAGCAGCCTACCACACATACTTTGGCAGCGGGGCCCGACCAACCGTGGTGGGAGTGCACACCGTCTGCTCTGGGATTTGCGGGGACAGGAGGTGAGCAACGCCTAAGCCAATGTCTTTATCAGACGGAAGAGCTTCAGAAAGAGAGAGTGGTCTGAATGGAAACTTGTGGTAGAAAAGTCAAATGTATTGCACATGTGTTGATGATGGATGAGTGTTGCTTCTAGAGTCATAAAATCTGTCTCTTGTGTACACCTTTAAATTGCTATTCAAATAGTCAATGACACTGTATTTCAGGATATTAGACACATTGACTGCAGCAATTATCAGTCAGTTCTTGAATGCATCACAGATTTGCATGTGGCTTAGACTTGCTTTGTTCGTGCAGAAGTGTAAATCCTACCAGTGAAGACACTCGTTCATATTCATTTACATGGTTACGTGTGTCCTACTGTGATTTCATCATTTGTTATCGGCCACATTTGGATGCCACTGGAGTATGATAAATGGCTGCTTGCCTAGATTTCCTCACTGGCAGTATTGGGGTCTTAATAGGTTGTCGGGGGAATAGGAGGAGAGATTGATTCTCCTGATGATTTTATCAGATGACATCAAAGCAGGGAAATTGCAACAGAGAGGGGGAATACATCTTCAGTGAATAAGAAATCGTCTGTCGTCTGAAGTCGACTGTAAGAACATCAGGATCGACATGTGACCTTCCTCAGGTGCTGTACAGAAAAAAACAGGTTCAAGGTGGTTTAGAAGCTCCATCTACTTTGCCCTGTTTTGATGTCCACGCCCATGACGACTCCATGATTGTATTAAATTACACCTGAACCTGTTTTTGTGTACAGCACCTGAGGAAGAGCCCGGTCAGGCTCGAAACATTGTGTTCCTTTAATGCAGCTAATAAATAAGTATAGATTTGGGAGCCATAGTGTTACGAGTCTTTGTTTGCGTCTTAATTATTAAGTATTAAGTATTAATTCGACTCAGCACCTAATCAATTGATGTGCGTGTGTTATTTGACTTTTTCCATCAAAGAAGAGGATGTGGCCACAATTGGTATTTAAAGGCCTGAAGTTTGGTGTGTTTGCTGTCACCAAGCCCTCAGTCTTACCATGCTTTATTGTTTTTTTCTTTCTTTAAATAGGGCCATAATTTACATTAAAAGACTTATTCTGCATTGACAAAATGCTTGAAACTAGAGATGGAGAGTTTCATGAAACATTTCCCATCTGTCTTTATACAATCTGATATATTTTCCATCCCCATGGGGTCTCCTCCTGCTGACCATGAAAATGAACGCATGCAGGTTTGAGCAACGTCCGCATTGGCTTCACTTTTTATAACAGAATCAGCTTCTTATTAACAGTTCATGGTCCAGCATCCCAATTATCCCTGTTAGATTTGGGACTAATATTACATATGGGTCTGCTGCAAACAATAACATAACATTTGCCAGCAAGTTTTATGGATCATAACGGCGACATCTGTTTGACATCCAGTGTTTTATTGTAACAAATTCCAAATCATTCTAAGCTCCTTCCTGTGTCTGTATCAATGAGGGCAGATCCTCTTTCCTTTTAACCCTGCCTTTGATCCTATTAAAGCTGGATCCTTATCACCTGTATTGGGTTTGGAATGGATGGGAGCTTTACTGCCTTTGGGCACATTGGCAAGAGCTGGCCGAACTAATCTTTTATTATTCCACACTCAAGGTTACAACCTTGAGCCACAACCAGAGGGAAAGGTTTGAAAATTGATTCCAGAATCAAGTCATCAGATGTTATCTCTTATGTCTTACTCATGGATGTCACACCTTTTAGGTACTCGGAGCTGCAAACCCATGTAACCAAACACTGAACTACAACCCACAACATCAGCCCTATACTCTGATTCAAGGTCTGTTTTTAGGCGTGCTCAACCTTTGCGTGGTCCAACAGTGCCATCTAGGTGAGTGGAAGTAGGAGAAGGTTTATGAAACTGAAGAGCTGATGTTACAGTTGAAACTGTACATGAATACAAAGCCCCTAACACACAAACAAATCGCATGGAAATAGAGGAAGAAGGGGGAGACATAGTCATTCTGCCTCACGGTGGAGTGTTATACAAACAATCAAATCTCATACACACACACAAAGATAGCGGGGGCCATGCTGACAGGCACGTTCCACTGGTCCATGTGCCCCAAACAGGAAGAGAAAAGTACAACCTAGAGGTCCACTGTGACTCCAGGAAACCCGCCAATTGTTGTTGTAGTCTCTTACACCAGAGGTCTTCTCCTCTTCTCAATGTACCTGAAATATTTATGCTGGCAGTCCTCTGCCCTGTAGAACACCATGGCCACAAAGCAGTATTTATTTTATAAAGCAATTCAGTTGTTTTGTCAGAGAGGAAGCCCCACTTCGAGGTGTGGTGAGACTGAAGATTATGTTGACATAGCCTGGTGTGGTTCAGATAAAAGCTCACACGTTACAGTTTCACCCAGGCAATAAAAATCTCATGAGGTAACTTTTGTGTTTGTTTATTTGAAGTCACGCAATCCACTCAATTATTATTTTATGGAAAAACACAAGGCTTGCGGAAAGAGGTGGGAGACTTTTCTAGGCTGCAAAATAAATCGTCCCACACTGAAATAGCGAGGTGGCTTATGTAGTTTAGTCCTTTACTTCTTTCCGGTAGGAGTTGGCCTTGACCCGTGTTCAGCATCTTCCCAGCTCAGGTAAGAAATATCGTCATCGGAGGGAGTGGAGGGGAGGATTCAGCTGACTCCTGAGCAAAGGTTATTATGGGTTATTTCCATGGAATAGGCGTTAGGACGTCCCACGCTGGAGAGAGGTTGACGCCTAACAAAGAGTAAGAATTGAAAGAAGATGTCTCACACGTTTTAACATCAACGTATCTGAAACATAATAGAAGTAGGGGAAAATGTTGAAATCATCATTTTACCATTGAGTACTACTTTTTTTATCTTAACTTGCCAACTCCGATTTGACACTGAAGATGGATAAAAAAAAATTAAAGTACGCGTTTATACATTTAAAAACATATAGACTTTTAAGAAAAATAAATCCTATGGCTTATTGATTTGTAGGTAGGCTTTAAAAAACAAACAAATGTGCCTTTAAATAAACACAATAATTCACAATAAACATTATCCAGGGAAATAAAGTTTAAAAAAGGTACAAGCACCTCGAATTCTCCATTAGACTAAAATAATTGTAACCTGCCGTCTAAGATAAAAACTCAGAATTTGGTCTAATCAAAGAAATTAATCAACAGATATTCAGTGAATCTGTTATTAACTAATAAAACCAGCAGTAGTTCTCACAGTAAAGCATTTACCGTGCTTCAGTTTTTTCTTGTTAAAAAAAAATTGCCCCCAAATTGCTCCTAAAGTCCCCTGCTCTTTTTCCTGAGGACCCTGAGGCACAGCAGACTTCCTCGTGATCTGCTGAAGAACTTTTACTGCTGCACAATCGAGAGCATCCTGACTGTGCTGTCTGGTACTCGAGCTGCACTTCAGCAGAAAAGAAGAATCTTCAGCGGATCGTCAAAACAGCTCAGTGGATTGTCGGCTCCCCTCTCCCATCACTCCCACTCGCCCCGTCTCCACAAGCGAGCCTCAAACATCCGGAGAGACACATCTCACCACTGTATGTTCACCACCCTTCCCTCAGGCAGACTCAGGACCATCAGACTACAAAACAGATTCTATCCCAGAGCTGTGGACAAACTCCTCAACCCATAAACACCCCCCCCCCCCCCAACAAGACGGGAATACAATGTGCATTATTCCCTGCTTTATAATTGGCTATTTATTTACTCAGTCACTGCACTTTAACTGTATATTTATTTATTCATTCATTGCACTAAAACTGTTTATTTACCCATCCAGTCACTGCACAATAATAACTGTATATACTCTTTCAGTGCACTATAACTTCACTTATTTGCACTATATATCGCTCTCTCTCTCTCTCTCTCTCTCTCTCTCTCTCTCTCTCTCTCTCTCTCTCTATATATATATATATATATATATACAGTATATATAATATATATTTATATTTGTTTACCTAATCAGTCACTGCAAAACAAGAACTGTATATGTTCTTTCAGTCACCACAACTGTCTATTTATTTATTTATTATTATTATCATTCATTCACTGAACAGCAATTTCCTTGGCCACTTTTTGCATATTTCTCTTTCATATCACCACAAATATATTTTTGTTGTTGTTTTTGTAAACGCTGCTGTTTAGGATTGCTGCTAACAAAGCTTCGTTGTGTCCTTGTATACAATGATAATAAAGATTAAACCTATCTATCTATCTACTTTGGGAGGCTAAATACAAGGGACATGATTTCTCTCATCTATGACCCTGGTCAGTGTTATGAATTGTTATGTGCATAGACGATCTTTGTAGTGGAGTCTCAGCATCGACCAATGAAATTACTCGTGGGCGTGTATTTCCGGTAGGCTTGTGCGACCACAGTGCAGAGTGGGCGTTTAATCCGTCTTCTCCCCCCCAGCTCATACATGACTTCACGACAAACCTTACACAAGTTGGGCAACTTCAAATCGTCAAATATCCACACACAGACGACAGACAAAGATGACGGAAAGCTCCGCGAACAAGCTGCTAAACGGAGACGCCCGTCACCGGACCTCAAATGGTAAAAAATCGAGTAAAAATGGCTTCGTGAAGAACCACTGTGTGTTTCAGCAGAAGTACCGTCGACCCAGAGACAAGGTAAGGAAGGCCCGACCGACAACTGTGTGTTTTCTACCGTGGCTTGAATTAAGACAATAATGTTAGCTCTCTTATTGCAGCTACAAATACTTAGTTTGTTGTACAGTTTGTTAATTAATGTCCATGAAAAGTATAAACTGGAACATTTTTAAACCAGCTGCTGCCGATGCTTACAATTTAATGTCAACACTGCTTCATTCTCAACCGCAAGGCTTTCAAAATAATCTGCTTTCATTTGGAATCAAGATTTTCTAAACTCATTTTTAGCTTGTAAACATTATTATGTGCTATGTTAATTACACTTACGAATTTTACACCCCTTGTTTGGTGGTTACCTGCTACCTGATCAGGGAGGATTGTAGTGGTGACTTGTTTGTAACTCTACACCCTGTTGTGTGTGTGTGTGTGTGTGTGTGTGTGTCTGTGTCTGTGTGTCTCTGTGTGTGTGTGTGTCTGTGTGTGAATAGCTGGTGAAGTTAGACCAGTCTCAGTTTACATAGACTCTAGCATGATGATGAAGAGCAGTGCCCTCTCCTCAGTAGGGCAGGTCTGCGTCCACATGACACTTCAGGGGGAGGAATGTCTCCTGGCTGTGAAGGGTGTGGTCCCTCCGAGGGTAGAAACACAGAAAACAGTGTATTTGTATTGGTGGAGGTGGGGTATACAGACACACACACATGGCGTTGTTTTTGTTTTGATTAGTTAAGATTTAACACTGAAGACCGATCTAAAAGTCTGTCTAAACTGAAGGAAATGCACCACCTCTCATTTCTGGAAACGGCACATTCCAGACTTGCGATAGCTTAAAGCCGCACACTGCTTATTTCAACATACAGTGGGTTTACACAATGAGGCCCAGATGTTATCGCCGTCATACCAATTACATCTGTATTCACAAAGAGTCTCCATCAACCTGGAAGTGCACAGCTGCATGTTGTGTATATAAATACTGAAATGTTATTCAGGTTGAAATGAAGACAGTGCATTCCTTAACAAAGTTAGTTATTTGGAGCCACGTTTGATATAGCATGTAATGTTTTGAAACATTTACCATTCAACCAGGCCAATGTTTTGAATCCTTTTCATGTAAACAGTGTGAACTGTAGACACCAATGACACAATGGCCAGTATTTACATACACTTAAGTTAGTACAGGATTGCTATCAGCACTGAAAAGGGGGATCCTCCTGTCTGATGTCAGCGCTGGTGGTTGTTGATAGTAGCCTGAAGTTGGAGCTAGATGCACACAGACCCTTTTTTTTTTCCCAGACAATCTCTGTCTGTCTTGTTGCTTGTCCATGTTAAGGGACTCACCTGTTGACTCTGACAGCACAAGCACAAAATGTCCAACATTTTCTAGTGAGTCTGCATCTCCATCACAGACAAGTGACTCATGTCCACCTGGGATAGATCTGCAGCTAAACATGCATCTTTCATATTACGTTAACTTTAATCCCTTAGGGAAAGGCTCAGGGGCGGGATGTTGATGAAGCAATCAGGAATAATGAACTCACTAACAGCTTTCAGCAGAGAGCGTAGTGTCGGTTATCGCTGAATAGAAATAAGACGTGAATGGGCAATTAACAAGGAGAGGACTCGCCCATTTTCTTACTTTAAGATTTCAAGTGATAACTGCACCACATGCCTTTTCTTTTTCTTTACACAATGTTTAGGAGCTGCAAGGCAAGCATGTGATTTCCACACAGTACGTTGGTAGGAGGCTTTACTAAGGAGAGTTGCTGTGTAGCGAGAAGTGAGTTGCACAGGTCTACGTGTTTCCAGGTCTACGTGTTTGCAGTCCCTGTTTGTCCACAGGTATAAAAGATTGAACAAATATGACGTCATATTCAGAGTCAGAGAGAGGGACCTGTTTGACTGGCTTTACACACACACACACACACTGCAGTGCCCTCTTGTTCCTTGGATAAGAGGTATTTCTTGGAGAAGCATGACTAGTCACATGAGCCATGGTTGCTAGGCTACAGGCCGGAGTCTATAATGACTGACCGCCCTCATTTGTTTAATGTTTGTTTTTTAGACAGGAGTGAGTTCAAAGTCCAGCTCATAATGATGCTATTATTTTTCTGTTTATTTTTTGTGGCGCTCTGGTGTGGCCCCTTAATCCAGGATCAATATTGCTATTCATAAAACTCAGTGAAGTAGAACCCTGATCTGATGGCCATTTTACTGCTCACTGGTGGACACGGTCAGGTCTCTCTGAGTTAATGTGCTTATCGTATTGGTTTTCTTTTCCTAGAAAAACACAATTTTAACAGATTGGCCCTGCTGTTGTCACGTTCTTGCCCGGTTTATTCTGGAGTAGTTTTGCTGGTTTCTATAACAATTTATTGAACTACTTAGTGAGGCAGACTCAGTGTGTAAACAGAGTTGATGCATAGATAAACTATAACCCTGTAAGGAGAAACCAACTGCAGGAATGTTTTCAACATTACTTTTACCTCTAAATCTGTGTGTCAGGCTGAGATTTATAAATTTAGAAAAAGAGTCTTTGGTTTGAGCCTGATTATAGCTGTAATATAAATATTTTCATTTCAACTTTTATAGACTTGAAATGACACACTATTTTACTTCATTTTGCCCTCAGAACCAAAATGTCACACACAACTCCAGCCTGTACCAGAAGCCCTTCTTGGAATCATTTGAGGAGACGCCTCTTCTGGTGGCTGTGCTCACTTACATGGGCTACGGCATCCTCACCGTCTTTGGCTATCTCCGAGACTTCCTTCGCCACTGGAACATCGAGAAATGCAATGTGGCTCGGGAGAGGCCGGAGCAGAAGGTAAAGTAGTATAATGAGTTATTGTAGAATGCAAAGGCTGACTTAAGACAAAGTGAATGTGAAGCCACTTAAAACTAATTCACTTTCAAATTTGAATTATTGATCAGACAAATCACAGCAAGACTTTCTTTAAAAGGCGTCTTACGTTATCTAAATCTCAATCCTCAAAACGTATTTCAGTTGCAGGCAGAAGTTTCAAGATGAAATGAACTTTGATTACAGCACACAGCGCTGAGGGTTTCAGATTTTAATGTTAAGATATCCTAGTGGAGATCAAGAGGTCAGCACCTGCCAGCTGTCACAGTGCTGCGTGTCTTCCACACTTTTCCAATGTGGTTCAGAACTCATCTGTTGACTGTGTTCCTTGTCTTCAACAGAACAAAGATGGCCTTTAGAAGTCATAAAATTAAGAGATTTTGTCCCCCCCTGCAGGACTTTGTCCCCCTCTATCAGGACTTTGAGAACTTTTACACCAGGAACTTGTACATGAGGATTCGAGACAACTGGAACCGGCCCATCTGCAGCGTCCCTGGTGCTAAGATGGACCTGGTGGAGAGAGTTTCCAACGACTACAACTGGACCTTTGAGTAAGATGCTGTAATGTGTTTTTGCTACGATTGTTTGTTGATCAGATTCTGTACGTGAGCAGGATAGCTTTCAGTATCGAGGTGTTGTCTTTGGCAGTCATCACTCCCTCACAGCACATTCATTGATTTGCACGTTCAGTCACTGACCTTGTATGTCTGATAGTAAGAATGACATCAACAGTGATTCAGAAAGTATGTTAAAAGCACCCGTATCTGTCACATGGCACTGACAAATACTCGGTCAGAGGTCCTCTAAGAACAGTCTGGTATCATAACAATGATACAAGTGGCAGTCCAAGTGCATGCATATAGAATCTTTATAAAGGCAGTGATGTTTAAGGTTGATGGAAATCATGTTATCAATCCCCTGTCTCTCTCAGGCACACAGGGAAAGTGGCCAAGGGCGTCATCAACATGGGCTCTTACAATTACCTCGGTTTCGCTGAGAACGTCGGGGCTTGTGCCGATGCTGCTGTTGAATCCACACAGAAGTATGGAGTTGGAGTGGGCAGCACTCGCTGTGAGATCGGTAAGGGTCAAACTTAAGAGCTGGTTTTATAAAAGCCTCGATGATTGGTAATCCTCTAAGAGTGCTTTCGAGTCACGTTATGATGAAATGGATGATGCTCTTTCAGCTGACAGCAGAGGAGAAAGGCATGAGTGGGTTTTGGACGATCAACTATTGAGAAAGCTTAGAAGTTTGTTTCCTTTCAGTCCATAGTTTGCTAAAGCCTGTTTCTAACCTGGAAACGCTAGAGTGCGTCTCCTTTCTCATAAAACATTTACAAAGCCGATTTTTCGAATAGTATTTTAAATCCAGCATCGTCTCCATCAATATGTTTGAGCTTTGAGCTTTTAACCTGCCTTTGTTGGAGCAATGTAGCTTTGTTGTTATTTCAGATTTTTATTTTTTAAGTGTGTGATGAATTAAATTAGTTTGACAACAGCTGCTACAATTGTAAACTTTAAGTGTTTGTTCCATATAGTATAAGAAAAATCACTGCACAGAGAAGAAAGGGTCAGATTTCACTTGTAATGAGGAAGCAGAGTTTATGTAAACAGGCATTTGACCTATCTATTTTTAAGATTGAAGATCACTGAGATCACATGGATTCAGACAGAGAGCAGAGTGATGACACTTTCTGGTTGGCACAGTTTGCTCTAATCCTCATTGCAGTGATCGTGGGTTCAGGTCTGATCTTCGCCCCTTACTACACATCTCCCCCCCCCAAGTCTCTCCTCCCAACATTTTCTGTCTCTCTTCAGGAATTAACGGGATTGTGAATAATTTAGCTTCCTGTTTTCCATATTGACGTTTTGTCTTTTTGTCAGGGATAAACGTAGAATCTGCCTGTAAATTTCAAGCTGGATGACTGCAAAAAAAACATTATGTAACCTGTGGCATCCCTAGCACACTGCTATATGTCTTTGTATGTTACCTCCGCCTGTTTATCATTGGAATAGTGTGACAGGACTATGTACTTTATTCCATGCTTGTGTGTCCTCATATATTTCCAAACAAAGCAGGAACACATTTACAGAAAAGGATCTTCATAGTGCTACTAGAAGGAAAAAACTGAGATTGTGTCATTTCCAGGAAACTTAGACATCCATGAGGAGCTGGAGCAGCTCGTTGCCAGGTTCCTAGGTGTTGAGTCATCGATGGCTTTTGGCATGGGCTTCGCGACAAACTCAATGAACATTCCTGCTCTTACCGGGAAGGTAAGGAATTTAATTTACTTCCTTTATATGTTGTTTTTCTAGCTCACTAGCACACCATGATCTTCTTGATTTGATTATGAGGTTATGTTTGCCCCCGTTGCCATCCTGTTATTGTATTGAGCCTCATTTTTAGATTAGCTGTTGGGTAAAAAACACTGTTTCCTGTGTACAGTAAAAACAAGCTGCTTTTCTGATGTATAGCCAAGCTTGGAGAGTTCACACTGTTTCACAACACACTATTTTCCACCCAAAGCTTTCAAAACATTCTGAGGGCAGCGGCCTGGAGATTAATATTTGAAAAGTACCAGTCTCTGTTTGTTCTAACCTCAACAAATCACACACACACACACTTCTCTGCACTGCCATTCTTACTAGCCCTTGTCTTCCTTCACAAAAGTGTCTGGAACAGGAAGTAGATATGAGTTGACAGGCATGTGTACCATGTGAGTCAAAGTGCACATTTCCTGACAGACGGATAAGTGAAGTGAGAGAGAAAAACCTGCAGCCGACAGTAAAGATCAGAGTCACTGCCCTTGTCACATGGGGCTAGCAAACTGATAACCATGCCTGTAACTTTTCTGCTAGCTCACACTTTTATGTTACAGCCTAAATGTGTGTTGAGTAACACGTCCATTTATTCATTGACCAGAGAAAATGATGTGGTCCAGTGTGAAGGGTTCAGTGTGTTGACTTTAAGAGGTGGATGAGGTGTTTGCAATAGCTGTGACATAACAAGAAATACTGTATTGTTATTAAAATATTTGTGAAAATGATTACAAATGATTTTCCAAACAAAAGAACAATCTGGTTCTACTTTTCTGAAGACAAAAAAGCATTTATGGACATTATTATGTTTTTATATACAGTATGTATTCATGGCAACAGGTAGTCCCAGGGTATTAAAGGTGAAGAGCTGAGATACAGAAATAATCAGTCTGGGCCAGAAGGTCGTTGCTTAACACCAAAAGTCTCCAGCATGTGACAACCTGTGGTATTACAATGATGCAAGCAAAGCTCAAACTACGGTTTAATCTGAATTGTCTCATTTCTGCGTGTTTCACTCATTTCTTCCTGCTTTAGGGTTGTCTAATTCTGAGTGACGAGCTGAATCATGCATCACTGGTGCTAGGTGCACGTCTGTCCGGCTCCACAATCCGGGTCTTCAAGCACAACAGTGAGTGACCTTTTATAAAGAGCGCCTTCCTCGAGTACGATTAGGTAGAAATGTGTTTTCCTGTACATCCAAGGAATGCAGTAACACAGCACACACAGGGTTAAATGGACCTTGCAACACCATGAGGGAGGAATTAGTTATAATCTGCTTTTCCAATAGGAGGCATTTATCACGAGTGTGAGTTACAGCAGGTTGATTCAATACGTAGTCTTGATAACTTACTTTATTTCTTCAGCCCTACATTTACTTTTCTTCCACTATGTCTTTCTCTTGTTTACTGTATTGAATCACACATGAGTGGGTGTGGTGTAATTAGACTTTTACAGACACATATACAAACAGACACCACATATTCTCAAGATCCTCCCTTAAATGTTTCCAAGTTCACACTCAGCAGCCAGTTAGCAGGCAGGCTGTCTGCTAAGAAAACACTTCAAAGCAAATCTTCTAAAGGTTGCACTCGTTAATAAACTGCTCTCATCGGATGGTAAAAGAAACCTCTTGTGTTTTTTAAGAGGGAATAAAAATGTATCCTCAGACCATTTAAACATCTTCTCCACGTTGTAGACATGCAAAGCCTGGAGAAGCTGCTGAGAGACGCTATCGTTCACGGGCAGCCGAGAACCCACCGACCCTGGAAGAAGATCCTCATAGTGGTGGAGGGAATATACAGGTACTGTATACATAACCTCTGTCTTTCTCTCCCACACAGTTACAGTAAACCAGCACAAACAAACACACAGAATTGTTCAAATGCACTCAGCTTGATAATTAAGCTAAAAAGCTAATTAAGTTGTGCTTCTGTTTTATTGCTTTGTCACTTCAGTATTTTATAACACTACTGTATCGCTAAGTTTATTCCCAAGTACTTGACACCCTCAGCGTTCTTGGTGTGGACTCGTTCATCCTTCTGCTGTTCTGGGACCATTTCTGCTTTTATTTGTAACATCTGGGAAAATACATGTATAGACACTTCCAGATAGTAAAAAAGAGTAAAGGGCTACATTTTTACGTGTTTTTTAACAAGGAGAACTGCTTCTTGTTTACGACATGGTGTCACAATGCAAAAGTATTGGTACACTAAGCCTGCTTTAAGGCTGTTTTTATTATATGAACCTCCCCATCTTCATTGTTGAAGCATACTGATGTGCAACATTCAGAGTTCAGTATAAAGACATTTTCTGCATTGATTTCCTTTAAAGCTACACCCACATGCTGACTTTGTAATAGATACATCTAACAAAGACGTTTACTGCTTGAACAGTGTGAATAACAGTCACACATGTTTTAGTTCAGTTTCTTAGCCGTGACAGAAACACTCCCTGATACAAATAAAGAAACGAGTGTGCCCATCCTCCTATAGTGTTCTTTGTGTTTGATGTGTGCTTACTGTAAAGACGATCAATCCGGTTGATCAATACTGTTGTCATAGAAACTGCCTGACATAATCAGTGCCCTTTACTAATGCAGAGTTAATGGAGCTCCATGTCCACTGGGATTTGTAAAACAAACGCTTCAGCTGCTAAAACAGTGCCTGGCACAGGCCACAGGCATGAACACACACACAGCCATACAAAGGTTAGGCCGTTTTTAAAGGGTTAACTACGCCCATGCTCTCTGTATTATAATGCAGCTTTAGGGTTAGAGAGTTGTTGTTGGTAACATGAATTTACATAACAGGGAGAGAAAGCTGGGAAAGTACTGTTTATTTATGAAGTCTAAGCTTGTCTTTAGTTCGGATGAGTTGTGACACTTCTCTAAAATCATTTTGCGTCCATGTTATGTCCGGTAGTATGGAGGGGTCTGTCGTGCGCCTGCCAGAGGTCATCGCCCTAAAGAAGCGCTACAAGGCCTATCTGTACCTCGATGAGGCCCACAGCATCGGAGCCATGGGGCCCAACGGCAAAGGAGTGGTCGACTACTTTGGCCTGGATCCTAAAGATGTAGACATCATGATGGGAACATTCACCAAAAGCTTCGGTGCTGCTGGAGGTTACATTGGAGGCAAAAAGGTAGGTGAAAAACAAAATAATGCTGTGAGTTCAGACATTGTAATGTGAGACCTTCTATGCTGTGATGGAAAATAAGAAGCATTCTGATTTCAGAAGCTGGGGCACTTAGTCATACTGACAAGGGAATCTAGCAATTTCCTGATAAATCAGGCCCAGTATGTTGTGTCATTCACTTTCAGTATTGGTCACAATGCGTAGCAGCATAGGGTAAGTTAACTCCCTTTATTTCTAAAAAAGGATTTCCAGTCAGTGTAAGCATTCATTTTCAGATACAATCACGTCTACCTCTTATTAAGAAAGATTTACGAATAACATGCACATATGCACGGTTACATGTTTAGTAATACCCAAGTATTACCGTACTTCAACATTATAGAAGCAAAAGAAACCCTCAAACCCTTAAGCACACTTTTTAAAAATGTGAATTGTTGGCGCTGTAACTGAAATAGTGGTACAGTTTCAAAAATTAGCTACTAAAACAATTACTAAAAATTAGCTATTGTCATTTCGATTTTAAAGATCCCTTATGTATACTTTTTTTATTAAAATGAACTTCACAATAAAGATGAAATGCCAACAGAATGCCTCTTAGCTAAATAAAAAACAACAGGTACAGTGGTTATTTAGGACCCCTTGTCTACAAGAGAAGGAAAAGTTCAGTGAAAAAGTCAATATTGTCTCAATGTGACAAAGATAGTACTTAGCCTAGTGTAACTCTCCAGGTTGTCTGACTGTCAGGATCCCACAGATCCCATACTCGCTCATTCCTCACATATTATGCCCTGTACCTGTATATGCCTTATATCCTTATGTATTCAATTTAAACGCATATAAAACAAAGTTCTGAGTTATTTCCATTGTTTGTAGAAAATCTGAACACACAGCTGCTTATAGGCCTTATGTTGTTGTTGGCTCACATCAAAAGCGACTAAGAAGCACAATAACATATTGCCGTCACTGGAAAGCTATGAGTTGTTGCTGTGGGACGGGTAGATTTAATTCCACTTTCTTTGTTTTCTATTCATGATGAAATAATATGGTTGAAAAGAACCATAATCTATTGCAATATCTTATTCAATCAGACATGTAATGTAAATGTCCTACTGTTGTCCATCAGTGCTTTGGCACATATACCAAAACTAAATGTTTTTATCCCCTTTACTGAAAGACAACAAAAGCAACTTCATTTGAATTTCTCTTTAAGGAGCTCATCGACTACCTTCGGGCCCACTCTCACAGCGCACTGTACGCCACCTCCATTTCCCCTCCTGTGGCGCAGCAGATAATCACCTCTATGAAGATCATCATGGGAGAGGATGGGACCTCACTAGGTAGGTGGCAGAAAATAACTTTCAACATTTACATCAACATCACTTCCAGCAGCATTGAACATTGAGAAGAAAGGGTGGCATCACCACTTAAATCACACTCAAAGACAGTGGAGGGCGTGAATAGTTTCTATTTTCAGAAGGAATGCTGACGTTTTAGGTTAGACAGGAAACATCAAGTATTACAGAGCGACCTCAAACAACTACAAATGTAACATTGGCTTGTTTCTTGGTATTACAGCTGCAATTATATCCCAGATTTCTTCACCTTTGATTTGTCAGTGTGGCTCGAGTTTTGCCAGTTGTCATGACTTTACCTCAAGAGACCACAAGGTGGCAGTATAACATTGCTCTCAGACATGATTTAGTCCTGCAAACCTGTGAGCAATGGTTCAGACTAACATCAGTTTAGCCACCTTTTGTACTTTGGCTCCATGCAGACTGTGCTTGTTTGTCTTGCAATGTTTTCCTTCCCAGGCCAGAGATAAAGGCCATTATCTACGGCCAACTGGTAATTATTTACCAGTAAATAAAGGTGTGTTAAGCAGCCCTAACAAACTCACAGGAATGTGTAAACTCTTTCTAGGTATAGTGTTAGTGCCACATGAGTATGTGTATGCCCTTGTATGCCCTTCATATGTTTGATGTTCATCAGCTCACATACAACGACAAAATTGGATGGATTTTTAAGTAATGGTCATTTTTTGGATTTTAAGTCATACGATCTTAAATTTCAGGATTATTAAAGTCCTTTCATTTAAAAATTGTTCTTGAAAATGTTCCTGTGATCTTATATTTTGAATTAATTAAGCTTTTGAGAGTAACTTTTGTGAGCTGAAGAGTTGCTTTTGGCATTATCACTTAACAATTATCAATCTGTGTATGGTAACGTGTCTTCAGCCCGGTCATTTGAAGGTCTTCAAGAAGTCGTCTACAGCAGCTTTACTCCGGGATATGCATTTTTAAAGCCGTTGGGTGGACTGTACTCTTGTCGATTCAGCCCAGGCTGATCGAAGGTCTTGAAGTGTTGGTATGCTGACTCTTCTACCCTCTCCTGTATGGCTTTCAGATGTGTGTTTCTTTGTGTACATGTGCTTCTTTGCCTTCATGCTGGGTACAAAGCAGCTTGTTGCTGAGGGCCAGAGATCAGTGCAGATCAAGCTCTGTTGGAATCATCCCCTACACACACAAACAGATCACTAGGTATTGTTTTTCTAACAGGGCGGCACCCCCTTACTCTTTTAAACTGCTTGATTGATGTTGGCTCCATTTAAAATGCTGATTTAAGATCAGGTTACGTTGCTCCCCAGTCATTGAATCATTAGGTACAGGAGTAAACACCTAAGGCAACCTTTATTATATGGCTGTCCCACAATGTCATCAGCTCTTTTTCCATATTTCTAAGCAAAGAAGGCCCGACTGTCTGACCTTTTAACATATCCCAGTTTAGAGGACTAACAATGACAGTCTGATTGGTTCCAGGCCCGTCACTCTTTGATATTCAGGCCTTTGAAGATTCAGAAGTGACAGTCAGAGCTGCCTGTGAACAGTTTGTTGCTTCATTCGAGTCGCTGAGGACGTCTGTTCATTGTTCCCGGCAAAGGTCTGCATTGAAATGTGACATTTATTGTTTGAAACTCACATCAATCAAATCTGTGGATGGGAAATAGAAGCAGAAGGTGGGAAAAGCTTTCTTCAACATGAAAAGAACTCCAACCTGCCTGAAAAAGTCTGGATAGTATATGCTGTTTTTGAATGTTTCACATGCTGAGTATAACTTTGGATTCTCCGACTGTGGAAAAAGACGTCTGGATAAATATAAAGTCAAACTGTGTTGTGTCTCTGGATGCTTTGAAGTCCTGGTGTTTTCTGAACTGTTTTTCAACACAGCCAGGCAGATGTGTGTTCCTGTTGGCACGTTTTTAGCCATATGGCTATTTGTTTGATCAAGATGATATCTCTGGAGGTTCAGGATTCAGGGAGTGGATCCGCACTGTGTGTCAGAGCGGCTGGCATATGAGGATTGATGCCTGTTAGATTTCAGCTCCTTTATCTCCACTTTAAAAATCTCAGTTGTCTTCAAGGGCAAGTGATGCATTTCTTTCTCCAGAAAAGTGCAGGACATTACATGCACAACATGGGTTTACTGATGAGTTCTATGCTTATTCAAATATATTATTTGTTGTTTTGGTGATTGAAGTGAGCCAGACGGGGGAATTCTGGGAACTCTGTTGTGAAACTAGTTAATTTACTCCCTTTGGATTACAACAGAAAGACTGAGCCAAGTGACTGTTTCTAAAACACCAATGAAAGAACGCTTCACGCTGACCCTCGGCTCATTTGTCCCAGCAGAACAAGTGCAAAGATTGGGGAATATTTAAAATGACAATTCATATACTGAACTTCATTCTTAAAGTACTTTGTCGGCTTTGTTTTTTGTATCAGATTTGCACTTCTTTCTGTGTGTTCAGCTGTGCTGCTGAATGTTTTTAAAACAAACACATTGTTTAATAATTGTCTTCATACAAACACAGAAAGCACCAAATGACCACAACATTAACACGACTGCATGTTTATGTTGTTTCAACTCTTTTCTGTTTACAGCTGTGAATTATTTCTTTCAGTTGTCTGCTTCACTGACTTCTCATTTATAGTTGTAAGAATTATACTGACTGATAATTAACATGAAATAAATCTTGAGTACCCCCCTCGTCATTCTCCTAAGTACCACTAGGGCTCCACGTACACTCATTTTTACAAACATTGCATTAAAGGATGCAGGTAACCTTAATGGTCTTTTGTAACTTCAAAAAGTCCATGGCTTTTTTCAAAGTAAATACCGTTTCATGAAGGTTACAAGCTTCAATAATAACTAAAGAAGGCGATACTGCACACCCCGGCACATGTTTTCACTTTGCCAAAAATAAAAGTTTGCACTCGCACACAGCTGATAAGAAAGGATAAAAAAAAAAAAAGGGAGGACACTTGTCATCCAGTTGTATTCATTTCCATGCTATATTTGCAAACAGATGGAAGCTTAAAAACCTTTGCCCACATTGTGACCTATGCATGTGTTTTTCTGTCTCCTCCAGGTGCTGATCGCCTCAAACAGCTATCAGAAAACACAAACTACTTCCGCAGGAAACTCCTCGAAATGGGCGTCATCATCTATGGCAATGATGACTCGCCTGTAGTACCCATGATGCTCTACATGCCA
The DNA here is from genome assembly GCF_963930695.1 of Labrus bergylta. Classification (NCBI taxonomy): domain Eukaryota; kingdom Metazoa; phylum Chordata; class Actinopteri; order Labriformes; family Labridae; genus Labrus; species Labrus bergylta. Next base: position 20,430,310 of record NC_089209.1, on the reverse strand, counting down.
GCCAAAATTGGGTGCGTGACTCCTCCATTTAAGCTAATTGAATACAGTATAAATGCTTTAGAGATGAAGGATAATTAGTACGACTATTTGGAAGAATCGCCGAGTGATTTCCCATTTGGAAAAGTCATAAAGGCTTACACTCTTAATTTGAGTGATTTTCTGTACTCCGGTCCCTTCTCCAAATAGAATCTGACTTAATGTGTGGAAAGCTGTTCATGATTTTAGGTTCACACATTAAAGACAAAAAACAGCTAAGATGTGGCTGTGGTGTTGGTGGAGAAGTTGGACTTTCCATGCATTGCCCTGCGTCTCATGTTGCTGTTGCTTTTCAGGGCATTTGGTCGGGAGATGTTAAAGAGGAACATTGGAACAGTGGTCGTCGGCTTCCCAGCAACACCCATCATCGAGTCGAGGGCACGTTTCTGCGTTTCAGCCGCCCATACTAGAGAGATGCTCGACACAGTAAGTCATCCCTTAACCAGTCACTGTCTGAAACACACACACACGTTAATATTTCTGTATTTATTCTAAAACAATAGATAAGGTTTTAAATTCTGAAATCTATTTTTTTTTAAATCAGAGCCATCTTTTAACTTTAAAGTTTTATTTGTAGTGCTACAGAGAACTGTGGCTGACAGACAACAAATTGGTCAGCTCCTGCATACCATTTCCTGTTCACTTACTAACACATAAAATAAAAGGACCCATTTTACTCTGGAAACAGTGTGTTTCAGTTTTACGTTACATTGAGGGAAAATTCTAATACTCTGCCTGAAAAACATTTAAAAATGGTTCCGTGCATCAGCAAGATGATCACCTATTTCTGTCCTGTTTGTGTGATGAGTACAAGAGCAGTCTCAGCTCATGATGCTTCTTTCTATTAAAAACTTCATTATTTAGCGTCTGCTGATCCATCTCGAGGGACATTGTTACAGGACCGAGGTGTACTGTTGAAGACTTAATTTCACACTCAACTTGATAGAAGATGTTACTTTAGTGGTGATTGGTAGGCCTTTTTGTCTGCGTCTGTCATCGGAGTTGAAATGTAAGTGTGCCTGCTGAATAATCAAACTCCTAATATGTCCTTTATTATTCAACAACTTGGAAAGCCAAGCTGTCTGGAAGTATTACAGCGTGGCTCAGACAGAGACTTTTATTTGAGCTGCGCCGTCTCTCCAAAGACACCTCATTCATCTTACTGAGGAGCACGTCAACACCGTTTGTAATAGTCCATTTAAAGGGCATCGGCCCGCCTTTGTAGTGCACTTCGAGGAGCCGCTTTTTCCGTCTTTGGAAAAGCCAGCCCTCGCTATTTCTCTAAGCATGGAATTAGAAAAAAAAAAAAAAAAAAAAAAGTCAGGAGGAAGGTAAATTGTTTCCAGGTGTTGTGCAGTGTTGCAATGCTGATACAGTCTCTGGTGAAAAGAAGTGGAGGGAGTGTGTGGGTGTAGTTGTGGTTCATGCACGGAGCCTGCTGTCATGTTTAGAGCTTGAAAATCCATGTGTGATAAAAGCTTATCACTTCATTTGTCACCTTCACAAGCAATCTTTATTCAAGCTCTGTTTTTGTGTGATCTGCGTATTTGTTGTCTGGCTGTCTTCATTATTTTGATTGACGTAAATAGTTTTTTTTGCTTCAAATTAATAGCCTTCTTCCTGTTCTTTTGCTAGGCACTGGCAGCCATCAGCGAAGTGGGCGACCTGCTGCAGCTGAAGTACTCCAGACGGGAGCAGCCTATTCCCTCTCTGGGGTGGATGTCTGAGGAGAGTCTGCTTCAGGACTGAGCCTGATCATTTAGCCCCTTCCTCACTATCCCTCCCTTTTTCTTTCTTTGTCTTAAATCCACTTTTTTTTATCCCTTATTTTCCTCTGAGCCACTCTCTCCACCATATCTCTTCTTGTTTGACCCAAGTGGACCCTAATTCTTCACAGGTTACCCTTGTTTTTGAAAGCTGCATCACTCACTGCCTCAGTGCATTATGGGACCTGACCAGAAACACCCTCATCTCTCTGTATGTGTCTGATGTTACAAAGTGCGTTCAGAGCCTTCCAGTGTGTCCTAACTTATTGTGACTGCATCTGTCTACGTCTTAATCCTGTGAGCACATCGAATGTGTATCTTATTTGTGCAATAATAACAACAACAACGTGAAGTTTCTTTGTTATTGAAAACAACCTAGAGCAAAGTAGACAGATTCTTACCAGAGTTTCTCCTCGTGAGCTTCAAGAAAAATAAATCTGGTCATAGCTATGAGAAACACAAGAGGAGAAAACTATTTATGTAAATAATATTTATCCCGAAGTTTGTAATACTGCCTTAGGGTGGCATCCCAAACCTCAAAGAGAAAAGTAACATCAGCATGTTCACTCCACGAGTATTTATCTGATGGCATTTCTTTCCTTATCACTTTTACTTGAATAGAAGGTAGAGAATAATGGGTTCTTTCCCTAACCAAAGGATATACTGTATGTGTATAGATATGTTTTCTACCTGTTCTCCTAAAATGCAAAGCAGATGTTCAGTCTGAAAACCTTTAATGGGGAAAGAATCCCAGGGAGCAAGACTTAAGGAATCTTTTTTACTGCTTATTTTCTAGAAATATTTTTCAGCCTTATTTACTGTTTACACCCGAACTCAAAAAACAAAAAAAACACTTAAGTCCAGTGTCTTTAACATTTCTATAAGCTAATGAGCTCCATGTGTAATGTTTTATTTCCCCTACACGCTAAATCGCTCTCACTCAAGTGCTTTAATGTGAATCAGTGACTGCACGATCTCTGAGCACGACGACACGCTGTACCTTACATCTGTATGTATGACGATGGTGCTCCCTTGCTTCTCTGATATACAGACAGCTTTATCTATTCAGAACTTCTTTTTGTACCTATTGTCTTGGGCAGCTCCGAATGAAAGGTGTGCATTTTATCTGACTACTTTAACACATCTTATCTTCAGTGCCCGCACTACTGACAGGCATCTTAAATGCACAGATGACGTAGTCACTGAAATCATTTTTTCTTTGGGTATGCCTAAATGTCGTTGTTGTTTTTTTCTTAATTTATAATCTGTGGTCTGGAATGACATTCCATATCAAACTGTTTTCATTAAGTGTTTTGTTTTGCTGTTTTTGTCTGACTTTTCTATGTGATGTTACCCCAAACAAGGCCGGCATGCCACGTTCAAACATCCTGTCGCGTTTGTGTTTATGTTCTGTCACTTATTTGATGTAAATCTGAGACCGTGTCAATGTCAGAGTCGGCCAAAGAGCTGGCCATCGTTTGGCATTGTGACCATTCCTATTAATGTCCGTCAGAGTGATTCAGCGCAAGTCTCGAGATGTTTTTTATTTATGTTTATGGCATTTTAGCACAGCACAACTTTAGGGGGGGTCTCCTTTTAACTGTACATTTGTTAGACCATTATATTTTTGTCTTTTAGTGAGTCATTCCAATATTGTTTCTTTTGTTGTGCAGAAAATGCTTGAACAACTCATTTGCTTTTAATAAATACAATGTAAAAAAAAAAATGGAACACATGACTATGATCTGGAATTGCACTCCTCAGAAACACGCTCTGACATAAAACATTTTCTTTTGGTCAAAGTTTCCTCTCAAGCCGTCTGCAGCATGGTGCAATAAGTTTAGCTTCTACGTTTCTGTCTATGGAGGCAGAAATGTAATTGCAAACAGCAACGTGACTGCTTCTCTCGGCCAGGTTTCCCTCGCTAAACCTGAGGAATTAAAGTCAAAAGATCACTCAAATGTCTGAGGCGCTCGTAGCTCTTCGATGTATCGTGACATTTTCTAGCCACCCTACAACTCACCTGTAGGATGACCTGCAGTGACCATTGGCAAACTTGCCTATCACTTGTTTTTTGCCCGTGGAGTTGTGTTTGGTTTAGCAATAAACCAGGAGTTTGTAAAACCATGATGTTTGTTGACCATGCTGATGGGAACTGTGCTGATTAAATCATTTTCTTTGTATCAAATAGGATGGTTTTGTGTTTATTTACAGCAGGCTCACACACAGACTGTTACCACATTTAAAAGCTCATTACTAACATGTTTGAAATATTACTCAGCATTCCTCACTGGCCAGTCATTCACTACTGTCTTAAAGTTGTAAAGGTATTAAACTGTTCACCAGTGGCACCGCTGGCACGAGATACTTATTTATCCTGACAGTTTATTAAAGGGCCAGAGGAAAATGAGGATTGTAGAAAGAATGACATAAGGTACTGGCGGAGTATTTCATTTTTGGATTCAGGTATATTGAATGTTCTTTCCCAGTGACCGAGTTAAACGTCCACGTCATGACCTGCGATTTTAGACCTCTGTAGTTTCTATGTAAACTAAACCGTGTACCTTATCAGGAACCCCAGTGGCCCCAGTCCCCCCCCTCGTCACAGCTGTGAGCAATAAGCCTCCCACCCCCAACTCCTGCAGCACCAACCTCCTGAATGCGTGCGTAAAAGACGAGTTTACCGAAACCGGTTGGCTGGGCTGTACGCACACAAATGCACGAACCGGTGGATGAACTTCACGTGGATAATGGATTAACGCATCAGACAGATAGCAAAGACGCAGCGCATACTATGAGCTCCAGATGTCAATGTATTGGAAGAAAACACCCACCCACCCACGACGGAATGACTCACAGTTTAAAGTAGTTGAATAAGCGGGCGCCGGTGCGGACGGGGAGATTCTGCGTGGGGTACTCGACTTGTTCCTGGTATTTAAAGCTCCTCTAACTGTGGGTTTTATGGGGAAGAGAGGCGTTGAGCTCGAGCCGCTATACGGACTGACAGTTGCTGCGCGAGGCACTGGTGCCAGATATGGATAGCGCGCGGGATACCTCAGGACACTGGTGCGCATCTTCATAAAGTGCCAAACTTCGAGACTGTCCAGGCCTGTTATAATCTTCATCTGTCCCACATCAAAGTGGCTGACAAACCCGGGACGAGCAAAACAACAACACTTCTTTGAGACCAAGAAGCGTATTTAGGAAGACATTTTGAGTGAAGTCTCCAAAGTACTTTTACAATTCCCCACAGAGGAAGTGTTGAAGATGCGTCTAGAGGTGGCGTGGAGAATTCAGATGCTGCTGGTGATTTGGTCAACGCTTCTCGTGAGTTTGGGGACAGGGTTTCCAACCAGACACAAACATATTGGCCACAAGGTAAGTTTTCCTCACATACCGAGCTTTTTTTTTTTTTTAGTTTAGCAAAACGTTTTAATGATGCGGTGAAGTCTTTGAATTACACCTGTTGACAAAAACTACTTTATTTTGAGGTTTTCTTTTTATATGCAATTCCAAATTCGGTGCGCATGTAAACAAATAACGTAAGCCTTATTATTCAAATAGCCTATTCTACATTTAGGTGTTCACCCCACTGCACACACAACACCATTAGTAGCATATGTCAAAAGGAAATGTTTAAAAGTGGCTTAAAAAGTCACATTTTCCGTGAAAAGATCCCATTTATTCATAAAGATTTAACATTTTATAATAATAAATAATGATTCAAATGATTAAAGGCCTCCTAAGTATAGTTGCTCTCTTTTTTTTTGCACTTCTCTCTCCATGTAGAGTAAAGGGTTGCCATAACTGGGCATGCTCCCTGCTATAATAGATCCTCTCTTTACAGACACACACACTCACTCACACACACACACACACACACACACACACACACACACACACACACACACACACACACACACACACACACACACACACACACACACACACACACGGGCTGTGCAGTGTGTGTTCTCCAGTGTTTGTGTTGCACACAGACATATTTGGATATCAAAGTCTGTTTGTGTGTGTTTGTGTCAGGGTTCAGTTTTTGCCTTTGAACTCTCCTTGTGTGGCCTCCCATGGATGCCCTGTTGGGACTCCCTCTCTCTCTCTCTCTCTCTCTCTCTCTATCTCTCTCTCTCTCTCTCTCATCATCGGCCTGATTGATGTCAAGGCAAAAAAAAAAGAGACAGGCAGGAAAAAAAAGGGAGGGAAAGGAGGGAAGAAGGGAGTGATTAGTGAGAAGAAGACATCAAATAATCTCACTGTGGTTGTGCGATTGTTCATTTCATTCATCAGAAAGGATGCAGTTGTAGACTCTGTACTTTCGCCTGTGACCTGTGTGTCCGTAAGTGCTGGATGAAGAGAAGAGATTAGCAGAGGAAAAAGGGAAGGAGGAGGGGAAACTCAGTAAAGTGTGTGCCCAGTAACGAGATGCTTATGTAACCAGAATAAGGCGAGCCATCGGCATCTCTCACACAGAGAGGGGTCAAGTGTCATTCATCTGATTGTTTACATTGGCTCTTTTTTTGTGTTAATGTGGAATTTCCTGTTTTTGGTTTAACCCCCATCTCTCAGCAAAGAAGAAGAGGGGGAGGAGAAGTTGTGTTGAAGTGGCCTCCTTTCCCGATATCATGACCTGTTTGCCCCAACTGTTTTGTACCTCCTACCTTCAACCTCCATAACCTCACCCTGATTCCACCAGGCATGCATTTGTTCCTGTTTCCTTTTGCAAAAGACAGTGATCAAAGAGGGTCCATAGATTATTGTTCTTCTGTAATGGTTTGGAAACAGCCAAGTGCAAAGGCCTTTGATATCTGCGGGCGCATAAATCAGGGCTGCCACACCGCCTGCCTTCCCGTCCTGCCCCCCCCCCCCCCCCCCCCCCCAACGCCATCAGATCCCATCCCTGCCCCTCACCTCAGCCCAATGCCCCCATCCAGACTCCCGACCCCCCCAATCCATAACCTGAAAGTGTGTCACCGTCAGCAGTAACTATGACAGTATCCCAAATAGATCCACTTTTTCCATCTAATGAAAGGAAGACTCAGTGTTGCCAAAAGGTTTGATTTAATGTTTTTCTAAGAAGAGAGAAGCGGTTTCCAGAACAGGCTGAGGTCCCCCACTGCATCCACATAGTCTCACCGTTAAACACACCGCATGCCATCATCCTTGGAGCCTTTGATCAGAAGAGCCCCTCTTCAGAGAGGAGGAGAGCAGGATCAGAGAAGACGAGGGGAGGAAGAAAGGAGGGGAGAGTGATATACAGGGCAAAAGAATACAGGATCCAGATGTGTGACAGGACGGGATGAGAAGGGTGTGAAAGTATGTGGCCTTTCTTGTGACGCCGGACCTTCTTTGTGTGCGTCATTGACTCTGGACCTTCTTTGTCTGTGTCAGTATGTTAGGGCATAGAGTGTATATTGTCCCTACAGATTTAACAGTGAGACAGTCCAGGGCCAGGGCTGGGGAAAATGAAGCATCATGATAAACCAACAAAGCATGCTACCATCCATTGCAACACGATATTAACTTTGAATAATTATTCTCATTGTAGATTCATCTGCTGATTACTTTATTAAATTCTTGATTATTTATTTTGTTTAGTTTTTTTTGATCATATCCGAACAGACCATTTTTGCCTGACATCACTCTAAAGTAGGGAGTTCAAATGCTTTCATAATGCCATATAGCTGTCTGTAAAGTAAATCATGGAAATGTGGACAATACAAGAACTGTTATCATTTTCTCCACCACCAGATCCAACCAAAAAAGAGAGAAAAAACGATGAAGTCCAGAGGGAAGAGTGGACATATTACAAGTTTTAAAAAAAACAGTAATAACCCTTCAGCTACCATTAAATATCAGCGAATGTTAGATGTTAGCATTAGCCACTTCTTAGCTAATGTCGCTGTTTTTCTGAAAAGGAGGGACTAAATATTATGATAACTGTTTGGTAGTGTTACACAATAGGACAGGGAAACTCAAAGACATTCAGTATACATTAAGTACCAAGAAAAAAAGAAGCAAAATCAAATCCAAATGTAGAGGCCTTATCAGCGTTGGCACTCAGTAGCCTGTCTGTTGTGCTATTTAACATTTAATAGTGGGATGTTACATGGCGTCTTTTTTTAAACATAACATCAACGAGTCTTTTAAGCCATTATGTACTTCATTACATGCTCTAAATTCAGCAGCTTTGCTCTGATTATTCTCTATTTCTTTATTTCAGCTTTTGGGAATCTGTCTAATATTTGCGTTGGATGTTGTTACAAAGAGAAAGCTAAAATGTCCTTAATAGGTTATCTACTTGTCACCACCAGTGTACAGATATCTAGGGAAGGGGCCAACTTCTCTTCATCTATCATTCATCATGCTTGACTGGCTTCTCCTCTAAACAGCAATAATGTGTTCACATGCTTGAATTTGACCGACCACATAACTTCTTTATGGGACAATCACAGGCAGTCAGTGAAAAGTACGCCTCGTTCTAGAGGCCACAACTATAAATCATCAACCGTCTGGTCATTAATCCAGACATTTTTTCTCCTCTTTAGCCTTCTAACAGCAAGTGTTTTGCATTTAGCAAACCACAAACTAGCTCAGGTCAATTCTCAAGGTCCTGCCCAATTGTACAATGGGGCCAATTAAGCAAATTCAGGATGATACAGAGAGGAGTGAATGGCAGACAAAGGTTCATTTGATTTTTTTCCAGTGTGCATGAAAGATATGTTTTACTGGACGTAAAAATGAATCATGCCAATTTAAAATCACTCCTCAGTATCTAAATTCTTATAACAGTACTTTCATCTACAATTCCCTACCATTATAATGTCATCAGCATTCTTAGATAACAACATTATCCTCCTGTTCTTCTCAGTACTGTAAAACCCGAAAGGTCAAATTAAGTGGTGGCCGTAGTGGCGGCAGCACAGCAGGTTCAGACATGCTTGCACCAGCCCAGGGGTCCCACGCCTCCCAGGCCCTCTCATTAAAGCTAAAAGCGGATCTCTCTGGCACAGGCCCCTCTTTGTCCACGGCCTGGATGCCATGACTGTTGTGGGAAAAAAAAGAATGAAATGAACGAAGGCTGGTTGGTCACTTGGCTGGTTAGTCGGATGCCTCAGGGGCTTTTTGGAATTGCTGACCAAGCTACAAAGTTCTACATGGTTTCAAGGTTTCTTCCTGGAAACAGAGTACTGATTGTTTATATACTCATCAGTGAGCCATTAGTGATACCCCTTTTTACCATTAGCCAGTAGCTATTGGCTTTGAATATATTCCAAATGCTTCCCTTTTTCTTTACATTATATCATAAAGTTTGTGTCAGCACAGACAGGCTTTTAGGCATTTCCCTTCATTTTTTTAATGAATTATTTATAAAGTTGTTTTGATACCAATGGCAGTATTGGTAATGTATCTGGTATGGACAAAATTCAGTCTCATCATGAGTATGCCAGTCAATGACAACATCAAAGCGAGCACAAATTCAGCATCAATGTTACATGTTTTATAATAATGTATTCTTTATCACTATGCTGCTGGATGGCAATTTGTTTTTGGCCAGTAGTCTCGTCTCGGTGTTGGGGAATCTGTTGCTTCATAATTCCTCTAGATTGTTGTTTTTGCTTCATATGAACTTTTTATCTCACATTTTAACTTTCATTCCAGGCTCATGGCCACCATGTCCAAGGCGGTGGGGCCCAGTATATACCTGAGACTTTGGAGCAGCAGAACCAGGTCCAGAGTCTTCTGCCTGATCCCCACAGCCACCAGAGGAGATGGTCCCATCCTCAACATCGCTCAGTCGGTGTTCTTCCACAGCCGGAGCCTGAGGAGGAGACCAAGCCCTTCGTCCTGGATCTCAAAAACTTTCCAGACCTCACCAATGGTGATATCAACTCTCAAAACCCCAACATACAGGTGGGTTTTGAAGATGGCAGCCATCTCCAAACTGTCTGAATTGTTTGTCCATGTGGTCTTTCAGCTTCCAAGAGATCCTGTAAGATATTTATACAATTAAGTTTGTAATATTTAACGCTATTAAAACGATAAATAAACATCAATTTCAGCTTAAATAGCCCTGAGATAAGTGCATGGAGCTTGTCTGTTGTGTCCAAACAGTAACTAAAGATGGTAAATTGTGCGTTAAATTAAAACCATCCATGTAACCAGGGCCCAGGCATTTTCTCTTTCATTTGGTGAAATGATTTGTTTCCTAAATGTTTCGCAAAATCAACAGTCTCTCTGTCTAATCTTAGAGACATGGCGGTGTGTTTTCATGCTACTATTTAATTAAAGTGTAATAAAGAAAAAACAGACTCTGTAGTCATATGTGTTAGCCATTAAGTCCTCATCATTTCATTCCAAATTGGCCCAAAAGATCAAAAAGTTGTTCTGTTTAACTTATCTCATGGCAGTTATGCTCTCCAGCTCTGGTCAGTGTAATCAGGATGTGGTTAGAGGGACATAATGATGCCTGCCTATGTCTACATGAAGTTCAGAAGCCAATGACATTTCTGATGAGTTTTCATGTAGCCTGTCGACCAGATGTACAATAATCCAGTGTAAAGACTCTACACTGAGTATATTCAACAAAGACAAATATAAGTAGTTCAAATCGGACATCTTTCCTAACTATGATTAATCTAACAACAGCTTCATAAAGAGATGTTCTCTTCTTGTCTTTTTTTCACCTCAGCTGAAGCGGACACTTAGAAGTATTGTGTATGAGTCATCTTGAGCTAATGAGAGGTACTTATCCAGAATAAATGCTCACATTCTCTCCCTGAGAAGATCGTTTAGTCGGCTGAATGCTCATGCTTACATCTGGATGGCTGACTTACAGTACATCCGGTGAGAAGTTCTGCTTGCCTAAAGGAGCTTTTCAGCACATTTAAAAGAGTTAATTTCCTGATAAGTTGAGTGTGGAAGAATCAGGACTACTTTCCATTTTTGATGACAAGTCAAGGCAGACACAGCTAAATCAATTGTTGTATGTAAATATTTTTTGGTGTACCACTCAAGAATTTGTCTGACATGGATGCTTTCTTTTTCTACATAGGTAACCATCGAGGTGGTGGACGACCCCCAGATGGAAGTAGAGATGGACCTGGCCAATGAAAAAGAGTGGCTACCCTCCTCATCCTCCTCCCCCTCCTCCACAGTAGATTGGCTCGGCGGCAAGAAGCTTTTCTGGCCACTTTTCTGGAGTTACACAGATTCAAGCGAAGACAGCAACAGTCGGTCAGGCGCAGAAGAAACAGGCGAGGAAGAGGAGGAAGAAGATTACTCCCTGGATTACGGCAGCGAGGAGCCCTTACCCAGTGGAGTGGGCGCAGACTGGGATACGCACTGGAACGAAGGCTGGGATCCAGTGCAGAGCTACTATGGTAAGACTTGCCACGTAGTACAAGTTCTGTCTGCTGTTTCAGCCGCACTGCTCTTAAGATTTGACTTTCAAATGATTACCAAAAATGATCTTGTGGGTTATACAAAATAATCAAAAGGAAAACAAGCTTCACATACAATCACAGAATTCATCTCACTAAAAGAGTTATTGAGTTGACAGGAAGGTCTGGAATGAGAGACAGTGGGAGAGAGAGGGCTGCATGATAACTGCCTCCCCAGTCAGAGACAGCCAAACGATGCCAGCATGCGAGGCAGCATGAGCACTCGACCATCAGGACATTGCGGGTTGTGTGCACTTTGAAGTCGACACTGGTCGTGCTGGTCGCAGAGGCCTGCCTTTTGAAGATGGGTCCGATGCGCTCGCTAATGGCAGCGTGAGGCCGGCACTGTATACTGGGACAAAACATCCCTCTGCTTGTGGACAATTAGAGGGCAGATTGGGAACACAGAATGACAGGGGCCATTCGGCCAGCCCTTTCATCCTTCCCCAGGACCCCGTGGGTCCCCCCAGACCCCGGCGGCCCTCACTGCCCTCTGCGGCTCAGCCTTTTTGAGCCAGTTCAAGAATTTCATGGGGCTTTCAGGGCTCTGCATAACTTTTACAGCCCTTTTCCCCCTCTTGGATCTGCCTTCCTGCAGTGGGGAAAAAATGTTGTGTCTCAGCTTTTGCAAACCCTTTATTCTGTGGTAATAATAGTACATAATAAAGAAAGAGAGGTGTACATTATGAATGAAAGAGTGAAGATGGAAATGAGGGACAGAAGAAGAAAAAGAAAGTTTTATGGGCTTGGCAGTGGTTAGGCTAGTGTGTGTGAGGCCTACTGTAGATCAGAGTGCTGTCATTGGTTTACCACAAACTAAAGCTCTCATTCTTTAGACATTTCTCACAGACACTAATCTGTTCATGATTGATCTGTTTGTTTTTCTGATGTTTTAAGGGTCGGTGAAGTGTGTACTCATTTACGTGTCATAAAATGTGCTAACAGGTGTCTAATGACTTGGCAGATTTGAACTCTTTAACCCTTCTTCTGTCCGTTATTCCACTACAAAGACTGTCTGTTGTGTGTTTTGCCAGCAAAGGGCAACAGTGCCTATAAAGTGGTCACATCTAAAGACTCGCTCAACATAAATCAAGGATGTATGCCTTAGCTTCTTCTGTAATTAGGGCTCTCCTGACACCTCATTGCCTTATGGCCACATGGCGAGTTGGCAGTGCCCACAAAGTCAAATTGGGTGCTCGCTACACCCAAGCTGGTATTTCTGCACCCACCTCGCCTTTAATCAAGAAGGACTTGTTTTTAAGTATTATTAACACCACAAGGAAGCATGGTGCAGGGGCGGACAGCCACAGCACAGCTTCCCTCTCTCTAATTTAACTGAAGTCATCTTAAAAAGAATATGGGCTTGCATGGGAAAGGTTCGACCAGGAGAAAATTGTCATTAATATGAACCAAGACTGCCCACAAATGTGACTATTGAAGTACAAGTTGAGTTGATCTCGGCACAAACTGTAAGGTGTAATTCCATTCTGCAGGGTTCTGCTTTGTGATCAGGATCAACCATTTGGAACTGCTGACTTCTACTAATTTAAAACATGTATATTTATTGAACATCATGACATCAAACATTTCACTTTTTTACCGTTACTTTTAGCTGTTTTCATTTTGTTTTTATCCTTTTTCCGTTTTAAACTTAGATCTACCACAAGATCCTTACTTTATTTCAATGTAAAAGCAAGTAAAGCACTCAGCTTAACACAGTACAAAATTAACATAGTTCAAAATAAAAGCCTAACAATGTTTTATTTCTGAATGTGAAATAATGGAATTTCACAATAAATCAAGATTACAAATTTTAATCGTTAAAATCTTATTACAATATGATGAGTTTTTAAAATAGCGCATACTTAATTTGGCGACAGTGACAAAGTTGTAATTGTTTTTCCACAGAAAAAGAGGCGGATGAGTGGACACCCTGGTCCCCCTGTTCAGTGACATGTGGGCACGGTGAGAGGAAGAGGACAAAATCATGTGGCTACTCCTGCACACTGACAGAAGCCTCTAAGTGTGACTTAGAGCCTTGTCCTGGTAAGATTATAACTGTGAGGTATTTGAACTTTGTTTTCCAGCTGTTTTTCACCTATAAATGATGAACCACTCTCCTCTTTATAGGTGAAGTCAACACTGTGGCTGAGCCTTTTCCCTTTGAGATGGAGAATGGTACAGAGCCATTTGGGACAGGTGAGTTTTCCTTATGGGAAGTTCTCCTTTAATTACCACAAGTATATTTTACTCTCCTTACTTACTACAAGCTGCATTTACATTACTATTAACAATTTAATTAGACAGACCTAATCCTTGGTATATATTTGAGCGGTATATTTATGGTAGAACCCCTTCAGCTAATGGATTATTGTGAGGAGCAACTGATATGCTGTCACAAGCTTATGTCTAAACTGTTTTTAGTCATTGTTTATATGTTAATGTTTATACATGCCAGGGATAGGATTCAGATTTAATGAAATCTGTTCATGCTACCAGTAGTGCCTCAAACTGTAACACAACTTCATGTGGTGTAACTTTTCTATCTCCAACAGATGTGGACAGCTGTGAGAAGTGGCTCAACTGTAAGAGTGAGTTCCTGCAGAGGTACCTCCACCAAGTCTTGTCTGAGCTGCCGAGCTGCCCCTGCTCCTTCCCCTCTGAGGTAGCGTACACTGTGGTCAGCATCTATGATGAGAGTCATGGCCGACAGTTCCGCTGGCGTGATGCCAGTGGCCCCAAGGAGCGCTTGGACATCTACAAACCATCAGCACGAAGCTGCATACGATCAACCCTTTCGAGTGACTCATCTACTCTCGCAGCACAGCATTGTTGTTATGGCGTTGGCGGGCGGCTGATCACTCGGGGGAAAGGCGCAGGTACGCCGAACCTGATCAGCACAGAGTTCTCACCTGAGCTGCACTTCAAGGTGGATGTGCTCCCTTGGATCCTGTGCAAGGGAGACTGGAGTCGCTTCCATGCAGTGCGGCCACCCAATAATGGACTCAGCTGCCCAGAAAATCCGCATGAAGACGTGTTCATGAATGAATTGGAAGAGGCCAGAGAGTACTGAGAGACAACAGCCAAAACTACCACTTCACTCCAAGAGTCAAAGGGCCCAATCCTAATTTTAGCAGGGACTGCCAACCTTAAAAGTCATGAAATATAATCCTTGCACCATGCATTGACTAAGAGGAAATGCAGTTTTTTAATTTGGAGATTCATGGGCTTTGGGTACGATGGTGAAGTGTGGTTGTCCCAGGTTAGGATTTGGCACAGTGTGCTGAGATCAGGCTTGACTGAACTAAAATGCATTGCAAGAATGGAAAAAAATGCAGGGCTTTCCCATCGCTTGCCAACCTGTTTCACATCTGGCATGACATCAAGCTCTCTTTCTTTGTATTTGGTTCACTCTTGGGTGCGTGTAAGCAGGATGTCTACCTACTGGCTTTCTTCATGGTGTCCTGGAGCGCTTGTGATTGACAATAACAACATATGGTAAACATCCTGATTGCACTTCTTGTAGGTTTTATATTTGTATGAATGTAGGCTGGTTATATTGATGAAACAAACACATGGATGGGAAGAGTCCAACAGATGATTATGCCAACTATGCTGCTACAATATAAAATCCTTCAGGTTTTAAGAAGGTATTATGGGGACCAAGACAACAGGACGTAAATAAACCCAAAAGATGCTTCATGCAGTAACAGTAATGAACATTTCAGTCACTACATTTAGTAATTTTAGAATTATTTGGGCTCTTAACCAGAGGTAAACTGTTATTGTTACTAAGCTTAATGAATTAGAATGATTACAAAATCCCTAAAGCAGTGGTAGTAAAGGATCATCACATTTGATGTCAAATGTTTGTGTCTCACAGATTGATTCATGTATTTCCTCACTTTCACAGTCAGGAAGATGTATTATCTGGGTGCCAAAGAGTTAAAATTGGACTGTTGGTGCCTCTGTAAATCCAGTCTCCTTAGTCTCTACTGTTCAAAATGTATCTCCAAGATGAGTAGATTGTGCATATAGATGTGTCTCTATAATGTTCTCAGGGGGTCTAAATTACCTTGCTAAACATATTCATTCATTTACCTCAACAGTGGAGCCCTATACAAAACTAGAACAAAGTGTTTTGGGGTAAGATTACAGAGTACAGGACGTGTTGTCCAGATCGGAATTTATAAGAAGATAATGCTTTCTAAAAGCAGTTGAGACCCTTAAAACTGAATAGTTGCTGTTGATTGTGGTTGTAGGACGATATCATTGCTGTTTAAGCTGTTGCCCTGGGTTTATGTACAGAACTAGATTGGATAGAAAGAACCTTTCTGCTCAAACCATATTCCCAATACTGTAGATAATGCAGTTGCAGCCCTTACATGGATATGATAGAATACAAGTAAAGGCGATATGCTAGCTTTTACCTATAAAAAAAGTGTCAGTATTTCAACCAAATGTACAGTGGAAGACATTGTAAATGCTACTGTTTATCCATAATCAGAGCAGTCATTAGTATTATAGCAGTGGTTGTGTTCAGCATTTCATTCAAAGCAGTGGCCTTTCTCTTAAATGTGATTGGAAATACCATAGGTTCCAGGAATGCTTTTTCTATCCAGTCTAGTTCTATGAATGTTCGCTCCAAATCTTTTTTCAGGAATTCTGCTTCCAGATATTTTTATGCAAACAAGCATTTACATGTTGGAATCACCGACTTTTAATGGAAGGCACTTTATTTAAGGTATATATAAAAATATACAAAAGATATATCGATATGTATTCTTGTTTGCCATTTGATGATGAGTATGGTGTTATTATGAAGGGAAACTCGTCAGATATGCTGCATTGTTCTATGAAAGTGCTTATGTCAAGTGTTCTGTTGAGGAAAGCATGAACTTGTGATTTCTGAATCTAGTATTACATATTGTGTTGTACAGTATTTATTTGTCTATTCTCTTTTTTTGTAAGTTTGCTGAAGCTTTGAAATGTCTCTATACTCAACATGGTGCACTAATGGGACTGAAAAAAATGAAGGCATCCGTTATCAAAAGGGAAACCACTCGCCTCATATTACTTCATACAGCAGCATCAAGTGTGTGTGATTTGTTCTACTTTGTACTGCAGTGCTCTATGAATATGTTGTTGCAATTATACTGAAGAAATATATAAAGACCTTGCATTCATCATCTGACTTTCTAACGTGTCATTTCTTCTTCCATACTTTTGATATTTGCAGCAGAGCCAAACATAGCATAGTACTGTATATCAAAATTCCTCAAGCACAACTGAGTAGTTATACTATTTACTGACTGACATACCAAACTTTTCTACAGCTTTCCTCTCCAACAAGACAGGTACAGTGCAGCAAACATTCCTGTAGAGAGCAAACATGTCACGTCCTTACTTAAAGCAACAAGCTTAATCTTGAGAGAGCAAATGGGAACACATGCTCCAAGACCATGCCAGAAAAGAATCGATACAGGCCTCTCCTTTAGATACCAAAAAATACACTTTTTGTAATACCATGTATGGTAATTATTCTGGACCTTCTTGTGAAAAAAATAGTTGATATTTGCTTTTGTTAATTAACAAAGGTGTGCCACAAGATTCAGTTTTGGGCCCCATGCTCTTCAGTGTTTATATGAATGACGTTGTTTCTTCTTTGAATGTTGTTGTGCCCATCTCTATGCGGTTGACCCTATTTTGTATTGTATTGCTGATTCTGGTCAATTAGCCATCAAAAACTTGCAACTTGCTTTGAATTCTCTCCAAAAATGTATTTTTAACCAAAAACTTCAATTTAATGCAATAAAAAAATAAATTGATGCTGCTCTCCAGAGCCAGAAATATTGATTATGAGAGTGTGCACATCTCTACCACAAATGGCTCTGAAATTGAGTATAAATATGTTGGCATGTGGCTGGGTGAGGAATTTACATTTAATTTCCATGTGAACACTCACGTCTCCAAGTTGCGACAGAAAATTGGCTTTTTGTACAGAAATAAATCATTTTTTTCCTTTGTCCTGTAGAAAAAGAATTGTTGAAGCTTTATTCTTGTCAGTAATGAATTATGGTAATGTAATTTATAGACATGCTGCAGCTTCAACTCTAAAGCTTATGGACACTGTGTATCACTCTGCCCTCAGATTCTTAACTATAGATTCAGCACTCACCATTGTTACCTGTATAGGGATATCAGTTGGCCTTCTCTTGACGAGAGGCGCAACAAACATTGTTTGTTATTTATTTTCAAGGCCCTCATCAGAAAACCTTCAACCTTACACAAAAGACCTGCTGGAGTGGAATTCTGACACCTACACAATCTACTGATTGACTAGTTCTTAAAGTCCCTCAAGCTCTTACTGCACTGGGTGAAACTACATTTTTTTTGATGGCCCAAACTCATGGAAGTCCCTCGTCTATGATTGAAGAACTTCCCTGTCTTGCAGAGTTTAGATTTTCAGTGCTAACAACAACAAAAAATTAATAGTTATGCTAAATCATTTTTTAAATATAATTTCTGAGTTTGTGTATTGTCTTGCTTGATGAAGTTTCATTTTATGACTCTAATTGTTCATCTTTATGCTCATCCAACAGATCTTCAACACACTGATAAGAGGATTAAATAAGTTAAGAGTTCTCCAGCATGCTAGAAATATGTGCAGTTGCTGTTTGAAACGACACCATAAAATATTTCTTCAGCTTTCTCCATTTAATTATCTGTGTGTCCAACTTTGGTTTTCTTTACAAGATGAGTCAGTTCTAAAAGTCAAAAGTCATACTAACATCCATCCTCCAACCACCATCCGTGCTTCAGGATTCACAAATAAGATTTGGCATTTTTCTGGTGATTCACAAGAGTGACACATAATTCATGAATATTGTACTCAATTGTGGTTGGGACAAGTGAAAGCAGCGGTGCTGAATAGATTTCTTTTGATTACAGTGCAAGGGGGGGAGGGGGGGGGGACTGGATATCAACATTATACAGAATGTTCCCCTCAACCACTCAGACAAAACAGCTCTGCTGATACACAAGTTAAACATCTGAAACCCACACAAGCCTAACAACCACCATCACTGTCTTCCATCTCCACTGTGGTATCTTGGTAGATATTCCTCCCATCCTGCTGTCTGAAGCTATACTCTTTCCAGAGGATTACATTACACTGAGATTTAAAGTCCAAAGGTCAGGGTAATGCAAATCCATAGGCTTAGGCAATCCAAACAGTCTTCTTAGATACTCTAATTCCTGTAGGTCACAATGTCTATCCTTCACTTGCTCTCATTGACCCAAGAGAAAGCCTGGTTATGTAGTTACAACAGAACATTAGGGCAAAAGTGTAACACAATTAGCAGAGGATGTTCTCGTGATATGTGCATAACCAAGCACATACTTAGAAATCAATCTATCTCGTCCATTTGTCTGTGCAACGTTAAGGAGCTTGGTAGGTCTACTGTGGTCGCTCAGTGATTCCTACGTTGACTACAGATGAGTGCTGCGTGGAGGGAAGCCAGACACATGTTGACCACATTGCTGCTGCAGAATAACAGATAAATAACCACAGATGTGAAGATGGAGGAGAAAGAAAAGGGAGGAAAAACAGAAAAGGGCAAGAGAGAAAGGGGAGAATGCAACATTAAAGAGAAGGGAGGGATCAAAAACTCTGGAGCTCAAAGATGTTATCTAAAATATTGAGTGAGGCAGGAGGTCCCGGGTGGTACCTCCTGTATTAAAAAGATGGACTAACGCACTTCACAGCTTTAAAAGGGCATATGTATCATGTCGCAAAAATAAGCACTATGTGGTTTTGCAAAGTAATAATTTGTATACATATGAGTATGTTTTAATTTATATTCAAAAATGTAAAAATATTGATTCACCATCCAAAATTGTCAATGCACGCTTTACCATGCAACTGCATTTTAGAGCGTAGTGTGTGTGATTTGATTCATTCCTTTGGTTTAAGCGCTGGTGGCCCGGGCAAGGTGCCAGCACTCTGTAGTTGCAGATCTGTTTACTTTTGTATGCTGGCAGGAACATGAGATTTCCTCTGGGTGCACTGCGGCTGGTCGACCTGAAAACAGCACAGCCCTTCAAGTCCTGCGCTGCTCCCGTTACAGGCAGCGGAGCACTTGTGCTGAGGCTAACCCCACGCAAACAAACACGCACACACTCACACCGAGACAGACAAGGGCTCATTGAAGTGATGAAAAGCAGCCGATATTCTGCATTAATGCTGGCAAATATACACTTATTCAAACACACTAACATACTACACATAAAGTGACTGCTCTACCTGCACGACTTGTAAAAACGCCAGGGGACCGCAGGATTTCATGGATTATCTGGGGTTTGACTTATCCCATTCCTTGACCAACTTGACAGAGGAAGGCCTTGTTCTGTGATGAATAACCCGACTAATCTTAAAATGGAACCTCCATTCATAAGAAGCCTGAAATGCAAGAGTTGTAGAGCATACATAAACATTCACAAAAAGGGCAGTCTTTACTTGTTTATTTCATTTTTTATGAGAAGAGTTCCACTTTGAGCTTTACACCTTGTTAACATAAGCCGTTTCACAAATGCACTCCTGAAAATATCTAGATAATTTCAGGACTGCTCCGGATTTTCTCCTGACCTGGCTCTTCACATATGCACCTCACAGTGGGAGACTATCCCTGTCAAACAGGAGGGGGTGTCTCCCCAAATTAGACGTGACGTGAAAAGAATGACGCAGAAGTAGCAGACGAAGCAACAGTGTGCCCTATTCGATGCTTTATTGAGAATATCTGCCTTCATACCAATGCTTCATGTAGTATAGCTAGAGGTGAAATCTCCTGATTCTATCCTGCTGTGTTCTATTCATGTTCACACATACAGCTCCTCTGGCAAATATCAGGAGGTGTACAAGCACTATTACTCAAGGAATTAAAAACAAAAATTATCAGAAAAGGTTGCACTTATATGTCTCTCTCTATTCGTCACTCACATGTTTGTATCAGGCCCAACATTGAGCAAAGATTTCATTTGTTTGGTGGGAAAAAACTTGAATCACTCAGCTTAATCTATATCGTCCTTTGCGGGGGTGAGGTTTTGTTTTTTAAATTTTCATCCAAGGAAAAGCTTTCTGTGTTTTTTGTCCCTCCCCTCATCAAACACAAGACTTAGAGAGTCTCCAGCAGCTATATGTTGTGACATTTTAGGTTGTAAATGTTTATTCATTTTAAGGCTTAAGTACAAGCCAATCAACATGCGTGACAAATCACTCTGTAGCTGAACGAAAAATAATAAAAGGAAACAGGTAAATATGCAGAGTGCATATTACATAACATATTTAATAAAACCGTAATATTGTTGAAACACTGAGGATACAAAAAATTACTTTAAATCAAATATGTATTTTTAAATAATAAATAATCAAAAAAACAAGATATAGCAAATTAAGGTGTACTGGGCTAATGTAGGTTAGACTCTTGGAGCTGGTGGAGAATTAATTAAACACATGACACTGAATGTTGATAACCGGTTGTGTATTTCAAAGTTCAATTTGTAACATATAACAAAAAACACTTGAATCAAGGAAAATACCACAAATTAAATAAAAGAAAATAGGCCTTCAATTAACATATTCTTAAGGGCACTTTTGACCCTCCATACAACATTGGCTAAATATTCCCAATTCTAGTTGTATAAATCAATGCACCAAACACATTACACGTACTGTAGTTATTTGTCATGTGTGTGCAGATGTCCAGCAAATTCAAATGTTTATTTAGGTAGGTGACAGCCAGGCTTGAGGCCTGCCTTTTGAGGGAGTCTTTTGAAGTTGCTCCTTTAGCTTGCCATCTTCTTTGCTCCAGCAATATGGCCTGACCTGTTTAGGCAAACAGGTAACAAAATTACACATCTGCTCAATTTGGGAGCAGCAATTTAATCAATGTTTCATTCTGGATGTCTCACCAGTGTTCAGTCCTGACACATTCCTCCTCGCCAGCAGCAGCAGCACAGCAGTTGAAGCTTGAAGTTTCAGTTCAGTTGAGTCCAGCTTTGTGTCCAGGGTTGAAAAGCACAGTGTTTTTCTTTCAGAAGTTCTCCTTGACTGTTTTAGGAATGATTATCTCCTGCTGCCTTCTCACTGACTCCTTGATTGATTTCTTGATTAGTGCACCTGGTGAAAGAGGTTAGATGCCTGTTGGCTGTAGGCTGCATCCAATTGGTTCAGGATTTGAATGGCAGCTGCTGTTGTCCAATGTCAGCAGTGTTACATTGTGCAATGTGTTTGTCTTATAGGAACTTTAATGTGCTGATGTTTAGCAGGTGTAACATTTAGGTTCACCGTCTAAGTTAAGCCACTTGGAATGGTTAGATTAGATCATTTTCTGTGGATATTTTTTTTTTTTTTACTCAAGTGAGTAAGAATCATCCTTTTTGGGGCATGAATATCTGTAATAAAAAAAATTTAACGGCAGCTCATTTTCTCTCAGTCAGTGTTCCAGGTTTGCAAAAAATATATAAAAGTAGGGAATTTGATCAACCATTATCATTTTACTGCTTTTTAATTACTCCCACAACTTTATAAGCACTTTGAAGTAAAAGTCCTGAGGAACCTCTGGACAGATTTCATAGTTTAAAAAACATGCAATAACCTCTTAGATACCTAAGACATCAGCTAACATTATCTTTCAACTACTTCCTAGCTAACATCACAGTTTGATAGTGTACAACAACATAACATATAGCCTATTATGCCTAGCATGGATTAATGCAGATATTAATGTTGAGATTCAGATGTTTGTACCTATTTTCAGTGTGTTATTTTATTTGAAGTATGGCCAGGGCTCCCTTCAGAGCTCAACTGTCTTTTGGCTTTTCAGTACGGGATCAATCAAGAAGTTGTGTAATGAAAAAGATTTATCAGATTCTCCATGTTTATATGATTTGCAAACCTGGATTACAGCCCTTTTAGCTTCTTTAACTGTATGACGTTGGAGGAAAATGTAAATATGTAGAGTAGTTATCATGGCTCATGATCCTTAAGAATACTATTGTCTTACTGTACTCGTATTTGGACTGTTCAATGGAAAAGGTAAATTACTTTTATGTCTTGTGTCAAAATAATCTTTCACCTTTGATATTTTTCATTCTCCTAAATCTTGCACACCAAGTAGAGGCAAATTGTTCTATCAAGTAAGAGCAATATTCAGCACAATAATCCCACACTGGACGTCAATATCCTCAGAGAAGTCTGAATAGCCGACATTCTTTGGATGAACCAGACTCTACAAACTTTTGTTTGTTTACTTATGTCCAGTGGAAGACTTAATTTTCTCCATCTCTCCCTCTCTGTTGATAATATAATCAAAAGAGCAGCCAACACAATACCTTTGGACATGAGAGGGGCCTGCAGAGCCAGTAGTACTGAGGCGGCAGCCGGCCAGCCATAACAACATCAAACAGCCCCTAGCCTCCAGCGTTTACCCAGAGCCA
Organism: Labrus bergylta; assembly: GCF_963930695.1. Taxonomy (NCBI): domain Eukaryota; kingdom Metazoa; phylum Chordata; class Actinopteri; order Labriformes; family Labridae; genus Labrus; species Labrus bergylta. The sequence continues at coordinate 20,407,557 of NC_089209.1, read as the reverse complement.
AGACCCTGGACCAAAAATATGATTGCTCGTTCTTTGTAAGATAAGAATGCAGACAAGCTTGAAGGTTATTGCGAACAATATATACAGGTATGAAGTGGCCATAGTGGTAGAAGTGGACAGATTGAAGGATAAAGTAGTAGTGGAAGATGTACTTTAGGTCAGAGGAGGCCTCCTGGATGCCTTCGATCAGAATGTGAAAACTTGTCTTTTAAGGGATTAGCATTTAATCAGGCAATTCACAGTCATATTTTGACATCAGAAAACACTTCATGTGTGTTGTTTTCCCACTGAGTCTGCAGCTCATGGTATCATGGAGAAAGCAAAGATGGGGAAAATGACCTTCAAGGAGACTGACAATGGGCCCCCCCTTGTGGTCGCTGGGACTAATTACAAAAGTCTTATCATGGTCTTATTATTCCCCTAATATTATTCTGTCTAAAACTTCAGAAATGTAACAGTTTAATGTTTGCTCATCAAAATCCTCTTAGCCTTCTTTTTGTTGTTATTGAACTTTAAGAATTATATGCATAGAGTGCGGTGCATTCTCTTCTCATGTTGTTAATTCCACAATATGACTCTGAAAAGCTCTTTACAGTTTGATTTACCATGTTGAAATCATCCTATAGTGTGTGTACATCAGTACCCATAGATTAAAATGATGCTCACATGACTGTGTTGCTTATTGCTCAGCCTGTTAGGTGAGTTTGAGAAGAGGACATGTTGAGCTGTTCTGTGTTTCGCAATGTTTGACCCAATATATAAATGTGAGCAAGACTCTGATTCACAATGTCTATCTGCATGACTTAGCCTGATCACTTCTGTATGCATTTCCTCATTAAACTTTTGTGAGAATCTGTGATGACTCAAAAAATCATGGTTATTCCATTGCTCCTGGAGATGAGTGTAATTGTATTTACCCAGTGATTGTTTGCTGCTTCATCAGCTTAAGTGAATGTAGGGAGTATCTGATGTGTGAAGTAGATTTACTTACTTGTATGCTCTGATTGGCAAATCAATCCTTTTTTCAATTGTGAAGGAATTCCCTTGTTCCTATGTGCTGAAACTGATAAATGGGGGATTAGTAAATGGTAAATGGACTTGAGCTTATATAGTGCTACTCAAAGCGCCTTTACACAGCAGGTCACAAACATTCACACACTGATGGCTGAGGCTGCTATGGAAAGTGACCATCAGAAGTAACTAATCCCGCTCAGACACATTTATACACCACCGATGACAAAGCAGCAGGAGCAATTTGGGGTTGAGCCCCCAACCTTCCGGTTGAGAAACAACCAAGAGATGACCGACTCTACCAACTGAGCCACAGTTTAGAAAAAACTAAATTGGGAGGCAGTACAATTACCAACGTAAACTGGTGTTTACAAAATGCACCAGGAACATATCTCATAGATTTACTTCTGCTTTATTTAAAAGGAAAAACAGTAAATTGACAAAGGACCTGACTCAATACAAAACCAAAATGATACAATGCTGCATGGTTTGAAAACATAAATTTATACATCATTTAAAACTGAAATGACAAAAGAGTATAAGCACTTTGGATTAAAAGATGAAATGAGAACATTTGCCATTTCCGAGTCCATTTTAAGACAAACCTATTTGTTTACAGTACTAATCCCAAGTCAGAGCTTTGTAACTTATGTTCATCGCAGTTCATCGATTACTTACTTCTTAGAGAATACATGGCAGCATCTGTTGTCGTCCTTCCTCTTATAGTTAATGTGACACAGTCTGGTAAGATTAAGTGGAATAGGAAGATGAAACGCATCAAAGTGTAAAAACCACTAAGTGTAAACAGTTTAAACAGTATAAAAATGAACTGTGTTGTAGCTAGACCTATGTATTTATTATTTAACTCCAAAAGTGTCTTGACTTAACAAATACTTCTAATACTATTTCAATACTTTGTACCACAATTTTCTTGGGTGGGACTCGTCGCCGTAACCAGCTGAGATCACCAAAGTCTGGACCTTGGTAATTAAAAATTGTTTTTAAAACAAGACAGAAATTGGTATCAATGATTGTAAATTTCCCGCCCATACGATCTGCATTTAAGACCAATGAACTAGTAGGTGACCGATCTCCCTCAGTCTGCACCTCTACATATTGCAGGAGTGTGCACTCAGCAGGTGACCAGAGAGAGAAAGAAAGAGAGAAAAAAGAGAGATGTACATTTTTAAGTTTATTTAAATTCACAAAACTTCAAATAATGTTCTTTTCTTTTGTAGCAGCTGCATGCAGCAATGTGATTCTGCTCTCTCTTGCTGTGTCTTGAAAACAAGCCTGCTTAAACAATGTGCACCTGTTTCGACAACGGAGACAAAAGTGAAACTTGTTAAAGACACAGCTTAAGAAACTCTGCAGGACTAGAATGATGCAAAAACACAACTCTCCAGTCCATATTAACGTGTTGCAATGAGTGCATTCATCATTGCGTGAACATGTGTCTGATGAACAAAAATGAGATTTGAAAAAGACAACTAAAAATGAGGATAGAAATGTTTGGTGCTTCAAATGTTACAGTTATAAATAGGAGGTAAATGTGTATGAGTTTGTGTGGTTGCATTTGAAGACACCATTTTTAGTCATTTATTTTGCACACCTGAAATGCCTTAAATACAATACATAAGAGACAAAGATTCTGGACCTCACTATTTTCTAAACCCTGGTTATGGACCTGGTGGGACTGACATGATTCATGAACAAGAAATTAAAGACAAATCTGCATCCAAAATGTTTTTCTTTGAAGTTCCGGTTGCAACAAATTTCAAGCTAATATAGAAAGGCATTAACGCCACCGGCATAAAGAGCACCCATGAAACTAAACAGGTGAATCGGGACGGTAAATATAAATTCTGAAAACGATTCACACGCAGGCCCCAGCGAGGATCGAACTCGCGACCCCTGGTTTACAAGACCAGTGCTCTAACCACTGAGCTATGGAGCCTGTCACAGCACCATTAGAGTATAAACACAATTTGACAATACATTTTCAACGTGTATTTCACAAGAGTATTGACGTAGCTACCGTACCGGAGCACTTCAGACGACTATCTCACTCACTTCACTTAAGACTCACAAACCGACCGACCGGTTCAGCGACACGGTCTGTGGGAGTTCACGTCTCAAAATGGCGATTTTTCACCTAATTCTGGGCTGGACTGCCCAATTGTTTATGTTTCTGCTCGTTCTGGTTTTAATTGCGTTTCTTGGCTACTGCTTGTATTTAAAACACATTCATGACAAATATGACCACATACCTGGACCACCGAGAGACAAGTGAGTGACATTGGTTGTTTTCCACTTGACACGAAAACCTTACTCGATATCTTGTCACCTAAGCAAGCTAAAGTTATCTTAAACAATTGTATTGGCATGAAGTTAAATGTTACCTGACATTATTTTGTTTCCTCACAGTTTCATTCTTGGACATTCCCCTTCGTTTTTGAAAGTCATGAGTGCTGGCGGAAACGTACACGATCTGTTTTTGGAATGGTAAGCAAAAGGCAAATTTAGTCTTAATAATTAGTACCCAATATTTACAGTCTGTGGTCTTTACCGAACAACATAAAATTCATGACAGCCTTTGACACACAAACTTTACACTGCCAACGAAATGTGACCCCCTACAGGCTGTTATAAGCTACTGCTATTTTATACCGTGATTGTAAGACGAGTCTCACACTTCAAAGATGTCATACACAAGGCAACATAGTGTGCTTTTAAGTGACACCTGTGTTTAAGCTGACGTTTGTAACTATCTATCTATTGTATATCAGACATGTTATTTCGGTTCAGACTTATAATACAGATGTTATAGGTCCGAGACATATGGGCCTGTTTGCAAGATAAATGCTCTGCATTACATCCTTCTCCTTGTGACCTGTCCAGAGACAACAAAGGTAATCCCTCATTACAACAAAAGTTTCATGTCAAAAAGATAGAGAATAAATTGAATCTGTGCATAAGAATGTCATGACCTTCCCTGATACTGCATTGAATCACCACACCTTGTAGTAAGCCTTGTATTTGTTTAACTGTCCATTTCATTGGGCAATAAACAGTGTCAAAGTTTATTGAACCTGCTTTTTGTATCCTCTTTAAATGAAAGGCCCTCTACATTTGCTTTTGTTAAATGTACAAGTATACGCTCTGAAATATTTGCATTAAAACAACTGTGTCTCCTATTTCATTGGATTTGTTTCAGGAAGTCCTGATGTCCCCAAAGTACCCCAAGGACAAATTCCTCTGCAAGAGACTCTTTTCCCTATTTAGTCAAAGGTATCAGACTAGATTAACTTTGAATACTGTGTTCATCTAAAGCATGTACAGATACTGTTTTTACAACATTAATGTCATGTGGCCAAGGAACAAGTGAGCAATACTTAAATAGAAGGACCTCTTGCTTGTAATATTGACATTTTGTTTAGTTTTCAACTTCTGGACCGCTTGGTGGAAACGGGGCTTTAATATACAGCATCATATAATGAGAGTCATCTCAGCACCCTTTAGTAGTTTCAGTAAACTCATGGAACCACTACAATGACTTTGTTGGTTCACTTACCTTTTTTTTTTGTTATTTCAATTTGTGTTGTGTTCACTGTCCCTCTTAAAGGTTTCTAGGTAATGGCCTGATAACAGCACAGGACCATGAACTGTGGTATAAACAGCGTCGGATCATGGACCCTGCATTCAGCAGCTTGTGAGCTTTTAATAATCACACTATTTGCTTGACCTTTGAAATACATTGTTGGTTCAGAATGCTTGTTTTCTTTTTTCCTTTGTTTAACATTGTACACTAAAATAAAAACCTGTGCAGCTTTGCAGATATGTACTGGATATTGTCGTGCACTTTCTAAAGGTACCATTATTTCCAGGTATCTGAGAGGTCTCATGGGCACCTTCAATGAGAGGGCAGAGAAACTGATGACTACACTTACGGATTATGCTGAAAAGAAAACCGAGGCCAACATGCGACAACTAGTCAGCTATGTTACTCTTGATGTTATTGCGAAGGTATTTTTCCAAATTCTGTTTCACAGCTTACAAAGCAGTAGCCCCAATTATTTTTTTGGAAACACACAACCCAAGTTTTGAAAGACTTAAAATTCAAGCTGTAGCGCTATTAGTATGTTTGTTTTCTTGTTCATTCTTAGGTTGCATTCGGCGTGGAGTTAGACCTGCTGCAGAATACTTCTCTTTTCCCGAAAGCCATCGAGACATGCCTTAAAGGGATGGTATACTACGTGAGGGACTCATTCTTTGAGGTATGAAGAGTTTGATGGAGAATAATGGCAATGATGAAAACTGTTAAGAAAAAAAGTTACACTCTTAAAATCTTGAAATTCTAGTACAAGCCAAAGAACCGCCCATTCATCAATGAAGTGAGGGAAGCTTGCTGCCTGCTGCGATCTACTGGAGCTAAGTGGATCAATGAGAGAAAGACTGCCATGAAAAACGGCGAAGAAGTCCCCAGGGATATCCTCACGCAAATCATCAAATCTGCTGGCAAAGGTTACTATCCCTTAGGTTCAGATTCAATGGCGTCAGATAGGAGGACATGTTTGGTAACTAGGCCATAGCAGGAAAGAGGTCAAATGCAAGTGTCGCTATCTCGACATCACTATTTATTTTCATTGTTGTGAGATTTGCAGTACATATAAGGAATAGTAAGCCTCTACCTGTCATTTAAACATTATGTAACTAGGGTAAAGTAGGTCAGTAACTATGCATGTTTGGCATCAGTGTTAATGATTATCTTTTTGTCATTGATTTTATATTAAGTTGAATAGAATACTGTTTACTCGCATAATTGTATTTTCTGAATAATACAGAGGACAGCATGACAAAAGAAGATGAAGAGTTAATGTTGGACAACTTTGTGACATTTTTCATTGCTGGTGAGTATTTTTATTACTTTATGTGTGTAGTGTATTAAATTAAGCTTGTGACTTCCTTTATTCAACCAAATAAGGCTAATTATTTAAGGGGAAATCCATCTGTAATTTCATGAAAACCGATTCAGTCATGATATTTGTTATTCATCATTATATGATACTTTACTTTAAAATTTAAACACTCGTGTATTTATATTTTTTAAAGGTTTTTGACCTTTATACAGGTGCCTAAAGACTCATATATTAACAGTTCTCACTGTGATTGAAACAACCACAGGGCACGATTTGGTATTAGCTTGTTTGAAATGTGCTCTACAAAGGGAAATGGGTTGTTTTGGATTCAGTAGAACATGGTCTTTGTAAAGCTGTTCATTTGCCCTCTTTTACTCTTTAGGGCAAGAAACAACGGCCAATCAACTCGCTTTTTGCATCATGGAGCTTGGAAGACAGCCCGATGTCCTGGAGAAGTAAGACTTATTAAAAAAAAAAAAAGAGTCAAAATATCTAACTACTGAACAGTGGCTTATTCAGTTGTTTTGTTTTTTTCTCCCCCTTAGAGTGAAGAAAGAGGTGGATGATGTCATCGGGATGAAACAGGAAGTTAGTTACGACGATCTTGGAAAACTGGTTTACCTTTCCCAGGTGCATATCATGAAGGGTCATCATGACTCAGCTCTTTTGTCGGACTGCATTATGATGTTGTGAATTCTTTGTGCAGCCTCTACAAACTCAATGTTAGGGCCAATTTCATCTATAGATGTTAAACCAGGGTTATTCACATGCCTTTTTCTTTTAAATTCTGTTGTATCCGTTTTGTTTTTGAAGTGAAACACAAGATTTGGACCTCACACTGTAACTTTTCCCCAGGTTCTCAAAGAGACTCTGAGGCTTTACCCAACAGCTCCAGGCACATCACGTGACATACTGGAAGATATGGTCATCGACGGTGTCCACATACCCGCAGGAGTCACACTTCTTGTGAGTCATCCACTCATGAGTTGGCTTGACTTCCTAAAACACGAAATGTTAGCAGAACAGAAAAAGTGTTGTATAGTGCGATTCCCCCTTTATTTGTAAAGGACACCTATCACTTAAAAACACATGACCAAAATGTTTTGAGAAACAAACAGTAATCATTTATTGTTTATATATTTAAATGTTACAGTTAAGCTCCTACACTTCCGGGAGAATGGATAAATTCTTCAAGGACCCGCTTAAATTTGACCCAGAAAGATTTCACCCAGATGCTCCAAAGTAAGTAACACACAACTTTTATATAATTAAGTTTTATTTTTTGGTCAACATGTTTGGACATTGACCCAGATAGATAAAATAAGTAATGCATATTAAACTGGGCTGTCTCTTATCTCTCTTTTAAGGCCCTATTACTGCTACTACCCCTTTGCCCTCGGCCCACGATCCTGCTTGGGACAGAACTTTGCTCAGGTAATTGACGGTCATAATTAAGCAACACAAACATACTTGAAAACGTAATGTATTTATTTGATGGCTTGTTGGGTGATTACAGATGGAGGCTAAAGTGGTAATGGCCAAGCTACTCCAGAGGTTTGACTTCACCCTGAAGCCGGGGCAATCCTTTGACATCATGGACTTTGGCGCGCTCAGGCCAAAAAGTGGAGTGGTGTGCTCCATCAAATACAGGGATTATAAGAACGAAATGGGCAAACAATAGTTTAACTTGAGGATAAATCATATTAGTTTACGTGGGGAAAACTGGGTTGTTGGTTTGCTTTTACTAATGTTGCGATTGCTGCTCTGTGATAAAAGCGTTTAAACACTCTTCCTATCATTAATACTTCTTTATGCAGATGAAATAGAATCTGAGATGCTGAACAGGTTATTAACTTTTATGATGATTATTTTGTATGAAAGGATGACAATATTGGAAACTTTTTATTTACTGTGACTATATAATTAGCCCTTATTTCTTAGACCTTTCACCACTGAGGGTCCAAACCGCTTTATTTACCTGTAATACTGATGTATATCAAATGTATAATGTATAATAAAAACTACCAAATACCATTTTATCAAATTATCAACAATTAAAAATGATTTGCACTCATTTAGAAAGAAAATGCCTGTGGGTGCACTTTACTAAATGTTCAATTAAAGGCTGTGTTGGTCATTTTCTACAGATACAATTTTTAAGATTTTGGCTGAAATTGTCTTTAAGTCCTGACAGACATTCATAACTCATGTGCTCTGAAAAAGGAATGAAGAAAATACATCATCTGTAGAAGTTGTAAGCCTGTAAAAACTTCGACCAATGTCTTCCACGAGGTACCAATCTGATGAACCAATCACGCCTCCCTGCTCCTTCTCTACCGCGGACCTGCCCACTTTCAAAGCATGAGCTGAGGTCCTCCTTTCTGGACCAATGCTTGTGCATGTAAGTGAGGGGCGTGGCTTTTGAGGGAGCACAGAGGGGAGGGGGTAAAGACGGAGCACTGAGGGAATGTTACTTTCAAAATCATACTACTTTTTGAAAATGACCAACCCTGCCTTGCTTGTAAACTGGTTTTATTTATAAACTCAGTTTAGGATGCAGTTATGTTTTTGACTCAAACTGTTGTTATTTTGAATATTACTGACAGTGTACATAGGGGGGCGCTGTGGCCTTGCAAATAAATCTTAAAAGTAGGCCTACCTATTACACTACAATATTAGACATTTCACACTTCAAGGTTATCACTCATTTAAGCTCCAATAAGAGCCCGTTAACACTGGGTCTGGTTCAAGTGCCGCCAATGACACAAAGTTTAGCTACTTATTAAGAGAAATCTCTTTTTTTCCTATCCTTTCTTTATTTCATTTCTTCATACAAGGTGTCAGTGTGAGCAGTACTTGCAAGCGTCAGCCAGCCCCCTCTTCTGTAAGTACAACTTGCTCCAGAGATAATATGAAATTAAAAAAAAAAACATTTGAACCTGCAAAGTCAGACTCTTGATTAAAATACAGTAATGTAATGTTCAAGTTGAAGGAAATTGCTCTTATAATTTACCTAATAATTCATATTGATAATCCCCTTGTCTCTTGTGGTCTAAGCCTTGTTTTGTAACAGGGAAAATGTTTGACCATGCCCAGCTGCAGGTGTTTTAGTAAAAAGGTGGTCACCCTGACCCGGCCCATGAATAAGCAGAAGATGGATGGATGGACATTTATGTTCCCTTTAAGACTTAATCATTTTGAGTGCATGCATTAATGCAGCACAACAACACATGGGGTGTATGGAGCAAGGACTGGCTTGTTGTTTTCTTTAGCTTAATTCATTCTCAGTAACTATACCTTTAGAGTTGGTGTGTTAGTTTTTTATAAGAAAATGGCTAATTGTATTTCCCTGTCTCCTTCTGAAATTCCCTTTCATTCCTTTCCTTGGACTTGGATGTGGGCTGTACTCATTCTTTGCCTGTTGAGACAAAAGGGCTCCAAGGCTGATGGAGGCTTTAACAGACAGCCAGATAAACCTACCAATGTCTGGAAAGGTAGAATTATCCCAAAAAAGGCCTGTTTTACCACCACAAAAATATATGTTCCAGTGTTCAACCAGCAGAGGTAACATCCAAAGGCCACAGGTGAGCTCCTTTTGTCATATCAAGGCTTCCTCACAGCAGACTCAAGGGCAAAGAGGGGATCCTGATAGGGCAGATCATTTAAAAAACACAGCTATTGGAACCCACCCAAGTAATTAACATACCTTTGAGATAGAGGGTGTTTTATTTCACTTATCCATCAAAATGTTCTAACTTAGCAAATATTAGGCTATGTCATCTAGCACATCAAGAAGTACATAACACCTGTTTCCCCGCCTCCTATTTTCAATGACGCCAATGTGCCCCCACTGAGGGTGCTGAGATCCTGCAGAGAGAGTGTGAGCAGGAGGGATCAGCTGGTGGAGCTGCAGTATTGACCTCCCTCTACTTCTGCTAACCAAAACATACATTCAACTTGCTGTTAAAATTTCAAAGATCCCTCAGGTCTGCACAGTCCAATTGAAGCTTGCACTCACAGTTATGGAAAGTTTAACATAGCACCTAAGGGGCGCATTTGTCAAAATGAGATGTAAGTCATGCCCAAATACCCCTTTTTAAAGCATGAATTAACAAAAGTGGACTTAAAAAAAAACAACCAAAAAACCCATAAATCATCACAAAAATAAATAACTAAAACGAGTGAAAGTATGTTTGTAAAAAATGTATTTGTTGAGTATTTTTTATTTGAAAGTTTGTCCCATCTGTTAACATGGAGGAGGCAGGCTTTGTGTCCTTCACTGCAGACAGAGAGTACTGGGAGCTCAAAAGTGTTTTGGTTTCAATTTTGGTGAGATGTCATGTTGTCCATGTTTTTATAAAGTCTGTGATCTTAATGGGTAGATCCAGTTATTTTTATTATTATTTTATTATTTATTATTATTGTGTATGCTCTACTGGGAACCCTCCAGTGCCTCAAATATAAATGGTAAATGAACTGGCACTAACACAATCATTTAAAACATTTATTTGATTAAATATAACCAACAATGAGACTTAATAACATACCTTTGTACCCTGCACCCAGCTTATGTGACACAAAGTAAAAACAGATTTTGGAAAAAAATTAAAAGCACTTTTAAGCTTGTTTTTTGGTGTCTCTGAACCCCAAAGTGGAACTTGAGAACCATGTCCTATCCTAAAGTGGTGATAGTCAAGTTGCTCTAGAGGTTTGACTTCACCCTTTATACCGAGACAGACCTTTGAAATAATGGACTTTGGCACACTCAGACTGATGAGTGGAGTAGTGTGCTCTATACACAGGGATACTAAGTAATAAACAAATACAGAAAGTAACATAACACAAAGCAAAATCACCATAGCCATAAATAGAAAAGTTGGGTTGTTGGTTTGTTCTGACTAGATTAAAAATGACTGCTGTGCACTAAAAGCTTTTTTAGTGCTCCAATGTTTTTGATAAACTTAATTCAAGTTTGTGAATTTTTCTTTTAAGAAGAAAAATGGCTAAGCGATATATTGATTTTTGTGTGTGAAGGATTGCAGAATTTTTTTTTCAAATAGTAGTATCATTAGCAATGGTCATGTTCAAGTGAACATTAGCAATGTGTTATTCTTTTTCCATAGCCTACCTACTTCACACATTGTTTTGTATCTCAAATACTATTATAGAAATTCAGAAACATCCTTACTAAATGAATAAATGGTTTATTGTAAACTGTTTAATATTTTCTTTTGTAAATGTGGAGTAAATGTTTTTTTTTGTTTATATTATTGTACACTAAATAAACATTTTAATGCTTCAATGCCCGGCTAACTGGTTTTATTGCAGAATGTTTATTGTACATTGATAATTCAAACTGAGTGTGTTGTGCTATTGCTGACTGTGTACACATGAGGGCGCTATGACATTGCCGATAATTCTCAAAAGCACCTGTTAAAGTGAAATTCTCTGAGGATTAAAACTACCAAATTGTTACTCATTTAAACTTCTCTTCAGACGTTTTTTTGTTGATTCTTTGTATTTATTAATCTCAGTTCAATTAAAGTTAGGATAATAAGCAGTTAATCAAATTGTTGTTTGAGTCTGAGGCTAAACAGGGAAATAGGCTACCTGTATGACTAAAAAGATCGAAATTCACAATGAAACTTAAACTAAAATGAACGCTTGTTAAAAATATCTGTAGTGCTCAGTTTAAAAATAATAATAATAAAAAAATATATATGTTTGCGTAAGTGGTGAACTTGTGTTACTGTTCCTTTAAGAGGGCTGAGACTTCACTACACTTCTCATCTACCTGCTGCCCACTCCGCTCCCGCGTCTTGATTGGCCGCCTTGGCCGAAATCCTCTTGAATGATTTCAAACCCGAGAGTTTGGACGGGAAGGAGGGGGGTCGGCTGCTAATTCCGAACTGGCTGGCTGGAAAGCGCTTTCAATCCTCCGTCCACCAACAACAGCACCTCAGTAAAGAGGCTTATCCGAGCAGGGTTGTTGAAAGGCTTTTGGGGAAACGCGTTCAGGAGAGCATCGCCGGGTTGGACAGTGGAGCTTTTTAAGGTGTCTTGTTTACGCTTTTTTTTTTCTTCTTCTTCTTGTTGCTCATATTATCTTTTATCCAGCAGTTGTGTGTTTTTTTTGCGTGTTTCTGTGCACCATCATTTGAATGGAGCGATGTCCAGCGGAGTCGGTGCACATTGCAATGGGACGCGGTTTGTTGTGCTGACATGACTATCAGACAGGACCTGATTGAGAATCTCTGGTAATCGATTTAAAATCACGTGTGTTCTGGTTTGACGGAATGTAAATATTTTGCATTTTTTGGGAGATTCGTATAGGATTTTTCGAGGGCATTCAGTTCATGCACGGGCTGCCATAGCGTCACATTATTTTCATTTTCTTTACGGCCTGTTGAAGCGGAGGGCAAAGAGATACTTTCATATTTTGGACAATGTGTTTCCACACTATTCCGCAACTAAGGCTTGGTTAGCTTTGACCGTCATTTTTTCGAGCCACCCGTTTAAAGATCTGAGACTCAAAGCCAAGACAAGTCATGGCTAAAAATCCATCCGAGGGACAGAAGGATGAGCTGAGCCAGCTGACGGACGAGGAGCTGCTCCGGTGCAGCAAAGAGGAGCTGGTCCGGAGATTAAGGAGGGTGGACGGTGAGAAGATGAACTTGATGATCGAGCATGGCAACATGATGAAAGACATCAACCGGCGGCTGCAGGTGCACCTGCACGAAATCCGAAGCCTGAAGGAGATCAACCAGAAGCTGCAGGACGACAACCAGGAGCTCCGAGAGCTGTGCTGCTTCCTGGACGACGACCGACAAAAGGGCAAGAAGCTGTCCCGGGAGTGGCAGCGCTTCGGCCGGTACACGGCCAGTGCCATGTGGAAGGAGGTGGGGACCTACATGATGAAGTTGAAGGAGCTGGAGGCCAACCAGGACACCGTGTTGAGGGAGAACTCTGAGCTGAAGGAGATTATCCTCATGCTGGACGAGGAGAGGAACGGAGCAGGCTCCAGAAGCTCCATAGACAGTCAGTCCAGTTTAACCAACCTGAACGGGGGCACCGGCACGGTCCGGGATGTTGGAGATGGTAGTAGCACGTCCAGCACAGGTAGTGCTGGTAGCCCCGACCACCACAACCACAACCACAACCACATACTCAAGCCCAGCACAGAGAACGGAAAGGTGGGCCCCACCATGAGGAGGTCCATGGATGACCTGTCAGCACCTCACCACCATAGGAGCATCCCCAATGGACTTAATGGTGAGTAGACACACCTCTCCACCTGTACACCTGTTTGACACTTCTGCATGCAGACTAAACACAGGCCCATCTATGCCTCTTCTAGAGTCCAACCAATCAGGCAAGGGATTAGTTTGAAAAGAAGAGTTGTTTTGCCTTGTTACCTTACAGCGAACATTGGTTTATTTAGTTTATATTTTAATGTTTGTGTCCAGAATACTCTTGGGAGCTTATATGACTGACTAAATTTTACCCATATTTTTGGGGCACTTGTGGGCTAGCGGTTAGTTTGCGAACTCTATGTACAGAGGATGTTTCCCTCAAAGGGTCGGCCTGGGTTCAAGTCTGACCGGTGGCGCTTTCCTATCTCAATAACAGCATTAAAAGCTAGAATGTAAAATAAATTGTTACCCAAGTTTGAGAGGAAACAAGGTTATCATTCGTTTGACTCCTCTTGAAATGATAGTTTCAAAAGATATAAATTTCTATGTAGTTGAGCTTTAAAAATACACAACTGCCACTGACCTTGTACACCCCTTCTTCTTGGTTTCAATGTTAATAGATGATACAGTTAGCGTGTGTTGCACCGACAACATATGCTGATCAAAAACGCTGTGAAGGATTATCATGGGGGGTCTGGGCTTAACCCCACTGTAAGTCTTGATTGGGGTGATTATAACGCAGACACACAGACACATGCACACACTGCATCCTTAAGTGGCCTTTTCAGTCCCACGCAGCCCCATCATTTCAATCTGCACTGATTTAGGTCACTGCACTTGTGGTCCTTAAGAAAGAGGACTTATCTAAATAGCTTTTAAAGGAGGGGGCTCTAGCAAATAGATTTTTTTTTGGGGGGTTGGTGGCTGATAATCATTGTCGTCCTTGGTTTGTGGAAGAGCTCTCATGTCTGCTGGAGGCCCGTTTGAAATGCATGGCGTGGGACCAGAAATCAATGTCCCTGTTTTAAGACCTAAATACACGGCTGAAAGCTCCAAGCCGGATGAAAAAGCCCTGATGGAACAGGAGGACACTAAGCCTTGTTTAGCCAGGACACTGGCTGAAAACTTGCCATGATCTGTTTGGCATGGAAAATAAATTCTGTTTCATATTGGGGAAAAAATGTCCCATCCCATTGAAACTTTCTTTTCTTTTATTCCACCCTGATTTATGTCAGGAGAAGGAGCTGCATAAAGCTAGCTGCTACAAATCAGATTAACACAGGTCACTTATTATTCACTGGACATGCCTGAAGTTGTGGATTCAAATCCGTGAAGGTAACACATGCATTGAGGGACATCTGAGAGAATCCAGACACAAATACACGCACACACACACACGCACACACACACACACGCACACTCTTAGGCTGTGTTTGGCTGTCATTACATAACAATATTGTGTCTGCAGTGGCCAGCACCTCTCTAAACTGCTGTTATGCTGGATGTGTGTGACATTGTGTGCCCCTGAGGCCCTGGCTCAGTGTGTTCATCATTGTCAATGATGTGCAGATACACATAAAGATGCACACATCACACAGCTAGCATGGGAAAACCCCAGCCTAAATGATTGCATTGTTAAAACCAATGCATTGCTAATGCATTGGTTGCATTGCATTGCATTGCATCGCTGCTATCTTATCCCAAACATAGATGATTATCAGAAATCTTTCTGGATTTAGATAATTGGAAGCAACTTCGTGCGTGAAGAAAAACAGAGCTACTGTTTAGATGGTGTTGTGAAATAACTCAAGAGGGCGATCAGTAAACACTACAACAAAGCAATTACTACATTGATTCAAATCTAATATTACACAAGTTGGATGAATGCACCCAGAGGTAGTATTTAATCCTTTTTTTAGATTTACAATTTAATATCCTGAAGTTTGACTAGAGCTTCCACAGGCCTGATGATTTCTTTATTTTTTTTAAACAGCATTGATTCATTCATTTGGCTGCTTGAAACTTGAGTGGGGTGACCATGTTGTGAGGTCAGATGTGCTCGCGGTGTGAGGTCTGCAGAGTCACTTTATTTGATGCTGTGTAAATGCCAGTGGCTCCCCTGGGCATTTAGGAGACAAGCTTGAGGATCGCCGCACAAGTGCTAAATGAACAGCATCTGTCAGGTTGCCAGACGCACACAAATGGGAGGAAGAGGATGAAATGCCGTAGTCCTCTGAGTAAAACCAACCGGTATAGAGGCTCCAGGTTTTTCAATTCAATGCCAATTTTGATAGTTTTTCATATTGTTTGTGAAAGTAAATCTAGGAGTGAGTCTCTTAAGGGGGAAAAGAGGCACTGGGGGAACAGGGTATGAAAGGGGGGCCCAGCAAAGGTCTTTCAATAGGTTTTGATGGTGTTGGGGGAGTGGCTGAGCGATGGTAAGGGGTTGGCTGGGACGCCTGGGGGAGGAGCAGTGGGGGACTGTTGGAGGGCATATTGCGCTCCAAGGAGGCTGGGTTTCAGAGACATCCTGCTGTCTGCTTAATTGAATTTCTTGTGCGTTGACACGGCTGACAACCTCCCCCAATCCTCTTCCTTTGGGGACACAAGCTGTGTGTGTGCATATTAACTTGGACTGTGTGTGTGTGTGTGTGTGTGTGTGTGTGTGTGTGTGTGTGTGTGTGTGTGTGTGTGTGTGTGTGTGTGTGTGTGTGTGTGTGTGTGTGTGTGTGTGTGTGTGTGTGTGTGTGTGTGTGTGTGTGTGTGTGTGTGTGTGTGTGTGTGTGTGTGTGTGTGTGTGTGTGGAGAGACTAAAGGCTTCTGTTCAAAAATAAATAAAACAGAGAGAGAGAGAGAACAGCAGGGTCTACATTAAACAGCACGGTTTCATAACCTTTAGTGTTGACTCCTATTTCTGGACTTCTCCACGTCTGCCTTCTCTTTAGGTGGTCTGGAACCCAATTCCAGTCAAACACCCCCTGAAACCTGATGCTGTCACCGAGAGCATGCATTAGGATCCCCTACAGAGCTTCACTGACTCAGTATAGCTCTATGAGATTAAGACAAAGTGGCCAAGCGAGACCCTAAAGTGCTGCCTTGACACTGTCCAGATAAACTGATAAAGATCCTCAATAATGCTTGTTGACCTTAAGCGGACCCTCATTCATGCTCGTGGCCTTGTAGCTGCCAAATGGCTTTACAGGAAGAGTGTTCCTAACTCAGCAGGTAAAGGGACTTTATCTAAAAAAGCCAGAGAACGAGGTTTCTTATGCTTGAACAGAGAGAGAGGGAGAGAGTGGTTATCCAACTGTGGCTAACTCCAACATGTTGTGCTAGTTTTTCCCCAGTTGAAAGAGTAGCAGGGGGATTTATTTTTCTAGTAGACGCTTAAGAAAGTTGTCCTTGCACATGGTGTTACCAATTTAATAAACAACTTTCTGTTTCAACCAATGGAGGCTGACAGCTTTGATACCCTTGTTGATTTGAGTTAGGTCAGTGCATGCACATGGGGAGACACATGTAGCCTACAGGAATGCATGGAAAAGTAAAACCGGCGTTAAATAAAACATTGATTCACTAAATGGATTTCAGTCCAGCTATGCAGGGAAAACTGAGGCTAGTTCTAGCTCATGGAAGCAGCCCTGGTGGGCCCATCTTTCACTTTCACACAAACTGGTGTGTTTGCTTTTCCACGTGTGTGCGCCTCAGGCCAGTGAGATGTTAGTTCAACACAACTTCTGTTGACTGGTGGACACGGCACACCAAAACAGAGGACCTTCATTAATGAAAAGAGAACAGTGGACTTTTCCTCCCCTCCCTTCTGTAATAGTTAAAGTATAGCATTAAAAAAATGACTAAATTCTGACCTACAAATTCACGATGTCCTCTAAGCTATGTTGACAGTACTTATTGATATGAAAATGTAATGAGCTATTGTAATGTTTAAAAGCTTTAGTGTGTGTGTGTGTGTGTGTGTGTGTGTGTGGAGATGGTGTCTTCATAAAGCAGAGGACAGACTCATCCTGCTATAGAATAACACCAAAACATGGCAGCACTTTTTTGTTACGATTTGCACTGGCATTTTCACAAACTCTTTTTTTAAATTTCAAATACCATCATTCTTTCCATGTTGCACACATTGTGGCACGGAAAGAATTGAAGGACGCTGATGAAGCTTCTCTACTGCTACTAGTACGTCTGGTCCGGCTTGTTTTCTGAGCTGTTAGCTCCTTTGCTGAAGTAGCTCACCGCCTTGCTCTGTTAGTTCCCACTGCATCACTAATCCCATAGAACCAAATATTCTGCAGTGAAGAATGTCAGTGTGGCCCTTAACACTTCACTATCATAAATCTGTCTCTAGCCACGCATGGCTCTCAGAAACCAGTCAGGTAGGTCACTGATTCACCAGGGATTAAGTACCATCAAACTTCCAACGCAATGAATTCAGTTGAAAATGATTCATGTTTTTGTTTCTTGTTTTCACATAAAAGAGACAGCTTACTCAGGCCCTTTACTTGTCTGACTCTGGTGAATTCTGTCTTTACTCTGTTGAGTCACCCGGTAAACCTTCTCTCTTGGGCTCAAATTAGGCCAAATTAGTGCCAATTAACCCACTGAGAGGTCATAAAATTGCATGTTTAAACTGGGATCATTAGCACCTTGCCTATGTGTGTATGTGTGTATGTGTGTGTCTTTAAAATACGAGGTGCCTCAGTGATTGTGAACTTTATCCCCTCTCTGATTTGGAGTCGTTTCTCTCTCTCTGTCTCACTCTTCTTTTTTTTTTTTTGTTTCTTTTTCTTTTACCCTTGGGGAGTGACGTGACCTAAAAGCTCACAATGGAACTGTAAAACCAGCCCTCCCAGTTGGCCACCAGTGTGTCTGTGTGTCATCATGCTAACTCAAATTAGTCAGTGACTCGATATCCCTGTTCATGTTTGAGTGAAGTGTTTAGCCGTTTTTCCTCTGAGGTTAATTATAAGGTAGCTTTCAAAGTCACATCACACATTTAAAGTCCCTTTTTTGATAGTTGAATTAAAAAATCTATGGAGGTTAAGATAATCAAAGACAATCTTCACAGCTAGTTTGATTTCTTCTGTCGGAATAAGTCAGACTTTCAGTATCGTTTTGTGTTTGAGTTTTTTTTTTTTCTTCAAATAAACATCAATCAATCTCAGCCATCTTATCAAAGTGAGCTTTGGAGTTTCTCTGTGTGAGCTCCTTTCTCATTTCAAAGGAAACCCTTGCATCAGCAAAACAATAGTGTTTTTTCTCTCGGCGGTGGTTTCAAGTCTTTGTGTGGCATGTCTGCAGGCTGTAAAAGGGTGTATAAGCAGGAATAGGAAGTGTCTGTCTCGGATTTCCTGTTTGTCCACACTCAGATTCAAGTATGTGTATTCCAAGAAGCTGACTTGTTTGTTTTTTTTGTAGCCGCACCCTAATGGTAATATTTACAGCTCCATCATAACTCCTTCGAGGTGCAACGTCAACAAAAAGGAGAACTTGGAAACTAAATAATTTAGATTATTGACATGATGCAAAGATTGATGTTAAAACATGCGTTAGATATATTGACGGCCTTTTTTCACAGCTATACTTTAACAGAAAAGCTGACCATAAAATGTTCCGCTACTTACTTCTTCATAAGTTGTTTCATTTGCAAATGACACTCATAGACACGTTGATTTGGACACGGATATTTTTTATTCTTAATGATGATTTTGACAAAATGCATTCCTCTACAGAGTCTGAGTTGTGTCATCTATTTTGTTCGATAGTTTCCCTTGAGCGCTGACCTGTCTGGCGATCTCTGGCTTGCATTTCCCAGCACCCTGTCTGCCTGCGTGAGGCCTGGCCCACTGATAACACAGATAATAGAATAGAAACACACACACACCACACACAATAGATACACACTGTAGAGGATGAGAGAAAGAGCCACAGGGGGAACTCTCAGCTGTGTACTGTCAATGAAAGCAAGCCTGTCAGGACGTCCCACATTCCTGGATAAACAAAAGAGGAAGTGGGTCTCTCTCCTCTTAGTGTCACAGCAGGAACTAGACTGCATGGAAAAGAGGAGGGTGGAAATGGAACTACAGCGTGTGTTTCTGGGTCTCTTTTTGAACTTTTACCCCCACTGTCTTCTCTTATCTGAGACACTTCTCCAGTCTTTTCCTCTTCCTCCATCTGCACCCATCTCTCGCTCTCTCTGTCTCTCGGTTCCTGTGAACCTGCTGTCTGATCTGCTGTCCGTTTTTTTTTTCCCCATCATCACAACACTCAGCCGACAGAATGAGGTTATAGAGCCAGCCTGAGAATCACATGCATACATATGGACAAACTGCAAAATGTAATGCCCATGCCTTTTATGAAAAGTAATTTCAACATGATTTTTAACATTAATGTCGTTGTTATAACACATTTTGTGTCATGTATGTCAATTTCAGCCACTTATCTCAAACTTCCTCTGACAGTGTATTCCAAACATCTACACTGATCTAAAAGTATGTCCCTCCTTTCTGATCATTGAGCATTTGGCTGCTGGAGGGGCTTGGGTTGCTCAGTCGCTTAGGCAACAGCAATGATCAGTGGGGCGAGTGGAGGGCGCCCACGCCTAGCCTCAGAGTTACTGAAGCGAAGGGGAGTAAGGGATAGGGGGATGGGGATAGGTTTGGGCATTGTTGGCCTCCATGCTGGATGACCCATGCAGAATGATGCTAGCCAGAGTGAGGTCAGGTGTGTGTGTGTGTGTGTGTGTGTCACTGCTATAGCTGAATAACTGATTCATGAGAGACAAAATGGGCGTGGTCCAAGCTACCTGCTAATTTGTGGTTATAATTAACTTTCATTATATAAAAAAGTTACCTTTACTAAAGTTAATGCATTTTTTTATAAAATCACAAATGAACTGAACTTGATTATTGTTTATTTATTAGAATCAGATAATGACTATATGGCAGGGAATTTCTAAAATACAATGCCCTGTTTGAAAAGCCAAACATCTAAATTACTAATCCACCAAATCTCAATATTAGTGTCCCAAAGTTGAAAATTTCAGTATTAAACATTTCTTAAAGCCTTTGTCTACCTGAGTTTTTTTGTTATCAAGGTTACCTTTGCTTGTCGTCTGTACCATTGTTAGCCTGTCCTAAGCTGACACATCTGCACCCCTTGAAAGACCCATATTGATCTGTGATATATGTCAGACTTATCTAACACATTAAGGTGCAAGCTAGAGTTGCATGAGTGGAGTTTGAAGAGTGTCTGAGTTCAGGTGGCACAGTGTCAAAAACCCATCTGGGGTTTGCACCAAAACTCACCATCAGCAATTTATTTTCTGTCTATGCAACACACCCAATGACCTTCGACAATAAAACTCTCCCAGGTTGCCAAAAGTCAGCAACTCCTCGACAGAGCACCTCTTCATCAGCTTCTTTCGAGGCCTGGGAGGAACAAGGCGTTCATCTGGATTTTCTGCCTGTCAGCTCTTTGCGTCAGGTTGCTGTGACATTGGAGACTGGAGTCAGCAGATGTCTTCACCTTGCTTGGATTTAGATTGTGCTGTCACCTCACTTTAACATGTAGTTTAACAGTTATAGATTGTTTACTGGTGCTGAGCCGCTTGAATTACAGGCACGGGACCACTTTTGGTTAGTCCCAAATGGAAAGGCATCATAGTTTTCAAGCTGAGAGACATAAATTCTAGATTTACATTTTTTGCAAATGTTTAAAATGATGAAAGATCTGTTGTGCTGTTGCAATACTGAAATACTGAATCACTTGATTGGTTGCTTGAATGATAACTTCAAAGTAATAGTTGAGACATAACAGGAGTGTTTACAAAATCATCCCACTGGCAGTGGAGCCTCTAGATGGATGAGATAATGTGTCGTTTTGACGGTCGGCTCAAGCATCTGGAATGAATTCTACAGTCTCAACATTGTCGGCCTATCCTCAGGAAGTTTTTTTTGGATGGTTTCAGGTAACCTTACTCTGCTGGTCTGGAGGCTAATTTCCTCTTGCAGGCTGGTTTTAAGTGCCAAGACTAGACTGTGTAGCTTGGGAAAACATGTACCTGTTTTGGTTTGGGATAGAGCTTGAGAAAGACATTTCTCTTGACTTGATCTTGGCGCTTAGAGCCCAGTGAGAAGCAATAGTTCCAAAGTTATGTATGACAAGTGATCAATCTAAGGGGATTTGGTTTGTGTTGTGTTTGTGTGATGAATGCAGATTGAAATGATTTTTGAAACATGTAAAAAATTCACTGACATACAAGTGGAAACATGGACATGATATGAGTGTTGTGTTACAGTGGAGGAGGTGACTTAGTCAGGGGAGTTAAATGTAACCTACCTCCTCCCATCCAGTAATGGTCATCTGTTAGTGTATAATATTTTTTATCCACGTTACATTAGAAAGATGGAGAGGAAAAAATAGTTTCAGTAATGTCTGTCTGAACTTTTAGAAGACTTGGTAGGTGGGCAAACATTGGAAAGTAGCTACGGTTCATTAAGTCAAGTCACATTACTTTAACAGCACATTTAAAACAACAGGAGTTGAAGTGCTTTACAGCAGACACAGTATAAGACACTTGAATAAAATAACACTGTATATGGATTAAAACAAGTTTTATTAACATTTGCCCCTAGTGTCTTGAGTTTCTTCATGAAAAAGGAACATTATTCTTTTCACAAAACAATCTCTTCCTTTGCTGTTAGAAACTTTAGCAGAATTGTCTTTTGGGTGGCGATGTCAGAAGGTTTGTTGGATGGTAAGTAATTTCACCTCTTGGCTAAGAATGAAATATCGGAAAAGCATCTAGTCAATTATTAATAATCAATTCATATGTTATTTCACACAAGGTTTTTTGGAGGAATATTTATGAACCCTATGAAGATGCTATCAACTGTTGGTTTGTTTGCACGTTTGCATGTTAAGGTTAGCATTTTGCTTCAATAACTGCTACGTCTAGCACAATCACAGGTAGCTTCAGGCTTTGCTGTAGAGCACATTTTCCTTATACTTACTGTACACACCACACTTAACCTCAAATGTATTTCTGTCCTCTGTTCGGTCAAATAGTATAGAGGGCATCTAGCTGATAAAAGGAGGCAAATCCCCAGAAGGTCAAATATCTCCTTTGATAACAAAAAGAAAGAAAAAAGTAATTGCTGTGAATTTTCCCCCAATCATTAAATATTTAACCAGAAAAGATTTATCAGTTTTTCATGTGTCTCAGCTGTACTGCTCAGTAAGAATCCTCAGAGACTCTCTGATCGCCATTAACAATTCCATCAGAAACCCATTGGGACAAACCCACTTAACTTGGCATTGGATTATTATTATCTGTTCAAAATTACAATTTATTTGAACCCTGCCAAATGCAGAGCATTCATTCCACCAGTGTTGCTGTCACAACCATAAAGCGCTTAGGTGAAAGCAGATGAAAATGATCAGTTGAAAGCTGACCATATCAAACTGCAGGCTCAATAAAAGGATCGAAGGTGGTTCAAACCCAAATGCATTTATCCCTTCATTTATTTGCCCTGATATGAAATTCGTGGTGGTATTAGTATTAACATTCTTGGAACAACCATAAGGGATGTCTACCTGATTATCTAAAACTCTGGAGTTGTTCCTGGGTTTCCCTAAATCCTCTTTAGCTCCCTGAGAGTTTCAGCTCATAATTCCCTGATCACACACACTGGTGTGCCACAGTGATTGATTTGAAAAGCAGATGTGTTGGAGAGAATTGAATAGCGGTGTTGATATGGAGACTTTGATTTAATCACATTTTAAAGTAGAGGAAAGAGATGCGCCTCTCCCATGCTTCCACTGCAGTCAGTTTTGTCAAGAAGGCCATTATAGCTTGGTAGAGAGTTGTTCGGCATCAGATGAGGCAAATGAAGCCAGTTATTCATCCTTAGAGGGGCATCACACAGCATACTCGTATTCTTCTCACTCACGCTGAGAGTAGACAACGTTTCTGACAGTCAATTACAGCCGTTTCTCCTCTCCAGCACTGTGGCCTCTTTAGTTCAGATCTCACACTATTCCACTCCTCCGCTGCTGTATTTGGACAGTTCGACATCAGCACATTTTGAACCAGGCGCTAGCTTGCAGGGCTCTCTTGCTTGTGGTCTCTGCATAAGCACATCAGAGCCAGAGTAAGACTGTTTTGAAACATCAGCTGTGATGATTTTAATGATGTCTGCATGATGTTAGACTGATGAGTGAACTCAATGAACCCATCCACACATTGCATCATGCATTTCTTTGATTATTCCTCTTAGACTTGTGGCTGTCTTAGAAGCTATCCATCACCTTTTTTTTTTTTTTTATCTCAATCCTGAAATTAATAATTGACTACCCCAAGCCTGCCAAGAGGGCTTTAAGGAGATGATTTCCAGTCGGTTATCTACCGTATATTCTTTGTCTTATTCCTCTCAGTGGACCAAAGATGTTAGGGAATTAATCTATCGATGCTGCTTTTACACTCTGAAATATGGCCGAGGGTTTAGAGGGGAGGGCTTCCCTGTTGAAAGGATAGAGGAGCAGAATCCAGTGCTGTATTTCGGCCCACCGCTCTTTTAAATACATGGCACGTAGCCCTGCGTATGATATGCACTCTATGAACAAAGGCTTAGCTCTTAAACCCTTTAGGACCCATAACGTTGTTAAATGGCATGCAGACTTGATGAAAGTGCACTTATTAGGGTGCAACAGGGTGTCCCAACAGGAAGTTTAAGAAGAAAGAGAGGTCTTGGAGGAGACAATAAAGAAAGATGCAAGATTGAAGATCCAGGAGCAACAGAGGACAGCACAGAGAAAGCAGCCTTTGCTTGTTGCTAGGATACCCTTTTATTCGGTATTATCGGGTGTGCTACACGGCGCTTTCTCTACACTGTTGCGCCTCTTTCAGCTCTGTGAATTCCTACCGTGTTAATAAATTTTCTCTGTCAAGTTCCACTCTTTTTGTTTGGGGGACTTCTACACAAGTTGGCTCTTGTTGCAGAGGAATGCGTCTCGATCCAGGGATTTATGTTCTCCCTCTAGGAAATTGTGGACCTGCAGGGCCGTCTTGTACCATGCACATGTACAATAAACAAAAACAGTAGGCATTAAGTATAAAAGGATGAAGAGGGAGATTGTTGCCATGTGCAATGGCTTAGTGATTCTCCAAACTCATACTCCACATGCTGCAGTATTCATACAGCAGCACAGCAGAAGATGAAAGGTCCAGTTTGATTTTTCCATGCAGAGGTTAATAATTGACCTGCGGATGAAGGAAAAATATCATAAAAAGCCCGCCAAGTAGAATGAAAGCAGAAGCATGGAACCGATTCCCTTTGTATTGATGTTGTATTTACCACAGTCATGGCAGTGCGGTTCACCAAACGGGTGGAAAGGCTGACGGAGGAGGTTTAAGAGGAGCCCACATCAGTGGCCCCAAGCTAACGGAGCGCTGAGGAGAAGTGGAATCTGAGAAATGAGGAGCGTACAGTCCAAATGTGGTACAGGGAGAGGTGAGATAAGGAGAAATGGAATGGTGGTTGGGGTTATGGAGGGTAAATGTTGGAAGAAAATGAGAGAACAGAAAGGAAACTAAAGCTGCATCACACATCGCTGCTGCTCACCCAGACTTCACGCTGAACATTTTACCAGGGGGCTACCGGGGACAAGTCTGGGTGAAAACTTTAGTCATTTGCGTTCACATAGGCAGCTCAGCATAAAAACTGAAAACACCATTTGTTAAAAAAGTGAATAGGGAAGGCAAAGCAGATGTAAGGGACAGCTGAAAATTGGCATCCCTGAAACATCAGGGACATTCTGTCAAGAGGCAGGGGGTTAAAAAGACTAAAGGCCAGATAACACACCACTGAGTAGCTCACTTTTCGCACTTTTCTTTTCAGGGAAGTTAATATTTCAACAGGGAAATCAATTTTTATCTTGACTCACAGAGCTGCTATCACTTTAAACTTTGACTGATGAACTTTTGAGGTAGAAAGGAACACCAATATTTTATGTGCGAAATCTGGAAGTTTTCTACAAAAAAAAAAAGATTCCTTAACCTGAAAAAATCTACTAGTTTTTACAGAAATGAATGTTGTCACTGACTATTTGGGTCTACTTTGAAACTGAGAAATAAATCGTGCATTTCTTGCTTACAAGTGCAAACACAAAGGTAAACAAACTGTACACTCCCTCTCCACATTCCAGCAGCTTAATCCAACAGGCCCAACTCTATTCAAAACTCTATAGACCTGCTTATTTACTCTGAGTGTTTTTTTCCCCACAACTGATCCAACTTGGCGCATTTCCAGGTGCTTAAATGCTTTTCTATTCTCACATGTTTCAGTGGTGGTCTGACGTTGAAGTATTTACAGTTTTGCTGTGAGTTATGGTCTTCAATTTGCGATCCTTGATTGTGAAATTGGGATTATTGCAACGATGCAGATGTTCAGAGCTCTTGGGTGGGAACTTGCTCTGCCTTTATTGTTGTGGGGAATGTCAAACGGGAAGAGCGTGCTGACAGGAACTTGGATAAAAGCTAGAGAGTCCAGCATATTGCCATTACATTGTTATAAAAAAAACAGCGAGTTTGGTTATGTAAATCAGACGTCGGTATCTGTGAACATAACCTGTTGATGAACTGCTTTGTAGGATGTGGAATGAAACATGTGAGAGACGGGTCAGGAGTTTATATTTCAGAGAGATGTGGGAGAGTGTTGTGTTTTCCATTATTTATACATTTCTATGCTATCCACAAGTTCAGACAAAGGACACATGATGTTGTCTACAAACGTAAATGAAGCCATTGCAACACATGTGGTAATACGCCAACACAATCCATAAGCCTGCAAGAATTTACATTTTTATAAGCCCCTGTTTTATCATCACAAAGTCAGGCTTGAATCTTCGTTTTCATCACTGCTGACACCAGATGTTGCATAATCAATAATCCATCCATTCCTATTTATACCTGCTTTTTATCTTGCACACAGTGAGAGGGAACTGGATCCACAGTCTACCACAATGCTGACACACATAAAATAACACATTCACATTTCAGGGCAATTAACAGTCACCAGGGAGTAAGACTAAGCATGACATATATTCCCACACGAGGAAAAACAGTAACACTCTTAATAGAAGAACTCAACAAGTTGAAAATTATGAATGATGTCAATTTTTTAAGCAACAGATTGAAGTTAATGACAAAGAGCTAGCATATGTTCCTATTTGCTAATCTGGAGCTTTTCAGTAAGATGATTAGAGGTTTTATATCCCTCCATGTGCAAAACAGCATAAAATAGCAAAGGCTTTTGTGGAGCAAGTTAGCTCTGATTTGGCCACTCTTAAACCTTCCTTCATTACAAATTCAGAATCACTTTAATTTCTCTATATTTGTCTTTCAAAGTCGAGATTTTCCACCATTTTTCCTTGGTAACACTTTCTCTTCATCCACCGCTGTTTCCCAACCAGTTTCTGTCCTGGTTTTACTCTTGACCTCCCTCCTTTTCTCCGTCGGTCTGTAAATAACATCCATTGATCCAGAGGGAGCACCTGGTCACAGTTGGCTTCTTCTGATCTGTGTCACTCACAGTTAATGTGTTCTGACACACAGCGGCTCCCGAAGGACAGTTGGCCTCTTCAATAGACAATGGAGGCCAAGCAGCGTCTGACCCACCTGTGCTGTCTAAGGGAAAGGTAGTCCTGCTTGGGTGGGCGACTCATATCTGCTGCCTTTTCAATGTTGAGGCAAAGGTTCCTTTGGGAAAGGAGGTCTGCCTGCTGACTTTAGGAAGACAACAGCCTCAGGGGAAAGAAGCACTGGCTGTTCGCCTGACAAAAATAAGCTGTAAAAAGAACATTTTAAATTTGGAGCATTAGTCATAACACATTAACGCATTTAAAATGTAATATTACACATCGTTAAATGTCTATGGCCTTGCATGGTATGTTGCATATTAACCAGCTTGTTTGTTGTCTCTGATAAGACGAATATGGCTTCAAAAAATATTGAATCCGTGTAGGTTAGTCATCAAGGTCATGGTAACTCATGGCTTGATCCAGAAGGCAACTGGACTTTAAATAAGTCTAGCTGCCTTTTGACTCAAGCTCAAGTAGAAGTGGTTTGGAGGATGAAGGTGACATCAACAAACTCCGACGGTGTTTGGTCAGTCCAAGCAGTAAGTGTTCCTAGCTGGCTAGCTGTTTACCTGCTGTTTTTAAGCGTCCCTGAATGTTGCTTCTTGAATTACTGCTTTCAGGACCAGCATTACGAGATGCATCATATGTTCCCTTCTTGTAAAGTATTTACCCAGTAGCCTGATACTTGATTCAACACTCTCCGGCAGTTCAGTGGTTTCTTGAATCCCAGTGGCAGCATATCAGCGTCAGCCACAGCTGTAATTTTCCTGTCACAAACAGTTTTAGTTTATAGTTTGGGAACACATTTTGCTGTTTTGTATTTCATTTATGGTAACCAGACCCCCGAAAATGTTCAAAGGGTTCGCCTGTTTGAGTGATGAGGTTGCATATGATTCTGCTCCGTCAGAGGATGTATCAAACCAAACGGCCTCTGTAACCACCCTGCAGTGTAAATTATAGCCATACATCATAAAGTGAGAAGTACGTAGCTTGACGACCTGACGATGGGGTGTCAGGGAGGTCGTGTGTGTGTGTGTGTGTGTGTGTGTGTGTGTGTGTGTGTGTGTGTGTGTGTGTGTGTGTGTGTGTGTGTGTGTGTGTGTGTGTGTGTGTGTGTGTGTGTGTGTGTGTGTGTGTGTGTGTGTGTGTGTGTGTGTGTGTGTGTGTGTGTGTGTGTGTGTGTGTGTGTGTGTGTGTGTGTGTGTGTGATGGAGTCCCACTGTACTGTGGTCTTCGTCAGATTGGTGTGTGTTGTTTTACCTCCTCCAAGCTACACTAATAAACCAAATGGCTATAAAGTCAGAGGTGGGCTTTAGGCCTATTAAGGGATGGAGCGTCTCTGTGCTGTACCAGCAGATATTGGGTCAGGGCCTTCATAATATACTCTAGTCCCGTGTATAATGACATTTAAAGCCCTCCCTATGCACTGGACTACAGGACATATATAATGCCATAATCCACTCCATCATCCGATAAATGTGATGCCCTAAATTTTAAACTAGTTTGACATGGGCAGCAGCAGCAGCAGTTATGACCCTTTGGGAGGAAAAATAAAATGTGTGTAGAACAACTGAAGGATGATGCCATTCATTATCTGCAATTAAATGTTAAGTGGTTAGATTAGTCACAATCTAATTGGAGCTGTATTAGGTTGAGTAGCAGCTTGTTTAATTGTGTTTTTTTTTTTTACTTTGTAGAGCACTGACGCACTTGCTGCATGTACACAGTTTGAGTGTGTGTGTGTCAGCAATCAGTCAACATGTCTTCATGTATTCCCTTAAGTTTTTGAAACTCCTAAATCCTCCCACACTCTGTCCCCAGCTGTGACCTAATTCCATACTACATGTTTGTATTATAAATGAAATCAAATGAAGTTCAATTGGCACACTGAGAATGAACATGCTGCACTGTTCTTACTTATTATACATTCTGTGGTGGAGGTCACTTGAAACTTCAACTTTATAAAAGAAACAACTGCACCTCTGAAACATCGCATGAAATGGCTTTTTAAAGGCTGAGTTCAAGATGATCTCTAATGTAATTGTTTTGCAACGAACAGTGTTGCATTGTGGGAAATATAGTGAGTCCACCCTCCTTTTTTTTTTTATCCTGCAAAGAAAGTGCTGTACTGGAACAATTAATAAAACATGGCAGAGGGATGATGACCAGTGGAGAAAACTACAACAACAACAACAACAACAACAACAACAACAACAACAACAACAACAGCAAAGACAGGACAACAATGTGAAATGTGGAATAAAGTGTTCAAAACTCTATTCAGAAACTTTTCTTCAGTATGCTTACTAAACCTTTTTTAGCTATTCTGAGTCTACTTTTCTCCTCAAAACTGCCATAGAATTAGATAAGTATAGTATATATATAGTATATATAGTATGTAGGACATTTTAAAAAGCGTAACCTGTTTTTGGCACATTGTTGTGTTTTTTTTCTGACTAATTATAAATCAACTCCCCTACAGACAAAGGACACATGATGTTGTCTACAAACGTAAATGATCAAACAGAAGATGAGTTTCAAAAAAACATGTTCTCTGTGCAGACCCTCACTCAGCCCGGACCTGAAGCTTGCTCGTCAGGGCTCACTAACTTTAACTCTGAAAGGTTGCCAAAATCTACGCTCACTTGACTCTTCCACTTCATCTTGAAGAAGTCAAAAACATTGATGGGGGCACATGTGCTTACTCTCTTTCTCCGCCTGAAGCTGCTCAACTTCGGCACAGAAAAAGGGAATGTGTGTGTGTGTGTGTGTGTGTGTGTGTGTTTATGTGTGTAGACGCTCAGAAGATTAAAATGTTACTTTGCTGCTGCAGCGTCTTACAAGAAGATTTCATGTTAAGGGGGTTAAAAATAGCCCGTGTTAGCACCATGTGCCTGTTTGGATATGTTTCAGATTGTTCTGCCCTGCGGAAGAGGATGAGGAAGTTTGCCACTCAAAGCCAGATACATTGGTCACTTTTCGCCAGTGGGTCGATGTGATTTGGAGTCGGAAAAACTCTCAAGGGACAAATCCGGTGACGTGGATAATGACTCCTGGCTAGCCTTGTTCACGATTGTAGTGGAGACCTGGATGAAGCTACGCAGTCTAGCCTTAAGCCAGTGCTAAGCACTCATAATGGGATGTAATAGAATTCCCTCGGTTATTATGCCGGTTTCTGTCCTGTCTTTACAGTTTCTCTTGTCTCCTTACTCCCACTGTATCGCCTCTCACTCTCACTCTCCTGTTTCCTTTCTGATGGCCTCTTTTCCCAACCACTGCGCTGTCGCCTTCGCTTAGTTTCACCACATCTCAAAACGCTGCTGTCGGGCCGAGTCAAAGGCTATGGGACTGTGGTCCAACTTCAATCCAATTTTAGCTGTGGAAGGGATGAGATAACTGTCTATCTGGGCAGCTCTTGCGTAAGATGTCTTTCTCTTGGTGGCAATTACTGCGCTAATAGCTCTTCTGAGATCCTTTTATCCATCAGTGCCACGTTAATAGTTGCTAAAGCTCCGGATGACACTGGGGTTTTGAGTCTCCGAGTCGTTCTATTTGAGAGCTTTAACTACTCTAGTTATCACACATTTCATTTTAATGGCCGTAAAGAATAGGTCTCACTTGTATTTTTTTTTAGGGCTTTGTTTCTGTTGTCACAGGTCATTCTTTGTTGAGTCAAAAAATTATCCTAAACAACCTGGATTTTGTCAGCACTTGAATTAAATAGCAGAACCACAAGTTGAATCTGGCCTGCTCTGCCTTTCTCACTGATTTGCATTAGAATAAAATCAGAGGCGGTCATTATTCATGTGAACAGTAATGAAACCACTAGATGATGTCAGTGGAAAGAAAAGGTTATTTTCCCCGAATTGGAAGAAACCCCCTTTGCATATTTGCATCAGAAACCGCATGGCACATGGGGATTTTCAGAGTCCGATAATAAAGGGGTTTCAGGGAGTTATACCAGTCACTGTATTTACCATCTAACTGCTCCCTATTAGACTGTGCTTACATAAGCACCACCTTTGCCAGCTCAGCAGTCACTCAGACGGGCCTTTAAAGTAGCGGGGAGGTATGCAGATTCATGCAAATGAGGTTGCTATGGGGTTTGTGGTGGGGAAACCGTGGTAACAGGGAGAGGAATGAGGTTAAAGAGGGCCAAGGGCTGGGGGATGACTTTCCCTACCCATAATGCCCTCTGGTGTTTGTTTACACACTGTGGTGGCTTGTGGGCTTTGCGAGGCACAACCATCCATCGCTTAAGCATCTTCTGGAAAGCCTATCATTGGTGTCATGTTGACGAAATACAGATGTTTATAGGCCACAAATCTGCTAAATTAAATAGCTGTTTTGGTTGACATTTTCTTCATGTTTTTGTAGAAAAGGCCATCATTTAACTTCAGTTTAACCAGCAAGTAAATATTCATAATGTATTTTTTTTAAACACATTTGATCTCTACAACGAAAAACCTGATCTACATAACGGTTGATACTGAATTTTGTTTAAACAGTTGTCTGCACTGCTTCGCACAAGCCTAGTTATTCCACAGTGTGTGACAAGAGAATAGAAAGTTTAAATGGTTGAATGATCCAGTGGTATGTACCGTCCCATCCCTAAACCAGTGAAGAGTTACGACCTTTGACTTTAAATGTCAAGGGCCATGATTGTCACTGAGTGTGTAACAGTCGAAAAGCCTTTCATTTATAATTAAAGTAAAAGAAACATTGTGGAGAATATATATTTCTCCCTGTAGATAGTCTTAATAAGCCATCCCAGTTGGCTTTAATGGACTCTTGCGACACCCAAGGAACCATATAAGTATGACCCATTACCAACAGGCTTTAAACATAGCTTGTCCTGATATTGTTAATTCATTTGTTCAATAAGTGTTCCCAGCTTCTTAATGAAGCTTATCTGAAACACAACATATCTGACTTGATTCCTGAAGATAAATTATAGCCAATACATCTCCAAATCTCAGTAATCTTGTTTTTTTTCTTTGGTTTCTCAGTGAATACCACCGCACGCATATACTGACAGTAATTAAGGATGTTGACCAAACATAAGCCCACAGCTTTGATTTCCGGGGATTAAACCCAACTGGTTGCCAGATTGCTATTCTTCTAGCCTAATCAAAAGATTAAGGGCAGAGGGGACCAACTTTATAGGCAACAAATGAGCTCTGCCACGTTGTTTCAATTGTTACTTTATAATTCATATATGATGCAATAGTGATTTAATTTTCCCTAGTCAAACTAAAAATATCCAATAATATTTAAATAATGAGTGGACTTGTTAATAAATCCCAGTAACACATTATCTGATATGAACTTAATCACGGATGCACGCTAACATCACATGTACATGGACACATTTTCAGTGACGCGCACAGCTGCAGGCACGTAAAGACGTCCGCTGACCCCTGCATGAGTGTTGACGACAAGATGAGGCGACAGCAGAGAGAGATGCATCACTTTGCCGGACAGGATGTGTGATAGCAGCGAGACACACGTCTGTGTTACTGTCTACTGTGAACCTATAAATAAGCTTCTTCTCCCTTCAGTCCCTCTCTTTTGTCTCCTCCACTGAGGACCCCGACAGGCTGATCGATAAATAGACACGAGAGATGAACACCGGTCTTCAATTTCCACTCAATCGACATTTAACAGCCTCTGGTGCATTAAAGAACCACAGCTGACCTCTGCATTACTTTAAAAGACTGATGTGGGTGTAATTACATACAAAACATGCAGTGGTTATTGTGTGTAATTAGATTAAGTCAATAGTGATTATACATCAACTTCCCACTGTTTAATCCAGATTGATTTACTTGGAGCATAGAAGAGGAAATGAGGTTCAGCCTGGGTACAGCAAATAGGAAACAAGTGGGAGCCTATTTGGCCAAATAGAGAAAGTTTCCCATGGCAGAATACAAAAAGCATATGCACTTTCTGTGTTCAGCACCTTATCTATCAGTATTTCATGCCACTACCAAAGCTGTTGTCAGTATGTTTGTGACCCATACGGATACTGGTATTTGTATCAGTATTTGACATCGTTTTCAATATTTGTTAAGTCCCCATGGAGCAGAACTTTGAGGGTATCTATGTACCAAAGCGTGACATATTTCCAACTCAAACAGGATAGAACCAATCAGAAGATAGAGGGTGGGACATAACGTTGGGTATGGAATTTGATTGGATAACAGGAGATAACAGACAAGACAAAATCTGTGTGCAAATATTGCAAGAAGACAGGGAACTACACAAATGGCACAACCAACATGATGCAGCAATTAGCCTGACACCCCAATGAGGAGCTCCAATCACTTCCTCTTGTTGCGAGACACATTAACCATTAAACATTAAAAGGCAAAACCACACTGGCAAGCGGGTTTGCAGCCCCGCTCGCCCCAAACGAGTGCAAGAACCAAAGAGATTACGAGGTGCATTAGTGTTTTCATCAAAAAAATGAAAGGAATCTTTTTCAGTCATCTCATAATTTGTCTTCAGTCTCGTTTTGTAAAATAAATCGTGAACCCATTATCGTGAATCTTACAGTGTCATAAGTTTAGTGAACCGTTACATCGCTACTTTCCATTGTATACTCTGTGGTCAATGTCCAAGGTCCAGTCACAGCCAATCAGCAGTCTTGTTTTAACTGCAGCAGCAAACAGGGCTTTACTAAACTATTGTACTAGCATGATACACTAAATGGTGATAAATATTTAATCCACTAAAACCTCCGCGAGGTGAAATCTCTTCTAGCAGTTCTGTGTTTGACACAGATGATATGTCAAACGACCTGTGACTTCACATCAAATGGAAAATGAATTCAGTGATGAGTTCAAATCTGACAAAGCCGTCCCTCGTTGTAATGGAGATCTGCTGTATTCACCTGGTCAATGTTTAAGAGTTGTTGGGACTCACAAGCCGTCCTTTTAAAGTGTAATCCATTTGACACTTTCACACTCTTGCTCAGCATGGGGTCGTCTCTCTTCAGGCATGGAGTAATACTGTGTTGTTATCACACCTAGAGACACACACTTCGAAACATTCACATGCACATGAAAAACATGTTTTGCTTTCTCAAATGCACACACACACACACACACACACACACACACACACACACACACACACACACACACACAGCAGAGAGTGCGTGGGGAGGTAAGGAGCGTTCTCTCAGAGTGGGTGCCATGTCTTGTCGGATGGGGTTAGCTCCCTGCCAGCTGATGAGCCAGGGCGAGCCTTTGAAGCCCTTCCAGGGGCCTGCGGTTCATGTGCTTGGGTTGCCAGGTTCTGCCATCCCCCTCATTAATGCAGCATGGGTGCCCACTTAACTTGTTCGTCTCTGTTGCTGTGGTCAGCCTGCCCTAGCTATGACTGAGCGCTGGGCGGGCCAAGCAAAGGAGGCACCCACAGGCTAAGCAAATACATGATAACACACATTGCTGAAGGTTGCTGTTAAAGATAAAAGTGCAACGGATCAATAAAGACTTGCAATTTGTAACACTAACCTACCTACACGTGTTCAGACACATCAATCCTTTGCACTTCTTTGGTGTGTGTTGGCATGCACAGCCTAATCTTGTATGAATATCATGAATGTAGAGATAAATCAAACAGTTCAAACTCTCAAAACAGCAGTTGAGACCCTCACAGCTTCGTCTTCCAAATGTTTGTCAATGAAGCTGTAATAGAGATACTTGGTATCTACAGATACGTTTGGACTGTGGTTTTCTATTTCTTTCTGCTGATGCAAAGCCAAACATTTGACAGCAAAGTCTAATGAAAACAGGTGGCTTGTCCACTCTTATGACCTTCCAACAGTTTTCATTTTTAGTTTTAAGTCGTTGGATAATAATCCAATACCTTTGGGTTCAGACCGCTAAACAGACTTAACAGGTAACATGGGGCATCACCAGGTTCATCAGTATCTATGGAGAATCTTAAATGTTTTAGGCCTATTGAACATTGCCGAACAGTCCTTTCCTTTCCTTCAAACCCGGATCACATGACATTCACCAAAGTCTGTCTGGAGGCAGTGTTGCCTCTCTCATTCTTTGTTTCTTTTCCCCCTCATCAACCCCTTCCCTTTTCATCTTTCCCTCCTTTTCCCAGTTTAAAGATGGGCCTCAGGTTTTGCTGATTTGTATCAGGATTTTTTGAAGTTGCTGGTACACGGAGAGGTTTGTACCGGATGATAAATGAGACTTTCTGGAAAGGGTGAGGTCAGATTACATGGAATTCAGTGTACTTTGCGTTGGGTGTTGGTGAAGAAAAGGAGAGAGACTGTTTCTGCTCTTTCTTCAACATCTTGAGGTAATTGACCCAACCTCCTGCCTTGAGCACACAAACTACACGCATGCACACACACACGCACACACATAAACTACACACACACACACACACACACACACACACACACACACACACACACACACACACACACACACACACACACACACACACACACACATATATATATACAGTGTAATCACAGATGGGTTTGAAAATCCCCTTTCTGGCACAAACCCTCTTGCTTCTCTCTCCCACTCGCACATACATTCAGCCATGCATCCCACATGCGTTCGCTGTCTTACAAATGCTGCACATATAAGCACTTATTCATACCAAGCGCACACACACACACACACACACACACACACACATCGCTGGGAGAATATCCATGTCTCCATGCTTAAACGCTGTGATACAGCTGTGAATAGGAGATGAAAGCCAGAGCCGAGCCAGGAATAATAAAAGCAGAGTGATTTCAATTCACTGCAGGCTTCTATAGGCCATGGGATATGACTTGAAAACATAAGGGAAGCCTGGTCCTTTTTAACCATACAAATTTACCAAAGCTTCTTTGATGTAGCAAAAACCTTGGAGTCAACAGCTTGAAAGTGGGCTTTGCTCTAATTGTAACTTTCCCCGGCAGTATCAGCTCAATGCAGTGTAAATTTACACGTGTGGCCTATTTTTAACACAAGCCATCCTAAATCTAGCAGATTTTTTATTTTTTTTACCAGCAAGCGTGCAACACGAGCTGCCTGCACCTCCCCAGTTTGCCCCAAAATCCAGTGGCCTGCATTGACCTCTAATAAACTCAGTCCCACCCACTGCCCCATACTGGGAGCTGACACATATATAGAGAGGGCGGGACGGAGAGGAAGAACAAATGAACAGATGGAACTCAAACTAGAATTGTAAGGAAGACACTGCATTGCAGAATAATTTCAGCACACTGTTAAAAAATCACGGGCTGCCGGAAACCCAATACTTTCATACTATTCATACTAAATGTGACGTCACTTGGAGCATGTATTATGATCTGACTTTTGTGTATGCGAGAAATAACTGGACGTATACTAGATCAGCCAGAATTTGAAAGTATGAAACAGGAGCACACTGGTCGTTTTAAACCGCCCCACAATGCACTGCGGCCCTCTGACTATCCAATAGCAGAGCTCACTAGCCAGCCACCTATAGCGGCCTTAAAATAAAATATTTGTGCTGAAATGCATTTCACATGTTGCCAAATAACATTAGAATGACTACGTGGTTGTAAAAGTAATAAATTTTTGCATATTGTTGTTGAATTGTATTTACAGACCTATGGTCGCGCTAGCTTGATGCTAGCTCATCGTAAGGAGCTCGGACTGATAGTATGTCGCGTCGCTTGACCCGTATTTTAGCATGTTGCTAATAACATACTAATGGTTGGGTTAGTATGCAGTGTATATATTTTGAGTATGTTGTATATGATTTTGGACAGCCATGCACCTTAAGGACCATAACAGTGTTTGTTATTTTTTAGCACATTAATTTAAAATAACCTTAACACACTGAACACTCAACAGAATCGCAAAGCTGTACCAAACAAATGTTTGAATGAATGTTGTTGTTTTCTACTATTCTAGACAGCCACTGGTTTCTATTCATTTTGTGTAACATTCAGAGGATATGTCTGGAAGCATTCATTATCTTTTTTACGGTAAACAAATCCAATGAAAAGACCAAACTCCCCCCCCCCCCCCCCCCCCAAAAAAAAAAAGCAGAGTCTGATTCTGCGTCTCAGTCGATACTGCCTAACTTCCTCAGCCTCTTTGAAGCTCTCAGCCCCAAGCCTGCTCATTCCAACTGAAGACCCCAGTTTATAAAAAGGTCTCAAAAATATACTTGCATTCAAAATAATATTTCTTGTAACTCAACAGCACTTAAGTGTTCAGTAAACATTACCTGAATAGGAGTAAACTGAAAAAACATGTTGGGGACAATTTACAAGTGCTGATTAGACGCACTGGGTTGTAAATACATGAGGAAACAATGAGGCTTATTTTGGGTTTAGAAAAAGTTTTGAAAAAGCAATGTTTTATGCGTAGAATACTGAGTCATGTATCAAGCTTTGGTACATAGTTTGTGTTTTGCTGTGGACATTTAGTGAAGTCTACTGCTATAAAATAGAACCAGATGTAACAGGGTTTAGTTACTTAACAAAAACAAACCTCCCTGTTCACTCAAAACAAAAAAGTCTATTATTACTATCAAACAAATTTGACCAAAGTCAGTGACTACCGGTCTATTAACCATATCACATATGGATTCTATCACCATGACAACAGGGCAAACTTCATTCACATATTAGGACTGTGTGATACAGGGGGAAAGATCTGGGAATATCTGGACAAGTTAAAATACTCTCTTTCTTCAAGATTCTC
Source organism: Labrus bergylta (assembly GCF_963930695.1). NCBI lineage: Eukaryota > Metazoa > Chordata > Actinopteri > Labriformes > Labridae > Labrus > Labrus bergylta. The sequence continues at coordinate 20,370,054 of NC_089209.1, read as the reverse complement.
TCTTTTGGATTTTTGGTTCTGCTGTTTTTGGATGGAGTTTGTCCTTCATTTCCAGCGGTGGTAAAACTATCTGCAGAAATGTGCAAACAGTGTGAGTCAGAGTAACTTCGGCGTGCTGCGGAGGCTGAGTGATCTGTAATGGACAGATGGGGACGGGGATGTTTGGAGCTCAGCGGAGTACAAAGAAGGACCAGTTAAGGTCACAACCTTTTTTGCGGAGTGCAACAAATTTGCAAGAGTTTGATTTCGCTCTGCTTAACTTTTCCTGTTAAAGGAATGAGAACTAACTTCCGAGAAAGCTGAGTCAACAGACAGATCAGCTTTAAAATAGCTGCTCACTGCGAGCAGGAAAGAAAAGCAGAGGCTGGAAAAGTAAAAAAACAGAGGGATGTGATAAAACGGAAAGAGAGGGAAACAGGGAGCAGTGAAGGAGGGAGTGGCCGCTGGAAGTGGGTCACAGCCGCACTGACGTGATACAAAGTGACGCGCGGCGAGGGGGGGGACGGACTCGCGCCACCGTCTGCGTCACCTTTTGTCCTGCGTGCACGCCAACACACACACAGGCTTTCACATTAAGAGCTCTCACATGCGGCCGATTCATTGGGTAAACAACACTTGTGAGGGGGTAAAAATAGCCTCCTTGTGCGTTGCAGGACAAGGTTCCCCCCCTGTGTGTCTGCGTCTCTTTCTGTATTGTTTACTGCTCAGTTAGACTCTCCTTTATTCTCGTTATCAGCCCTTAAGATTGCATTCAGGTTCTGCGTATGAAATAAAGGCCTCTCCTTGGGCGCTTGTTATGTACAAAAGGGAAGACGCAGTAGACAGTAATCATTTCGCTGTGGCTGTGTGATATGAGATGCTGTGCCTCATCTGTAGCTTCTCCTGCAGCTTCACTGGGAAGGGAATGTGAAGCCGAAGGGATGGAGGATGGATGAAAGGATGGAGGAGTGGCAGGGGGAGACAAGGAACAGTTTAATTGCCTGACCCCTCTGTCCCACCAGGATGACTCTCCGGAGCCGGGTGTTTGAGAGAGAGAGGGTGACGGCTGGGTTCTCCTTGCAGATCCCCCCCCCCGGCTCTTTGCGTGTGTGCAGCATGTGTGTGTGTGTGTGTGTGTGTTTGGGGGGGAGGTGTCTGGGCGTTTTGTGCATGTTCCCACGGAAGATCTGCACATATTTAAGCAGGACCACTTAATCTTGTCATGTGTGATGCTGGAGTGATGCGCTCTGAGATTTAACATAACCCCCTATAACACATCAAAGGCTTAATGATGGGGAGAGGACGGGAGACGTAGTGTTCTGGTATGTGAAGACTCAGACTTACGGTGGAATTCCAACACTCGTAGCTCTTCTAGTTCAATAGAGCCCACTTGAGTTACATATCAATATTTATATTTGATTGCTTATCTGGATTTTTGATTAATTAGTTCTAAGGAGATACAAAATAATCCTGACAGACTCTGAGGATTTTTGAGTTTATTGGATTACTGATGGCGAGATCTCAATCTCTGTAAGTAATCTAAATATCCACATTGCCAAGGAGGGAAAAAAAAAAAAAAAAAAGAAGCAATGAACATTGATTTCCCCTCCTCCCTGTTTTCCTAAGGCTCCTTTCTTTGTTGTTTGAGTTTGCTGGCGCTGACTGAAGACCGAGGAACCTTCAACCTAATCGGATTGAGATCTGGCTGCAGGTCAGGCCAGCAGATGAATCCAGATTAGAGGGTCACAAGGCAGAAAGAGAGGATTACCAGCTCTGGCCTCTGCAGACTCCTCCTCTTGTCTAAACAGTCGATTGACGGCACTGTCTGCAGCCGGCCGTGCTGTAAAGTCAAAGAGCCGGACACAGAGGACCTGCTGGGTGCTGCTGTCACTCACTCCTGTCTACCCTCAGGTCCTGGGAGATGGATCACTTTTCTACTAGAAAAGATGGCAGCGAAGTGAACCAATGAGAGAGATCTTACTTGACACTGGTTACACTTTCGTACTTGCCCATACATCTTTAAATCTACATAAACATTAAACATTTTATTAGAAGAAATCAGATGGAAAAACTACAGTTCTGTCATCTCTGGTAACTGTTTCGGACACAGAACCTTTAAAATCCCCGCAGAAAGTTAACCAAATGGTCAAGACATTCTCAGGCAGAAATCTAGCTACATGTTTTCACCTTTCTCTCTGGTCTGTTTTTGCCTGATTGTGGAAAACTAGCTTTCTTGTTACTTCTACACATGCTTCGTGTGCCAAGAAAAACTGTAAGAATTACAATCTGTCTCTGATCGATCAATGCTGCTTTTGAGCTTGATTTGATAGTGTAATTCTGCAGAATAGTGCCCCCTGGTTGCAAAAATTCAAATCAAATATTTTGCATGACTCACACAGGCCGTGTGGACTTGTTAAGGTCAGTTAAGTATAAACAAACTTAGGTCAAGCTGCCTCACTGATGCAACAAGCTGCAGTATCGTGTGTGTGTGTGTGAGAATGTGTGTGTGCTGCACTGCACAACATTGACTTCTCATCTCCATTTATCTCAACCCAGTGCAGCCTTCCAGTCGACTTTCTTATGACTCCCCACCACTCTCTTCTCTCCGTCTGTCTTGACTTCCCATTTAGAAAACAAAATAAAATAAATCCGTGCTCAGTGGCGTTCTCCTCCGTTAGCTGCCGGAGTGTGCTTCCTATGCTTCTCTCGTCTTTGATCTCGCTGTAAATTAAACATGCCTTTTTAGATAACAGGCTCTGTGCCACCTACTGATTCAAACTGCACCTCCACTCTTCGCTCGGCTCTCTGTCCCTGGTTTGAACTCAGCGAAGTTGATTCAAGTGAAAGCAGAATGCTGATAAACAACAGTTGGGGGAATCTCTGTGGAGCAATTAGGCCACAGTTAGATTGTTTGGCGGGCGTAAACAGTATGGAGACAGTTTTGCATAAATTCTCAAATATATCACGATTGTCTGGTTATTTTTCACAACAAGTGAGTGAGTGAGTGAGTGAGCGAGTGAGTGAGGGAGCCAGCGAGCGGGGGAATGTGGACCAAACTGGAAAGATGGCTCCAGTCAAGAACGGGGTCGAAAGTTAGGTCAAGCACTGCTAATCTGGGTGAGACCGCTGAGTGCTTGACCCTTAACATCAGGATACAACAAGTTTTTATAGCACATGAGGACTTTGTGAAAGGAACCACACATGGTAGACAGTTTAACAGAAATACACAATAAGGACTTTGCAATTTTCCTAAAAGAAAGTGGGCTCAGTGGATTTAAGGGACGAGTCTTTGGTTTATGACATAATTCTTGCAAAGCCGACGACTTGTCTGTGGCTGTACTCTTCATTTTGTTTTTCCTGCTTTTTCTTTTTCTGACTGTTTCACCTCTTTTGATAAAGTGATATAATATATGATGTTCATGGTTATTTTAGTCTTCAGGGACTCATGTTCTCCAACTGACTAGAAAATGTGTCCAGTCCACACTTATTCCAACAAACTCCATGAAACTAAACATTGTACATATTTCCTCTTCATGGTCAGGGGGTTGAATAAGGGCGTGAAACCCCTCAGAGTGGGTTTATAGGGCTGTAAAAGTGCAAGCAAACTTTTTGAGTTCTACGTGGTCCTTTAACTCCCATGGCCATGCTCGCCTGCTTTTCCGCTCGAGGTCTTTGAGATGCTAATCAGCTCTCCTTCTCTTCTTCAGATTCCTCCTCCAACTACATCAGGCAGCTGGAGACGAAAGTGCGGATCCTCGAGGACGATAACAACAAGCTTCTCACACAGGTGAGCCACACATAAACAGACACTTGTAAACACTACTGCATAATCATCATGTTGTTGTTTTTTTTTTTGCCCTGGCCATTTTCCCCCTGGTCCAGTTTTGAACTTATACCCTCACTAAATACCACTTTGGCAACTTCCAAACTTTCCCCAAACATGTGATGTGCGCTTGTGATGAGATAAAGTGGTTGCCTGATGCCTCTGTGAAGCTATTCACTCACAACAAGCCTGCCTGTTAGTGGGAGAATATGTTTATCTATGTTTTATTCATGGGGAGTCAGTAAGCTTCTGTAGCGAGCAGTGATGTTAGCCCCCGAGGCGAGCTGTGAGAGAAGAGAGGAAGGAAAAAGGAGGAGAAAGAGGCATTAAGTGACGATGACAGAGCAAAGTATTTCTCCCAAACGTTGACCTTGCTCTGACTTCTCTCCATTTTTTTAAAATTTTATTTAGGATGGAGGGCTGAGTGAGTTGAGGTGTGAGTGTGAGAAGGGAGGGGGTTTGGTTTTTTAGTCTGGTTCACCAGGAGTTCACATGTCAGTCTGCAGAGGTGTGTGTTTCACGCTCACGCCCACAGACAGTGGACTCGGGGCTCCAAGTTTGAACTGAAACATCAATTGGTCATGTTAGGGGTCAAACAGCACAACGGTCACAGCTATGGCTCCTTAATTACTGGTAAATATGTGCACATCAAAGCCTTTTTATGGATCATTTTTTTCTCTTTTATGATGTGTTTCAGTTCATTTGAATGCGAGTCAGGCTGCAGACAGTCGACTTGGAATTTCACAGTTTAAAATGGCCTTTTGATTCAAAGCCTTTATTCTTTTTATAAAGTGATTTCTTTTCGCCCAATTATCTCCCAGCAGATTTATATGTAGGCAGAAGAGTGTGGGCTGAAATCACTTGTACAGAAACCTAAGTTATCCACATAATTGGCCCTTACATGCTACAGTGAGGTGCTTCACTTTTTCTCACAGCCGCCAGGACTTAAATTATGAACGTGTTTTTTTTTAGTTAAGTAATTGTCCATGTTCACTTTTGAAAATGAAGATGTTTTGTCTTTACAGGAGTATATTTTATTTTTACAGCAATACAACTAAAAGTTGAAAGTAGAACAAGACTGTTACATTCTGAATGTACAATAATTTGTATATGACTGTAAAAGCTTAAAAATACTTTTTCTTACTGTGTCTTCTTATGTACAGTTGCCATCATTGATGTTAATAATGGCTCCCACGAGACAAGAACCTATTAATGAACCAGTACACGTTATGTTTTTCTCTCTCTAGGCTCATAACCGCTATAGTTTATCACAGATACAGACGAAAGAGGTAACTTTGTGAAATGTGTCGGCCCCTCTGCTGGTCAGTTGGTTCAGCCTCTCTTGCTTTTTCTCAGTCTTCTATCTGTTTGGTGGTGGCGGGACTTTCACAGCTTGGAGCTTGACGCTTTCCAATATGCAGACACTGGACACAATCAGAGCAACAACTGCACAGCGTAATGCACTCACTTCCTGTTCCAATGAACTGAATAATGTGTCGACGTTGACACTTTAACAAAGCTGCTGAAACAGCTCTATGGTAATATTAGTAGGACTAGTTTGGGCAATATGTTTATTCACCTTTTGCTGTGCCTGAGAGAAGAGTGATACCACTTTCATGGTCTTGTATAATGCTTTTCAAGTCTTCAGACCACTCAAAGCCCTCATAAACGAGATGTTACATTCAGCCATTCACACCACATTCATACAGGGAAGGGAGAGGCTGCTACTTCAATGGCCTAACTGCTCCATTCACACGCATTTACACCCCAGCCAGAGCAATTGGCAGTTCAGTGTCTTGCCCAAGGACACTTCAACATGTGGCTACAGGACCTGGTGATCAAAACCTGCATTTGGTGGAGTCTCTGGCAACTTTAAAGTGATGACATGACTCCAGGAAGTCATTGTACCTGGCCAAGAAATACCTCAGCAAGCCACAATTCCCATTTAATCACTTAGCATATTAAAAATGTTTTGTTTTTTTTTAAAAGAAGAGAAAAGAAGATATAACATTTAAAGTTATTGAACTTTAAAGGTGCTCATTGGCACATCTTTCAATCTTCATGCTAAGCTAAGCTAAGCTACGTCAAGCAGCTATTGGTTGTAGCTTTATTTATGGTACACACATGAAAGTGGCATCAATTGTCTCATCTAACTGTCATCAGGTGAATGAGCGTTTTCTTTAAAAAAAAGTCTAAATATAACTTCGGAGCTCCTTGGTGATTTACCAAATATTTTGTGCAAAAAATAGTTCTGTTAAACAAATGGCAGCCTTCAACATCACCATAGAACTATATCACACTTGTTACAGTATCAGTATTGTTAGCCCACATGAAGTGGATTGCATCACCTAGCACAAGTGTTGCCTCTGTGTCCAGTCCCTGTTATGCACTGCTAGCATGCTAGGCTAACAATTGAGCACAGGTGGCTCTGCCTGTATGTGGCCGAACTTGGCAAGAAGGCCTCTTTCTGTCCTTGGATTGTTTTTTTGTTTTTTTTTGCACAGCCCAGTGAGTGTTGAGTACACGTTACCTCAGGTGAATGAATGCTCTGCTTGTGCCATGGTGCATAAATGATACACGCTTGTCCACGCTTGTTGGGACGTCTGGTGGGCTGAATAATTGAAGGTGGGAGGTTAACACAGGTAGACCCATGTATCAATAATGCATGGCAGACGACTGGTGTGTGGGTGCATCTAAAATATGAAGGAATGTCTGTCTGGTGTAAAAAAAAGAACTTGATGTCTTTGTCATAAATAAACTTTTTATCTTTTTATTAAATTATAAGATGAACTTAAGGCTTCTCTGGTACATAATGGAAAAAATGAGCTGGAGTTTACTTTTTAATTTTACTCTTATGCAATACTGTTCTAACTCAGTTTGTCTGACTGCTAGCAGGTGGGATTGTTACAATGAATTAGCTGCCTCAATGGACATATTGCCTAACTTCCTGTGTTATGAAACTGGCCTAGTGAAACTTGTATTGAGCCTGTAGGAAACAATAGCCTCTTATCACAGGAATGTTGACACCAGCTCTGCTAAAGGACTTTACCGTACCAAAGGGAGCAGTTAACAACAAGGTACCACGGTGAATATTAACAAGGGCCGACACCGCGCACAGGTGTGAACACAGTGAGAGAAACAGGTGTGTGCGTGTTCACGGGCACGCCCACGCTCGTGCTCCCAACATGCCCGGGCCACGATCCGCTCTCTTGCTCCTCTCTCACACGGCTCTCCTGTGTCTTTCAACCGTTACTTACTGCTGTCAGCTCAGTGAAGTGTGAGGCGCTCTGTGGCGTTCCCTACATGCTCTCGTCTACTTTGTCATTAACACGAAAGTTCTCAGTGTGACTCTGAGAATTGAATGATTTATACGATGGATTAAGATGACCCTCTATCCGTTAACTGTTTGCTAATCTAGCTCAATCTATAAGAGAGGACCGCAGCAGGGTGCAGGGAGCCTTGAGGTTAATGAATTGTGTATTACTGTGTGTCAAAGTTTTGATATGACTGATTGCCCTTGAAGAAGAAAGATCAGACCTTGCTTTATTTATGGCTGCTACACAAGTCAAGTGTTCCATTTTGCATGCTATATGAACACCAATGATTACACTGCAAGATCTACCACTCCAAATACTAAGTTATTCATTAAATCACTGGATCCTGCAGAAGGCTGACTGGCTGTTTTTATAATGTTTTCTTGTTAACTCTTTCAAAATAAATAGCAAATATTTTTGAAGTGGTCTGAAATAAGCTAGCGTCATTCATTACATTGTGATTAAACATTGAGGCTAAAGCTGCAGCTCCAGGCAGAAAGTAAGCATCCTTACGCCGTGTGATCCATAAAAATAAAATAAAAACATTGATGTTTTAAAGCATACAAGGAGCTGAAGTGTTGTATTACAAGTAAGATAACAAAAAAATGTAAGGTCGTCCTTTACTTATTCTGCTCTGTATTCAGCTGAATCCCAGCTCTAAAGGTGCATGCTGCCGTTCTCTCTTCGTTATTGTCAAGGCTGCATCACCCCTGCCCCTCATAACTCAAACAGGAAGTGATGCGTGATGCCACAGCTTCTCCCTGTCACCACCAAGAACATTGTGATGGATGTGTAGACGGAGGGGTCTGGGGTTTGGACTGCAGAGGGTCAACTGTCCCCAGCTGTCGCGCTAACAAATGGCTTTGTTTGGTCTCAGTGGTCAAGGTCAACACACGGGGCGCGGCGGTAAAGTTGTAGATGTGTGTCGGTTTGTTGCTAAAGCTAGAGTCAGCAAAACGTTTTGTTTTTTTTTAAATCAAGGACATGATCTTTCCATGGATTAAGTGTTCTGTAAGTGTTCTGGATATGACATTTAAGGCATGTCTTGCTAAATAACAAAAAGCTTGGAGAAATGACAAAGAGATGTTGGATAACACGCAGAATGGAGGGAGCATGAATATGGAAACCCAGAGGATGGATCAAGAAGAGCCATGGGAGGGATTGTGAAAGGTTAGAGGAAACGGCAGCAGGATACCAAGCTGGAGCAGGAGAGGAGGGAGAACATCAAAGGACAGGGAGAGACAAGGGGAATGCTGATTGTAGCTTTGTGTGTGTGTGTGTGTGTGTGTGTGTGTGCGACGCAGAGAGACATGCCGCTAATACAGAGGCAGCAGACAGCGCAGCACAACGTCGCACACACCCACTGCTCATTGGGGGCTATTTATTGCCTGAGCACTCGTAGGCGTCACGTGTGTGTTTACACGGCGCGCCCCGCACAGAGGGAACACTAATGCGTGACATGAAAAATGTCAGAAGGAACAGTGCTGCTGCCATGTTCCTGCCTGCAGACATGAGTCAGGCTGGTTACCGCCCCAAGTGACTAGTGGTCTTTAGCTGCTAATAAGGACAGATCTTCTGAACTTTGATCCTGCATAACGGCATACTATCGATGACACACAGTGGTAGAGCCCAGCGTCACTAAAGTGCCATTTATGAAGCTTGCTCGGAGCAATGGCGTGAAAGATGAAGAGAGTGCATGTGCCGGTGTAGGAGGAGGACAGAACACATACACAACACAGCCTAACCAGTTTTTAGACTGGGGATATTTGCTCATCACTGGTATTGGTGTTCACGTTAAAGTGTTAAGCACATGCAAATGAATAGATTTCTTTGTAACAGTAACGATGGAAACATTTAAGACGGTGAAATTATTCAACTAAACCTTGAAAGCACTTGTGAATAAAAACTGGTATGACTCAAGTTTGTCAAGTTTTTGTTGAAATATTTGGTCGCTTGCATCGAAGCCTCATCTGTTTTTTTTTTGTTTTTTGTTTGTTTTTTGGTGTGTGTGTGTGTTTTGTTTGTGCGATCAGCAGTGTAACCCAGGTGACCTCCGTGCCCTGAGGAAGGGGATGACCCTCTACCACTCCGAGTCCCAGCTGTCCTCACTGCCACAACGCCAGGACGCCATGCACATGGTCAGTACCCAAGAGGCTAAACAAACACACACACACACACACACACACTCGCATGCACAAGGTACCGCACAAGAAGGGTACTCGCGTAGAGAAACACCCACTCATTCAGTCTCTCTAAGATCAACACTGTCACACTGCTTACACAAAGGTGGTTACGTATGGAGACAGGATTTAATTTCACACACACTTAATTGTAGAGAAGACTGAGCCAGTGCCTCCGCAGCGGAATCAAGTCAAGTCAGCTCTAATTTACTTTATTTCTAACTCTCCAATTATACCTTCACATGCAACCTCACTCTCTCACAAATGACAGGAAATGAAACACACACAGAGAAAGAGAGAGGGCAGAAAAAAAAGGGGGAATGAAAGGAGGCAGGGGGTTGAGACTGACTGGAAAAAGAAAGGAGAGAAAGTAAAACAGAATAAAATGAGGATTGGAAGTTAAGATGTTAGACTGTCCCTCTCTTCCTCTCATATCCTGGCCCTTTAGCTCCCTCTTCCCCGGAGCCTGTTTGAACTGAATCCCACTATGAACGTAATAATCCTCTGAAATCCATCGCCACCCCTGACCCTGCCATTGTCTGGGGGAGGAGAGGCTGGGTAATTGTTTTCTGACTGCTTAAGGGAGGTCAGAGCTGGGCTGCGCCACTAACCAGAGGAATAACCCATCCCTGTGTATACGAATCAATATTTTGTTTTAATCACGGGCCCTCAGCGTGGGGCGTAGGTCAAGTGCGCTCAGAGTCGGCTTGCACCTTTTAAAGCTCATGGGTCAAACCTGCCTCCTCGTGGAGGTTTATGCCGCTCAATAATGTCCATGAACTTTGACCCCACTTGAGGTCTCTCCTGCAGGAGGAAGGATAAACTGCAAATTAACTCGATAGTTGCCTTCTCGCATGTAATGTTACGGTGCGGGTTCACATGAAACAAGGTCATGATATGGACTTGATGTCATTCTTACTGAGACTGTGGATTTGTCTCCATTTATCATATCCAGTCCAAAGTGGAGGTTTATGCATCACTCAATTAAATCAGGTGCTTGTTTCACCTTTTCCGATGATCTTATTTGTAGTAATCTGCTTTTGCCCTTTTATAAGCTGTTTTTACCTTGATACCAGAGAAAATGTCTAACAAAAATATATGGACTAGTGGAGTTTAACACAGCACTGGGTTACAGAGTAAACCAAACGAGGTTGTTCCAGTTTTTATAAGTATTTACATCCAGTACATCAAATGGAACTTAGCTACCAAAACTAACCGGCAGAGCTAAAGCAGCTTGCTGGCATTCCTCTTTTCAGCTAGAGAGAAATCAGAACCTAAATGATTAATATCTAAGAATCATTTATGAATAATAAGTTATTTTTATTACTATCACTATGTCCTCCTTTTATGACGGCGTGTTGTCGTGAGAAATAATCTTGTTTATCTGTATGATGATTGATTTGCTGCTCGATAATGTGACCTTAGTTCAACCACAAAAGAAAAAGTGCTCGTTAGAAGATGGAGAAGGAGACAAAGAGCGAAAGTGAAGATGAGAGATGTGGGGCCAAAGACTACAACAGCATGTTGTATATACACATCTATCATCATCTATCATCTATTGAGTCCTTTGTCCAATCCGGGCCCCGTTTCAGGTTCAGTGTGCGAGCGTGAGATCGCCAGGAAGCGGCCGGCCTGCGTGATTCTCACAAACATCCAACAGTCAGATCTGATCCTGTATGCTGAAAAGAACAAACCATTGATTCTTACAATGTTTGTCGTCCTCCCCTCCTCATCCTGCAAGGCCCAAATCCAGCCTGTTTATGCAGACGAGCCGTCCCAAAATGTACATCCATATGAACAGTAAACATGCCTCGAGCTGCCTGCGTTTGTCTGCTGTCCAAATCTGTTTCTGTTCCACAACAGCTCGGGCAAAACAGAAACTGATGCTAGCAGGACGTGTTTACACATTTCAAATGATAGCTCTAAACAACAGAAGAGTGGTGATGGCCATTTACATATTCTTTTTCATGCAGTTGACTTCAAAGTACAACAGCATCAGAGCTGCATAACATTTGACCTTTAAACAAGAGAAAAAACTCTTTCTTTGTATTTATCATAATAGTGGTTGCATATCATTTTCTATGTATATAGAATACCCACTATTCCCTTTGTACTGATACACACTTCTAAAGAGGCACATCAATGAATTGACATGTTTTTATAGTCTTCAAGATTAGCTTCAAGTGTCATGCATAATTGTATCATTTAAAATAATGTCTTGTTATATTTTATGTACTCAACATGTGAACTGTATCTTTCTGTGTTACAGCTGACATGTGAAGTTACTTTATACCTCATTATGTGCATTTTTTACATGTTAAACCAGAATCTGTGAAGAAAAACCACAAGCTGTCAAATTAATTATTTTTTATGCAAAATTAAAAAACAACACACACAGAAGCTGCAAGTAGAGTTTTTCAAACCTGGTTGATGAATTTCCGAGGGAGCTCAGATACTTCTGTGCGTGCAGAAGAATCTTTTTTTAATACAAATTTCATGTTAACCTTTTCATTTTGTACATTCTTTTCTGAAACCTAAGCTCATGACGGTAATAAGTAGAGGCAGGCGACTCATCTCCATGCTCCGAGGCAGAGCATGTTTGACTTTATGAAAACCACAACTGTGTGTGGATGACAACTTTTGCAGGGAAACAAACGCAACACAACTGCTACATTTCTGTTTTTGCCTTTAGACTGTAGTCATACTGATGGCCTTTCACCTTTCATTTTTACATATTTAAGCCACAATGTAATACCTGTACATTAAACACAAACTTATGTAACAGTATTTCTTGAAGTGGATTTCAGATTTGCAGTTGTCAGGCAAAACCTGCAGAATCAGCAAACATAGTCTGTTTTTCATGAGGTTTATTTGATATGATTTAACTGTTGGGCTGTTTCCACCAAACCTCCCTCTCTGCTGCAGTGGGATTATTATTTTATCTCTGTGCTATTAGGTTGTGTGGGCTCATTCTGGCACCTAAATGGGGCCAGTGGGTGCGGAGGGAGCTGACAAGCGCATCACTAGCGAGCAGAGAATTGAACCCAGGCTAACAGAGCCACAGAGCTGTGTCTAATGCAGGGCCCCGATGCCAGGTTACACTGAATGGTGCCATTGTGTGTCCCAGAGATCTCTGTGTCCCTCTAACAGAGAGCCACTGTCTGGAACTAACCAGGGGGTAGGATGAGTCAAGCAAACCCCCAGTCCTCATCCTGGCTGGCTGCTCCCATCACAGCAGGTTAAATCACACCATGCAGGTAGCAGACCTGGCTGGGAGAGGAATGCGAAAAGGGAAGCTAAACACAGAGAAAGGAGAGGTGATGTGAGTCAGGATGAAAGCGATGGCATTTTCAGTGCTGCACTAGAAGAAGTCTCTCCTGTTTAAATCAGGGCGAAAAACACCCCCTGATACTGAGAGGGGCGTTTATTTCCTGTCGTTGAGCAAGGTTTCCTGGAATTGGCTCACATGAGGAGCTACGTGAGGTGATGCTCATGTGACCTCCGGGTTAAACACAGTGACAGCAGAATTGATGAGATAAGGGCGTGACGGTCTGCAGAAAATGTTAGCCGGATGGTGTTGGTTTAAGATCTTGACTGCTTAACCTTGTCCCAGGTCATCTCTTCTTTAAAAACCTCTTTCTTCTTCCCCTTTCAGGGAACCGGTCGTCTCCCTACCAGCGAGTCCTCTCCTGCCACAGGCTACCTGTCCTGCGTCCAAAAGCCTGAGGCCGTGGTGCACGCCATGAAGGTACTAGATTAACTCCGTGTCATTGTGTCCAGGACAAAAATGTAGTTTCCCTTCTCAATTTCCTTGAAGTGTAATTTACTAATATCTTGTTTTGCAACTTCTTTCTGTACCGTCCAGTATTGAGTTTGAGCCCTTTTTGCCACTGCATACTCTGTTGCAACTTCCTGTAGTGAGAAATTGCTTTAGCATGCTAATCAAACTGAAGATAAGATAAGTGAAGATGAAAGATAAAGTAAGAGGGGATACAATAAACTTTATTGATCTGTTGTTAGAAGTTCCCGCGTTAAAGCAGTTCAAGAGCCGGAGTAAAGAATAGAGCGATCAGGTGATATAGTGCAATGTAAATGATAATTAAATGAATCGATAAAAAAATGTGTGCCATCAGGTGCTGGAGGTCCACGAGAACTTGGACAAGCAGGTTCCCGAGGACTATGAGGACGACCTGAGCGAGAAAGAGAAGGCCATCGTGCGAGAGATGTGCAACGTAAGTGTGAAACGTTCCCTGATGATTCTTCAAATTGTATTGATGTGTTTTTCAATTTCAGTTCCTTTTTTAATGCAATAAAAAAAAATGTAAAAAAGGATCACACGAATAAATGTATGATTTTAAAGGAGGAGGAAGTAGGGAGCGCGTGAGGTGAGCATGTGATTCACCAAAGCAATTCATCTGCAGGGCTGCAGAATAACTTACACAACATGTCGGGTATTAAGGAGTAAATAAGTGAAGCGTAAGCTGGTTAATGCATTCAAGTGTGTCACACTATTTTCCATACAATATGCTCTACATTGATGTAAACAAAGGAGCCTTAAGTCCAGAAAGTTCCTGTCTGTTCTGCTGTTGGTCAGATTTTTCGTTTTTGTTCCGCTCGGTGCAAATCAGGTCAGCCTTTGAGCTGATTCCACTAATGAGGGAGCCTCATTTAGACTCATTTGGTTTGGAATGACACTTGCACTAGTGTCCCCGGCTTTCTCTTTCCTCTCAATCTATCTCTCCATCTCCCCCCTCCCACTCCCTCATCGTCCCCGCTCCACGGCCAACTCCACACTGTAAGTAGAGGCTCGTAGTTGAGCTGTCAGAGCAATTAAACCAGAGCGGCAGGGAAAAGAGCACCCACCAACCCCCTGCTTCAGCCTCACCCAACCATTCTCCCTCTGCTCTGCCCTCCCCCTCCTCTCCCTCCATCGTTCTCCGCTGGTGCTGAAAGGCCCGGTCGTAGATAAAAAAGGTCCGCTGATTAGAGAGAGAATGAGAGCAAGGCTATCTGGGCCCTGCAGAGGTATGTGACAGGCCAGGAATCTGGGGAGCACTACAATAGTACCTCTGTAATATCCCTGGGCTCCCCCAGAGACCCCTCTCCCTCACTCGCAGAGAGATCTCAGCCTCAGCAGAGACAGAGGACAGAGATTCAGAGATAGCTCTACCGTTACATGTGTGTGAGTGCAGACTCTGCAGCTCAAAGCCAAACTGTGAACATTTGAAGATTTCACTCTTGAAGAAGAAAGTCCTTTTTCTGTCTCTGCCTCGCCTCACTCTGCCTCTAAGTCTGCCTCTCTCGCTCTTCCTCTTCCCCTCTCTCAACTTCTCTCCCTGCTTTGGTTTGCAGGTGGTGTGGAGAAAGCTGGGTGATGCAGCAGGATCAAAGCTGTCCATCAGACAGCACCTCTCTGGGAACCAGTTCAAAGGGCCTCTGTAGCACATCATCCAGAGCGAGCGAGCGAGAGAGAGAGAGAGATCAGGATTTACAGTACCTACACTCACCTGAAAACACCTCATTCTACCTGCGCCTACACAACCCATCATGCCATGCTCCCTACTGCCTACAGCACCCAGCATTCCTTCAACAAAAGACTGGCTAAGAAAGCTACCACATGGACCTGTTAGTCAAACATGTTTTTATCTCAGAGCTTATGAAGCGTTGACGACTGGCAGCTAGTTTCACCGATACACCACTTCTCTTTGTTGATTTTAAAGCTTCCTGCAACACAATGATCTCTCTCTGTAAAGGCTATAAACACACACACACACACCCCTTTGAGCCCTTTATAGCATAGCTGTGCTACACTAAGCTAGCGATGTGACATGGTTTAAAGCACAGACCTGAAGAGGCTGCGGGGGCAGAAATCTCGACACTTGTTGCCAGGACGTGAAGGCATCTTCAGATACGTCTTGATAGTACCTCCTGTAGAGACCCTAGCTCCTGTCACATGTATTGCCCCCTAGTGGTCAACGCGTATACCTAGCATTAGCATTCTAAAGTGTTAAACCCACTGTGACCTAGCGCCTTTTGCTCATCAGACAAGTCTATGGATTATAAAGTCTAGAGATCACTGTTAACTTGTGTATATTATGTATAAAACCATAGCACTACTTCATTGTTATTGTTGATTTTTCTTTTATCTATTTTGTATTCTAGCGTGGCCATGTGATCAATTATTTAGTTTGAATCGTGGACCTTAAACAGGGTTTGCTTTTGGTTAAAAAAAAAAAAAAACACCTTTTTTTTTCTTTTCCTGATTAATTGCTATTCTTCTTTTTGTCTGTAACCTCTGAAAATGTTTCACGGCCATTCTGAATCAAACCATCTCCATGGGTTAATTGATAGATCATTTTCTTACTTAATGAAATTAATTCAAATTGTATGCTGTGTGCATGCTTGACAATCATTTTCTCAGGTTGGGAGGGCTACAGCTTTACTTTTGCCCATGTGTGCGTGCGTGTGCATGCGTGTGCGTGTGTGTGCGTGTGTGTGTGTGTGTGTGTGTGTGTGTGTGTGTGTGGAGACTGAATGGTTCTCTTACAGCTGTAGCATCAACCTGTGAATCCTCTTTTTCTCTCTTGAACCCTGGTTACAACTCTGTTGAAGACTGCTGAAGGCGTTTGCTGAATCCATACAAAATGATGATTCCCAGTGATGATAAAATCATAGATAAATATAAAAGTTCATGGCCAATAGCTGATGTCTACCTTCAGTTTGTAAGGCTTTTTTGGATCACAGATGAAAAACAGTCACTCCACTTAAGCACAGTCCTTTTCTCTGGTCTTGGATTCAGCAGGTGTGTTTATGCAGCGCATGTTTCTTAAAGTTGAATTTTGTTTCATAGAATATGAGAGATAAGTCTTCCCTTAGGTGTCTCCTGAAAACACTAACATTTAAAAACGAGTATTTCTTGATGTCAGAATGAGCAAACACTGTTTGTCAAAGTATTTATTGCCGGGTGTTAGATAGAGATGGGAGCGCTATCAGTGACTAATCAGTCCTATTTTAGATTGATCAGATTGACTGAAGCTGTAAAGATTTTTCATAGACACGTTTAGTGACTGAAAGCTCCAGCTCTCCCATCTCTAGTGTTATTTGTTCCAAATTAGAACATTTTAAGGCTACCTGCCATGCACCTCTCTTCTTTCAAATGATGGCTCAAAAATAAATCAAAGTATGGTTTTTTTAAAGTGTCCTTTTTTCTAGGAACTAATTTGAAGCCATGAAACAATTTTGAATACTTTATAAAAAAAAAAGGCATTTGATTTAAAATGTGCCACATTTTTTCTGCATGGTGTTTTGATTTGGAACTCAGCTGTCTTTTTCATTTTTTAACATCTAGAGTGTTTCTTTTCTTTCTGCCTAAATGCTAAAACCACAGTACCGAGTCCTAGAACCTACAGCATAAAAGTCAATTCCTGTAGTGACTAGCATGGCTGTGACTTCATTTTGTGAACTTCACTGATGAGAGGAATATTCGGCAGGTGAAAGAGGAAATGAAATAGGCCACTTTTAGAAAAATTTGGGAGAAAATAAACAAAGTTGGTTACCAAAGCTGTGCAGTGTGCTATCTTTATTTGTTGCTGTCAACATCTCTGCAGACGTGTGGTTCTCTTCAGTGGGTGAGTTAGACTGCCCTCTGGTGGTACAGTACTGGAGGTAAAGCTACAGATTTGTAAAGCGAGCACTCAAATACTATCAAAATGAAAGTGAATGAACTATGAAAAAATATCAACAGTGTTTAGATTATCAAAAGTATACATTTGTCCTAAAGGGTACAGGAACCCCGCTAAATATGACATGTTACAAATGCTACTGATCTTACATAATTCAGCAATAACAACAAGTCCACGGGTAAACAGTTTGATGGCTAAACTTAACAATGGTGAGTTAACAAACAGGTGGAAAGTTAGGTTAACGTAATGGATAAGCATAATCGTTTAACACGTTATCAGGTGCAGGAACATACCGTAAAAAAGAAATCAAGACTCCGTGGCACACTGAAAATAACGTCACTGTATTTTATTGCGAGCGAACACTGCGTCCAGTGCTGGGCGAACCTGAGGAAAGCGAACAGGCGAAACGAGTTGTTCGCTCACAAAAGACAGTGAAGTTATTTTCAGTGTGCCACCGAGTCTTGATTTATTGTTCATCAACAAGCAGTCTAAATAGTAAACTAATAAGAAAAAACAGATCAAATAATCATAATTGTTCTATGGTTAATAAAAATCAAATGATTTAAAACTTCAAATTGTTAACTATAGATAGTGTATTAAGACTAGTATGAAGATTAACTTTATTAGACCGATGCGTTTCATACTGCAAGTATGTGATTAAAAGTTTCAATGGTTAGCTTGAACTAAGAAAGTCTAAAGTAAGTATGCTTAAAGTCATGGAAAACATTTGTAATAGGTTAGCTTAAATTATTTGGATTACTTCAGGTGTCAGGAGTGTTTAGGTAAACAAGAAAAGTGTTCTGAATCACTGCTGCACATAATGAATCATGATTATTTAATGAGAAATACCTTACCTCATACAGACTGAAGAAGCAAAGCTTGATTCAAAGTAGGAAAAGCTGCTTTATTGTCCTAAGTGCGACTCAGACACAAACCAAAGCTGCGTGCAGGATACAGAAAAGAGAAGCCTGGCTAAGGCACATATGGATAATAAAACTCTCAAACAAAGGACTCTAACTGGAAAGATCAGATATGTACAAATATACGTAAGACTGTCCAGTGTTAGACATGGTTGATAACAGGCTTGTTGTTCTAAAGTTCATGTACAGATTCACTAAAAAATGTTATTTCCTTTTATAACAAGACGACTGCATGTCCGATCATCTCATGTGTTACTGCACTTCGATTTCTCAGCAAAACAGTAGGAATGTGGAGAAAAGGATAGCAGGGAGAGAGACACTTATATGAGCGAGTGTTTATGAAAATCAATCAAAGAGAAAAACAAATACAATCAGGCCAACTGAATATAGAAAGACTCCATCTTTGAACTCCTAAAGGTTAAGTAAAAATTGTACATGGCATCCCCTTAAACTGAGTGAAAGAGTGTGTGACTAAACAACACAAATAAAAAGATCAGGGTTCAAACATTTCCGGGTACATTTCCAGAATAACAAACAGCCGACAGTCTTTGTTACAAGTTCCTGGAACTGGGCACAATAGTACCATCCTGTACATGTTTGAACTATTCATTCAAAACTGTTATGTTTTCTCAACGGGTCAGGTTCTACTGATAACACCACGCTTGAGGTTATGAGAACCTGACCTGGTGAGACCCGTCCAATCCTCACTTTGACGTTGTGAAGCCTTCATGAAGAACCTCGACAACAAAAGTCAGCCTGGAGCTGATCAGGCTCTCCTTCAGTTCAGTTCCTGCTTGTTCTTTCTTTACAGCTGCAGAGACTCAGTTCAGACTCTGTTGTCTCATTCTCATCTCATCCAACCGCCACGGTTCAGGGGCATGCCAGGTGGAGGGGGCAGCGGCACCTGTGACTGTCCTGGAGGACCAGGAGGTGGAGGAGGGTACCCGGTAGGTGGGAGACCGATACCTGGAGGAGGCACATGGCCCGGCGGCATGCGCGGAGGTGGTGGAGGATAGTTGTTGTAGCCTGGTGGGGGATACGTGGGTGGCAAGTTGGGCGGTGGATACGAGGATGGAGGCGGTGGAGGGCCTGGAGGTGGTGCTGCAGGCGGTGGGTAGACGTGGGGGTGGTATGGCGGTATAGGGGGAGCATAGTTAGGAGGCATGGGGGCGTAGGAGGGAACCTCTGTCTTCATCATGGACTGCAGGCTCTGGAAGCCTTCTCCAGACATGTAGGAGCTGGTGGTGGACATGATGTAGTTGGAGGGTGGAGGTGGAGGAGGGCGATGGGGGAGTGGAGGGGGCTGATGTGGAGGTGGGGCGTGCGGGGGTAGAGGAGCTGTTTCACTTCCTGGTTCGGCCTCTGTGGGAGGGGCTGGAGCTGCGGGTTTGCGATCTGGTGAGCGACAGGGAAAAAAAAGAGAAAACAGAAAGGTTACAAATTTCGATCATCACTCTCTTAAAAACCTGAGACCCCCTCAGACGACTATGATCTGGAACAACCTCTCCATTCTCAGACTGTGAGCGCACAGTCAGAGCAGGACTGCCAGGCTTCAGCCACACAGGAGGTCTCATTATCAGGCTCAGGCTCTAATCAGATTGGTCTGGGAGAGGTTAGGAGTGTGTGTGTGTGTGTGTTAGGAAACATTGTGTCCAGACGAGTTGCTAGTTATGTAAGAAGACTAAAGACTTAATATTGCTCTCTAAGCTGGAGTCCCAGGCAGGGGGGGCTGGCAGAGTTTTAATGGGCATTTTGGTGGCACACACAAACAAAGTACCAATGCTCTAACCGTAACACTAAATAATTCAAACTGTATTGATTATAGACTAGAGGAGGAAGGAAGGTGGCGCTCACTTTTACCTGGTGGAGGCTGTGATGTGGGCAGGGGGGGCATGGGGCTCTCCAGTCTGGGAATCTTTGATCCAACTTGTTCTGTAAATATAACATAAAAGACAATAAGACTTTTAAAAACAGTGAATGCATTCAGGGACTTTGATAAATAAAGACTTGAATTTTCTTAAAATCCTAAAACACTTATCACCTGCAAAAATAAATGTAATAAATTCAAAGACGTTGTCTAAATGTTGTCTTAATGTCCCAATCATTAGCAGACTTTACTCTCAGGAATAGATTTTTAACATTTTAACTGATTGTAAACTCTCAGGAATAGATTTTTTAATGGCATGAAGATCTTACCTGGAGCCTTTGGTTCATCTTTAGGGGATGTCTGAGAAAGGAAAAAGAGAACTCTAGTTAAACAAATGAACAAAGCATCTGGTGAATATTTTTAATAAACTAATAGGGGAATTGAAACAGATTGGAACAATTTCTCCACTGGCCATTGTTTTGTGCCAAACAGAATATTACTCACATGTGAGCGTTTGAGCTGGCGTGCAGGGCTGCCTCCCTGAGGGGAAGTCTTCTTTGGTGGTGGGGGAGGAGGGTTGGCGGCTGGCGGCTGTCCCAGTGGGACCGGGGGAGCGGGGAGAGGAGGAACAGAGGCCCGCTCCTTCTCCTGGATCTGCTGAGGGATGGGCTTGTTCCCCTGGGAGTACAGGTCCAGGATCTGGTGGCAAATGTCTGGAAGACAAGGACATGTTTGACATTGAGACAAGTCAGGAAACAAGATGGGGGGGGGGGGGAAGAAGTGATACGGCTTTATGATGAATACCTTCAAGCAGCTCCACTGGGACGTCCTGGACAAACTGCTCCCACCAGCGGCGAGACGATTGTTTGGCCGTCCACTCCTGGATGTCAAACTTACAAAGACGGCCAGCCAGGTACATGACAGCTACAGCGATAATCTCTGGCTCCCACTGCAGAGACAGCATGGTGCACAGGCTGCAGGGACACAGGAAATATACACACAGCCTTTTCTCAATTATTTAAAATATAAGGAATCTATTCTCTATTTTTTATCCTGATCCTTAAAGGACATAGAAATTTTCATTAATCCATCTTTATCAATATTATCATGAAATGAATTGTTCAAATAAGTTTGTGTTATTTTCTGGTTAGAGACCAACAGGAATGTGGGCAGCAATATGCAGAATATATGGATCTGCAACTAAAGGTACAGACTTCAGCGTCAGGAAAGCAAAGAGATACTAAATAAATAAATGCTTTCAAGATTAATAATCAGAATCAGAATCGGGTTTTGGTGCTAAACAATTAACAAGGAAATAACGCAGAACTAGCAATAACTTAAATAATACAGTATAAGAAGCTATTAAAATATATAAAATAAGCCAGTTAAGAGTTTGATTACGAATTGCTCACCTGTCATTGACAAAGGTCCATGCCATCTGCAGCACCTTGCACACTTTATTCTTCTCACCTTTAACAAGAAGAAAAAGATCCATAAGCTTTCCAGATTCCTTAAACTATGAAGTATTAAAACCCCGCGTGCGGCTCTTATCCCATCTCACCTTTCAGCTGCTTGACGTAGCGCAGCAGGAACATGTAAGGGTGCTCCACCTGCAGGTCAAATTTGATCGTCTGCAGCAAAATTCTCTCCAGCACCATGACCTCTTCCTGTAGGAATAGATAGCTTGATTATCCCTGATGGTGAGATACAAGATTCTGTTCATTTGTCCTTTTCCTTATGTATCTGCACACATTAAAAAGACTAAATGGTTTTCTCCCAGCCCCGAGCAGTGTGACAGAAAGAAAAGTAAAAAATAATTTAAATCAAAAAGAGCAGACAAGAAATAAAACACGATGCAGCATACAGTTAGCACCACAGCCATTCAATGAGTGTCTAAAGTGATTTAAAGGCCAAGTGCAGCTTGTGTGCCTCTGATACTGATTAGTGTGACAGGGGAGGGGGGGACACAGTTTGTGAATGACCCTGACAGCCTGTGGAAAACAACTGTTGAGCATTGTCAAGGCGAGGCAGAGGGGACACTAGGTAAGACAAGAACTTTCCACCTCGCAGAGTGTATTCCACCTCTCTCGCACTTTAAAAGTGAAGATGTGAGAGCACTGCCATCACGTCTATGATGCAAACACTAAACTCTAAAAGTTAACAACTGCATGCATCCTGTAATCATTTAATAAAACGTTGTCTTAAAACAAACAGAATGTAAAAATATACATTTAAAAAAATGTGATATCTTGCTATTATATCATCTTTCCAATTTGATCCAACTACCCAAAGAGAAGGTAATAAACACACATTAAGTTGATCTTAATCTAAGTATTTTTTTCTCAGTTGGATGAGAAAATAAGCGTGTGCTACTTGTCCTTTTTCTGAACAAATTGTGTACTTCCATCACATTGAAAGTTAGTTGGAGACACGTCTAGTGTGAGCTTGGTTACTTTGCACTCAGTCAATGAAAAGTGAAAGTTGTCAGTCAGGAGGTGAAATCCTGATGTTTGTGAGAGCAGTTCAACAACAATTAACACTGCTAAACATTTTCCATCATGTTTTTTTCTAACTATCTCTGCATGAGATCCCAGGGCTCTGTAAAGCAGGTTTATTAAATATTGGGTTTTCTTATCATTTACCTTACAATCACCACTTCACACAGGGAAACTGTCTAAACACAGAGGAAAAATAAAAGGCATCGCACCTTCGGATCGTCTCCAAACTGGGCAAACTGCACGTCATTTAATAAGCTGCGAGCGGTTTTGATGATGTCTTTACACTTCTTTGGGGTTTCTTCCACTTTCCCCGCCAGGAACAGACAGCAAGCACCCGTCACCTGTAAGACACAAATCCAACCATCAGCCCCACACGACTAATCCATTCCAAGGAACAGGAAAACGCGAGGATATCCGTCCACTGAACTTACATATCTGGGGAACTGCTTGAAAGAGTGGAACATGTAGAAACGGTGGAAATATATGATGCCAGTTGCGAGTGTGTCATAGTGTCTGATGACAGTCAAGGAAATCCTGAGAACTGTTTACACTTATTTACTAAATTAATTCTTAAGATATCAGCAGCTATGGAAAATAAAATGACTTCACTTTCACCGATCATCTATGACCATTACATGCAGTAACCGACTGGTGGTCTTATTCACATGTACATGGATAAAACAGAGTGGTACTATAAGTGGGGCATTCTTCTCTCTCTATATTTTTCATTAGGATAAAATGAAAATGTAATGATTTGTTTACTGATGCTAAACCCAGTGTTCAGATATATCAATCTATTAAGGATACAGGCCAAGTCTGGTCCCCACATCGAAAATGAAGCGCGCTCCTTCTCTCCGATACCGAGCCTCTGTGCCAGGATCCAGGCCCTCTGACTGAGAGGGCGTGTGGGCCAAATCCTTCTTGTCCCAGTACCAGCACGGCTTGATGTGGTCCAGCATCCCTTGGTTGGTCATTGAGTAATTCTCCTTGGAGTCCTTCATTGGCTGAGGAGAGGCGACAGAGGATGGACCTGCTGTGCTGGGCTGTTTAGATACAAAGCAACGACAACTCAAATGAAAGTTATTCTCAATTACTGTTAAATATAATAGCAGCATCACAGCCTGATGCAGTGGTTACCTGATGCAGTGGTTACCTGATGCAGTGGTCACCTGATGCAGTGGCTACCTGATGCAGTGGTCACCTGATGCAGTGGTTTATTCGACCAACTGTCAGATAGTCTGACTCTGTAGTTCACATTTGGTCGTTTCAAATAAAAGCTTGCGGTGATGCGATGTCAAATTCAGTTCTCTTGCTTAAGACTCAAAGGGGAGAGTTCAAATAAAGGGTAACTGGTGACAACTCAGAAAACTTGAGCCACACGTAATAT
The DNA here is from genome assembly GCF_963930695.1 of Labrus bergylta. Taxonomy (NCBI): domain Eukaryota; kingdom Metazoa; phylum Chordata; class Actinopteri; order Labriformes; family Labridae; genus Labrus; species Labrus bergylta. Next base: position 20,346,404 of record NC_089209.1, on the reverse strand, counting down.
CTTAACGTAGCAACTATGACAACGTTAATCTGCAAACCATGGTGGAGAGATGGGTCAGTTTGCCCAACAATACTTTCCCCATGTCAGGTTTCTGACGAGGTCACAACGTAACAGAAGAGGGTGTACTTGTTTTACGCAGAACATTAATATCAGCCTTACATATATTATCATTATTATCAATGTTAAAGAGAATCTGAGAGCAGCTCAACTTCAACTTCTATAATGATCATAATCAGTCCTCCCCGTTTCATGATTGTGACAGGGGCTAACGTTGATATTAGACTGATCAGTATATTATCATACTTAGCTTTTTCTGCTAATACCACACATACCTTTACCATTATTACTGGCATCGTTGCTAAATCTATTTTATTCATCGTTGCTCATTCTCCCTCTATCCCCTCCCACTACAGTTTCAGCAGATGGCTGTTCATCATGAGTCTGGTTTCCTGACTCTTAAAGGAAGTTGAAACTGAAACTTAAGAACTCGGTCGACTTTAAAACCATTCAAATCATGCACAAAGTTAAAAAATGATCAGATACCGAACAGTATCCAAAGGTTTTTTCAGCAGAGGGACAGTAAACACAATCTCAGAAGAATGTTAAAAAAACAAAACAGCAATAAGGACCAACATGAAACTACACTGTATTACAGCGAAGGGTGTTAATTTATAGAACAGCTGCAGTGATGAAATGAAAACATGGAAAACATTAACACAGTTTAAACACATTTTCAAGAATAACATATTTAACAAATATAAAATTGAGCAGTCAATGGGAAAAATTGAATCAATATGAGTTGTAAGGTCTGTACCGTCTACCAGTTAATGTGTGTAATACATTATACCTGTTGCTTTTGTTACTTCATTATCTGTATTATTCAACTTTATTTTTTAAAGCTTAGTCTTGGATTCATTTATTAAGCTAAAAAGATAAAAAGGGGTAGGACGTGATAAGTTATTTAACTTCATCCTACACCATTTTTGAATATGGACTAGTTAAGGAAAAATAATCAAGCCACTGCAGAAAGTATGCTTTGATTGCTGTTTGCTTTGTTTGTAATGTATATTTTTATTTTATTTTTAAAACATGTTCGAAATTAAAAATAAATAAATAAATGAATGAAAAGTGTTTTCTTTTGCAGCTGTAACTTTATAACACCTTGCTGTGCTAGTGATGGATTAATGACTGGGTCTTTGTAAAGTACTATAACAAAGAGTACGTCATGTGTCTTGAGATTAGATGTGTTATATAAATAAAGTTTGATTGATTGAACGTACAGACACTTAATATCTGCACAGCCCACCCTGTCACTTCATTAAGTACAGAGCATGCTCTCACTACATGACATTATGAACATTGAATATGGGGCATGGTTAAAACACAAGTATGGATATATAAAAAAACGAGGAAGGTTTGAGGAACATGAAGAAACATATTTAATAATATGAAGCCAAGAGAGTAAGCTCTTAAAGTTACCGCCATGAAGCTAACGTTGCCAAATAACCGCAAACGCGAGGATATTATTGTGTTGTATAACTCTGAGGTAAGATCAATGTAAACACTCTGAACGAATTAGTTTGTATGTTTGAGCCCAGGTGGTCAGAGTTACCGAGCAGACAGGTGAGCCTCTGTTAGCAGCTTTGGTTAGCTCGACTCGAGGTCTGACGTAGTCCAAACTCACACCTATCATCTATCCGTCTGTCTGTAATGAAACACAACTCTTACCTTTAACATGAAGCCGATACAATAAATACACCAACACGGACAGTCGAGGTCTTAATCCGCAGTTATTCACCATGAGTTGGCTAAAAAGTGATAACCAACAATCTCCATTGTAACAAGGGCACCGCCATTTTGGCGTACGTCACAGAGACTGTTGATGCAGACGTCATTACGCTAGCCTTTGACGCACGTGTGCTGTGGTTTCATGTTAGTTATATCTTTTCTCGCTGTGGTTAATTTGTTCAAAGCTTAAAAGTTATTCTCATGCTACAGGAAAATGTCACTTAAAAACAGCCACTGACATTTTTTTTTAAATTTTGCTGTAACATGTTATTTCAGATTATATCCACTAGAGGGAGACAAAGAACAACACATGGACTCACAGGGTCACTATACACATTTTTACATCCAATATTGTTGACCAGATGACTCACTAGAAATTAATATGATCTCTCCTGAAAACGTTATTCTTTTCTGATCATTGCTTTAAAGTGCAGATCAGATAAAAGAAATGTAAAAAAAAAAAATTATTCACATGATGAATGATGCACTTTATAATGGGTTTTGAAGCCTACCTGTTTCTGTTTAAAAAGACTGCTGTTCTGCGCACAGACTGCAGGCCTGTATTTTACTCAAATGGTTTCAGCACTGAGGCCAGTGCATATATATTTATTCCCCCTTCATAAATAGAAAAAGATAATTATTGCCATCCCCTTAATACAATTTTGGATGGTAATTTGTGAGGGGTGCACAATTTTATAAAACAAAAATAATGATTTAAAATACCAGAACAAACACAAAAGGCAGATAGCTGGATTATCTCTGATGGTTAGATCACTGCACACCAAGCAGAGGGGACACAGCACTTGTTCACTTGGCAGGATATCAACTTTCCACCTTGCAGAATGTTTTTCATCCCTCCCACACTTTAAACGTGAAGAATTAAGAGCGTTGACATCACGTCTATGATATCAACTGTTAACTCTAAAAGTGAATCACTGCATTCAGTAGTAAGCAAACACAAAAGGCAAAACACCCCAAAGATAACTGGATTGGGAGACGTTTTATTTCATCTGGTGAAAAATGATTTGAGAACCGATGTTATGTGATGTGTTTGTTAATGGGTGAAGATATTAATACAAGAAATGAAATCAGTCATAAAATCTGTTTGTTTGTTCTTTAATTAACAAACCAGGCCTCTTGTTTAATATAAGAGCTACATGTATTTTCATTTGTCTCCATTAAAAAAACAATAATAATAATAATAACAGTAAGATGCAGGATATAAAAAAATGAAAAGAAAACCTGCTGGAGTTACACAACAAGGTTACAATGCTGAGCAGCTGAATCTGACATTTAAAAAAAAGGAAATGATCACTAGATAAAGCAAAATAATTTGTTTTCTCACTGAGTCATCTAAATTAATTTGAACACCTCATCCTCATCACCTTTGTCTGAATTATATGTTTCAGCGTATAAGAGCAGCCTACATCTGAGTAACATCGTGTGCCCTCTTAGTTCCCCTGCCAGCATCACTTCTGAGAAAAGCCAGCATTGAATCATTTACCGCGTCCAAATTAAAATTTGGAATCTGCATGCATTATATATTCACCCGTGCTCGGACAAATCCTCTTAACTGCTGGAGAAATTGTCAGGATGTGTCCTGTAGAAAAGTAAGAGCCTTGTCTCGTTGTATTGCCCGTAGCAAGGGAGCATCTCAATCTGTCACTCAAGTCCACACACACACACACACACGCACACAGTCATACACACACACTACAGTAAATCAGCTTATGAATAATATATACTTGTACTTTCTTTATTAATATTAAACATTGCATAATGAAGCACAGACTATAAGCAAATCCCAGAGCAATATTCATATTACCATGAGCTGTCCTGGAGTGGACCTCTCATTGTTTGTGTCAGTCCTTTTGTGGTTAAACACATCAAAACGCCAGTCTTGGCGGACTTTTACACTTAACCTCCAGTGCACAAAAAACATACTCTTATTTTATTTCATTTATATGCAGAATATTGGTCTATTTTAAGATACAATTGTTCTATTCTTCAGAGATGGGAGGGACATAAAGAATAAATGATAAAAAGATGTGACAAAGGTTGTGACCCAGAATCAAAGTTCCTTGTGCTTTTGTCTACTGATGTGCAACATCGTCTCATGACTTCACAGAAATTATAAGAGTTCAGAAGCTACTGAACTCCTGGGTCATTTTTTGGGGGAAAGTTGTAACATGGACAAAGCTTTCATCTCAGCATGTCCTCATCTCTTGTGTAGGCATTGCCCTGCGGTGCGTTCAGGGGATCTCCAGAGCGACGCTGGCACTTTACCACGCGTGCTTGTCTCCTCAGAGGCAACACTTTGGACTTAAAACCTTTCCTGTGTCCACAAGCACGGTGTTTGTGGTATACTGGCCTTGTGCAACCCAGCTTAAACTGCCTTTGCCCGCAGCCTGCAGATACAAGCTATAATGGAGACATTGATGTATTATTGAGAAACCCATGGGTGAGGATCAAGGAGCTGCTTGCAGGCAGCAGGGAGCACAATGTGTGTGTGTGTGTGTGTGTGTGTGTGTTTGAACTCAGGATAATGCTTTCCTTCAGCATCCGACGTGTCCACGACTTGCTGTTGCTCTCTTGGCCCCCTTTTGCAGAAAAAAAAGAAGACATTTCATGTAATATCACATAGCGAATTTATGCTCTCCAGTCAAAGCAATATGCTTGACAACATGCTGGCCCTGTGTGTGTACAAGATAGCTGTTGTGTGTAGTGTTTCCATGTGGAGTCTGCTGAGGTTATGTCTACTTGAGCCAGAGCTGAGATGACATTTCATTTATATAAATAATTACTGTCCTGAAAGTCCCCTAGGCCTGCCCCGAAGCAATCAAACTTCTAATGCTCTTAAAATTGCCCAACATGTTTTATTAATGGCAGACTATAAAATGCATATAGCTGCACACTTCTCTGCTGATCCACCAGGAAACAGTGTGGACTTTAAATGGTCGTATTAGGCTGTGTATTTTTATTCAACAATGTATTTCACTCAAATTATAGCACAGCGCAGGTTTGAATTGTATGCTAAGGTGAAAAAAGGAACTTAGTCGTGTTCTTATCTGAGCTATGGCTTGTACAAAGCACTTAACTGTGCACACACAAATGAATACAGTGAATTATGTGCCGAATGATTGCCCATTAGAGCCATTAATTGCCTCTGAGTGAACCTGATCCGCTCTTCAAGGACTCTCTTAGACTCTGAATTGTATAAATGGCAAATTAAGGAGGCTTCATTCTAAAAATAAGAGTAAAACAGTGTAAGTCTGCCTGTGTGTGTGTGTGTGTGTGTGTGTGTGTGTGTGTGTGTGTGTGTGTGTGTGTGTGTGTGTGTGTGTAAGGTATCATCCTCTGAACAGTTTGTTATGTCTCCTGACTGTGCCAACAGAGGGTACTGTTGCCTCACAACATGTTTAAATGATCCAACAACAAAGATGCAGCCTGCTGTTTTAACCATCTGATTTAATGTGAGTAAAAAGGTGTGTGTAATATATAGGAGTGTTATCTGGTCATTTAAAAGTCCAGAATGTCACAATAACATTATAGGTTCTGTCCAAATTATAGGTGACCTTTAACCCTGATTGACAGATATGTTCTCTACAATCTGATAGGTGTGTGTGGTCCTGACGTTAAAGGTATTTAAAACGTGTTATTTCTTGTATTCTAAAAGGGGGGGAAAAAAAGTTTCAATAATATGATTTAAAAATAAAAATGGGGGGGGGGCATGGAATGGAAAAACAAGATACCAAAGGAAACAATGTTTTTTTAGGTGCTGGTCAGACCAGCAAAGTGGTTAAAAGTGAGTGTAAGAAAAGGAATTTGGCTGCACGAGAATGTGACACATGTAAGCAACTGCTGATAAGTTATCGACACTTTAGTGTGTGGAGGAGCCACGCGCAGAGCTCCGGGGAGCCTCCAGTGTCCGCGTGCTGACCGCTGGCTTCTTCCCCATGCTTGTTGTGTCTGACGCGTAAACGTCACGGACGCACTTGAACTTGAATCCAATCCGACTTACGGAGGCAACCCCAACCACACACACCCACGCTCACACAAAACACTGGCAGCAGAGCATACACACACACACACACACACACACACACAGAGACACATAAACGCGGGGTCCTCCCTAACAGAGCCTCTTTCATCGTGTGAGTCAACAAGAAGTAGCCTCGACATTGGAGGAAACTAGGAAACATTGGACCTCTGCTTGTTGGAAGAGAAGGAGGAGGAGGTGTCTTGTCTGCCCGCCTGCTCCCTCTCTCTCACCCCCTTTCTCTCTCTCTCTCTCGTTCTCTCTCTCTCAATCAGCGAGGCTACTGCCACTAGAGCCAAGAGTTGCCGTTCCGCGCACCGATGCCAAAACGCACAGGAGGAGTCAGTGCCAAAGGGTCATTTTAGCGCACCACTGCTGAAATGGAAGGACTGTAGGGAATCCTAGAATATACAGCAGCAGTTTGACCCCTGATGATATAATCATATCATTAGAATAAAGGAAGGGAGAGGAGTCAAATAAGAGCCAGAATCACCGGGGGAGCCACCGCGGTCGCTGCAGAGGTGGGCAGTCTAGGATTTTTATCCGCAAAAGGTCATTGCAAACAAAAAAATACCTGAGCATTTATCAGCACATCGGCCACTACTGCACCCTAAAACTCAACTTTGGCTTCCTCAATCCAGGTGTTGATTCCTAAGCAGACGCTGCCTGCAGGACACTGTGGAGAGACTGCTCTTCCATCCTTATTGCGCGCCTGTCCGGCTCCTCACTCACCTTCCCACGCGCACGTCAAAGTTGCAGCTAAAGACTGTGAACAGCTGGGGAATTAGGAAAAAAGGAAAGTTGGTCTCTTGTGATTCAAAAGGGAACCGACACCACGGTCCAAGCCGACTCCAAGTGCCGTTCACCGGGCGATGCCAGAGTAAATGCCGGGGCAATGTCCCGCCGCAAGCAGGTGAACCCGCAGCACTTATCACTGACGCACAGGGAGACAATACAAGGTGAGTCTCTGCCTGCAACACTTTTTAATCGATTCCGTTGATCAATTTAACAAGTTATAGTTTATCATTACTATTCATTCTTATTTTCATTTATTAGTTTAGGAATGATTCAAATCGTATACTCGTGTTTTTAATCTTTAACATTTGCCGGACAAGGAAGCCAATTACCGACAATAACTTTGATATGTAACAATAAATTAGTGACAACACACGTGCACACGAAAGAAAGAACGGTACTATGCCATTTTTTAAAAGATTCCTATTTGAATTAATTTGAGTAACTCAGTGGGTTATTAATTCATATTAAACACTTTTACAAATACACATCATTAGGCTACAATTTAGTTTGAATTTTAAATGCAAATTTGCAAGTTTGCTTAACTTAACTTTAACAGATGATCTTTTACAACTATTTTGAGGACTTTTTTTTCAAAGTGTGTGTCTGTGTCTGAGTGTTTCCATGTGCACGCACGAGCGTGTTGCGCGTGAGTGCAGAATCCAACATTTTATCATAACACAATTTTCCAACATATTGCAACATGTGGTATTGTGTTTATACTTTACGTGTTCTTTGTTAAGCATTTTACTGATGTATATTTACAGTGTTTTCTTATTTTCTGCACACTTAATTTAACGTTTATTTTGATTTAAATAATATTTCGCTTTTGATCTCAATCTGTCAATCACACGCACATGAACACACTCATACACACACAATCACACACACTAAGACAAACACACACAGAGTTTAAAATAAAATTTCCCTGGCACATAATGGCCTATCTGAACTTCGTGGTAACATTCAGACACATGACAACAAATGACAAAAATCAAATTGTGCAAAAAAACAACCGAGTTCAATTGCAGGAAAAGAAAAACAAACACACACCACACACAAACCACCATCAACCTAAACTTTATTCATACAATATTTTAACACACATGCTCGTAACTTATTTTCAGATTTCCAGAGCTGCGACCAAAAATTGTGATGAAATTGCGCAGATTAAATCTGAGACAGGAATCTGTTTTTTTCGTGGGCATATGATTAAAAATAATCCAATTTCAAATCAATTATATCAATCTAACCTTCATCTCCCAGCGCTCCCTGCTTTGCCTAAATCCAATTTCATAGGGGCCTAATCTGGGTAATTCATTGCAGAAGTTCATGATGTAATCTTTGGCCAATCTGGTTTGTGTTGAAAGGGCTCCGGCGCATTCCGTCCCACCCGACACGTTTGGCATTTAGACTTATCATTTATCCCATTCACTTTGTCTCTGCTTCATGGCCCTGGCGTTTCTTCTGTTGAGTTCAAATAATTACGGTAATTCCAGACGTAAAGAGCAATCTGAAATCTAAATGTTTGCTTCAAGAAGAGTTTTAGTTTTTTTTCTTTAGTTTAATTTTCCTGAGTTGGATCCTCAGCAGACTTTAGCCACATGACAAAGATCGATCCAGTTTGAATATTGATCTGACAGTTTATCCTCTGCTGGCACTGTCACTTCATTGAAGTGGAGACCGACTTCATCCCTCACAATTCATTTTCAACCGTGCACACACAAAAAAATCCTCGGGCATGTGTGCTCATTTTTAACGTTTACCTGCAAGAAATATGATAATAACCTAATATTTGTAACCTCAAGCATATTTTCATTTGTCTTCACAGCATTGGTAGAAATTTGGACTAAATGTTGAATATTTGCCTCTCCCCCTTCCAGTCATGGGTCACTGTTTTTTTTTTTTTTTTTTTACATCTTTTTTTTTTTCATAGTACTTGCACAGACCCTCCCAGCACCTGCTGTGCAGTCAGCATATTCTTCAACCTGTGGTGCTGAATGTAGATCCTTGCATAATTAGACTGATAATTAGGTTTAACAGATTCAATTTAATTTCTTAGTTCCTTGTTTAAGCTTCAGACGTCTCATGCATACATTTGTTTCTATCTGAAGCTTCTAAGGACTAGTCATATAAAACTTTATGAGCATTTCTGACCAGTTTTAAATGACACCTTGAATTGACATATTTGCAAAAGCTGACAAATGTTTGGTGCTGTTGAATTTGGTCTTGCAGAGGTCAATACTGTTATGAAACGGCTATTAGAGCAACTACAGTAAGGTGCCATAAAGCAGGGCCATCTGGGCCTGAATCTGGTCCTACCTGTTCTCTCACATGATACACACTGTCTTCTGTTTGATGAACTGTGGCCTTGAGCAGTGACAATGACCTGAGAGGCACAAGTGCAAAATTAAGGAAGGACTAAACCTGCAGGTGTTTTTTTGTTTTTATCTTTGTGATGCATTCAAGGAAGTCAAATTAATTGCAAAAAAAACAGATTCTTAACAGAAAAGCAACAAAAGAAGCAATTGCATATTTTCTTTATCTCCCATTGTTCTCTCTCTCCCTGCAAGAACAATGTGTGTGAACTTGTATTTGCATGAAGCACCTTTTCTGTTTGCCATCTGTACAGGACATCTTAATAACGATACCGCATCAGGGGCTGTGATAGATGGATGGAAGACTTTTAATGTACCCATCATTCAGTGTGAGGAGGCTGTGTGTCGCTGTGGGCTGTTTCCTTAATAAGCTGGGTGGGTCTGAGGAGGACCAGGATCCCACCTCAGGCTGGAGGATCTGAGGAGTGCTGGGGGAAAACCAAACTCTAATTTGATTGAATCAACATAAGAGGAGAGCTTTGCAAATGTACAGAGGACATTTTAGAAATTCAGAAAGAAAAAGGCACCAAGCGGACTTTCTTGTTTGTCCCTTTTTAATTTGGTGTTACTCTGTAAATAGGTTGTGTAACATGCCAGTGTCATTTTGAGTGTCAAGATCTCCTTACACAACTAATAATCTGCATGAGTGCCAGCATATATCAGCCACATGTCAGACAAGGGGTTACTCAGTTCAACTAAACACAGCCTGGTGCCCTGCAGCCATGGGCTTATAGGTCACACGGTTGTTAGGTGAACAGAGAACCTGAATATCAGCATATTTCTGGACAGGCTTTCTGTGGAAGACTATGTACTGGAAATCGACTTGCAGGGCCAGACATCAAGAGGGACACACAAGTGACTGTAACAGCAGTGAATGAACACAACGCTCAAGTATGCACCAAAGAAAGCAGGCACTCACACAAAGACCCGGTTAAAATTGCACGTATCACCTTGAAAATGCATCAACAGACTCGCTTATCACATGTAACAAGCTTGTTTTGACCTTCAGTTTGGTGTTCATCCTTTTGTTTAATTAAGACTCCTGCAGGCAAACATCCCCTCAAGGCTTTTTAAACTCTTTCTGTAAATGATGAAGCTTCAACGACGAAGAAATCTATTCGTATATATCCTTATGAATCACTCACACATTAATGTAGCACCTAGAGTGTCGAGTTTCACAGGCCTCCCTTGTCTGACCTGGCGTTTTTTTGTAATCAGGATCACTAATACACAGGATTGTTTTCTGCCATCCAGCCATGGAAACGCCTCGCCATAACTGTTTACTCTCAGAATTGGCATGCTACTTGTGAAACAGTTAATGTTTTCCCCTTTATTCACACCATATGGCTGTCAAATGCTGGGGGAGAGAACCAACCGTACGCACTGCAACAGCACAGTAAATATTCACACACACACTCACATTGTGGTAACCGGATGATAATCTCACAGGAGATGATTGGTGAGCGATTTATGATTTACAGCGCAGCGTTGCTGTTTGTTCTCAGCTTCTCTTTCCATTTTGCAATATTATTGAACACATTTAATCAATTTTGCAATGCTATAAAGCTCCTCTATTATTATTATATCTTCTAAAATTGTTTGGCAAATTTTGATTTATATCTCCAAATGTCATGCCTCATGGCTCGCAAGTCATTTACTACGATTTAGTGACAAGTCGCAGTCAGCAGCAGAGCCGTATTTTGCTCACTTTCAGCCTGATAATCTAAGATTTATGATAAGAAATGTGACTGCTACAGATTAAATGGTGATAAGATAATGAAACACACAGGCCTGGCCTTACACAACCGAACTGTTGCAGCTCTGCTTGGCAATCACAGGCAAGACAAAAACAGGGATAGGCTAAGCGAGGCCGCTTGTTGTTTGAATTTTTGATTGCAACCATCTGCAACGTTGCTGGTGTCATTTATTTTCAATGACAGCGTGAATCTTACCCGACTTTCCCTGTGGGGTTTACACACATGTGTGTGTGTGTGTGTGTGTGTGTGTGTGTGTGTGTGTGTGTGTCTGTTTTAACTCAGCAAATGGAAGGAGAAAACAAAGAAAGGGAGACAGGTCTGAACCCATACAGGATGGTCGACTGTCATACAAATGCCCCTGGCCTTACTCTGCCTCCACCAGCAGAACAGAGTGTGCAGCTGGTATTAAAATGTTGTGTGAGGTCAGGACTCCAACGGAAAATAGTTTCACGGTTTCTGTTGAACGGCGCTCACGAGAATCTAATCAAATCTGCATCACTGAATAAAAACAAATGTTTCAAATCCAAGCTGAATTACATTTCCTCCGCTTGTAACTCCTCTTAGGAAAGAGGGGGACTTGTTAAACTATGTTATGAATTTTATTTCTGCTTTCACCTTTCCCTGAGGCAACAACGCAAACAAGAAAAAGTCATCAAGTTTACGAGAGCGTTTAAGGACCAACACAATAATTAGGCATTAGCAGGAGAGGACTTAAGAGGAACCGCATACATGCATCTTTGCATGCTATACCCACCTTTCTTTTTTTTATCCTGCTGCAACTGTGAAAAACACTGACATAGAGGACACATTTACTGGATTAAACACCAATGTTAATTGTAAAATTATAATGCAGCCTTATACCTGTGGTGCAAACATTTCGAAATTTTAAAGTACAAAAAAAAAAAATCCTTGGAAATGCAACAATTCTTCTCCTCTCACAAAATAGCTTCTTCTTTGAGAACTTTTTGTGCAGACTTTTCAATATATTTTTCCACCTTTTTTTAAGCACTAATGGAAATATTGGTGAAAGAGGCTCATTGTCTTCCCCTCTGTCTCCCATCTGGTACACATTGTGCAGCAGCAGCAGCAGCAGCAGTGGAGTGACTGACTGACTCTCTCCTCATCAAACTGATAGGGGGTGCTCTAAGGCTGCCTGACTTAACTTGCACTTGATAAGGCAGAGTAGCAGGACTGTCATTGGGTGACTAAAACTCCCTGAATGTGTGTGTGAGAGAGAGGAATAAAGTATGTGCGGTATCGCGTTAGACAGCTGGGTTTCATTGCTATCATCACGCCTTCTCCTCGATGGCATGTTTGACAGTGTGTCTGCTATGCTCCCTTACCTATCAAGCATGTTCCTCTCACATACGAGTTTATACAGAGGAATTAGACACTGTCTGTCACGATGATAGGCCACATTAGAGTGTTTTTCTTTCATGTGTATGTTTCCATTTCACTCTGTTTGTGTCCACAGTAGTTTTTTTCTTCTTCTCTTTTTCTCCCCCTCCTCTGGAAGAATTCCATGTTCAGTTCCTTCTTGCACCTGTGTTGTTCTCACACAGGTAAGCCTCAGGAAAGACGAGGGAGCGAGCGGGTTTTTTCAGAAAGGGGTGCGGTTGTTAGAAGATGTCCGACTGATATTTGAGTGGCATAGTGACAGTGCCAACGCCTGCTAATTTACAGCCTTCTGGCCCCAGGCCGTGTTACTTAACTAGAGGCTAACGAACAGGCCCTACTTTATCTGTCTGTGCAGGGAGAAAGTTAAGTTCAAATTCCCAGGTGTCTGTCATCTTGATTTACAAAACATTAAGATCCGGGTCTTTTGCCACCTTTCTTGTTTGTTTGGTTTGAAGTTTGAAACAAGAGTGCTACATTTTAAGCAAAGAATAGTCTGGCATTTATATGCATTTATTGATATGCATTGCACATATACATGTATGCATGCATGTGCACGGTTACACAGCCTGTGTGAACACACTGGAACATTGCTCCATGTGAATTATGGTCGCAAGCTGTGAACTGTAGGTAAATATGTGTTTGTGTTCCTTCTTTGCCGCCAAAGATTATGAGATGGAAATTATTTGGCAGGCATCCAGGAACCCATCTCCATTTAGAGAAAAGATATTTGGCGTTGGATCATCACTCCAGGGCGAAGTGAGTGGACTGGAACGTGTGTGTGCGTGGGAGGGAGGGTGGGTGCATGGTTGGGTAGAGTAAGGGGGTGATTCATAGTTGCAAAAGAATATTTGAAATAATAAAAAAATTCGGGAAAACTGTGCATCATATTCAGCCTGATCTCTACCCGAGTCTAACGGTTAAGACTGGGATTTTTAGAGGAGTAACACCTCCCTGGGAGATAAGAGAGTTAAGGATCTTTGTCTGATAACTACACACCGACACTCCGGCTGCGCACACAGCAGCACACACACTCTTTGTCTAATCTTGCAATTATTAGGGTGTCATGTTTGAGAAAAAAAATAAAGGAGGCAAAAAAGGGAGGGGTGGGTGCAGAGACAGGCAGGCGCTGCTATGCTCCTCTTCCAGGCATCAACACCTCTCCCCGGGTACCCGCTCACTCAGACGCCCCCTTAAAGCCTCTGGAGCTTCAGGTTTCCTCCAGGACATGTCTTCATACTGGTACATCAGGGTGGTTTTAGAAAAAAAGAAGGAGCTTGTGCATGAGGGATTTACGTTAAGCTGAGGGAGTCAGTGTGTGCCATAGGGGACGAGCTGGGGGGAAGAGTGTGTAATGGTTATTAATGACCGTGTCAGATCTGTGAAGAATGAGATTTACTCTCTTAACAGGACCTCGGGTTTGGCTTTATAGATTTTCTGTCTGTGGAGAATACAGTGTTCGAACTCACCTGCTCCATTCATGCACACACACACACACACGCACACACACACGCACACACACACACACACGCACACACACACACACACACACACACACACACACACACACACATTTCTTCTTCTTCTTTTTCTCTCATTTTCTTTTTCTTTTCTATGCCTTATTCTGTGATCCGCACAAACATGCACACACAGACACACTTATGTTGGTGGATGTGGCCTCCGCTAGGCAACACTTTGTTCTGCACAAGCCGGGGCTCCCACGTGGTGAAGGCAGCCATCTAACTGTGACAGCTCAGTGCAGCAAAGGCCCTCACAGGAAACCCAGCCTGCACCATGAGATGAATAGCTTCCTGGCCGCACACACACACACACACACACACACACACACACACACACACACACATATAAACACACACAAACGCAGACAAAAGCAGGCACTGACACACATATGATACAGTGTATCGTCCCACCCACGCAGATCTCTCACAGATTAACTGCACAGGTGTTTGTCTGGGCAAAGCAGCTTCACAGGGGCATTTTTTTATGCCAAGAAAGTGCGAATGTTATGATCATCACATGTGGGACGAGGACGGGGGGGGGGGGGGGGGGGGGGGGGGGGTCAGCTTTTATCCAGTAACATAATCAGGAATAACTTAACCTAGATGTATGTTGTTTTATTTCTGCGTGTGTTTCTATAAAAAGCAACCAAATTGATTTTCTCCACATCTCTTCCTTCCTGCAGCTGCTGAAGCCAATCATGATTCAGGTGCTGGATCTTCATCTCCACAGCTGTCCACTCCCAGCCCGCAGAGGTTGGGGCCAGGGGAGCATGACCTCCTGACCTGCGGCCAATGCCAAACCAACTTCCCCCTGGGCGACATCCTGGTCTTCATCGAGCACAAGCGCCGTCTGTGCCGTGGGCCAGGGAGCAGACCCGGGACCTTCTTGAAACCCGGGGAAAGTGGCGGTGTGGCAGGCATCGAGATCTCTCCCAGGATCCGGACGCTGGAGCTGGGCAGAGGGTCCATTCCAGTGGAGGTGGGCATCCAGGTGACCCCCGGCGGCGAGGAGCATGAGGAGAGGAGGATGACGCCTGCGAGGGGAATCTGTCCCAAACAAGAAAGAGGAGGTACGGAGACAGACACACAAACGTAAAGATTTAAAAGGATGGAAGAAGCAGCTCAAGTCTTAACACTGTTTTGAGTGGTGCTCTCATGGCAAAACACACATGCACACACACACATACACACACAAAAACTCACACACCTCTCTCACCTGTCCAAGACAGATAGCTGTCTTTAAAGAATCCCAGCTGCTTGTTATTTTGACAGTGGCCTTCAGGAGGGATTAATGTAGCCTGGGATGATTTCATTAGAGTCAGTGAGAGCTGTGTGCGTCTATTCTGCTCCGTAAAAGTAAAACATCACACACTCACACACAAACCCACAAACCCACACGCACACACGCACACACACACACACACACACACACACACACACACACACACACACACACACACACACACACACACACACACACACACACACACACACACACATAGACAAACAAACACACGCACACAGAAATACATACCAAACAAACAAACCAAAACACACTGGCAGGCCTGAAGGACTTCTTCAGCTGAAACCAATTGTGAAAGGCGAAGAAGAAGGTGATAGAGGAGCCGCCGCCCCCAGTGTGTGTGAGTGAGTGTGTATGTGAGTTTGTGTGTATTTCTTTCAGTGGCCCGTCTGTGTGCGTCACGTGTCTTAACGTTTGTAAAGAAATCCTGCAGCATGTGAAAAAAAGAGGTTAAGAAAGCTGATTAAAATTCATCTGTGTGCGTGGTGAGGAGAAGGGGATTAATAAAGCAGCAAGGCCGTTCATCTGGCTATGGGGGGGAGGTGGCTCTGTAGACTGCCAGCGCTGCAGGGAAACCAGTTCAAAGTTATCACAGGAGACAGTCACCATCACACCCAAGAGCTGGGAAGGCTATCCAGGATTACACAGACTCCAGTAGACTAAGAGGGACTCAGTTAGAGGAGGGCGAGGCTTTCATCGTGAAAGTTACCCGTCACACTAACATGTAAAGGGATTACACCCAGAGGCTGGTCACCACAGTGTCTTAAACTGGTGTTTAATAGTGCGAGCAGTAAAGGGTTAATTTCATAATGCATTATGATGTATGTTACTGCATGTAAAATAATGCAACAGTACTATTTTTCGCCGTAGGACTCTTTAAGCTGGTCTTCAAACTTTTCTTAAAGGGACAGTGTTTCAGAGACAAAGTTTAAATATTTTAACGTTGTTCATGACAGAAATTAAGCTGGTGTGAATGTATTTTGGCAGAAGTCTGCAAAGAAGTCGGCCCCTGTTCATGAATTTTGTGAGTGTGGTCATCATTTTTGTAAGTGGAAAATAATTTCACGAACCAGACATGATAGCGCAGTCGTAGTTTATATTTGAAAATAAAAGTAATGGGAAATTCAAAGAAATTTCCGACTTAATTTCTAAAGTATAAAACAAGAAATATGACATTAATTCTTTAAGCACGCAAATAATAAGGAAAAAGTTGAGACAGCACATTCTTTAAGTGATTTTAACTTCACTGTTGTATTTTCCTTTTTTTTAATTAATAATTTGGACATTAAATGAATATTAAAACCACCTTGTTGCTGCACAAAAACATGGAAGTCATTTGGAAGCTCATGCAATGAAAAAAGACTCAATTAATTTTTACACAGCACTTTGTCTGTTGGGTGGTCAGAGGAAAAACATTTAAGCAGTTAACGAGTGAGTCAGCCTGTTAGAGCGGCAGCATTTAGTCACTCACACACACACACACACACACACACACACACACACATACAGACAGACATATTGACAGTCTTATCACTAAGAGAACAGGACATGAAAGCACTCCAAGCCCCAAATGAAGGAGAGGAGGAGCGCTTTGTTCAACACATTAGATTGCCACTCAAGGCAGTCTCAAGTTTCAACCAAATTAGATTACATTATTAGGTCTAATTAAGTCCAATGTGTTAGCAGCACACACTCAAAGACACCCACGCTCACACACCCATAAGGAAATATCATCATGTTTTTTTGCAAGCATGTGGTGTTGAGGACTTTGCAGCCATAATACACATATTCTTCAGCACAGGTGAAGAAAAAAAGGACAAAATGAGTGTATGCATCATGCATAACACACACCTGCACTCACATAAGTATAAAAATGGACCATAATGCATCTCCGCGTGCATGAAATACCTAAGCTGTATTGCTGTATGCATAACGCTTAACCCTTTCCTCTCCTGGATTGTTTTTTTTTCACCTGCTTGTGTTTTATAACATCCTGTCTGCCCTCTTTGTCTGTCAGCCTCTCGCTTAAACTGCAAACATGCTGCAAGGCTAGCAGATTCAACCCCAGAAGGTGCAAACACATACACACGCACGCACGCACGCACAAACACACACACACACACACACACACACACACACACACACACACACACACACACACACACACACACACACACACACACTCAGATGCAAACATGCAAACGCTCTCACACACATTCGGAGGTGAAAAATGGCCCTTCTGTGCCCTATTTTATTTTCCTTGAGTTTCTCTTGCTGATGCATGCACTCTGCGTGTTTATGTGTGGGCTTTGTCACCGTATGTTAATATGCGTGTGTATGTGTGTGCTGTACCTTGTATGAATTTGTGTATGTGTGCAGCGTCTGTGAAGAATGACGCGTGTCACCAGGCAAGTGAGAGGTTGTCGCTAGGGGAGCGTTACCATGCTAAGACGACCCTGGCCCTGCTTTGAACCCCTCCCAGGACGGCTGGCGGCCCCCTTGGAGCACTTAAACACATCCAGCACATCCGGGCGAAGTCGCGTCATGACAACTCGTCTCTCTTCTCTCTGTGTCTGTCTCTTTCTTTCTCACTCACAAACACTTTGTATAGAGATCACACACTAAATATTTCATGAGACCATGTGAGCGACAGCGGCAAACATTTTTTTCTCTCGCTCCGTCCACCTCTGATCTTCTTTCTTTTAGCTTCTGCATCACTATTTCAGGTGAAGGTCTGTGGCTTTTTTTTTTTTTGTTGTTGTATGGGAAGCTGCTGATAAACCTTGATTCTATACCGATACTGCTATGTGAACTGAATTGGATTGACACTAGATTTATGATCAAAGAATTGAAATGAGACGCCCGCCACTTGAAAACTGTCACACCTAAATGTTGAACATTTTTGCAGGTGTGAAAGTGTGTGAAAGTGTGCAGATGTTTTTTTTTTCCAAACGTGTTAGGATCAGTTTTTGTTCTTGAGCCAATCAGCATCAAGAATGTTTTTCTTTATGTTAATGATGAGTGGTAGTTTCTGCATGAAAACATGTGGTATTACCTAAAAAAAAGTGACTAAAAGGTGAATTTAACCTCTGTACCCAAAGAGGTCAAACCTTCATGTTCGACACTTGTCACTAAATATCTGTGACATTCCAGTTCCCACACCTCACCACCGCTGTGGATTTGAAGGTGTCCCTCTCTTCTTCCCTCTCTCTCTGTTTCAGCCCCCATCTTTTTTTCCCCTCCCTTTTTGCCCCACCACCCAATGCTCCTTTAATCACCTGGCTTGCTCTCATTTCCATATTAAATAGGCTTTAATCATGAAAAGCAATCAGGCTTTTGCATATTCATACCTTCCCCTGTACGCCGGCTTCCCTGTCTCGCTCCAGTGCCAAGCAGCCAGTAATCAGTAGGCAAGCGGCGTAATGCCATAGCCCCGGCCCATCGCATGAAAACACACACACACACACACACACACACACACACACACACACACACACACACACACACACACACACACACACACACACACACACACACACACACTGTGCGTTAGAAATAACTTCACATGCTACTTACGCATTATCTCTACTCCGGGAGAGAGAGAAGAGAGAGATAGAGGGAGAAGGGTGAGAGATAAAAAAAAAGAAAGATGGCGAGACTGATCCCTGATTTGAGCTGCGAATATTTGTACAGAGGCTCAAGGAAAAGTCGATTTGCATAATGACTTTGTAGTTTTGCATTAATCACATTTGCATATGAAAATGCTTTAATTACTCCTGATGATTTTTTTTTTTAAACTTGCTTCATTTGATGTCCAAGCTCTGGGGTTGTGATTAGGGGTTACATGGTGGCAGTTGTGTAGGTGGTGTGTATACACTTTTGTGTGTGTGTGTGTGTGTGTGTGTGTGTGTGTGTTTCTGGTGCAAGTCTCTGTATGTTTATGTTCTCTTACATGAGTGTTTTGAATGCTTGCCAGGGAATTTGTCTTGTGTCTGCTGGTAGACATGAGTGTCTATTTTGTTCTATTCTCTTATTGTTTGTGTGTGTGTGTGTGTGTGTGTGTGTGTGTGTGTGTGTGCGACTGTGTTGAATTTGGCAAATATTTCCTCATTCCTCTGTTTCCTCTGTGGGTGAAAATAGAAGTACACTCCTTACTCCATAAAATACACAAACGTTTGTTTTTGATTATTACAAACTGAACTCATCTCCACCTCATGCATTTTTTGTTGTTACACTTTTGAGCTCCATTATTGAAAAGAAAAAGAGATGGACAGGATAAAGTGATGGGATGGTACTGATATTTACAGAATATATTTTAAAACTGTCACCACAGATAGACTCTGAGCTTAATGAACACTATTGTTGTGTAGAATTCCAAAAGAGGGTGATCTTTGGTGATCCATTTTTTTGTGATATTTTAAAATATGAATTAGAATAAAAAAATCTAAAAATAAACCCAGCGACAATTATTCAACATTTCTGGATTATTTTTGTTATTGCCTATTATTTCACATGCTTCTGCAGACTTTCTCTGTTTGAGCAACTATACTATCAACTTTGCTTATTTACTCCTGGTAACTCAATTTGCTGTAAAAAAAATTCTAAAATTAAATGCTTATAGATTTTTAAAAGAGAAAGCAACATGTTTCCCTAAAATAATAAAGATGAGCACATAAAAAGTGATTGGAATCCTGCAGAAATAGAAAGCGGAAGTAACTTTTACCATTAACTTCTGTAATCAATTCCCTCGTTATTTGTCTGTGCGTCTATGGGCATCTGTGTCCAAGTACCTTACTTCTGTGTGAGCATGTGCGTGTGTGTACAATTACAGTATACGTGTTCTTGCCTGTGTATGGGCCCCTAGAGTTGTTGGCTCATAACATTGTGCCTCAGACAGGACCACCCCAGGGGCCGTCTGACTCTGCTTGTATGTGTCTGTCTGCTGCATCCAGCAGGGTCAACCAGGTCTATAAGAAGGCTGCTAACATGGCACAGCTGCGCATGCACACTCCCACCTGACACAAACACTTACACAAAATACACTTACAGATAGATATGTACATTCAAACGTTTACGCATAACTCAACAGAGTGCTTGAATACTCACATTGATAAGAGCCACACAAACACTCATTGTGTGTGTGCATGCAGGAATGCATACAACTCACATTAAGGCCTAACACAGTCGTGCACAGGCAGACACACGCACGCACTCACACAGCTTAAAGGCTCCCACATGAAGGCATCAAACGCTCTACAGCCAGCTTTATGGCACTCATATGGCAGCAGATTTGATATTTTCCTACCACAGCGGGGGAATAAAACTCGCCACTAATTTGGACTGCGAGCGCCACCGCTAACTTTCAGCATGTGCCGACTGACTGTGTCTTCCAGATGTGCGGACTCTTTGCTCCTTAACAGCCTTACTTAAGAGGCATTAGAAACCTCACACCCTGTCCCTGCTACGCATGGAGAGCGATGATGGCGCTTGCCTTGGTATTCCACACAAACACATCGCTTTGAGTGAAGTGCTGATGTGAAGTTCATGGTCTCGCTGCTGCGGACCATAAGTTGTCTTGTGTCAGTGGGAATCTGTGAATGTGTTTATGTTCTTTGCATAAATAGCTATAATCAAGGTAATTTGACGGCTGCTCAGTAGTTATTCAAGCTACTTGTTGTTTCTCCTCTCTTGCTGTGACATTCGATTACAGGTGTGCTTTCATCAGTGCTCAGTTAAGGTGCAAAATTCTTTAAAAACTTACAGTAATTGTATTTTGAATGTATATGTGTAAATACACATATACAGGAGCCTACATAAGAACCTGCTGAGCAACATGTTCACCTCTTTCTGGCTTTTGAAACACACCCTATAGAAAAACTTGAGGACATGCCGATGAAACTCATGTGTCTGTGTGTGTTCAGGGATTGTGCAGTCAGTGTGCCATAACATATAATATGCCCCATTCAGGAGTAAATGGGGAGATTTTCTGACCGGGGCGTTCACTCCAGCTCTCTATAGAAAAGTGTTTGCCTTTGGGTGGAAGAGGGCTACCATTAGTATTTGTGAAAAGAGAAAAAAGGGATGGTGCTTTTTAGCCAGTCAGACAGGGGTAATCCTACTTGCTTCACTGTTGTTGCTCCTTTCCTCTTATCTTATTAGCGTCCCACTCTGATTGGGTGGGATTGTGGGAGAAGAAAATGAGGACACAGCGTTTATGGTCCTATTTTTCCTTTTACAGGCTGCTCCGCCACACGAGATATTGAAAGCCTTTCATAGAACACTTATGATTCCCCTTATTTCATCCACTTATTTGTCTCCAGCAATTACAGAGAGAGAGAGAGAGAGAGAGAGAGAGAGCGAGAGAGAAAACACACCGGACACAGACAAACACATGAAGATCGCAAGCTGCCTTTATGTATGTTTGTCACTTAAATATAAACCAGTAGTGAGGTAGTACCAATAAAAAAGTGTAAAAACAAAATATTGGAACAGAATCTTTTTTTCTCACAGTAACTGTTTCCTATAAGCAGTTAAAGTTAAAGAAAGAGATAAAAGCCTAGAAAAATGAACTTTTGATTCCTACACAAACCCTATACAAGAAAGTTTAATGGAATTTAATTTTTTAGGGTTTAAAAGAAGAAGAAAGAAATGCATTAATGAATTTTAATAGCAAAAGCACTTTCCAGAAAAAGCGTCTTTGCTACTTTGTAATCCAAAGAACACGCTCCGAACAATTTTCATAGAGACTCTTTTTTTGGCAGGAAGTCGTTCCATTTTCTGTGAAAACAGTTAATACCAAAGTCCTTCTAAGGATCATCCAGAGCACCAGGGACCTTTATTAAACATTGATGTTTTTTTTTTTTTTTTTCAACACATAGGCATATTTCTTCTTTTAGTGAGCACCCAAAGTCTTTATTGGTGTGATTTGATTATTTATAAATTTAAGTGGGAAATGTATTAAAAAATAAGACACTTCACTTTTAAAAATAAAAAGTAAAAATGTTTTTATTTAAATCACTTTTCTTACGCTTAAACTCACAAAACCTGAACTCTCATCTATGACAAGAAGGACTGAAACGTCTGCACCGGTCTCGTTCTGGGATGAAAGAGGGCTTGCACTGTCATGTCCGTAGATGGCATTGCAGACAGGGGAGTTAACTGCTCAAGGTTAAGGGGGCTGCGCTCTCCTTTTATACGGAGTAATTCATACTTTTCCATAAAGCCCTCTTCTCTGTGTCTGTCTTTCCCAGAGCAGAACAGAGTGAGCCAAAATGAAATAAAGCCTAAGATGTTATCAGGGTGATTGGTGCCAGCGGAGCTTGTCTGGGCCTGTGGTCTGGTCGGGCAGCGCCGGCCTGTACCAGTGTTAGTATGTGTGTGCGAGTGTGAGTGTGTTTGTGTGTGTGTCCTAAAGGCACTGGATAGATGAAAGCTTTCTTTAACCATAAGCTATGCAGGAGCCGTGCCAGGAGCAGGAAATGTATCAGCGTGATAACAGCCAGAAAGACAGAGAGAAAAACGAGAAAGAGACAGAAGAAACAACAGTGAGAGACAGAGAGACGGAGGGAAAGAGAGAGAGAGAGAGAGGGAGAGGCCACATGAAACCCACAGGGGGAGGCCTGAGGCCAATCAAGTCAGCCCAATCTCACACACAATTGTCACTCCATAAATATGTCTTGGGTGTGTATGATGAGAGATGGGTATATGCTCATGTCTGAATTTCTCTGTGTGAGTATGGGTGTGTGTGTGGAGCATTCAAGGTTAAATGTTGGAGACGGTTTGACACACCTGAGTATGTATAGGACCCAAAGAGCAGGAACAGAATGCACCTGGTGACTTGAGTGTTACAGCTAATAATGCTGTGCTTCTGGCCGTCGCTGGATCACAATGGGATCAAAGATGAAAGGCAGATTAAAAGATAAGCAGATAAGACAATGATTGTATTGTATCATAGCACATTTAAAATGTTCTACATTCCTAATATTTCAGATGTTTGTAGAGAAATAAACTAGTTTTTCATGTCAAATTTTCTGTCTAATAAACCTCAATCCTAATTAGTCTGCAGGTTTTAAATTTAATAAGCATTGATAGGCCTACATGAAATATGAAGGAGAAAGTTAGCCTTAGCCTGCAGATATAATGATTGAAAGTTTGACATTCTGGTAAACATAACTTCAGTGGAGACGATACGTGTCACTCTCATGTTTGTATGCTGAATATAAGGCTAACACCAGTTGTTGACTAGCTTAGCTAGGTACAAACAAATAGAAAAAGTTAAAAAGTTAAAGAAAAACTTTGGAGATGGTGTTAGATGGATGTTTTTTTCCTTTCAAAAGCACTGCTTCCAACTAACAAAAATTGTATTTCTTTCTAAGAAGACTCCAGGAAGTCACTGCTTCACAGCAGGAAATAGTCTAATACAGAGCAGTAAAACCACAATGTGTAATTATTAAATGTCTATTCATGTATGGATTACACAGAGAAGAAAAAAGTGTTAATTACTGAGCATAAGAGGTACTTTTAGTAAGAATAGTACCTTTGGATAGAGTCAAGCTTGCGGTTTCCCCATCTTCTTTGTGCCAAGCTAAGCCAACTAGGTAGCACATAGTCACATCCTTCATTTTGAAATTGGCTACAAAAATCTTTTTTTCTTTCAAATATTATTCAAAGCAGTTTTATAGACATTTGTGGTTCATTTTTATATTTTTTAACACTCCCCTCTCTTTGTTACTTCCTTTTTGTAAGCTAACACTCATTAGATGGCTTGCAAAACTGGCGTCAAATGATGCAACACTTCTGGGCTCTCTCCTGTGATGCTTACAGCCTTTTACTTTGTTGTTGGAGCATGAGGGATAGGAATGCATCCTCTCACAGCCTTTACTGGCCAGAATCACGTATTAAACTTGAGAACATTTTGGAATAACAGTAAATAAGAACATAAATGTTCAGGCTTTGTTTCCTAATCACTGGAAAGGACTCTACGCCATGTCTAAAGCATGTGAGGGGCAAGTTTTATAGCGGGCTGATTGGGTTGGAAGGGCCTGTGTGCTTCATTCAGGGCCTCGGTGGTATTTTCCTGTGGGCTGCTAGTTAAGTGGGCCTGGCTGCTTGGCTCCAGTGGGCAAAAAGCAGCTGGGGACCATTACTACTGCTGAAAGAATACAGCACCCTGTCACAGAGTGGTAGCAGAGATACACACCCTGAGCATGGGCATATACATGCAAACACATTCATGAAACCACATATACATACATCACAAACAGAGGAACAGAAGCACTATTTTTCCTTTTTTCTTGTCCAAATCTATCTGTCTTTTAGGCACACACACTCACACGTGCATACACATACTAGGGCCATGTAAGTGCAGAGTCAACATCTGACTGCAGCCTTAGAGGAGTTTGCAGAAGTAGCCTACACCTGCTGTATCACAGGCTGAAACACTCTGGTTCAATTTAATTTAGTTAAGTTGACCGTTCAAGAAAAGTATATTCAAAGGATAACATAATACATTTTTTGCACTGTTTGTATAAAATGATTGATCCGATGAAAAATTTAATAAACCCACAAAACAGAATTTGCGTGTCACTCTCATGTCAAAGTCAATTTCCTTTCCCCTGCCGCTGAATAGGAAATTAACTTTCTGGACAAAGTGAGAGCCCCTGAGGGTATGACTGCAGCTCATTTGGATGTAAAACCTCAAACAAACATTGTGCGAGTCCACAAAGTCGCTCTGCATTTCATTGTGGAAGTCGCATGAGTTTTTGTCTTTGATGCCATCACCTATCCAAACATTATGCTGTTGTCTTTGTGGTTTGTACGTCGCATCTGTTGGGGCTTTTTACTTTAAAGATGTCACCTTGTATTGTTGCATTTGCTAATAGGGATTCATATATTCACCCCTGCTGTTCTACCTTGGCTCCTTCATTTTCTACTGCATGGCCTCATGTCTACGCTGATGCTGTGTCACTGTAAAATGGGAGAGTTGTAGAATAGAAGATGAAATTGGTTTTAATTTTTATGAAAAATTAAAACAAGCACAGGTGATGAGACAAACTATGCGCTATTTCATTTCCATTTCCCAGAGTTCCTGTGATTCCCTTTTTTCTGTTGTGCAGTCTTTTCCTTTTCTTCTACTCCCTTTCTCCCACCGCCCTCATTTTTCCATCTTTCATCCTCTCCTCCATCTTGCTCGTCTCTCTCGCTTCTTCTCGCAACCACAAGCACGATTGAGTGTCATCCATTTGTCAGCGTCACATGACAGACAGCAGACCCCACAAGTGTGTGCACATACCCTTGTTACACACACACACACACACACACACACACACACACACACACACACACACACACACACACACACACACACATACACAAATACAGGCGCTGGGACCAGTTAGGAGCTGATGGCGATGAGTCAGGCTTTGAGAAATGCCACAGAGAGCTTAGCTAATGCACTTTATGGAGCTCCCTTTTTCTTTTCATTCCTTTTTTCTTCCGTCTATATCGCTCCCTCTTTCTCCCTCCCTCTTTCTTTGTCCTAGAAGCCGAGCCAAAAGTCATAGCTCTTCGCTGACAGAGAGGTCTTTCCAGTTATTTTTCACAGCGTGTCCCCTGTGCCCTCACTGGGATAGCTAGCCTCATGTCACTAACATGCTACACGAGAGCCTCCTCTGCTCGTGCATTGTTGTAGAGCGGGACTCACTCTGTGTGTGTGTGTGTGTGTGTGTGCGCCTGTGATTAGTTGTTGAAGATACCTGATCCCTTTTATTGTTCATTTGACCCGCATCCCAGGAGGCATGAGGGTCAGGGTGGAGTACCCAGATACCTTGTGCAGGTGCTGAGTGTGTACGTGAGAGAGAGAAAGAAGACACGAGGGAGAGGAAACTGTAGAAATGAAGTTAGGAGCTGAAAAGGGAAAATAGTTTTTGCTTTCCATCCCACACACTTTCCAGCAAACACATTAAGCGGCACTGTTTCTTTAAAACTTCTCAGGCATTTCAGCTGGTCATACTGGCTACACACGCACACACACACACACACACACACACACGCACACACGCACACACACACACACACACGCACACACGCACACACACACACACATGCTTGCACACAGATGTATATGGTTAGCAGGCCGAAGCTGGTTTGAGTTAGCATGGAGCCAGTCACACTGTGTGAGAGCCTTACCCCCTGCCTGCTACCGCCACCCTCCACAGTCTCTCTCCTTCTTTCTGTCTCTCCAGCTCTCTCTCTCTTTCACTTCATACTGGATATACGACGGTCAGCCATTGCTAGTTCACCTTCTGAGCCCTCGGTGACCTGTGAAACCCACCTGCACACACACAAGCCTGTTCTGAGTGGCCTCCTGATTAGCTCCTTCATGACAAACATGCTGTCAGAGCAAAGGGTAGACTGGAGAAGGAGGAGGGGGAGCAGGAGGGATGGATGGAAGATGTGCAGAGGAGGAGAGGAGCAGAGGTGTAAAGGGAGCAAGGGGGGGGGGGGGGGGCAAGCGGGCGAGGTGAGGAGGGTGAGACCCCTGGGGACCCTTAGATCACAGCCATGCTAATGAGGAGCTGCTTTGCCAACAGCAGAGGTGTCAGCTAACCCCTGACAGGTGCACACACACACACACATGCACATACTCCCAGGGTCGTGCCTGTGTGTGCACATGTGTGTGAGTGTGTGTGTGTTTTATGTGAGGGAGGGGCTGCAGGGGCAGGTTTGTGTCCCAGTGGCCTAGCCTGCGGGTGGCTTTGTTCAGTATGCAAATCTGTCGCGTTCTGTCGCCCTTGATGGAATGCCGGAGCAGAACAGCGAACCTGAACCCCTGGAATGCTGCTTTGGACACACACATATACTTTCACACACACACACACACACACACACACACATGTGACATCTACTGTAGTACATCTACTGCACCAGCCACTTCCTTGTTAACAACCCGGCCGTGTACTGTCTTCTTTTTCTACAACAAAGCAACATTTTACTACATGCTCCAAACTTGCTCTCTGTATGTCTTTTTCTGCCTGCTGCTGAAGTGTCCATGTCAGTGAACGCAGCACAGCAGAGAAGTTGGCGGGCTACTGTTCAAATCCTTCTTATTTTCAATTACTTTTTTTCCTAAGCTTTGAGAGAGTTAATTTGGCATCAGTGAGCGTTCATTACCATCCACTCACTGTTCACTGAGAAGCTCCAGTCTGCCCATCTTGTCGCAGGCTGAGTTTGCGGATTTTTTGTTATTCTTCTGTGGTCTTATTATAAGTCCCTCTGGATTAGAGCGACTGATAAAGCCCCCAAACTCTAAGTGTAATGTAAATGGAAGGAGCTCATGCCTCCAAAATATAAATCAAACTTAGACTGCTGGGATAGCATATGTGAATTCCTAAATTAAACCAAAATCCACATGTATGCCTGGTCCCTACTTCAAACCCTGCCAAGCTCACACCAACTTTCCTCCACTGGCCATATGCAAACAGTCAATATCATGGCTCCCCTTCATTCACTGGCATTTTGTTTGTACTTTTTAAGGCAAAATAATGGCTATAAAAGGCAATCTGGAAAGAATAAAATCTGATGTAAAGCTCAGATCTTGGTCCCTGAAGACTGGCTTAATTGGACCCGTGGTTTAGTAAAAAAAACCAAAAAAAAAACCCAGGAGAGAGGGAGGGCATTATTACTGGCCCACCTCAGCTCCATGCATGTGCCAATGTTTTAATAACTTCCTCCAGGCCTCCTGGCCCTTAGCCCTTGTTTTGTTGCAGAAGACAAAGAGTGCTAAGCTGGGATCAGATCCGTGTTGTGATCATCTGTTTCCTGGGGAAATATGTCTGGATGGACACCTTGGAGCAAAAAAAAACCCGGATAAGTCAAAGTTTCTGAGCATTTCGAGGGAAATGCATCACACTGTCACACTGACATATTGTTGTACTGCGGGCTAAATGACAAAAAAAACTTCCCATTCAGTTTATTATGTAACACCAATTTACAGAATCCTGCTGCAAATCCATTTCATTTAACCTTTCATCTCAGACGCATTTACCGACCAGCGTGTGTGTAAATGTGTGTGCATCATTATGTGTCTGTGTGCATATGGTGTGTCAGAGTAAATTGGACGATTAGGTCCGGCATCAGTGACTGCGTGACAAGAGACGAGAGTGTAACTGTTCTAACTGCTAGTTGACCTTGGCGGTCAGCAGTGGAGGGGTCCCTGCGTGTGTTTCAGAGAGACGACTATAATTACCTCAAACTGAAGCATGACACGGCCCATCGTGATTCTCTAATGAACACTTTATTGGCTGGAGCGCAACGCAGTTACAATATTCACACTCGCCTAGCATGTGGACAAGTGTGTGTGTGTGTGTGTGTGTGTGTGTGTGTGTGTGTGTGTGTGAGAAGAAAGATTGGAGTGTGTATATCTGTGAGCATGTCTGGGTGTGCATGTTATATTATAGGGGGGAAGTGTGATGTTATAGTGGAAGTTTTCCATCCTGCAGGTTTTGGATTTTTTCCTAATTTTTCAGACGAGGTCAGGGTGGAGCAGAAGAAAACCATAACTGAGTCAACAGCCCAATACAGCTGTCAATCAACAAACATGTCAGTCTGAAAGCATTAAATGTTCCCTTAATTGATGGCCTATTATATTCATTGCCAAGGTACATCTATCTATCTATCTATCTATCTATCTATCTATCTATCTATCTATTTATCTATCTATCTATCTATCTTGTTTTCCTCCTCTCCCCCCTCTTGCTTGCCTGCTTGTTTTGGATGTTGACGAAATTTGTCTTTGGCCGTCATTAGGCAGCAGCCATCAGCTGCCAGTCTATTAGCTGCCACGCTTCCTTTAACAGCATATGGCACAGCTGTGTAAGATACGACAAGATGCAAATTTGTTGCTGTAGTGGCGGTGGGTTTGAAGGTTGTGGGGGTAGCGCTATGATTTGGTGGCGTGTATTGATGAGGCCGTGTGTTCAGAGCAAAACAGAGATAAAATAAGAGAAAAAAACAGAATTTGATTAATTGAGAGAGACGATCAATCCCTCTGCCAATTTCACATCTTCATGTCATATTGATCCTCGTTTGTTGATGAAATTAAACAACTCCCAAGTCTACAGACCCCATTGGTCCCTAGGGGCGTGTAAATGCCCTCTATGTGTGTGTCACTGTTAATGTGAGTGTGTGTGTGTGTGTGTGTGTGTTTGCCCATAGCACGTGTGGCCCTTAAAGTCCCTCCACCTCTCTTCTTACCCCCTCTCCTCCTCCTCTTCCCTTCCCTCTCTCACTCTCTTCTCCGCGTCCAAGCTGTTAAGCTGTCCAGCTCTCTGCTGCCAAGCGGCCGTGTGAAGCCTCGCCAAACTAAACACGGGCAGGCAGCCTGCCACTCGCCCCCCACGCACACACAAAAATACATCCTCATACATGTCCACACACATGCACACACACATGCTCCTACACACAGGAGGCAGGTCATCTCCCACCACACACACACACACACACACACACACACACACACACACACACACACACACACACACACACACACACACACACACACACACACATACACACACACACACACACACACACACACACACAGTGAGAGTGACGGCTACAGCAGAGCCCCACTAATAGTGGAGAAAAACAGACAGAATCAGTAAATGAGCCCCTCATTAACTCTTTCTGACCCTGTCTCCCCTGGGGAAAGCCAAACCAATCACACCGCCAAATCAGGTTCCTGTACGAGACACTGATCCAACATCAGCTTTCGCTCATCTGTTCTGCAAGATACAAGCGTGTGTGTGTGCCTGTGAGTTTGAGAGTGTACTTAGGTGTACTGAAAAGAAAAGTGAAAAGAAAATACCCTGCGTGTGTATCTGTGTCTGCATGTGTGTTTTACATTCCATGACAATGTGCCGCTTTGAGGCAGTCAGCCATCTTAAGGGCTCTTTTTCTTGATCACATGAGACTTTGGGCAAAAGTAACTCCTCCGTCTTTGTTTTCACCCTCCGGGCTCTGAGCTGTGGGACCACCGTACCAACTTGACTCGGCTTGCGGTAGCCACTGATGATAAAAGTAGATGCAGATGCTCTGCAAGCAAACACAAGACTGTAGAAATTCTCCTTCAACGTTAGCCTGTGTTGAATTAAATGAATTCAAACTGAGACTCTTTTTTTTTTAAGATTCACCAGCAGGCTGACAGGGCCGTGCCACAGTGACTGATAGATTCATTTGACATTATTAAGTTGTGCCATTTTAAGGGGCAAGTTGTCATTGAGTGATGTGTGATGGTGTGTGTGTGCAGCCACAACAAAGAACTTTACTGTACTTGTTATTACACCAGTGACGTCGAGCGTTATTTAATGTGGATGCTGCTTTAAGACCGTAGGGGTCTGTACTGTTTACACATCTTACAGTCTTTATCACCTCTCCTGTCTTTCCCTTTGTGTGTCTGTCTTCTCTCTCATACCACATCTCCCTCACCCACCTCTACTATAGTTCCTTTTTCTCCCGTTGGTGTGCTTTTTTTGTTCCATCACTACCTCCCCTGTCTCCATATGGAAATGACAGAGTAGACGAGATGGATCTGTATATTAAAGCCAAGCTGACATTAGAATTAACATAATGTGTCATGGCCTTAGGGCAATATCTGCCATCTGCATTAGCCTGAAGACACACACATACACTCAAAATCATGCATACACATGACAAGCCATGGCAGACCCTCATATAAAGCAAAAAAACTGTACAAGTAATAATCCTTATTTTACATGAGTTCACACTTTGTTAATGAACATGAAGTATAATGTTGGAGATCATTGAATTTTGATTTTAAACTTAGCTTTTTTTTGTCTCCAAAACTCATGAAATTTTATTTTGTTTTGCCAACAGATAAAGATGAGCCATCCAGCTATATCTGCACTACCTGTAAGCAGACATTCACCAGCGCCTGGTTCCTGCTCCAGCATGCCCAGCACACCCACGGCATCAGAATCTATCTGGACAACCACCTGGTCAACTGCTCGCTTACGCCCCGCATGGCTCTTCCTCCGCCCCCCTGCACTGATGCACTGCCTCGATCGCCTCTCCCCACTTTCCTTGGTGACACCAACAACCCATTCCACCTCCTCCGCATGGCTGCGCCCTTGCTCAGGGAACATGCCCCGCCCCCAGGGTACATGGAGACCCGGCTGCCTGCAACTCCGCCCTTCATCAGCCCCCCGCCACCGCCTAGACCCCCTTTAGAGCGACTGGGCCCAGAGGAGATGGGGCTGCTGTCACAGCACCCCAGTGCCTTTGAGAGGGTGATGCGGATGGCCCCCATGGACCCTCCATCCATGGACTTCTCACGACGTCTAAGGGAACTGGCAGGCAACACGACCAATAATGGCGGGCCAACACCCCCTCTGTCCCCCAATCGCGTGCCACCAATGCACCGCCTGTTGAGTCCAACACTTTTCCAGCCTGGCGCCAAGCCTCCAACGTTTCTCACCTTTGCCCCGCAGCCACCAACTTCTCAGGGGGGACACGGGTCTTCTACCCCTCCTGATCCTCAAGGACAGAACCAGACCCCGGGAAAGTCCAAATCCTGTGAGTTCTGTGGCAAGATCTTCAAGTTCCAGAGCAACCTGATTGTCCACAGACGCAGTCACACAGGAGAGAGGCCATACAAGTGTCATCTGTGTGATCATGCCTGTTCCCAGGCCAGCAAGCTCAAGAGGCACATGAAGACACATATGCACAACAAGTCTGGGTCCATGAGCGGCTCCCCAGAACAGGGAAACAGAGGAGAAGGAGAGGGGGAAGAAAAGAGTAGGGATGGAGATTCAAGAGGGATGATAATCGACAATGAGGAGGAGGAGGAGGAAGAGGAGGAAGAAGAAGAGGAGGAAGAGGAAGAGGAGGAGGAATTGAGGAATGGATGTCGGACAGATTCCAACCTAAGTGAGGATTTGCAAGAGTTTGGCCAGAATCGGGAGAACGGCACAAGGCAGTCTCCGGAGGGGAAACCCCTGAGCGGGGATAGAGGAAGTGACAGTGCTGGGATGGGCATCATGCACCCTTACAACCACCTGGACAATCACCTGAGACTGAACCCCAACAAAAGAAGCCTGGAGAGGCAACCCAACGGGGATGGAGGAGTGAGGGGTGAAGGAGAAGGAGGAAGAGGGAATGAGAGGGAGGAAGAGCCACAGCGAACTGAGCAGGATGAGCACAGGCCTTTGATGAACGGCAGGATGAGTGTATCTGAAGCAGACTCTTTTCCTGGGCTGTTCCAGCGTCGGCCTACCCCCATCACCAGCCAAAGCCCCTCCAACAACAAGAGGATCAAGATAGAGAAGGAACAGCTGGAGCTTCCCCCAACCATTCCCCTTATCTCCCCGGAGAACGTCTATTCCCAGCTCCTCGCTGGCTACGCCGCATCACGCCATTTCATCAGAGAACCCTTCTTGGGATTCACAGATTCCCGCCAGTCGCCGTTCGCCACCTCCTCGGAGCACTCCTCCTCCGAGACGGGAAGCCTTCGATTCTCAACCCCACCTGGGGAGCTGATGGAAGGAGGGAGCGCCTCAGGTCGCAGCGGCAGCAGCACTCCGCACCTCATGCGGGGACCTGGACCCGGCCGGCCCCCGAGCTCTAAGGACAGGAGGAACGACACCTGTGAGTACTGTGGCAAGGTGTTTAAGAACTGCAGTAACCTGACGGTGCACCGACGCAGCCACACGGGGGAACGACCCTACAAGTGTGACCTGTGCAGCTACGCCTGCGCCCAGAGCTCCAAGTTGACACGCCACATGAAGACCCACGGGCAGTTCGGGAAGGAGGTGTACCGCTGCGACATCTGCCACATGCCCTTCAGTGTGTACAGCACGCTGGAGAAACACATGAAGAAGTGGCACGGGGAACATTTGATGGCCAGTGAGGTCAAACTGGAGCAGGCGGACAGAGGTTAAGCCAGCAGACATTAGTCATACAGAAGACTTTGTACACAAGCAAACACTCACACACATACACACACAAAATCCCTATAACCACTTCTTCAGCTATGGGGCTTGGCTGGATAATCTTTCTCTAAAAAAAAAAAAAAAATTAGACTGATTGATGTCCATCTTTTTCTTGTCACAGAAACTGCCACCTGAGAATATAAACAAAGGGAAACTTTAATGAAAAGTTGTCTGGAAAGCCATGCTTGGTGTTTCTTGGCAAACTGTCTGAGGATTTTATCAGTTAGGAATCCATGGAGCCTTTCTACTGTGCAATAATTTCTGTATTTATTGGATTTTTTGTAATGATATTTGGCATGTGCAGGTACATCTTTGTGGGATTTCATATGGAGTTAGTTTTGAAATGTGCTTAAACATGTTTTTTTTTTTCTAAAATGAGATAGCTGGAAAGAAGTCCCCCTTAATACAAATTTTCTTTTTTTTTCTTTTTTTTTTCCTTTAAGGAAGCTTATTATCTTGTGAGAGTAAACTTTTGTGAAGCAGTTAGCTTTTAAAAGTAAAAATAATTGTTTTCTATATTATAAACTGCAGCAGCGGACTACAATCCATTCCCTCACACAGGCCTAAAGCACTGAATGTCAGCCTGACAATAAAAACATCAGCGTGGATTTGAAAAATCCATCACCGTCTTAGAGACACTGATTAGCTACCTTCTTTAAATTTATTCAGGAAATTTGTCCTTTTAGAGTATTGGCACGTGAATAACTATTTCCAAATGCAGTCACTGTATTGCTGTCCTCGCGTCAGTCAGGACATAAATAAAGGTTACACTTAATGGAGACACCCTTAACTGATGCTCAGTACATTCCCAATGTAGGATTAAACCACCCTAAAAAGTTAAGACTACTTGTGATTAATGTGAGAAGAAGAACAGTCCTGTTTATTGTTTGTAAATATATTCTTTTTTATGTTAAAGTAGCCCCGACTGTACATGAAAGACGGCCTAAACAACTAACTAAACAATCAGAAGACCAGCTGCTCGCATCATCCACGGTATATGCTAAGTGTAACTACCATTCATTAGAACTTTTTCAGACCCACCTGTTTATCTCCACACCCACATTTGTTAAACTGAAGCTACTTCAACTATCGCAACAGCGTCTGAATCATTCTCCATCTCCCTCTCATGTCTGGCCTGGCCGCTCTCTGTGACCCAGGTTGACTCCCTGTGTCCCACAAAACGGTTCCAAATGAAATTCATATCAGTGTGTGTGTTAGCGTGTGTGTTTTCTTCTCTCCGCAGCGTGCTCTAAGCCTCTCTCCGACGGCGTCTTTTCACAGTTCACTAGCTCAGATTCATGCATTAGAGCGGCTTTTAAAAGGGAAGCCTGTTCATTCGCTTCACAAAGTGATATGGGTTTAACTCGCAGTAACAGATTCTGAGACAGTGTGCATGTTCGTGACTTTTGGGGATTACAGTTTTTTATTTTCTGCATCGTTCATCCTGAAATGAATCTGGCTATATGAGTTATGATAATTTTGAACACAGCTGCAATGGGGGGTAAGGCCAGGCGACCTTGGGTAGGGGCTATTCTTAAAGTAAAAATGAAAGATTGGCGCTGAGAAATGAAAAAAGAAATGGAGGGAGAGAGAGAGCAAGACCTTGACCAGGCAGAAGAGTCATTCAAATGAAATTGGAAGCATATGAAAAGTGAGGGGGGTTTTTTTTGTACCTAAATGCACATCTACTGGCCACATCATATAACGGACCGTCAGAGTGAGACAGCGAGCTTCAGTGGGAGGGAGAGAGCAAAGCCACATGAAAGGAGACAGAGACTCATCTTTCATTTTAGTGCTGCAATTCTCAATCACGTTCTCAAAAGTTTGACCTGCCTTTTATGCCCTCTTGTCTGGCTTTCATTTGCGCCAAAACATACTTGTTTTGGTGGGAAAGTAATTTTTTACTTTATCTTGAATGCAAATTTCGTCTTTTTGTGATTTTTTTTTTAAGAAAGGAAATGATGTTGAGGTCACAGCAGCACTCCATAAGCTATTCCGTTGCAGCCTAGTTTGGTAGTGTTTTGAGAAATAACACAAATAAATCGTCTGAAGAGCTGCTTTCAGCTTGCTTACACATATTGATGCATGAGTGCAAAAATCCAGATCCTTTTGTGAACGCACAGTGTATTCATTTAAGGACAACTCAGTCAGGCCTCAAAGAGCCATACAGCTACAAAATACATCACCTTCAAGTGATGATCCGACGAACCCTGAGATCTAAAATCACACATGAACATTCAGTCTTTCAATATGTTTACAGTGTTGAAGTATGCCATTAATGAAATACTCTGTGTAAGTGTTTAAAATGATAATAAAGTATTGTTTTCTCCAATGTTCTTTCAAATGTTTTTGACTGCCAGAGCAGTTTGGTATGATTATCCTGGTGGAGGGATTTTATCTTCATGGATATGTTTCTGTATGATTACTTGTTCACTGTATGGGAAGACACATTTTGAATTGTAATATTGCAGAATCATGCCAGATTATTGTTTTTTTTTTTTTTTTTTTTTTTTAACAAGAGTGGTGCCATTATTGACTTGGTTTCTTCATCCTTTTCTATTTTATTTAAAGTTTTTATATTTTTGTTTCCGTTGTTTGTTTTGTGAAGCTATCCTTCATGGATGTAAAACAAAAATGAATTTAAAAAAAAGAATAAGATGATCATTACGAAGAAGAGCCTTCGGCAGGGGAATACGTTGCTTTGTGCTGGAACGCTTTTCCAAATCAGTTCTCTGAGATGTTCATGAACTTTTTTTTTCCCCCCCTCATGGTCGGTTGAAGGTCTTGTGACAGCACTTACAACTGTAATTTAAAAAAAAAAAAACATTTTCATATTTCACTTTTCACAACTTTCACTTACACTCTTTGTACAAAATAGTTTCCTTGGTCTTTTTGGGGGGAGTGCATCATTGTGAAAAAAAAAGTGATTTCAGAACAGTACACATCTGCTGTTTTGAACATATATGTATTTTTGTAATGTGTTGAAAAATCAATACAAGAAAGCCAACACTTCAATAAATGTTGCAATTGCTCTATGATTGAGGCATTTTGTATTCTGATTATTTGCTTTTCTTTTTCTTCTAACTCAACAATCATTGACACGTTTGATGACAGTTTTATGTGAATTTTAGTTTGTGTGCACGGCAAAAAAAAGT
Organism: Labrus bergylta; assembly: GCF_963930695.1. NCBI lineage: Eukaryota > Metazoa > Chordata > Actinopteri > Labriformes > Labridae > Labrus > Labrus bergylta. The sequence continues at coordinate 20,310,266 of NC_089209.1, read as the reverse complement.
ATTTTTGCAAGACTCTATAGTTTGAATTCCACGATTCAGGGCCGTTCTTGTGAACTTAACAATCTGTTAAGACAGAAAACATTTTCTATGAGTTTACCAAATACAATGTTCATTTAGTAGTCAGGGAATGAAAACTTTCAGGAAATGTCAACAACTTTACACCCCATACAACAACACATATCAGGGGGTTATAAGCTATAAACAATTTAAATTATAATTACTCTGAACTGATTTATTAAAGTATGACTTGTCAGAGTTTTACCAACTGCCTTCTAACTGTGGCTGACCCATGCATTGTTGAAGCATTTAAAGCATTTAAAACAACTATAAAAGACACACCTAACTAGAAGAGAAAATAAGACTTCTCAATTATTATTATGTGAAATATGTGTAGCCCGGTAGTAAATAAGGGAATAAATGAAAGTGTAAAAGCTTTATTAAGTAATAGGAAGACTGCGACAGGATGAACAACTTTAACCATTAGCATGTAGCATAATGCAGAATAATGAGCTAATAGAAGTTGACCTAGTTGTCTTCCAGAGTTTCTCCTGCACTGTTGCAATGTTTGCTTTAGTGTGAATGAGTTGTAACAGTTCTCATGTGTTAAGCTGTGATAGTCGTCTGTGATACGATGGTTTCTTAACAAGTTTAAAGGTAGTACTTTTCTCATTTTAAACTATTAATTATTTTAATTACTCAAATAATGCTGGAATCAAATTCCCCCTACATTATGCCCAATTTTTCTTTCTTCCTTCTAACACCAAAACGCTGCTATTTCTGGTAATGAGGTGGGGATAAAAACATACAGAAGTTGTTGTTGTGGACCTCTCAAATCAGTTGACAGTTATATGATAAGATTTCAATTAATAATCTACCGCACGTTATCAGAGAAGAATCTGTCTCACTTTCACCTATTTGGCGAACGTACTGAGGGCAAGACAAGACACAGACAGATACTGAATCAGAATCCCACAGATAAAATGTCTTGTTTTGATGCAACACCAGGTAATTGGTCAAAAAGAAAATCAGTTTCCAAACGTTTAATTTTCAGATATAACTGCTACTACAACTCCCTCAGTCTTAGACAACAATACAAATGAAAAGAATGACTCATATGTTTAGTTTGTGAATGTAGCTGCTGAACATCTCATGCTTCATAAATGAGTCCTGGCATGAGTGTGGGGACCCATCAGGTATTTCTTGATATCAGGCCAACCGCAGTCAAGCCTGTCCTCGCTTGAGCCTCCAGGCCATTGGATAACATAACAGCATAACAGAAAGAGTGCACAGTGTGTGTGTGTGTGTGTGTGTGTGTGTGTGTGTGTGTGTGTGTGTGTGTGTGTGTGTGTGTGTGTGTGTGTGTGTGCGCACTAGCTTGTGTGTAAAGCGCAAAAAGAGAGAGAGAGAGAGAAGAGGCAGAACAATGGAGCAGAGATAGAGGAGTGAAGAAAGAAAATGGGGGCAGGTTCGTGTGAGAATTCTTGGTGCTTGCCAGCTCTTGCCACACACAATGACCCATGAAGTGTTTCAGGATCTCAGAATTATGCATGAGCCAATGTAAAAATATAATTATTATGTCAGAATATCATGAAAATAATCAAACAAGCAGACATAAATTGCTTACATAGATGGTGTTTGTAGAATCTCGCTGTTTGCAGGGGGGAACGTTCCTAACTGTGTTTGTGTGTGTTTATGCCTGAAGGCTGACATCTGGGTGCCATGTTGATGATTCTGGTCTTCTGGTCAGCAGAAATGTGCATGTTGTGAGGATGTCACATTCCCACAGCTCTTATCCCAGAAGTAGCAGAACTATTGACAAAGCAATTGGAATAGCACGACTTCCTTTGCATGGTTAGTTGCAGCAAATGGTTGAAATTATTCAAAATAAGTCAGAAATTAAGTCTTCTGTCAAACGAGGCTCTCTACTTTTCTACCGAAAACATAAAGAGGATGCAATTTGCACAGCATTGCAAACATTTTACTTGCAGCAGTTGTGTATCTGTCTCGCAAATGTAATTACAACCTCATGCTTCATGTCACACAACCTATTTTGGCATTATTTAGCCCGTTCTGAACTGTCTATTTTGTGAAAGGGCTATTCTGTGTATAATCAGAAGCCGCACAAATGTTTGCTCACAGATCCGATCCGGCCACTTCTTCACCACCAGCCACATGTGACACGAGGTTACAAAGTTCTCTTTTAAGCTTGTTTAGGAGCAGGCCCCCCTCCTGTGTGCCCAGCTCCGTGGGAGAAAAGTGGCCTGGAGCGCCTGTGGTGAGGAGGTGCTGTATCCTCTTCACCAGTAAGCGCTGGGCAGAGGCCCTGTAGATGCAGACAGTGAGTCGCAGAGCGGGAGTTGGGAAATCACGGTTTGGAGTAAAACCACGTCCTCGGGGAACAGGGTGTCAGCAGGGATGGCGGTTGACGTCCTCGGCCACACAGAGCCACAAGGCGGCCACAGAGACCCCACTTTCCATTGGATCACAGGGCTCAGGCCCCACTGGCCTCTCTATAGATATACAGTCACTAATCTACTGCTCCTGACCAGTACCCAGTCAAATGACACTGCCCGCCCAGTAAACACACTAGGCTTCACCAGAGTAAATCCGGCACAGCTGGCTGCTCCTGGGAAAACAGGGGGGTAAAAGGAGGGAGAAATGGATGGAGGGCGAGCAGGGAGAGGAAGGTGGTCAGGAGACTGAGAGCGGTGTGGTCGAGCGTGGTCACTCAACAGCTGCGGCTTGGGAAGACTCTCTCTTTTGGGAAAATCTGACCCGCAGGAACAAAGGCTTTGTGGTCATGTCGAGCGTGGAACTAAAGGACAGGAAATGCAGTTTTTTTTCAGAGGGTGAAAAACACTGAAGCCACTCGGCGGGAGGTTTTGGTCGTTTACGATGCAACCATGTCGTCGAGCATCAAAACTGCACTCATCAGAAAACAGAAATGACAACTTATGGTTGTGATTATTTTTGATCCCTTATATTCACAAGTCCCTTAAATATATAGGAAAGATCAAAACCATTGTTACTTTTACATGGAAAAGAGTGAAATGAGGCTGACGTTTATTCAGTGATATCTGTTCGTGCTATACATACTTAAAGTTTTTAGCTTGCAAATATAAGAGGACATTTTCAAGATATCTTTATGTTATAACTTATTTCCAATTCAGAATCAGCAGTTAGGCATCTAACTTAAATACACTGATGAAGGCATTTTCCTTTGATAAGACGCACCCAACTGATTAAATTACCAGGCTATGACGCTAGAAAGAACTAATGAGTCAAAAAGATGACCCTCTTGTGAAACAAATGAGCCAGACAAAATATTCCACCACATCTTTCTATACAGAAAAAAATGAATCAGTTAAAGGCTTCAGAGATCATCCCAAATTCCCAGCTATAGTCTCCATTTGGTTAATTACATGAGGTCATTATAAAATAGCTGTTTCAGTTTGAATGATTAGTTCCCCAAACCTGCAGAAATAAGACTGGGTGTAGTTCAAATTTACATTGACTTTTAAAGACTTCTGCAAATAATAGTAAGAAAAAGTGAGCAGACATGACAACGAAGACACCTGATGTGATCCACTTAAACAATGTTTTTTCCCCCTCTCAACAGGCCGTCACCTCGCCATGGAGACACAATCGAGCAAAACATTTATTTATATTTTTGCTTCAGCCACACCCTCTGTGTCTGCTTATTTAAGTCTTCCCTTTACTGTTACTCTCTTCATGGCTTGCTCCGTCTGTCATAACTTCACTTGTATCTATTTTCAGTTCTTTGTTCCCCGATTCGTCACCTTTGCCTGCTTCTACTCGATTTATAGCTCCAGATAAACTTTTCTTCCACATAACTCCTCCTTCCTCCCACTCCTCATCTTCCCTTCCTTCTTTATTTTACAGACAGACTCTCCTCTCTCCCCTGTCCCACTGTATGTTTAATTCCACTGGTGTCAGACCTCCCAGGTGGACCCAGACGCAGGTACATAGCTACTGTGGTGGGGAAGATTCTCTGTGTAGGCTTCCTGACGCCTGACCTGCCCCCCACACACTCACACACACACACACACACACACACACACACACACCTTGCCACAGGGGGGTCAGTGTCATTGTTGGCATTGGGCACATGCTTGTCGTGGCGCAATATTAAATCTTCTCATTTGATTTGGACTGTAATTATGTCGTAAAAACAAACTGGCTGTGAAGCCGTGGCCCGCCAGTGTGATCTACTTTCATCAAGTGCAGACTGGCTTAATTATAGAGTGTGCCATACACCCATCTTTCACTGGGCAGCTTTTCCTGCTGCTTCTTTAAGCCATCACATTCTTTTATTGTGCGTTAATCACAAGGCAATTGGGCCGTTCGCAGTGGCTGGGGGTAGATTTTTAACACTGGTCTGTACACATCCCTTTTTTTCCCTCCCCCTTGGAAAAAAAAAAGTAAAGCAGTTGTACATGGTAATGGAATTTGATGCCTCCTCTATTTCTGCGGTGCACTTAATGATATGGTATTCATACCACAAAGGTATTCAAATGTGAGGAATCTCAGCAGAGAATAAAGGATTTGCTGTTCTTTGTGCACTTCAAATTGAGTGTGTGAGCTTAGATAGATAAATAAGTAAATTTGACAATAAATGACCGAATCTCATCAAAAGAAATCACACTGATGAGAACGACTGTAAATAAAAGTCAGATCTTTCCCCCCCCCCCGAGGGATTTAATTTCTGTTTCATTATGTTAAGAGGGAGCCGTAAAACACTTGGAGGAATAACACTCAAGTATGAAGATCTATGAATTTTATGGGCAAATTATTTCCCCCATATAGCCATGTCTTTTTATCTGGCTTTTTTTACTGCCAGACATCTGAAATTCATGTTTGTTTAGGCCGACATTTGCCTCATGGCTAAGTCGAACCAGATCCCACCTTCACATTGACTGGCACAGGAGGACGCCAGATGCCAAATCGCAACATATGGTAATATGTATATTCATTTTTCTCTGCGCTGCATGCAAAACGCTTTCAAGCACTGCCTCACTGAAAGAATTAAATTACATTTATTAAAAGTGATATTTCAAACTAATTTCCTGTTTTTGTAATTTGAGTTTAAATGAGTTTGGTTATACAGAACAAAGTTACCATAGAAAACTAGCAATTGATCATTCAAATGGAAAGCCTTTACTCCTTAAAGTCACAAAAAGTAACTATAAATGAAACCCTAAAGAAGAAGCCATTTCCTCAGAATATTAATCACAATTACAATCTTGATGTCAATGCTCAGTGGCAACCAATAAGAGAACACATTCAGGATTTTATGTCAGAGATGAGTGTGTGAGGGGAGGATAAAGGATGGAGCCGTCTGGGGACTGACCCCTTTATGTCTTAATAGTCGAGCTGAAAAGGAGGGGAGACTATGAAAGCTGAAGGGTCACCGGGGGAGAACTCTCTCGTTTTTGTCCCTCTCCACCAGCCTTTTATGATGGGTTCATCTGTGTTGTGACAGGTGTGTGAAGTGGGCACCTTACTGGAGGTAATTGCCATTTCTCTCCTGTGGGTCATTGTTTGTCCCTTTGCCTGAAAAGACCATTAGAAAAAGAGGATTTTAGGTTGTTACAGTGGCACAGGAGTAAGAGATGAAGATTGTGTTTCTTTTTTTCACTCTGGCTCAAATAGAATAAAAAAAGTGTAATTATTAAATGTCCAAAATAACCTGAAAGGGATCCATTAATAGTGTGTTTTGCTGCACATAAACAGAGGCAGTAAACACACCCTGCTGATGCTGCTGTTCTTTGGCTTGAACAGACTGCTGTGGCTTCACTGTAGAAACCATTACGGTGCCACAGAGGAGAGTCATAAAGGTGATTAACAGCTGCTTCTAATTAAAGATCAATGGAGACTCTTTGAGGTGATTTGTTATATGAATTAGGATGCCCACTGTCCATTAATGACATCAGGCAATGTCACTGTAACAGATTGGGTATTGATTCCCTCTTGTTTGAGATGCAGCTCAAACCAAACTATACATCAAAACTACACAAGACGTTGGGATTTGTTTATGGACGTACTCAAGTGAGATAAAGAAAGGACCTTTCACCAGCCATTCTTTGGCCTCCCATGTGTTAAAAATGTATGGCTTTTACTTAGTGTAAGAATTGCATCAGAAGATGGATATGTGGCATACGTCTTTCTAATGTTGCAGCTGGGGAAGTTGGATTTTAAAGTCCCACACCCTGATTCATTGATTAGGCAGATCAGCAGTGAATCAAAGGGTATAGGAGAACCATGAGACCATTGTACAACCACAGTTGTGTAAACAGTTCTACACACCAAAATATGGATCCTGGGAAAAAAAAAAAAAAAAGCAATAGGAGTGCCAGTGATGTGAGGGAGCATGTAAAGGTTCATCCAAGTGCTTGGTAACTACCCACGTTTAGGCCCAAAGTTTCCCTGTGGCATGCAATAGACAAAGTGGGCATATTCTTTTAGGCATGGAGACATTCTGCAAGCTTATGGGTAAGCATCAAAAGCTCCCTTTGGTTTGACCAAGGACTGTAATCTTGCTTTCCTGGGCCAATATGAAGTGTTGCCCCATGCATCATCATACCACCATCCCAAACATTTGCCTGCACCATCATGAAACTACTGCTTGAGACTGGATGGAGTCCAACTTTGTACAGCTCAAGTAGTTTAAAGGTACTTGGTGAGAACAGCCTTATATGCAAGAGCCCTTGCAGAGTTTTACAAGGCATATCAAGCAATGGGTTGACCTATTCAAACATCATTTTTAGGCATTCTTTAAGGCTAGTAATCATCAACTCAAGAGTAACTGTAGTTACAATACTATAAATCAGGCCTTTAATTTTAAGTCTTAACAGTTTAAACCCTTTTGCTTATCTGCTACATGCAAGATTTCCAACATAACCCATTACACTGACATGAGTGAGAAGGATTTGACTTGCACCAAGTCTAACACTACCTGTAGAATAGTTGAATATTTTTTTAGGAAGTTGGAAACACTTCAAGCCATTATGTTGCTGATGTCTTTCGGCAGGATGACTCGACTAAACAAAACAGAACTAAGGCAAATGTGAAGTTAAAGAGATCTTTATTGAAACCACAAACAGGTATGCAGGGATCAATTTAGTAGCCAACCTGGAAAGAAGAGAGAGAGAGTACAATTTATATCTCTCAAGCTTTGACAATTCTGTTTGAAGCTAAAAGAAATTAGCCTACCTTGCTCATTCCATGTCCACCTGTTGAGCTGCCCTGACCAACTCCTTGGTAGGGATAGTATACACCGCCAGTGCTTTGCGCCACAGGTTGGCTGGGCTGATTGTAGGTCTGAGGGGCTTGCAGCTCAGGTACCGACTCAGCCTGCTGAGTACTGGGAAAGCGGTACCTAATGTAGTGAGAGTCTTGCCACTGGTTGGCTCCCTGTTCAGAGCTTTGGCTCGAGTGAGTGAATGTGCCTGGAGGATACTGGCCGGTCATAAACATGTAGTCATAAGGATAAGGAAGAAAAGGCCAGCTTCTGCCAGGGAAGGGAGGTTGAACAACACTGGTGAACTCTGGTTGGGCTTCCACTGCTGCAACACGAGGGTATTGCTGGAAGCCTTGCGTTTCAGTCTCAGATTCAGAGCGGCTGTGGTCAAAGCCGCCTTCATACTTTGACAATTCACCTCCCTGGTACTGTGGATAGTAAGGGCTGACATTGCTGGAGTAAAGATGATCAGGGTTACTGGACACCCATCGAGTTCCATCAGAAGGAAGCCTAGGAGGTTCAACAGCCCAGGCTGAGGGGCCCTCTAGGATGAGAAGGTAAAATTAAACTCAAAGTCAATGTCAAGTAGTAAGCACCAACAGTTACTAAAAAAAATAGCGCTAAAACAAGAATGTAAAATTAGCATCAGTTACCTTGGACAGCGGCTGGTTGAAAAGCGTAGCCTGAAGGTACAGGTGCAGCAGAGTTAGGTTGTTTCTGCCCAGTGGGTTGAGAATAAGGATATTCGTTGTCTGGGGCAGCTTGTACAGGTGCTGGATTTGAGAGAGCCCCCGAACCAGAAGCTGACGGGGCATAGCTACCATAGGAAGGCATTTCCCAATTTGAGCCAGCAGGAGGGTTTGCACCATGACCGCTGCTTGAGCTGGGATTATTACCTAGGAAGAAAGAGCAGGTCGTAAGTTTTAAGAAACACAACTTTCACATACTGATAAAAGAGATACTCTACCTTTCTGTGCAGGGAAGCTGTAACTTGGACCAGTCAGCAAAACCAGCAGCAAAGCCCTTTCGACAAAAAAGACAAAGTGTGACTATACCATGCAGAAATTAGCCAGAGCATCACAAACAAAACCATGCTTACCCAGCAGTGAAAACACAAGCCATCATGTTGAATGAGCAGCTGCACTGCCATCATCAAGCCGAGAAGCGTTTAAGTATACTGCAGGTGACTTGAACTGACCAATCTGGACATAACAAGCAAACAACACACGGCTGCTAGCAAATCAATCCTGATGAAGGTGATCCACCATGCTGACACTTTAACAGAGGATGAGAGTCAGAACAGTTCTCTCAGTTTTTGCAAAAGTTAAAGGTTTTGGGAACAACAAAAGTAGATGCATTACAGTTTTCTACACACATTACAGAATATTGTTTATCTACAGAAAAATCAGTTTTTCTTCTTAGTTTGTGGGTTTTGTGTATTTCTTGTTACTCTTGTGATTTTCTTTTTTCTTGTCATACAGTGATATCATTAAAAGTAAACAAATACAATAAAACTAATTATTTACTTTTGCTAAATAGTGTGCTCTTCCCATACTTTATACAGTAATAGTATGGCTTTTACTTAATGTAAGAATTGGATCAGAAGATGGATATGTGGCATATAGTCCATAGGCCAGAGCCCAAAATTTAACTTGTTGGTACCATTCAAGGTGGCAAAGGTTAGTGATGATTTTTGAAAATGTCCATGTCTGTAGATTATATTTTGGTATGATAGACTTTCCTGAGTGGTAGCTGAGTCATAGAAACCAGCTCATAAAGAGACCCCCCCCCCCCCCCTCATTTCAGTAGTAGATTTCTGAAATGACCTGACCTTCAGGAATATCTTTTGCCAGTTCCAAAACTGGTTCATGGTTTTGTATCTGAGCTGCCCTGAGTAGAGATCTCCAGGAGTCAACACTTTGTGCTGAAACTTAGGTCTGATTATTTATTGTCATCACTGGCACACACTGTACGGGGGGTGATTTTTTGTTGAACGGCTCCGTTTTGATTTTGAAATCTCAATGAATTATCCATAGTTAGGCGCGTAGCTGACCTGATTGACAGTTGGGCGCGATGCAACGATTTGTCAAGAGGCTTAAAACCTGCCTCAGCTCCAGCACTCAGCCTGTTGTTAGGTTGACTGAAAGTTAGGGTGAGACAGGATTTCCATCAGGGCGGCTGCTGATGAGCCCCCAGAGCCTCCTACCGAAACAGGTGGGTGACGTCACTCAGGTTCCGTCCAGTAATATTTACAGTCTGTGGTATATGCTTAATGCTATGCAGGTTAAACAATCCAAATCAGTATGTCAGGCATTCAGCAAGTTATTGTTGTTAGGCTGTACTGATGTGCACAGGCTAGTGGTGCAGCAAATCAAAGCTTGGGCAATTAGTTAAAATGTTATAATCCTTTTATCATGTACAATAACAACACAGTATGTTGAGGGTAAAGTTAGCACTTACGTTGTCAATATGTATTATTTGTTTAACTTGTTCATAACTGTTTGTCTATTTATATGTTATAGACTGGGAGCAATGTAAACCACAGTCAATTGCCATATATGTGTACAAATACTTGGCCAATAAAACATATTCTGATACCCTCCAAAAGATGGCTTTGCTTCCATTTCCCGGGTCAATCACAGATCTCTAGCTAGCTAGCGGGCTCACTAATTTCTTTACACGCTGGAACAGCTGTACTGGTTGAAGCAGAAAGGGCATGTGCTGGATACTGGGTGGTGGTAGGCTTCAAAGAAGAGCCACTTTCTTAAAGTGGAAGTACTGTGAGTAGTGCGTACTGTATGAGTGAGTGAAGTACTTAATTTTTTTAATTTGGTTTATTTATTTTTTCATTGTTTTATAAAACAGAGTAAACATTTATTTTAAAGACACAAAATGACTCTCTTTCAGAGTATACTGTTACAAATTGTATTTGACCTTGTTCTAGCCCCGTCACATTCCATTACAAGCTGAAATGGGAGGGTAAACGTGAGAGATTTCTGTCAGTCATTGTTCTCATAATATTGTTTCACAGTGATAAAGTATGGGCATATCAGACATTTCCTGAATCCTTAGAGGCTTGTGAGTATTCCAATTTCTGTATTTTGTGTCCCTGATGTTCCTAGATGTCACAGCGCTAAATGCGAAAGCCTATATTAAGCGGAAATTGGAGGGAAAATTTGTGGGTTTTTTTACCATTTCAAGAGCCACAGTTACCTCAATGTATTTCAGAAAGATTCACAATTGGTCTTGAATGAAAGCCAAGAATGCCCCCTTTAAAATGATACCAAACACAATAGTATTAAACATTGACAAATGTTCTGAACCAAGATATGCACCAGCATCTGAAATGCATTTCAGTTTGGGGAGGGGGGGGGGGTCTCTTCATGAGCTGGTTTCTATGACTCAGCTACCACTCAGGAAAGTCTATCATACCAAAATATAATCTACACACATGGACATTTCCAAAACCCCACTAACCTTTGCCACCTTGAGTGGTACCGGAATCTGGTCTGGCCCATAGACTAGTACATTTCTCAAATGTTGCAGCTGCGGAAGTTGGATTTAAAACTCCCACATCCTGATTCATTGATTAGGCAGATCAGCAGTGAATTAAAGGGTTTAGGGGAACCATTGTACAACCAGTGTTGTAAATAGTTCTATACATCAAAATATGGATCCCAAGAAATGCTGTAGAAGTGTCAGTGATTTGAAGGACCATATAAATGTTCATCCCGAATGCGTCGCAATTACCCACATTTAGGCCCAAAGTTTCCCTGTGGCATGCAGTAGACAGAGTAAGCATATTATCTTGAATGTGTCAGTTCATTTAGGCATGAAGACATTGTGGAAGCTTACGGGCAAGGTAGAGAAACGCACCCTTCGCTTTCAGGCAAATCCCAACCATTTGCCTGCACGGTCACTGGGAGTACTTTCAAACTACCACTTAAAATGGGTGGAGTCGAACTTGGTACATGCAAAGTAGTTTAAGGTACTTGGTGAGAACAGCCTTATATTTAAGAGCCCTTGCACAGTTATTTTACAAGACATATCAAGCAATGGGTCAACCTAGTGAAACATTTTAGTAGGCAATCATTAAGGGTAACAATTATTAACGCAAGCAAAAATTACTAATTTTAGTACCATAAACAATGCCTTCCATCTTTAGAGTTTAAACCCTTTCGCTTATCTGCTACATGCAAGAGTTCCAACATGACCCATTACACTGACATGAGTGAGAAGGATTTGACTTGCACCAAGTCTAACACTACCTGTAGAATGGTTGAATATTTTTTTTTTGCAAGTTGAAAACAAGTCAAGCCATTATGTTGCTCATGTCTTTCGGCAGGGTAACTGAACTAAACAAACAGAAGCAAGGCAAATGTGAAGTTAAGAGATCTTTATTGAAACCACAAACAGGTGTGCAGGGCTCAATTTAGTAGCCAACCTGGAAAGAAGAAAGAGATTACAATTTATATTTTTCGAGCTTTGACAATTCTGTTTGAAGCTAAAAGAAATTAGCCTACCTTGCTCATTCCATGTCCACCTGTTGAGCTGCCCTGACCAACTCCTTGGTAGGGATAGTATACACCGCCAGTGCTTTGCGCCACAGGTTGGCTGGGCTGATTGTAGGTCTGAGGGGCTTGCAGCTCAGGTACCGGCTCAGCCTGCTGAGTACTGGGAAAGCGGTACCTAATGTAGTGAGAGTCTTGCCACTGGTTGGCTCCCTGTTCAGAGCTTTGGCTCGAGTGAGTGAATGTGCCTGGAGGATACTGGCCGGTCATAAACATGTAGTCATAAGGATAAGGAAGAAAAGGCCAGCTTCTGCCAGGGAAGGGAGGCTGAACAACACTGGTGAACTCTGGTTGGGCTTCCACTGCGGCAACACGAGGGTATTGCTGGAAGCCTTGCGTTTCAGTCTCAGATTCAGAGCGGCTGTGGTCAAAGCCGCCTTCATACTTTGACAATTCACCTCCCTGGTACTGTGGATAGTAAGGGCTGACATTGCTGGAGTAAAGATGATCAGGGTTACTGGACACCCATCGAGTTCCATCAGAAGGAAGCCTAGGAGGTTCAACAGCCCAGGCTGAGGGGCCCTCTAGGATGAGAAGGTAAAATTAAACACAAAGTCAATGTCAAGTAGTAAGCACCAACAGTTACTAAAAAAACAGCGCTAAAACAAGAATGTAAAATTAGCATCAGTTACCTTGGACAGCGGCTGGTTGAAAAGCGTAGCCTGAAGGTACAGGTGCAGCAGAGTTAGGTTGTTTCTGCCCAGTGGGTTGAGAATAAGGATATTCGTTGTCTGGGGCAGCTTGTACAGGTGCTGGATTTGAGAGAGCCCCCGAACCAGAAGCTGACGGGGCATAGCTACCATAGGAAGGCATTTCCCAATTTGAGCCAGCAGGAGGGTTTGCACCATGACCGCTGCTTGAGCTGGGATTATTACCTAGGAAGAAAGAGCAGGTCATAAGTTTTAAGAAACACAACTTTTACATATTGATAAAAGAGATACTCTACCTTTCTGTGCAGGGAAGCTGTAACTTGAACCAGTCAGCAAAACCAGCAGCAAAGCCCTTTCGACAAAAAAGACAAAGTGTGACTATACCATGCAGAAATTAGCCAGAGCATCACAAACAAAACCATGCTTACCCAGAAGTGAAAACACAAGCCATCATGTTGAATGAGCAGCTGCACTGCCATCATCAGGCCGAGAAGCGTTTAAGTATCATGCAGGTGACTTGAACTGACCAATCTGGACATAACGAGCAAACAACACACGGCTGCTAGCAAATCAATCCTGATGAAGGTGATCCACCATGCTGACACTTTAACAGAGGATGAGAGTCGGAACAGTTCTCTCAGTTTTTGCAGAAGTTAAAGGTTTTGGGAACAACAAAAGTAGATGCATTACAGTTTTCTACACACATTACAGAATATTGTTTATCTACAGAAAAATCAGTTTTTCTTCTTAGTTTGTGGGTTTTGTGTATTTCTTGTTACTCTTTTCTTTTTTCTTGTCATACAGTGATATCATTAAAAGTAAACAAATACAATAAAACTAATTATTTACTTTTGCTAAATAGTGTGCTCTTCCCATACTTTATACAGTAATAGAGCAAATCACATTGGTACATGTTTCTGTTGATCATTATTCTAATTCCTTAGTGGTACTTTATAAAGTCTAGATCTGTTCATATAGAAAAGAAAAAGCCCTGCAAAGATTTAACAGATTAGAACAAATAGTAAAATGTAATCTGCTGGCACAGCCTATTGAGAGGCTCACAGAGAACGGCAAATATAAGATCTTTTACTATATAAAAACACCCTGAACCATATCATTAGTTATCAGAAATGATCAAACTTCATCCCAAAGTACAGCAGTGTTTTGTCACTTCATAATATTAGGGTGTAAACTTTGACACAACCCAAGATTTAAAGAACATATTTGAACAAAACTGATAAACTGCAAAACTATATGAGAAATGGGAGAGTGTTTGATAGCAGCACATCCCTTCATTAAGATCTTCCTCCTCTATACCCAGCTTGAGACTGTGCCAAATGTGCCGTGGCTCTGCATTGTGACAATTTCCGGCACTTCAGATGTGTATTTCCTGGCTTTCTAATCAGAATGCTATTTTGTATCTCAAAAGGGGCTCCATTCAGCCCAACATTAACAGCCCTCGTCTGTGATAATGTGGATGCTTCGGGCCATAGGCCACCAGCTGCATCCACTTGTCAGTCTTTGGTACAGATGCCCTGTCTGTCTGCTGTGGCGAATGAAACTCATGGACTAAATTGGCACTTATTGTGCAGAATGATTTTATGTACGCATTTTAATGTGCCTCATCCAATTTCTTAACATGGTTTAATTATATCTGCAGACAGCCATCTCAGATTTTAAAATGATTTTAATGGAAAGCTCCTGTCCCTCTTGTAATTTATGTCTTTGAGTGGCCAGTGGAGACCGAATGGAAACGTTATAGATCTTTGTAAGGAACTGAATACTCTAAGCTAATTTACCAAAATCTGCTAGATTTTCTGTGCATCATATTAGTTTCTCATACAAATCAGATGAAGAGAACTCAATTATGATGGATCAATAATTCAGCATTCTCAATTATGCTTTAATTGTAAGAAGCAATATCATCCAATCTTATTGTGCAGAGAGGTGTTGTTGCTCTGCAGAGCTTTAGCTGATTGTTTATATGAGATTAGAGCTGTGTATCAAAGAAAAGATCAGGCAATGTCACACAGCCTTGGATAGCCAGCAAGTGACACGTGCATAGACACACTCCCGCACACACTCGGATGCACTCCCCCAATACACACACACACACTCTTAATGACACAAACACATAACATAAAGCCAAATGCTGCCACTAAAATTTGCATGGTGCTCAGTAATGCATTAGTGAACATCACTTGGCAATCTGTTCATACGGGCTTAATTGGATTTTAATACCGCCTCTGATCTTGTTTTCTAATTAACGGCGGTGGCTGGCAACCAAGCAGAACCATGCACCCAGCAACACCTTTGATCCCGGCCATATGGAGTTCCTCCAAGCACGCCGGGGATGTAAAAATCCCTCACCTAGACGTGGGCGAACAACAGGCCCCTGAATCAAAATGGATGGGGTGAGGAGAATGAAGGAGGGTGGAGAATGGAGGAGTGTGGCAAGGGGTGTTGAAGGAGGAGGACGAGGAGGAGGAGGGGGGCGGCACAAGGTGGCGGTGGGGGTGGGCAGTGGCATGTGTCATCCACACATCCCGGCGGCTTTGTTATTGATTAATTTCTCTCACGATCACTTGTGATCACAGATACATAAAACATGAGAGGGGGGACTGAATGCCTGTACACCTTATCATCCTTGCTGCCATTTGACACCCCCTTCTTTGCTATGTGGAAATGTCAATAGCTTTTCTAATCTGTTTACTTCTCCCCTTGTGGCTACTGCTTTATGCTTTTGATGAAGGGCTGCCAAAAATGTGTCCTTTTCTACCCTTGCTTTTCCTGCTTTGGCAGACCGAGTGCGGGTATTAAACTTTACGTCTCCACAGTTGCCCTGGCTCTCTTGCTCTTATTTCAATATTTAAAAGGAAATCACACTCAACACCAACTTCAGTTTTAGAAATGACGATTATTCAATAGATAGCTTTAAGGCTCGTTCAGTCAGCTTTTTGAGTACTGATGTGGTCTCAGCATATTGACCAACCAAACCAACTCAGGTTTAATGTTCAGCAACATTTTATCAGTAGAAGCTCTAATTTGTTTATGCTGTTAGCGGCAATAATGCTCTTATCAATGCTAGGGACATACTTTTTTGGCGGAAACAAATACAAAATTCATGATTATAAAATTTGATATAAAATAAAATATTTGCTAATCATCCACATTCCTTCTGCTGTAGACATGCCTCTTACTTACTTATACAATAATCTGTAAAATGGGGATGTGTACAAAGGAATTTAAAGGACTTATCAGTGTGCCATGAACGAACACTTAGACTTTTGGAGGTAAACTCGTATCATAAATATAATTTTTGAGTGAGAGTTGAGTAGATAGTTTATACCATCCTGATCATGTTTTAAAAAAAAATGATAGCTTAGTTTAGTTTAGCTTGGTTTAGCTTGGTTTAGCACATAGAGTCCAACCCTGGGGTCTGGGGGAGCCAAAGACCTCAGGGAGAGTGTGAAAAATTCCCCACTCCAAAGTTGTCAAAATACGTTTTTGCTTTAATTGACTTAAATCATGATGACACAATACCAGGTAGTTTATACAAAGGTCTTTTGACAAGAACAAGTGTGTAGAGGTCTATTCGGTTGGGTTGCTATGAATCAAAACAAATTAAATTGATCTAAACTTTTGACAGAAATGTATCCTTTTATTCCGTGTGGGCCCTGGAGGGGCTCAGCTTTTCTTAGATACAAGTAGGGGGTGCCCAGAGGACAAAATGTTTGGAACCACTGCTTCAGTGAGGACAGTGAAGTCTGCTCTGTCAAATGGTAACCAAATCTGTATCCCTATAGCTAATATAGACAATTTAAATCTTTTCCATTTAATCTGTAAAAAAATGGATGTGTAAAACAGCAAGTTGGGGCTTCACGTGCATGACTATTTTTTGTCCACGAGCACTTACCTGCTCATCAACATCATGTCTATGATGAGAGAAAAGAGGTAAATAAGTTAAACAATAATCTTGAAAGGCTTTGATTGACATTTTTATACTGTCAGAAAAAAGGATTCATTTAACACCTGGTTCCAGGTTTTATGCTAAGTAAAGCTAACTAGCTGATGACTGAAGTTCTTATTTGATATAAATGCATGAAAATACTAAAAATGTTTATTTAATTATTGGCAAGTGAAGCAGTAAAGGTATATCCCAAAATGTCAAACACTTTCTTTGAGACCTAGTCTGTGTGCTCCTTTTGTTGGTTTCTTTCACCTTTTGCACACTACTAAAGGGTGTAACAGGATGCCTTCAAGGCCGCGGACATTCCTGAACATCCCACAAGAGGTACTGACTGTTCACAGTATATCTGTAAGGTTGATGGATCTCGTCAAGTTGGGGCAGCTGGACTTACTGTGTCGTTTTGAAGACATTTCAGAAGCCCTCCCGAAGGCTTAACGGTTGAGCACTGATGTAGGGGGAGGTCATCAGTTGTGAACCTCTCTGGGTGCTGATAACCTTGACTTCAACTGAGAGTAATGACAAAACACGTGACAATATGGCAGTCATCCATGCATGTGTTTTTTTTTAAGCTTGGCAAGCTGCCATTTACGCTGTCTGACAGAAAGAAGCTCATTAACAATGCATATTAATTAAAATATCTGAGAAAATGTGGCCTGCACCTCTTTGATTGACAACCAGAAGGATAGTACTGTTAGAGTGTGTTTTTGGGGGTAACATTCACTGTATAAAGCAGAACATCAGACCAGGGAATTACATTTTTATAGTATGAAAGTGTTGATCATGGCAGCAGCAACCCTGAATAAAAGTGTGAAAGTCCACACTCAAGCTCTTATGCTGCTGTTTGGCACATCGCTCTGTGTTTCATTCTGACTCTAGCAGAGAGGCAGTCTGACATCTCATGGCCTTCGACAACAATAGCAAAGAAAAGGAAAGGCCTGAAAGTCCTCGCCAAGTGCACCTGAATGATGATGCCATTTTACATGCTGGTTGTTTGTCCTTCACAGGGCAATTATTCCAACAATGTGTACTAACTCTTTTAAAGAGGATTGTGACATATTGTGCCCTGGCTAATGACAAGAAATGCATTAAGACTGAAGTGGAGTTTCTAATGAGACAAGGCCCGAATGCCTTCTCTTTCTTTTATATGGAACTGTTTCTTTCTATGAAACATGGAGTCCTTGCCCTCCTTTATTGATCAAATTGTCCTTCGACCCTTGCATGTCAGGGAAAGTCGTCTTTCTATCAAAAACACTTTCAAGCACACTGAAATCCATGTTTACTTAAGTGGGACATTTTTAATTGGAGTCTTTTCTTTTACAACGTAATGGATGGACCTATATGGGAAGCGGCCTTTGCTCCTGTTTGAATCTAGCACTTTATGCTTTCTATGTCTACTAAAAAAGTTTCATAAAAAGTTGATTACGTGCATTTCACAAGTCACACTGTGAAATAATTTGGTGTTAGCCAAGTTTTGATACAACAATGCCAGTCTACAGCTCATCTTACTGTAGCAACATACATGCATGTCAACAACTGTAGCAGCACTGATAAAGCTCAGTTTTGTGAGTATTCTTATGTACCCTCCTTGGAAGTCAAAATGTTGAAAACCCTTACTTTGACGCTTCCAAATAAGCAAATCCAGTCATTGAAAATTAAACTGAATTTGGAAACTCATTTGAAACTCTCTCAGACCATTACATTATCATCTTATTGTGTTTAGTAGTATGTTCCTCCATTCACGCGTCAGCCGGCCCATGGCATGATAGCTGTTCCACCAGTCTGACTGACAACGTCACACAGGCCTGTTATTCAAACTGTTAGCACAGACAAAAGGTTACACGCAAGTCATCATTGTTCATCTAAGGATGTTCTTTTTTATTGCTAACTATTTTTATTTTTTATTATCATGTTACTTCAGCATCTTTTGCACTACTCACCACTGTACTGTTTCTTATTTAGTCTTGTACATATTAGTCTTTGCTTATGGTGTTTATTTTTGATATTTAATGTTATACTTGTACATAAGAGAGCCCAGTCCACCAAAGTTAAATTCCTTGTGTGTGTAAGCATACCTGGCCAATAAAGCTGATTCTGATTGTGATTCTATTTCTGTAAGAAGACAGGAAACAGCTTATACTATTTAACCAAAATTACCTGACATCATAGGACGACGCAATACAGACCCTGTTATTTCGAACATGTATAACAATTTACATCTTATGTTGATATTATATTCTAAATATGTATATTTTAGTTATTTGCACAGGTGCCCATTTGTATTGAAACACAAGCCATTTTCACATATGCACTCCTTAAAATTTCTAGAAAATGTCAGACCAACTGTCCCTGAGTTGCTTGTTCACACATGCACCTTATAGCGTCTCTGTCGCACCCCCTGTGGGGGTAGGTAGCATATGATCTCAAAAGAACGACCGAAGTGGTGGACAAAGCAGCAGAGTACAATGATATGGTGCTATGGGGCCGCAGGAGATCCCCAACCCCACTCCCATCAGACATGTTGCTACCTTGACTGTACTTCACAGCAAATGGGATTAAAGTTGCACCTTTTAACTGACTTGGCTTCTCAACAGTAAAACTCAGGTCATAAATCAAGATTATAATTTGACCATAACACCATAATTGTTGGATACTAAGATGAAAAACGGAGGATTTAATATTAATCCAGGGTTTAATCACAAAGAGAGATGAAAGATGAAAACACCCAGATGGGATCATGTTTACATTTCTGCTCAGGGTAAATGTAGTGTACATGTTTTCCAGGTACGGTATGTACTCTTATAGCAAATATGGGTTTTGGCTGAGAGTCGAAGTCGAGGGTCTAATTATGGGTTCCACAAAATAGACTAGAAAGTCCTTTCTCCCTCCTCTGCTCACACACATACATGTGTATGCATCATACACATTGCAACGTCCACAGTGATGTACACGCCCAGTGTACTTAGCCCAGGGTGATTCTGGCACGGATACAGAAACCAAAAGACAAGTCATATCAGCAATGCAAACCGTCCCTCGGGTCAAAAGTGATCAACATCAGTGGAATACCACAGCGAGTTACAGACTGTGGAGCAGTTAGCTTCAAATACAGGAATGAGCCGCCTTGCTCAATCAGTGTTGTGAAACCAAGGGAATAAACATGCATTTGGAAGTAAGGTTGATTTATGGTGTGGGCATTTTATAAGTAGTGAGTGAAGTTTGGATTTTTATGTTGTGTCCTTATCTGAGGTGGAAAAGTGAACATAATCGTAGAAGTACAGATTACTATGTAAAGAAAAAGACTTTTAAACTAAACTTTTACATAAACTTTGCTTCACTTTGCAAATCAGCTCAATGCTGCTCTTAATGAGCTAAGGTATTGTCTTCAACATCTTTAACGTTGTTTTTGCCATTTTTTCGTCTGTTGAGCGCCGTTTGCACTGAGGAAGACGCCAGAGAATCTTTATTTAATGTGTTCTTTAATGTGGTCTCGTCCATTAAGGTTCAAGAAGTCTTGAAGTTTGTGAAGCAACGACTCATAATTCCTTCAAATGCATCAGCTTTAGTAAGGACCTTTTTTTGAATATGTAGGGATCGGCAACTACATATTTTTGTTAGACTTTTGACCACCCTTGTGGAAAGAACTGTATGTCTTATCCTGACCTTTACAAATGTATTTGTGCTTTGTTATTTCCAGCCTCTGGTCCCTATCTGCCTTTCCGAAAGACACTCACAGTTACAAGGAAAATGTATATTTGACAAGAAGTTGCAGGTAAAGAAATGAAAAGACTTTACAACAACACATTTAAAAATACATGATAAGTGGAGCTTCTTATGTATATGCTAGGCTGCAAAGGGCAGGAATAAAGGTTGTCTCCCCCACCAGAGGAAGGAATTTGAAAAGAATATGGTCAAGTCAGAACCCCTTTGTATCATGGCAATTCACTTCTTTTCTGCCTGCCGTCAAAGAGGAGATTAAGTTGTCAAAATGTGGGTCTTGGTCCAGACTGGTCTTTTGAGTGGATATTCACCAGTCTGATCTCCGTCACTGCTAATAGACAGAGCTCAAAGGGGAGCAGGGAGAACAGAGGAGGGAGAGGGGTAAAGAAGGCTTTAGGATCACTTTACCTGGATTCGGCACTGTGGCGCTGGTGGATTAGAGCCCCGGGCCTCATGGCACGCTAGTCTGCAAACACCCCCAGAGCGCTGTTGTACAGGTATGAAGACACATGGACACACACTTGCTCTTTTACAGCTAAGTGGGCAGTAAACATATTTATTTGAGGATCACTTCTCTGGGCATTTCACCCTGATCAATCATCATCATCTGTAAACATGTCAAAACTCAAAATGATACACAACAAAATGCCCACTGATGTTTATACTTGGACTACATCTCAGAGTAACACGAGATAAAAACAAGTACTCTTAATTCCAGTGGCTTTAAAAACTTCTGCTCTGATTCCTGGCTTGTGTACAGTTGGG
Organism: Labrus bergylta; assembly: GCF_963930695.1. Classification (NCBI taxonomy): domain Eukaryota; kingdom Metazoa; phylum Chordata; class Actinopteri; order Labriformes; family Labridae; genus Labrus; species Labrus bergylta. The sequence continues at coordinate 20,289,335 of NC_089209.1, read as the reverse complement.
ATGCCTCACACAAACTTTCGACGACATCCTAGAAGCTTTCCGAAGTCTGTTCCTGCTCTGATACCACCGTGTAAGGTCACTCACTCATCCAGAACTGCAAAAACCATAACCCATAAAGAGAAAATACAGGTTGTTCTTGGCAGGGAGGAGAGAAAACCCACCGAAGCTTCATCCCTCTCTGCCGCCTCTGCCTACTCTCCCCCCAGTCACTACCTGATGACTTCTCCATCCGTTTTAATTGGTAATTATTTTGCGGGGTTTAATGCCTTTATTCAGACTGTCAGTGTGGAGTCAGGAGAGGAGGATTAGGTGCCCCAGGGGGACGAGACACTGGCACGGCCAGGACAGCTCATTTTTACACGGGCAGGGGAGGAGGACAGCTCATCTTTGATCCGGTTGGGGCTTCGCAGGCCAGAGGGGTGACAGCTGCACTTTCTTTAGCCCACATTTGAATTTGAATTCTATCTTAGGATGCAGCGCGCCGCGGACTTGGCAGGGCAGTGGGGTAATCTGCTCGGCACAAACGCCCGGGCCTTTTCTTCCTGTGTGCCCTCGCAGAGATTGGAGTAATTAAAGTTAAATGGAATGCATTAAAAACTCACTTGTGCCGAGGCTGTGGCGGCCGTGCCAACAGTGAATGGGCTGGGGCTGTCCTTTTACGCTACTCTAATCCTGCAGAATATATGTGTGCCCCGTGACTTTGATGCTACGCTACCAAAGCATCGGAAACGGCTACCAGCGGAGCTACAACTGACTGCTGGCTTTCACCTCAGAAGAACATCTTGGAGAGCAAATTCAGCTGGATTCTGACATTGGCAGCAGGTCGGATGGAATCAGTTTGAAAAAGGCTATTAGCACTTTCCAGACTCACATGTCACTGTCACATTGCTCTGCCTTGATTTACCGCCTATTTAAATGCCACACATTCCCCTGACCTGCGGTAACATTTAAAGTGAATTCTGACAAGCTGCCGATGACAATAACTTTGACATAAAGAACTTGAACTGTTAATTGTTCTGTGAAAAAGGCCGGCCTATACATGAAGAACAGCTTTCCATGCCAACAGATTCTGGCTCTGGACCAATGTATCTTTCCACAAGAGATGGGCGCTCCCAGTTCGTTAGCTATCTGTGTATGGACAGTTGATTGCCGCAGTAGAAATACCTGCACCTATAGTTATAGACTGCATGGGAACCAGGCCTGGTCTTCAAAGTGCGTGTCAACAAACTTGAAGCATCAAACACAAAGGTAATTGATGTCGTCTTTCATTTTAGAGGAATGTGGACAGAGACAAAGAGGGGCAGGCTCTCAAAACTATCATCATAATCTCTCAGTGGCTTTGTGTGTGATCCTCAAGCCCTTCTAATGAGAGGAGATAGGACGGGAGGAAGATAGGGGTGTGGGAGATGTGAAAAAAGGGAGAGGGTTTTGTGAAAATTCAGAACAGAGCAAGTGGTAAATACTGATGCTGTGGCATACCATCAGAATATTACTTTAATTAAGAGAAACATTAAATCATTAATTGATTAGTTGATAAGTTCCAATCATAAGGCCTTTTCTATCCAGAAAAACGGAACAGAATGGCTCAAATGTGTCTTTTACCATCACATGTTACACCAAATATGTCTCTTTAGGTCAATAAGAGTCCAGGTAACCAGCTAGTATGGCACTTGTCCTTGTCATCTGATGTTACACAATAACTTTTACATGCCAGACATATTTTGTGGGAAACAAATCAAACAAGACTGACAGAAGTAAGTATGTGTTGCATCCTTTGTTGGGCAATGATTGAAAAAAAAAAAAAAACTTAGCTACACACTTTGTCAAGATTTCATTCCTTGTTTAAATGCCTTTCCCTTATTACAATTTCCTGTTATCCTTGCAGCCTGGTCACATCAGACACTTGTATTCTTCCCTGCACTTGGAGGTACAGTACGAAGGCTTAAATCCCAAGAGTAGTTGCCACTATATCTTTGCTTATTGTGTAATTTGTTCAATCAAATTTTAAAAATACCTTTATCAGAAGATTCAACTCTCTCATTACATCCAGTGCAAGTGTTCCTGTACATGTGTATGCAGCGTTGACAAAACATGTAATCCTGCTTTCTTCTAAAGGTCGATTGTATGTGAACATTTGCAGCATAAAATGTAAAATAAAAGCATTTTATAAGGGTCTGACATGTCCCATTGTAGCAGCTGTAGCTCAGTTGGTAGAGTTGGTCATCTTTCAACCAGAACATTGGGGGTTCAATCTCCAGTTCCTGCAGCTTCATGTCCCATGTGTCCTTGGCCAAGACACTTAACCAAAAGTTGCTCCCTCTGCTTTGTTGGTGGCGTATGAATGTGTATGTGTAGGATTAATTATTTTTGATGGTCACTTTACATAGCAGCCTCTGCCATCAGCGTGTGAATGGGTGTGAATGCGTAGGTGTGACCTGCAGCGTAAAAGTGGTTTGAGTAGTCAGAAAACAAAGACCATGTAACATTTGTGTTAATTGTAAATGCAAGCTGGAGTGAGGCCCAGGCTGCAGCTGCTGAATGCAATGCATTCTGGTAAATGTAGGCACTGCTGGATGACTTTTGTGAGCAGGAAAACTATTTATAGATCAATACTGCAGCCACTGAGGAACATACTGCTTTACTTGAGTTATATACTATCAATCTTGATTGAGCTCAATATCAATTCTTCACTTAAAACGTGACAAAATGAAACCTCTTTAAAGACATTTATGGGGATTTTTGGGAAGAAAGAAATTGCTCTTTGCCTCGATCACCTCCCCTTAAAGTAGTTATAAAGGAAATATGACGTTACATCAGCAGATGGTTTTCCTGGTTATCTAGTTTGTTTAATCTATTAAAAACAAAACAAATTTTATTTTAATGGCTCATTCTTCTTATTTAACCACCCATGACAACATAAGTAATTGAAAATTTTCAGGTAATTCCCCAACAATTGCTTATTTACAATCATATCTACATTACAGTGTCTATAGTGTATCTGCTGTGCACAGGTACTGTGGAAAGGGAGAATTGTTTAAATCTGTAATGTCGGGTTTTGGCAAATCATTTAATGCGGTGGGATCAGTTTTGATTAAAAATCCCCATGGTTTGGTGTTAAATTGAAATTCAAGAAGTCTACAGATGTACTTTAGCAATTCATCCAAACAATTCTGCAATCTATATATTTTACTTGATGAGGCAGTCTCATCTCCGATGAATATTTTGAATCCACATAATAGGACTCTGAAGACAGATGATCTGAAGGATTATTTAGGCTCATTAGATGAAGAGGTGTAGATAGAAAGAATATGGAATAATAGGCAAAATCACAGATAATAAAGCTGTCCCTGTAATGCACTGACGGAGCTAATCCCACAGGTCATACCACGTGTACACTGCACATCTGTACATTTCACCTGCACTTTGTGATTCAAGTAGATCTGCAATGCATACATCATCCTTTTAGCTGCAAAATCATCCAAAAGTGTGACGATTACAATCATACTTCTATTGTCTGTAATAAACAAGTGAGCTGGTGCTTCTGTGGAGGTGGGATTCAAGTGCTTATTCACTTTAAAGTGAAAAGAAACCCTGAATAACTAATTAAAAAGCATTTGAATACCAGTATAAGACCTTGGTTTATACTTCTGTGGATTTGATTAGTTGTGATTTGTCTATTCGCTGACAGACGTCTGATGTTGGCGAGATAGGGGAAGAAAGCCAGAGCTTTTGGCTGGGAATCACTATTATTCATGGGCAGCATTTGAGTGTGTATTTCCATTAGATGTGTGAGGGCCTCTAAGGTCTAAGAATGCACTTTAATAGATACCTGTCAAATGTAATTAACTATGTTTTTCCTATATCATACGCTTTCCCATCGCCTCCAGCCAGAGGCTCCACAGTGTGTTTGTGTGTGTGTGTGTATACAAGTACACAGGCATGTGTGTATCTGTGTGTGAGAGAGACAAGAGTCTGTCTCAGCGCCTTTTGCCACCCAGCGATTGGAGACAGTTTTAATTGCAGCATGACAACCACAAGAAAGGACCAGAAGCCCCATAAAAGCCAAAGCAAGCTGGCAGCCGTCCCACAGTGGAAAGCTAGCCATGCCATAATTACAGGTAAAAAGACCTCTAGCACTGCAGCTCAGAGCACCGTGTTTATTTGACACCAATCATGCAACTATGCAGGTATCCCAACAATAACGTGCTCTGTCCCGACAGGACCGCGATGCCTCCGAGAAACGACTTGGACATCACCGGTGATCAAGGAATGTCTTGTGGCGTTGAGACCGAGCCCATGTCAGGACATGAAAGTGAACACAGAGACCTTGATTTTTTTTTTTTTAAGAGCTCAGATGAATTCACCAGCGTGAGTTACATTACATCCAGTCAAAGAGGAGCCTCGCAAGGCATCAATAATTCATTGTTACAAGACTCACTTCTGCCCCCGGTGAGCATGTCCATTTAAACGTTTTCATACATCTAAGGCTGTGAAGGGGCCGCATTAAAGACGCATCAGCAAACTTAGTGACACCTGTTCAGAAGGGAATTCAGTCTCTTTTTTTTTTTTGGCAGAGGGGATCACCTGCGCTAATTCAAGCAGTAGATGTGAGATTCACTGACGTCTTTCTTTCCTGGTGTAGATTATTTGTTCTTGTATGAGCAGAAGACTTAATGCTCGATACACACGTGTAAGTGATGTTTCTGAATAAAAAAAATATCACCCTGCTGTCCTTAACAATCAAACATTTTACTAACTGTGATTCTCTGGAAGTGTGGAAAAGGCAGTTTTACAGGTTGCTGACAACTGCTTCATCTGACACCTAACAGGTGGAAACTTTTTCTATCTAGTCAGCAATTTTTCAGTTTTTTGTAGCTCATAGAGAGGCATTGATATAAATTTCAGTTTGTTTCATAACCAGCTAAACAATCCTCACAGGAGCTTTAAATGAACTTTGAGAATTTTTGAACTGGTTATGAAAGAGACTGAGCTGAACGTTGATGTCTCTGTGTGACCTCCAATAGCAAACCAAACTAAGAATAAGATTGTCTATATTGTTTTGTTCAATACCTTATGGCGCTGTAATTGTGACATGTGTTGAGGCGTCTCAGAGGGCACTAAAGGTTTGTTTTTCATTAACGCATAAATTGGTGCTGAACATAATTATCTATTTATTTGATTATTCACGGACAATTTTTAGTCTGACTTATTCTGATTGATGATATCTGCGTCTACTTTTTCTTTAATGTCTGCAGAGCTTTGTGTTGTGTTTGCACTGTTGCTTTTGCGAGAAAATGTAGTTTCCAGCGGATAAATAAAGTCATTTTGGATTTGAATCTGAGTGAATAACCCTGCTTCCACCAGGTACATGTGTGACCAAATAAAGCACACTGGCTGAACGTGCCGTAAATATCCTGTAATGATTTGCAGTGAATGCTATATTTGGAAATTAAACAGCTTTGGCCCCAAACAACAAATATACAGGAAAAGATCAGCAAAGAGATGAGAAACCTCTTTGTCCAATGGAGAAGGAAAAAAATCAACCTCAAAGTACAAGTTCAGCTTTTAAAGGTATAAAAAAATATGTACAGCACCAACAGTAAAAGTTCTCATTGTGCAGAATAAAATAAAGTTTGGTATTTTAATCAGTGATGTATAAATGTGTTCATCACATTAATGTTGCAGGTGATTAAATGGATGAGCTTTTACAAATGAATAACTTAATAAGCTGCTTGATACTTTCAATTTTAATTATACATTATATTTTATTTGTTTATTATGATATGTAGATCTAAGTATGAAATGTAACTAAAGCTGTCTAAACATGTTGTGCAGCAATGTAAAGGCCCAATTTAATAGAAGTTGTGTTGAGTAGAATTAAAAAATGTAAAACACTCCAGAGAAACACAGTTTCCCATATTAGGACTAGTGCAGTTTAAAGTACTTGTTAAGTAAATGTTCTTCATAATATCTCAACCTGGTCAATGGGGGATGCAGAGTTGTCTGGCCTGATGACAAAGAGGTTAGAAAAAATGACTCATTGATGATGAACTTTCAGAAATGTGCTGTAGTGAGCAGGGGACCCTCCTTCAGGACTGCCTCAGTAAGACTTTTAAATCTGCTCAGCTCATTCAATTCAAACATCATCTTTCAATTTTGAGAAATCACATCGGTAATCACACCAATACATGGAGAGTGTAAATCAAACACATTTTAGTGACAGCACTGCTCTCTATTTGGAAATCCAGACCCCAGCACATAAATCTCACCTCTGTAAGTGCTTTACGAGAGCACAATGTGTGTTTTATGTGTTCTTTATGAGTGTGGAAAGGCCACATCTTGAATGACACTCTCTGCCAGACCCATTGGCAGGAGAAAAAAAATACAAAAGCGTTTTACAGGCTCGTTTTCTATAACATATGCTCACTTTCTCACTAAGAAGGAGCACGTGTAAAAATGCGACATGTTTCCTCTCGCGGCTGCTCGCCTCTTTTTTCATGTATTCATTCATTGACTGCTCTGTACTTGTTTCCAGGTTGTGGTGATTTACTAGTTAGCTAATGACTGTCAGAGCAATTGCCTGCTAAAGTGGTGAACCGGGGCTCAAGTGAAGAGGAGTGTTTATCACCGTATTGACTTTCTGACGAGGGTGTCACAGCCTCTTTTTAGACTCTTTTGTCACCAAGATCAGGCCACTTGATGTGCTGGGCGAGGAGGTCACATGAGCCACAACTCAAACTAATCCCTGTTGTTTCAGAGCTTGATCACGTTCTGTTTTCTCCTCTTTCTTTCTTTCTTTCTTTCTTTCTGGTTTTGTTACAGCAGTAAGAAAGGCCAACATGATGAACATGACACGGAGCAAGATTACGGTAAAAAATAAATAAACTGTTGTAGATTTGGTCAATAAAGTCTGCCAACTGGACGGCCAGCACACAGCAAATAAAGACAAGTTAAAGGAGCAGTTTAATGTGTTTGCTCAGAATTAAACAAGCACACTGATCACACTGTGATGTTTGCAGGTTAAATATGGAGGTAGAGCCAGGGGGGGGTTAGCTTAACGGCTAATACTGAAAAAACAGATAGCACACTTCTCCTCATTTAAATTGAAACATTTGTGTTTTTAGGTTCATTATTTATTCATTTTTCATGTAAAGCCAAGACTGTCCCTCCAGTATAATTAATAAACTAAGCTAAGCTAATCACTCTCTTAATAAAGCTACAGATTAAGCATACAAGGACAGGAGAGAGGTATACGTCTCGTTGCTTCACTGTTTGTAAAACATCAAATAAGTGCATTTCTTTATATACACATCTCTTAAAACAGTGGCCAAAGGCAAACACCAACCTTTAACTTACAAGCAGTGTCAACACAGGTTGAGAAGATTGCAGGTGGCTGTTCAACATGAGTCTGGTTCTGCTGATGGTTTCTGCCTCTTAAAGGAAGTTTTTTCCCGCACTTTAAATTTACTAAATGTTTCTTAGTTCTCATGATGGATTAATGTTGGGTCTTTGTAATATAAAAAAAATAATATAACAAACTTCTTTTACCTGCTCTTTTGTTAAGTGTCTTGACATCAAACTTGTTGGGAATTGGCGCTATACAAATAAAGATTGATCAATTGATTTATTGGGTACGTTTTTGTTGGCCTTTTTTCATATTATTCTCTTTCACAAATGTCAGATGGCTTGTTTTGTATCATTTTATTGAAGACAACATTAAAGATCTCTGACGTGATTGATTGATTGCGTGGAAGAATCCATCTCTGCCAATACAGTTTGTGTGATTTTTTTTGGACTGATCTAAATATTTAAACCTTGAATTAATTCACCCACAAAACATCTCCTGTATATAATTGCTATTTTTGACAACATGAATGAAGGTTTTGATCTATTTTCCTTAGGGACTCTTTGCATTCAAACACATATGTTGACCATCTGTCCTTACATTTTCCAAACATGTCATTGATCTACTGTCAAATTAAGAAGGACGATCTTTTGCATCAGACTCTGTTTTCTTCATTGTTGTGATTTACTGCAGCTTAAATTAATGCTAGGGATATTGTCAGCTGACTTTGCAGTGAAGCTAATATTGTTTAGTGATACCAATAAAAACAGCACCATGACAGTGGGGAGTTAAAGCACATATGCAGGATGTTGTGGTTATGGAGCTTTTTACTGCCAGAATGCACAAAGTAAAGGTTTATAGAGGACTGAAATTTGGAAAAACTACACAAGTGATTGCAAAGCTTGCTTACTGGATTAACTACTACGACTGTATATAAATGGGAGAAACACCAGCCTGAACTATTTCCACGGGATTTTCTGTTGGCCCGAACCACTGTCAGCTGCGGTTAAAGGAGTGTGTTTTCTCCCTAAGGGGTTTGACACACTCCAGTGTAGGATCACAGTGAGATATCGGTCAAAGATAAAAGAGTGGTCTGAGATGATCAATAGAGTTTTCAGACAGACTGACTGGCCACCAGCACTTTAGTCTGTGTCACACAGTGATGAACTCCTCTCGGAGCTTCAAAAGAGAGGCGGAGGAAATAAGGAGGAGACCACACGCAGCCTGGGAGGGAGGGTGGTCTCTGATCAGACAGAAGATGAACGAGGGGGATTTCATACCTGCAGTGATATGATGTCATCTGGGTCAAGTGAACTGAGACATGACTGTTTCATTTCACTACAGTGTGTGTTGTAGTTACACTGAATGGGGCTGTTTAAAGCTGACCCATTTCATCGAACTATTTATTCTGATTTTCTCAGATCTATCATGTCATTACATATCATAGCAAATACTGTCTTATAACTTAATCTGTAAATCTTCTTCTTTAACAGTGCATTTCTCCAAGTTTAATGGTCATGGTAAGACCAAGCGGCAATATCGGGGAGTGAAAAAAAACCCTGCAGTTTCTATTAGTGTCCACTTGAGGCTGGCTGCATAAGCCAATTAATCTCCATTAGGTCCCATATTAAAATGTCCATGTTTACAGCATGGTACAAAAGAAACAGGTTTCGTCTTGATCGCTGGTTTCTTTATTGGTAAAAACCATATGTGGGATGAAACAGACTGAAATGGATCCATTTGAATTAAGGATACCAGTTATAAGTTTCATAATAAGGGCTGGGGTTGAGTTTACTGAGATGTGGGCCTGTTGTAGCTGTTTCCCAGGAGGCCTCAGCTTCCCCTCTTGTATGTTACTGGATTGGCCAAAAGTTTTGGTCGAGTCAACATTTCCATCATGGCGACCATTATCGTTGGACTTAAAGATGCGTTTTCAGAAACCAATGGGTGACATCACTGAGACTATATCTATGATTTATGTGAACTATGGCTAAGATAAGGTTTGCTTATTTGGCCAAAACAATACAAGTCTTTTTCAGATATCTTATTGTTTAGAATGAAACAAACGTTTTCCAATGCTGCTGAAGAGAAGATGAGTAGACACGATTGGTTATGACACTAATATATTTATCATACACCAGCAGTATGTTATCTTAGCATAGCACAAAGACTGGAAACACAGGGAAACTGCTAGTTTGGCTCTGACCAAAGATCACCAAATAATTTTAACAGCAGTTGAATTAGCTATTTATCATTCTGGTTGATGTTCACAAAACATAAAGTATAAACATTAAAACTAGTGAGCAATGTAATCGGCACACACCTTAGGATGTTGCTGCCTCAACACTGTCTGACCCACAATGGAGTTAGAATTTGTTACATTTTCACTTTTTTGTACGCTTTAGAGGGGTTGTATAGGCAGATTTGGTTACCTTTGAATGGCACAAACTAGCTATGACCTACCTTACTCATATTGTATAGACCCTATTGTTTGCAGTATGCTAATCTAAGCTAACCGTCTATCATTCTTAAAATAACAGAGTGGTATCAATCTTCTCATCTAAGTCTCAGCGAAAAGCAAATATGAACGTTTTCCAAAATGTCAAAGTATTTGTTTCAGTTAAAAGAGAAACAGTACATAGAGTACCAATCCCATGCTGTCTCAATGAGCCACTTAGGGACAGCATGCTAGTGTGTGCATAGACACACTGAGACACACCCACACATGTACAGTATGTGCACATGAACCCAGAGACCCACTGCAGGCACTGCTATGAGTTTTTTAAATGCCTCTACTTTGCTGCTACAACATTTTCAACCATGTGTGTCTCCCTCCCTCTCTCCGTTTCATCGCACATGCATGCACACACACTTTCTGCGCTCTCTCATGACAATACATTTGCATATCTAGAAAGTATTTCCTGGTAAGTAGAGCAATGGCAGTTCTCAGGAGAGAAACAGACACAGATAGAAATTTGTATTAAAAAGAAGAAACATCTAAGCAGAAAAAGAACAAAACCACGGTACACCATTACTTTAATGATCCATCATGTTCAAAGGAAACTTATTCATAATGCTGCTGCAATAAACAAGGGAGTGAAACACTGGAGTAAAGTGCTTTTCATTTGGAGTCTGCATGTAGCAGATGTTTGCTCTTCTTCACTCCTCCTTTTCTGCAGATTTTCAACACTTTTCAGAACTCCATGGCACCATAATACCAGTAAAGATGTGTTAAGCTTGTGACAATGTGGATCCCACTTTCACAGGCCAACAAATTAGAGAACAGAGTTCAAAAGTTATGATACCCAGGAAGTGTCAGCCTAATTACCCATGAGCCCAGAGGGTTTCTTTGTATTTACATAACCTTTGGCCCTTTGGTCGCTGGGGAGGCGCACACTCTCTGTCGTTCAAGTCATCATTCAATCTCCACTTTACTTTTCTTCTCCTCAGGGTTTCAGGGTTCAAGTTCACTGTCATCGCAGCCCGGCTACTTCTGTCTGTGTGTGGTGCAATCATGTGTGTCAGGGTTGAAATAGTGACAAACTAGTGTCTTCTTTAAATTACATTTGTCTTGCTTGGGAAAAATGAACACAACTTTATCACAGAAGATTAGGGAGATTTTCTGTGCAGGAAACACAGATTTACAATGTCGGAACAAATTCTTGTCCTTGGACACAAACTTTACCAAACACTACCGACACCAAGTCCATTCAGGAGCAGCTCAAGAGCTTGAGATCATAATAAGAATTAGAATAATCATACATCTTTTTTATTAGAGGGTTAAAGCACAGTGACACCATACTTTCCAATAACGTCAGAGCTCTTTTTAAAATTAAATTATAAAAATGCCATACAATTATTGTCAAATACAAACAGTAAAATGAACTAACCTTTGATGACACCTAAGTTCAGACACTAAAAACAAACTTTTTGTTTTTTAAGTGTTTTTTAATTTACTTAGAAGACTAGGCAGAGTTTGTTGACCTGATCTCCCCAGTCAATTCATTCAGAGACTTTTATATGCAAAATCACAAGTGTACATTCCCTTTTGTCTGCACGCTCACCTTAAAGTTAACCCTCAAAAGTCACTCTTTTGATTGGTTTACTCATTTTTTTAATAATATTTCAAGTGTGTGCTTTGTTTCTGCTGTATTTGAGGTCAAGCATGTGCACTGCAACCAGGCAAGCATGCTATTAAGCAGAACTTTGAGCCAACACAGAAGAAAAGTTGTCAAAGTGCTCTGAAATAAAAGGTACATTTTTTTTTACGACAACAATCAATCAACAGTAAACTATCAGAAGCTGAGTTTGAGTTTACCTTCATTTGGGTCATTCTTTATAAACATGGCCTCAAGTGACTCTGGTGAAGCTGACTTGTTTGTGAGGGCCGCCAAACTGTAGAAAGGCTTCGACCAGGAGACGGATCAGAGACTCCCAGTCCAGGATCCTTCCTTTCCTTTCCTCTCCTGCATCCGTCTCTCTCTTAACTGCCTGATTGTTAAAGTGATAAGTGACGCTGATGGATGAGTTGTGTAATTATTGTGTAATGATTGTCCTGGTTATCATTGTCACTGCTGATGGCATACATCAGGATGTCCCAGCCCATTTTGCATGTGATGAATAACAGTGGCTGGAAAAAAGTACATTCAAACGGTTTGTGAACAGACTCCTGCAATGTTAACACGCGGGGCAAGGCTAATGGCGGGTCCTGCTGTGAAATCATGATTATCAATCGATGCAGTGATTGTGATATTTCTTTGCAGTCTGAGCAGTGCAACATCACAACATCCCATATGCACACACATTTCCTCTCCGCCGGTTTGGAAGCCTTTTTCCTCCCTCTCTGCATGTTCTAGCTTATCCAAACAAAGCTTCTTTTAAAGAGGAGTCATTCAGTCTTTTTATACACTTTGTCTGAGGTGATTAACTGATTAGAACACTTTATCATGCGTCTATGATACTTGACAGCCTTTAGGTGATGTAATCTTTGAGGATGATTTATGGATTATGGCAATTAGCACTCAGATAAAGGCTATTATTAGAGTTCATTTGCTTTTTACACATGACTGTGTGCATTGTTAAGTCATTTCTCTTTTTCGAGGAACATTTACACAGTACCTGTGTGGAGATAGAATCTAGTGCGAGATAAGGAGCGGCTTGAGGGAAGTCTGTGTTTAATCCACAGGCTATCTAGACTCTGTGATGTTCCTCACACAGAGATATCATCTGCCATAAGCTGCATTTGCCTGATTTCAGTTCTGTTTATGATAATAAACGCAGAACTTCCTGTTATCTACAACAAAATGAGCCTTGAAATGGTACATTTTGCTGCGCTGCTCCTGCTTCTGTCTCTTTCTCTCTCGGACTAGAGCGAACATAACCTTTGACTCCCAGCTCTGTGGCTGACTGAGCATTATGGGATGCTAATTGGCCGTGTAGCAATTTATCAGACTGTGATATACTGCCATGTAAAATGTGGAGAACACATTGTAGACTAATTTGATTTCTCAATTCCACTCATGTGGCTGCAACTTAGATCTGGCAGGTCATTTTTTGTACAAGCAGGTTCTCATAAAATCATCTTAAGCAGGTTTTATTAACTCTCTCTTTTCTGGTCAAGTTTTTTTAATATTTAAAACTTGTTTTTGATGGAAACGTCTTTAGGTGTTTATTGTAAAAAGTGTACACTTATCTATAAAGAAATACAATATAATAATGACAGGAAATGAAATAGAATAAGGAGTAGTAATAAGAATTACACAAAAAAACAATTAAGTATACATATGCTTATTTTTTTAAAGATAGTGTTTTGCCTTTATTTGATGGGACAGTGGAAAGAGTAGGAAATTGTGAGAGAGTGGGAAATGATATGCAGGAAATAACCACAGGCTTAACTTGAACCTGGAGGACTGGAGTTTCCCTTCAGGGGCGCGACCTAACCGCTAGGCCATCAGTGCCCCTTACAGAGAGTGTTAACTTAAATTACAGGGAATATTTATGCAAAGTTTTGTTCATTATTCAATAATATATAAGAAGAAATATTTATCTAAATAACATTGTATACAGTTTCTTAATGCGCAAAATGTTAATCTCAACCCAAACAGTTTATTGTTTATTCATGCACAGTTTATATCTGCCATTTTTGTCAAATGAAAACTGTTTTTGTGCCTTTATCCCACAAGAGTAAATATTGCATTGTACTGTGCTGAGCAGTGACCTTTACAGACCTCTCTTCCTTTTATCCCATTTCATTTCATGAAGGAATCCATCCTCCGTTTACTAGTTTGAAATGTCACTTGATCCCATCGATTACGTTTTGCTCTCCAGACAAACTCTCTCACATCACCTAAATGGACGTTTGAAGAGATTAGATGTCTGACAATCAAATGAAAAGTAGAAAAGAAATACAGTGAGAAGTCACCTGGGGCTGTTTAAGAAAATAGTGACTCAACTATAAAAAGTGACACCCAACTTTCTTTCTGCTAGTTTAAGGTCATGAAAGTGAGCAGACAGGTTATATTCATGTGTAGTATTTAGTTTGTTGTAGCCGTCATGTCAAATGTCCAGGTTTCATTAGCTTGCTGAAACATCTCTGTTTTAATTTGTTCTCATGCATCTATAGATAACTCTTAAGATTACAAGCTTAGCTTAAAAAGTGTGACAAGTATCTCAGCCAATAGGAACGGTCCATCCTTACGTACAGTACTATCGAAACTTTTTCATCCAATTTGTGTGTTCATGTTTTCCTTTGGATGTCTAGAATGAAGTATTTTTTTTTAAAGAAAAGGAAGCTCTCTGTTACTTTTGCAGGAAGATCTCATTAAATATAATTATACAATAAATACAATAATTATTTACATCTTTCAGGCAACAGAAAATGAATTTATAATCATTTTCAGCTCCAGTGAGGAACTTTCGATCGGTGCTTTTGCTTTTTGCTTTTCTGTCCTGAATATATTTAAGAAGTATTTTTTTAACAAACAAATCTAGTGTTGTAGTCAAGACCACACTAACTAAGACCAAGACGTACCAGAGACCAGAGTGCTCCGAGACAGATCCAAGACCAAGACCAAGGCAAGGTGAGATCGAGTTAAGAGGGCGTGTAATGCTGTATAAGAAGCTGATACAGAGGCATCAGATTTCAGTGGAGGAATCACACATTTTTGTTCCCTGTCACAAGGCAGACAGGGAGCAGTTTAAAGGGCCCTAAAGGCTGATCAATCAGAGCTGGTGTGTGGAAGTTGAACTGTTGGAAAGGTCAGACGGGTCAGGGAGTAGCGAGAGTTCACTGCTGCATGCCTGAAGCCGAGTTTCAGTCATTTTAACAATAGGTCATTGTCACACACAGGTATTAGAAATGATCCTGATTTAATTAGCAGACATAGTCTCGAAAATCAAAGGCAATGATTAAGATGATTCAGATATTAAAAGAATGTCTAGGAGTTTTTTGTGCCAAAATTCAGGTGTGTACAGCTGTACAATAGATGACCTGAAATGACAGCAGCTTGGATACATGAGCCACTAAGTACTCCATAAAGCACCTTCACGCCTCTCCATCTCTCCTTTTCCTTCTCTCTGTCTCACTTTCTACACCCCCCCCCCTCCATCTGTCTCTTTCTATAGCCCTGTCTTACTCTCTCACCTCCCCTCCCCTACTTTTTTTTTCTTCATAGACAGATGATACGCTGTCCTCCTACCAACACCCTCGCAGTAGCATATTTCTCTCCCTGGAGCGAGTAACTCTGTCTTCTGCCTGTGTCCACACTCCTGTCCCGCCCCCCCCTCCTCCCGACACACACACACACACACACACACACACACCCCAACAACCCAGGACAAGCATGGCCTGCAGCCTCGATGGCCCTCCGTGGAACAAAAACACATGCTGCCTCTCAAAAGCCTCCTTTATCCGTGGCAAACAAAAAGACGGCTTCACCTCCGCACTGTTCCCACCATTAGGGCCCTGGCCTGGACCCGATTCCTCTCTTCGTCCCCTCCTCTCTCTCTCCTTCTTGGTCACCCCCCAACTGGGTCCTTTCAGCATGGGGGCCGTGGGGGTGTGAGGTCCGCCCTTTATGTTCACATGTGTCCATGCTGGTTTACTCTGTCAGACCTTCCCCTTATACAAAAG
The DNA here is from genome assembly GCF_963930695.1 of Labrus bergylta. Taxonomy (NCBI): domain Eukaryota; kingdom Metazoa; phylum Chordata; class Actinopteri; order Labriformes; family Labridae; genus Labrus; species Labrus bergylta. The sequence continues at coordinate 20,273,859 of NC_089209.1, read as the reverse complement.
ACGTGCAAAGAGATTGACCAGCAGCTTTTGACGCCACAACCCCCACCACTCAGATATGAAAGAGCAAGAGAGGAAAAACACACCTGCACCTTTATGTGCGTGTGTGTGTGTGTGTGTGTGTGTTCACAGTAAACGTCTAATGGGTTTAGGTGGAATGTTTTGGAGTTATGCCTGTGGTTATCAATCAATCAATCAATTGTTTATTTTTTACTAGTATAGCTCAAAATCACAACAACATTTATATCTTGACTCTGACTCTCTCATTGACAAAACTTGAGCAGAACCAGACTCATGTTGAACAGCAATCTGTTGTGACCCAGTGTGCTGAAAAAGAGGGATAGATTAACATGAAAGCTTGAACATCATAGGGTAATACCGCAAGACCATGACCAATCACCAAAGTAAGAACAACATCAAAGATACAAAATACCACAAAAAAAAAGAAACAAATGAATAAACTCAAATGAATGCTGATGAAGTGAATGGGGGACCTACCTGTGAATCAAAGACTTCATGAGAGTGAACGTTTGATGGATGTGTGGGTTACTCGCTGTGACAGAGGAAAGATAAATAAAATAATACTCTGAATTAGGGGGAATGAAAAAAATAGGGGGCTGGATACAGCTGAAGGCATTGGGGGAAAAGAGGCATCGGGTTTGGTGCTGTAATTGTTAATATTACTATCAGTCATACTTTTAATAATTATCATCATTTCAGTTGTAATTTATGTATTATTTGTCTCTTTCCATCTATTACAACTCCCTCCATCCCACTTTCTCAGCACATTGGGTCGAGGCATATGAGCCTGGATCTTCCCAAGGTTTCTGCCTTCTCAGAGTATGTTTGTCATTGACACTGTTGTCAAGTGCTCACGGTGAAGTTCCACAATTCTACAACGTACATCCTTGAGTAAGTACAATACAAAGTAGGATCTAGAGAGGAGGAAACAACGTCTGTAAGTGAAAACAAGCAGCTTTAAGTCTGATCAGATACAAGTGCTGACAGGCAACACAGTTGTTTACTGTATCCTCATCATCAACAACATCGACAACTTTACATGAATATTCTGATCAACATCAAAATCCTCAATCATCATCATCATCATCATCATCATCATCAGTCCCATCAATCTCATAAAGCACATGGTGTTAATGAAAGATGAGTCTTTAGCGTTTTTCTTTTGGATAAAATTGAATATGCGGATTGAATGGAGTTTGGGTAATCCGTGTGGTGTCTCTCTTAAAACCACAAAAATACTTTGATGTAGACCTGCTCAAGTGCAAAGTGTTGTGAGACATCTTGTTATTTTTTGCTTTGAAACAAGGTTTTTTTATTCACAGAGTTATTTGTACTCATTACTTGATTAAGATCCCCCTTCTATGTTATCCATGCTCTCTTTGCTTTGCCCCCAGACTGTTGAAAAGTTGTAGACCCCCTTGCAGGTCAATTCCCCTCTAAAGCAGCCCCCTACTTGACCGGGTAAGCTGTGTCCGTCTTGTGGAAAACATTTTTTCATGCTTAAATGTCACCCTATTTTGATATCATGAGCAAATGATATGTTCCCTTGTTCAACATATGGGAGCAGCACTCAATCAACGAGGTCTAACGACGCAGCAGCAAATTTGCATTGCGTGAATACAAAGTGGGTCATTTGGAAAACGGTGTTGGCATGTAGACCCTGCCATAAAACCAAATGCGTTTACATATTCAGTAAATGCCCCTGTTTCGTGTAATGTTCACCCTTACATTCACTCCTCCTTTCAAAAATAACCAAACGAGACGCCTGGGCCATTTGACTCTGACTGGGTCCATGAAGAAATCATTATCCCCATGACCCCGAGCTATTAATTCCATCTCTCACTCCTCCCTCTGTCTCTCGTTTCTCTCATTCTCCGCACAAATTCATTTACATGAAAGACCACTCACACTGGCACGGGCCTGCAGGTAAATGACAATCTAACCAACGATTTCATGCAATATTACCATCTCTCAGCTGTGTGCGTGCAGTCCACGGGGCTGTGGTAAGTGTATCATTAATAAATCTGCCCCTTCTCCATGACTGAGGGGATCAACATGTTTTAATTATCCTGCCGTGATTTGAACTCGATCAGCGTAGCGTTCAGTTACACAAACATTCCAACAGCCAGTGAGATAAACACTCTGCCTCCGCTCTCTGCATACTGAGAGCGGCGCAGAGGCAAGGTAAGACACGGTCAGACTCTTTTTTTCTGTTTGTCTTTCTGTCTGTCTGGGTATTACTGGAGTTGAGCTGTTAGGTTTGTTTGGTGAGGCAGAAAGACAGACAGTGTATCCGGACAAGTCTGGACCTGGTTGTGTCTGATCAGCCACAGCAGCCCCAGACATAAAAAGAAAAGGAGGGGAGAAAAAATCTATTAATCATATTGTGGTTTTTACATTTTAACAAAAAAAAAAACATATTTGAATGCTTTTTTTTTTAACAAAACTTTGAATAGATACATTTGAGTAGTGAACAGATGCTAAGAAGGTAATATTAAGACACATTTTCTCTTACATCTGTCGTGTCCTTTTATCCAAAAACTTAAACAACACAAGTCCTTCAGAAAATTCCAGACAGCCCAACATATGGCCTTATCTTTAGATGAAGGTTAAAGCCTATATAATCAGAAACCACTAGTCCTGCATATTTGGGGTTTAGACTTTTAAATACATATAAATATACATTCAGAAGAGTAGAAAACGCTACTTATCTGTATATTGAGTGATCAGCTCATGACTGAAGCCAGCCGTCAATCACATCTGCGGTACCAGGGGGGAGACACGGTGGTCACCTGGTGAAAGTGGCTCAAAAGGTCAAGTTAACCGACACCTGAGGCATCAGAGTTATGATGCCAATTAGATAGTGCAGCATTGTTTACATATAATATCACCATCTAAGATCGATAAACTATTTGACAATCTGCACCTGTTCTCTACCCTGCAGCTATGCTCTACAGGTGTAGAAAATCACAGATGACAAAGAGCTGTCTGCTGTTAAGTCTCTCGTTAAATGCAAGTTTTTTTTGGAAGAAGGGAATTGTAAGTGAAACATTTAAAAAAGGAGTTGTGTTCTTTGGGCCCACAAAGAGAGAGTGGGACAGGACACCCACATGTGTTCAGCAGGCTCCTGACGATTTTGGGCTGTCCCAGACAAAAGATTAATTGTGGCAACATCTGTGGTCGTGGCTCCAAAACGCTGGTCCTACGTCGCACTGTGCGAGAGGATCAAAGATGACCAATCTCATCGTCTTGCGACCAAAGTGCCAGTGTCAGATATTTCGGACTGCAAAAATGCTCTGTTTGACACAAGAGGTTCTTGATATAAGAATTGTTGTACTTAAAACAAGCAAATGTGTGTACCTGTGCAGTGAGCTGTCTGAAATAAGCAACTTTTCGGAGGTTTCAGAATGAGATAAAACGGACTGGTTTGAAGAAGTCTATGGAGGCCCTAGTTTACTCTCTAGTACTTATTGAGCATTAAATTCCCACAATTAAAACGTCACAAATTTCCACCTACAATAAAACAAAATAAACTAAATCTAAAAAAAGGAAATACCATTCTTTACAAAAAATAACATGTTCTTATTTACAATTGTAATGATGCAGCATTTGCATGGTCATGCCTTGATGACTGGCTCTTAACACCGATCTTAAAACCCATCTGATTCAGCTTTGGTCATAAGGATTGAGTAAGGTCCAGCTCATGAAAGCTGAGTACCTCAGTCTGGAGGAGGGATAACACAGTGACATCACATTGGGGACAGGTGAGGTGGGAGGTGTAATAACAGCACAGACATGTAGTAGACTGTCAGAGCTAGGAATTGAACTGCTAACCTTTTGATTGAGATAAGACCAACTCTGCCCATCTACTGTTGTACCAAGTGACACACAGCAGCAGTTTTCCCCCTGCTCATGCTTTACACACATCCCAGAGGTACAATTAAAATACATTAAGCTTAGAGTTAAAGCAGTGAGAAGTCATAGTTACACTGGTGACAGAATTACATCAGGGACTATTTTACATGATTAGTTACAGTTAAAACTTGCCGGACAGTCTCAAAAAACCAAACGCCATCAGCTTTGTAATGGAAGTATTTTAAAGTTGTTGCTTTGTTTCTTGCCATCTTCCCTCTTTAAGTGCTTTGTTCACAGTGGGAGAGCAGCATAAATACTTGGACTGGGACCTCGGCATTTCACTGGAACAGGCTCAGGCAGTACAGCCATTTGTGTGTGTGTGTGGGTGTGTGTGTGTGCGTGTGTGTGTGTGTCCTCCCATCTCCTCATCATGAAAAACTGCAGCCTTTTTTTTTTTTGCTTCTTTGGTGTCTAAAGTCCCGTAGGGCAATGGGCAGCTTATGTAGTTCACACAAACACCCAGAGCAGACACACACACATACACAGACACACACACACACACACACACACACACTCACGCAAGAAGGAACCTGTTATCAAAAGCTCGTCCCACTGGCTGGCTGCCAAAAGAAACGTGCTGAGGCGAACACTAATCCACTTTAAATTACAACAGTACTGAAAGCCTGTGACCACAGCCAAATATTGATACGGGGTCATTAGTCAATTATGGCGGGGACTCTCGCCGAGTGATCGGAGGGGAGGAGCCGGGGCAGAGGTGACCAAACGGGAGGTGTCAGTAGCAGTCCGAGAGGAGGAGGTCACGGCTGTGGGAAGGGGGGGATTATGGTATTAAAAGGCGGAGGATGAAACTAGATGACTAAGTTAGAGAGGATAGAGCTGTAGCTGCAATCGAAGCGGTCTTTTGACCACAATCTCCCACTTTTTCTCTTCATTCTCCTCCTGCTGCCTCCTCTCTTCCTTGTGGGAAGGCATGTGTGTGTGTGTCTGTGTGTGTGTCTGTGTGTGTGTGTGTGTGTGTGAAGGAGACACAGAACATTTTGGATGTGGTGTGTTTTTCAATGCAAGGGCCAAAAAGCATCACCACCCCCCCTAGTGGCACATCAGGTTTTAGTCTTCTAGTCTTATTCCTGGGCTGCTTCATAAATGAATTACATCTCATTAAAATAAAATATATTGAGGAAAATGTAATTCTGCCTGGCTTCAGAACCCTTCCACTACAATTAAAGCCTATTACAATTATCTTTTATTAAATTCTGCATGATTAAGACATCCTTTTTTCTAATTTTTACCTATTTTTATTTGTTAAATTGACACGTAAGGCACTCCATTTTCAACCGTCATTATAATTAGTGTGAAGCTGGAAATAAAATCTAGAGGAATCTAATCATTCAATTAGGACCATAGTGTTTGAGGCTAAGTGAAACTACATCAATGCCTTGACACAGATGATACCATTAATTTCCTCTGGGTTGGTAATTTGATAAGGCATCATATTGGAGCGATTGCATTGCAAAGGGCATCATCACAACCAAGCCAATTTAGACACTGCATGAGGCTGCAGATAGACGATTAGAGAGTGGATGCTTCAAAAGATGAGTTGTGTTGAAGTCTACAATCATTGTAGTCTAAATAAATGTTTACGTTTTTACGATATCAATCATATATATTGCCATTCAAAGAGGCCAGAAAAGTTTTTATGTGTACAATTTGTCCTTGACAGACACCATTAAGAGTTTTTATTGTCCACTCCTTTTTGCTCTGAACGTTGCAAATAAGCAAACTAGCCCAGTAACAGACCACCAGTAACGTAAAGACCACCTATAAATGCTTTCCATCAGTGGGTTCACAGAAGCACTTCAGCTGTAATACTTTAATTGCTCAGGGACTCAAAGTCTAATAAGGTTTCTAAATCGAGCTGCTTTATTTGTTTTCCTTTGACTCGCGGCTAGAGCAAAAATGCAGCCACTCTAATTGCAGTGCCGTCATTAAGAGCTGAGGGTATTAAAAGTTTCTTCCTCCAAAAAACGAGCATGTTGCAATGTTTGGTTTCTTTTTTTTTCTTCGACACTGAACTGAATTATATGGGCCCCTTTCCATCAAGACCAGGTTCACACAGGAAGTAATTGAGTTTAATAGAAGAAATAATAAAAAAAAAGCGCTAAGCCTAGACAAATGTTGAGATACAGAGGGATGCACTTCATTTGGTGTTTTTACTGGTGGTGTGTGATGTTTCATGACCATTGTCTGGTCTCTGGTGAATGGTTGCTCGCGACAGAGATCCAATCTTTAATTCATTTTATTTAACTACTATGAAACTGCAGATTTTGTTAAATCATTCTAATAAAAAGTGAAATATTTTCTAGCAAAAATATCTCATCACACGTATCACAAGCTGCATTCACCTGACAAGTGACTACAGCTTATAATAACATCTTATTTATAAGATATCACAAGCAAAATATACATTTCCATGTTAAGTTATTACAAGAAAGTGAACAAGTACATTTTGATGCTGCACTAGTAGGAAGTTCTACTTACAACCATCAAGGCAGGCTTTTATTTCTGCTCGTAGTAAGATTATTTATTTATCAGGTGAATGTGGCTAATAATAACTGTAATAAAAAGAAAATGTTGACTTAAAATGATAGAAATACACTTTGTAAGAATTGAGGATTTTGCAGTATGTCTCTTGTTTCCAGAAATTACAATATCTGTGCCCATCTCTGCAAATCTCCCACGATCTCAAGGACAGACGTGTAAAAATATGTATTCTTAGATTTGTATTTTTATTCATATTTTAATCAAACTCATCTCCTGTCCTCTTTGAGCTGCTTACTTTTAATTGAGTTGGTATTACAGTAATTATCACGTGAGAAGGAAATGAAGTATCTGTCAGCTCCATGTGTCGCAGGTACACTCTCACACTGACATGGGGAAGGGGTGGAGGTGGAAGGGTGGGGGGGGGGTTCTTGTACTTCTCCTGATGAGGCACACAATGGCAATCACAACTCAATTAACACTTTCTATATATACAACTGGAAACGCACACACACGCGCGCGCACACACACCCAAACAGGAAGACAAACAGCGAGTAGAGGAGCGAAATCTCAGGATCCTTCTATTGATCCTGTGACTTTGACAGCTACACCTGATGTAGGACCTGTGAAATGAGACAAGAAGAAGGCGCTTAAGACTGCACTTGTTTGATGCCAATTAGTTAACTGTTTTGTCATTCCCCTTTACTGCCATGCACAAAGTTTAGGTGGCGAGAAAGAGAGAAAAAAGTTTAATTTAAAGGAAGAGGGGAGGAGGGAAATCTGTCTGCCATGAATTTCTTTTCACAAAAAGGTCAGAAAGAAATTCAGCTACATGTATTCTCAAATAATGTTTATTTATCGGATTAATTTAGACTGAATGAAAAAAAAAACTCATATACCAGGCAAATCATTCTGAAGTTTTGTAACTTTTTTCATGCTAGACTCACATTTTCTGCATAACTGTGCATGTATAACGTGTATAAATCTGATCCGTGTGGCTGCTACTTCATTTCTAAATTTCCTCCATCGCTTCACAGCCTCCCTTTATTCTACACCTGATCTGCTTTTTACCGCGGCCAGTCAGAGAAATCCACCTGAACTTATTTCAAATACATTGTCCTTCCCCTTTCCCTGCATGCCTTTCTTCTCCCCCCCCCCCCCCCCCTTCCCCTTTTTCCCTCTTTCTCTGTCTAAACTTGCTTTCCTTGATGAGTCCTAGCAGGGAATCACAGGCTCGGAAAAAAGGTAGGTGCCTGACAGAGATTGATGTCTGAGCGCTCCCCCTGATTCGCTGATTAAACCCATCAATCAATATGCAGAGGAGGTGTCCAATGCAAATGGATCCAATCAGGCGGAACGGAGGGGTATTGTCTCTGTGTTGTGGCGAGCGGTGAAGTTAGAGGTGGAGGACGGGCACTTCAGAGTGCTTTGTCTCTGTAGGACAGCGACTAAAAATGGGTGCAGGCTCAGAAAGAGGAGACACAGTTTGAGGTTATAAAAACAAAGACGGAGTGATTATTGTTAATTGTACTTCTGTGTGATCATGGCCGACATTGCCATATCACAAACACGTTTTCTCTCTCCTCTTGTGTAAACAGCAGAAAAAAGGGGCTCATTTGACTTCAGCTGCTAATTTACCATCACACAAACACACACGGGCTTCCTGCGTATACATCATCTGGGCGGCATTCTCCTTGCGCAGTCCCCTTCAGCTCTCACTTTCTCACACACACACACACACACACACACACACACACACACACACACACTATCATATTTTCCATGTCTCCATCTTCATCCAATCTCACTGTAATGGTACAGCGGGGACTACGGCTGGATCTCCCCTCTGGGCCCCGGCTGCTCCCTCAAGTATCTGCCTCGCTCTCACTTCAGCCCTCATTTGAATACAAGCAGCATCCTTGGTCATTATAGTGGGAGTGTGTGTGTGTGTGTGTCCTGCTCACTTGTCATTGAGATTGGTGTGTGTGTGTGTCGAAGTGACACAGCCGGGATGGATACCATTGCACCCAGGGGTCACGTCGGCCTCTGAGAGCTGCGGTTGTTTCGGCTTGTCGAAAAAAGAAAAGAAAAAAATGTAGCAGCCGTTCAAATCACCCCCAACCTGTTTTTTTTTTTTTTTTTTTTCTGTCCAGCTCAAGTTCATTATTCATGATTGTTCCATCAGAGTTCTATCTCTATCACCCTCCTCGTTCAAACCCCACAGAAAGAGAAGCCCAGTCATTTGTTTCAGTAAATGACACAGATGCCTCTCACTCTGCTTATAGACTTATTCCTCCCCCTTTCTTTTTTGGGTGAAGGGGTGGGGGTGAGGTGGCGGCGCATGTGAGGGAATGATACCATGACACGTTCTTCCCTCCCTTTTCCTCCTCCTTCATCTCCTCCTCCTTTCTTCACCACTCTATCCCTCCTCCTCCTCCTTCTTCTCCCTCAGCTCCAGTAGGGAGACAACGAGCCCCCAAAATGGCTGCCTTGGTGCCAGGGGGACCACAGGCTGCTCTCCCATCTCCCATAATCACCGGGGCGATGCTCGGATGCCTCCCCCATTTGCATAATGCCATCCTGACACTTTCACTTCCGCCATCCATCACCGGCGGCGTGAGTCCCGCGGCCTGCTCCGTCGCTCCGTCTCCCCCTGATTGCGTCCTGTGTTTATCTGCCCAAGCACAAAAGATTGATTCCCCGCTGTCTCTCGGCCTTATGTTCAGCAGATAGGGATTTTCGCCGAATGATGAAGCACCCAGTCAGCTAATGATAAACAGAAAACACATATTCAAAAGGACGGTCTCTCCCCCCCTCCATCCCTCCCTCTCTCTCTCTCTCTCTCTCAAGCTTTAGTGTGGCTGCCGCTCGCCTCTGCCATGTGTGGGGAAGGGAGGGATGTCAGGTTAAGGAAGTGAACACACTCTGCAGGGAGTTCAATTTGAAACGCAATTGTTTTCCTGTCAGTCCTTTTACATTTTTTCTGTTGATTTGCTCCAGGGGTAAGGGAAAATGAAGGACCGGGAGGAAAGGGAGATAGCAATTAAAATAAAACTGTCGTCTTGATGGCTGCTCTTGTTCTTCTAGCACAGCACAGTGCAGGCGGATCTGACAGAGCGTGCTTTAAGAACATATCCTGGCTGAAAGATAAAAGCATACATGAGTGCAGCCCAGTAGCTTTTAAGAGGAGGGAATTGGTACAAGAGGGTTCGTATACTAGTACTTAAATAGGTACAAACCAAACCCAATGAGTGCATTATTCATTTAATCACTAAGCATCTAACTTGACGCCGTGTTTAACCTCTGAAAGCCGCATGTTGTAATAGACGCATATTACATTATAACATCCATTAAATCAACAAATAAAATGTTTTGACATCGTGCTTCGCTGTAATGAAGTGGGCTGGAGTCGCATTTCTGTAAATGTTCTTGTGCACAGTTTACAATGCAGCATTGACTGTGCAGGCAGTGCTACTGTACACGGCTGTAGAATGCAAAGCAAGTGCACCAAGTCTGCAAAGTTTCACTCCCCGATAACAAAATACTATTAGCTGCTGTCACGTACAGGAGAAGAGAGATTATTTTATTTATTGAAATGAGATTGAAATGATAAATCTCTCTCCCCATGATAAAACACTGGGACTCATAAGCCAAGTGTGGGGGATAGGGATTAGAAAAAGATGGAGGCGAGAGAGAGAGAGAGAGAGAGAGAGAAAGAGAGAGAGAGAGAGGGAGGAGTGAGAGGGGAAGAAATTCATAATGCATAATAAAACAAAAGGTGTCGTGGGAAACATCACTGATATTAAAATCAGAGGCAGACAGATCTATATGAAAAATGCAGATTTGAAAATGTAAATAACCATGGCCCCGGGGGGGAGGGGGAGTGATTCAAAGATAGGATGACAACATGAAGAGAAAGGCATTTATATGGGGGCTTTGATGTTTCTCACATCCAAATTTATGCTACTGACGACCAAAATAATGCCACTGAAGGGGATTTTACACAGTGCACTGCTGGCCTTGTTTCATACCATGATGATATAAAACACATTATGCTTCACATTATCTCAGTGTGAGAATGCCTGGTAATGAGATGATTCACATTCAAGAGGGATACTTAAGATTGCATTTCGACATTTTCCAAACAACAACATGTTATCTTCACATTAAAGCCCTTATCCGAAACAAAGGCGTTTGATCCGACGCTCTGTCGTGTCTTCGTTCGACGGCGTGAATCCACACAGTGTGCCTAACCTGAGCCTTTCCAGGATGACCTCCTCACTTTAATCCAAATGCATCCCAGATTGCTTTGATTTTCTGCCGGAGTCCATCTGTCAATCAAAATCAGTGAGGGGACTGGACCCCTGTGTTTGGATGAAATATCCCTTTAATAAAGCAGACTGTCCTCGTCACTCAGGGAGCAAGGAAACGTGCTCCTGTTTCTGCTGCTTTGCCAAAATGACAGTGCAGGTCGCTGAAATATGATCATGCTATAATGTAAGGCTTATAATTGTGTTGTACATCCTGTTCATATCACAAATTTAGATCCTCTTTGGTGCGTCCTCCTCCCATGACATTGTTGCATGTGACAGAAGGTTTGTGGGAGTGTGAGAAAACTATACTGAGACACCGTGTTGACTATTGCACATCTTTTATGTGCAGGAAAGCTGAAATGTGAGGAAAAAAGAGTGGGAGTCGCCGGCTAGTTCCCCATGTAAATCCACCGCACGAGTTTAGCCTTGTCGCGGTGCTTTACAATGCTTGCCTCCCCAACATTGCCATTAGGGAGCTCTCTCACAGCCATTATTTTGAATATATCATTATTCTGGCAGCACTATCGCATCCAGCTCATCACCATTTTTCTCTTTTTTTTCTTTGTTTTGAATAGATAAAAGCTTCATGAGAAGAGAGCATCAAGTCACTTGAAACACTGACGCCTCAGTAACCAGATTCATCGGCTTCTTCAGGGTTCTGCATATGTTGTTGAATGCCTATCCACTTATTATGCTGTTTTGAATGCAAGATCTCTCTTCTCATAACTGCTGTTTTCCCCAAACTTTAAAGGTATGAAACTCTCTCTGGCTGCTCTTTACATTTTTTGGTATATAGTCTTTTCAAAAAAGAATCCCACTTGGTTAATACTGTTCACTTTAAGTAGAGTCTTTTTTTATTTAGTTTTGACCTCGATTGGTACTAAATGATCTGCTTAAAGTGAGGAAATATAGACACAAGTCATTCAGGGGAAGACACATGCAGCTTAAGGATTGTATAGATTTAAAGAAACCCCCGAATAAGGCAGGAACAATTCAATTAAATCCAGACTTTATTAAAGATGTGAATAAATGTCCAAATTTGCAAAAAAACTTTTTATATCAGAGATGTGACATTAATAAAGACACACATGGGATATCTAACTGAAGATAAAATCCCCGAGACTACTGGGACTGGATGACCACTTACCTGCTGGGACGGCTCTGGACTGAAGTTGATTTATAAACAGGTAATTAAACATAAAGAAATCATTATATACAGTTATAGCTGCAAAACAAGCCAAGACATTTGACACTTTTTAAATCTGACAATGCATAATTGAATTGTACTTTTGGCTTATAAGTGATCCTTATATAATCCATGTTTATTTTATTCAATGTTAACCTATAGCCATATGTCACAATTTATAAACCCTTCATAAAAAGAGTGGTGGCTTTTGAGACGACAATAAAAGTGAACTGTTGAAATATTTCTTCCATATTCAGCATATCCTCCTGATAAGTGATCTTATTAAAAATACTGACTTTTCTATGATCATTCTGACATGTTTCCTGATTTACGCTATTTCTTTGTTGACTACGAGATGTTACAGAAATGATAATAGAAGCATCAAAAATATGACCTGAGTGTTAAAAAGGGGAATACGATTTCAATTTGGAATCAAAGTAAGAAACGCATGGAGGGAAAAAAAGTGAGTAAATGTGAGCTATCTGCCAAACTTGCTAATGTGAGGTGTTACCACTTCCATGTGGAGCTCTGCTGAGGTCAGTGTCTCTGAGCCCTTTAAGAGCAAACGGGGCCTTCAACCCCGCCCGCTCCACAGCTGCTTTTAGTCAAGGCCTGAGGTCCCTCCATCCTTCCCCCCTCCCCTTCCCCATCCCCTTCATCCCTCCTGCCCCTCAGTTTTCTGTTCTCTTGCCAGGACTGTAATCAAGCCTTCAGCTTGTGGCCAGGGCCTAAACCCCCCCCCCCCTCCAACCCAAAAAAAGCCACCAACAGACTAAACTATGAGAGAAATGAAGGGCAGAGACAGAAGGAAGCAAGCCGGGTGTGAGAGATACTCATTAAATATTCGCCCTCTATGCTGACTGAACACAAGCGTAATGTTTTAAATACAGGGATCGCTGCAGTTTGTTTGGGAAAACATTATTGCTGAAAGTTCTGGCACCATTAAAGATGGCAGAGCAGGAACAGTACGCGAGAGAGGGAGCACTAATCCAAAACATGTGCACCTCAAATTCCTCTCATAGCAGTGTCTGATTAAGGCCTTCGTCAGGACGTTTGTTGGTGGCAAAGATAATGGATATTATGCACACAGTCAACATCTTTTAGAGGAATTGGGCTTGCTTTGCTCCAGGCACCACCTTTTAGAGCCATTATCAGTGTCTGAATGTACCTGCTTTTGTGTGCTTTCTACCTCTGCAGTGTCATCTTCTATGGCTGGAGGGGACGGATCACCCGGCATGGTCATGTCCAAACAAACCCCCACATCTTACTTCTCAACACGACGGCCTCTCAGATGACATGAGAGCAACAGCAACCCATTATTCTGGACAGGCTTTTGGTTTGCTCAAGGATGTCATGTTGTCAGTGTTGCTTTTCAAGGCCTGGTCCAGGTTCATTCGGTCAAGGCTACTGAAAAACAAAGCAGAGGATCATTACGCAGATATGCAGGGCCATAATCCCCTGTTTTGCATGGAGATAATAGTGTGTAAAGCCGTATATGTAATATGATAATGATGCCATGGAATTTGATGGAAAAGAAACTTAATTTTCTGTTTAAAAAAAAAAGGTTTATGGAGCAGTATATTCCAGCATGGGCAAAAAAATTACTTGCAATAAAGTTCGGTCCCCACTTCAGAAGCTTCCTCTTCAATATTTTTAGCATCTAAATATTTGTTTGCCTTCTTAAACCGCATTTAAATAAAATAGGTTCACTTTATTTTCTAAAGACATTTGTAAAGGAAAATCCATGGCAGGAAATCCGCCCAAATCCTTGGAAAATCCAATAATATTTGCATAGAGCTTAAAACATGCAAAGTCCCTGCGTACGAATTAAGCTGGAAAGGAAAGCCCTGCTGGTTATGCATTAAAATGGATTGGAAGCAGGGTTTGACTCCTACAGGTAAAAGCCCCGCAGTGACGACTGATTCTGCACTTTGAGGAGACAAAAACCCAGAGATGTCCCTTCACTGCTGTCCAACTCCTCACTGTGCCGGGGGATAATCTGTTTGGCAGCGCTGCCGTACTGCTTGGTGACCCTCTCCAAGCTTTCACACCTACCTCTCTTGAATAGGAAAGATGAGCACAAAAGAAGCTTCTATATGTTGCACCAGCCCATTGATGTACATCACAGATGAAACGGGTAGATTCCTTTGTGACAGCAACGAAATGAGAGGCAAACTTGTGCACAAATGCTCATGAGAACATAAACTTGAAGAGAGGAGAAAGCGTGGATGGGTTTTTTTTTTCTTTAGCTGAAGTTCTTCCAAGGCCAGTGTTGATTACAGGACCCGGCCTGACACAGTATGCCTGCGCGCTGTCAACTCGTGGAAAACAAACACGGAATTTATAGCACATTAAGAATTCAACAGGCAATCTATTCAAGCAATTAATGGCGTATGAAAATAAGCTCTGTTGGCGTTGAAAGCACTCCAACATGAATGTAGGCCACGACTGTTGTGTGCTTTTGTTTTCCGCTGATTCGCCCTTGAGGATCACAGTTCCCGAGCTCACACACTTCACAAAGCCTCCCTGCAAGTTGTTGTTGTGAAGCCCCTTTTCATATTCCTGTGTTAAAACGTACAGCACATCTACAATTACATTTCCACCGCTGTTTGCCCACAATGCACATTCAAGGTGATTCTGATTATACGAAACAATGCTCGACACTGACAACATATTCAGAACATGATTGTCTTTTGTAATCTCAGAATTAAAAAATTACTCTTCTTTGAGTACACAACACATTTGGGAAACAGCGTTCAGATCTTCTTGTAGGATACAAAAATAAAAGTAAAATACTGGACATTCAGATCATTTCCCTGTTAGCTTTAGTATGTTCACCATTCTGATCTAATAACTGGTTATGCAGGAACCCTGATCCTAAACACACACACACACACACACACACACACACACACACACACACACACACACACACACACACACACACACACACACACACACACACACACACACGTGGAAACCACACATAAGCTTTGTGCTGTTAGACATGCAGGTACTGTGTTAAAGTGACCTGTTAGCTAACTATGTTTGCTTTGCACTGTACTATTGTCAATCACAACACATTCTTGCCATATTTGTAAGGTCAGGAGGAGTAGCTGTTTTCACTGTACCGTAGTAACTTCTACCAAAAATGAATACAAAAGGGTGAACACTTATTTTATTTTGTTTATTGTCTCCTGGTTTACTTAAAAAAGTTAACAGATAACTTGCTTGTTAAGTGGAAATAAGAAGAAGAGCCTATGGCAAAAGGGTAGGTTAGGGGGTTACAAATATTTTCCCGTTGATACTTTTGTTGTTATTCAGCATTCCTCACTGTCATTGCCAGAATGATATGGATTTATTTATTGACACAGACATGGGTGACTTCATATACAGCCTGCAAACTTTGCTGAAAATAAATAAAGAGTTGGTTTTAAAAAATATTTAAGACTTCAACACTGGCAGGGAGTTATTGGTAGAGCTGTTTAGAAGAGGTGGCCTGGGGTGGCATGGGCCCCTCTGATATCTGACCAGCCCTGGTGGCACCCTGTAAACTTTGATTAACTATCTGCCTGTTCAGACACGATGCTTAGAATTAAACCATTTTATTGAAATTGGTTGCAAGAGGCTGTAAACAGCTTTTAAGGCATTTTCATTGCAACATCTTACTGAGTAACGTTACCTTACGCAAATGGTAGAGGTACAAATGGTACCCATATGCAGAGGCGTAGTCCTTGAAGTAGGCAGCCCAGGTTCGACCCACAACATTTTCCTGCTTGTCATACCCTATTCTCTCATCCCTGTCCTCTACAATAATGGTGCGCTCCATTTGCCTTGGATGTTGGAGTTGATCACATTCTAATTAAAGGTTGGCAACATGTTGGAAAAGCAACATGGACGCCTCCAAGAGTACCTTTGTTTGATTAGCTAATACAAGGCGATAACAACACACTACGTGATAGTTTGCAAGCCAAAGCATCATGACAACATGTCCACAGATAGAACCTGCACGATACTATCGGTGTGATTAATTTAATTGAACAATAAAAAAGTCTAAGTTGCTAATTATCCCTATCATGCTGAATCTTTACTGTTGATGCACGAAGCAGCCATGTTGGATTTTGAGAAGTTTCCGAGTCGGCATTCCTGATTACATATCCGATTGGCAACTCTGCATTTCCGACTTCTGAGATCAAATGGAATGAACACCATAAAGGCATATAAGACCCAATTCTGATGTGTGTGCATACAAACTGGCGGCTACCCGTGCTTAGGTCAGTGCCCTGCATTTGAGCCACCTCAGTCAGAAAAATTCTGGGCACCTGGGTCTTCTTTTCCCGACTTAACAAGGAATATTTGAGCAACCTGTTACAAAAACAAATTATTATGCCAAACAATGTTGTTTTTTTATGCCACAGTGAAGTAAAGGCCGGTACCCTGTGTAAAGCTGTACAGTAAACTGAGACCTGACACTGAGTCCTGACCCATGAGAGGGATTACGGTGAGCCTCTGACAGCTCGGAAGTTCCACAACAACCACTTAGGACAGGAATCTGGCCTTAAGGTCCTGAGGGGAATTTATGTATGTGTGTGTGTGTGTGTGTGTGTGTGTGTGTGTGTGTGTGTGTGTGTGTGTGTGTGTGTGTGTGCGTGTGTGCGTTTTGGAGGAACCTGCAGTGTTTCTCACGAGTAAAAGAAAACAGAAATGAGTGACAAGGATTGTAAAGGACTTGTTATGAGTGCAGATTCTTAAATACAGCCCATCAGGACGTTTCCAGGAGAAGGTTAATGTTGAACACACAGCTTGTAGGATAATCCACCTATACATTTACCGTATGCAAAAGTAGACATTAAATGTATAGCTTAAATCACCTCATTGTGTGAGTGGTCCATTAAAAACAGCACATCTCACATTCATGATGCAAATTTGAGAAATTTACACACAAAGATAAAAAAAAAAAAAAGATCCCCACATGAATGACATAAAGTAAATGTTTGAACACTAAACACATGCACAACATTAGTTTCGCATGTTGTAACCTCATAAAACGATTCTCAAGGAGAGGCTGCTACAGATTAACACAGTATACATTATAGACCACTGATGCCTCCCTGACATGTGACCAAAATTAATCAGATTTAGATTCAAGTGATCAAACTGTAATTAATCATGTGAAGAGGGAAATGATCCTTGACGCGGCTCCAGCTGCGAGATGCCTCTGTTTGGTCCCGCGTGCCCCTCTTACAGGGGGTCCACCGGGGCTACATTAAGAGGCTTTGTGCCAATGTCACCTAAATTACAGTCACTTAACACAACAGATGTACTGAATGTCGAGCAAATGATGTGCTCTGGTTGGGGTTGTGCATTCGCATGCATGGAATAAATTTTACTCAATGTATCAAGCGTGTTTTTGTTGCGGTAAATTTGCATTTTGCAGTGTGGATAGCATGCTTCGCTAACCCACACTGTCTTGTATCTCAATCTCCAAACAATTCCATCCACGCCTCTTTTATTTGCCGGCCTTTACCGTCTCCAATGCTGCCTGTGCATAGGTAAATTAAGTGTATTTATTTCAGTGCATCAGTTTGAGAAGATTTTCTCTGCTCTTATAGACTCAGCTGTGGATATGCCAGACGAGCTTAGTTCAGAAGATTATTTTTCTCTTTGTGTGTCACACTCCTCAGCACAGGCACAGGCAGATACAGGTATTCAGACGGGAGCCAACGCGAGGACCGGGCCTTTGTGCTTTCCCGTATGCAGGAACAGAGCGTTCTGGCATTGCAGGTATAGAGGGGGGACAATAACCCGGGGTTGCAGGCACAAATTACATTCATCAAGTTTATCAATAGCAAGTCGGGATTTAAGCCAACGAGCTCACCCTACCAACACCTCATCCCCCTCCTCCGTAAGTCTGGCTTTCAATGCACAAGTTAATTCTGCATATGAGAGGAATGATCTGTGCACAATTATGCCTCCTTGGATGGATATTTTATGAAACCAACACACCGCTACCGCCACTGCTCTGGCAACAATCCTGCAACATCAGTAAAGATCTCATTGCTGTGTATAAAAACTAAAAGCATTGATAGTATAGCCAGTCTCTTTTATGTGAAAGCGAGAGAGAGAGGAGAGAGAGATTATAGGCAGTTTAAAAGACGACATCCTTCAACAGTCTGTAATTGTACTTTGCTGGGAGAAAGAATAAAGTAAGAGGGGATATATTCTGAAAAATCATAAGCCATTATGCTTCAGAAAGGGGTTTGTGGGGCGGGGCGTGTATGCACATAAAGCACTGCTGAGAACCTCCAGCAAATTACCCCGCAGGCCTGCGAGGAGGGGGAAATATCACTAATTGCCCTCCATTCTGTCAGGTCAATTGACTCTAATTGGAAAAATAATAAAAAGCATACTACCCCGGGAGCGGCAGGCTCTGAAAACGACAGGGTCCTTTTTTGGAAAGGAGGAAAAAAAGCTTGAATTCCTCAGTACAAATATGGCATCTGAAATCTATCTTTGCCACTGCCATTCGTGCCTCAAAAACAATTACAGCGTGCCTTCCTCCTGCCACTTGACGGCTATAATTACAGGAAAATGGGGCATGGGTTACATACCAAAGGAATATAATAAAATGACGTGATTAGGCATTAATATGAAGCTCTATTTACACCTTAAGTGTAATGTTCGATAGTTTCAAGACGGTCTGCGGACAGCGGCCTTCTGGTCAGTTGCCGTTGAATAGTCTCCCCAGACAGCTCGATAAATTAAAGTCAAATGAGCGTAGGAGGGAGGCCAGGCCACCTACAACAGTTAGAACATACAGTATGAGAACAAGGAGATTGAATATGAGCGCTGCCCCAGGTGTTGGCAGACAAGAGGGAATAGAGCTAATCTACTATCTACATTACTAAATTATTGGAGATGAATGGCTCTGCTAATATAATCTCCCACCCCGGGGGGATGATCCTAAGATTAAGGGTCTGACTCAGTATTCATTGCAGTATTCAGCCCCTTTGAGTCGCTCCAAAGTTGTAATTTTGTTTAAGCTCAGTGCTTACCACAAACCAGACGAAAGTTCTCTGTCTTGCCTGTTCAAACTTGGCAAAAACACAAACGGCGTGGGTTTGTAAAGTATGTTTTTCTTTCCTCTTCTCTTCCATAGCTGAGTAACTGATAAGTTTGATCACAGCAGTACAATACATATCAGTTTGGGTCAGAGCATGGGATTTCCTATGATACACTTGGCAGCATGCCTGTACTGTCCATATGTGTTAGAGTGAATCATATTCTAGGTACTGCAAAAGATTTGTATTTTTCTTTTTTGTGCTGTTTTTGATTTATCATGAGAGTACAAGTCATGAGAAGTCAAATTCCATCTTCCTTTCTTTTGTCCTGCATTAGACCTGATCTAAACAGAAATTTAATCTTCTTTTCAGTGTGTGAGTTATTGATAAAGGCCGTCAAATCCATCAAAACTTCTCTGACATACAATGTTTTCAGGTTCAGTTTTCCTGCCATCGCAGGTCTTGGAAACCTTGTGATAAATTCACCGGCATGTAAGGCTTCCGGATGACAAAGACGTTCTCCTGTGAGACCCACTGGCACATCCCCCGCCAGCGACGTCTTGCCCCCAGAGACAAACTTTGGATAAAACAATGACAGGAGCCCAGCAGCACACAAACCGGTGCCAAACAGCACACCCACCTGCTTATGATCAATGAAACCTCAGCGTATACTATCTCTGCATACCACGCTAGCCGCTGATGAAAGGCCTCGTCGTTAGTGACCGTCTTTGATCGGCTCATCGCCTGTTTTGAAATGTAAATCGACAGGAAAAGGGCTCCATGAAGGAGTGGCATGCAGAGGAGAAAAGGGGACCCCACCCTCTGGGGAGATTAACGCCACCCCAGTCAGACATGTGTCAAGTGGCGCTTGATGAATCCTGGGAAAATGAAAAAAAAATGTATGAAAAAAGGGGAGACAGAGGAAAGAAAGCCCTTTCTCTTCCCTTCTTGCCTCCTGCATATCCCTGCCTCTCAGATCATCATCTCCCGCCCTTATTCTGTCAACGCCCCTCTTGATGGTTACTGTCAGAGGTGTGCATCTCTTTTGTAGTGTGGTGTTTTGCTGCTGCCACGGTAGAGATGCTTCCTTCCTCTGCATATGCACAAGTAGGCAGGGGTGGGTGGGGGGTTGGGGGGGGACAAGGATGCCTGTGGTATGTGCTGATCCTGACACACCTTTGGGAATAAGAAACCAAAGGACAGAGGGAACGCTTCTTGAGAAATAGTGCGAGCATGATATCGGAGTAGAGGGATTTGGTTGTTGTTGGTGGTGGTGGTGGTGGTGGTGGTGGGGGCTGTTGCAAGGGCAAGACACAAGTCTGTGACATTGTGGAAGATAAGACAGGGATGACAGCTAACCAGTGTGGTGAAAAACTTAAAAGGAAAAGGAGACCGACTTTTAAAGGTGTGATCTTAAGCCTTAGTTGGACTGTAGATCAATCTATCAATTAATTTGCATTTATTTGTCACCAAATTATTACTCAAATAACCTATGGAGACTTTAGAAAAAGAGTCGGTCTAGACTGAACACTTTTGTATATTTTTCTGTAGGGGTGAGGAAATATGGACACAACAATATATTCTTGTGATGACTCGAGTAATACAGCTATCGATGAATGATAAATATGGATATTTGAATTATACAAAATACGACGCTCTACACAGCTTTTCTGGGAAATTCGACTCACTGAGTCACTACTTCACTAAACGCTTCTGAAAGGAATGACGGTATCGTGAGCTGAAGTTAACTGGCTAAAGAAGGAGTTGACACCGGGGTAATGTCAGCAGAAAAATGAGTCATTAAGTCACGATATGAAGCATAGTAACAGGTGAAATTTATATAAAACTGCAGTGAATAAATACTTTAATCCTGCTCTATACATTAAAGGGAATTTTATATTCTTCCATAAATCAAATATTGTGATTTATCATTAAATGATCATCTTGCAATATATCAAACATCACAGAATCTCTGTAGTGTGATTGTTATTATTGTTGGCCACGTACCACATATCATATCAAATGGTATGCAAGAATCCCAGGATTAATCGACAGTTGAGCACTTGGCAAATAGTGTCAAGGAAAAACTTCATTTGAGACAATATGCAGAGTTGTGTCTAGAGGGGTGGCCAGGGGTGACTTAAGTACAAAACAACTATTATGGCATTTTTTCAACAGGAATAGGTAGTAGCATCAGTTACTTTGCATTTGTCCATAAAAATGTCCAAGGATTCCTCGCACACTGTCTAACTTGCAATGGACTTAATTGTCAATAAATGTATTTTTGCAAGTTAAGATAGCATACAAGCGTCTTTGTTTTTGAGTCCCTAAAGAATCAAGCTAAGAAGATTTATATGTTGCTGAATTGTGTTACTTCCAAGAACAAATTAGTGTGGACAGAAAGGGTAAATATTTTTTAAATGTATTTGAGTGCTTGTGCCCACAAACTTCTTGCCACCCCTCATAAGTCATTGCCCCAGGAGTGCCACCCCAGTTAAAAAAAAAGTCTGGACAAGGATAGTGGGATAGAGAGAGACAGAGTAATGGGAAGACTTACACAGCAACAAAAATAAGAAAAGATAAAACAGACTGAGTAAGATAATTGCTGATAATAAATATTTATTATCTTAGCAAAAATCAAGCCATCAATGATAAGCTAACTATGGCTGATAATAAAAAATGGAAGCATTTGGAGTCAAGCAGACCAGACAACTCATCAAGGATGGGTCCCTGTTTGTGCTTTGGTCATCAACCTTTATGAAAAGGAATGTCTCTCTCGTCACAGAAGGGCGGAGGTGTCACCTTCTCGCTTCAGTCCTGTGTCTGTCTGCCTGCGCCTGAATAGACCATTGCATCATTTGAAGTGACGATGAAATAGAATAGCTAAATAATGTCCCAGCAGGAGGCCGTGTACAGAGACGATACAATGCGCCGGGCCTGCAAACTAATGGCCAGCTGTCTTATAATGAGCTCCGGCGATCCAGGCCTGCTGATTACCCCCCTTGCCCCATTGCCGTCCCCACTGTGGGGACATCATGGGCACTAAGGGGAAAGGAGGGGAAGGTGGAGTGGGGGAGCTGGAGTGCAAAAGCGGAAGATGAGGGTGGGACTGTCCCTCTATCTAACAGCTCACAACCCCCTAGCCCTCCATCACAACTACTGAGCACCGAAACCCCTCTCAGTTAACGAACCAAGAGCCGTCTAATTAGAGCTCAAAAATTCATGAGGGTCCTCATTAATATTGAATATCTGTTGTGGGCCACGACTTCAAAATAAGCACTTGCATATGCAGATGGAAGGTAAGAGCGAGAGAAGAGAGGGAAGGAGCGCATTGTGCATCGCTAAAGTAAAGGTAGTGAAGTTAAGGTGGAGGGAAGGAGGGAGAGACGGATCTGAGGGGAAAGGGAGTGGGAAGTATATGAAAAGAAGGGCGACGGAGTGGGAGGCAGATGAGAAGAGGAGACAAGAGGAAAGGGGAGGAGAGGAGAGGGAAAGGGATGAGAAAAAGTGAGGGACCCAAGAGAGCTGTACCTGTGGAGAAGAGTTGTAATGTTGGAGGACTCTCCTGGGAGAATATGCATGGTCTTTAATGAGGAGGGTGGAGTGCAATGGCGAGGAATAACAAAAAAAAAAAAAGGAAGAAAAAAAACATTCCACTCTTAATCCCTCGCTGAGAGGAGAAACTCTTTTAAGCAGGTACGCAGAGGTATCACTTTTCAAGTCCCTCACTCCTTCTGTTTTACCCTGGAAAAGGGTACACAGATAAAAGGTACTGTCATTTGAAGATTGTCTGCTACCAACAACCATCATTTGCCTTTGAGATAATTCTGGGTTTTCCACTTCAGATTTAGAGGCATATGGGTAATACAGAAGAGGAGGAGGAGGAGGAGGAGGAGGAGGGGGGAGATACACTACATTAACTATATGTCAGCCACTCTGGAAGACATCAAGAAAGTCATTTCATAGTGAGGAAGAAATAAAGAAGATGACACAAATAAACAATTTCTCCTCACATTGCTCTACTTGTGGTTGGTTTTTGTCTCTTGTATCTGCAACATTATTGTGGAGTTTGTGCCTATGTCCTCGGGGCTCAGTTAGTGTACCAAATTTTGGGACAATACGCCTCATCTATATTTGTCAATGTAACTGTTACATATATGTGTCTTTGTTGGAACCATGACAGATCTTTCTAGGGTTAGCAAAGGCTCAATACAGTTCAGGGTTTGAAGATATCCTTTAGTAATAGCACAAGGGGAAATAACTTTTACACTATTTTATTCAGACATTTTTATTCAGACATGCTACACACATGCACACACAGGACCTGATGGACAGGCATTAATGGATAGATGTCAGAGTGAGGGGCAAGAAAGAGCACCCGAGCAGTTGGGGGTTCAGTGCCTTTCTCATGGGATCCTAGGTGCACAGTACCCGGGAGGTGAACTGGCACCTCTCCAACAACTGGTGACCCTCCAGTTCCCAACCCAAGTTCCTACCATATCATAGTCAGGTCCAACAGGGCACCTGAAGTTGTTCGTAAGTACTAAAAATTACTCATGCAATGGAGTTTACCTTGGTCCCTAATCACTCATGGCAAAATTAATTACAATTATAAAGATTACGGATTAAAAATGCATTCGACCCTTTTCAACTGGGATGTTTTTTTATTACCTGTTAGCCAGCCCATCTACTTAATATGAGTGTAAGCAGAAATGGGGTAATAGGTTGTTTTCTTGATTTCAGGTCTCATGGTTTCAAGGAAGGGCTTAAAAATTAAAGTTTTAATACAATGCAAACTACATTTGCAGGTTTTCTCTGAACATATGTACAGGAAGCTCCAGCTCCAGCAGACATTGTCATTGAGACCAGTAAGCTTTTTTAGTTATTTCGTTTTGTGTGAATTTTTCCCCAAAATGACTAACTAAGTATTTGACAGCAGAGTGAAACTTAACTTTACTTTGAAAGTTTTCACGTTTGTTGGCTCATCGTTGCATTTGTGAAGACCTGAAACACCTATTTTGCTTAACTATGCAACAAAATTGAAAAAATATGTAGATGAAGAGAATGAAATTTGGCTACAAATGCCTGTTAAGCTTCTATAAGTTATTAGCAACCTATACCTTGTCAAATCTGTAAAAGAATAAAAAATATTCTTGCTATTTCAGTGAGATTGCCTTAAAATAAAACATGGTAGCATTTTAGCTTAGCTTTAAGCCGTATACCTTTGTATGTAAATGATATGCATGGAAGCAAACGTGTATGCACATAAAAGTGAAGGCAGGTCTAAATGAGTTTCTGGTTGTGTCAGCTCAGTCATCTGTTTGCCCATGTGTGTTCAGCACATTGCTTGTGTCCGTATGCGTGTGTGTGTTTGTGATAAAAGTGACTGTGGCTGGGGCCGACCTGAGCGCTCATCCTTAATGTGTCTGGGAGGTCCAGGAGAGTCGAGGGCTTTCGAGGGCGTGGATGCGTCTGCGCTGAGAGATTTATAGGCTTCAGCCAGGATCACTCTCTTTCTCCGGTGCCAAGTTAAGCAGTAGCATAATTAAAACCTCAGAGGAATCCTTTTGAAGTCAACAATGGGCTCTTAGGCGAACCTTAATGCACACATACTGCACGCACACACACACACACACACACACACACACACACACACACACACACACACACACACACACACACACACACACACACACATGCAGAGCCATGCACTCACTTGCTCGCACACTTTCTGATACACACAACGACCACACACATATACTCTATGTCCATGTATCTTCACACACTCTGAAAAGATGCAGGGCAGATTAGATTAGGGCTCTATTTGTTGTCGAGGAGGAAATTCATTTCCACAGCCAGCCAGTTGCAGGTACATTCATACAAGACAGTTATTACTCTGGCACATGATTTGACACAAACCAACTCATAACAAGATGAAGTTCCACAAAGCTGCAGAAAAAAAAGACAGAGCTCAGG
This sequence comes from Labrus bergylta, assembly GCF_963930695.1. Taxonomy (NCBI): domain Eukaryota; kingdom Metazoa; phylum Chordata; class Actinopteri; order Labriformes; family Labridae; genus Labrus; species Labrus bergylta. The sequence continues at coordinate 20,248,891 of NC_089209.1, read as the reverse complement.
GTGCTTTTAAAAGAGCTGGTAACATACAGGGTAAAATGCATTGATCTTATATATTAGACTGAGCCTCTTTGTTAGCATATAAAATAAATGACACCCCCTAAATGCTCTCCCTCCGTTTATACTTACTTCATCTTTCACTACACACATATATACACACACACACATGTATGCTGTACAAGACAATTACTCACATTAAACCCCAACAGATGCCATCTTGATTAAATTTGACCGCACAAACACAAATGGAGTCGAGCGGGTCTGCGTCAAGAGTTCCCCGAGCATATGCCGCGTGGGTCGCCGGGAGCCAGGCAAAGAGGGAAGGATCTGAGACCGCCTGCTGTTGTTGCCTTGCTGACAACACACCGTGGAAAATACCTTCTGAGCCCTGAGACGGCACGGGCCGTGACCCACCATCCGGCCTCGCTCGGAGGCTTGGCGCGAAAACACCGAAAGATGTAAACAAGAGAGGAGGGACTACAGTAGATGCTGGTAATTTGCAGCGTGTGTAGGTCCCGACCTTGTTAAGTGAGCAGTATTACCGCTGCAGAGACTTGATGGAGGTGTAAATTGAACAATTCAGGCTTTTTCTATAATGAGCTGCATTTTTTTCACAGCTTTTGGCTCCACATCTAAGTGCGAAACGGTATAGCTTGTGTATCTCAAGGTTGCAAAGTCAAGTTAGATTCATGCCCCGGACACATACTGCAGCAGATCAAAAGTACTGGGCCTTGTAATGTGATCACAGTGGGAGTTCACAATGTGAGCTAACTCAGTATTCAGAAGGGGGGAGATGAAAATAAATGTGTGATCCTTATCTGCCATTGCCCATAACCCATGCAAGCATGCTGGTAGTATGCATCGATAAACTCATAAACAAACTGTAATTACTAGCCCATTAGAGTCAGGCCCTCACAAACACACGCTCATAATCCGTACACAGGAGGCACGGAGGCTTGTCGCTCATTTTCATACGACCCACTGCGCCATAAAAGTGGAGCAAAATACTTAATGATTTGTGACCGGGGGACAAACAAACCATTTTCATATAAGGAGCTTACACACTCTCAAAAGAGATGTAGCAATGTTGACGCTCGTGCTCATTATTGTACACACTCCCCGTGTTTGAATATGAGCAAAGCTTAATTTATAGGGGTTGGTGATCAGAAAATGGGAAAGTAAATTGGTTGTTTCCTGGATAAACACGGACTCCTCTTCTGGGAGTAATCAGAGAAATAATCGCTTCAGCCTCGACAACAAATCTACTTGAGTAAGTTTGTAGATGATAGCCTCGTTGTTTGAACTGGACCCTGTGGAGTGCAGCTTTTTTTCCCCCGTATAAGTCTAGACAGAAAGTCTCTTGGCAGTCCGGTCCATGCTCACAGAAGGACAAACCCAAATGCAGAGGGATTGAAGGCAGGGACCCAGAGTTCGCTCATTATACAAGGTAACGCTCTTTCTAGCTCTAGATGTCACTCTGTCACGTTTTGTATGAAACCATGGCTTTTCTTTGACATTTTGGACATTAATATTGCAGGGATTCCTTACATCCCCTCTCCATACTGTTATGTATTCTTATGGACTCCTTCAAAGGCGCTGGTCAGGTCCTCTAACCTGAGATATATGTGCCTCCATGTCCTTCTGTCGCCTCCTAGTTGGACAGCAGGGATATTCTATGATCCTCTAAGTGTGCATGTGAGTGTGTGTGTGTGTGTGTATAACTCTTCTACCTAAATCTGCCTCTCTCCTAACCTTCAATGGACGCGGTATGACTGAGTGATCAAGCAGATCAAGCCGGCATCTACTATCAGCTCCTCTCTGTGGTGACATTTCGCCAAACCCCAGACAATCCAGTCCGCCCTGATCCCCCTCAGCCCATGTTTATTCAGGAGGAGGGTGGACCAAGCGGCCCAGGAGACTGTTGGAGTCTTTGGATGATACAGAAAAAAGACACAGGGGTGATATTGTTACTATTAGGGGTAGAAATGGCGCAGAAATCAGTTTGCATACCTAAACAGGGAAACACTTTTTGTACAGATAAAGTAATCTCTGAAGGTTTGTACAAATACAAAGCAAAACTGCAGATCTGCAATTTTGAATGTTTTTGCTTTTTCTTTAACAGCACTTGTTCTATTTTAGTGTTCCTCATAGGAACTGATAATTTATTCATTTCAATTTTATAAAAACAAATTCTACAATCCGCATAGCAAATACATTGATGTCAAAATCCCTCTCCGTATATCTTGACTAAAGCAGTTGTTCTTAAGGATCTTCTTTTTTAATTTGTGAAGAAATTATTATTTGATTATTACAATTGTAAGATTTGATTTCTTACCTTCTTCAATATGAGGAATGATTTCTTTAGCTGTTTTTTCTATATTTGAATGGAATAGTAAAAAAAGTTTAATATTTAAAAAACGTTTTTCTCTGACATGTTAAACAAGCAATACGTGCACCAGAGACTGTAGCCTTTATACTGTATATGGGGCGTCTGCTCTACCAACTGAGCAAAACCTCCCCTGTCTTGTCCTTTAATACAGATATCCTGCCATATTATTAATCCTCATTATGCCATTTTTTTACACTCAACGAAACAAAACTGGTTATTGTTGCAGCCGTGTGATTTTAAATAGCAAATTTGCATTTTGAAAAACATAGCAAGCAAATGATTGACATGTTACGAAACTGAAGCTGCCTGATTTGGATGTTCAAAATATGAATGTGGCAGCGGGATGATTAGATGAAAAGGCACTTCCAGACCACATTGTATCCCCAACTTTTTGGACATGTTCAGCTGCAGTGAGTTCAGTTTAAATTTATTCTTTTTTTGATTGAACTCTTGTAAATGGGAGGCAACCGTAAAAACATCACACTCTTGTCCAGTTGAAGCGTCCTTATTAACACATAATGCTCTGTTTTCTGCTGCAGCATTAAAGGCACAACCACATCATCTACAAATTCAATCATTCTTTACCTCTCACACGTGAAGCGCAACTGGCGATATGAAGGCGAAACATTTCTGCCATAAACAGGCTGTGTAAAATGGGAAAAATTCTCAATTGAATAAGAAGTGACTGAATAATGTCCTCCAAGATGAGGTGCATAACATTTAAAAAGTGTGCTTGCCCTTTAACTTCCTTTGCATTATTAATCTAAGAAACAATGCTAGGGCTCTCTTGTTCCAGCAGAGATAAAATGCCTTCAGTTTGTAGGGGAAGGACAATAACGTGTGGGTCTGTAGCAGGTCTAGAGGTAGTTATTAATTAAAGTACCTGGTGATGTTCAAGTGTAAGGTATAAGGATCTTTTTTCCGCTAGCGGGTTGCTTGTGGTTGTTGACCGGCATTGAGCTCTCTAATACGTCTGCAGGGACTCGGGAGCTTCTAATTAATCGTGAGCTGACGGCCAAGCCAGGACATCCCGAGGGAGGCATCAGGGAAAGCAAGGAGTATCAGCACACTTATCCACAGATTAGACTCTACTCCCTCACTGGGAGGCTAAACGGGATGTTGGGCCAAAGGGTTGCAATTGTTCTTCGCTCACCTGGCTAAGTGAAAAAACGATGCCTTAGAAAAAGGTTTGAAGTAAATCTTGTGTTTGGAGAAAACCAAAAATGATCCGGGTAACATTTTTAAGATTTATCTGTCAGTCAAATGAGAAAGTGTCACTGGAGTGAAGCAGTGATAAAAAAACAGGAATATTCATGTCCTGTCTGACTCACTCAAAGTTTCCTCTGTTGAAAAGGTTGTCTGACGGAGGATGAATCTCATGCATGTTTGTCAATATAATTTGCTCTCCCCTTCACCCCAAAGGAACATGCTGGTCCCTTAAGGTTTCCCGCTCAAATGCCAACATCTGTCTGGCAACGCGGGCAGAATGAGACAGACTAGGACACCTTCATCAAAAGGTATTCTCTGGCTGACAGAAGCCACAAGGTGCAAATTCAGAGATGAAATAATGGGCGAGCTGAAAGAGACTTAGGAATGCAAATCCCCTAAACAATCCATCTTGATTAATGAAACTATATTAATCAGGGAAAAAGTAGAAACTTTTCTGCTCTCCCAGAGGACACTTAATCCCTTGTTTTTCTGATATTCCTATGTGTGATGTCATTTTCTGGGCGACCATCTTGGAAAAAGCAGAGACAAAACATCTTGTCATAATGGTCCAAAAAGAAACCAGCTTCTCTTCTCTGTCTGGAGCTCATGATAGTCGGAGCACAGCGAGGCCAAATATGCTGAAGGTCCAACAGCATTGAGATACACAAACAATTTGGCATGGCTGCTCACACTTATCCCCATTCACAAACCGTCTTTTATGTACGTTTTACTTGGCACTGTCTGCCCTCCTTCCACCACCACCCCCCCCCCCCCCACACCCCCCTGAAGCCCTGTGGACTGATAGACAGAGTGTGTGAGAGCAGCACATCACAGTACCACGCTGCTCTCCACCTCACCACTTTCATTATATTGTCATTTTGAATTATCAGCAGCGATGGACTGGCAAGGATGACTGACACATTCCTGCGAGCGGAGCAGCTACAGCCTGGCTCTCCGGCGTGTCCTGGCAAGCCCAGCTTTGTGTTGTGCCAGACTGGAGAGGGCCGGCCAAGTGTCTGGCCGAGGGGCTGCACTAATACTGCATAAATAGGGGGGAATCCCCTGCCCCTGTGCTGGCTGAAAACAATACATCTATGTTGAAATGGAAGGAGATATACCTGGAAAGACATGTGATTATATGTAATTGAGTAGAAAAGTCACATAAAAAGGTTCCAATGCAGATACGCAAGGGTGAGTACATTTTAATATCAGCACTGTATCCATTACAAAATGTCAATTTCAAGTCAAGTGTCATAATTGAATAAAACAGATGCTCTCTTGCCAGAAATATGAGGCACTGTAACTAATGTGTCAGTGAAAATCTATCTAAAATGAGCAAGGGTGACAGAAAAGATATCACTATAAAATGTGGTTTAAGCAGCAAATTAGATCGCAGAGCAACGGATTTCACCATAATTTGCATTTTGCATGTAAGCAGTGTCGTGCCAAAAATACTCGCCGCAACCCCACAGTGGTGGCGGTCTCAGAGGGCTTAACAGCACCAGCAGACAGGAGCGAGAAAGAGAGGAAAAGAAGAAAGACAACAAAAACACAACTTAAGATGAAGAAAGGAAAGTTTTAAAAGCAAAGTTTAAAAAAAATACAGAAAGGACGTGCTAATAAAAAGGAGTCCCAGTGCAGCAGGGCGACGGCCAGCGTGAATTCTCGTGGGATGTTACATTTCACAAGACCCTGGGATCCACATCAACCAGTTAGCAGCGGTTTTACAGCTATGACTCTGTGGTAAAAACCACTTTGTTGCCTTGGATGTAAATTACGTGTTCATACAGAATTATAAGCTCTGACAACGAAAGGATCCAAAAATTCTGATCCTCTAGTGTTTCTCACTCAGCAGACAGCTCTTCAGATTTGTATAACAAAGCTTTAAAAAAAAAAAAAAAAAAAGGTAGGCGAACGTCTGCTAACTAGAAAAGTCTGGGCATTATTAAGGCTTGTGTTGCCTGGCAGGGTGGAGCTGGGATAAGAGACAGTGAAGAAAATGCAGCCACGCTCCGTACTGTACTACTTTTTTTTAAACTTGAAACACAAGGTTACTCACTGACAACTCGGTGCTTTTAATATCCTCAGGACTGCAGCTTTTTCAAAGACAAAGACGGTTAATCTGATCTCCTGCAGCTCACATAAAAATAGTTGTCAGTGAAGTTCTAAACATTTGTCAAACAGAAAGGAGGCAATTTGTAAGTTTGACAACCAAGACCACAAGGTTAGAAAGTGACGGAATGAATTTGTTTGAATGATACTCTTTAAAACTGGAGTCTAATTTGATAATTGGGAACAGAAGTCAAAAGTAAAGTGAAAAAAGGAGACATTAGGTGAACTAAATCTAATACATCTCATGAAAAATGTTTTAACTCATCTTCTCAGCCCCTGAGATTTTACATGACATCCAATATTTTTTGCCTTTTTGACTTACTGATTTTTTGACTTGTTTGTATCAGTGCAATGCCAGATAAGGATTGGTTGTGCCTCATTTAAAGCAAATCTCTGCTTACACACACACACACACACACACACACACTGTACAAGGAGCACTACTGTAACCCTTGCAAAAAACCCTGGCTCTTCTTATTTATTTAACTGTCTGTCCAAGGCAGAACTGAGACAATGTTTACTTAATTCCCCTCTCAGAAAAGTTGGGGGAGCAATCAGGTTTTTGCCCTTGGTTGGCACAGATGTTTGGTAAGTTTTTACCAAGTGGCAACCTCTGGTCTTGAAGATTAGACATGACACGAGAAGTCAAATACACACCACAGCCTAAAAAAGCATGCATACAGCATGAATGAACATGTTTACAGCATGGTACAAAAAAACAATATAGGTCTGATTAGTTATTGTCACACTACACGGGGGGATACATTTTTTTAATGGCTCCGATTTGATTTCGTAAACAATGCGTGTTATCCATAGTTAGGCATGTAGCTGACATGATTGACAGGTGGGCACGATGTAACGGTTTGTCAGGAGGGCTTAAAACCCGACTCAGCTCCAGCTCTCAGCATGTCATTAGGTTGACTGAAAGTTAGGCTGAGACAGGATATCCAGCATGGCGGCTGCTGCTGATGAGCCACCGGAGCCCCCCTGCTGTAAGAGACGACAGACGTAACTCAGGCTTCGTCCATTAATATTTACAGTCTATGGTTTCTATGCATCAAATCTGACAACCATTTTTCACATACTCCATGCGTATGGTCAACGCAATGGTTTTGATCTGCCTGACGGTGCACTCCCTGCCCCACTGGGTCCGATTCTGGAACATGTGCACAGCGGAGCGCAGCCATGAGCAGCTGTAACATCACAGGAGAGTCTTTCCGCAGTTGATTTGTTCTTCATTTGGTGCCCGTTTTGTCGTAATGTTGGAAAATGATGGAAAATACTCAGTATTTGGAAATTGGGAGTTAAAATGTATAATGGGCCGCTTTACTGACAATAATAAACATTCTAGCTCTGTGTGTTACTTTAGCTAGCATGCTGCTTTTGGCTGTTACAATCTCACATTCATTACATGCAAAGGGAAATAGAACACCTAAGCTGATTGTGTCTACTCAAACATTTTGTCATTCTTTCTTCACTTGTCTGGTTTAGTTCATTGATCTCTGTAGCAGCAGGTTTTCATCAGTCTCTGTTTTGCCTCTTCCATGTGAGATTGCCTCTTGTCATATTCTATAAATGTAATTTTTACATATCTTGTACAATGTTCATGTTTGAGATTGGAGAGAAAATATCTGTTAAGTTTCCCATTACATGCATAATTCAAGCAGATGTTCATTCCTGTTGTCTGTGTCTTAGGAAAGTCATCTATTCAGTGAAAAGAGGTAGAGGCTCACAAAAGACAAAAACAGTGTTGCAACTCCTCATGGATCTTTTCCCTTTTAAAATCTCGTCGCCATTCAGCCAATCCTCACCTCTCTGTGATTGTTGGCACACACATGGACTGGTGTCAAACTTGTTGGAATGAGAAGAGGCATATAGAAAGGTATTGTCAGGCGCTCATTCTCATTCTGGTACATATTTAAAAGAGGGAAAAAAAGCTTTAAAGGACCTGTTGACTTCTCACACTTCTTCTTTGAAATACTTCTGAAAACTTGGTTTAACAATTAAATTAGAGAGTAAAAAAATGTCCTTTGATTTTGATTTGAATTTTTTTTTTTTTTTCTTTTTTTTTTGGGAAAAGTTAAAAGAGTGCTGAGTGGCTGAAAATGAATTATGAGCACTCTTTCTTCTCTCTGCGTAATTTTAGTATTAAGGAGAATGAGTGTAAGGCCACAGCTGAACCAACAGAGGACCGGTCGCTTAAACTAACTCTGCCCATAAACATCCTGACGCCAGTTAATTGTTGGTTTGAAGATCAGACCTCCCCTCCCTCAACCTTGCTTTCTTTCTCTCACACTCTCTCAGTCTTTCTCCCCATTCTTTAACAATGAGTGTAGTTTTTATAGAAAAAGCGAGATAGAGTTGGTGAAGCATGGAGAGAAAGAAAGTGAGAGAGGGACAGGGAGAGAGATTGCAGGCAGCAGTGGTGGTGTGAGAAGGGGCGTATGGCACCCATTATCTTGTTTATTAAAAGCAAGTTTCTTTCCTTTGCTCCCTCCTCCCTGCACAGCTGACCGCAGATATTTCCAAAGGCCTTGCTCGGCTCTTCTGTGCCTACTTCACAGGCTGCTGGAAGGGTCACAGAAGTTGAAACCAGAGGGTGTCAATCGCCTGTTTGACTTCGTGACCCAAGGGAGCCATCTTGGAGATAAAAAAAAAAATGTCCATGTGTGTCATCTGTGCGGCTTGTTTGCTTGTGCACAGCTGAGCATAATTTATGTATGCACGTGCATTTATTGATGAAGCATCAATAAAAAGATCTATGAAGACAGGGAAAGTCAGATCTGTCAGCTGTTGTGCACATTCATTGTGACAAGGATGGGAACTACAGAGTCTGCAACATGATGCAATGCAGAAGTCAGTGTCTTTCTTTCAAAGGCTTAACCGTCCACCTCCACTGGTTCCGACGACGGCTAGCGCCTCAACGCTTTCTAGTCACTTCCTATGGAGAGCCGGAGAAGCAGTCAGTGCATGTTTGGATCGTTGCGGCGAGTTCCAAGAGGGGCTCAGCGCTCGCCGGACAAGAATAGACCAGAGCTCTTTTCTATGCAAATGAGTCCAGGGACCGCCCAGAGCCGCGTGTTTATCCAATCAGGTGCATTCATTAAGATTATGTCGACTATTGCGTAACCTACAGAGAAAAACTTGGCTATCAAGAGTGGGTGGAGAGGTCCAGGAGGAAATTGGAACAAGCCAACTTTTCAGTGAGTATATGCCCATCGGGTGACGATTTGAGAGCTCAGGCGCAATCCCTAGCATCCCCGCTTGAAGCAGTGGAGCCTTAACGTAAGTGTCCGACATGTTCCAGCTTGCAATTAAGAAAAATCTTTAATTATGTTTTTTTTTTCTACTCTATTGTGAACATTGGTTCACTGTAATTCGGTAGCTCAGTCTGTAGGGACTTTGGTTGAGAACTGGAGGGTCGCCGGTTCAAGTCCCATTGCGGACCAAAGTACAGAAGTTGTTCTGGCAGCTGGAGAAGTGCCAGGGCACTTCCCGAGTACTGCCGAGGTGCCCTTGAGCAAGGCACTCTGGTGCGCTCTCTGCATAGCAGTGTGTAGCAGCCCCACTCTGACATCTCTCCACTGATGTCCACAGGTCCTGTTTGTACATGTGTGTGATTCAGGCCTATGTGTATAAGAAGCATGTCTCTCAATAACAGAGTGCCAAAACAAAATTTGCCTCAGGGATTAATAAAGTATTAAAAAAAGCTTGTTTAGCCATACTTGTATCGATGTTCAAGGATAAGATTAAGGGAAAGGTTGTATGATTAAGTTGTTGGACCATTGAAAAACTTTTCAAGGATTGTAAGAAGGATAATCAACTCAGCAAATGTGGTAATCCATCTTTGCCTTATAGGGCGGAATAAGCAAAAGGACTAAAAACTAAAGTCTTACTGCTGCTTAATTAATTTTTAAGGAATATACTCTACAGAAGTACAAAGGAGGTAAGAAATACATGATCTGAGTTGTGTGTGATCCAATTGTCCCAGGGCCCTCTTGCATATTATTGCAGCCATGTAGTGACGTATGCTAGTCAGATCACACTGTCCTCAACCCCTGCTGTGATGGAGGTACAACGTTTTCAACTCAGTAGAGACAGGTATAATTGCTGGAATTCATTTTTTTGTGCAATTTCTAAGCATTCCCAGCAGTAAACCTTAGAAGTAATAAAATTCTTCCGCCCCAGTAGCTCAGTCTGTGGGGACTTGGGTTGGGAACCGGAGGGTCACCGGTTCCCAACTGCTGTGTAGCAGCCCCACCCTGACATTTCTCCATTAATGCATGTCCACAGGTCCTGTTTGTGCATGTGTGTGATTCAGGCCTATGTGTGTGAGAAGCATTTCTCTCAATAACAGAGTGTAAACCAGAATTTTCCCTTGGGGATTAATAAAGTAAAAAAAAAAATTCAATTCAATTAACCTAGTTATTTTGAAGCTACAGAAGAACCAGGAACTTGAAGTCTAAAAAAACTGTATTTTGAATGTTCTCCTTTCAGTCTCTACATTCAGGTTGGTTGTGCCCGGCGTGACGCATTCATTTCGAGGTGAACTCACATGTCATCCAAATGTTGTCTTGCGTAATAAGGAACACCACACATGATGTCTGTGGTCGTACTTTATATTTTTTCCATACTGTATCAAGATGCCCACATGTTACCCAGCAGACACTGAGGGGTACTACTGTATATGAAGTGAAACAATTTCACTGCTGGTAAAACTGCCTGTTAAACATCTGAGGCATTTCTTTATCTACTCCGTCTTCTGGTACAACTGAGTCCAACTCTGTCTGAACAGAGAGAACCTACAGTGAGAGAAAAATCATGTGTTTTTCATTGATTCACTGTATAAACTGTGCACATGAATGACTTAATCCCATAGCTACAAATAAGGCAAGAGGCAATCATGATGCCAATTGTATACTCTGTGTAGATGAAGTGTCGACAGTTCTCAGGGGGAGTTTCTTGTGTTGTGGGTATTTCTGTAGAAAAACTGTTAACACAACACAGATTTTGTATTTATGAGTTATATATTGCCTGTTATATATTTGCTGCAATTGTAGCAGCTCCAGATTGTTTCTGTCATAAACATCACAAATTAACATTCTGGTCTGTGTGGTCTGCAGTTTTTTGGACAGACTTGGTCATGTTTGCATACGCAGACTGAAGCGTCATCGGGAGATCATTACAAAAAGAACTGTACGTCTTGTAAGGGTTTTTAAGGCCCAGTGTTTCCCTTGATGAACTTTAACCGCTCAAAAACAAACTGATTATTCTTTTATCACCTGTTCACTTCTGCCAATTTTCTGAGAAGTCTTATGAACATGACATTTTTGAGAAGCCCATTATGAATGTTTATGTGCTTTATGTCCAGGATTGTTATCTTTGGTACTTTTTTGTTATCCCTCCTTTTTCTCAGCAACAAATATGATTATTTGGATTTATCCAGAGGAGTTTTGTAATGCTTTATTCAAAAGTTGTCTAATTATGAGTTCCAGCAACCATACAATATAAGTCCATATCTTATCAATAAGATAATAACCTGTACATTTTCATTCATCCATCTATCCATTATTATTGAGGTCACTCTAGCCCTTCCCAGATGTCATTGTTAAAAAATGCCTTCCCTGGCACTAAAACTTAAATTATCTCTGCTTTTTCTTATGTTAAGCATGGTTAATGGTCATATTTTAATGTTGTCTTCAATGCATCAGAAGGTCAGTTTGTAACATGAAATGTTGCAACTTTTTAACTTTTGGCTGTTATGTGGTTGGAAAAAAGATTTAAAGCTCATTTGAGGACTTTTTGGCTGATTATGAAGTATTCTAAAAATAATATTGATGAATCTGTAGACACTATTATTTCTAATGCCTGAAACCTCTACTGCAGGGTCGGTCAGATTGGATAAACAGCATACTTTTGCTGCTGCCTGTCTTGGCCAGGTCTTCCTTGTTAACCAACCTGGTTAAATAAAAAATAAAAAATTTACTGCAGAAATGGCCATTTCAAACATTTTTTGGACAAAGATCAGATGAGTGATACACTTGACTTTTCAAAGAAAGCAGAACTGTTTATAAACAGAGGTGGATCCAATCAATCAGAAGATAATGCCAATGTCACCAGATCACAAGGGCTTAATCATCTTCGCACTGTTACATATGAGAAGGTCAAGCATGAAGACACGCATACACACAGGTACACAGACACTCTTCGACCTGCGTGCGCTCAGGTCATTGAGCGGTATCATTATCTGACACATCTACAGCAGGAAAACAACCGTTATTCAATTTGCACCAAGCAAATCTCCGAGGCTGTTCAATTCATCAGGGCCAATTACTGATACAAAGTGCTGGAGGTTATCTGCTCTCGCCACATATACTGCACTCATTCACACACAGACCATCGGCTCTGTTATGAATCAGCCCGCCGCCCGCCTGCACAATGGGCTCACAGTGCAGCTGAAAACTGGGTGGTCTGAAAGTTTGACACTGCCCAACACAGCCAAGGGCCCCACTGTAGCGCAAGTCCAGTTTGTGAAGGACGCTGATTTCAGATCAATTTGCCTCAGATCAAATTCTTCTGGAGTAAGGAACTCGAGCTGATAAGAGATCAGTGCCAGGAATATGAAGCTAATTAGCTGTTAGCCGCAGCAGGGTGCATGCAGCTCCACCGGGTCTGCTCTATTTGCATGTCCTGCTTTGTGATCCCTCCTAATTGGCCGTCATTACACTCCACATTACCCTATCAGGGCACGGCTAGAGGGGGAAACAGACCATGGTGGTGGATGGCACGCTTTGGTAAGTCTGAATTACACAACACCGGGGCCATGACTAATATTGGCGCAGTCGATAACTGCTAATGTAAGCAATGGAACAGATGCCCGCAGTGGAATAACAACAAATATAGTCCGGTTAACCTTCTCGCTAGGCTGCCTTCGACCAGTCGGGAGAGGCTCAAGCTCGGTCAAGCGCACATGATGGCTCTCATTCAGCTGTGATTGTGTTTCACTCTGTTGTGTTAAGTGTTTGTTAGTCTGAGCTGTTTGTTTTTCTTCTTTTTGAGAGAGTGTGTGTGTGTGTGTGTGTGTGTGTGTGTGTGTGTGTGTGTGTGTGGCTCCATATGCATATTTCTCTGTTTGTGTGCGAGGTGTCCCCTGTTCTTTGTGGTCAATTGGATGGATTTAATTAAAGTCAGTGTTTATGAAAAGCTCCACCACAACATTAAAAGGGAAAAAGAAGTCCTTTATAGTAATAATAGGTACTCAGGCGAACAAACAACAGAATGTTTATTTGAGTAAATATGAGCGAGGAATCACTCGAGACCGTCCAGGAAGTAAGATAAAGATGAAAACAACAAAGATTACTTCCATACTTTTTTGTGACTCATGAGTTTAATTGTTTGTTTTGGTTCGGAGAGTCTGATTATGTTAATTATGCTCGCCTCTGTTTGAGAAAAATAAGAGTCAAAAATATTTTTCAGCACAAACACTTTGACAGCATGCAAACATGAGAAGTCTTCCCCCCCCCCAAAGAAATCCACACCTCTCAGACCCACAGAAGGAAATTAAACATCTGTCTTTTCTCTCCCTCACTCCTGAAAAACTTGGCATCTTTGAGCAATTTTTCTTTCTACATCTTCTGTTTTTTTCTCCTGGTCAGGTCTGGGATTCCCTTGCCGCAGCCGAATTCAATTTACCACTTTTTTTTCTGTTTCGAGCCCGGTTCTTCTCGCACAGGAGAGACGCGAGTTAGAGACTAAAGGCCTTATCCAAACCACCACAGAACCAGCCTTGGCCGTCTTCAGACCCGATAGATGATTCTGCAGCCTTGACCCATGTGCAAAGCTGCCGGGTCGCTTGATTGAAGTGCACCACACTTGAGAATATCAGCGCCTTGCATCCATTGAAATAATAAGCTGACCCAAAGAGCTGTTCGCCTTTGAGCTGCAGCCAAGCCATCTGAATCCACTCTGCCCAAATGAGGGCTTATTTTTCAAAGCGTCTCTCTTGTGAGCTCCGGCCGACCCTGCAACCGTCTTCTGTATGTTTCTATATGTGCACGAGTTGGTGAGTGAAAAGGGCGGCAAAGGCCTGTTTGGAAAGGAGAAGGATCACGTTTGTGGCTAAACAGTTTTCTTGGTGAGTCACATGTTCCTGGAGAGTTTGTGTTTTCTTAGTTTGGCTAATTCACAGTTTTACTTTCCCGTTATTTCCCCCAAAAGAGTTTTGTTTGGTATTTGTTCTTAACCTTGAAATCAAGAGTGCACAACTTTTCTCCAGTGTCTTTTCTGTCATGATATGTTCCGAAAGTCCGGTTAAAACACGATGAGAGATAATCCAGCTCGACTTTTTAAACGTATTGAAAAAGTTGATTTCCAAATGTTGCATTACATTTTCAGATGGCTACTATGTTGAAATAAGGAAACGCCCCAAAAAGTCTGATCATGTTGTCATGTTCCTTTTAAAGTTTAAACAGTGATGACACCTGTAACACCAAGACACTTTAGAGGAACCACATAGTTAAAGATAAACTCAAGATTGGATTTCTTGTCTGAGGCTTTGGAGGTTACTCCATGTACCAACTATGGCTGAAAGTAAACTCAGTTATTCCAAACCAATAAACATCATATCATTAAAATCAAGTCGATATCAGACATATTTTATTGGCTGTCCATGGATCAAAATTTGAGACCTTTTATCAACCTTAATCTGAGGTTGATAAATCTCAATGTGCCATGTTGCACAGATAAAGAGAAAGCTGTTTTATGTACTTTTTAAATGAATTTACCAACTATTCATGCATCTATCTAAAACTATCTATTTTAAGCAATTTCAATTTTTTATTTTTTTTTATTTTGGGATTTGTGTGCAGAGAGAGAGAGAGAGAGTGAGGAATAACATGACTCTGTACATAGGGCGCACAAACTAACAACTTGGACACTGACGCCCTGAATTTTGGTTATTATTGATTTTATAATCTGTTAAAATTCTGGGCTTCTGTTGGTTGTTTCCTTAGTAGGGGATCACATTTTTAAGAATGTAAGTATGCTAGCACATTAATTAAGGAATTTCAAAACTATATGGGGACGGTCATACCTCAGTCTGTAGGGACTGGGGTTGGGCTCTGGAGGGTTGCTGGTTCAATTCCCGGTGGGGACCGACCAGGTCTGGAAATTGTTCTGGTAGCTGGAGAGGTGCCATTTACTGAGAACCGCTGAGATGCCCTTAAGCAAGGCACCGAACCCACAACTGCTCGGTCGCTCCTTCATGTGCAGTCCCTCACTCTGACAACTCTCCATTAGTGCATGTCCATAGGATCCTGTTTGTGCATGTGTGTGTAATTCAGCCTGTGTGTGTGTGTGTGGTAGTATGTTAAACAACAGAGTGTCAAAGTGAATTTCCCCTTGTGGGTTTAATAAAGTATATCTTCTTCTTCTAAAAGAGCTGTTGAATTCCCGTATTTTGTTTATTAAAACAACAACTTACTTCTCTTCTCAGATTAAACTCATCAGGGGCGTCGGTCTAGCTCACTGGTTGGAGCGTGTGCCCTACAGAGGCTACAGTCCTCATCGCAGCAACTGTGGGTTTGAATGAGACCGCAGCCCTTTGCTGCATGTCATCTCCCACTCTCTCCCCCCAATGTTTTCTGTCTCTCTTCAGCTGTCCTACACAATAATGGCAAAAAGGGCCCAAAATATGACATCACCAATCATGCATTGTTAACACATTTAAATCCTAGCTTTGCCATCGCTTGAGGACATCTCAAGTCCCTTTTCTTAAAATTTGACCCTTCTTTTTAGAAAAGCTATTGAATAGGCCTGATCTGTACTGAATATTCAATCATTTTGTGGATCCTATGATTGCATTTCTTCTGTTTTAATTTGACTCCTGCTGTTATTTGACTTTCTTATGTGCGTGCTTCTATAATCTGGGATGGAAAAGAAAGATGAGGACAGACGACAAGGGAGAGGGGACATCTGGTAGACAAGAGAAGGTGTTTGAAAAGGGCATGCTTATAATGTATGTATGCTTGTGTAAGAATTCTTTATGTTCAGTATTATGTATGTAGGACTGATGGTTTGCATAAGGATACAGAATGTCCTCATTTGTTCAGTTTGCCTCCTGAGTTTTCTTTATGAAAATGTGATTTGGATAAATACTTAGAGATAACTATTGTTTTGAATTGACTGAATTGTTTTTATTTCTGTGCGATTTAAAATACAGTCTGGGGTGTGTCCAGATGGGTGTCCAAGGGGGGGGGGGGGGGGGGGCATAGGCTCCCTTTATTTGATTGGACAACCCCAGGTGCCACCCCAAAATCCAAATCAATGATTGGCTTTTTGACTATTCAGAGGCGGGACTTACGTACAAATCAACTATTCTGGCTTTTTCCAACAGGCTAATGGTAGTTCTTTCAGTTGTCTATAAATAATTTGCTCTTTCCATAAGGTTTCAGAGGCAAAACTGGTGCACAAGGTTTAATTTGCAATGAACTATGTATTGCCAACAAATGTATTTCTGCATGTTAGGTTGCGTACAACAGTTTGCATGCAGTTTTCTAAGTACTCGTAAGTACTTTCTAAGTGCATCTTTGTTTTTGACGCCCTGTGCCTTTGGTTAGATTTTGCACAATTAAAATATCTCCTGGTCTGCAAAACGTTTTTTTTTTACCAGTGGAAACAAAAGAGTTTTGTGCTTTTGTGCTATTTTCTTAAAATTTTTGACCAAAATCATGAAATCATAAATCAAGAGAATGATTACTGCAGCCCTAAATGACTTAAAGAAAGACATGTTATTGGAAACAGATGACAATGTTGCAAATGTCCAAAACTGCATCTACTTCTGGACTTCAAATACTGTAGTTAAGTATGACTTCAAACTAATAAATATAATTGTTTCTTTAAAAAAACCTTATAAGAACCTTAAAAGAAAAAAAAATCTTATAACTATTAAAATATCTCCAGTAGCCAATGTTGAGAGCAAATACCAATACCAGAGACAATCTCGGCTCTTATTCACACCACATGCATCTATGTTTCCTGTCTATCCTCACACTGACTGTCAAATAATAAAAATGCCAAGGATGATGATTTTTTTAAAACCTGACACTTTTATGAAAGCTTGGGGTTATTAAATCAAAGCAACTGGTCATAGAGAGTTGAAAAAAGTTAACCTGATCATCACGTTGTATTAAAGCTCTCCATGGAAGGAATCTGATCTTTTCTATTTTTGCACCGCTGCTTCATATTGTTTCAATTTCATACGGCCCTGTGCGATGTCTCAGGCTTCACTAATAACACTCACTAACCAGTGTGCTCCCTCTGTCCCTTTTTTCCCTCTCCACTCTGACAAGTCTTTACAACATCTGACATGTGTTTGAATTCAAAAGGCCAAGTGGAGCCTCCTCTTTTTCCATGCTTTTCTATCACTTTAGGTTTTTGATCTTTTCTGCTTTTCTTTCCTGATTAGAACTGTCAGTGGGCCAGCGTCACTTTGTAGCCTTTAATAAGCCCCGCCCACTATGTAAGTCTGCAGCACAGTAGCCAGTCAGCACAATGTATGAATGGGATCTGGAGTGGACATGTGGCTGCAGGATGAGGCTGCAGGAAGTAGTCAATTGCATGAAATATGTCGGTCATCGGTCACTTCCAACTCCTCAAGAGAGGCGAGAGAAGACGGAGAGTGCAAAAAGAAGAGCAGAGAGAGGAGAGAAAGACGTCACCGTGCAATCTGCTCCCTCAGCACAGATCTTCAGATGTGGTCTGGCACCTAGTTCACAAAGCCAACCAGATCCACACATTGCCTTCATATATCTTTGGAAAAGGGGGTGAGTGGTGGTAGAGGGGGTGTGGGGGGGGGGGGGGGGGAGAAAGTAGGAGTGGGTGACAGGGAGGGGAGGAGGTGTTTGAGAACAGAGGGAAGTTTTTTGTGTTTACTCACACCGAGTCGCTGCCAGAAACTTGAGACCACATAAGCGCTTCACTTTTGTCATCTTTGCTGACCCGGTCTCAATGTGAAAGATTGATGAGGGAGATGATGAACTAAAATAAAACAATCTCACACTCACTCACTGAGACAGGCAGCCAAGAGAGGCAGAGGAGCAGACAGACAGACAGGCAAAAACCAGTCCCAGATTCACCTCGGGCCAAGTCTTTTGTGAAAGAAGAGACGGCCTGCTCCGGTCAGAAGCTGCCTGCTGCCCTCTTTTGTCAACACTACAGCTGTACTGAATGCAGATCATTTTGATCATAGTCACATCAGACTTAAGGGAATTAAAGACTCAGTTGATATCATAGCATCAAAACAATATGTCAGATTTTTTTTCTTTAAAATGTTGATTCAAGTGCCAAACCTCATTTGTTTTTTATTTAATTTTACTCCTCTTACTTATACATGATTATTTAGTCGCTGTGATTCTTGATCCCTTTATATGCTGACATTATGGCTGTACAAGAAACACAAAATAAGAAAAGACTAATACTGTATGCAAAAGACTAAATAAGACAATAGAGCAGTGGTGAGTTGTGCAAAAATGCTGAATAAGCACCAAACTTCCTCCAGTTCTTCTTGGGTTTTGGGCCTTTTATTAGATTACTGTTAGTACAATAGTATGCAGGAAAAGTCTCTCAATTACAATCCCTCTGACCGCTGTCCTTTTTGGTCAACTTAAACAGCGTTAATGGAAATCATTTTGATAACAGTCTTTCAGATGTGGGATCTTTATATCAATCTTTAATAAATACAGTCTAAGATTTAATATACCTGTTTTTAGGACAAAGATGTAAACACCCATTTTTATTCCTTTTTCATTTCAGCTTTATACCTATGAGTAAATATGATAGTTGTGAAAGTAGCTGTGGTTTGGAGCCTTGTATAAGCATACTTTACTTTAAATGACTAATATGAAGAGGCCGGTGATTTGCATTGAGATGCAGTATTTCGTTATTAAATGTAAGTTGAATTTACCTCCAGAAGGGACCAAGTGAAAATGTTACAACTGAAAAAAACATTGTTTCTTGGGTAGAGTATTTTTTTAACATAAGTGTGACTTATATATTACCCGAGTGTCCAGTGGTGGGAGCTACGATGCCATGAAGTGTGTGTGAGAAGTCGTTTTGATTCTTGATCCTCCTGCCTGATGCAGTCTTCATGACGGTGACATCAGAGGTGAATGTGTATCTGGGGAAAAAAAACCTCTCTGTTAGGCCTAAAAGATATGAAAGCACAACATTTTGGAAAGCCCTTTCATGTTGACTTAGGAACCAAACTTTATTCAGTTTTCATCAATTATATTCCTCTGAGTTACACACTATGTTTTAAACTTGAAAGAATGATGTTTCGACAATGTGTAAGTTTTTATATTCAGTGGTAGTTATAAATAGGCTGACTAAAAAAAGGGGAAAACAATCAAATATAAGATTTTAAAGTTTTGGCATTTTTATTTCACTGATTCTTTACAGACGAAGCAAAGTATCTCCAATGTGAGTTAAGGATGATGTTAAGTCACATCTCACTATAGCTAAATGGCCAACAGGGTACCCCATGTACAGTCTACACATTCTCAGGTGCGCACAGTTGCAGGAACATATCATGAAAAATAAATAAACTATGTTGTGATTGAAGTAGAAGTGTTTTTGATGCCCACAGTACTCTTCCGTCAACATTGTGGACGAATTAAATGTATATCAGTTTCATTACACTCACAAAGACCAAATATGAAATAAAAGTCTTTAGCCTACATGTCTGGATTACCCAGTTTAAAAAAAGAAATCACAGTATTTCATTAAAAAATCCTATTTTTAAAGCTTAATTAGGCACCAAACCCCATTCACTTTTTCATCAATTTAACCCCTCTAAGTTCTACTTGGTGGTTGAAACAGTTAAAATGAGGTCTCATATGCTTTCTCTTCTTACCAGAATAATAATGTCCTGTTTAACATCATGGGACAGAATATATAGTATAGCCGCTCGGCTTGAACCGCTGCTCTTCAGCATACAGAGCTGCAGCTGCTTTTATGAATCCATAAAATGATGTCTTGTTTTAACGAGAAAAGAAATTCATTGCAACCGTAATTGGTAAGTGCCCAAATCATTAAGCCCTAATGCGGGGCATTTCCTTTGGAGGTAGTTTCCATTTAAGAGACAAGTGTCTAATTGGTGAGTTGTTGAAAAGCACCACTACCTCCCCAGAGATCGTTTCTCAAATCATATAGAGGATAATTCCCTTTCAATTAAAAGCTACAGTATTCTAGGTTTGATTTAATTGAATGCGTTTATTCAAATCAGGAGAGGGGGCGGGGATGGTGGGGGTAGGAGCACCGTGATGCCATTAAGAGCTCTGTAATATTACCAGGCCGGTGTGAAAATATCACTGTGTCTCAGGAAAATAGAGCAATATCAGAAATAGATTGCTGGGAAGAAGAAAAAAAAACAGAGCTCTCCAAAGTAGACGGCGGCCGGCGAGGGTGCAGATTGAATAAACAATGTTCAGAGCAGAAAGCATAATGCTGAATAAAGATGACCCGCTGCTGCCGCCGCTGCCGGTGTATTAGAATATTATTGGAATTAATTTACCAGCCGATACTGAACATTGACTATTTGTCAGCAGGCTGAACACATCTCCTGCAGTTTTTAAAAGGAAAGCATGTGTGGAAAACAGTGTGGGGAAATGTTTGTGTGTGTGTGTGTGAAGCTGCAGACTGAATAAATCATGGTCAGAAGTAGCAGACATACACCAATTCTTTTCTTGAATAGCTGCACTGATTTAACTTCTTTACTGAAGTGAAAGTGAAAAAGTACCGGATCTGTAGGACATAGCAACTGGCTTTATCAGTGCAAACATAATCAAACTTCAATTAGTCTAACTTCAAATCAAATAAATATGAGCATTCTTTTTGTTTGAATCAATTATATAGGGAATATCTTACTGCTCCAAATCAACTTCAAAAGTTCACCTATTTTATTTTAATCCATGTCTTTATAGCATAAGGATTTTCTCTGTGGTCCGGTTTCCCTCTCTCCTTTGTTTGAACATGTGACATCTTTTAATGTAATGTTAAAACTGTCATGTGTGATATGTCCAGATGGATCCCGGTTGTTGGAAGTCTTTTTTATATGTGGTACTGACCCATTTATTTAGGTTGTAATCAGTCTTGATGTTAGGAAGGTGGCGCTCAATGATGCAATGTGAAAATAATCAGTGCACCCCTTCTAATACATAAAGGCTTCAAACAATCCTGTTTTAAAATACAAGGAGTAAAAATTACTTTTTAAGTTCAAATGTTGGGGCAAAAGTTAGAAATTGTCAGAACTTTTAATGCTCAAGTAAATTGCGGATACCAGCAGGTAAATTTGCACTTCCTTACTTCCCCCCTCTTACTGTGGTTAAAGGCCACATGAGTGGGAATCAGTCCTGCGTCACCCGAAACAAACCCACTTTCACTTGAATCACATTGACTCAGTGAGTGAGAGCTGCTCAAACTGAAAGAGTCTTGGTCAAATTTTGAATGTTGCTTATGAAAAGTAAAAGTCACCTAAAAAAGGTGAAGACTTATCTCACTCTCCTTATCTCAGTTTGCTCTTTCAACTCTTCCCCCTACCCTTCTCTCCCCTCCTTCCCTGGCAGGTGTCACACCCACACTGTGGCCTCTGGGCTGCAGTAGCAGTGCAGCGAGCAAAGATAAGGCCTGTACAGAGACAGAGCGCACATCCTGTATGAGGTTAGGGCCCCACCAGCAGTGCACTCCTCTGCATGTATCTTTGTTTCTGTGTGTGTTTCTGTGAGTGTGCATGTGTTTGTGTCTGTGTGACCACAGCTCCTTCCCGTCTTCACGCCAACGAGGACAGAGCCTGCGGTTGCCAGGCGCAGGTGTATGTGTGTGCGGGCGACACAGACAGACCTGAGAAACTCCGCCACGGTCTGATCTCATGGTCGTTTTGATACGTGTGTCAAGCAAACAGGGTCAGAGAGGGTGAGGCGGCCCTGCCGTTATGACGGCGGTCTACACAATGTTGTGATCTCACAGCTTTTAACTCCCCTCAGCGAGGCCTGTCTGCGGTTTGAGATTACTCTGTTCCAAACAAAGCTCTCTGTCTCTATTTCATTGTCAAATATCCTCACTGATCTTCCTCATGCTGTTTGGCGCTCAGAGGGAGGAGGCAACCTGTGAAACTTGTCGGTGGCCCGGGATTGAAATTCAAATCATTCGTCGAAGGCAATGTGTGTAAAAGTCTGAACTTTGACAGCAAGTTTATGCACACTTTTCCTCACACGTCTGGGCCTGCAATGCCCTCTCATGGCTGCACAAGCACACACCCGTGCAATGCAGTGTGTGGTTTAAATAGAGAGGAAAAGTGAAAGCAAGACTAAAGATATAAGGTTGTTCAAGGAGGAACATCACTTGTCGTCAACATGTAGGGGATTTTCAGCTTCCTGCTCTGTTCTTTAAATTGTTCTTCTTTCCTCTGAGCCTCACAGTGAGGAGGGGCCATCCAGCATTACCACTGCTCCTGACGCGTGTGTGTATATTAAAAAAAAAAAAAAACTGTTTACCAGCTTCGTGTGAACTTATGAATATATGTATGTCCACGTGTGATAACAAATTTTCCAATATTCTTAAAGCTGTGATATTGCTTGAAACTAGTGAAGTTTATGCATGCTTTGCACACACCGATGCATACAACGATGCTGCCTCACACACACGCACATGCACACACACCGGATATCATCTACAGGCCATCTCACAGGCCATCCCATCAAAGGAGCGACTATTTCTCCCACTCCCTGCTCGCCTTTTCCTCTAAAATCTGACACCGCTCTCATAATAAGCAGCCTTGCATATCAGCTCCTTGGAAAGAGATGCAACTGAAGGGAAGAAGGGGGGGGAGAGTAGAGGAAAAGGAAGGGGGGGGGGGGGGGGGAGGGGGGCGGGTGTAGAAATCGCAAAGACTTCTGTCACTTCATGAAAAATAGCTTCCCCTTTGGACGGAACTTCACAGGCCACAATCAAGCGGTGCCAAGACGCTGCAATCGTGGCAAATCAAGTCAGCATCTATTAATAATATTTCGGGGGCTGCTGCGGTGAGTGCGCGCCGTGTCCTCCCGCTGTCACAGCCCCCGTGATGGAGCGCTGCCTTTATCTCAGCCCTGGCACGCTTCTGTCACCGTGATAAACAATTCACACACAAATATGAATAAGGATCCTCCCAGTAGGCCCCTACACACCCTGCCTTTCCCCCTCATTTTCTAGATGGGGGGAATGTAATCTTCCGGCGTGGTCTTTCTCTTTCTTTTTCTCCTCTTTTTTCACTCTTTTTTTTATTTCCGTCTATCTCTCCTTTCCCCCTCTTTCCCTTAATTCCTTTCTTTTTTTTCCACCCTTCCTCCACCTCCATCCCTCCCTCCGTTCTCTTTCTTTTCAATCTGTCTTTCAAAGATATGTAAATGACCCCGAGATGGGACCCCAGTGCGTAGGTGGTGTAGCGTGAATGTCAAAGCCCAGGCCTGTGAACCCTGCACACACGCATGCACACACACACTCACACACTCAACGCACACACACACACACACACACACACACCTGCACTGTAAAGATGTCTGCTTTGCATGCTTATTCCCAATCATAAGTCAGAGATCTCCATGCACACACACACATGCACACACACACACTGACACACAAACATATGTGAAGGACAACAGTGTAGTGATTGTCACAAAGCAAAGAGACCTCATCACCCGCTGTCAGGTTACAATCCAGCTTCATCACGATCAAATATATCAATTATGTTCTGAGCAGAGCTGAGAGAAAAAGTGATAATAAAGGAATGAATCTGTGCTTCTTTTAACTGCCTTCCAGCTGTGACTGTCATAATGTTCACCACCTCTAACGTTGTAATTATTTAAAGATATGTCCCTCCTCAGACGTGTTTTACCAGTTAAAATATCACACAAAATGATTAAATTAGAGGGACATTATTAGCTTGTAGCTAGCTGCAAGAGAATGTACAATATAGAATTAAAGTGCACATTAAGGATCTGCTACCTGTGATTCCCCTCCTTTCACCTGACACACACACTACGCAAACACAGGACTAAACAACACACACACATAGGAAAATCAATTAAAACTACAGATATAACAAAAGAAAGGCTACATAAAGGGACATAATAAAGCAGATCATTCAGTTTAAAGGTTCAGAATCATCAGGCAACTCTTACTTTAAAGCTCCTGTGAGGAACTTTTGGTCTGTGTCAATTTAGCGACACCTGTGCGTTTAGCGAGTGGTTCCTCTGATCTCGTCCTGTTCATGCGTAATTAATGTTTTCTTAAAATAAAACACTCATCCTGCTTTCTTTAAGTCAAACCTATCACTGAATCATTGCTGTTGAAAAAGCCTCATCTGACACCTACCGGGCAGCAGAGGTTACAGGCATCAAAAACAACGATATAGAAATAATCAATCTGATGTTAATTTCAGTCTGTTTCCAAACAGCTAAAACCGTCTTAGCCAGATTTTCAGCCTTTGTATTCATATAACTCACAACAAGGGATAGTGAGTTTCAAGTCTAAGTCTAAATTTGTCTGATTTGTGCCAAATGATTGTAATAAAGAAAACACAGATTTGAGGAGATTTGGCAAAACAATAATGGTACCCTAAATTGATTAATGTGCAGTTAGTCCAGTTTTATTCGCTGAGTAGGATCAATGTTATTCTAGGTTATTGTGATTTAAATTCAAGTTATCGGATGTATTGTACGTACTAGTTCCATCAAAGTGCCATCAAAAAGAGTTTATTTAAACACAACTTTTTGACCAGAATTTTTTTCAAGTAAAAGTTATTATTGAGATAGCTATCACCCGAAGAATACCCCTGACTGAGTGTTTGAAATCTGTGATTTAATGAACTTTTTGGGACATAAATAACTGTGTTGGCGTTTATTTTTTCTTGCTGTTTTTTAATTACCCTACACCTATGTGATGTGTGTCTAACAACAACAACTTCTTCTCTCCTCTTCTTTTTCACCTTCTGAAAGAACGAAAGAAAGAATCATTACATGTTTACTTAAAAATGTTTGTTTTCATTAGCAGACAATTTGTGTTGTACTCTACACATTTAGATTGAAGACAGCATTGTTTGGCTTTTTATGGTTGTTTTTAATGGAAAGAAAGTCAGCCAGTTGATTTTTATTAGCTTTCAATTGTCAAATTTCTCTCTCTGCCTAAATGTTGCCACAAACCAGAGTGTGGACGTGAACTGAAGACCAAACAGCCTTCTTGAGACTAAAGCATCTTACATAAATATAGTAAACCTTCACTAACATTCACACTGAAGTAATCCAGGTACAACGCTGTCATCACAACATTATTATGAAAGTATGTACCTAGAGACAGGGTTGATTTGATACTAATATTCTGTTCTTTTTATTACTTTACATGTTTTATTCTAAAGCTAGAACTTCCTTTAATAGGATCCCTTACTAGAACCAGCACACACATCAGAATCTGAATACTTATTCTAGATAGATAGACAGACAGACAGACAGACAGACAGACAGACAGACAGACAGACAGACAGACAGATTGATAGATAGATAGATAGATAGACAGACAGACAGACAGACAGACAGACAGACAGACAGATGGACAGACAGACAGACAGATAGATAGATAGACAGACAGATTGATAGATAGATAGATAGATAGACAGACAGACAGACAGACAGACAGACAGACAGACAGACGGACAGACAGACAGACAGACAGATAGATAGATAGTTAGATAGATTGATAGATAGATAGATCATTTTTATATGCAGCATCTTCTCCTTCTTTTCTTCTGTGGTGTTTGGCACAGTTCACACCTGGTCTGTTTGGTGTCTAATTGTCAGTGGCTGCTCCCTGCTGGGCGCCGTCCTCGCATGTCCGTGATGTAATTGCGTCTTTCCAGAGCAGTGAAACATCCAAAGAGGCCTAAATGAGATTTCACTCAGCAGGACGGAGCCCGCGGTGCGCTGCCGATGATGAATGTATTGTAAGATTGATTAGCGCCAGTAAGAAGTGTGGCGGATATGGCCACCAGAGGTGTGTGTGTGTGTGTGTGTGTGTGTGTGTGTGTGTGTGTGTGTGTGTGTGTGTGTGTGTGTGTGTGTGTGTGTGTGTGTGTGTGCGTAAGTGAGTGTGAGAGAAAGACAAGAGACTGGGGGTGAATGTGATATGTGTGTGTTTGTGTGTTTGGATGGACTGTAGAGAGTGTCATGCAGGTGAGAAATGACACATGGTGGAGAACTGAGAGGTGGGGAAAAAACTTGTGAAGAAAGAGCGGAAAAAAAACAAAACAAAATCTCAGTTGTTGCGTGAATTGAATAGATTGAGACAAGCAAACAAGAAGCTTCCGCCACAAAACAAGTTCCTTCATTTAGTATTCATTCTTAAGTAGAAGATTTCTCCGTGGCTTTAGGTACTTCAACAGTTTGCCAACTTTCAGTAATTGGGTATCACCTGTCATGTTCTATATAGTGTCAGCGTGATGCGTCTTATTCAGCCACGTTTCAAGACGAGGATCTTTGCTTCTTAACAAATCCTGTGCGGGGAAAAAGTGAGGAATTGTTGCAAGAGCGTGTTTCGCTTTGTCAAAATTGATCAGTTTCTCGAAAGAAAAAGTAAGAATTCAGCTCTGAATTTAAACTAAATGACTTATAAGATGAATACTTTTATAGTGTTTGACAGTAGCAACAACCACACCAGCGCACAGATTAAACAACACAGTATGGAGGCACTAATGAACACTCTTCAACTATGAAGCACTTTCAGAATAATCTGCTACTTTTCTTGTATTGTTTGAAGAGTTACTCATGTTAGCATAGACTTTTTCTTTGTTCAAAGTTACTTGTTGTATCACTTTATGTGTCACAGGAAGTTAGGTGGTTCCTTCAAGTGTGTACAAATTCTTTAAAAACTCATAATATCAGACATGTTTTTAATTCCTAGAAGTCAAACTCATCTCCTTGTCATGTCTATTAGGTCTGATGTTTTGTGTTGTACTGGTATTGAATACTGCAAGTTATTTTTATGTGACCCTTTTACTGTTCCTGCCATTTCTGGTCTGCCTTAATGTATCTATAAAGACTTTCTGGTTAAATTAAATGTATTTTTTTAGGTTTTGATGTCCACTAGTTTGCATTGTTACATGTCTGAATACAAAAAGTTGTTTATTTTAAAGATGTAAACTCCTGGGCCCATCCAGTCGTGGCAGATGGCTGTCGACCAATGAGTCTGGTTTTGTTTGAGATTTCTTCCTCTTAAAAAAGTTTTTTTTCCTTACCACTCTTACCACTGTTGACAAATGCTCGCTTCTGTTGGGTGAATCTTGGCTCTCTGTAATTAAAGCTCCCATAAGAAACTTATGGTCTCTTTGCTTAGCCTGTGTAAGTCATGTTGTTTAATAGAAAACACCCTGCTGTCCTTTAACAGTAGAAAATATCACTCACTGTGAATCTTTGATTTGGAGAATGTAATCAGAGGCCATTTCAGCAGCTTGCTCGCCAAGTCTGACACCTATCCCGCAGCAGTGTTTTCCAGCAAAAATAGCTGTATAGAAATAATAAGCCTTACTCTTGATGGTCCCATTTCCTCTTGTAGGTCATAAAGAGGCATCAGTACCAATATCAGTCCGTTTCAAAACCAGTTAAAAACTTCAAACTTCTCACATGAGCTTTAATATTGGCAAAGAGAGCATCCTATAACAACTCTTTGTTAAAGAGATAACTTTGCTTTGATGTAAATAATAAAGATTGATGATTAAGATTAGAGCTGTTTTTTTTTATGTTGCAGCAGTCAGAGGAAGCGATAATCCTACCAATTTAGGCATCAATGGTATTTCTAACACAGGTCACAGTGACTGTCGTTAAAGAGAAACGTACAAAGAGTGAATAATAATGACAAACAGACTCAAAACTTAATCTCTTCAAGGTAGAAAATGAATTACAAATCAAGCTGAAAACAATCGAGACAGACGTGTCAATAACATCAGGAACATAGAATATTGTGCACCAAAGATCAACAGGTCGAGATAAATTCTTTGAATGTTTGCAAAATTATTCATAAGCCAGCTCTTGCTTTGTTTCGTTCAACACAGAAGAGAATGTTTTTCATGTAAGTTTAACGCTTATTTATGTGTTTGATCATCATGTGCTGCTGACTATACAGTAAAGAGTGCACCGGATTCAAACCCCTCGGTGGTTTGAGACTGCAGGTGTAGAGACAGCTGCTCCAACAGTGACATTAACGGCTCTAAATTCTAGATCAACACATCTCAAGTGAGCGCGAGCTCCAAACAACACTGCTGATGTTTCTCTTATACTTAACACTCAACCGTCGTAAAAAATGTGAATATTCGGCACAGTTTAAATCCTTTGTTGTTTCTACAAACCTGATAAACAAGGTTTTGTGTTTGTGAAGGCGGACGAGCCCTCAGATTCCATTTCCACCCGGCTGTGGCATGGCAGGACGCAGGCCTCTAGGCTTTTGGCATTGGATCACTCTGCCTCCT